>NW_025421577.1:2463816-3695724 GCF_011764305.1 Mustela putorius furo
TTGTGTCTAAAATAAATGAAGTTACTGGATTTAATACATGAACTCCAAATAGCTGAATTTTGATATACAACAGGAACCACTTTGTTTCTTCATTTTACCTTATTTGTAGTTAATTTTGTAATTCCTTGAGTCAGATTTAAACCCAGGCTCTCGAGTTTCCAGTTCCTGTGGTAATTTCCATTTGAACAGCATCCTTAACTAGATGCTGTTAAGAATTTCACTGCAGTATTCTAGTCTAGCACAACAATGTGAGGAACTCAGTGGATTCATTCCTCAGTGATACAAGGGAAAATTATATATATACACATTGAAATTGTACAGATATATACATACACATTAAAATTGCATATATAAAACACATATTTGATACACACACACAAGAGTCTCTAGAAATGGTCCCATAGATAGATAGCAAATGAAGAAACATTTACTCAAGAAATTCTACTAACATTTGGTAGGAACAGTGAGAGTTTATTGTGTTTGAAGACCTGTTCTCTTCCTCCTACCAATTCATCCCTGTCTGGTACAGCCAAGAACACAGGGTTGCCTCTCCAGCCAGTGTCCAGATGGGGAGCTAATTTACTATCCCCGATACCTGTTGCTGAAACTAAGTTGTGGGCAAGTGCAGGTGAATAGTGAGGACCCTCTTCTTTCATCCATCCCTCCCCTCTTCTTGCCATCCATTCATACTTGGGCATGGAGCTGAGAAACTTGGGGCCCCAAACACCCTTCCTCTAGCAATGATTCCATGCCAGGAAAGGCATGCATAGAAGTCTTAAGACAGAGGCTCCTGCCTGGCTCAGTCGGTACAGCATGCAACTCTTGATCCTGTGATCCTGGTGTCATTGGGCACAGAATTTACTTAAAAAAAAAAGTCCTGAGTCCACTGCTTCTCTCCATTGAGCTTTTCACTCCCGAAGCAGTGATGCCATTCAGTGAAAAGTGCACTATTATCCTCAAACTTAGCTCCAGATTCAAGTCAGTTTTGTTTTTTTCCCTCCAGGGCACAGAATAAGGGTGTTAAACAGGTAGCTCTTAATGTTTACCTCAAAGACTGACTTCTTTTGCAATAGAGCATGAAGAATTTCAAGCCTAAGGCCCCCTTCAAAGCAGTGGAACTTGTAGTGAAGGACAAAGAGAAGAAGCTTGGTGGACTTGTTGGCATGTACCGTATACATATAACGAGCATTGAACTGTAGACTGGTTGGTTCATCTATGAAAACATGGACCAGAGACAGCCGCAAAGAGCCTGACTGGGGTCCTGACACAACCCACACATTAACCTCAGCAAATAGTCTCTTTAAAGGAGTCTGAAAATGATTGGTAGGGTCTTTTGAGGAATTTAGGTCCCAGAACAGGGTCGATAACCATAGAGCAAACAGCAGATGGTCAGAGGGAACCATGCCAAAGCCACTGTCTTTCCAGGGTGACTGTAGGCATAACCAAGTCTGTGCCTCCCAAGAAACAACATTAGAGACTTACTCTGTGATAAGTAGAATAAATTCAAATAAGTAACACAGTCAGTCACTAAATAAACTGTAACAAATTTGGCAAGGGCTGGTGAGTGGGTGGCGGGGGAGGGGTAAAAGGGGGAGTAATACCCAGAGTTGCTGCAATGTATTACCTAAAATGTAGTTTATATAAAAAATCATGAAAAATGAAGGGTGCCTGGTGGCTTAGTCATTAAGCCTGTGCTTTGGCTCAGGTCATGATTCCAGGGTTCTGGGATAGAGCCTCGCTTCGGGCTCCCTGCTCAGCGGGTAGCCTGCTTCCCCCCTCCCACTCCCCCTACTTGTGTTCCCTCTTTCACTGTGTCTCTTGCTGTCAAATAAATAAATAAGATCTTTAAAAATTATGAAAAGCAAATAAACAAATAAAACAAGTTTTAAAAAGTAGAAAAGAATGTTACACAAGGAAAAAAGAATCGGGTAGTAGAAATCCTTATAATGTGGCCCCTGTCTAGAAGTTACTAACTGAAAATTCCTGTATAACCCATATGTAACCACTCATAGTCTTCAGAATTTGCTTTGTAATTTTGACGGAAATGTTATAACCACTGAAAATAATGCAAGCAAAAAAATTTTCCCCAAATACAGATCATTTCCGATCTCCTTTCCCTTCCTTAGCTACATATTTTCAACAGGTATCATCTTCTTTCTGCCTGATGCACCTCTTCCGGTGATCATTTATTTCAGATTTTCCATGTCTTCATATGTCATTATACCATATTCATTGTCAAGTATATATTTATTGGTACAGAATCCTAAGTTGACAGAGTTGTGGGTGTTTTATGCTTCTCAGTCCTGGAAAGGTGTTGCTCCACTGTCTTCCGGCTTGCATTGTTTTCAGCGAGAAGTCTGCATCATTCCTGTCTTGGTACTTCCATAGGGGAAATGTTCTCTGACTCCTAATGTCCTTTAACATTTTGTCTTTTTCTTTAGATTACTATAGTTTGAAGAGTATATGATTTGTTATGTCTCTGTTGGTGTTTATCCTGTTCGGTATTCTCTGAGACTCCTGGGTGGGTGGTTTAGTGTCCATCATTAATTTTAGAAAGTTTTCTGCCATTGTTGCTTCAAATATTTTTTTCTGCTCTTCATTAATCCTTCTTCCTTTGCTCCAGTTTATAGAGAAATTACACATTTTAGTAGTATTCCACAGTTCTGTGCTATTATGATTAGGGGTTTGTTGCTATTGTTAGTGTGTTCATGCTTCCTTCTCTTTACATTTCTGCTTGTGGGCAGTTTCCGTTGACCCACATTCAAGTTCACATATTCTTTGGTCATGTGAAGTCAACCGATGAGCCAGACAAAGGTATTCGTTTTTGTTACTGCCTTTATTTTTTATTCCTAAGATACCATTTTGATTCTTTCTTAGAACTTCCTTCTCTCTGCTTATATTACCCATCTGTCTCTGCATGTTGTCTCCCTTTTCAATCAGCTCTCTTAACATGTTATTCATGGTTATTTTAAATTCTCTGTGATAAATCCAGAATGAGTGCCTGATTCTCATGTTTGCCATATCTCTTCATGGTGTGTGTGTGTGTGTTTTTTCTTGCCTTTTGTCAAGCTGTGTCACTCTGCTTTTTGAAAGCCAGACATGTATCAAATAACAAATGTGGTAAACTGTCCTCGGTGTGAGTATTATGTTACTCTGACTAGCAGTTGGCCCGGGTTTAATGTTTGCTCTGTGACTATCTGAGGCTTTGTATTTCTCCAGAGTCTTGATTTCATCTGTATGCTTGACTTTGGGCTTATGGAAATACTTTTTCCCAAAGAAAGTCTACATCTTGCTGTTCTTTTAACTGTAACTCATTATTATTATACTGGAGCCCTACTGGTGTGATGTTAGAATGGAGAAAGGAGGAACACTCTATAAACTTCTGAAAAATTCTCAGCCATTTGGTGGACCTGATTTGTGTTGCAGATTTCACAAAGGATTCTTCCCCTCTTTTAGATCTACAGCTTTTTCTCCTAGCCTCCTACTGCCCTTCCTAGCTGTGGCATTTCCAGTCTTTTTTTTTTTTAAGATTTATTTATTTATTTGATAGAGGGAGATTGAGAGAGAGAGAGAAAGAGCACGCAAATGAGATTGGGAGGAGCAGAGAGAGAGAGAGAAAGAAACTTCAGCGGACTTCACACTCAGCATGGAGCCCAACATAGGGCTAGATCTCACAACCCTGAGATCACACCCTGAGCCAAAACTGAGAGTCCCATGCTTAACCAAAAGCAACACCAACCCTTCAATCTATTTTCTTAAAGCCCTATTCCCTGCTGAAATGTGAGCAGGGAGGACTTGCTTTCTCCCAACTGAGAAAAGGTTTCAGAACTGAGTTCAGGCACAGTCCTTTCTCTCCTGCCTCCCATATGACACATCCTTTTAAGCATTGGCTGGAAATGCTCTGGGTTTCTTTCATGGTGATGGCTCTTCTCTCAACCAGTCAGAGCTGAAAGGGCATGTTCTCAGGTCTTTAATGTGAAGAATGTGTGAAGGCCCCCTAAAAGCTCACTCACTGTGCCTCTCACTGAAGCCTACACAGTCTCCAACAATTAATCAAAATGGCCATGTGTTTGGCCCTCCTGATTATGACTTCCAATGACTCTGATCCAGACAGTCAGATCTGGGCTTCTGGATCTGGATGTGTCAGAACATCAGTCTGCCCATGAGTTCAGTTACCTGATGAGTCCTAGAAAGGTTGCCAATTTGCATTTGCCCAACTTTTTCTTGTTGTAAGGATGAGAATAACAACTTCCTAGCTTTTTACATATTGGAGCTAAAGCAAGAATACTAGATTTATTTTTAGTTTTAAAAGTTTTGATCCATCTGGAATTTACTTGGATTAAAAAAAAAATGAAGTGAGGGAATCTTATTTAACTTTTATGGACCTGAGCTACTCAGTCTTTTAAATCATTTATTAAATTGTCCACTTTTATTATCAGCTATTAATTGTCACCTTTATTATATTCAGAATTCCTATTTGAACTTAATCAAATAATTCTAGTATTAGAAATCATGAACTCTATCACTTATTTTATTACTACAATATCTGATTTTGAAAACAATTATAATAGAATCATGATCATGGAAAATTATAAATCTGATGGACTAATTCAGTGATGTCATGAAATTATCTTAATTCATAAAACAGTGGTTATTAAATATTTAATGAAATGGTAAGCAGTTAATAATTAATAGAAGACACTCATTTAATTCAACAGACAGATAATACTGAATTTTGAGAAATTTGGCAATTTTAGGTCTTCCCGACTAACTTCAAATTAGTCTTAATTTAATATTTGTGGTGACTGACATGAACAATCTTGGCATAATTTTCATCAAAAAGGCTGAGTATGTTTTTTAACTGTTCTTGGTTTTTAGTTCACCCATTTGTTAAGTAATCAGCCTAAAAAAGTTCAAGTCTGTTGGAGGCTAGTCTAGAAAGTTATTCCTCTCAACAGCCAAATCCAGAGTTTATATTTAAGCTAAGACAGAAGGTATTAACCCATTTAATCTGACACAATTACAGGCTAAACAAAGCCTCCCTTCTTAAAGAGAGTTAGTTTCTACCTGATTTTACTTAGTATCCTTACATTTCTTGGGTGAAAACAGAAAAAATAATCAGGCATTATACTGTGAACCATCTGAATAATGGAGTTAGCTTTGAAGATTTAGGTACTATGAAAAATATTCTATATTTTATGTGACATTAAAATGTTGAGAAGCAATCACACTCATAATTCTGCTTAAGTTTTGTATTGTTAGTATTTCCATTTATAATTATACCGTTCATAAGAAAGAAGACTCACTCTCAACAGTTTCACTTTTACTACCACGTTCACATTATTCTCCTTACTATGGACCTCATAGTATTGTACAAGAGATAGTGATAGCTGCAATTTCTCAGAACAATACAAAATTAAACAAACCAAAGTCTCCTACTATCCTCATTTTTCTCTAATGGCTTTTTTAAAAAAAAATCTACTCACATCTAAACTTCTTCAGATGGTGTATGTTTGGGGGCACGTGGTTGGCCCAGTCAGTTAAGTGTCTGACTCTTGATTTTGGTTCAGGTCATAATCTCAGAGTCCTAGGATTGAGCCACAGTTGGGCTCCATGCTCAGCATTCAGTCCATTCTGCCCCTCACCCCATTCAGTCTCTCTCCTTCTCTAAAATAAATAAATAAAATCTTAAAAAAAAAAAAAAAGAGCAATGTGTATTTTCCCTCACTCAACTGTAAGTCACAGATGCTGAGGTTTCAGATGATGTTCAAGCCACCAAAATGAGTGGTGACCTACCAGCATCCATCTTCCTTCATTTCTCTATACCATCCGTTTTGATCAAGGCCTCCTCATCTCTTAAACTCTCTTCCCTTACAGTCTCGTTGCCTGTAATTCCAGTCTTATTCAGTTCCCTTTCCCCACTTCCTTATTTCCATGACCTCATCAGCCTCCCCCAGCTGAACATTAAAAGCCAGTAGCTGTTCTAGATCATGATTTGCACTGTCTCCATCTCAGATGTGTGACTCCACCTCAACCCTGAGGTCTCAGCTACAAGTACTTCCTCAAGGGAGAGTTCTCTGGTCCTTCTGGTTATACTTCATTTTCTTTGCCCCTCATAAATGGTATTATTTGTCCAAATGTAGTTAACTTGTTTAACTAGTCTGTCCTGCTTTTTTGGTTTCATGATTCATAAGACCAGGAATATATGGAATCTTTCTGACCTGCCACATAATCTTATCCAATTGTTTTTACTTATTCAATAAATCGATGTGGAGTCTTATACAAATTCAGAATATGTTAGGGCATAATAAAATATTCTTGCCCAATAATTGGTTGGATTTCATTTCCTGCTGACGTACATTCCATTGTCTTGCTGAATGTTATTAATAGACTTTTAAATATTAAAAATCTTAAAATAAATTTATCTCATATTTTTCCCTTTAAGAAATGCAAAAGTGAATAGAATATGTTGTAAGTTTAACCCCAAGTATCTGAATCTCCATAATACTTTTTAGGCTTCTTCCATAAGAAGACCTATAGAAAGTGAAGATTTTGTCCAACTGAACATTTTTCTATTTAAGCCCTTATGATATTGTATTTAGCTATTCTCATGTCTAGTTCACCCCATTTAACCTTTAACTCTTTGGGAATAATGAAAAACTTAAGATGCTTAAGATAAAACAAAAATGGAACCTATTGAAAGTATACTTGATTCTAATATCTTATTGGAGTTAAGAAGAAATGTTTTATAAAAAGGGAAGCAAATTTGCTTAGATATTTATCATTAACTGATTTTTAAAGGGAATTTAAATCCATCTTTGAAGGATTTTCTCCTGAAAATAAGAATTCACAAATTTCTCACGAAGACATTTTTAAAAAGAACTTAAGGACTAAAAGGAATATTATTTCCACAACATACCAAAGTGTTATTCATATTAGTGATTTTAATATTAGTTCTGTCCAAAGCAGAGATAATAATATGCAGGAAAATGATTAATGCAGTTGTGCTTAGGAAAGTGATA
This sequence comes from Mustela putorius furo, assembly GCF_011764305.1. Classification (NCBI taxonomy): domain Eukaryota; kingdom Metazoa; phylum Chordata; class Mammalia; order Carnivora; family Mustelidae; genus Mustela; species Mustela putorius. The sequence continues at coordinate 2,470,839 of NW_025421577.1, forward strand.
GTGGGTGGTGGGTTGGTCTCATATACTTATCCACATTAAGTTGAGAAAATGTATAGCTTATCCATCTGAACCCTCTCTCACTGTTTATAGAGCTTTCATCCCCAGCACATTACACCTTATCTATAACATATCATAAACACTCCAGTACCTATATATAGATATGGTCATGATGGTCTTCATGCTTCCACTCCCAAATTTCTAATCCCCAGTGAGATTACCATGAGATGTCATAACTTTTCACTTTACTGGATGTTCTGGAACAAATTCGTCTGGAAATAGTGCTGAAAATGCTCTGTATCTTGGCCACTGTGCCAGTATTGTCTCTTCTCCAAAGTCCTGTCAATACCTCCACCTTGCATCCTTCTTGCCCTTTGCTGCTCAATGACCCCCATGTCACACCCAAGGGCTGCTGGCATGTGGGAAGAGACACTGACCATGACTCAAGTAAGCAAACTGAGAGGCAGATGTCTTTTTAATGTTAAAAAAGTACAATGATCTCAAATCTGAGCAAAACTCTCGTTACTTACAACTGTACTCAACAAATTTAGATGAAATTCTTCATCTAAGAATTTCCTGCACTTATATTTCTTAATCATTCAGAGCTTTAGTGTTCTCATCCACAAAATGGGAGTGATAATACTAACATTATTTCTAAGAGATATGACTGTGGTTATTTTACCTTGAGAAAAGGGAAAGGGAAATCACATAAGGAAATATTTTGGTTTAGAACACACTATTCTAAGTAAATGAAGTATACATGACTTTGAGTGGGGCAATATCACCAGGCTTTGGTGGCAGCACTGTTTTCAAAGGACATTTATTTTCCCTGAATAAAATAAGGCAATTTATAAAATCAACAAGTCAGGAAACAACAGGTGTTGGAGAGGATGCAGAGAAAGGGGAACCCTGTTACACTGTTGGTGGGAATGCAAGCTGGTGCAGCCACTCTGGAAAACAGTATGAAGGTTCCTCAAAAAGTTAAACATAGAGCTACCCTATGACCCAGCAATTACACTACTAGATATTTACCCAAAGGATGCAAACATAGTGATTCAAAGGGGCACATGTACCCCAATGTTTATAGCAGCAATGTCCACAATAGCCAACATATGGGAAGAGCCCAGATGTCCATTGACAGATGAATAAATAAAGATGATACAGTATACACACACACACACACACACACACACACACACACAATGGAATAGTACTCAGCCATCAAGAAATGAAATCTTGCTATTTGCAATGACAGGGATAGAACTAGAGGGCATTATGCTAAGCAAAATAAGTCAATCAGAGAAAGACGAACATCATATAATTTCACTAATATATGGAATATCAGAAGCAAAACAGATGAACATAGGGGAAGGGAAGGAAAAATAAAATAAGATGAAATCAGAAAGGGAGACAAACCATAAGAGACTCTTAACTATAGAAAACAAACTGAGGGTCCCTGGCAGGATGGTGGTTGGGGGATGGGGTAACCAGGTGACAGGCATTAAGGAGGCCACTTGATGGCATGAACACTGGATGTTATATGCACTGGTAAATCATTGAATTCTACCTCTGAAACTAATAATATGCTATATGTTAATTAAATTGAAGTTAAATCAAAAATTTTTAAAAATTCAGCTCACATTAAATCATCATGCCTCCACTTCCCTGAGTATGTCTTAGCATGTCTTAGGATACATTTGCTTCTCTCCTAGATCCTAGACAGATGTTAAAAGAAAGACATTGCACTATACTGACTATAACATAAATAAGAAATATAATCAAGATAGCAGCAAAGTCAAGTTGGTTTGATTTATACCTAACTGTGGTTAAAATTAAATATTTTGAGCATCATATGGAAAATATCCAGAAATGACTGAATGTAAAAAAATAAAAATCCTGTTGTTTTTACTGCAAGGGCACTGAGCATCTTGAGCATACCTTATCATCAAGAGAAGACTCAGATTGTTTTTTCAATAGTAAGGAAGTTAGATGAAGAAAACAACGCTATTATTCTCGGTTTCCTCTATTGACAAGTAATCTGGGAGACATACAAACCATTTATTCCTGGGAAAAATGCTGAATCTTTCTCTAACAACCTAAGAAACAGCACCATTTAACTTTAGTACTTGTTGAGAGATGAGCTTCCAACTGAGAGCTGTTAATTCTGACCTAGAGAAATAGTTTCAATACCTGCCTAGGTCAGGCTCCATAGCTTGAGCTTCTTCTTGATTTAATAAGACTCACGTTTCACTCCAGTGATCACCTGTACTTCAGAAATACCGGTCCTCAAAATTCTTAAAAAATGCATTTATCCAAAGAAGCCATAAAATACAGCTCTTTTATGAGGGATATGTTAAATTATTTGGAAAGAGTGTGGGATAGATAGTGCCAGGGAGGTGTATATTGGAAGAAAAAACTATAGCCACATATTTGAATCAATCAATAAGAAGAATAAGAGAGTACAGTTCCTAGGAGAATGAATGAGGATGCATTTCTTTTCCAGTATAAAGACTAAGGGAGAAATGAACTACAATGTCAGTCTATCATTCTAATTTAGAACAGGACTGCTTCTACCTTTGAATGTTGTGCATCTTAGCTGCTATTTGCAAAAGGATTTTAAAAATAGATTAAGCATGGCTGGTCAAAAACTAGCCATTCATATCACTTTGTTTTCAGATAAATTATACCCATATATCCATGCGTATTTTTTTAATTGTAAGGCACCTTATTTAAATTATGTTAAGTTGGGAATAGTAGAATTAAGAGATACATGTTAATTTAACACCATCTGAATTAAATATTCATGGAATTTTAAAATCAAAAGCTGTAGAACTATTTCTAAGACCAAGTTTCCATAACTCTGCACTAATAAGATTTGTTATGTTGAGTGCTGGCATTGTTAAAAATAAAAAAGATGAGGAGCAAGATATATTTAAATATGCCTGCCATAGAGTATTTTCATGGTTATAACCTCTATAAAGCAGTTCAGGGGCGCCTAAGTGGCTCAGTGGGTTACGCCTCTGCCTTTGGCTCAGGGTCCTGGGATTGAGCCCTGCATTGGGCTCTCTGCTCAGCAGGGAGCCTGCTTCCCTTTCTCTCTCAGCCGCCTTGTGATCTATCTCTCTCTCTGTCAATTAATAAATAAAATCTTTTAAAAAAAGAATTTAAAGCAGTTCAAACCTGTCAGAAAAAAAAGAGTTCTGATTTTAAATATATTTTATAGCTATAATGGAATAGTATGAAAGTTAGAAAGAGTTTTAAAAGTTCCAGTGACTTCTTTAACTGGTATGCCTATACCAGTTAGCTATATTGTTGAATAACCAATTATTCTAAAACCTAGAATTTAAAATGACTGATATTTATTGTATCATTTATTCTGTGCATAACTATTTGACACTGGCTTATCTGGGAGATTCCATCTCAGGACCTCTCATTAGGTTATGGCTAAGATGTTGGCAAAGACTTCTGTCATCTTCAGGTTTGACTGGCTAGAGGATTTTTCTAAGGAGGCCGGCTCACTGTTCAAAAAGCCGGGGCTGGCTGTTGGCTGGAAGATTCTATTCCTTGTCCTATAGATCTCGTCAAGAGTTTACCTGAGGATTCTCATGGTGTGGTGGCTAGTTCCACCCAGAGAAAATGACTCAAGGAAGAAAAGCATTCATTAGAATGATACCATTTCCAACAGATCCATTTATCCCCTGTTAGGTAACAATCTCTCTTCTGGGAATGTGATTACAAATTTTTTTTTTTTTTTTAAAGATCACATATACCCATGATATATGTATATGTGATATACGGCTACTTGGAAACAAACAAAAAAATTCAAGAGGAGAAGCATTATAAAACAGATATGCAAGCATTTCTGGAGGACTCAGTGAGTATGAGGAATGAAAAATGAAGTCAAAGTCAATGACCCATTGATGACTGAACCGTAGCCATCATTCTCATCTCAAGCTTTAACCTTTTATCTGGGGAACTTGAAGCAAAATGACACCAGAATGGATAATGATGGAGACAGGGACTGTAATAAATAGATGACTTAAAACTAGGAGTTATGTTTTGGTCAAATGTCCTTACGTGATGAAGAGCCTTTGACAATTATGATTAAATTCTAAATTCTATTCACTATAATTTGAATAATCGCCTACAAAAATTTCCTCTTTTGTACCTGAAGTCTTGGATTTTAGTGTTTTATTTCAATCAACAAATAAATTTCTACGACAAAGAATAGGAGCAGTTCATTGTTCCATTTATTCTAGAGAATGAACATATCTACTTTTCATGGCATTCCTAATTATGTAGGAGATGAGCTTGGGAAAATATTTCTTCTTATCGTCTCTACTCTGCATAAGAAAAACTCAATTAAATTTCTTACAGTTCTCTCAATAGCTCATATAAATTATATTTAATATTTGTAACGTCTTTTGTTGATATATTTGCTTGACACATTTTCTCAGATATTTACTCAACTTTTTAATATCTCTATTCTTTTCCCAGAATAGAAAAAAAGCAATGAATGCTTGAGAAGCTTCAAACACTGGAAGGTTGTATAAAACAGAAAGTGAAAGTGCTCTGTAACTGGAGTGGAAGTCAGGGTCAGGGAGATTTATACTGAGTACAGTCCTTGATAATACGTTTTGAAAGAAACTCATTTGTATAGATCATGTAAGATAAAACAAAAATATTTGAAATAACAAAAAAGAAAATAATTTAAAAATCTAAGCCCTTTTACAATGTTGTCTGGTGGCTGCAGAAGAATACTCATGGAGAGATGACGAACGGATAAAATCTGAGAGAGTTAACCGGAATCAGGCAAGAGTTGATGATGGCTTTAAGGACCCATGCATATTAAGAATCCCTGGGAATACAAGTAAGTGACCTTTACAGACAAACTACACAGATGCAGAAATACAGGGAACAGACACAGAATGGCTGTCCAAATGGTATGGGAAGGGAGCTTGGGCTCTGGGTGGACCAGAATAGGAGTTTTTGGAATGCAGGATTTTTGTCTCTTTCATTCATTATTAAATCACCACTGTCCATAACACTTCCTGGCCTTTATTTATATTTATTTAAAGACTTTATTTATTTATTTATTTATTTGGGAGAAAGTGAGTGAGCATGTGCAAGCAGGGGGAGGGGCAGAGGAAGAGGAAAAGAGAATCCCAAGCAGGCTCTGAACTGAGCAGGGAGCCCTACTGGGGGCTCCATCTCAAAACCCTGACATTAGGACCTGACCTAAAATCAAGATTTGGTCCCTTAACCAACTGAGCCATGAATGTGGCCCTGCCCACTTCCTGGCCTTTAGCACTCAGTAAAAGGCTGCAAAATAGAGCAGTGAAATAACAAATGAATTGGGACTCATAAGTATATTAAAGACGAGCTATTCTGTGCCCATACTCTAGCTGAAAGAAAGTTCATTTAGGCAGTGGTACCACAAAGATGATAGCAGCAGCATAAGATTCTTAAATGAGTCTCTTTCTATTGGTTTGGCTTTTGAAAATCTTCTTTTGTGTTTTGGTGGTTTGGTTTTGGTAGTCTGTATATCATACAGTAGCTTCCAAACCGACACTGTGGTGAGTCTTTGGCAAATATCATAAACGTAGAAATGAGGGTTCACGAAAATACTTTGGGTTCTGTATTTTCCCATCCACTTTATCATTGAATATAATACTTCAGGGCACCTGGGTGGCTCAGTTGGTTAAGCTTCTGCTCTTGATCTCAGCTTAGGCCTTGATCTCTGTGTCATGAATTTAAGCCTAGCAGTGGGCTCCATATTATGCGTGGAGCCTACTGAAAGACAAACAAATGAACAAATAAACAAACAAAAATAAACAAACAAGGGGCGCCTGGGTGGCTCAGTGGGTTGGGCCTACTGCCTTTGGCTCAGGTCATGGTCTCAGGGTCCTGGGATCGAGCCCCGCATTGGACTGTCTGCTCAGCAGGGAGCCTGTTTCCCCCCAACCTTCTGCCTGCCTCTCTGCCTACTTGTGATCTCTGTCAAATAAATAAATAAAATATTTAAAAAATAGAAAAATAAAAATAGTAAAAATAAATATACAAACAAAAAACAAAGCAAACAAAAAAAATACTCTTCATTTTCCATGCATAAGCAATGAATTAATGTTATGTAAAGGAATATTAGATATAGAATTCCCAGGAAAAAAACATGAGTGTACTCATCTACAGCTTGGCTCAGTGGAAGTCAGGTTTCTTGAAGGCAGCTGTTATGTCTTATTCACATTAACCATAATGGGGCCTAATCATTCTGAAACAACACGAACTTTCATGAACTTTTTGATTTTTCACAACATCAATGCTTTAAGCTCCCACCACATTTTAACTCTGAATTATTTTTCTTTTAATAAAATTTGTATATTTTATTTCTTGGGCCAGAAACTCTTCACTCATTCATTGTTATTGAATATCCATTATGTTAGTTGATAGGGATACAGAAAATGCATGGTAGGTACCCTCAATGAGTTTATAATACTGGAGGAAAAAAATAAAATTGTTTACATGTATAAGTCAGATCCAGACTGACCCCATCTGGGGAGCATGCCTCGGACTGCCCATCCCTTACTTGTCTCTGTCTTGGTGTGGCGACCGAAACCCTAGTCTTCACCTTCCCAGCTCTGATGTCCTCTCCCTGCACCAAGGACCCATGGGCCAGCCAAGGCAACTCCATGGCAAGTACTAAAAAATGCATTTTGTTCAAACAAATCCTACTTAAGCTGCTGCATTTTAACACAAAATAGCTATTCACATTTATTGCTTGGCCTCCCCTAGTATCAGATTCCAGATGTCTTCTCAACAATTGGCTTAATGAAGTTTAGAGCAACTATCTTCTCTCCCACACACAGAACTATTTTTAAGACTTATGTTAATGTGTTGTTCTGCTCACTTTTACTGAATTTACTCCTCTTTAACATTCATTTTGGCAGTGATAGCTTTAAGTAAAAAAAAAAAAAAATCAAAGTGTCATTTTCAGGAGAACACATTCCTCAACACCCATTAAATAATCCTGTCTATATTAGCTGTGCTAGAGGATAACATTCGTATTTCTTTTCATTGCCTTCATATAGCTCATGCCACAATACTTCCAATCTGAAGTAAATATTATACTAATATCCTATCACTATTGATACTTATTTTCTATCTACGTAAAGCATTGTCATGAACTTCATTTCCTAAGACTTCTTCCCTCCCCAGCCTTTTATACCGAAACTTTTTTCTTCCTCTTTCTAACAGCATCGTTCCAAGGTCTCCTCAAATAGAATCTTTTCCTACTATTTAGTAAACTCAACTATAAGAAACATATCTGGAAGACCACGAAAAGGAAATAAGCAGCCATCTGAGCAACTGAAATCCAGAACAAATGGCGAGGTTTATGCAAATTAGTTACAGAGTTACAGCCTCTGACCTCTTCCGCAGATTTTTATAGGACTTGCAGTGACTGTCCTTTTCTATGGTTCTGAGCTTATACCAGTGCTTTTAGGACGCTGAAGAAAATTAGACACAGCCTAGTGTGCCCTAAAAGTGCAAAGCATTAAAGTGGGTGAATGACACCGGCCTTCTGTGACCACCATCTCACATGACCTCAAGGAGATGTCAAAAGTAAGAACCAAAAAAACAGTCAAATAGGAGCATGCAAGGAGTACTTTGTAATAATCAGAGAGGAGAGAAATATAATGTGTTAAGATGATCTAAGGGCCTTTCTCATGTCTCTGTGGAAATTAGTAAACCTTCATTTTTTTCAGCTGAAGAAATTATATTTCATGACATGCAAGGATGCCTTGGAGAGTGGCTTGCAAGCAGGTACCCTTCCCCTTTCTGCCAGAAGCCCCTCTATGGGACAAGCTTGGGAGCATAGTTGAGAGCAATTAGAAAGACTTTCTCCTGGGCTACAACCCTCAGTAGGATAAAATAATCTAATCTATTTTGACAATGGCTTTTTTTTTTTCAGTTGACACTATAGATATAAGGACTGGACAGAGAAGTACAATTGTTAGCCCCGCAGAAAGATCAAAAGGGAAAACCCCAAAAGGCAAATCTATGAAGCACACTGAAGCCTAACATTCAGAGGCCATTTAAAGGAGGTGGGAGCCAGCCTAGGTATCAATGGAACCTGAGTGGTCTTTCCATATTAGAACACAACTTGTAAAATTATGAATAGTGGTCACCTAGAATGCATACAAGTATGACTAATCATCAATTTGTTTCATCATTTGTTCATTTATTCACCAAGTGAAATACATGAAATGGATCTGTCCATGCTTTACCCCAAAATGGCAATCTCACAAGGCAACTGGGAACAAAAGGGTTTTCTGGAAATTCTTGACAGGTGGGAGACATACGTCACCAGGTTATACAGTGGATAATTTAAAAACAAAGTATAGATCTCTACATTTTAAATCACTTCAATCATTTCAACTAGTAAGAACACAGACTCTCTCCAGATGCTAGGTAGCCTCAACATCCCCAGCTCTGTTTGTTTTCTTCCTTTATAGAAAGTTTGACCACATCCTCTTCCTCTCCTTCACACCTACATCATCTGACCTCACCTGGGACCTTTGAGGGATCCATTAAGGAATTTTCCTAAATGAAGACCCATTCTTTTGCTAAGAAGAATTTCTGTCTTCAGCTGGTAAATACAGTAATTTTTGTCATGTCTCTATAAGAATAGTATATTTAAGAAATATGATCCCGTAGTAATGTTTTAAAATGTTTAAAATTGCAAGGATTTAGTTTCTAAAATTTTCAAGAGGCCCAGATATATAAAGGTGACATGTTACCAATACATCATTGTATTGATAGTAAGTAAAAAGACTACTTATTTGTTCAGTTGTGCTGAGTACAGAATGGGTTATAGTTGGTTCTTTTCCTACAGTCACTAGTCTCCAAAATTTTACCCTTAAAGATTGCTTCCATTGGTGAAGCACTGCCCTCTACAGGCAAAATTGGCAAAAGTATCAATTCTCACTAGACAACATACTTGGATCCATGAACATTTGCAATGAATTTAACTTGTAAGATCAGAACCTTTGTGAGGTCAAGCACATAAAAGCAAAACTCTAGGAAATGACACAAGTCTTGACCAAATATGTGTAACTTTAAGATAAATTAATGAGGTGTTTCATTTGTTTAAAGGCTGAATATTTATGATTTTTAATTCTCCGCAATCTCATGAATGATGAAGCCAAAAAGTAAGAAAAAGAGTACTTTAAGACTTGTGCAATGAACAACTCATTAGAAATTATTTCAAAAGTGTCAGTTAGGTCCACAGGCCTGAAATTGTTTTCTCCTCTTAGTAATAAAAAGAAAGGCATTGTCAGCTTATTGAAATGAGAACAAATCTAATCTCAGAGAAATACATTCCTAAATATTAATTAGCTTTTGCACCTTGTTTTAAAAATTAAAGAGTATTTCAATGACCGATGAGAGATCGAATTCTATTTAAAGGAAATGCTTTAGTGGCTAAAGGCAAGCTCTACTGGGTTATTCCTAAAAAGAGAGTATAAACTGAAGAGCCTCGTTGTAAACTTCTTCCATAAATTTCATTTGCATCCCCAATTCTTCATTGTAGAATGAAGCATTGTGGAAACAAACGACCTTGTTAATTTCCTGTTGATTCCCACAAAAATTTTACATATATCAGTATATTTTATAAGACTACTTTTTGTTATCAACTTATTCATTCTGAGTAAAAATTTTAAAAATTGCCTTTATTTGAGTCCCTGATTACATCCTATGGGGACCTGGAATATAAATCTGGATTCATGACCCTAGACAATGAATTTCAAGTTGTGGACTCTCGAAGGAAAACTGTAACGTCTCTCAACACAAGAAATGTCTGTGACCTCTGGAGAAAGAACATGCAATGTGCCAATAATCAAGACAGACACATCCCAAAATATAAAACTACAGTCAATTTTTAAAAGTTAAATTTAAAAAATGGTATAATTGTGTCAGAGAATGTTTCTGTGACTGTAGTTTCTAAGAAAATCTGTGAAGTAAAAAGAAAAAAGATTTCAAATTAAACATTTAAAAAATCATCAATTTTGAGTTTTGTTTGAATCATGTTCCCAATAAAAGTATATATTAATTTAACTACTTTGTTGATATAAGATGCATAACAATTAATCTACAAGCTTGAAAATCGATTAAAACTTGTTATAAAAACTATCTTGAAATGAACAGTAGGTTGGAAAATATCAGCTTTGACCAGTAGATACACAACAAAAAAAACTAAATTTGGAGTGGAAACTGCTGGATTCAAGCTATATTTTCTTTACATTTTCTCATAAGGTGTGTGATTAGTGAAACAGACATGTTTTGTAGCTGGACTTTTGGTTTCAGTCATTGGCTCTACTCTGTACCAATTCTGTGATAGCCTGGACATTTGCTTCTGAGTCTCTGTTTCATCACCTATGAACAGACATATATACATATACATATATATTTTTTGAACAGACATATATTTCTTGTCTCTCAAGGGTGTTGTGTGGATTAACTCAGACAGCAGAGAGGGATTCTATATCATAATGGGTGACACACAGTAAATGTTCAATAAACGTCAGTTCTGTTTGTGTCTCGTTCCCCTTCACTTTTGGAAGCATACTTTCCTTATCTCTAAAACTGGAGCTATAATAAAGCTAACATAAATAAATCTAGCACTCTATTACTAAGATAGTTAATAAAATAAAGATATATTTTCCTTGAAAATTCTTTTTAAACTATTAAACTATTTCACCCTTTAGAATTTAAAGCGTAGGCTAACAATCACACCTAAGTTCACTGCTTGTCCATTATCACCTACAGTAAAGGGTATAGTAAGAAAAATATATTTCTAAACGTAGAAGAAAAGGACCTACACCGCAGTATAGAAATACCCCATTCAGAATACTGAAATCTATTTTATTTGTATTATGCTCACCAAGTTTGTTCAAATAATTTCATGAGTAGACTTCCAAACAGGAGTCAGTTCCTCAGATAATCGGTCTCAATTATCACGCCAAGTAAATCCATCCTTGTAAAATCCGTTAGATATACCTACATTTTTAAATAAGTCTTTTATATGTCTAGTTCTGTGATGCAATAGTAAAGCGTCAGATACTAAATGTGATGTTTTAATATTATGACAGCATGAAGAGCAAAATAAAATCTCCAAATGAAAACTTGAAATCCAAGACCCTCCATTATCTGAATTTACATGTAATTCCAAGTATCTCCTCCAGTGGTTCCTCTCACTCAATCCAGATCCTGTATTGCAAGCTACTTTTTTAGTCTATGTTTTAATGAAATTTTTGAGCTATAGTTTATGTACTCTAAAATGCACCCATTTTAGGTACACATTTTGATGAATTTCCACAAATGTATATGCTTGTGTGCATACATGCACGCAGCTATCACACACACACACACACTCAAAAATGATATAGGATAAATCCATCCCCACAGAATGTTCCCGAGTTCCTATCGCTAGTGTGTCACTAACCCAACCAGGGACCAACGACACCTGCTCTGCTTTCTATCTTTTCTAGTGTTTTATTTAAACAGAAGTGTATAGTAAGTTTTCTTTGATACCTTCTTTAACACAGCATACTATCTTGAGATTCATTCATGTTTTGCACATATCAATTGTTGAGTCTTTCTTATGACTGTGTACTATTCTATTGCATGACTATACCAGGGCTGATTCACCTATTTGCATTTTGATGGATAGGCTGATTCCTATTTTGGGCCATTCTGAATAACGCTTCTATAAATATTTGTATACAAGTATCTGTGCGGACATATGTTTTCATTTCTCTTGGACAAATGCCTAAGTATGTAAATATTTATAAATGTTGTTTAACTTTTTAAGATATTGACAAACCGATTTCCAAAGTCGTCGTACCAATTCACATTTGTGTGGGTTAATTGTGTATACCAACATTGTGTGGAATAATTGAAGTCTTAATACTGAGTCTTCTCATCTATATGACATACATCTCCACTATAGGTCCTTTAATTTTCTCTCAGCATTGTTTTGTCATTCTCCTTTTCCATTCTTGCATGTATTTTTTTAAATTATCCCCAATTATTTCATGTTTTATGCTGTTATACATCATAACTTAAAAAATTGATTACCATTTTCCATTGCAAATATGTAGTAATACAATTAATTTTACATATTGATTTTGTGTCAAATAACCTTACTAAAATCATTCTTTTCCCTACTTGTAGATTTCCAGGACATTTCTGCATACATGATAATATTGTCCATTAATAAAGACAGTTTTACTTCTTTTTTTCCTAGAATGTATGCTTCCCCTCCTTTCCTAGTGCACTTGTTAAGACCTTCAGTATAATGTTCAATTTCAATGGTAACAGCAACATCCTTGGTTTTTCCCAATCTTCGGGGTACAGTATTCATGCTTTTATTCTTAAGTAAAATTTTAGCTTTAAAATCTTACAAATGTTTATTTTCAACTTTTTCAAATTGAAATTTTTTAATTTGCTAAGGGTTTTTATTATGAGTAAATGTTGAATTATCAAATGTTTTCTTCTGCATTTATGGGGACAATCATGTACTTTTTTTTTCTTTTATTCTGCTAATATAGTAAAATATATTGAATGGTTTTCAAAGGTTAAATTTTATATTTCTGGAACAGATCGCACTTGCTTTAACTGTATTATCATTCAATATAATTTGTTAAAGTCATTTTAATTTTTTATTTTAATTTTTTGTTTTTATTAACATATAATGCATTATTTGCCCCAGGGGTACAGGTCTGTGACTCATCAAGCTAACACATTTCACAGCACTCACCATATCACACACCTTCCCCCAATGTCCATAACCCCACTCCCCTCTTCATAACTCTCCTCCCCCCAGCAACACTCAGTTTGTTTTTCAAGATTAAGAGTCTCTTATGGTTTGTCTCCCTCCTGATCCCATCTTGTTTCATTTTTTTTCCTTCCCTACCCCCAAAATCAAAGAAACAAATCATTTCAATATATTTTAAATTTGATGCTAAGAATAGGAAAAATATTTTTGCATCTATGATCATAAGGGGTATTAGACTGTGGATTTCTTTCTTTTTGATGCCATTGTCTGGTTTTGATATTGTAGTAATGTTAGCTGTACAAAATGATTTGTTAAGTGTTCCCTCCTTTAGAATTTCAGATGAGTTTTGTAGAATTGATATTAACTTTCATTAAATGCTTGGCCAAAATTAGCAGTGAACTTACCTGAACTTAAAAATATCATTAGATAAAAATTGATTGATTCTATTGAGAGATACTCTATTTGTTTTTTAGTCAGTTTTGGTAGGCTGCATTCCTGGACAAATTCGTCTGTTCCATCTAAGATAATAAATTGGCATAAAGTTGCTTCTGATAATCACTCAATGATAAACGTCTTCCATTGTTGGTATTAAGAATTTATGTCTCCTCGTTTTGCTTTGCCTTGATAACAAGAATATTTTCTCCATTTTTTGGACCTTTTTTATAAAATCTGCATTTGTTTTGTTTTTTTTTAATTGTTTTCCATATTTCATTTTGCCACTTTCTGTTTTTAATCTCTATATCATATTTTATATTTATATTTGTTACTTCCTCCCTATATTACTTTGGATTAAATTCACTCTTCTTTTCCAATTCTTTCTTTCTCCTCCCACTCCTTGTTCTTCTCTCTCTTCCTTCTCCTCCTCATTTTTCTTCATTGCTTATGGTAAAAGTGTAGATTATTGATTCTACGTTTTTCTCTTTTTTAACAATGGTGTTCAAAGATAAATTTCCCTTAAATCTATATCTCATTAATCACACAAAGTTTGATATATTTTCTTGCCATCTTTATTCAGTTCAAAATATTTTCTACTTCCCATTGTAGTTTATTATCGGTGAGCTGTATAGAAGTGGGCATTATAATTTCTCCAATATTCAACAATTTTTCACTCTTTCTGTTATCCCCAGCTTAATTCCAATTGTCAGTTAATACATTCTGAATGACTTCTACTTTTATGAATGTATTGAGACTTGTTTTATGGGTCATCATATGGTCTATCTTCATAATTGCTCCAAGTGCTTTAAAAGAATGTCCATTTTTTAACTTGTGTGGAATGTTCTATAAAATATATTAGAACAACTTGGTCAATAACTTTTATATAAATCTCCCCCATCCCTAAAGATTTTCTCTGTACTTGTTCTATTAACTACTAAGCTGTGAGTTTTGAAAACTCTTATTGTAGACTTGCCTATTTTTGTTTTCAATTCTGCCTATTTTTATTTCATGTATTTTGAAGTTAGGCATATAACCAAGTTAAAACTGTTTTTCTTCTTGATAAATTGATTTCCTCATCATTTTGAGTGTTTCTCTTCATCCTCAGAAATATTCTTTGCCATGAGGTCCACTTATCCTGAAATTAGAACAGCTACTGTGGCTTTATTATGATCAGTGTGGAATTATATTGATTTATATTGATTACCTAACTCTAAAATTTCTACTTTCTTTATAATGATGAATATTTTGGTCTTTAAACCTCTGCTTTAACAAAAAAAACTATGGTGAGAGCCCAAATGTCCATCCCCCAATGAATGGGTAAAGAAGGTGTGGTGTGGGGTGTGTGTGTGTGTGTGTGTATAATGAAAATTACATAGTCATCAAAAAAATGAAATCTTGCTTTTTTCAACATTTTGAGGAACCTCCATGCTGTTTTCCAGAGAGGTTGCACCAGCTTGCATTCCCACCAACAGTGTAGGAGGGTTTCCCTTTCTCCACATCCTCGCCAGCATCTGTCATTTCCTGAATTGTTTATTTTAGCCATTCTGACGGGTGTGAGGTGATATCTCATTGTGGTTTTGGTTTGTATTTCCCTGATGCCGAGTGATATGGAGCACTTTTTCATGTGTCTGTTGGCCATCTGGATGTCTTCTTTGCAGAAATGTCTGTTCATGTCCTCTGCCCATTTCTTGATTGGATTATTTGTTCTTTGGGTGTTGAGTTTGCTAAGTTCTTTATAGATTCTGGACACTAGTCCTTTATCAGATATGTCGTTTGCAAATATCTTCTCCCATTCTGTCAGTTGTCTTTTGATTTTGTTAACTGTTTCCTTTGCTGTGCAAAAGCTTTTGATCTTGATGAAATCCCAAGAGTTCATTTTTGCCCTTGCTTCCCTTGCCTTTGGCATTGTTCCTAGGAAGATGTTGCTGCGGCTGAGGTCGAAGAGGTTGCTGCCTGTGTTCTCCTCAAGGATTTTGATGGATTCCTTTCGCACATTGAGGTCCTTCATCAAACTGCCCTATGACCCAGCAATTGCACTATTGGGTATTTACCCGAAAGATACAAACGTAGTGATCCAAAGGGGCACGTGCACCCGAATGTTTATAGCAGCAATGTCCACAATAGCCAAACTATGGAAAGAACCTAGATGTCCATCAACAGATGAATGGATCAAGAAGATGTGGTATATATACACAATGGAATACTATGCAGCCATCAAAAGAAATGAAATCTTGCCATTTGCGACAACATGGATGGAACTAGAGCGTATCATGCTTAGTGAAATAAGTCAAGCAGAGAAAGACAACTATCATATGATCTCCCTGATATGAGGAAGTGATGATGCAACATGGGGGATTAAGTGGGTAGGAGAAGAATAAATGAAACAAGATGGGATTGGGAGGGAGACAAACCATAAGTGACTCTTAATCTCACAAAACAAACTGAGGGTTGCTGGGGGGAGGGGGTTTGGGAGAAGGGGGTGGGATTATGGACATTGGGGAGGGTATGTGCTTTGGTGAGTGCTGTGAAGTATGTAAACCTGGTGATTCACAGACCTGTACCCCTGGGGATAAAAATATATGTTTATAAAAAATAAAAAAAATTTTAAAAAATGAAAAAAAAAAGAAATCTTGCCATTTGCAACAATGCGGATGGAGCTAGAGTGTATTATGCTAAATGAAATAAGTCAGTCAGAGAAAGACAAATATCATATGATCTCTCTCATGTGTGGAATCTAAGAAAGAAAATAGGGAAGCCTGGGGGGCTCAGTTGGTTAAGCATCCACTTTGGCTCAGGTTGTGACCCCATGGTCCTGGGATCGTGTCCCACATTGGGTTCCTCACTCAGTGGGGAGCTTGTCTCTCCCTCTGCCTGCCATTCCCCCTGCTGTACTCTCTCGCTCTCGCTCTCTCTGACAAACAAATAAATAAAATCTTAAAAAAAAAAAAGAAAGAAAACAGATGAGCATATATGAAGGGGAGAAAGGAAAAAAAAAGGAGAGAAGGAAACAGACCATCAGAGACTCTTGACGAAAGAGAACAAACCGAGGGTTGATGGAGAGAGGTGGGATGGGCTAGATGGGTGGTAGCTATTAAGGAAGGCACTTGTTGTGATGAGCACTGGGTGTTGTACATAAGTGATGAGTCACTGAATTCTACTCAAGAAACCAATATTGCACTGTATGTTGACTAACTAAAGTTTAAATTTAAAAAAAAAAAAAAAGGCACCAGATGACAAACACCAACATGAATGACCCCAGGCAAGCCAAAAAGAACTGCCTGGTAAACACAGTCCAAGTTGCTTGCCCACAGAATCATGTGTAAACAAATGGCCAGGACAAAAACAAGACCACAAAACAACAGCAACAACAACAAAAATCTTCTGCTTTAAGTCAGCATGACTAGATTATTTGTATAATAACATTTTTTATATGATTGGGTTAAATCAACCACATATTCTCATGTCTTTTCCTTTTCATGTTTTTTCCTGTGTTTTGTGTATGTTCTTGCATTCCATTTTATCTCGGGTTATTAGCTTATTAACTATACCACTTTGACTCACATTTTTAATAATTGTTATCATATTTTGGGTTCTCTAAGAAGCAGGCTCTGAGACCAAATTTAAGGCTTATTAGGAAGTACCTGTAGAATTAATGCCCATGATGGAGGAAGAAGAAATATGGGGCAGAGAAAAAAGACAGATATGATATAATAGAGTTGAGAACTTCCCCTAACCCCACGGAGAGTTATGAAGCTGAAATAGTTAATCAGAATTGTCCTGTTTTGGACTGAAATTCCCAGAAGTATATAACTATGCTTTGGTCAATCATGATAGACTATTTTATATATGCCCTGAGGTCAGTAATAAAGTTCTGTTTTGTTTTGTCTTCATTTTGGACAGTTTATTTTCCTGTGTATTCTAGTTCACTGATGTTTCCTTCTGCAATGACTATTCTACTTATAAGTCTACCAACTGACTCTTGCATTTTTAGATATTATATTTTTCATCTCTAGAAGTTCCTTTAAGTTCCTTTTTCCATGTGTTCTTTTCGCCCCTCACTCTGCTCCCAAAATATCTTTAAACATATTGAGCATCTTTAAGACATATTCTTCAGCACCCTAGTCTGCTAATTTTGTCGTCTGTATTATTTCTAGAAGTTTTTATTGACTAAACCTGTATCTGAATGTGGTTAATATTACTTGTATTAGATGTGTGATATTTTGATTATTACATTTTGGGGTGTTGGGTTTTGTTTTCTTCCTTTAAAGAGTTACTGGAGTTTAGATTTTGTTTTCTTAGATTTTGAAGTTTGCTTTTGTAGGCAATGAAGTTGCTTCCAAATCAGGTTGATCTTTTGGAGTCTTATTTTTTAAGCTTTTGCAGAGCAGGTCTACAGCAGCCTTTATTTGGAAATAAATTAGCCTTATGAATAAGGATTGACCTTTCTTGGGGTTCTACTGATTATTCTTCAAAAATTGTTCAAAGTGGTCTCCACACTAGCTGGATTTTAAATTTTTCCCAACTCTGCTGAAGACTGGGAATTATTCATATTTATGAGTCCTGTCATCCCCTTTCCTTTATGAGGATTTACCCGTCTATGTGTGTATCATATTCAGCTAAGGAATCAATGGGACCCCTATTGTGATTTCTGGAGCTTTCTCCTCAGGGTGCCCTAATTTTCAGTGCTCTTCCCAGCAAGTTCTGCCTGCAGCAGATTTCCTGGACTTTGATCTCTAGCCCATCAACTCAGCAAGGCCATGGGCTCTGTCTCAGCTCCTCCTCTCTGCACCGTGATTCAGAAATTGTCTCTGAGCAGAAATCTGGAGCAATTACGAAGTTTACCATGTTTGTTTCCCTTCTTCAAAGAATCAGTCCTACAGTGGTTATTGTCCAATGTGGCAACAAGTTTTATGATGTTTTGTCATATTTATTTTATTGTTTAATGAGGGAAAACCCGATATCTGGGTCCCCCCAGGTCTAGGAATAGAAGTGTTTACTCAATATTCTTTTTTCTTCCTGTGACCTTCTAAAAGAAGCATACAGCATATCCCTCCCAGCACTAGAGTAGGCTATTTGGCTTCTTCCTTTTCTCCTGTTTCTTTCTTTCTTCCTTTCTTCTTTTCTTTTCTCCTTTCCTTCCTCCCTTCCTTCCTACTTTTCTTTCTCCTTCCTTCCTTCCTTCCTTCCTTCCTTCCTTCCTTCCTTCCTTCCTTTGTAGGCTCCACACCAGCATGGAGCCCAGTGTAGGGCTTAACCTGACGACAGTCAAGCACTGAACTGAGATCAAGAGCCAAACACTTAACTGACAGTACCAACCAGGCGCCCCTATTTGGATTCCTTTTATTTCACACATCTACATGTCTCCCTCCCCAAGTCACATCTATCTTCTTTCTTAACTTCAATGATCAACGGCCCTACCGCTAGCCTACATCTTTATTAGTGTTTTTATCTTGGGTGGTTATTGTAGCATAATAAACCATCCCCAAATTCAGTGGCTTAAAAGGTGACTTTTATAATTCTGTACATTGACTAGGTTCAGCTGGAGAATTCTTTTCCAAATGATATTAGAAGTAGCCTCAGTAATCTGGAATTCCAAGTCTGCTTACATATGGGGATATCCTGAAGGCTGAGCTAAGCAGAGATTCTGGTATTGAGTCTCTCTTCCCTTCCTGACCATGTCATCTCTCCATGTCATAGTTCCATATAGTCTCTCCAGCTGGGATTAATTATTTAAAGACTCATGACTCCTAAAAGTGGAAAGAAGAATCTGACAGCCTTTCTTGAAGCTTAATCACAGAACTGGCAAAGGTCGTTTCCACCATATTCAATTGTTAAAACCATCAGAGATACCAAAGATTACTATAAAGTTACAGTAATTAAGGCACTACACTATCAATGCAAAGGAGGAAAAATAAACCAAATAAGCAGACCCCACTGCTTAAAAATCATCTATTTATTTTGGAATAATTCATATGTAAAAAGGATTTTTATATACGAAAATATAAAAATAATATAGAAAGTTTCCATATACCTTCACTCAGTTTCCTTTAATGTTAATATCTAACACTACTGTGATACATTTGTCAAAACTAAGAAGCCAACAGTAGTACATTACTATTAACTAAAATCCAGATTTTTTGAAGAATAACCAATTTTCCAATATCTGTTTCTGTACTAGGATCTATTCAGTGCATAAAAACCCACTTTGATATGGTTATCTGATTAGGATAACATACGACTACAATCCATAGGGCATAGGATTACCTTTCAAAAAAGTGACACTGAACCAATTGAATATTGTAGAGAAACATGAACCTTGACCTTCCTTTGTGTCTTTTACAAAAGTTAATTTGAAATGGATGATAGCATTAAGTTTGACATGTTAAATTATAAAACTTTTAGAAGAGGGCGCCTGGGTGGCTCAGTTGGTTAAGTGACTGCCTTCGGCTCAGGTCATGATCCTGGAGTCCCAGGATCGAGTCCCGCATCGGGCTCCCTGCTTGGCAGGGAGTCTGCTTCTCCCTCTGACCCTCCCCTTCTCATACTCTCTCTCTCTCTCAAATAAATAAATAAAATTTTTAAAAAAAAAAAAAAAAAAAAAAACTTTTAGAAGAAAACATAGGATACTATTTTCATAACCCTGGAGTAGGCAAAAGTTTCTTAAACAGGGCACAAAAACACTAAACAAAAAACCAAAAGATAAATAAATTGGATTTTATTAAATTAATAACTTCTGGTAAATAACAGGCAGCACTGAGATTGGAAATGCAAATCTCTCACTGAGAAATGATAATTCAATACATATAGGAAACAAATGACTCATATCTTAACTCTATAAAGGAGTCCTAAAAATTCTCCAAATCCATAGAATATAGATCAAAATGGAAAGTAATATGGGCAAAAGATTTGAACATATATATCATAAAGGGGAAATCTAAATGGCCAGACTATGAAACATCAATACTCACCATTAAAATGCAAACACATGACTATACATCTACACAAATGACTTAAACCAAAATGAAGCCAGGGGTGGTGAGGATGTGAAGAAACTAGAATGGTACTATATTGCCAGTAGAGCCATGAAATGATAGAATAACTTGGAAAACTTATTTGGTAGAATCTACTAAAAACTAAACAAACTTCTTCCTTATGACCCATCAATTCTACTTCTATACATATTCCTAAGGGCAGTGAGTGCATATTCCTAAGGGCAATGAGTGCATAACTTCATGAAAGGACAAGAATATCCTACCTTCACAGAAAACAGCAGTTTTATTCCTAATATCCCCAAACTGGAAAAATTAAAACAAATGCCCACCAATGGTAGAAGGAATTGTTTTACATGTCATATATATCCACATAATGAAAAACATTTGATACTAAAAAGGGACAAATTATTCATACCCAAGAACATATTCATACCCAAGAACACAGATCTATCACAAAAAAAACATTGTATTGAACAAAAAACTTCAGAACAAATGTAAATACAACATAAGTGTGACATCAGCAAGATGGAGTTTAGGAGGTCCTGAAGCTTGTCTCCTCAACAAAGACAATAAATAAACAACTGCAAAATGAGGACAATAGCTCTAGGAAAGCTCTGGACTCCAATAAAGAAGCAGCAAAAACTTATGGAGACGAAAATCCAAGGTATAGGAACCACTTTACCTACAATGCCCTATCCCCTGGTCCAGAGAAGCATGGGGCCAGGAGATCCCTTCAGAGGTATTTCACTCCAAAGGGACAGAGAGAGTCAAAGAAACCCTATCATGTCTCACCACCACAAACTTTTGTATACTTTGCTACTGAGAATGCCCACAGTCTTTACTAATATTGAACCCAGCTGATGGAGCTGCCTCAAGTGTCTACTACTGTGTCTCTTTCCTAGGGCTGGAGCTGTTGCTGTGGTGAGACTGACCTCCAAGGACCCCATTAATTGCTATGCCCTGATCTCTGGGATCAGGACACCATAGAACCTCATGATCTGCAGGACTAGAACTACCACTGCTTTTTGACCCACCCTCTGTGTCCTAAGCTGGGGTTCATATCTGCCATAAACACACCTGAGCTACTGCTGTTCTGTGACTGTGCCCTGGGGCCACAATCAGGGCTTTCACCAACCATCCCCAAGGCATGCTGCTACTGTATCTGTCTCTGGGCTCTAGGTTCCATATCACTGCTCTTCCCCAATGCTCTCGGAGCCTGAGTCACTGTGGCAAACTCCAGAGACTCAGATCATGGTTCCATGGGAGAGGTATACCACCCATATCTCAAATACCAGCACCATCACCACAGCACATGTACCAATGCACAAGACCCAAGTGATACAATAGTTCCTGATGTACATGATCCCAGATCCATAGTTCAACTACTGCTCTAAGTGCCAATATATCAAATTGGTGTCAAAGGGGATGTCCTTGGCTAAAACTTCCCACAGGCAAAAAGAGAGAATAAGAATACCCCAACGGCCTTTGCCTCCAAGGACCCTAATAACCCTAGTCAATAGAGACACACAGAGGACCTTTGCAGTTTTGACTTCAGAAGACCCCCAGAGTTCTCACTGATGTTGCCTTCAGGTGATGGAGTTACGCAGAGAGTATGACCACTGTGTCTACCCAGGAACCAGAGATGGTACATGCCAGCCAATATCCTTATATCCTTATAGCCACCCTTAAGGTAAAATCTTTCCCCACAAAAGCTAGTACAAAAAGGCTAGAAGAGATGACTGCTTCCTCAAATGCATGGACATCAAACCAAAGCCATCAGAAACAAACAAAAAGTAACATGACACCACCTAATGAAATAGTAATTTTCCGGTAACTGACCCAAAGAAAGAAAAACCAATGAGCTACCTGAAAAAAGAATTTAAAAAATCATTTTAAAGAAGCTCATGAGATTCAACCAAACACAGACAGACAATTCAGTGAACTCAGGAAAACAAAGCATAAAAAAACAAGACATACAACACAGATAGAAATTATAGATAAGAAACAAATAAGAATTCTGGATCCGAAGAATACAATGAATGAAGTGAAAAATGCAGTAGAGAGCTTCAACACTGGGCTCAATCAAACAGAAGAAATAATCTGCAAACCTAAAGATAGATCTCTTCATATTACCCAGTTGAAGGAAAGGGAAGAAATATGAATAAAAAAATTGAAGAAAGTTTATGCATATTATGGGATTCATTAAGCAAAACAATATTGGCATTACAGAGCCTTAGAAGGAAGAGAGAAAAAGGGACAGGAAACCTATTTAAAGAAATAATGGTTGAAAACTTCCCGAATCCAGGGAGAGATAGGACTATCCAGGTACAAGAAATTCAGAGATCCCAAACATATTCAATCCCAAAAGGTCTTCACCAAGACATGTTATAATCAAACTCTCAAAATCAAAGAAAATAGAATTTTGAAAGCAGCAAGAGAAAAAAAAGACTCATCACATAGTAGGGCATCCTAATGATGCAATCAGCACAAGCTAGGTACATGAAAATGCGCTTGACATCATTAATCATCAGAAAACTGCATATCAATATCACAATGTGGTGTCACCTCACACTCATCAGAATGGCTGTCATCAAAAACACAAAAGATAACAAGTGTTGATGAGAATGTGGGAAAAAGAAAATTCTCATAAACTGTTGGTGGGAATTTAATTGGTGCAGACACTATGGAAAATAGTATGGAGGTCCAGCAATCTCACTTCTGGGTATATATCCAATGGAAGTGAAATCATTTCAAATCATATCTGCACTCCCATGGTCATTGCAGCATTGTTCACAATAGCCAAGATATGTAAGTCCTTTAGTGGATGAATGAATGAATAAAGAAAATGTGATTTATATTAGATATATAGATATACATTATTATTTGGTCATAAAAATGAAGGAAACCCTGTCATTTGCAAGGCCAATTTCATAGAAAGTGAGAAAAGAATGGTGGTTGCCAGGGTCTGGGGAAAGGGGCAATGGGGAGCTATGGGGGTACAAACTTTCAGTTTTGGGAAGAATAAGTTCTCAGTATGGTGACCTGTTCTATATACTTGAATATCGCTGAGAATACATCTCAAGTGTTCTCGCCACACACACATACACACACAAAGTTAACTCTGTGAGGTAATGGGTATGTTAATTATCTTGACCTTGGTCATTATTCCACAATGTATATGTCTAAAAATCATCGTGTTGTACATTTCAAATATATGCAATTATTATTGTCAATTATTCCTCAATAAGGTTGGGGGGAATACATTCTGTGTGATTCCATTAATATAAAGTTAACAGAAAAATCTGATCTGTGGAGATGGAATTCGTCATTAGAATCCACCAACCTATCCAGGTTTTCCAAGACTGTTCCTGATTTTTGTACTAAAAATCTCATATCCGGGCGCCTGGGTGGCTCAGTGGGTTAAGCCCCTGCCTTCGGCTCAGGTCATGATCTCAGGGTCCTGGGATCAAGGCCTGCGTCGGGCTCTCTGCTCAGCAGGGAGCCTGCTTCCCTCTCTCTCTCTCTGCCTGCCTCTCCATCTACTTGTGATTTCTCTCTGTCAAATAAATAAATAAAATCTTTAAAAAAATAAAATAAAATAAAAATCTCATATCCAAGCCTGGGCAGACCTGGGCAGATGGTCAATCTGGGTGATAAACTCTGGGAAATCATAATAGTTATTATTGCTGTAAAACAAATTATCTCAGAACTTCATAGCTTAAAACAACAATGAACACTTTTCTCACATGGTTTATATGGGTTATAAATTGTGGAATACTTTAGCAGGGTGGTTTTAAAATGGGAGTGTCTCATGAGGTTGCAGCCATGCTATCAAGCATGAAGGCTGGCCTAGGGCTAGGGATGTGTTTCCAAGAAAGCTCACTCAGAAGGCTATCACTTTGGGGACCTCAGTTCTTTATCATGTGGACCTCCACAGAGAGTGGTTTGAGTTTCCATGTGATCTGGCAGCTGGCTTCCCCAGAATGCATAATCCAGGAGAAGCAAGAAAGAAGACATAATGTCTTTTATGGACCTAGTCTCAAAGACAGCACATCATCTTATATGCAATAAAACAGTAATAATAAAAGAACCTTCTTTTTATGCAGGGGGACTAGACAAGAATAAGGATCCCACAGGTAGGGTTCACGGGGATCCATCTCGAGGCTTGCTGTCACTGGTCCACTGACAGGGAAAGAACATGAAGGGATCTCCTGGGGGTGCCGGAAATGTTTTATATCTAGGTCTGGATGTTGGTTACATGAATGTATTTAGAAAAGAAAATCCATCAAGCTGTGCACTTAGGAATTGTGCACTTTGTTCAATGTATAATATGCCACAATCTAAAAAATAGAGATAGACAAAGAAAAAAAAAGTGCAGCTTTGAAAAAATGTGTGTGTGTATGTGTGTGTGTGTGTGTGTGTGTGTGTGTGTGTGTATATATATATATATATACATATATCTGCACAACTTGAATGACTTCATAATTACATCGAAATGGAGACCAAAATCCTTACCATTGGCGGTAAAGCCACAATCAGGAGCATATCTCTTCTGGCATGATTTTACTTTCCTCACCCAGTCCTTCGTTCTGCTGTTTACTTTCATAAACTATATCCTTTTTAAGTCTAGACTCTGAAATACTGTTCCTTCTGCCTGAAAAATTATTTTCTACTTCTTGCTCTTCCTTTTGGTCCTAGTTTAAAACTGTTTCACCAAATGAATTAGGAACCTAACTACTTGTTTAGAGAATTGGTAATTATAGGGGGAAAATAGGCATTTGTAAGGTCTTGTCAGTAAGGATTGTGTTTCAAGTTTATCAAATATCCCCAGTTGATATTGGAGAGGACTTCTTCAAAAACTATTAGCTAAACAAAAAATACTGAGTAATAGAAAACCACAATTTTGCAACTGTAATGGTATAATTGGTAACTGCATAAAATCATTGAACACTACTACTCTATCAGTAGTAACTGGACATTTGGCATACGACTTGAGGTTTTATCCCAGTTTACTTGCATAAAATCGTTGAACACTACTACTCTATCCAGTCAGTAACTGAACATTTGGCATACGACTGGAGGTTTTATCCCAGTTTACTTACTAGATTTGGATACATTTATAACCTCTTATTGAAGACATCTTTCCAGCTATCTGTCAACCTGGAAATCAAGCTTAAAATAACTGATAATGACAAAAACTACATTATGCATTATATACCTTTTGAAACGATACAATAAAAAGTACACATGATTATCTATGGAGTGAATCTTCTTCATTCTGTAGACTTCAGTTTAAATTTACATAAAATACAGGATCTAGGAAAACAAGTTAAATATATGAAAAGGAAATGATTTAGACCTATCCAGAAGGTAAAATATTGCCCAAGCCAATGTCACAAGTGTGCATGCACATGAAGGGGATGATATTATAAATTAAAACAGATCAATGCAGTGCATGGCCTTGACTTTAGTCTGTTCAAAAAACAAAACAAAGCAAGAAAACCCTTTAATTATTTAAAAAAACAGTTTGAGAAAACTGAATATGACTGGGAATTATATATTAGGGAAATATTGGTGCTTTCTTAGTTTTAATAATGATTTTTAAGATTATATAGAAAACATTCTGATATTTTAGAGATGTCTACTAAGCTCAATAAAAGAAAATAATACATAAATATTTCACTTTCAAAAACTCAGCAAAGGATGACATAAATATAGCAGAGTATAAATAATTTTTAGAGCTAATGGAAACATTCAAAAACCATTTTTTGGATGGGTTTCTCTCTCCTCCACCCTGAGTTGACTAAGTAAGAACCTATGAAAACACAGTCACAATATTTTTTATAGCATTTGTCAAAATTACAATTATTCATTTACTTAATTATATTCAATGCTAGGTTGTAACTCCTTAAAGTAAGACCCATGCTATCTTATTCAACATAGTTTGCAAATATTCAGTAAATATTTGTTAAATGAAAAAATGAAGAACATGGATGATTCCCAATTCTTTGATCATTTATTTCTTACCTTTTTTTCATGTTTTTCCTTTATGTTAGCCAAGCTACTCTCCTAATCTCAAATCTATCAGCTGAAATTTTGCACATCATCTCCACTCAAACTCTACTGCTTCTGTGAAGTTTTCTTTCACTTTGCCAATCAAAGTAATTTTTTCATTCTCTGCGTGATTATTAGTCCATCATAAAATGATGAAAAAAGACATGCATAATTTCTATGTAACCAGCTATTTATTTGGGTCTGTATTACACTCTATTTACACAAAAGCAAGGACTCTGCATTTTAGTCTTTTTCTCTTAACCACTTCAGTAGTTTGTAAGGGTATAATAAATACCCTTTAAATTGGGTTCTTATCAGTGTGTGCACTGTGTACCTTTTATTGTATCTTTTTTTTTTAAGTTCTGGTATTCTTTTGTAACAAAATATTGAGGGTCTTTTCCCAGGTGTTCTGCAGTTTCATAAGGATCCAATAATGTTAACTAACACAATAGGATTAACAACTTCCTTAGACAAATCCAATCTTTCATACTGATGCTCAGAACCAGGCTGGATCTGTGCCAGAGTCTAAGCCCACAGAATGCAGAAGCAGGTATGCCAACAAAACAACAAAAGAAACTGAAAGAGAATTTGGAGCATGGGATTCTGTCGGTCATACTGAGCCCCCGGGGAACTCAACTAGATATCCCGAAGATTATAGTAAGATACTGGGATAAGTCTTTGGATGTGTTATCCCAAAGACAATAGTAAGAGATTGGGAAATTTCTGAGCCAAGGAATTCAAAAGTACATGAGATGAGAGGAAAATCTATAGAAATTGAAAGGCAATCCCAGACCAATACCCAAAATGCACAGAGTCACTTGTATTTTGGTAGGGTTGGCTGCAAAGCAATGACTCTTCTAGTTACTGTCTCTGTTTTAATTCCTGGTAATCTGCATGATAGCAGTCATGTGTGTGAGTGCACAAACATGAACACCTACTCTACAGCTTTCCCCTGCCTGCTCTCACCTATCCCTGCCTTCTGCCCATCTCTAGAATGGGACATGGAGAAGAGAAGAAGGGAAAAAAACCCAAAAGCCTCTCAACTGGATTTTCACAGAACAAGTGTCTACAGGAAAGCAAAGCACACTGCCCTTAGGCTCTGCATGTTCTGGGGAACATGGCTCTTCTATCACACCTTGTTGGGAGGAGCCATTGGGCTGGAATTCACATCCCAGTGACTAGGAAGGCCAGGGAAGCATGACTCAGAAGGGTTTCCAAGGAAGTAAATTATCCTTAACTTAGTGCTTTATTAACAGGGGAGAGCCAGCTGCTCTACTCTTATTCCTAAAATATACCCTTGCTTTTATGTTAAAATGAATAGAAACTTTTTCATTCTGTAAGTATATAAGTGCGTACATAATATACCTTTGTACTTCTGGCTAGATAATGTTATTCTATTATTAATCGATCTTCATTTTCCAGACCAATCATGTTATAAACTACTTAATAAATACTATGATGCATCACATTTTTTTCCAAAACAAATTGAATGGGGTATTGTATAAAATATAGCGTAAAGAAAGTGTGTTTTTAAGGATATACATAAGACAAGAAAAAGAAACTCAGAATTCTATTATTTGGGGAAAATAATTATTATTATTTTAGTTTATAACATGATTGGTCTGGAAAATGAAGGCCAAGAAAGAAACTCTGAACCAAGCCTAGGCCAGAGCTTCATGCTGAGCAGTTGCTTTACAAATGTTAACTCAGATTGGAATGAGAATTTAACCAAAATGAAGACATGGTACAGCACTAATATCTTTCTTCAGATTATCCATGTTGCCCACTCTATAGAATTCACAATTATTTGGAATCCAAAAGTTTTCATGAATGTTAAATAAACTGGATCATCTGCAGATTTTTTTTAATAGTTTTTACACCCAACATGGGGCTTGTTCACAACCCCAGTATCAAGAATCACACCGTCTACAACTGAGCTAGCCAGGGGCCCCGATCATAAGCAAATTAAGTGTATAAGGACTTATACACTATGACAAATCTAATTTTGTATTTAAAAGTCATGATGATAAGAAAAGATCCACAATGGATTTTATATCACTAAGATATGAAGGAAATACTATTTTAAAAATAAAATTTTCTCCATTTAAATGTCATTGTTTATTCAAAGCAGTATTAGATTGTAGTTTGGAATTTACGCCGTTCTTTAAGTACAGATCTAAGCTAATCTCTTGATCTGAAATAAGTTTAGTGAATATGATCGATATATAACATTATATTAGTTTCAGGTGTATAATGTAATGATTCAGTATATGTGTATATTGTGAAATGATCACCGTGATAACATTCATTCCTACACATAGTTACAGATTTCTTTTTCTTGTGATAAGAGCTATTATAATCTACTCTCTTAGCAACTTTCAAATATACAATATAGTTATAATACATAATCCAATTAGTGTATATTAACTATATAGTCACCATGCTGTGCGTTATATCCTCAGGACTTATTTACTTTGTAACAGGAAGTTTGTACCTCTGATAGTTTTCTTACTATTGATTATTAATCACAGTCAAATCTAACATGTACTTAGTATTCTGTGGTCATAAAGAACTTTCACATTTTCTTTTGCTTGCATTTCAGGAACTCTCTGGAAAGACAGCATCATTATTATATTTCTTCATTTTTCTAGAGCTAAGTAATTAAGAAGCTTGCCCAAGAATCTAGTTAGTAAATATCAAAATCTTTATGCTTTAAAGTCCTTCTGATTGACATTATAGCATGCCTAACTCTTGGCATCAACTTACATAGACACATCTTCACAAGCCCGTAAAACTGGAGTTCCCATCATTTCAATATTCAAAACATATTATCGTTTCTATATTTGATTCCCCTTCCTTAAACATTAAAGCTGTACACAGCAAGAAGTTAAGAGCCGAATTATTCAAACTCTGTGAGAGATTTAACCCATCTGACTTGCTAAAGAAAGATCTGTTCAGGTTATTTAAGCAGGTGAAAAAAAAAATGCTCTTCTGTCTGGTGTCCTAAAAATATGTTCTGAGAATATTGTAGAGACACAAATGCTTAGCTATCTCCTGGTGTCAAAATAAATTTGCTCTTGATTTCTACTGGAAACTTGGAAGGGACATACAGAATTTAAGAAGACAAGACCCTGAATCAATATTAGTTCAGATCCACAGTGCACCACGGAGGGGCTAAGTCCAGTCACTAGTGAGACAAAGAGCAATGGAAAGAGGAGAATTTTAATACGCCCATGATTTGACAACATCTCATATACCGAGTTCTTCTGTCTTATCAGGTGAGGTATAATTTCAATCCAACTTTATACAGGAATGATGCTGATCAATTATCACCTACATTGGTCTGGAACAGTAAATTCCTTTTTTTTTTTTAAGATTTTATTTATTTATTTGAGAGAGAAAGCATGGAGGGTGGGGGCAGAGGGAAAAGGAGACTCCCCGCTGAGCAAGGAGCTGACATGGGACTCCATCCCAGGACCCTGAGATCATGACCTGAGCCAAAGTCAGCCACTTAACCAACCAAGCCACTCAGGTGCCCCTAGGACAGTAAATTCTTATAAACGACAGCATATTAAAAAACAAAACAAAACACCCTGTTCCAGTATTTCATTCTAAAAAATTTGCAAAATAAGACTTCTTTGTCAAAAACAATGAAGATTAAAAAGAGCATTGTTAGCTTTAAAAGCTCTACCTGCCACCTCTCTGTGTCAGAAATCATTGGAATGAGGATTACATGCTTTCCCTCTTCAGAGAACATCCTTAAATCCATGGCCTGGAAAACCATGAATTGAACCCAAAATGTTAGTTCTTGTTCACCAATCTTTACAAAACCATGCACTGCCCCTAAGAGGAAAAGGGTGTTTTAATTAAAAGAACTTTGCTGCTTTGGTGGACATTGAAATGCTAGCAATTTTAAAGATTTCTATGCAAATTCAGAACCGTGAATAAATCACTGTTATCATATTATACCTGTGTAAGATAAAAGAACATCTTGAACTTTTGAGATTTTTATTGAATTACTCGTTGTATTTAAAGTTAGATGAAGCCCAACACTGCGGCTTTGGGATCTAATACAGTTGCTTACAGCAAAACCATCTTCCACCAGAAACAATCAGAGGAGTTGGGTAAAACACGCCATTTGCTTGAATGCATTGCAGAGTTGCTGCAAAAACAATGAATACTGTTACGCTGGGAAAAAAAAATAATAAATAAAATTAAATTAAAAAAAAAAGAAACTAGCATTTTGAGAGGTCAAGATCTTGGAGAAAAGGGAACCCCAGAATTGTGAACCTTTCTGCTCAGGATATTTGCTGGTATGTAACATAGAGCCAGAGGCTGATAAACCACTCGTAGGAATGAAGCAAAGAGACAGCAGAGTGAGGCAAGATTTGACAATCTCCTAAGGGGAAGGGAAGCAAAACTTGGAGTTTGCTTCTGGCCAGTCATTCACGATTCAGTGAGCCAAAATCTTGAGAAGGAAAGTGAAGGGAAGTAATGGCAAACTCAGGGGCTCCCCCCCCCCGCAACCCCACCCCAATGAATTTTTAGCCAGGAAAGAGCAAGATGCTAAAAACGAAACATAAAACCACCAAAAAGGCAGAGCTAAGTTATCCATAGTCTCAAGCTGATTAAGAGATGAAAACGAAGTCATGCTAAGTAAGAAGGGCCCCATAGAACAGTTGGTATCCCTGGAAATCCACACCCTACAATAGGGGGTAAAGCAAAGGTAGAAAAAGTCATGCCAAAATTGCACCCCAATTTTGAATTAAATGCCTGGTTGGATTAAGGTGATCCCAGTGATTTCATGTTCTACTTTTCCATGTTCAACACTTTTTATATTTTCTCTATTTTTATATTTCCTATATTCAACATTTCTTTCTCAACGGGCTCCTTCCCCATCAGCATTTCCACATGCTCAATTATTACCCTTTGTGGATGGGGGGCCCCCAGGGCAGGGGGCGGAGGGACTTCTCTTCTCTTCCCACTCCTGTGTCGCACTATATCACTATCTTGGCTCCATCTTCATTTCTCACATTGCACTTATTCCTGCGCTCAAGGCTGCCTTCCTTCTGTGGCTGACACGCCACAAAAATTGCTCATCAAAGACTCCAGTAACTCCATGACCCTCCATGTTCCTCATAATGAACATTTTTGGTCTTTGTCTCAGTAGCTTTCTACATCATTCCAATGAAAAGGTTTACTACTCTTCTTGTTCTGTTCTTTTTTTGTTTTTGTTTTTGTTTTTTTTTACCCTTTCCGCCTCTTCTTTCTAATCTCTTTTAGGCATTCTTTATGTTCCTCAAACTGTTGCTATAATTTTCTTTTCCTTCCAATCTCTACATGTTTTGAGCTAACTCTTACAGTTTCAGATGTCACTTATATACGATGTTGCCTCCTAAATGAAAGCCTCTAGCCCTATATATACTCACGGTTTCCAATCAAACACATCCAACTACTGTTTTGAATCTCCACCTGGGCAATTTAAATGCCCTTCAAACTCAGTATAATACAAATACTTCCTTGCAATAAGCTGGGAGTCCTTCAAATTTTATTATCTCAACCCTCCTGATATGTTGTCCCCAAAATATCTTATAAAACTGATCTGTTTCACCATCTAGTCTGATCTTCCACCATTTTTTTTTTCTTTGGCTGTGGTAGTTCCTTGCTAATAGTCCTGCACATCTACTCTTAGGATGTTCTAGTCCATTTTCCACCCTGAGATCCCAGGGGCCTTTTATACATTGCAGATCTAATCATGCCACCTCTCCACTTAATACTTTAAGAAATAATTACCCTTTGCATTAAGGACCAAATCTGGTCACCATCAAGCCCTGTGGCATCATGGTGAGCGAGTTTTTTTCTCTTCATTCCACAGAATTGCTCAAATTTCAGTTCCTTAAAGGAATCATGCTCCCTTCTTCCCCAGAATTTTTGAAATGCCATTCCTTCCACAATGCCTCTGTCTGTTGAGCTAATTAACACCTACTCATCTTTCCAGTCTTCATCTAAATGCCATTGCCTTAGGACAGCTTTTCCGGACATACTCTGGCCATATTACACTTCTCACATACTTTCTGTATGTTTTCCTGAAGGAGAATGTAATTTTGTGTTTGATTATTTCCTATCCATCACACATCCAACACCCCAATCCCAATCAGATTGGTAATACCATATCTGTTTTATTTCCACTGTATTCCCAGTACCACATTAGCTCCTGGCAAACTGTAATACATAATACAATATGTAATACAATAAATGTAAAATAAATGAAGACAAATGAATGAATAGATTCTAAGAAGATACAATACAGAAGTTCTTTGGGTATCCCCAGTTAACTAGCATATCAAGGTATAGTTGTTTGTGCCAGGCTTACTTGGATGGGCAACTTTCCTCCTCAAACCCTAAGTTCTCTCCTACACCTGCTGCACTATGATGGCTCCATGGAAACAGATTAAACATATCTTCATGGATTTAATTAGTAAGTCAGATTTCTCTCTCCCATTCATATTCCCAATGCACATGGATGTACACACACAAAACACACACACACACACACACAGACTCAACTTCTGGGAAAAAGAAAATTGTATTATTGTACGTAGGGGTGTAATTTTCTCAGAATGCTGCCATTTCAAATTTGTATACAACCAACAGATGAGTTAAAATATAGACTATTATTGGAAACTTATATTAACTCATTGAACTGACCATTTAGTTTCTGGAAAGAATGACTCCAAATTATTTTGGGTTTTTTTCCTCCCAGTTCTTCCTCTTTTTACTCTCAAACCTAAAATATATTTAAAATTAAAACAGAAAAGAATAGGTTTGAAATATGGAACTTCTAAAATCCTCAATGTCTAAGTGCTTCAGTCTCCTGTAAGTTTCCTAAGAAGTTGCTTGGCTGCCATTCAATCTTCAAGTGACATTAAGATTCCAGAGCAACTTATTTGATATGCTTACTTTCATACAGTGAAAAATGGGTAATGGAACAGAGAAAGTTATTTTAATATTTTACATTGTACCAAGTGCATTTATTACTGTCCCAAATTATTTGGTGCTAAATGTTGAATATGTAAATATTCTTCATATTTGGTCTGATAAAATCAAATTTTTTTACAAATAATTGGCAACTGATGAGTTTCTTAATATAGTTCATCAAATTATGTTCTTGAAAGAGGATATTCAGAAAATATATTAATAAAACTACCATTATTATCTGTAAGGACACCTATATTTTAATATCATAATTACTGCAAATAGAATATAATTTTGTCTCAGAAAGAAAAATCTGAATGTGTCATGATTTAAGAGTGAAATATCTTTCCAGAGAAAAATAAGTCTTTCATTGAAATACTTGCTTAGAAAAGGGAAAGGTTTTGATGATAGTGAAAGCATTTTGGATGATTTATTCACATATACAGTCCTTTGGAGGCTATCTTTGGAAGATTCAGAAAACATGCATATTTGCTTCTTTCAGAGGCAGTTGGCTTTTGTACTCTCTGATATCTTAACAACAAAGAACTGCTATTCAAATGTATTAGTGGCAGAAGGAGTTAGTATTTGACTTTTTCTAAAAATCTTCTCATATTTCCTATGAAAATTAATTCAATATTTTTCCTTTTGTTTTTAAGGCCATTAGCCCAATACAGATCAGAGTCTTAACTCAGAGTAGGTATAGAATTGATGTTACTTGAATGCATGTTGAATTCCCTACAAATCACAGTTTATTTTCTCATTATCCACACAATTTTCTTGTAATCATTGCTCATTTGTCTTACAAATAACATCCAACACTCCCAGTAATAATAGTGACTTTTGTATTTGGATTCTTCTGGTTATTCCAACTACAGTATAATTTTAGGGCTGGCTGTCTAATGTATGTGAAGTACGTTAAAAATGGCATTTATGTAAATATTTATTAGTATTTCCAAAGTGGGTCACCTAACTTAGGAGCTCAGAGTTTAAACACTTGTTCACCAACATAAACACTGCTTTCATATCTTTACCTAATTCTGTGGTTCCTTATCCAAAGACTATCCTTAAGGAAATAGAAAATCAGTGAAGAGTGATTTCACTGCCCCCAGCAACTGGTTTTGGAACTTCTCCACACTTTCTAGGATCTCAGTGTCTGTCTGTTATATACTACAAATGACAATCTTCAAACTCTACTAAAATTTTTATTTATCCTACTGGGTAACTGACAGCTTGATTTGTTTCATTTTTTAGGCCCAATTATGCTTTATTAGCATTAGCAATAATAATAACCGACTTTTATTCATTGCTTCCTATATGCTAGACAACCTAAGTACTTTTCAAGTAATAATATTTTCTTTCTGTATTACCCCAGCATAAGCTACATTGACTACAAAATGGTCAGTAAAATATGTTCAACAATTTAAAGATGTACAACAGTATATTGCTTCTGGACCACTGAGTTATTGAGCTGGTCAAAAGTATGTTATATTCTCTATGAGACTATAGCTGTACTTGATGCAGTTTTAGAAAACTTCAGTCCAATACCAAAAACATGGATTTTATTTTTCCTTATAAAAAATGCTCAAGAGAAAAAAAAATGACTTTATGTTGACACACATAAAAAGAAAAAGAGACAAGAAAACAAAACGAGAGTGAAGCAAATAAAGAATAAGAAATAGACTAACAGGAAGCCAAATTTATCTTGGAAAATTAAATTGGATGTACCCCCCCGCTCCACCTACTCTCTTGTCAAACCTTACAAAAATATCAGTGGTAATAAGAAAAAATATCAAAGATGTGACATAATCCTAGAGCTAAAAATATGCTTCAGATATAACCTTATCCAGCCTAAATCACATTCCAAGGCCCACAGAGGATCAGCAGTCACAGTCATGGGCTGATTGGCAGAGGAACAGAGAGTGCACACAGGTACTGTGAACGCCAGGCCAAGGTAACTTTTTGGCTACAGCCACTGTCTTCTTTTTAACACTGAGTTCTTTGTGGGCATTTTATAGTATAGTAATTATGATTCAGAGTATAATAATTTGACTTCTGACTTAATTCCACACTGACTATATGACCAAAAGAAGGGTATTTACATTGGGAAACAAATTCATTTCTCTACAAAATGTTGTTAAAGATATTGACTTCAGAAGATTGTTTTGTTGATTAAATAAGTGTGCAAATACCCTTTATGGGGTTTTGCCGTAAAAATAACAGCTGATATTTATTGAGGAATTACTACGTGCTAGACCCTGTTTGAATTTATCCATATGTATTGATTATCTTATCCCAGCATCAGCTTGAAGCATTTACCTTACAGAACTGGAAGGGATTATGCTGGAAATTAATGATATCAGGTAGTCTGCCCAGAGTCTATATAAATTAACACAATATACAGGAAAAGTATTGTATATAAGAACAATGTAATAAGAATGAGCAACCTTATTCCACCTCAGAGCTTAATATAAAGAACAGTACCAATAGCTTTAAAGATGGCATTATGCCTTCCCTCATTGCGGCCTCCTTCCTCATGTCTAGAGCTGATCACTAACCTGAATTTGGTGTAATTGCTCCTTTGTTTCAACTCACATTTTCCTACGTCTGTGAGAAAAAAAGAATGAGGGCACATAGATTGTTTCCATTTCCAATTTACCTTTTTTTAAGGTGACCTTTGATTTTTAAAAATTTTAATTTTAGGGTAGACACATTAACCAAAAATTTCCATTATGGTCAATGCCATGTTGGCAACCTATAAATATAAACAAATGTTAACATATTAACACCATGACACACTCTCATTACTGGTCCATGCATAATCACTTTAATTTCTTATTTAGTTTTTGAATTTATTATGTATTATATTATATAATTACATTATATCATTATGTGTGAAATCATCACCCATAACCAAAGCTAGGGCCTGAACTATAGCTTACATCTACCCCCCTTGTTTTTAATATATCATCAAATTTAAGTTCGATA
The DNA here is from genome assembly GCF_011764305.1 of Mustela putorius furo. Taxonomy (NCBI): domain Eukaryota; kingdom Metazoa; phylum Chordata; class Mammalia; order Carnivora; family Mustelidae; genus Mustela; species Mustela putorius. The sequence goes on from NW_025421577.1 coordinate 2,507,109, forward strand.
ATATGAAAATGACAATAATATACATTTTGATCCACAAGTGGAGAACCCTTACTATTAAATGGCAAAGTTTTGAAGACCTTATTAAATCAGTAGTAGCCTTTTCTACTCCTTAGCCTCTGAGTGATAGTTTAACAAGGAATATTTTGGTGATCTTGTAAGTCAAAACTAAGCTCCAGTCTAACTAAACTCCATTCTACCACATAGCACTTTCTAGAAATTTCAGAAAACTTTTTGCTTAAATGATTCCATGAGTCCCCACTTATGTAAACACACACACACACACACACACACACACACACATTTTACAACTCTGCTCTTGGTGTTAAAAAATGACACTTTCAGAAACAAGTTTCTTTTCACTATTTATGAGAATGATGTTGCTGTGAAAAAGATGACATTTGAAGAATTGCTGGAAAAGAATGATGCACTTAACCATAAAATTTAAGTCAAGGAATTTAAATGACTCCGACATTCCCATTATCTGTGCAGAATGTTCCCGTTGTACAACATCCAATATGCTTTGTTTGCTGTGTTTCTTCCAACTTTGTTTCTTCCCCTGTTTATCCAAGTCTTGGCAATAGAACGTTTCGGCCCTTATAACGTGAAGCTTATAACTTCTGAGACAAAGACTTGGAAAGCATGAGGAGACATACTAAATCAAACAATAATTCTCCAGTTAGAAGTATTAAAATGTAAGGTTACTGGAATTATGTTTAGCTTTTATTTTTGTCATTTAGAGTGAATAGTTTACATATTTCTCTAAGGCAAACTCATGTTTCAGAGGTCTTTTGGCTTAATTGTAAATCATTTTGTTCTGAAAGTGCTATTACCTCAGGTAAGAGTAGGAAAACAGATAAGAGAACTTCCCAGTGTTTCAGTGAAATAACAGAAGCTCCTGAGAAGCATGCCTAGACATTTTGTTTGGGATTCAGTCATGGGAAAAATATACCTTACAAGTGGAATTAATCTACTTAACAATGGATCTACTCTACTCAGGAAAAATGTGTTAGGCACTAAAGTCCAAACTTAATTACTTCAAATAATCTTAAATTCTAAGAATAGAAACTATCTGGAAATCTCTTTGGTATCTATTAAAAGTGTTAGGAAACATGACAAGTGGATCAGTGTACCATTGCGTTGAGATAGAGAAGAGCTGCCTGTGATGTCCAGGGTCTGGCCCGGCATGTCCAGGGAGGCCACAGCATCTGCACTTTCATAGAATGTCAGCAAAAGGCAAGGCTCCTCTGTGATCATGATGAATTGAGACAAAAATCATGGAGAACACTCTAATTATGAACACTGTCTAGGCTACAAGAAGGACTAAATATGCCTCTATCTTGGATAATACGAATGACTGCTGCTCCTTTACCAACTATACTTTTGCCTTGATCTATACCTCCCATCTTCTGTCTGAGGTTTATTAAGATACCCAGTCGTAAATTCAGCCACAGTTCCCAAAACCTCCAATCGAGAGCAAGTACCCACATCTACAAGCCCTTTCTCCTACTTGCTGATACATATCCAAATCCTGTAAGTCATTTTCAACACCATTTTACTTCTATGTGTCTTCTCCCTCCCTGAAATGGGTAATACAAGCAATTTATACAACTACAGGTTTGTTTTTGGAGCTAATTCTCTATCCCTTCAAATGGAAGACATTACAAATTGCAAGACATATTCTGATTTCATGGGTATTCAAGCATAGAAATTGTGCATCTTAGAATTGATGGAAAAATGCATTTTTACTACATTTACTTTCCAGATGCAGGCATGCATTTAGTGTATACATTAAACCTAAAAACTGAGGGAAATCTTTTATGTTTAAGGCAAGACACTCCCTCACAGAGATTCCTAAAATATTCTCTAAGGAAAAATGAATCTATACATCATATGACATATGAAGCAGAAGCTTGGTAATTTTTTTTTCAATTCGAGAATACATGAATATATAATGGATTTTTAAAAAGTATTTTAGACCAGAAATTGATAAATTATGGCCCATGGACCAAATCTACCCCCCTTTCTATTTTATAAATAAAGTCAAATTGCAATATAAGTGCATCTGTTCATTTATATATATTTTCAGTGACAAAGTTTGTTAGCTGCAACAGATCTGGTGGCAAGTGAAGCTTGAATTATTTACTGTCTGAATCTTTAGAGGAAAAGTTTGCTGAGCAATCATCTTTTAGAGTGAAATTTAAGCAATTACCTAAAATTAGGAATAAATATATTCCAGGTTCATAACACTTGTAAAATACATAATCACTTGCATGTAAACCACATTGATAATGGAATAAACAAAATCTGTGATCCAATCTCCTCACCTATAAAATCAGCATTATAATCATAGCACCTACTTTACATAGCTATATGAGGATTATGTCTATTAATATAGCTGAAGTGTTTGGAACAGTCCTAGCATATAAGAACTGCTAACATAAGTGTTTTCTGTTTTCATAGTTGCTTACAACCCCTACAAAAACCAGTAGCAGCCCTTACCTTTAAACATTAAAGCTCATTTCTGGAAAATAAAAAACACTGATGAGCACAAAAATAGCCAAATGAAGGCAAGCTGGTTTCTATCCTAACCCTGGCCAAAAATCACCCAAAAAGGAGAAAGAGAGAAAGAGTAAGGGAAAAAAGCATTACATGAAAAGTAATGTAATTATTTTATTGGAAGCCAGGAAACAATTAATAAAACTGATTAGAAGCAACAACATACATGATAGCTTTTCTGGAGTAAGTGTTCCACCATTAGATTATGAACAGATGTGAATATAATAGAGTTTTGAAACACCCACGTGCTAATTAAATAGGAGAAACCTAAACATCCAGCCACACACCCGTCTTCTGGAGAAATACCAGTGTGGTAATTAGTCTGTCCTCAGACTGGGAGTTAATTTCTGTGTCTTCCATTCTTACTTCACAGTGTTCCTTGGAGGAGAAAACCCTCAAGTTGAGGCAAAGTGATTGAGCAAATTAAGGAAAATACAGGGTAACTTCCTATGAAATTTTATTATATCTATATAATCTATATATCTCCAGGTAGATTTTCTTGAAAATTCATGGGACTGTAGAGTCTGACTACAACCAATAACTTTGTTTTCAAAGGTGACATTGTTACAGATTAAAGATTGGCTTTAACATTTCTGTTTACCAGATATCATCTTTTATTATTGAAGGGTGATTATTGGAAGGTGATATGTGATATTGGGAATTTAGTAGATTTCCTGTTTCTAAAGACAAATATAATTTTTCTAGATACAGGAAGAAAGTCTTGAAATAAACTGTTTTAAGTGTCATTTTTCTCTGCTTCATTTAACAGGAAGGTATATGGAACACGTGGTCGAAGGTTTGGAGCCAAGAAATCAGATCAGCAAAAAAACACAGTGATTCAGAAACAGGTTTCTACATGCAATGAATCAACCAAGCATTCAAAGTGCAATGTTTCCTCTCTCCCCTTGTCATAGTTTGAAAGAGCTTTGACTCAAATATTTGACCCACAGAAATTTCTACATGTTCTTTTTATTACTAAGTGACACCAGCTCTGCATTTAGATTCACAACACCTAATAGTTCTGTTAGATTAATACAGTTATTACCATTTTCAGGTTTGACTTCACCATGGTCATATAATCAAGACTTTAGAAAGCTACAAATTAAGCTGAGAACACTGCCAATATTCTAATTCTCTCCACTAGGTTGAATCAAAGTTTGGGAGAAAAAAACATAATAAAGGAGAAGTAACAAAGGGCTTGTCACTTTTATTGCTACATGGATATCGGTCTGGAGAAGACATAAGGATTTCTGAAAAATGGTTCTGTGGAATAGAATAAGTTCAGTAAAATATACTCACTTGCATATTACAAAGAGTTAGGAGGCCTATTCATAATAAATTTCATGCTTTTCATTTCACACTGAGTTTTCCTTTATAAAATAATGCCAGCCAAAAATGTTATACATGGAAAGACTTATTTGTAGGTAAAAATATTAAGAGGTCATTTTAAGAAGGAGATATCTACACATATTTCTATGAAATGACTTTCAAATTCTATATTTGGTGAGAAGAAAATGATGGAAAACATTTTGGTGGAGTGACTCTAAGATGTCCCCAAAGATTTTTGTCTCCAGTATTCATACCCTTATGTAATCCCCACACCTTGTGTTTGGTGGAAACTGTAACTTGTTTCTAACAAGAAGAATATGACAAAGGTGATAGGATATCTTAAATTTAGGTTACATATGTAACCTCCATCTTGCTAGTAGTTATCTCCTTGGTTTGCATCCTTTGGTATAGTGAGTAGCCATGTTAGAGACATCCCCATGGGAAGAAATTAAGGGAAGCCTTGGACCAATATTCAGCTAGAAACTGAAACCTCAATCCAATGGCCCAGAAAGAGAGCTTATACATGGAGTCTTTCCAAGTTTAGTGTTCAGAAGAGACACCAGGCTTATATGACACTTTTGTTAAAGGCTCTGAAAAGCCCAGAAACAGAGGACCCAGCTAGGTTGTGTCTGAGCAACTGACCGTAACTAAAATATTGAATATGCACTGCTTTAGGCAGCTTAATATGTGATAATTTGTTATCCAGCGATAGATAACCAATACATATTTTGATACTTGGAAGTGGGATGCTTCTATAACACAGTGTGGAAGTGACTTTGCAACCAAACAGTAGTTGAAGGCTAACAAGATCTGGAGAAACATAAATAAAAAAGCCTAAATTCCCTTAGCCAGGCTGTTAGTAGAGATGTGAACATTGAGGGCACTGCCACTGAGGAGTCAAAAGAAATGAGGTATGTATTCCTGGAAACTGGAAGAAGGGGGATCCTTATTATGTAGTGGTAGAAAGCTTAGCAAAAAATTTTATTGTCTCAGTTATGTGGAAAACAATATTTATATGATAAACTTGATTACCTAGTTAAGGAAATGTCTGAGCAAAGTATTGTATATGCCACCTCGTTCCTTTGTGCTATTTATAGTAAAGTGCAAGAGGAAACAAACAGAAAATGAATTGTCAAACAATAAAAGAACCAGAACTGATTATTTGCAAAGTTCTCAGCCTCATCAAATGGCAAAGGATGCTAACATTAAGAAATGATTTCCAGGCATTCTCAGAAAAATGTATTCTAGAGGTAAGGCCTGACTCGGAGATAAAGTTGAGTGTGTAACTGGTCAAACCTTTGTTAAAACTTCAGAAGATAAAATATTAGAGTATTAAGTCACCAAAAAAAAAAAGTCATTTAGAGAGATTAATGGTATGCCTAACAGGGTCAGTCAATCAATCCATAGCACATTTGGGACCCTTAGAGCATTGTTCCCCAGCCTCTACTGGAGCCAAGGTAGAAGAAAACTTAGCCTGAAGACATTTGGGATATGGCTTTTGTCTAAGGGAGTGAATCTCAATGAAATTCACAGAAGGCCCATGGAGTTTTAAGAAAATCTTGCCACCAAAAACACTGACAGTTTTAACTAAAAGAAGCAAGAGAATAGAAAATGAAATGATACTGTTAGTGTCCCCTAAATTTCTACTGGCAGTGAGCACACTGAGAAAACTCTTCAGGTGCAAACACATGCTACTTTACATGAAAAATAAGCAGGAAGACTCAGAGGACAAAAAGAAGAGCACAGAACACAGAGCCAGGAGCTCTCAAAACTAAGACCAGAACAATGAAACAAACCAAGGGAAAACTTGCTTTCTGCATTTTGGCACCACCTACCATCTCTGTAAGGGCAATATTTTAACACTATGTTCCTCAAGTATACTCTCAGCTAGTCTAGAATGGATGTAAAAAGATTAAAAGGAAGGTGGCCTATGTGGGACTGTCACTTCTCCTACTGTCACAGACTGATGTTGTTAGATGTAGAAATAAAGACTTTCACTAGCTTCATAGCTGCAAACATATGTGTTCCATAAGTTTTTCCATATGTCCTAACAGGTGGCAAACTGAATAGCCAGAAAGTCATTCAATAGTAGTTAATTTTTTTTCCCCTTCTTAATTTGCTAGGTAAGACCATTGGGATTTTGAAAGGTAGTAAATGTAGTAGAGAAATTAACACCTTTGAACAACTCCTGGAAAAAAAAGTAATAAATTCTAAACTGGGTACATAAATCTATAAACAACAACAACAACAAAACCAGTTTCAAAGGGTTACTCCTAAACCTTGAACATAATCAAGGACCTTCTAATATTTGTGCAGATGGATTTCAAAATCATTATGGATTCTTATTTGCCTCCCATCTGCTCTGTTTTGAATGTATGTGGCTGCTGTCCTATGCATCACTCACCATTGTATGCTGGGAAGACAGACAGAAGGCATGACAGGCAACTTTCTCTTTAGTTTCAAATGTCAGATCAAGAAAAATTGTGTTCCAAGATTTCTACTTAACAAGTTACACTTTTTTTGCCCCTGAACCTGACCCTGAAGATGAGATTTTGAACTTGGAGCAAATTCTGTAATAGGTTAGTACTCACAAGGACTTTGGGGATGGGGAGGTTAATGTGTTTGGCATGTGAAAGTGATATGAATACTTCAGAGTCAGGGACCAGACTTTGGGGGCTTCAGTGATGGCTGTTCACAGACTTTGGAAAGCCCTCCCCTTAAGAAACTTGCTTCTAACCAATAGGGTACCACAGAGTTAAGAGGTTATAACTTCTCTGATTAGAATTTCATATGAGTTTAACTTCTGTATATCACTCTCCTTATTACCTTCTCAGAGATGTCCATGTGCAAGAAACTGAGGATGGCCTGTGGAATACTACCAGTTAAGGACTGAGACTCAATCTCATTAGCCCATAGGAAACTAAATCCTAACAACAGATGTGAAGTTTAAAACATCTTTCACTGTTTGAGCCTTCAGATGAGACCACAGCCCTGACCAACACATTGACAGTAGCCTTGTGGGAAATTTTACAGCAGCAGGTGCAGCTAAGCCATCGTCAAACTCTTAATACATAGAAACCAAGAAGTAATAAATGTGGGCTGTTTTCAACTGCCAATTAATTTGTTATATAATAACAGCTTATAGAGATAGTATTTATGTAAATACATGCTTTAATATGTGTAGAACATTTCTGATATAGATACAATAAGGAGAAGAGGGTGGTATCTATGAAGAGAGAATAGGGCCTTTCTGAGATGAGAAGTCATACTTTTCTTTGTAAACCCTTTGTAGTTTTTGAACTTTTTATTTTTCAAACTTTGTGTTGCTAAAAATACTTATTATTTTTAAAGAAATAGGTCATTTTATATTTGTCATTTAAAAATTAACTAAGAATTCATCATATACAACACTTACCCTGTTAATTCTTTTTTTAAAGATTTTATTTATTTATTTGACAGACAGAGATCACAAGTAGGCAGAGAGGCAGGCAGAGAGAGAAGGGGAAGCAGGCTCCCTGCTGGGCAGAGAGCCCGATGCGGGGCTCGATCCCAGGACCCTGGGATCATGACCTGAGCCAAAGGCAGAAGCTTTAACCCATTGACCTACCCAGGCCCTCCCTATTAATTCTTTTTTATCAAAATGAGACAGCTTGAAATCTAAGATGGTGAATTTTGAGTATAACAAACTTTCAAATCAAAGAACAGTTAAGGTGGGGACATACCTCAGTTCAATCACTTGACAAGAAGTGTTTTGGAGCTAAGAAACCAAATCTGTGATAATTTCTGTATAACCCCTTTGTATCAAAAGCAGGTATCTGAATGTATCAGGTTCCAGTAAAGATATAAGTGGCAGGTTGTAGAACCCTTGCTTTCTTGTTATGGCTTAGTACGTATAATAGTGAAAAATCTTATTTATTTTTCTACCTCATAAGTTTATTAATAATTTTTATATCAGTAGTAAAATTCTTAAATCTGAGATAAAGTTAACCTGTAAACATTATTTTCTTCTTACACACATTATATCAATAATGAAATAGTCTCCTATAATTTATTTCCTTATAAAAACATATACTGAGTCATATTTTCCTTATAAAAACATATACTGAGTACATATTAAGTACTAAACACCAATGATGAACAAGGTAATTTCTACTCATAGGAAACTTGTGTTCTAATAAAAGAGAGGTAAAAATAAACCTTCGAGAACATGTCAGTATGGTAAATGTTATAAAAGGCATGTGTACAGGAAGGTTAATGGAAAAAGATAGAGAGACACACGAGTCTATGAATGGGGAGACCTGAAAACTTTCCCGAGGAGCAAATCCGCAAACTAGTATTTTCTATCTCCTTCGTGACTAATAAAATTTAGAATTTTACTTTATTTGCCTTGGGATTTTACTCTTATCTCTTGTTTGCTGTTGTGCCTTTCTGCCTGATAATCCCATTTTATTCTCAAAAACACACAAGCTTGTTGGTGTATCTATCAGATTATGCCAGTAGCAAGTCTTGAAAAGACTGGACATCTTTGCAACGTTGGATGTGTGGGCTGGTGATACTAAGCCATGAAATAGGAGGGAAGAAGCACTGTGGAATAAAAGGAGCTATGCTAAAGGATCTAAAAGAATGTCAGTGAGTTGGCATGGGAGGACTTGAAGGAGCAGGAGAGGCACAGCAGGAAATACTCTCACTGGACTAGAGCAGATGGCAGAAGGGGAAAAAAAAATTACACACACACACACACATACACATACATTTAAAAGCTGTAGAGAGCAGCCTGAGAAGATTGAGTAGGCTGACAATTACCATACCATATTATCTATTATTTTTAGTTTGCAGATTCCTATTTATTTCACTCGGGGAGTGCTCTGCAGTCGACCGCATATTTTGAAATGCAGGATTTTAGGGAAGAGTGGGTGAGTTCAGGAGAGATCAGAGTGACTCAGTGGAAAGTAAGCGCAGATGCTAGGGCAGACCGCCATCCTGTCTTCCTGGGAGTGCACATAGACTGACTAATGACATTTCCTTGGGGGCTCACAGTTGCTCCAAAGCTCAGCCCCACAGAGCCCACGTTAAGGCACATCAACTGCTTCACAGACTTCTTCCATCTCTGTGCACAAGAATCATCACAGCTGAAATTGTGGCATCTCTGGGCGCACTCACTGGATTCTGTGAGTTTCAGTGTGAACACAGTTGTGTCATGATTCTTACTCTCTGAAATGAAAAAAGAAAAGTCCTTAAAAACAAAACTGTATGCCCCAAGATAGGAGGCATTTGCTCCCAGCTGGAAGAAAGATACTTCACAAATCTTTAGTTCAACAACCTTCCATTAGTCCAGCAAATCATACAATGGTCTGTATAGGCTGGTATGCTAAAAGAGGAAACATGCAGAACGTTATTGTTAAAACACATCGCTTACTCATAACAAGCTACTGAAAGCAGAAACAGGAGATAAGTGAATGCCATGGTTGAATTAGGGTTTGGGTGAGTATTTTTGAATTTCAGTCTTATCCTCATATGTACTTTTGGTCCTTCCACTGTTTGAATTAACCTCACCTCAGCTACACTGTCTTCCCAAAATGTTGAAATTAGTTTGGCAAAATCAAGTGCTCTTATGGAAATAATAAACAAAATGTCAAAAATATGAAAAGTTTAAAGACATTGTCACCAATCCATCATCAAGCTTTGATTTAAATGACAGGCAGGAAAAGGTTTTGTGATACAGATTGTTTTGGCTTTGTTTTGTTTTCTGTTTTCCTGTTGCCTTAATCTTCCTCTTTTCCTTTGCCAGGAGGTGAGTTATTTTTCTCAAGATCCCTCACAAGCCAGGATAAGAGTAGAGAGGTGTGAATTAGTGAAACCATTCAAGCTAGATTTTTTTTTGTCTGTGAACCTCAAATTACTATAAATCCAAACAAACAATTACAGAAATACTCTTGATATGATACACAACAATCAGGAAAATCACTGCCCTGTTCACAAGAAGTCAAAAGGAGGGAGGAGTAAAGCTGAAAGGTAAAGGGAGAATGTGACCATAGTTACAGATAAAATAAATACAAATGAAATTTATTTATTAATTTATTTCTCAGTCCTGTAAATTTTGCATTTTATTCTATAATTATTACTTCTACTAATAATGGTAATAATTATAACAACATTTACTGTCTATCTCTCTTGTGTGCAATTACAAACCTAGTATTCATTACTCCATTTAAGCCTCAACACCTGAAAAATGAATCCAATTAAAAAATGGACAGAAGACATAAACAGACATTTTTCCAAAAAAGACATACAGACAGCCAACAAACACATGAAAAGATGTTCAACATCACTTATTATTTTAGGGAAATACAAATCAAGACCACAATGAGGTATCACCTCACACCCGTCAGAATGCTTATATCAACAACACAAGAAAAAACAAAGTGTTGGCGAGGATGTGGAGAAAGAGGAACCCTCTTGCACTGTTGGTGGGAATGCAAACTAGTACAGCCACTCCGGAAGACAGTATGGACTTCCCTGAAAAAGTTAAAAATAGAACTACCCTATTACCCAGCAATTGCACTACTAGTATTTACTCAAAAATACGAAAATATTAAATCAAAGGGACAGATGTATAGCATCTATTCTTTGCAGCATTACTTACAATGTTTATAGCAGCATTATCTACAGTAACCAAATTATGGAAACAGCCCAAGTGTCCATCAATAGAAGAATGGATAAAGAGTGTGTATGTGTGTGTGTGTGTGAGAGAGAGAGAGAGAGAGAATATTACTCAGCCATCAAAAAGAATGAAATCTTGCCATTTGCAACAGGGATGGCACTAGAGAGTATAATGCTAAGTGGAATAAGCCAATCAGAGAAAGACAAATACCATATGATTTCCCTCACATATGGAATTTAGTAAACAAAACAAACAAGCAAAGTGGTGGGGGGAAGGAGAGAGGGAGCCAAACCAAGCAACAGGTTTTTAACTATAGAGAACACACTGATAGTCAGCAGAGGGGAGCTCAGGGGAGGATGGGGGAAATAGGAGATGGGAATAAAGCACAAGATATTGTGGTCAAGTGTTGAACCACTATATTGTACACCTGACACTAATATTACACTGTGTGTGAACTAGCTGGAATTTAAACAAAAACTTGAAAACATAAACCTTTCAAAAACTCTTTGAGATGCATGCTATCAATATCCTCATATTGTAGATATGGAGAAGATAGCATGAGATTCTGAGAACTTCACCACACCTGATGCTTAGTAACTGAGAGATTTAATATTAAAATTCAATTCCAAAACTATACTTCTCTGGACCTTAATAAACACATTATAATTTTCTATAAATTTTAAGTGATATTTATATGTCTGTTAAATATATAAAAAGTTTATTCTTTGCATCTCAGGATTAAATATATTCTTATATATACACCTATATGCATGATGAATATATCTATAAATATATTATATATATACATATAAATATATATATATATATGATGAACCACAATCCTCTTTAGTAACTGAAAATTTATGCTTTTTCCCCCATATTCCAAATTTGTATTAACATTTTTCAATAAGAGTCTGGTTAGAAGTATTTATTTTAACTTTTGGTCACAACAGTACTTAAACAAGATGTAACTTACTTGTAGGTCATTACTGTTATACCTTATCAGGGTGAAATACAGTGGAGTCTGGTACCCTAACATGAATGGCTGCGTTATAGATATCCAAAATATAACTGGTGTCTCAGCAGGGGGAACAAGGTTATGATACCAAGAAAGGAAACCAAGAATTTTGGCAGAAAAGAAAAAAAGAAAAGCATCGGACTAACATCAAATACTCACTGTCACTGAGAAATGATACTCATTGAACTATGCTATCAGTAGAACACAGTTCTGATCCAGGAATCAAATGCAACAAAACTGATTACTAAGAAAAATTAAACTCAATGAACAAAACCAGTGTTGCCATTTTGTCATTGCTAGAAGTAAGCAACAAAACTACACTTCAAATACTTGAGAACAAATGAGCTCAACAATATTACTGTGTGGGAAAATAAGCTATTATAGTTCAATAGATTTTTAATAAAAAGGCAAAATCAATTATTATTCATTTCTCAGATTAAAAAAACAAACAAACAACTCAATATATTGTCTGAAAGGTACCAGTGGGTGACAGATCTTATTTTCAGAATAACAGTAATACAAGTAGGAAGTGTCACCTACTTCCTACTTTATTCCTCTCTTAATTCTTTCTGAAAAGGAAAAACAAAATGAAAAAAAAAAAATGAAGCAAACAAACAAACAAAAAACCCAAAGCCCTCACTTGTATGTTTTCAAGGATTTTCAAGTAAAAGTTTAGAACTCTGATTTTAACACTGATAATGTCTTTGAGGACTCAGACTCAACAGAGAATCTGGGGTGCATTTGGGCTGAGGTGCAAATGAAATATAAGCCATTATTGAATCAAGAGTAAGTGACATGCATGGGGCACCTGGGTGGCTCAGTCAGTTGAGCAACTGACTCTGGATTTTGAGTCGGGTCATGATCTCAGGGTCGTGAGATCCAGCCCTGAATGGTGTTCCACGCTCAGTGTGGAGTCTGCTTGACCCTCTCCCTCAGATCCTCTCCCCAACTCTCCCTCTCTCTTTCTCAAATAAATAAACACAGTTTTTTTAAAAAAAAGAGTAAGTGACATGCATATTTGGAGAAAAATAAAGCCTTATTAAGAAGGCAAATTTGGGGCACCTGGGTGGCTCAGTGGGTTAAGCCGCTGCCTTCGGCTCAGGTCATGATCTCGGGGTCATGGGATCGAGTCCCGCATCGGGCTCTCTGCTCAGCAGGGAGCCTGCTTCCTCCTCTCTCTCTGCCTGCCTCTCTGCCTACTTGTGATTTCTCTCTGTCAAATAAATAAATAAAATCTTTAAAAAAAAAAAAGAAGGCAAATTTATTTTTTTTAACAAAGCAATCTTAAAAGGCATCTTATAATTCATGTCTAATCTTTGAGAAGTTGGGCAGAGAGACTAAGTTTTTCAGCCTTACTGATTATAAGATGCAGTATCTCCATGCAGATGATGAAGGGAAAAGCCTATGTGGGACGCCTTGGATCATCAGAAGATGCTGAGGAGAAACAGCATCTGGCACAAGAAGAAAACCTAACACAGGTAAGAACTGCAGCAGTTCTCGGAGTCACACCTCCTGGGGCATTTTCTAACTAATCCCATTTGACTATATATGTAAATCAACATAAGGAAAACATATATCACGAGTAATAAAATATCTTCAATGTTGTTTAAGTAATTTTGTTATTATACTATAGTAATCCATTAAAAATCAAAGCTAGCAAGAGATCTTACAAGGGAAGAAATTTCAGTGAATATAAATTTACTGTTAAGAATTGGGGAGGGGTCGGGGCACCTGGGTGGCTCAGTGGGTTAAGCCTCTGCCTTCCGCTTGGGTCATGATCCCAGGGTCTTGGGATCGAGCCCCTCATCCGGCTCTCTGCTCAGCAGGGAGCCTGCTTCCCCCTCTCTCTCTCTCTGCCTGCCTCTCTGCTTACTTGTGATCTCTCTGTCAAATAAATAAATAAAATCTTAAAAAAAAAAAAAAAAGAAAGAAAGAAAGAATTGGGGAGGGGAGTGGCTCAGGGGGTTAAGCCTCTGCCTTTGGTTCAAGTCATGATCTCAGGGTCCTGGGATTAAGTCCAGCATCAGGTTCCCTGCTGAGCAAGGAGCCTGCTTCCCCCTTTCCCCCTTTCCCTCTGCTGCTCCCCCTGCTTTTGCTCTCTCTCCTTCTCTTACTGTCTGTCAAATCAATAAATTCTTAAAAAAAAAAAGAATTGGGGAGGGTATGTGCTATGGTGGGTGCTATGAATTGTGTAAGATTCACAGACCTGTAGCCCTGAAACAAATAATATATTGTATGTTAATAAAATAAAATAAAATAAAATAAAATAAAACAAGTGCAGAAAAAAAAACCAATTCATTTCAATTTCCTGTATAAATACAAGAAAACGTAAACTAATAAAACAATCATAAAGTATTCCCCGAAAATTAGGTTTTATTCAAAAGGCCTTCTTTTGGGGTCCCTGGGTGGCTCAGTTGGTTAAGCACCCAACTCTTGATTCAGCTCAGGTCATGACCTCAGGGTCGTGAGATCAAACCCCCAGTCCATCTCCATGCTCAGCAAGGAGTCTGCTTGAGTCTCCCTGTGGTCTTCCACCTGTTTGTGTTCCCTCCCTCTCTCTCTAAAATAAATAAATAAAATAAAATAAAATAAAATAAAATAAAGGCCTCTTTTACTTAAATAATCATGTATGAATATATTAATTTTAAAATATAGAAACCAAGAATCATCCTTCTCACATAATCAAAAATAATTTGGTTAGGATACTGTATCATTTAAGGATGGATTGGTCCCTTCCAATAAACACTCAATACAAATGTAAATCCATTCAATTAATGGAATTACATACCTAAGATTTGATATGAAAATGAACATTTTGCCAAGTCTCTGATCAAATCCAAATAGTATCTCAAGAATAGAGGAGTTCATTTTACTTTATATTTTATTGTATAGCATTGCTTTTTAGTATAGCACCCACTTCTAGCTCTTGGTCAAAAATCTAGAAGTAATCTTATTTAAAGATTTATGAGCAGTTATGCTCTCAAGATTTTTTTTTATATAATTTTTTATTTTTTATAAACATATATTTTTATCCCCAGGGGTACAGGTCTGTGAATCACCAGGTTTACACACTTCACAGCACTCACCAAAGTACATACCCTCCCCAATGTCCATAATCCCACCCCCTTCTCCCAAACCCCCTCCCCCCAGCAACCCTCAGTTTGTTTTGTGAGATATTTTTTGAGCCATATTCAGGTTTTGGTTTTTTTTTTTTTACAGAAATCTTCAAACAATGCTCAAACATTCCTACTTTCTGAAGCAATGTTAGAACATCAGAATATGCGTTTTCTTTGGTGTAAGCTTTATTACAAACTTGTGCTGAAATGTTCTTTTTATGTCAGTGCTATAATGGGTTTCTAAAGTATACCCTTGTACACTATCAGTCTTATAAATTATGAGCTGAGGGATTCTGTCTCTCTCAGGAAAGTAACTTCTCAGAAATATGTTAATAAATAAGTTCATATTTGACAGAAAATTTGTTCTTTTTATTTTTATGGAGCTATACATACATTCTTCAAGATTCATCTTCCTGAAATCTTTCTTATTAAAAAGAAAAATATATATATTTGGCTTTTAGGAACAGCAAACCAGAGAGAAGATAATTTTTGGTGTTTGAAAATCTTTCCTTTGAAATAAAATTCTACAAAGGGAAAGGCTCACTTTAGGAATGATTCTTTTCATATTAATTTTTGAGTTTTGGCTAATGTGTCAGAATCTACCAGATAGGAATTGTAAAATTTAATTCCACATGAACAATCATTTAACCTAAATGATTTGGTTAAATATTTGGAAGATGCCAAAATTAGAGGAGTTTCTTTTAATATTAAAGTGTTCTACATAATTTGACTCCATCTCGGAGAATAATTAATACTATTATGTTGAGCATATTATGGAGGGTATTTTAAGGTGAAGAGTCAAAGGATATTTCAAGGTAATAATTCATAGACTTCCATGCAGCTTTATGATGTTTTCTTATTCACTGACTTCATTTCAGGTATGCCTCAGACTCCTGGCATAAGCATATTACTTGCTTCGTCAGGATCACAAGTGGTTGTAAAAATATGCATTTTCTATTTCTGCCCACTGTGAGGGAATGAAAGCAATAGCACCCCAGGAGCAATGAACACACCTGGCACACAGGTATGAATTTATAAATGCCATTTACTTAACATAAGCTGGGCTCCTTAGAAAAGTTTTTCCAGCACTGGAGCAGGAAATACACAAAGAACCTGGAACAGCTTCTCATTCCAGAAAGCAAACACTTGCTCAAAGAATGACAGAGAATCCTCATGAGAACACAGACATCAGCTTGAAGAAGCTCCCACTAACCGAGTCTGGGATAATTTCAGTGTAAAAGTAAGTGATTACATGAACGGACTGTATCACATTGATTAGAATCCACCGAATGAAATAGGAATAGTCAATCCTGAAATAAATAAATGAAAGAAAGACATGCTCTTCCTTGTAATAGAATGTCAGCTAATAAGTGGAATAATAACAAAGTGGTTAGAAAATCATTTGACACATCCTAGTAAAAACTGATGATGGATCAGATATCTCCCTGTTCTCAAATATGCTCCTAAAATATTAAAGTTAATGACATCAGCAAGGGCGTGAACCAACCACAGCTGGTTCCTGATACGATGCATTTGAGGACACAATCACTTTTGTGCTATGTCTGCAAAAATGTAAAACTTCTATCAAATCCTGTGAAAACCTCAGGCAAAGGCCAAATCTAGAACATTCTAAGACAAATAAATAAATAACTGACCAGTGGTCTTCACAAATCTCAAGGTCATGCAATAAATACAGGGTAAGACTGAGGAATTCTTCTAAATTAAACTAGAAAGACATGACAACCAAATACAACATGTAACCTGAGCAAATGTTTCTTTCCCTTCCTTCCTCCCTCCCTCCCTCCTACTCTCTTTCTTTCTTTCTTTTCTTTTCTCTTCTTTCTGAATTTATTTTTAAGTAATCTCTACGCCCAGTGTGGGCCTCAAATTCATAATTCTGAAATCAAGAGTGGCACGCCCCACCGACTGAGCTAAACAGACAAGAGAGATTCTGTTTTTATGAGGAATTTTTAAGGATAATTTATGAAATGTGAACAAAAGATGTCGATTTTATTAGAGTGTGAATCATTAAATGACCTTATTTGAATCTGAAGCTATGTAAAAGAATGCCCTTATTCCTAGGAAACATACATAACTTTTACATGTAAATGGCAGCATTATGTCCTCAAACCTCAACTTATTCTCAATGGGTTAAGATATATGTAAATTTTATTTTATACATATATTTTATATGTAGGAGTGTGTATGTATAGAGAAAACACTATAAAGCAAATATAATTAATATTAAAAATAAAGGAATCCAGAAAATTGTATGTGGGGATTCTTTTCACTATTATCGCAAATTTTCTGAAATCTGAAACTATTTCAAAAATTGAGACTTACAAAAATACTTTTTATGCTATTTAGCTTTGAGTTCTTTGGAGTCATAGAAATTTAGTTAGCATCTACTCTAGAACACACTTCCTTTTTTTTCCCCTCTAGAACCACTTTTTAAAAAAATTTAGATAAACTTGACAGGTAGTTTCAGATGTGCAACATAATGATTCAGCATTTCTATATATTGCAAAATGATTATCACAAAAACATTAGTTAACAGTCATCACACAAACATTTTTTTCTTGTGATAAGAATGTTTAAGATCTACTCTCACAGCAACTTGTAAACATGTGAAACGATGTTATTAACCATGGAAGTCAGAAGGGCAGTTTTAGCTGTACAAATGTTTTTTTGTTTGTTTGTTTGTTTTTAAGATTTTATTTATTTGACAGAGAGAGACACAGCAAGAGAGGGAACACAAGCAGGGAAAGTGGGAGAAAGAGAAGCAGGCTCCCGGCTGAGCAGGGAGCCCAATGAGGGCCTTGATCCCAGGACTCTGGTATCATGACCTGAGCCGAAGGCAGACAGGCAAGGACTGAGGTGCTCAGCATAAATGCTTTCTAAGTTTAGTTAGTTTAATGTAGCTTAGTTTTGCTTCCGATATACATAGCATGATATAAAATAGAATTAGTTTTAGTCACTTAAAAGAGTAAAATTTCATATGTCAGCGCAATTTCCAGCTTTCCTGGAATATAAATTTGGAAAATCAAGGCCCACAACTCCACAAGACAAGAACCAGAGATGAGTCACAGTGTCCCCTTTCGATTGTGCTTCTGCTGTCCTATATCACTGTTGTGTTACTGACATTATGATATTGGTGAGACTGCCAAATGATCACCTTAAAACATAATTATTTTATTTACCCATTAATGGATGAAATTACTCCTCAGTGGATATGTTTCCTAATGAATCCTGAGGGAATCAAAACAATCTGACCTCCCTGATCTTGGATTGCCATTACAATTTGTCTTCACCCAAAGCTCAAAAATGTCTCATAGCAGAAAAATAATGGGCATAATATGTTCTGATTTGTTAGGTAAAAAAGGCAAAGATTTTTATTTTAATTATCACTTATTTGGTTTTCTAACGAAGTTATCATTTGCATACACTTAGCAAACAAGCTATGTCCTTTATCAGCTTTCTAATGAAGCATTTGGCTCATTTCGTTCCCTTATTTCTCTTTTCTTTGAATACAAAAGTATCACATAGAGTTTTAGGAAAGTGAAAAATGTGAAAGCCAAGTGAACTAGATTATGCACAGGCACTATTTGCATTTAATGTGCATGCTTCTAGGTGTTTTGCTCTATGCAAAAAAATTATATATATATATATACATATATATATATATGTATATATATATATATATACACCAATATGTATATAGAAACACTTAAAATTTTTAGTTCAAGGAATCTATAAGTAAAGGATTGATGACACTACGAAAGAGATGATGCAGAAGTGTGAGCATAAGGAAAGTAAGTGAAGGAGCTAAAGTAGGATCCTGCCCATGGGGCACAAGGGTCCTGGAAAGTGCAGACTGCTCAACCAGGTGACACTGAGGTAGTGTTCCGTAACAGCATATCTGAATGCTTGTAGAGGACACAAATGTTGAATCAGAGACTAAATTTCATTTGCAGTAATGGAATCAGTATAACCAATCTAAGTAGCCAAGGGATTGCTCCTCCATGTTCAAAAGATCAAGTGGTAGGTCAGTCTAGTTCCATAACCATCGCAGGAAGATCCAGTGAACACGACAGGAATCCTGAGGATCTGGTCTTCTCTCAGCTGCCAATGGATCACATAAGCTAGATCCTTCTCCAGTACCTACAAATACTCTACTGAAGAAGAAAGGGAAGGGAAGAAGAGGTCTGGAACTTTCACCCTCTAACCGCAAAACAGTTACCTAGAGAGTCTCTTTAAGTTCAGGAGTCAAAATAAAATGATAAAATTATTCTATTTTTAATTTTCTGACTCTTTTTGGATGTACCAATCACATCATCATCAGAACATTTTAAAACACCATTGGATGTACCGATCATATCATCATCAGAACATCTTAAAACTAATACGATTTTGTAATGAATATTACACAAATTACCTGCATTATATTCTGTTAAATATGCATAACCTGAAAATCCATGTTAGCATATCCTCAGAGTTATACCACACTCTTCAGAACTTTCCTGAACATGTGATAGCACATGTGATATTTCTTCTATCTCATAGATTGATTAATTGACCCTATAACATGAATGACCACTTCATATAAATTAAAATCTTTAAAAAGAGTCTATTTATAAGACCCTCTTGCATTCCACTATGGAATCAACTCAAAAGCTCTTGAATTACAATTATAGACCCTCGGAAAAATGAATCTTATTTGGAACTAAAGCTCTATTCTACAGACATCTGGGTCTTCTCTCAGAGGGGAAGCATTAAGCCTACTTATTATTTATATGAAAGATTTATTCCCAGAAGGAGAAAAGGCACTTTTCCAAAGTTTTAAACAAGTTCTTGGGTTTTAACAACCATGAGCAGTTTAATAAAGTCAAGTGTTTAACCAATAAAGTCCAGCTTTACAGTTCTCATAAAGTACAATCTTGTTGCAGCTTAGGATTATTAATATTTTATATTATAAATAGTATTTATCAAGCTCTTGCCTGTCCTTGCTTCCACTGATGGCAGGTGGTTCAGGGGGAAGTAATGCTCTGTGCAACAAGAGCCCTGGGTAAGGAAAGCACCTGAGTTCTACGGTTACATATCACTCCACACCCATTTATTTAACATGATCAAATTTTACTGTAGAGTCTAGAGATACATTTCTACAAAGAACAGGAACACAATCCCGAACTTCATGAAGATGATGTCATCAAAAGACAGATTTTTATGTTTTTTAAAAATATGTATGTATATATGTAATATGTATGTATGTATGTAATGTAAATATGTATTTAGAGAGTGTGAGCAGGGAGGGGCAGAAAGAGAAGGAGAGGGAATCTCAAGCTGTCTCGATGCTCAGTGTGGAGCCTGACACAGGGCTCGATCCCACGACTCTGAGATCATGACCTGAGCCAAAATCAAGAGTCAAACACTTAACTGAGCCACCTGGGTGCCCCAGATACAGATGTTTTAAAATTAGACTATTCTGCCTATACTGATGGCATATTGTGTAATGTCTACCAACCTTTTTACTAAGAATGGTGAGAAATACTGGAAAATATGTTTTTAAAATGTCTTTGAAGACATAGGAATGCTACAGCATAATGAATATAAAGCAGAGAAGTAAGAGAAGGAAACACTAGTAATTGAACTTAGCACTGGGATATCTTTTCTACATGGGGCATCTGCCATTTCCTGAATAGAGGGCGAGATACTGAGCAGTGATTGTAGCAGGCTCCAGGGGCTGGAGGATACAATTGAAATCCAGATCATGCCAAAGGGGTAAACCCTTATTGACGCCCACCCTTTGTGTAGACCATAAAGCACTGTACCCTAAAACAGAAGTTAACAAGTATTTTCTTTAAAGGGCTAGACACTAAATATTTCAGGCTTTGTGGGCCGTACTGTCTGTAGCAACTGCCTAGTTCTGCTTTAGTCACAGAAATGCAAGCACTGACAATGTAAATAGATGGACATCACTGTGTTTCCTAAAACCTTATTTATAAAATCAAGCACCTGGCGTATTTGACCCACAGTCTATAATTGGCCAACCTCTGCCCTAAAGAAAGAGTGAGCCGGAAATATACTAGACTTAAAAGGAAATGAAGCTTAACCTAAATCATATTATTCTTTGTAACTGGGTTAAGGTAAAAATGCATTTCTAGCATCCATGGCTACCTTTAAATATCATACTTAAGTCATGTCAAATGGAAGGTAGCAGGATCCTACAAATTATGATTATCCACAAATGATCTCTAAAGCTTTTTCATGTATCTCATAATCAACTGAAACAAAGTCCCACAGAAAATAAGATAAATAATAAACAAAAAAACAGGTGCAACTATACAAAAATCCCAGTTTTTTTCATTTTTTTTAGAATTTGATGAGTTCAGTCTACAATTTATATAGAAATTTAAAAGAGCAACAAAGAGAAATACTCCTAAGGAGGAAGTAGAAGGTGGGATCAGATTCTCTACTAAATATTCTTTTGAAAACACAGTATTTAAGAGTGTCCTATTGAAGCACTGTTAGATAAATAGGCAAATAGAACAGAATAAAAGGCCCAGAAACAGATCCATATACACGGACATGTGATTTGTGATTGGGGTGACAATGGAGTGTGTATGAAGATATCAAAGATGAATTTTACATGAATTATAGCACTAAGTGTAAATGCAAAGAAAAAAACCCCACAAATATCATATGTGAGAATATAATGATGTGGAAGAGGGAAATATATTTTTAAAAGATGTAACTGTAGTTAATAATGCTGTGTTGTGCATTTGAAAGTCAGTAAGAGTAGATCACATCACAAGAAAAATATCTATTATGTGTTATGATGGATGTTAACTTATTCTAGTGATAACTTGCAATATACACACAAATATCAAATCATTATGCTATCATTATACCTAAAACTAACATAATGTTTTATTTTTATATTTCATTTCAAATTTTCTAATATAATGTTATATATGTTCTATTAAAAACAGAGGATTGGATAACTTTTCTTACATCAGTGAGGAAAAACTACTTATGCAACTGATTAATTATGCAAAAATAACATTAAGTATAAAATAAACACAAATACACTGTAAATTTGAAAAGATCAA
Organism: Mustela putorius furo; assembly: GCF_011764305.1. Lineage (NCBI taxonomy): Eukaryota > Metazoa > Chordata > Mammalia > Carnivora > Mustelidae > Mustela > Mustela putorius. The sequence goes on from NW_025421577.1 coordinate 2,528,898, forward strand.
AACAACCATACCTGCGTTATGGTATAAAAAGAAAAGTGGGTAACCAAAATCACTGAGGACGTAGTGATTAAAGTAGGCATGTTGAGTGGATGCTCTGTCATGTCCTCTGATGTTCTTTTTCTTGAGAACTCTTAGTAGTTACATGAATGTTTCCTTTTTGATAATCCTTTTGTGTGTGTGTATGTGTGTGTGTGTGTGTGTGTGTAGCCCAACGTGGGGCTCTAACTCACAACCATGAGATCAAGACCTGAGCTAAGATCAAGAGTCAGACACTTAACCAACTGAGCCACCCAAGCACCCCATTTTTGATAATTTTTAACTGCGCATTATGTTTTATTTCTTTTTGTCATGTGTGCTACAGTGCAATCAAAGTTTACATTTAATTATATGTATCATCCAATGATTCAACAACTACACTGATAAATCTACGTAGTTCTATGAAGTTCTATGACAGACACAAAAATATTAGTGTCTCAAACAAAAGACATTTACCTAATCCAAAGGGCAGGGAAGGCTGAATTTCTATAAAGATTAACAAGATTAGAGAGGTTGAGTAGAACAAGAGGGCAAGGGGGTCATTTAGAAACATGATAATAAGAAGCAGGACAAGTTGACTCACTTGCTAGGACACAACTGAGACATAGTAAGTTAGATGTTTCCACCAAGTGCTTGGGAAAGTCAGGGGCTAGATCTTGCAAAATATTGCAGACCATGATCAAAAATGTTTTTAAAAGATTTTGTTTATTTATTTGACAGAAATCACAAGTAGACAGACAGAGGTTGGCAGAGAGAGCTCCCCACTAAGCAGAGAACTCAATGCGGGGCGTGATCCCAGGATCCTGGGATCATGACCTGAGCAGAAGGCAGAGGCTTTAATCCACTGAACAATCCAGGCACCCCTCAAAATATTTTTAGAAATCATATTCTAAGTTGAAAATCAGTGAAAGTTTTTACAAGGAAAATATCAGATTTGGTTCTTGAAAAATGGCTGTTGTGCATGGACCATGCGAGTAAGGTGAGACCACAGGTGGGAAGACCTACAGAGGCTATCCTGACCATCCAATGACAGTGACAATCACTTTTGTTGATGTGATGGCTGCGAAAGTGGCAGGTATTAAGATTTCTGAAATTAAGGGGTGCCTGGGTGGCTCAATGGGTCAAGCCTCTGCCTTCGGCTCAGGTCATGATCCCAGAGTACTGGGATCAAGCCCCGCATCGGGCTCTCTGCTCAGCAGAGAGCTTGCTTTTCCTTCCTTTCTCTGCCTGCCTCTCTGCCTACTTGTGATCACTGTCTGTCAAATAAATAAAAAAATAAAATAAAAAAGATTTCTGAAATTAAGATATACTGCAAAATTCAAGGTACGTTATAGTTTAGTTAGCAGTGTTTTATAATTTGAATGTCTCTTAAGAATATGTATGATATTTGTGCTTCTTACATGAGGACACTTATACTCAACGAAAATATCACTCCAGAGGTCATGGACCAGAACTTCAGATTCGATTGGATAGGCATGATGATGGCAAATCAGTTATTATAGACTCACCCCAGCCATGGGTAATTGTGCCATTTTGTGTATTCCAGCTGTGTATGGTGGCATTTTTTGAGGGGGAAAATTGAGGAGAAAAGCTTAAATCATAAGTTCTTGGGGATCACAAGTTACATTTTGGTGGGCTATGTTTGAAATGCCAGTGCTTCACAAGAGGATGATACCACAGAATCCACTGAGACCCAATGGAGCTCAAGAGAATGATCCAGTTTACTATCTAAAAAAAAAAATGAACTCTCTGGGCAACAATGAAGGACTATGTGAGGTAACGATCTAGTTACATATATGATATCTTGTTGAGGAATTCTCATAATCTGAATGCTGAAAGGCATGTTTTTATAAATTAATATCTCAGTACATACTAATATATGTTGTGGCATGTTATACAGTTATTCCATGTGTCCAAAAGTTCCATTTTGACACTTCCTGATTGAATCTATATTATTCTGGTATTTGCCATATAATAGAGAATTTTTTTATTATTTATAAATTTCTAAATTGTAGCAACTAGAATTATCTTCCTTCAGACTTTCTTTTCTGTCCAAGGATGTTGTTTATTCTTGTCAATAACACAAATGTTGATAATTTGGAGTTTCTAATTATTTGCACTTTCTTTTTTAAAGATTTTATTTTTAGGTAAGCCCAACAGGGGGCTTGAACTTGCAACCCTGTATAATGGATAACTGTATTAACTCACCCACCTATAGTCACTGCAGAAAAGTACTATGATGGAAAACAATCTCTACTCTTTGGAAATACTTGGGAAAAATTCTTAGTTGCTTTAACATATCTTAACATTATACACACACACACACATACACACACATATATACAGTATAACATAGACAGAGGCATGTAAATGTTAATATACATACCTCTGCCTATGCAGATAAACTTCAGCACAAGATAAAGTCATCTAGCCCAACAGACATGGGTTTTTTTCTGCCATGAGCCTAGCAACTCTTTATTTAGAACCTGATTTTAACTGGAAAACAGTTTATTTTTATTCTGGAAATCAAACAAGGAAATTCTAGAATAGTAAGCATTAGAAAGTCAACAACTTTAGGAAAATGAATCCAAATTGTCTGGTATGTGTGATTTTGCCTTAGAATCCTAATTTCCTCAGGCTTTTCTAAGAAATTGCATTACCTCCTTTAATCAATGATTTTAACTTACAAAGGAAAATCAATACTAATTTAACCAACTAAAGTCAAATTAATTTACCTCAGTTGCTGCTATATTTTAGTGGTTTATGTTTGGATGACCAAGTTTTCCATACAGTCATTTAAATACTCCACTTTAGAATACAAAATTATTTAAAGAGCACTTCAAAAAACAAAATGTAGAGCACTATACAAATAACTCATGTTTAATTCTCCTTAAAGAGTAAAAGATAATTTGGTTTTAGAACTTAGAAAAGTACTCCCAAGACATCTCAAGGTTTCTGGTTTGTTTTGTACTGTGTATCCCTGTCAGTTTTAATATAATCATTTTTAGCTGTCTTTGCCCTGTTGGATTGCTTTTCAGCTGACCCTAGCCCAAGTCTTTTAAGAACAAAAACTTCAGAGAGTTCTGTGAATTGCATTTAGGTAAAAAAAAAAAAAAAAAAAAAAAAAAATAGGATTTCACTGTGGAAAGTATTTATATTTTTGTTTGAGCTTAGACCTTATGAGAAACTTTTACTGAAGAGTTTAGCAGGGTAGTAACTCAAATTTGAGCTCCATAAACTCAATGTTTTATCTCTGAAGTAATCAAATTTTCCCCCACAAGGATTTATATTTTAAAGGGAGGAATTCTAAATGACATAGAACCAAAAAATGATGTAAAGACAAGTGCAATTTTTAAATCTGACTAGGCATAACTGTCTTATTCTCCGCTTTTTTGCTGGGTAAAAACACCAAGATACTAGTAGCTGTTACTTATTTCAGTTAGTTAAAGCATGGGACTGATGAAGCCAAGGTTAAAGTTTTTTTGGGATCCAGTTATTTTTCTACTTTGCTAAAGTCTCCAATTTCAGCTGCCTAAAGAGAAAATAGAATATTTAGTCATAAGGGACAGAGTGTTAGTGCATTTGCTCAAATTTATTCTCTCTCCATCTACAAAAAATGTAACCTTCCATGATTTATAAAAGCTGGGAGCATCACTTTATTGAGAAGCACCTACCACAATGGAAAGGGTCATTATTTCAGAGTCTAAAGACATTTGCTTGAGCACTAAAACCATCTCTAAACTAGCTGAGTGTCCTAGGAGACATACAATTTGAGCCTATCTTTCTTCATCTGAAAAATAGAGTGTTAGTCATGGGTCTCCAGAGAAATAGTAATATATATATGATTTATAAAAAGGAAATAAAGATATATAAGTAGATAGATAGACAGACATAGCCATAGATATATAAAGATATTGATTGTAAGTAATTAGTTCATGTGATTATGGAGGCTGAGAAGTCCCACGATTTACCACCTACAAGTTGGAGACCCAGGAAAGCTAGTGGTATATTTCTAATCCAAGTCTGAAGACCTAAGAACCAGGAGCACCTATGTTGAAAGTAGCTATCCATGGGTACAACAGCATCAATGTTACAGCTCAGCAGAAAGTTCCAGCAGAAAGATAGAATTCTACTTTCCCCCATCTATAGGTTCAATTGAGTCCCTCAATGGATTGCATGATGCCCTCCCACAGTGAAGAACAGTCTGCTTAAACTCAGTCTACAGATTCAAATGAAACACATTCACAGAGACACACAGAAATAATACCTAACCATATTTCTGAGCAACCTATCGCCAAGTCAAGTTCACCTATGAAATTAACGATCACATACAGGGTTGATAAAAATTGTACTAAAGGCCATTTTGGTTTTTTCAACAGTATGTCAAATGAGACAATGTATGTAATTTAATTCTGTATGTTAAATTTTGTGAAAAGTTTACTTACTTTTATTAAAGTATGCAAGTATTCTGTAAGATTTTTTTTAATGGCGGATTCTAAACCTGAGGCATGATGTCAATATAACCACCCAAGGAATGTGATGATTTCTGCCATTCTGGTAAAATGTTCCATGTAGGTGAATGAATTACGCTAAATATAATTATAGCAACTCATTATATTCTGTGAACTAAATATAGATTCTGAAGTTTAATTGACATTTTGAAAGATGTGTGGGAGAAAAGGGTGATATGTTTAAGAAGCTTTGATTCATTTATCTTTTTATTTAATTGAGTACTCTTGCATTATCAGTACACATTATAATGAAAGATCATCATCTTCCATTCATTTAGAAAATATTTTTTATTTCACTTCATGGTTACAGCTCATGTGTTTATCCAGTTAATTTTTCCCCTGAAGAACTAAGAAAGCATTTATGAAAATATTTAAAACATAGTTACAAGGGGAAATACAAGTCAATATTTTCTGTGACATGGGAAAAAAAGGTGGATGTGGTTTGAATCCTACTATGTAATGTTTTAAAACAGAATGTAATGAAATATGAGATGATTTTAAAAACAGAAAAAAATATAATGGCAGAAAATGATATATAAGAAATAAAGATTAAAATCAATAATGCCAAAACTCTTCATCAATGATGAAGAGAATGACATTGAGAAAAACTCATACATAGAGGAAAGCAAGAACAATGTTGGAGCCATTATGGAGAAGACATTAGTGAAGGATTACAGGCAGTGAAAAGCTAACATATAATTAGATACAAGTTTTCTTGAAGAAGAGGGGAAACTGAATTCACAATATACAGAGCAATACTAGAAATAGAAATCTTCCTGAACTAAAAGTTCGAAGGTGTTAATTGTATGAAATTAATCATTAACAGGTAGGACCTAGATTATAACTTAATAATAAAGTATTTGGTTTTAAGAACCAACAGCATTATTGAGACATAGAGAAAATCTGTTAGATGCAGAGGTTAAAATAATAAAAGTATTTTTAGATTTCTTTTCAAGAGTAGATGCTAGTAGACCTCTCTAAATCAAATACATATTACCTGGATAGACATATGGTATAGAAATATATGTATGCAAAATCATCTCCCGGTAGAAAGTGGGGTGTTTCTCAGTAAGATGGGAGTACTGAATAAAGAACTCAATTATCCCCAAAGTAAATTAAAAAATTTAAGATAATTCCAGTTATAATATCAATCTAATTTTGATGGACCTTAAAAATACAGATTAAATTTATGCCAAAAAATAAACATGAAAGAAAAGTCAGGGTATTTCTGAAATTTTAGCTTAAATAATAAGGGATAAACTCAATCACTTATTTAAAGTAGAAAACTAATTAATCAAAAGAATATGTTTCTTGGCCCATTATAGGAAAATAGATCAATAAAGTCAAGAAGCAGATTCAAGAATATATAAATTTTAGTCTACAGTAAGTCATCATTTTAGATTAAAAGAAATTAATAACCTTGTCAATATATTTAATTGATAGTGTTTAGTTACATTATTTTAGAAAATACATCTCCAACACCAAAATAATATCCAAATAGACTATTTATATGTAAAATATGAAGACATAGAAGTAGAAGTAAATACATGCAGATTTTTAAATATTATGATAAAAAGGTCTTCTTGAGCATGATTAAAAAGCTAGAAATGAATAAATAGGATTATGAAATGTATTCACTGTAAAATCCCATAAATAAAACTGAAAGACAAATAAGCTCCCGGTAAAAAGCATTTGTTACATATGTCACAGATAAAAGCTAATAACCCTAATAAATCAAGAGATCATACAAATTTGTAAAGAAAGAATAAGCACCTCGTAGAAAAATAGGCAATTAGATCTATCACAAAAGAAAAAATACAAGTGGTCAATAAACATAAAAAGGTATTTCCATAAACATGCATTGCAATGAATATAAAGGAGGTCAGATTTTCAGGATTCATGTGAGTATAAAATAAACATCTAATGCATAAAGCTGGAACAGGTGTACATTCATGAGCAAAGTATAATATATTAATAAAGTTATCCTAGAGGGTCAACATTTCATGTTGTTTCTTTTTCCTTTTGGCTTACTTTATTATCTCTTTGTTCCTTAGGTTTGGGTCCATTTAACAAAAATTAAAGACCTTACTTAGAGTTTTTATGTAGTGGGAATTGTATGTAGTGGGAATTGTAAAATATAGAATATTAACTAGAAAGTTTTCCAAGAAGACTAGAAAGAATATTTGACATTTGTGAACCTGTAATTCCTGTGTTGTCCTACTGTTAACAAAGGCTATTTGATCACACACTTTATAGCTTTTAATGACAATTTACTTTATCTCATTTCAGTTTGGCCCCTCTTAACTAAGAAAATGTTATAGTCACACTTTGCAGCACTCTGTGGGCTTTGAAAATAATGTAAGAACAGTAGAATTGTCCCACTTCATCACAGGTCAGTGCCACCATAGTGTGAAAGATCTGATACACATTTCCAATAAAAATCTCAAAACTAAGTTTATTTTTAATAACCCAAATCATTCCCAACAAGCTCTTTTCAGTGATTTCTAGCCTGGATGATTCTGAAAGGCTCCCAACGATGTGATAAACGGCAGAGTTGCCCTCCAAGGTTAAAACACAAAAGGGGGTAGACTATGCGTAGCATGTCAGAGACACACTTACTCTATCTGCCACATCACGGCTAAGTTGTACTTAGAAGAAAGGACAAATGGCAAGAGAAGGATATTAGCAGTTACTGCTGGATTATTGTCACATATACGATTCCTACCAAATTAAAACATAAATTTATCACCTATCTTTGATTCCCTTAAGACTGAATGTTGTAGGGATTGCCTGGGTGGTTCAGTCAGTTAAGCACCATGATCCCAGAGTCCTGGGATCGAGCCTCAAGTTGGGCTCCCTGCTTAGCCGAGCTCCTGCTTCTCCCTCTCCCTCTGCTGCTCCCCCTGCATGACATGTTCTCTTGCTCTCTCACTCTCTCTGTCAAATAAATAAATAAAATTGTTAAAAAAAAAAAAAAGACAACATTGTAAAAATCTGTAGGTTACCATTTTTCTATATTCATATACTGCTAAGTGCTTTAACTTACAACTTGTGAAAAACATATATCAAAAAAATTTAGATCAATTGCTCCCTTCAGAGATCTTTGAACTTTTGTTCCTTTAGGAAAACTTATCTCAAAGAGAGATTTGTCATACAATCCATCTCTTCTCCAGAAACCCACAAGTTTCTTAGAAGAACTCATACCAATTCTCAATGATGTGGATACAGTCTGTTGAGTCATAGGACGTTCAGATCCCTATCTCTCCACATGTTTTGGTGCTAGCTCCTTTTTTTGGCTACTTCAGCATTATGGTGCATTTCTCAAAAGTGAAGCTGGTTAACACAAAGTGAGTTTCAGTGAACTATATTTTAGACTGATTCAATTCATGCTATTAAACTTCTAATATTAAAGTTTTAATATTTTTATTGAAAACAAGTACATATGGATATAACTTATTGAAATTCTTGGTGTCAGCATTAAAAATCTACAAATCTAAGGGCGCCTAGATTTGTATGGCCATATTCCTTCTTAAGCTTTCCATATTTCCTACAATGGTGGTTCAAATTCCCCTCACACTTTGTTACTCTGTGACTTCCCTTCTGTCACATGTGTCTTGCCTGCAGCTAGGGAAAGTTCTCTGCTTTAAAGAGGTCATGCGATTAGATTCAGCCCATCTGGATAATCCAAGGTAATCTCGATTTTTAAGATCCACATACTTAATTACATTTACAAATCCCCTTTTGCACTGTAATGGGACAATTTACAGATTCCAGATGGCTCAGTACATTACTTGTCTGCTTGTAGCTCATGTCATGATCCCAGGTTCCTGGGATTAAGCCCCATGTTAAGCAGGGAGCCTTCTTCTGTCCCTTCCCTCTAACACTCGTGCTCTCTCCCTCTCAAATAAATAAATAAAATGAAATCTTTTTAAAAAAATCTATAAACCTAAGTACTTCAGTGGAAATGTTAATGAAAATAATAGATTAAAGTTAAATATATATTTCTCAAAAAAATTAATTGAGATTAAAAAAAACAAAAAACCAAAAACAAAACCCTGGCTCTATCACCAGACCTTCCAAGCCCTAAAGAGTTAGGCTTGTAAAGCTTTCTATTCCCATTCAAAAATCACAGATTATTTGGTAAAAAAAATAGCTGCCTGAAGATGTCCACACCTTAATCTCTGGAATCTGTAAATGTTCCTTTACAGTGCAAAAGGGGTTTTGTAAATATAATTAAGTATGTGGATCTTAAAAATCAAGAGATCATCCTAGATTATCCAGGTGGTCTAAATCTAATCGCACGACCTCTTCAAAGCAGAGAATTTCTCTAGCTGTAGGCGAGACACATGTGACAGAAGGGAAGTCACAGAGTTACAAAGTGTGAGGGGAACTTGAACTACCATTGTAGGAGATATGGAAAGCTTGAGAAGGAATATGGGCATCCTCCATAAACAAAGCCTGGCTGACAACCAGCAAGGAAACAGGACCTTGGTCCTACAACTGCCAAGATGGGAGTTCAACCAACTGCCAAGATGGGAGTTCAACCAACTCCCAGAGTCGGCCTGCAAATGAATTCTATCCCAGAGCTTTCAGTAAGGAATGCCCGATAGCACCTTAATTTCAGCCTACACAGACCTAAAGCAGAGAACCCAATCCAATCCATCCAGACTCTTGACTTATATAAACTGTGAGATAATATGTTGTTTTAAGCAACCAAATTTGTAGTAATATGGCATGAACAGAAAACAAAAACAAAAACAAAACAAAACAAAAACAACAAAAGTTATCAAAGGAGCATTCCATCCCAGCAAGCAGGTTTTTTGCATTTGATCTAAAGCCACTTATCTTGTCCTTGCAAAACCAGAAACAACCATTTACAATTTAATCTTGCTTTCTTAGAGTTTCACTTTTAAATAAATCCATTACAATTCACTGATAAAATGCGTTTGAATTTTGCAAGCACGCTTTCATCCCGCAGTTTCCAGCTCACACAAATATCTCACATGTCTCACCTTCCATCAAAATATAAAGCCTGGGGTGCCTGGATGGCTCAGTGGGTCAAAGCCTCTGCCTTCAGCTCAGGTCATGATCCCAGAGTCCTGGGATCGAGCCCCACATCAGGTTCTCTGCTCAGCAGGGAGCCTGCTTCCTCTCTCTCTCACTGCCTGCCTCTCTGCCTGCTTGTGATCTCTCTCCGTCAAATAAATAAATAAAATCTTTAAAAAAAAAATAAAGCTTAACTTGAAGTAATATTTACTCAGGGGATTTTACTATCAATAAAAATCATTTATAAGTTTGGTAATTGTTCTTCCCTAATGAACAAAGAGAATATGTATGAAATGGTTGTAGAATACTCAGTGCACTTCAGGGGCCTCGATTATGAAAAATAGCCACTACTTAATTAAGAACATCCTGGAGCACATGGATGGTTCAGTCAGTTAAGCATCTGACTCTTGATTTGGGCTCAGGTCATGATCTCAGGGTCATGAGATCCAGCCACGAGTTGAGCTCAGTGCTCCATGCGAAGTCTGCTTGGGATTCTCTCTTGTGAGAGAATCCTGCTTGTGCTCTCTCTTTAAATAAATAAATAAAATCTTAAAAAAGAAAAAAAAAAGAACATTCAGGTTTGTATTCATTTTGGATAGGTTTATGTTTTTATTACTAATCTTAGAAACATAGTATAAATTAAATATATATGCACAACTAAAAATACAATGTTAACTAAGTAAACTATACAATGTGACATGATAATCTATCCACTGGAAATGATTCATTGTGCATTTACTATGTGGCCAACACTCTGCTAGGCACTGTCAAAGGGATATAAGACATTATTTCTGGAGGCAGAACCATAGTCACTTAGAAGGAAGTGATTTATTTAATATGTGATATAAGTGATTTATTTTATTTATGGGTTGAATGATTAACCAGGTACCAAAGTCATTAATTCAGCAAACATTTATCACATGCTTACTGTATGTTGGGCTTTGTATGAACAATAGAGTGACCACAAGCCCGAAGACTAAGTCTGTGCTCTTAACAATCCAGCCAGGGAGTCAGGTATTAATGACAGGACTATATGAGAGAGAAATAAGTCAACAGACCTACACACAGTATCACATATGAGGTCCAGGAGTATCAGGCAATCAGGGCTCAAGAAGAGTTTTCTGTAAGAGAAACCTCTGAAAGGAGTCCTGAAGGATGAGCTGAACTATCTCCCTTAAGAGATCAGGGCATTTTAAACCAAAAACAGTCATCGCACTGAAAGAACCAGAGGCAAAGAGAAAATGAAACATTTGTGGCAGCCTGTACATGTTTTAGTGAGGAAAAACACACATCTATGAGTGGGGATGGGAGAGATAACAAAGGGCTGATTCCAAAGGGCCCCTGTGGCATTCTAAAAAAGAAAGACTTTATCATGAAGGTGGCAGGAAGCAATTAAAGAGGTTTCAGTAGGATATCACATGGGCAGATTTGCATTTTAGAAAGTTCACCCCGGTGGCAGAGGATAAAAATAGTTGGAGAGAGACAAGATTTTTCATAGGGAGATATGATTGGACGTTGTATAGAAATCTTATAGCAGCAGTGTCATAAAGTTATTACAAAATACAAGTACATGGTCTGTTGTCTGACAAATCCTATTAAATAAGGAAAAATAGATTGCTCTTTGATATTTAAATTATGAAGGTAACAGATAGTGGAAGAATTTGTTCAAACCCCACTAGCTTGAATAATAACTTGGGTGTAACAAAATAATCACTCCTGAGTCTGCCAATAGGGCTATAGCATTAGGCACCCTGCCCTTATTAGCATGTTCAGCTTTCTTCTGATATGAGTTCATCATTACAAAAAATGTTATAAATACCCCTAAAGGAAAAAATAAATAACAAAAGAAGATAACCAAAGAGCACAAGGTGGGAGGGAGGCATAAGTATTTTCTCATTGTGAATTATATTAATAGTTCATTCCACTCTTTAGTTCCCCTTTCTAACCAAGTCAGTTTCTCATGGTTTGCTGATGGATTACTGACAAGATAACATCTCTCAAAATGGAGTCCTCAAAATGGAAAACTAGGGTCTTCAATGTGGTGAAGAACTTGAGTTACTACCACTAAATCTTTTCCTTCATGCAATTTCATGTCCTTCTTCAAATGGCTAAATTCAAGAAATGTTGAGATAGTAGAGTCAAAAAGAATTCATACTTATCTGGAGAGAAGTGTGTGGATTGCAAAGATGGGAATAAAAGAGGAAACTTGAATAACTTCCTGCATTCTAGCGTGAGCTACTGGTGAGTAATATTGTTATTCACTAAAGTGGAACAGAATCAGGTCTTGACTTGGATACAGAGGGAAAGGAAGGAAGATGGTGGATCATATATTTAAAACATGCACATGTGAGGTGTCTGCTCTGTTTTGCAGCTGGAGATTTCTCATATAAATTGGAAAGTTAGGTATGAAACTTAAAAGGTGGTGACTGAAACATGAAATTTGAAGCCATCATTGTATGACTGAAATCAAAAGAGTGGGTAAAGTCACCCAGTGGAGGAATTTGAGAGGAGATGGAGAACCGGGGAGGATAAATAATAAAACTTCACTAATGAGGAGAATAAACAGGAAGTACAGGTTATGTGAAAGTGATCAGGAATTAACCAAAGCTCTAGGTTTGGTTTGAGGAATGTACTCCTTATGAAGTACACGGGGTTCAATTCAGGGTAAATATCGGAATTTAAGCATCATCAATATTTGTTCTGGAAGAACACTGGACAGAGAAATGACATAATTAAAGCAATGTTGCAGATTTGAGAAAAAGAATGGCTTGTTCCTACTGTAATATGCCAATAGTCATAAGGACTCAGACATAAGTAACAGTAGCAAAACATTTCTAAAGAAAGGAATAAAAAATTCTTAATTTCACCTCGTTTAATATCCACTTTTTCATATTCTTCTTCTTTTGCTTCACTGGGAGAAGAAGGAAACTAACATTTTTGAGTGTCCGTACATGCTAACATTTGCTCTACCCTAACACTGAGATCTAATTTAAACTATATGACAACCTAGGAGGAGAAGGGCACTGCCAATTTCATAGAACAAAAACTCAGTCTCAGTGAATTTAAATTGCTTGGGTCATCAAACCTATGAAGTGACAAAACTTGTATCCCATCCAACTGAATCCAATTCCCAAGCCCAGGTGCTTACCACTACACCTGCTCTCTCTTTCTCAGGTGCTCCTTCTCCCACAAAATTTATCTGGAACTGTCATCACTTCTCTCTTCCATCTCTTCCAATCTCTCCACCTTCTTAAGGTTTACCTGAAGTTCTACTTTGTTCGGGAATTCTTGCTAATGACTTTATCTGAAAAGTGTTTTTCCATTCTCAGAATTCTTACAGAATATTTTTCAAAGTGTTTTCTGAAAACACTGGTTTCCCAAAACTCTACAATTGGGTCCTGTAATCAAATAAATTAGAAATCCTGTAAGTTAAATCTATTCGGGGTGCAACCTAGTATTTTTTAAATCTTTTTTTATAATGGAAAGAGTATTATTCAGGCACCCTTATGGTTATATAGCATTAACCCAAGTCAACTGCTCACATGTTATTTTATCATTGTTCTGGTAAGTCATCTTATGAAATAGATTTTAATCTTCAATGTCATGACCAAGCAGAGATTACTCTGCATGTTTAATTATATGAAAAGTAATTAAAATAAGTTAATTGATTCATTTGTGGGAAAAATAAAATATAGACAATTCTTTCTGTCTAAAACAGTAAGAAAAAAATTATGGAGATTTAGAAAGTGAGTGGGGGTGTGACAAGAAAAAAAATCTTTTCTGCAAGTTTGAATCTATCTTTTTAAAATTTTATCACAATGAAACTGAGTAAACAGGTTTTTCTTATGACCCAAATGGAGAAGTGTATAAAAGACCTTCACTCATGGGGTAACACCAAGATAAATCCAGATAAATTTTTTTAAAAAATCTTATGAATAAGACTGTCAAAAGCAGTGGACACACACACAAAACAATTCTTGATTAACTGGTTTTCAGAGAGAAGAGACTTTCATAGGTTATCTTTAACTTAAGGCAAACTCAGTAGGCAAACATTATGTCAGGTAAAAGAGAAGCCTTATAAAAGACAAAGAGTCAGACGTGCCACTGGCAAAGGGAAGGACAGGAGGTCATGGATTAGAGTCTGAAAGACTCCTAAATGCATTTTGTGTGTGTGTGTGTGTGTGTGCAGCATTACAACTATGCTCCCCTACAACCATGTCTGAATTTTGCTGAGAAAAAAGTAAGTATCTTGGGGCGCCTGGGTGGCTCAGTGGGTTAAGCCGCTGCCATCGGCTCAGGTCATGATCTCAGGGTCCTGGGATCGAGTCCTACATCGGGCTCTCTGCTCAGCAGGGGGCCTGCTTCCCTTCCTCTCTCTCTGTGATCTCTTCCCTTCCTCTCTCCTACTGTGATCTCTCTCTGTCAAATAAATAAATAAAATCTTTAAAAAAAAAAAAAAAAGAAGTATCTTGAGTTGTAAAGCAAAATGAACCCACATAGCTCGGTGTTTTTAAAGCTGCCATCAGGCCCCAAGAGAATAAAAACTTGGTAAAAATCTGAAAGATCATCACCTCCCTTCATCTTGCATACATAAGGAAAACAAATCACATTCTTTGTGAAAAATAAAAGATAATAGTCTACTTCAAACCCCACTAATTTTTATACAAAGTACTATATACTATCAAATATGATGAAATATACAAAGAATATAAATATGTTTAAAAAAATAAAAAGAATGCACACACAGAAAAATCACAAATCCAAATAAGTAACCTAGACAGAGCAATATCTTCCATTATCATTTTCTATGACCTGACCTTGACACTCTTCCCATCCAAAGGTAGAGTCTCTGCCCTTTTCACTTGAATCCTGGCAAGCCAGTGACACATGTTTAATGGAATGTGACAGCAGTGATGCTGCATGACTTCTAAAGGTGGGACAGAGAAAGCAGGAGCTTCTGCCATGTTGCCTGGGACACTCATTTTTGGAACTCAAAGTCACTAAAGAAACAGGCTCACTACCCTGAGACTTCTGTAGTGTCACAAGACCAAGTCTCCTGGAAAGTCCACATACTGGCATTTTATCAGCAACCATAGTGTCTGAGATATCCCAGGCTCAGTGCAATAAATGGTCTGAATCCAGCTTTTAGCTAACAAGTCACAGCAATATTTTAGTCTTCACAGACGATGAGGCGGTCCCAGGGGAGCAGATACAATTTTCCTGATTTGATTTTCTTAAATTACTAACCCACAGAATTCATAGTCATAATAAACTGATAGTTTTAAACCATTTAAAATTTTAGGATAATTTGTTACATAGCAATTGAAATAGCTGCTATACATTGCAGGGGACACAGATTTCACTGCCTCCTAAGAACTGAAAACAATAATTGTCAGATAAGCAAAACAAATTCCAGAGATTTCTATATCATTTATAATGTCTGGTTTTTGCCCCCAAATCACAAGATATGGAAAAAGGAGAAAAATGTGAACCATATTTAGGTAAGAAAAGCATTGGAATAGGATTAGACACTGAACAGTTTCAGATGATGGATTTAGTTACTAAAGTTTTCAAAGCAGCCATTATTAGCATAAAGGAAATATATTTGGTATTCAAACAGTGCCAAAAGAAAAATGAAAATATTTTTTAAAACATCAAAATGGATATTCAAGAACTTGAAAGTATAATCTCTGAAATAAAAAAGTCACTAGACAAGATGAAGAGCAGATTTGAGATGCCAGAATAAGGAATTGATGAACTTGAAGACAGATCAGAGGAATGATCTATTTCCTCTCCCATCCTCTTACTCCCCCCCTAAAAAAACAAACAAAAACAAACAAACAAAAAACAGACAAAAAATAAGACTGAATGAGGAGGAATAAAGCCTTAAAAATCTGCAATACTATAGCAAGTGGTCCAACTCATATATCACTGATTAGGATATATAATAGCTACTTTGATTATCTGTTTAGAAGTTTCTTATAAAATATACCTACTTATCAGGTGCCTGGGTGGCTCAATGGGTTAAGCTGTTGCCTTCGGCTCAGGTCATACTCTCAGGGTCCTGGGATCGAGTCCCACATTGGGCTCTCTGCTCAGAGGGAGCCTGCTTTCCTCTCTATCTCTCTCTGCCTGCTTCTCTGCCTACTTGTGATCCCTCTCTGTCAAATAAATTAAAATAAAAATCTTTAAAAAAAAAATATATATATATATACCTACTTATCTACCTGCAAGTCAATGCTGACATATAAACCCAAAAGAAATTCAAACATATGCCCACAAAAAGATTTGCACAAGAATGTACTTTGCAGCTATATTCATAATAATAAAATAATTGAAACAATATTAATCACCACCAATGGAACTGATTAATTGTGGTATACTTATAAAATATACTACTTAGATGTAAAAAAAAATGAATTAATGATTTGTACAAGAAGACAGCCAAATCTCCTAAGTATTATATTAAATAAAAGAATCCCCATATAAAAATGAATGCACTATATAATTCCATCTATGAAGTTCTAGGTGGCAGAAGAAGTCTACGTGGGTAAAAATTAGGGTAACTGTTAGCTCTCAAGGTGAAGGGGATTGTTCAGAATGAAGCACAGGGGATTTCTATGGTGATACCTTGAAAAGAATAAGGGTGAAACAAATGTAATTATTTGCCAAATTCATCGAGTTATTCGGTTACGACCTCTGCATTTTACTCTATAGTTTTACATGATTTTTTTTTTAAATTCCAGAAATTAAGGAACATTTGTGATATTTCTTTTTATTTATTTCTTCTTAGGAAATTAAATTGAATGAACTATTTTTTGGTTCCCTTAGTCACTTTCTTTAATTATTAAAACATTGAGATTGGAAACAGTATAGGAAATCAGAGTATTTTTGAATAATCTCAAGTGACTATAATAATCTCAAAGTGAATCATTTTTTTGTATTTGGCAAAATTTAAGTTAGATACATCTTTATAGTTAACAGGCTTCACAAAGCCTCAGTTTAAATAAGGAAGTAAAGGGTCTCCGTTCGATAATGATGTAACAGTCTATTGTAAGCCACTAATGTATTTGAAGGTAATGAAAATAAATTTTCTTAAATAAAATCTGTATTTCTGTTTTCTATTAATTCAGATTATTGCATTAGCTACATAGCTCAAGTTAATAAGGTAATGCTTTTTTTATTGGTATAACAAGGATTTATTATATTTTGATTCCTATCACATTTCACTACCTTGAACCTTTTCTAGACATGTTACATAGATCTAAATAAGTAGGCACTTGTCTTAATGCTGTTTCACTTATGTTCTTACATAACACAAAGTATGGTGCTGAATAAAAAGCGGAGGTAATACTAAATGTAAGATCACCAAAGATGTTGTAAATTTGAAGTAGATGAATAGAGAGATCTGTGTACTATGGAAGTGCAGCCCTCAACAATATTTTCTTTCTTTATTTTTTTTAATTTTTATTTACTTGACAGACACAGTGAGAGAGGGAACACAAGCAGGGGGAGGGGAGAGGGGCAAGAAGACTCCTGGCAGAGCAGGGACCCTGAAGCGGGCTTGATCCCAGGACCCTGGGACCGTGATCTGAGCTGAAGAGACACGCTTAATGACTGAGCCATGCAGGCGCCCCAACAATATTTTATTTTCCACTTTTTTCAATTTTAACATGGAGATAACTTTTTTTAAAAAGACAAATTCAGGGCCCCTGGGTGGTGCAGCCCATTAAGCCTCAGACTCTCGATTTTGCTTTAGGTCATGATCTCAGGGTCTTGAGATGGAGCCCCACATGGGACTCTAAGCTCCGTGAGGCATCTGCTAGAGTCGCTCTCTCTCTCTCCTTCTGCCCCACGGCCACATGCATGCATGCACGCACACTCTCTCTGTCTCAAATAAATAAATAAATCTTTTAAAAAATAAAAGGGAAGAAAGAAAGAAACTCACCTTAAAATTAGTTCTAGATGCATTTAACTCCTGAGATTCAGGTAATGATTAAATTATGTGCTATTTTCTTTTAGTCATGAAAAAGATGGTAAATATCTTTATCATGTCCAGACAGGTTGAAAACATAGAACTGCCTGTCACTTAATAACTACGCCAGTTAAGGGAGAAAAGGTTCAGTTTTCTGAATCTTGAAAAGATATTTTGTTGAAAAGATTTTAGGGACACCTGGGTGGCTCAGTCACTAAAGCCTCTGCCTTTGGCTCAGGTCATGATCCCAGGGTCCTGGGATGAAGCCCCTCATTGGGCTCCCTGCTCAACAGAGAGACTCCTTCTCCTCTGCCCGTGGCTCCCACTACATGTTCTCTCTCTCTGACAAATAAATAAAATCTTTAAAAAAATATTTTAACATTATAATTTTGCAGAATGCATGAGAAATACTATGTATAATACGCCTGACAAAGAAGAGGTTTGTACATATGTAACTACATAAATATAAAACTTTTCATTATTATTACTTTCACTGTTATGGCCCATCCAGAGGAGGATACAATACAGAGGGTCCCACACATTGTCATTTCATGGCCCCCTGAGCATCTCAGAAGCCCTACAGCAAAGCAAACATCTGTTTCTTCATTAAGTAGATGACACTAAACAACTCAATAATATTCATGTCATAACATTTAGTATTTTAAAATATAATACAGATGAGGGATGCCCGGTGGCTCAGTCAGTTAAGCATCTACCTTCAGCTCAGGTTGTGATTCCAGGGTCCTGGGATCAAGCCTCACCTTGAGCTCCCTGCTCAGCAGGAAGTCTGCTTCTCCCTCTTCCTCCAATCCCCACCCCCTACCCCCACTTGTCCTTGCTCTCTTGCTCTCTCTCTCTCTCTCAAATAAATAATAAAATCTTTAAATATATATATATATAATACAGATGAATTAAACACAAAATAATAATTCACTTTCACTCTGAAATAAATCCCAATAACTGAAATATGAGATGTGGGCATTCACAACTTCTCAAACCTCAGAAACAGACGGTACAGCATTGTCCCCATTTCTTAGTTCACATCAATTTGTGCATAGCAACTACCAAAATTCAGCTTTGTAAAGATATACTCTAATCAAAAGAATGTAGCACGGCCTAATGTTGAAATTATGAAATATCTCAAGCCAGCAGCTTACACAGTGTTCAACATGCTGTTATCACTGTGATTCTTTATAATTTTTTTTAAAGATTTTATTTATTTATTTGACAAGAGAGATTACAAGTAGGCAGAGAGAGGAAGGGAAGCAGGGTCCTGCTGAGCAAAGAGCCCGATGTGGGGCTCGATCCCAGGACCCTGAGATCATGACCTGTGCCAAAGGCAGAGGCTTAACCCACTGAGCCACCCAGGCGCTCTCTTTATAATTTAAAAAGATATCACGGTGCCCCATGAGTTTGCCATCATGCCCCTTGGCACTTTGTCAAACAGTTTGGGGGATTGTGCATATCAATAAAAATAAAATAATAAAAACTTCTGATTATAAAGTACAAATTGAAGGAACATTCTCTGGAATTAGAATGAGAAAATATGTAATATATGAACAAGTATTAGACTGAGAAATTAGTAATTAATGAGTTAGTAATTGCCCCAAAGAGAGAATGAATAAAATATAGTTTTTTTTACTTTCATGAGACTTAGAGCAATTAGAAGAACTGTAAACCAGAAACAAGGCTGCCACACTGAAAAAAAAAAAGTGTTTGAGAAACACAGAATGTTACTTTAAGATTTTGCCACATAATACAAATGTTTGACAAGCAATAATCCTGAAAATTCCATGACTTACTCCTACATTTTGAAAAGAATTTCTAATGATTCCCTGAACTACCTTCAGCTCAAGAAATAGATGTAATAACCCTTTAAGATATTTCCCTTACAGAAACACACAACACGATTATAAAATATGATTGGGAGATGATTGGGAAATGGCATCAATTTTTTATAAATGCTTTCAGGGAAAAATATATAGTTTATATAAAAATGAGTATGATATTTTCTTAGAGTGAAAATGGTAACAGATGTAGTTTGTGCTGATCTTATGATGTAAAACTGTGATTATAAGAAATAAATACATCAGAGTACAAACATTCGCCAGCATGAGATTTGACTGTGTGCCTTAGGAGTTTGTAGCCTATGTGTTAGACCAAGTGAAGATTATAGTGGTCCACAATCCTTCACTGATAATTCTAAAACAGAAAGGCTCTGTGGAAATTTCTTTATAAATTTGGTGGTAAAACTTCTTGAAGAAGGGGTTGCCTGGGTGGCTCAGTGGGTTAAAGCCTCTGCCGTCAGCTCAGGTTGTGATCCCAGGGTCCTGGGATCCAGCCCCGCATGGGGGCTCTCTGTTCAGCAGGGAGCCTGCTTCCTCTTCTCTCTCTGCCTGCCTCTCTGCCTACTTGTGATCTCTCTCTCCCTGTGTGTCAAATAGATAAATAAAATAAAATAAAACAAAACTTAAAAAAAACCAAAACACTTTGTGAGGAAGGAATCTGTGTCTACAGTCAAGATGGAATAACAGAGACCAATTTACCTTCCTGCCTAAAACAAACCAAATGTTCTAACCAGGGTTGTTGTACCTTTTTTTCCTTGATGTCTATTCATTGTTTGTGGTTATATATTTTTTGTCAACATTCCATGACAACCTGACAACAATCTTTCATTGGTTTACTTACATATTAAAAATGACAAAAAATCACTATCATTCATTTACATTTCTTTTTTTTTAACTTTTTTAAAAAGATTTTATTTATTTATTTGACAGGGAGAGATCACTAGGCTGGGATCATGACCTGAGCCAAAGGCAGCCGCTTAGCCAACTGAGCCACCCAGGCGTCCCAGGAATCTCCTTTTCATAGAACTCACAAACTATCCCAAGGGGAAAAAAAAGAACAAATAATAATCAAATGCCTGTAATCAGAGCTTATAAATATGGAATCTGGGGTCCAAGAACGGTCCCCTGAGGAGGTTACATTCATGTTGCATACAGAAAGATGAGTCGTACACACCTTAACAAAAAAAGGAGAGAAAAAAAGGAGAGAAAATGGAATCGGGCATGACAAAATTAAATAAAAGTTATGAGTGAGTTTTGAGAGCTTTTAACTGAGTTGAAATATTATTTTTAACTTACTTTAATTACTATATAATTACTTGTAGGTAGAATTGTCAATCCCAGAGTAAAAATAGGGAGAAAACATAAAGTTTAACCATCACAAATATATGTGTAGGCACTTGATTACAAGAGATCAATGAAAAATACTACTAAAATTTTAAAATTTAGAAAATGTTCTTTCTTGCTTCTTCAAATTCCAATTAATAATCAGTGGGGGTTGGGGATGCCTGGGTGGCTCAGTTGGTTGAACACCTGCCTTCAGTTCAGGTCATGATCTCAGGGTCCTGGGATTGAGCCCCACAGTCAGGCTCCCTGCTTGGCAGGAAGCCTGCTTCTCCCTCTTCCTCTATTGCTCCCCATACTTGTGTTCTCTCTCTCAAATAAATAAATAAAATTTTTAAAATAAATAATTCACTGGAGGAAAAGATAGCTTATAATAACTTTTGAAGAAAGGAGGATAAAAAAACTACATTTGCCTGTATTATTTTGAATATTCAGAAATCAGTCTTTTTTTTTAATAGTTTGCATTTTAAAGATTTTATTTATTTATTTGACAGAGAGAAATCACAAGTAGACGGAGAGGCAGGCAGAGAGAGAGAGAGGGAAGCAGGCTCCCCGCTGAGCAGAGAGCCCGATGTGGGACTCGATCCCAGGACCCTGAGATCATGACCTGAGCCGAAGGCAGCGGCTTAACCCACTGAGCCACCCAGGTGCCCCCAGAAATCAGTCTTAAGAGGCTCTAAGAAAAACAATAATTAGTAAAATGAGAACTTTTAAAAATCTAGCATAAATATTAGCACAAAATAAATGGCTCTTAAATTTTTTTGTCTCTTAATTCAGTATAATCTTCAATATATCATCAGCATGAATTTAAATTTTGAAGAATGCAACCATAAAACTGGCATAATAACTGAAGGAAATCATATTATCTACCTTAGCAATAATTAAGGTATATATATGTATAAATAGATATATATAAAAATGTAGACATAAATGTTTGTGTATTCATTATATATGTATATCTATTTATATTCACTTTATATATTCATATATACGTATATTCACTTCAAGTACACTTGTTTTCTATATACTAACCAATTAGTTTCCCTTTAAAGTCTGGGTAAGCCTGCATGGAAACCAATACAATGACCTTCTTTTTGTTTGCTTCTTGAGCACAGTTATGAAACCAGTTTTTAAACGTAAAAATACAAAACACACAAAAACAAATGGACCTTAACTGAGAAAAAAAAAAAACTAGAAATATTTCAGACTATGATCAGATTCATGTCCTGTTTGAACATTGGCAGGTATTGTGTAAAGAGGCACTTGGTGGCCAAACTGTGGAAGGAACCAAGATGCCCTTCAACGGACGAATGGATAAGGAAGATGTGGTCCATATACACTATGGAGTATGATGCCTCCATCAGAAAGGATGAATACCCATCTTTTGTAGCAACATGGATGGGACTGGGAGAGATTATGCTGACTGAAATCAGTCAAGCAGAGAGTCAATTATCATATGGTTTCACTTACTTGTGGAGCATAAGGAATAACACGGAGGACATTGGGAGAGGGAAAGGAGAAGGGAGTTGGGGGGAAATTGGAGGGGGTGATGAACCATGAGAGACTGTGGACTCTGAGAAACAAACTGAGGGTTTTGGAGGGGAGAGGAGGAGGGGATTGGGGTACCAGGTGGTGGGTATTGTGGAGGGCACGTATTGCATGGAGCACTGGGTGGGGTGCATAAACAATGAATTTTGGAACACTGAAAAAAAAGAAAATTAAATTTAAAAAAAAAGAGGCACTTGGTCTGGAAGACTCTTCAATAATGAACAGCGAATTACTAGAGTATGGAATAGAAAAAAGAGTGATAATAGATATTCAAATTCAGTTCCACACTCTTTTTCAATAAATTTCCCTATATACTAAGGTACAAATGAGAAATTATCTTAAGTGCAAACCCTTCAGAAACATACTTCCTGAAGCACAACGCTTAGCTCCAATTTTTCTAAGACCAGTTGATCACAGTACAAGATTGTCCTTTGAAAGTAAAGATAGCCCACCGGAACAAATTTACCACCACTCAGAATAATCTGACAAGGGAATGTCAAAGAAAACTATCACCTACTTTATTTTATTTTATTTTAAAGATTTTATTTATGTATTTGAGAGAGAGCGAGAGAAAGAGCATGAACAGAGGGGAGAGGCACAGGCACAGGGATCATGATCTCAGCCAAAGACAGACCCTTAACTGACCAAGCCACCCAGGCATGCCCACTGTTCACTTAACACTTAGAAATGGGATACCATGAGCCAAGCTTATTGCCAAACATCCAGGAAAACTGAATGGAGCCAGCAGGCATGCAAAGGAACCTACAATGATCAGTTTGTTCAGAGAAAGGAAGTTAATTAGCACATACGGATATTTGCTGCACGAAAAACAACAATGGCAAGACCTTTCAATCCACAAAGATAAAGTTTTTAAGGTAAATAGTGAGGTATAAAAATGAGGAATACAGTTAACAAAGGCTCACCTAAGAAATTGTTGAAATATTTGAAACAGGCATTCTTTAACACTGAGTCTAAAAAAAGACCCAGTAACTTAAAGGAAAGCATCAGTCACTACCAGAGAGCGAAATCATTAAAGTTCAATTCCTGAAAGAGTCAAGGAAAGATGTTTGCTATTTTTAAGGTCAAAGTGCCTAGGAGAAAAAAATTCACCTCTCCTTCCAACGAATAGACCTCCCTTTTTTTCAAGTAGGATGATTTAGAAATAATTCCAGGTCTGAGTTATGCAAAAACACCTGCAATAATTCTACAGCATGGGGTTTGAGCCCACTATCAGAGTACTGAACTCATAGGTCCAATGCCCCAAGTCTACATTTCTTTGGGGCTATAAATACTATTAATACTACCATTCCTTTGGTAGGGTTACTCCTATATGACACAACTATTTCTATAAAATGTTAATGCCTTCCTGTTAAAATGAAAAATTGTGTTATGGATTAAAGTCTGTGCACTGAATTTAAATGAGAGTGGACAGGAGTGCTGTGCTTTAACAGATGGTACCTGTACAAGAATGGGAGCCCCACTCTGTGTTGAAGGGTAATCTGCCTGAGGTGATAGAAAAATACATCAGGCTGACAGAAGCTAAGCGATAAGTAATAGATTCTGTTATGAAGAGAAGATACTGTTTCCTTGTATACACTTCTCAACTAGGTTAGTGAATGCTGCATTATTAGTAGGGGAAAAAATAATTTGCTGTTTGTTGTAGCTAGTGGGATTGTCAAACCCAGACAGGTAAAAGTCAGAGTCAGGGGTTCATTAGAACCCTTTCTAGAAAGCACATTACCAAAACATTTCTGTAAAATAAATAACTATATTTTTAAAAGAACGTATAAATACAGTCAAGGTAGTTTTTTCCTCTTGTGTGTACAGTTTGTTCAGAGAAAGGAAGTTAATTAGCACATACGGAACATCTACTAGGAACCAGAAACTGTTAGGTGCTTCATATAATCTGTCACTTGACTCTCTAAAGAAACCTTATAGGTAAATATTATATGCTCTCCAAAGATCAGGAAGTAGGCATCACTTATTCTATCTCTTACTAAGCCAGTTCTCCAAGAAGTCTTACGTCCTGGGCATGGAGCTAACTTCTAAGGGTCATGTGGTGAGTAGAATGGGTACAGTCTCTTGGCCTCATGGGATTTACCCCTGTGAGTGAAGAAATACATCACATAAATTGTTGTTGTTTTAAATTTGTTTTTTTTTTAATAACATCTATGGATAGTATGACAATTTTTAAATTATAAAAACATTTTTTATTTTATTTATTTTTTTCTCACCATAGTATATGCCCTCTCTACTGTCCATTATCCGTCCATATTATGACAATGTTAATAAAAAATATGACAAAAGCAGACACGAAGATGACCTGATTTTATTCAGGAACTGTGGAAAATTCCTCCAGAGAAAATAACTTTATGACTCAGAAGATTAACTTGTCCTAAGTTGTAGAGCAGCAGCTTGTGGAAGAAACACCATTTGACTTTGTCAGTCTGATACCACAGTCTATCTACTTCACTGTCATGTGTCGTAATATTTAGTTAGTTAGATAGCCAATTAGTTGGCTATTCAGAAAGAGTTCGTGTGCATTTGCTGTATAAGTGTCTGTACAGAATCCGTGTCCAGGAGTATGTCATATGTGCCTTAACCACAAAGGAAATAACAGGCCCTGAAAGGACCTTGCTCCATCACCCACTAGTGGAGAATCCAAGGAGCACCTCAGAAGTAATCTAAACCAATGGCAATGGGCCAAGAACTAGCAACCCCAGACAGTCCTCTTTTCACATCAGGTCCCTTTGCACTGATGTTGGGCGACCTCAAGCCACATAGTTCAAAGCGGCAACCGACAGCTAGACTTCAGCTGCATACTTTCCTCCTATAGTAGCCTGTCTTCCATTCATCCATGACCTCAACCAAGTCCCCCAATTTTTCAGATCTGAATTCAGTGTGATAACAGATGTGCTTGGGCCCATTAATTCTGTAGATGTGCTTCCTTTCCGACACCTGCGGCCTGCTGCCTTCACTGGGGCACTGGGGCTCACGCCCTGCTCCTTCCCCTATCAGGCCCAGCCCAAATATCTGAGTGACCCAGAACAAACGTACAGAGAGCGGCCCACATACGATAGTCCTAATATTCGAAGTATATCTGTGTCAAGCCCATACAGCAAGCCAGCTCAATCCAAAGTCCGTCTGTAGCACTTCCTTTCAGACCTACTCTGTGTTAAGTTCTATTTGTCTAAGTCTGAAGACTGTTTTAATTTTGCCACTGAATGAGTTTTGATGTGGGGAAAAAAAGGCAGAAGAAAAATTATGAAATTTCCTTACGACTTAGAGCCCACTGACAAGGTCTTGAAACAGGCAGAGTGACATTCCTCTAGGGACTCAGCTGCCTTGATGTTGACGCTTCGCTAAGGGCAAAAGGCCGAGCCTAACGTCAGTCCTAGCCTGACCCCTACGACCATGTAAGTCTACATTAACATATAAAAATATCTTTGGAAACTTCCTTTATCTCTACTCCCCCAAGATACATGTTAGCAATCATCCCCCAAGCATATGGCCCACTGATATACATCTGAAGGGTCTCATGACTCAGGTTTTATTAGACAGTAACAAATGACTTTTTCCCAATAATGGCTTGCCCCCTCAAGGTCCTGGAAACCTTGGGTCCAAAACTCTTTAGCTCTCCCCAACCCCCTCCTGACTTGAAAGTATACAATGGGCCACTCCTCCTGTCATGACCCCAGCGCAGCTCTTTCTACACATGGGTCCTGTCCCCACGCCTTAATGAATCACCATTTTGCACCAAAGACTCCTAAGAATTATTTTTAGGCTGTCAGCTTTGAACTCTAACATCTTTCCTACATCAAGTTTCATCTAACGGAAGTATTAGCTGACATTTTAGATGACAGTATTAATTAACACATTACAAGACTAGTTTAGGGCGCCTGGGTGGCTCAGTGGGTTAAAGCCTCTGCCTTTGGCTCAGGTCATGATCCCAGAGTCCTGGGATCGAGCCCCGCATCAGGCTCTCTGCTCAGCAGGGAACCTGCTTCCTCCTCTCTCTCTGCCTGCTTCTCTGCCTGTCATCTTTGTCTGTCAAATAAATAAATAAAATCTTTAAAAAAAAAGAAGAAGAAGACTAGTTTAATGCCTCCTCAAACACAGTACCTGAATTCTATATAATTCAGGCCAGTGTAAAACCAAATGGCTATAGCCAAAACGATATAGAAATGTGGCATAGAATTTACGCTGCTCCTCAGTGGGGGGATCTTTTTTCGCTTTAACTCAGCTTTGAGCTTACTTTTCTTACTAGAAGAGCAAATTTAAATTTTACCCACTGCCAGGATCAAGGCACAGCCGCAGGAGGGGTGATGGGGAGGAGGAGAAAGGCCAGAGGGTGAGGCCTGCAAGAGAAACACCTTGGGGGGCTAAGGAGATAGCATCAGGGATTTGACAAATGCTGTGACTTTGAATAACACAATTCAAGAAGTCACGTTGAAAAACCTTAACTTTAAATAATGATGTGCAGAGTGGGACATCTCTATAACCAGTAAATAATGCTCCTTTTACCAAGAAAATACAGTACTGGGCAGTCTGACAAGGGTCTGAAACAACATACAACACTACAAAGAGGAACAACTTTATGTTAAATATATAACATAGAAAATATAACAGAATTGCACACTAGAGAGTATCCCTTTAGCCACAGTGGGACAGTTCTTAGCAGAAAACATTATGTTAAGACTGGCCTATTTCTTTATTATTTTAAATGTTTGTACAAAATCACATTTAGCCATAAAATAAACCATATCCAATTTTCATTCCGGTGGCAGCATTCATGTGCATAGGTATTTTCAACTTCTTCTTTTATTTATGATGAGTATTTATGACTACAATTGAAAACTGGATTTAAATTAGCACAAATAGCTATTTCAATAAGCATTCTCATGCATGGAGTGTGCAGACAAAATAAACACTTCTCTTTAAAGATTGTGAAATTGGCCAGGCTTCTTCCCTGTGGATTTGCTACACCTGACATTAGCATATCATACTCCATTTCAACTAATTTATTCCGGGAGAGGCCCTGTTAATAGGCCTCTTATGTTGTGTTTACATATTAATAATAGTCGTAATAAGTAATCTGAGAAATGAGACTGCTTTTTCAAACAGCCACTGAGAAGGTCCTACGTAAGTAAATCATCACAAAAATTACAAATCCAAATGCTGAACAAGGGTGAAAGCCAGGCAGCATACACATTTTTTTAAAGAAAGCAATACAAAAAAAAAAAAAAAAAGCAGCAGAAGAAGAAGCAGCCGCAGCAGCAGCAGCTAAACATCCCAAAGAAAAGTACTTTCTTTCCTATTTCTATGCTAATTCGGGGGGTTTACATAATAAAATAAACAGCATCAACAAGGTGTTTCCTTCATAAAAGACAGGCGTCTCAGTACCTGCATGAGACAACAGATTTAAAGACTTATCTTGCACATTTTTGATGACAGCAGCATTTTGTATTTTAACAAATTTTAAGTTCACAGTAGTATCCTTAATGATTTTGCCAGTGAAAATGTGCTGCTCAAAGGTAATTAAAACCTTCTTCTCTGAATATTATTTTTTATCCAAGAATGCTACAGATCCACAAAAAGCCACAGGATGGCTGCATTTGAGACCTTTTGTTTCATAATAAAATAATTTTTGAAAAGGAGAAAAGATAGAATATCCCAATATAATGAAATTCTCTGAAGGAAAATTCTATAGAGACAACTGAATTTTAATTTAGTGAATCCTGATAATTGCTTATCTTTAAAGTTTGAACTATAATTGTAATACACGAGATACAAATTGAAATCTTAAGCAACTGCTGAAGGGATACTTTGATTCAATGAAGTAGAAATTTAACTAACTTAATCTTCCAATGTTGGAATAAGATTATTTAAATATAGTAAGTATCTAACTGTACATGTTTGCCACCAAGTTACCAGAAATGTGGGAGTCAAAAATTGCTAGGCATTTGTATTTTTTTTTTTAATGTAGTCTCTCCTTTCCACTGAAAAAAATGATAGCAATTTAAACTATGATTGCAGTTGGGGAAAAGCTGTTGAGTACAATTTGCATCATAGATAGAAAACATGTAATTAGAGATACCCAGAGAGAAATGCTGACAGGTCATCTGTCTGTGTTAGGTTGATGGTCATATATAGGAGTGAATCTTGCATGATACAGGTTATTAGTAAGATGTTTCATTTACATCATTTGTATTGAAACTAAATAAAAAGTGGAACAGATAACCTAAACCCACAGAAAGGTGAACCTCCATATTGCATTGCATCTGTTCTTTAACCTAACAAGTAACAGTCAGGGTGCGATTTCCAAACTGTTAACCTTATCACAACAATTAACTGCTCTATGTTGTATGTGAAAGATAACTCCATATGAGGCCCGTTAATGGACTCTTCTCCCAATCCCATCACTTCGATCTCAGTCTTCTGTTCCCACTCTTCTGGGATGTCATTCCTATAATGCTTTCAATGGCCATCAGTTTTCCGTTGGCTCTCACATCAAGATCCCCATCTCCATGCCCTGAGATCCTGGAACGTACATCCAATGGCTCAGAGCACGTTTCCATCTGCTTTTGATACAAACACCTTAAGCCTTTCTGCCCCCAAGTCAGTGCCCCCTCCACCATTTCCCAACCACTTCTGCCTTCAGTGCTCCCATTCTGCCATCTACTCATTTATTATTGAATCATCTTTGACATATACCCCCTATTTCCCCTTCACATGTAATCTACTGCCAGGGTCTTTCAGATCTACCTCCAGGATGTACCTCGATGACATTTTCTTCATATCACCTCCATGATGACATTCCTTGTCTGAGCTATTATTAGCATTTGGCCACACGGGTGTGATGCAGCCCTCCTGCTCCTTTCCAAGCCATTCTCCACAATTAAGCCAGAAAAATACCTCATGATACAATGCCCTCATGAGTGCTTGAAAACCTGAACTGCTTCTAATTAATCTTGAGTGAGATCTGGAGGATACGAGTCATTCTCTCAAAAGTCATGGTCAGTCAGATAAGGTGACAAACAAAAGCAAAGGTTTCTAGCAGGCCTCAGATCATGCTCTCTTCTCTGTTTCATGTACCTTTTAACCACCTTCTGGCCCTATTGACCAAGAACAGCCCCAGGTTCTCTACCAGGTCCTTGGATGTGTACCTATAGGAGAAGCAGCTACACGGAGACAATGGGTTCCCATAACTCTCCCTCCAATCTTCCCCTTTTTGTCCCATCTACAGTGGTTGAACCAGGTTGACTTCTCATATTTTCCCATTATTCAACTACTAAAATACAAAAAAAAAAAAAAGGCAAATCTTAAAATCAGCAAGGGAAAAATGAAAGATGATGAACAGGGGAATGATGAGGAAATAAGTAGCTTTTTTTCTGACAAGAAGACATTTGCCTCATTGGTTAGGTTTATTCCTAGGTATCCTCATGGGTTTTGGTGTAATTGTAAATAAGATCAACTTCTTAATTTATCTTTCTTCTGTCTCATTGTTAGTGTACAGAAACACTCATGAAAGAAATTGAGAAAGACACAAAGAAATGGAAAAATGGCCCATGTTCATGGATTGGAAGAACAAATGTTGAAGTGTCTATTCTATGTAGAGCAATCTAGACATGCAATGTAATCCTTATCAAAATACCATCAACTTTTTTTGCAGAGCTGGAACAAATAATCCTAAAATTTGTATGGAACCAGAAAAGACCCTGAATAGCCAAAGGAATGTGGAAAAAGAAAACATAGCTGGTGGCATCACAGTGCTGGACTTCAAGCTCTATTACAAAGCTGTCATCATCAAGACAGTATGGTACTGGCACAAAAACGGACATATCAATGGAACAGAATAGAGACCCCAGAAATTGACCCTCAACCTACAGTCAACTAATCTCCAACTAAGCAGGAAAGAAGATCCAATGAAAAGAAAGAGTCTCTTCAACAAATGTTGTTGGGAAAATTGGACAGTCACATGCAGAAGAATGAAACTGGACCTTTTTCTCATGCCATACATAAAAATAGACACAAAATAGATGAAAAACCTAAATGCAAACCAGGAATCCATCAAAATCCTAGAGGAGAACACAGGCAGCAAACTCTTTGACCTCAGCCACAACAACTTCTTCTTAGACATGTCTCCAAAGCAAGGGAAACAAAGGCAAATTGAACATTAGGACTTCATTGAGATAAAAAGCTTTCACACAGCAAAGGATATAGTTGACACAAGCAAAAGACAACCCAGAGAATGGGAGAAGATAGCTGCAAATGTCTTATCAGATAAAGGGCTAGTATCCAAAATCTATAAAGTATTTATCAAATTCAACAGCAATCCAATCAAGAAATGGCAGAAGACATTTCTACACAGAAGACATCCAAAGGGCAAACAGGTACATGAGAAAACACTCAACATTACTTGGCATCACAGAAATAAAAATCAAAACCACAATGAGATACCACACCAGTCAGAATGGCTAAAATTAACAAGTCAGGAAATGACAGATGTTAGTGAGAATGCAGAGAAAGGGGAACCCTCCTACACTGTTGCTGGGAATACAAGCTGGGCAGCCATTTCTGGAAAACAGTATGAAAGTTCCCCACAAGTGGAAAATAGACCTACCCCATGACCCAGCAATTATACTAGTAGGTATTTACCCCAAAGAAACAGAAGTAGTGATTCAAAGGGGCAACTGCACCCCAATGTTTATAGCAGCAATGTCCACAATAGCCAAACTATGG
The DNA here is from genome assembly GCF_011764305.1 of Mustela putorius furo. Taxonomy (NCBI): domain Eukaryota; kingdom Metazoa; phylum Chordata; class Mammalia; order Carnivora; family Mustelidae; genus Mustela; species Mustela putorius. The sequence goes on from NW_025421577.1 coordinate 2,559,944, forward strand.
AAAGAGTCCAGATGTCCATCAACAGATGAATAGATTAAAAAAAGATGTGATACAAACACACACAGACACACACACACACACACACACACACACACACACACACCATGGAATATTACTCAGCCACCAAAACAAATAAAATCTTGCCATTTGCAAAAATGAAGATGGAACTAGAGGGTATCATGCTAAGTGAAATAAGTCAATCAGAGAAAGACAATTATCATATGATCTCACTCATATGTGTAATTTAAGAAACAAAACAGACTCATGGGGAAGGGAGGGAAAAATGAAACAAGATGAAATCAGAGAGTGAGACAAATCATGAGAGAGTCTTAGTCATAGGAAACAAAGTCAGGGTTGCTGGAAGGGAGGGGATGGAGGGATGGGGTAACTGGGTGATGGACATTAAGGAGGGCAGGTGAAGTAATGAGCACTGGCAATTATATAGGACCCATGAATCACTGAACTTTACCTTTGAAACTAATAATACATTATATGTTAATTAACTGAATTTATTTATTTATTTAAAGATTTTATTTATTTATCAGAGAGAGAGAGGGGGACAGAGCGAGCACAGGCAGACAGAATGGCAGGCAGAGGCAGAGGGAGAAGCAGGCTCCCTGCTGAGCAAGGAGCCCGATGTGGGACTCGATCCCAGGACGCTGGGATCATGACCTGAGCCGAAGGCAGCTGCTTAACCAACTGAGCCACCCAGGCGTCCCAATTAACTGAATTTAAATTGGAAAAAAGAAAGCAGAAATCGAAAGAAGAAGAAGAAAAAAAAAAAGAAACCATGGATGTCAGTTTAGAGTGGAACAACAACTATAAAATGTTGAGAGGGGTATCTGGCTGGCTCAGTTGGTAGAGCACACAATTCTTGATCTCAGTGTCATGAGTTCAAACCCCACACTGAGCTTGGATCCTACTTAAAATTAATTAATTAATTAATTATTTTTAAAAAATGCTAAAGAAATCTACCCAGAATTCTGTATCTTAATGAAAATACTCTTCAAAAATGAAGGCAAAATAAATTTTCAGAGGAAAGAAAACTAGCAGAATTCTTTGCCAGCATATGTGCTTTATATGAGATGATAAAAGAACTTCTTCAGGATTCATGGAAATTATATCAGACAAAAACTCAGATTCACAGAATAAGCCAAAGCATGCTAAAAATGTGTCAAAGTAAATTTAAAAAGTGAAATAATTTTTTTTTATTCTTCTTCATTTCTGTATAAAACACATAACTGTTTCAAGCAAATATTAAACATTTCCTTAGGGTTTATAATCTATGTAGATATGATATATAATAATTACAACATGAAAAGTTAGGGGTAGTCATGGCAATATATAGTCACAAGGTTTGCTATATTTTACATGAACTGATACAGTATTAATAATAGACTTAAAAGTTAAGGGCATATGTTTTAGACAGGAGAGCAACCTCTTTTTAAAAAAGAATTTAGCTGAAGACCCAACAGAAAAATTAAAATGAAATTCTGAAAATATTCAAATAAAAGTCAGTAAAGGAGAAACTGAGGAACAAAAAAATAAGTAGAGAGAAGTGGGCAATAAATAGTAAAATGGTAACCCCGAATTCAAACATATAAAGAATTATATCAGATATAATCGACAAAGACTGAAAGAGGTTATCGGATGGAATTAAAAACTAGTCCCAACTATAGGATGTCTATAAGAGTTACAAATATAAAGAGAGGTGACATGAAAGGGAATATATGGAAAACACTTGCCATGCAAATAGTAAGGACAGGAAGGCTGCAGTGGGTAAATTAGTAGTTGCTAAAGTCACCTGTGGGAAGCAGGTGAATCCAGGGCAAACCACTAACACAGGTCCAATAAGGATGATCTGTGTCTTTAGTATAGTCAGGGGCTGCGGTAGGTAGGAGCTAGGGTTGGGGCTGGGGTTGGGGCTAGAGTGGGAGTCACTGAGTTCAGGGAGCTCTTGTGAGCTTTTGGTTTCCCACCTACACAAAGGAGGAAGCACTCAGGCTTGCTTTTCCCTAGGAAAAAAAAAAAAGAAAAATCGAACAGCAATATGATCTGTCACCTACCCTAAGGAATTAGAAAGAGGAGAGAAAGTATTCCCAAAGTCTGTTGAAGGAAGGGGAAAATAAATTTAAGAGCAGAATTCCATCAAAGAGAATATAGAAAAACAGAGAAAATCAATGAACCCAAAACTGGTTATTTGAGAAGTTTATTAAAATTGATAAACCTCTAGCAAGACAATCTAAAAAGAAAATGAGAAAACACTGACAATTTTAGGAATAAAAGGGAGACATAGCTATCTTACAAACATTAAAGTGATCATAAGGGATTATTATCAACAACATAATATCAGTAAGTTTGACAATGTAGATACAATGGACATAATCTTCAAAAGGCAAAAATTATTTGAAATTGACTTGTAAAAAATAGAAAACTTATAAAAGATCTGTATCAATAAAAAAGTAATCAATTAGATATATAAGCCTTCTTCAAAGAAAATGAGGATATGACTACACTGGTGTGTTCTTCCAAATATTTTAGGCAGAATTATTACTCTTTTAACACAAACTTACAGAAAATAGAAGAGGGAATGGTTCACAGCTCACTTTATAAGGCCATTATTACCATGACATCAAACCAGTCAAAGATAAAAAAAAAGAAAGCTACAGATAATTATCCCTCATGAACACAAATAAAGGCCACCTATACCCCAGTGTTCATAGCAGCAATGGCCACAGTTGCCAAACTGTGGAAAGAACCAAGATGCCCTTCAATGGACGAATGGATAAAGAAATACGGTCCATATATACAATGGAGTATTACGCCTCCATCCGAAAAGATGAATACCCAACTTCTGTATCAACATGGTTGGGAATGGAGATTATGATGAGTGAAATAAGTCAAACAGAGAATCAATTATATGGTTTCCCTTACTTGTGGAGCATAAGGAATAACACAGAGGACATTGGGGGAAGGAAAGGAGAAGGGAGTTGGGAGGAAATTGGAGGGGGAGACAAACCATGAGAGACTATGGACTCTGAGAGACAAACTGAGAGGTTTTTGGGGGGAAGGGAGGGTTAGGTGAGCCTGGTGGTGGGTATTATGGAGGGCACATATTGCATGGAGCACCGGGTGTGGTGCATAAACAATGAATTTTGGAACACTGAAAAAAATTAAAATTATATTAAAAAATTTAACAGAATTTTAGTAAAATGAATTCAATGGTATATAAAAAGATAAATATTGCATGACCATATAAGGTTTCTTTCAGAAATGACAGATTTTATAAGAATTAAAATCATCCCAGGGTCCTGGGATCGAACCCTGTGTTGGGCTCTCTGCTCAGTGGGAGCTTGTTTCTCCCTCTACCTGCAGCTCCCCCTTGCTTGTACTCTCTCTCAGTCAAATTAATGAATAAAATCTTGTAAAAATAAATTTAAAGAATAAAATCATCAAATGTAATTCTCCATGTTAATGGAATAAAGAGAAAAAAATAATCATTGCAAAAGATGCAAGGAAAAAAAGCACTTGACAAAATTCAACTCCCATTTAAGATCAAACCTCTCAGGAAACAAGGAATAAAAGGGAACTTAACCAAATTAAAGTTATCTGTGATAAAATTTGCAACTAGCATTAAAATACCAAGGTTTGGCTTTCTAGCTAAGACCAGGATCAAGGTAAGAATGTCTGCTTTTGAAACTTCTATTCAGTATTATACTGAAGGTCCTAAGCAGTGCAGTAAGACAAGAAAAGCACATACAAATTTGAAGGGAAAAATAAAACTCTTAATTTGAAGTGACATGTTCAAACAGGTAGACGTTCTTAATGACTCTTCCAAAAAAAGTAAAATAAAATTACTAGAATTAAAAAAATAAGTTGGGCAAATTCACAGGATACAAGATAAATGTACAAAGATAATTAGTATTCACATGCAGTAGCAATGAAAAATTGGAAAATAAAATTATAAAACAATTCCATTTATAATAACATCAAAATACTTGAAATTAATGAAAAATACACAATATACTGAAAAATATAAAATATTGCATGTTTTGGAAAACTCAAGGTAGTTAAAATGACAATTCTCCCCAAACCAATGCACAGAGTCCACACAATTCCAATTAAAATACCAGCAGGATTTTATTTTTAAAGAAATAGACATGTTGATTTTAAAATTTATATGCAAATACAAAGGACCTCAAAGAACAAAAAGGAAAAGAGGACCAGATTTGAAGAATTTGCACTCCCTAATTCCTAGGGTTATTACAAACTACATTAATCAAGTCAGAAGGCTATTAGCTTAATGAGAGAAATACAGATTAGTGGAATAGAATAGGGTCAATAATAAACCTATACTTACATGATCAACTGATTTTCTCCAAAAGTTTAAATGTAATTTAATAAGTGAAGGCAATGTTTGCAACAAATGCTATTAGAACAATAGGATATCTACTTGGAAAATAATAATGCTCCCTAACCTCACACCAGAAATAAAATTTAACTCAAAAATGAATCATAAGCTTAAATATGTCAGCTAAAACCATAGAACTTCTAGAAGACACTAAGTAACAAAATCTTTCTGAAACTGGGTAAGGAAAGATTTCTTACGAAGAACACACAAAAAAAATCTGTAAAAGAATAAAGCAATTAATAAGATAAACTTCATGAAAATTAACACTATATCTTCTTTGTATTAGGGTTTTCCAGAGAAACAGAAGCAACAGAATATGGATAGATAGAGGACAAATACAGACAGACAACAGACAAATGATTAAATAGATTATATAGAGAGGCACTTGGGTGGCTCAGTGGGTTAAGCCTCGGACTTCAGCTCAGGTCATGATCTCAGGATCCTGGGATAGAGTCCCGCATCGGGCTCTCTGCTCAGCAGGGAGCCTGCTTCCCCCGCCCCTCTGCCTGCCTTTCTGCCTGTGATCTCTCTCTGTCAAATAAATAAATAAGGTCTTTAAAAAAATAGATTATATAGATAGATAATAGGTAGAGGATAGACCGATAGATGATGATAGATATTTAGATGAAAAAGAAGAAAGCAAAAAGAAGGAATAAGAGAAGAAGGGAGGGAAAGAGGGAGGAAAGAATGATGCGAGGGGAATTTTAAGAAATTGGCTCATACAATTTTGTGGAGACTTGGCAAGCCCAAAATCTGCAGGGTAAGCCAGCAGACTAGAGACCCAGGGAAGCCTACAGTTCAAGTCTCTGGGCCACCAATTTTAATCAACTGAAATGTCAGTTCAATCTAAAAAACACCTTTACCAAAACATCCAGAATCATGTCTTACCAAATATCTGAGTACCACTGTCTAGCGTTGCAAAGTTGTCACATAAAACTAGCTATCATGTCTCCAACTTAACAAAAGACAAGCTACATTGGGCAGAAAATATTTGCAGAGCATAAAATCTGGAAAAGAGCTTGCATCCAGAATATTTACAACACAATATTAATACGACAAATAATCCCATAAAAAACAGGCTACGTACTTGTTCAAAGCTGAAAGAACTAACATTATGTTGGCAAGAATGTGGAGCGATTGGAAGAATCATACCCTGTCAATGGGAATGACAAATGGTATAACCACTGTAAAAATACTATGTCAACACACTCTAAGTTTAAACATAATTTTACCATATGACCTAGTAGTCCCACTCACAGCATTGTGCAACACAACAGCCACTAGCCACATGTGACTATTTAAATTTAAATATAAGTTAATTAATTAATTTAATTTAATTAATTTAATTCAATTAAAATTAAATAATAAATAATATCCAAATTTAGCTTTTTCAGTCACACCTGTCGCACTTCAAGTTCCGAAGAGTCACACATGGCTAGGGACAACCGTGTCATACAGTGTGGCTATAGGAACATATCTATTATCACAGAACATTGTATTACATCATACTCCATTAAAGATATTATCTGAGAGAAACCCAAGAAAACATATATCTCCACAAAGACTTGTCTAGTGATATTCACTAGCAACATTATTCATAATAACATCAAATTAGAAGCAACCCAATTGTTCATTAACTGAAAAATGGATAAGCAAAATGTGGTATATTCGTCATATGGAATGCCACTGAACCACACAAAAGAACCAAATATTAATAGACACAACAGTTGGGATGACTCTCAGAAAAACGCCAGAGAAATCAGTCTAACACTAAATTCATGCAGCACAGTACGTTCATACAGTACGAACATATGTACATGAAGTTCTTGAAAATGTAATTAGTGACAGAAAGCCTGTCTTTCTGTCGGTAGTTGTGCCTGGCTGGTAGTCTGGAGGGATCTTCCTGCAAAGGGGACTGAGGAAACATTATAGAGTGACAGTACTCTATATCTTGAATTGATGGGGCTCCTCTGATCATATATAATTAGTGAAATCCATATCTAATATCAGTGGTTTTTTTAATATATAGAGTATATTTCAATAAGGGCGCCTGCATGGCTCAGTTGGTTGAACCACTGCCTTCGGCTTGGATCATGATCCTGGAGTGCCAGGATCGAGTCCCACATCAGGCTCCCTGCTCAGCGGGGAGTCTGCTTCCCCTTTGACCCTCCCCCTTCTCATGCTCTCTCTCTTTCGTCCTCTCTCGCTCTCTCTCAAATAAATAAATAAAATCTCTAAAAAAATAAAGTATATTTCAATAGAACTAAAAGAAACATGAACACACATACACATAAATACCAAACCACTATATATGACTTAGTTTACCCGATGTTTGTATTTTCAAAAGAGAGACCAGCCACACACCCGCATGGGTATTTTGATAAAGATGTCACTGCAATGCAGGAAGAACTTTTTTCTTAAATAAATATTACTGTGTCAGTTGGATATGCGTTTGGAAAAAGTAACTCTTGATCCCAACCTCACACAGCATATCAAAATTAATTCCATATTCATTGCGGATCTAACTGAAAAAAGGTAAAACATATATCATCTTGGGGACTTTGGAAGAGGCACAGGGCATGAAAATAAATAATCATAAATAATAATAAAAACTTCAGTGGGTCAGAACATACTGTAGTTCAGGACTATCGTGAATAGAGAGAAAAAGGCATGTCATGGAGTGGGAGAAGGTATTTGTGATATCTGAACAAAGGCTTGCATCTGTAATATAAAGAATTTTTACAAGGTGCTAAGAAGTCAAGATAAAATTTAAATATTGGCAAAAACTTACTCAGGAAATTTGTGCACATATATTCCACTGGCCAAAACTCATATATTGTGTGCTCAACCTCTTCGATATGAGGAAAATGCAGGAATCATGCCATAGAATTATATTCCTATGAGAATGGATACAATGTGTAAAGAAGATGAAGGAAAGGGAGAAGAAAATATATACCAAGTTTCGGTGAGAATGTAGTAAAACTATGACTCTCATGTATTGTCAGTAGTGTTTATATTGATGTATTCACTTTGGAATACTATCTGAGAGTGACTAATAAAGCTGTGTATGAGGTGCCTCATTAGTGCAGTAGGTAGAGTGCTATGATTCAGCAATTCCAACCATAGGTCTATATCTGATACGTATGTATTTGCATTTACCAGAAGACATGCCAAAAATATTAAAAATTGTTCATCAATAGTTAAGAAAGAAAATTGCCTTTACTATTAGTTACTGTTACTTCTGTAACAGTGAGAATGATCTGCAACTATATGCAATGATATCATAAACTCAATGCTGAGAGAAAGAGTCCAATCAGGGGTGCCTGTGTGGCTCAGTGGTTTAAGTGTCTGCCTTCAGCTCATGATCTCAGGGTCCTGGGATGGAACCCTGGGCCTGGCTCCCTCTCCCTCTGCCTCTCCCACCACTTGTGCTTCCTCTCTCTCTCTCTCTCTCTCTCTCACATAAATAAGTAAAGCCTTAAAAAAAGAAAGGAAGGAAGAAAGAATCTAGATAAAAAAAGAGTACATAGTGTTAAATTCCAATTCCTGAAAATATCAAAAAACAGGCAAAACTATTCAATGCTGTTAGGAGATTAGGACAGTAGTTGCTCTTTGTGGAGAAAGTCACTAGACATTAAGGAGAGTTTGTGTTTTGTTTCTTTATCTCTATGCTCTATATAAAGATATGAGCAATTTGTACAGATTTTATTAAACTGCACGCTATTTGAATGTTCACTATATTTTAAGAAAAGTTGCTTTTAAAGACAGCAATTGAAGAAAAAGAAAGAAGTGGTTTATTATTGAAAGCATGACATCAAAAGCCCAAAGGGCTGGAGATGGGACAGAAAACAGGAATTTTCAAGCTACGCAGAGAAGCATTATTTATGGAGGTATGAAGAGAAGTTTTCTAGAAACTTATCCCAACTTCCTCAGAGATCTATTAGCTAATTGAACAACATCACTTATTTTGCTTCCATTTTAAGTTGGTCCTAAAAACTGAAAGATCTCCGGATCTTCACACGGCAAATACGAAAGATGTCCACGTTAGTATCAGATGCTAACAATGAGAGATAGTACAGGAATGGCTCTCCCTTGATAGCCAGTAACACCATGTGAAATACAAACAAATATCTGCTTGTCTCATTGTGCAAAGTGTTTTCAATTCCTTATCACATTTTTTTTTTTCAAGTTGAAGTTTCCCTTCTGTAAGATGCTGGCAAAACCTGGAGGAAAAGGTCTGACAGAGAATGTCTTTCAAATTCAGGAGATAAAACACCCTATATGTTAAAGAAACAGAAAGAAAAGCTGCCTTTAATTGAGTCATTTGCATGATGTTATGAAGAGAAAACTCAAAATCTTATTCATGAAAAGTGAAAGATCATTGCAAATAATTGAAAAGGGCATGCAAGTTGTATGAGCTTGAAAAACCTAATGAAAACATATTAACCAAATACAATGGTTTCTATAAATAGAACAAAGCCAAAGGGATTTTCCCTTTGTGAAACTGACATAGCAGATTTTCCACACAAATGAGAATCACATAAATTTTTGTCTACTTTAAAGTTGGTAAATAGGATAAAATATTAAAATGTAGGCAATCCATAGTAAAAACCAAATGTCATTGCTATTTCTGTCCAAGTAAAATGTCTTCCAATTTGCATGTGAATTACCTGTGGTGAAGAAAGGGAAACTCACACACAGGCACACAAAAGAAAAAGTTGCCCTGATGTCCATTATCTGCTCAAGCTATCCAATAATTTGAAGCCTCCTTCAAAAGCAAAAGTGGTTAAGTATAACTTTTTCAGGAAGATTTTCCTGATGAAGAGCTTCTCCCAGAAATTTAACAATTAAATCTTCAGAAATTAATGTTAATTCTACCGAAAATGAATTTCACAAAACAAAGGAACAGTGGCACTTAACTCTTGAAATCCTTGAAGAAAAAAAAAAAAAAAAAAAAGGAATCCCAGAAGAAAAAAAAAAAAAAAAAAGCAAGTAATAAAAGAAATCCCTAAGAAAAAAAAAATCAGGGTAAGTTTCAAGAAAAACAAGAGTTTTTAAAGTATTTTATACTATTTTTTATTTTCCATGAGGGTGATAGAATTTTTGAGAGCTTAAAATTCAAGGTAAGCCCCTTTAGCTCAATTTCATCAGTTTAAATAAGTGGGAAATGCATGACCAACAAAGTTAGATCAAGTTCTCAAATCACATAATAATCCTGTGTCAGAGGCAGCCCTGGCCCCCAGCCTCCTGATTGTCTCATCCACGATTCATTGACTCTTCTACACCTCATCTCTTTAGGACTGAGTTACAGTGGTTTGCTATGTCTTGCTGCAAGAAAATGAATGAAATTTTTCCCAAACTCCCAGTGCCCCGAATCAAACGTTGCTGGCTATAAAAATCAAATTAACTCCCCAGGCTTTGCCTTCATGACATCAGCTAGAATCACTGTGTGTTTTTTTCACCGTGATTCTAGGAAGGTCAGTCTCCCTTCTTGTAAATAATTCTTTAAATATGAGAGTTCTGTATCTCCAGTTTGTCAACCCACTCTATCATGCCTGCATTAGTATATTTGCGAGAGCTGATAAAATCCTGCTTTTATTCCCTCAGAAGTAGCCCTACACTAAGCCTAGTACAAAAGCTGACAGGAGGGTAGAGGTTAAGTGCCAGTGTTTGAGTTTAGGCTAATTGAACAAGAAAGCCGTCTACTGGATGGAACATTGCATTTGAGATCTAGTCCCATCTTGCCCGTGAGTGACGGTCCCCTGCAGCAGCTCTCTATCCCTTCTTTCTTCTCCAGATAAATGAGGTTTGGTAATAACATCTGAGAGCAGAATGGTAAGGATTAAAAAGCAAGCAGTTCCTTTCACGTACTTCCCATTTATCAAAGATACATGGAAGCTGGCATAAATAGTACAATTTCTGGATCCCTTCCACCTGAATTGAGCAGTAAGACATAACATGTAGAATCTGTGTTCACTCTCAACTCTTTAACCTCTCCTCTAGACACTCGGAACACCCCAGAGGTAGGTCTCAAACTCTCAAGCTATCTTTCTGTTGATGACGACTATGCCTCCACTTACCTAAGTGTAGGGACTACTCCCTATTTTCTTCTAAACAGTTCCACGTAGTAAGGACCGATAGGATTATATCATTGCCATGCTCAAGGCAATGGAAGTCGGCTCACCATAAAATAGAGAACAAAGTCACTGGCATAGCACCCAAAGCCATCTACCAACTGGTTCCAACATCTTTCTGTCTGCCAATATACCCTCAACCCACCACAGAAATTCACATTACTTTTCAAGTATTTCAAACACCTGTAGAACACTATCCTTCTATTGATTTTTTTTTTTTTTTTTTTTTTTTTTAAGGAGTCTCTATGCCCAGCATGGGCTCCCACGTGGAGCTTGAACTCATGACCTTGAGATCGAGTCCTGCCTGAGCTGAGAATGAGTTGGATACTCAACTGACTGCACCACCCTGCTGCCCCCTTCCTTTTCTTGAATTCTAGCTGTATCCCTTTGTCAGCTTTTCAACAAATAAATTCCATGTTCCCTATGAAGTTTCCCCAAACCTCCCCTGTTCAAATATTTTTAATTTCCCTTTGTGTTCCCTCTATTCTGCCTCTCAGATCATGTCGCAGGGTGTCTTACACAAGCTGTGTGCTTTCTCTCTTCTAGCACGTGTCCTTTGAGCTCCTGAATCCTATTTATGTCCATGCTTGATCAGTACCCCGGGCAATGCGCCTCATAAATAGTACACACACACTGTGGCAACTCGAGAAGTATGTATGTCACACTAAACTGAGAGGTGAATTCTATGAGGCCTCGTCTGACTTGGGAAACATGGAAGGATTTACTCTGGAATGAAATTTGAGATCCGTTGTTTTCAGAAATGAAGAAAATTAGTGTATCAGTGTTTCATTAGGGAAACGGACATTACAGCAGCTCTTCCAAGAAGGAAGGTATTCGATACAGAAAATTAGCAGCTCTCAAAACCATTTGGAGACCTCGCAAGCAAGGTCAGGAAAAATCTACTGATGTTCACGAAATTAGGAACTGCAGGAGACAACAGCCAGTGAGCTCACAACAACCTGCCGCTAGGTACAAGGAATGACTCGCAGGAGGATGCCCGAAATCCCTGGAAATGCCTCCCGGCTTCCAAGGCCAAGGCCCACACTCCTGCCCCAACCTGCCAAGAGGCATCATGACTTCTGTGTGTTTTCCACCTCCCAAATTTCATACAAGTGTCTCTAACTGATGCCTCCAAGTGCTGGCAGAGGTTCTGAGAAATGTAGTTACACGATTCTAGGCCCTCTTGTGGAAGAGGCAATATTGGAAAAGGAACAAGATTGTTAAATGTTTAATGGCTAATTGGGCACACAAAGACCTGGAGGTCACCCTGAGTCAGGACTGGTTTTTTTTGAGCCGTGGAATTGAGATACAAACATACAGGACTAAGTGAGAGAATTATATAAAACGGCCCAAAACTTTAACCCAGTTCAGCTAAATGAGTTGACCCAGGATGTCACAGTGTAGTTATTTAGCTGACAGAGACCCAATTAAAGGCTCAAAAAACAATAAATTATGCATTTCTGAAATGTGTCTTATTGCAAATTCTAAGTGATACCATTTCAAAAGATTAATTGATAAGAAGAAAAAAAGAACTTTGAAATTTCATTATGTTCATGTGAAAGAAAGATTGTTTTTACCATAACAGCGATCTCAGTATTTTAAGAGGCTGAAGTTTCCAAATCAGTACTAAAAACTATTACTTCAATGTGGAAGAAAAAAAAAAAAAAAATGGAGCCCCTGACCTGAACTCCACCAGAAAGCCACCAGAGTTCCAAAATTGGCTAGAAGGAAACTGGCATTTTCCATGCTTCTTTCTTTCACATAACCACATTTATATTTGTAATGCAGCAGCTTCTGGAACATTAAAATTCTGTCAATTTCCACTCATTTCTTCAGTCTGGCTTTTTATTTCTGTATTCTTCAGGATTTGCATGAGCGTGTTTTAGGAAAAAAAAACAAGACCTGGATGGTAAGAAAAGCATGAAACCCACAGCTGTGAGGTTCAGCATGAGTAACGTTTAAAGCAAGTACTGTCAACATCTAGGATGACACATTTTAGGGCATTTGTCCCCTTGCCAAATAGGATGGGGGCTCTAGGGGTGTAGAAGAGGGGGAAACGAGAAAATATATACAATGTATGTACGTCTGTGAAGCACTATGAGATGTTGGTGTTTATATCACTAAGAGGTATGTGATGTTCGACAAACTGTAAAATATCTCTGTTCCTCCATTTTGTTTGTTCTTTAACCATATCAGTGATGTAGAACTGTCTGCCTATAGCCCAGTCAGGCATTTCTCTGACGGGAGCACCACAAACTGTGAGGCTCTCTGCTTCAGCCTGTGCGGTCATTCTCCCTGGGGAGTCTGCGTCAGAGTCCCCAGGAGCTGAGGACGGCTGAGCCCAAGAACAATTTCAGAAACACTGGTTTAGTGAACTACGAAAGGTGATGCCCTAGGAATGTGATGATTTCTTTTTGTCGGGTGGCATTAGATGAAACCTCCCAAGGGATATAAACATCTGTCTATTTTAAGAGGTGTCCAGGAAAGAAGACTTCATTATGGCTTTTGTGCTATATTCCTCAGCTTTACTTTCCTCCTGAACGTCTCTTTGGGGGTTTTAGTGTGGCTTCACCAGTAATCAAAGAAATAAATGAATGCCCCTATAAAAGACCATTTTTCACCTATCCGATGAGGGAGAAAAAAAGAAAAACTCAAAAGGAGAAATTTTCTAAAGGATGTGTATAGACAACAATTTCTTATATTTCCAAAGAGGTTCTAAATTGAAACAGAGTTGTGGGAAGGAAATAAAATTGGTAATACATGTCGAAAGCATGCCATGTCCCTGCATATTGAATCCATAGTGTCACTTCCATAAATGAAGCCTAAAAAACAGTCCAATGTTTCCAATTTTGTCCCAACAATACAAAATTGTTTGTCAATCCAGATACTCTTTCCTGCACTATTCTCTAGCACAGATTGGGTATCACATTAATTGTGCTACATACATGCATATACTGGTATATGTAGGCAATACATACAGGCTTTTGAGGATTGTTAAGGACACAGGAGACTCTTCTATGATGTAATATTAATTGTAAGAGAACAGAAAATGCATAGCAGAAATGCTACAATACAGTAACAGGGGCTAAGGGTGGTGAATATTTATAAGATTTTCCATTTATAATATGTTTTGTATTTTCCAAAGGATAAATATCAAGTTCATCATAAACAAAAAATTATTTATATAGAAAATTGAGCAATTTTATATGCAGTGGAGCTGCTAAAAAAAAAATGCGTGCTCTCTACAAGATAACATATGATGTAATGAATGTGTTTTAGACTGTGTCTATCCTTTTAAGTCAAAGTGAAGAACATTGCTGGTCTACTTTATTTTATCTCAATTTCAATACAGTGCAAAGCATTCTTTCTTTCAGCAATCTATTGTTTGACATGAGAGTTGACATTTTACCTCATAGCACTGACTCATCTAGATTCAGTTTCCCAATACCTAAATTTAAAGATGATCACTCGTTTGCTAACCTACCATCAACAATGAACAAAGCCCGACACAAGTTAAAGTGATATGGACAGATTTTAATCAGTAATAACTATTGCAATGTGGAAAAGAATGCACCTTGCACAGAACCCCACCTCGATTTGCAGACGACTGGACGGGTTGAAGGAGGAATGATGGAGAGAAAGGGAGGCGGGCAGGTGGGGGCTCAGGAGACTCAGGGAAGTGAAGAAATCGCCAAGGGTTGGTCAGTGTAGATGTGATTCGGCCAGCTGTGTCCGCTCGCCGGTAGTTCTCAAAGTTAGGATTCTATCCTCCCACAGAGGTCCGGAGACAGAGGCTGTGTCCTTCCTGGTGATTACATTTGAAAGGATGGCTTTCAGATTCTTGAGAAAGACCCTCCCTTGTGGTAGTAGATACACAGACACCTCAAACAGTCAAATGAAATATCGCCACTGGCAAGTCTTTTGAATAAATGCTTCACAAACACATGGTCAGGGGTGTATTCTCAGGTGCTGTAGAACAGTCCATCTTTGTGAGGGTCTGGTGCTTTCTCAGGCAGACACTTCAAGGGGGCTGGGGTCAGTCTGAGGATGCGACCTCGAGCTATTGGAAACTATGTTAGAGTTTGTTCAAGTTATTGCACTGCAGAGTTCAGACCTAGTGGAGACAAGAGCTTAGAGAAGCCTGGCTAGAATTTGGTCAAAGAGAAAATCTTTGTCAATACCAACATCTTCCGAGTGGGATCCCACTGCCTAAAGTACATCACACAAGAAAGAAGAAAGTTCTTGCAATTTAGAAAGTCCATGCATGATGTATTTATCCTTATATTTAGCAGAAGTTCTTTTTTTCTTTTTTAGCTCCCAAGGATCTGACATATATGCTAGCCGAATAATATTGAGAGCTTGAGCATGATCTATTGAAGTTATTATTACTCTTTGTTTTTACTAGAGAAGCCCAAATAAAGTACTTCTTTTTTAATATAATTTTTTATTTTTTATAAACATATATTTTTATCCCCAGGGGTACAGGTCTGTGAATCACCAGGTTTACACACTTCACAGCACTCACCAAAACACATACCCTCCCCAATGTCCATAATACCACCCCTTTCTCCCAAACCCCCTCCCCCCAGCAACCCTCAGTTTGTTTTGTGAGATTGAGTCACTTTTTTTAAAGAGTTTTTAAATTTATTTATTTGACAGGAAGAGACACAGTGAGAGAGGGAACACAAGCAGGGGGAGTGGGAGATGGAGAAGCAGGCTTCCCACTGAGCAGGGAGCCCGATGCGGGGCTCGATCCCAGGACACTGGGATCATGACCTGAGCTAAAAGCAGAGGGTTAACCCACTAAGTCACCAAGGTGCCCCCTCAATAAAGTACTTAAAGCAATCAATAATACATATAAATCAAGTTCATACTACAGATTCAGCTATGTAAGGGTAATATTTATATATAAAAAGTAACTTGGGGAAAATAGCTAAATTTTTAACTCATAGACCTGTGCATAATTCATTCATTACATTCAATTCAACAGTCATTTATTTAGAGTCTGCTTATAACAGGTAATGTGTTTTGTAACTCAGTACCCATCTCAATGAGTTCTTCCCGTGGTAAGACAATAATTAAAAATGAATGTTTTTGTGGAAGATGTTTCAGGAATCTTTTAGAAATAAAGTTAGTAGTTGAACAGGCTTCATCCTGATCTCTAGTGTGAATATTCCCATTCTAAGCTGGGATACGGTATCTGTATTTTCAAATACAGCTGTATTTCAAGCTGTATTTTCAAGCTGTGTATGTTTGTAGTTTCAAGAAAGATATATTAGAAACTAACCAAAGACATGTATAATTTGATAACTTTCCAGAAGTAAGGTCATCTTAAAGGAAACTCCTAATATTGGGTTTAGAAGAAAGGTCTTTGGAGTCAGGCAAACCAAGAAATGATAGTTCAATTGTTCTCCAGGAGTGTGACCTGGACAAGTCACTAGGCTTCTCTGGGACTCCATTTCACCTGTAAATTAAGGCTAATAATTCTTGCCACATGGAATGTTGCTCTAAGGTTACACGAGAAAATGTAAGTGCAACCCCTGATACATCATAATGTATGTATGTATGATGATGACCTTCGACTCAGGTCACGATCTCAGGGTCCTGGGATCAAGGCCCGCATCAGACTCCCTGCTCAGCAGGGAGCCTGCTTCCCCTCTCTCTCTCTGCCTGCTTGTGATCTCTCTCTGTCAAATAAATAATAAAAATATTTTTTAAAAATACATTATTGCTAAAAAATGCTAATCATCATCTGAGCTTTCAGAAAGTTGTAATCTTTTGGCTGATGGAGGGTCTTGTCTTGATGTCGATGGTGCTACTGATCAGGGCAGTGGCTGCTGAAGGCTGGGGTGGCTGTGGCAATTTCATAAAATAAGACAACAATGAAGTTCGCTACATCCATCAACTCTGCCTCTCATGAATGATTTCCCTGGAGCATGGGATGCTGTTTGATAGCATTTTACTCATGGTAGAACTTCTTTCAAAATTGGAGTCAGTCCTCTCAAACCCTGCCGCTGCCTTATGAATTAAGTTTATGTTGTATTCTAGATCTTTTGTTGTCACTTCAACAGTCTTCACAGCTTCTAGACCAGGTATGGATTCCATCCCAAGAAATCACTTTCTTTGCTCATCCTTAACAGTTTTATCATGACATTGCAGAGATTCAAATATAATAATATGAAAAAAAATTAAATATGGTGAGAATTACCAAAGTGTGAGACAGAGACACAAAGGGAGCAAATGCTGTTGGGAAAATGACACAGATAAACTTGCTCGACACAGGAATGCCACAAATCTTCAATTTGTAGAAAATACAATATCTGCAAACTGTAATAGAGTAAAGCATAATAAAACAACGTATGCCTGACATTGGAGATTTTTTTTTTTGTTTTGTTTTGTTTTTTTTAAAGATTTTATTTATTTACTTGAGAGAGAGACAGTGAGAGAGAGCATGAATGAGGAGAAGGTCAGAGAGAGAAGCAGACTCCCCATGGAGCTGGGAGTCCGATGTGGGACTCGATCCCGGGACTCCAGGATCATGACCTGAGCCGAAGGCAGTCGTCCAACCAACTGAGCCACCCAGGCGTCCCGGAGATTTTTTTTTTAAATATATAAACATGGAGCCCACTGAAGGGCTTGAACTTGAACTCATGACCCTGAGATCAAGGTCTGCACTGAAATCAAGAGTCAGACCCTCACTTAATGGACTGAACCTCCCAGGCATCCTTGTAATTAGATTTTTCTATGGGACCCCTGAATTAGAAGAATATAATGAAGTAGAGTAGACAGACCAACCAAATGGTTAATATCAATATATGAAAACACAAATGTGCTAAGGGTTCAAATGGAAAATGAAATATAACAGGATAATAGTTGATTTAAATCTAACACTGCCTAAAGAAATTCCAGAAAGATCAGAGAAAACATAATACTTGAATTTAGTCTCAAGGAATAAATACATTTCCTAGGTAAATCAAAAGAAAAATTTGTATGTAAGAGGCATCATGTCCAAAAACTAAAGGATAAGGAGGGTGATCTCGGGAAAGATGAAATTAGTGGCATTGAAGTAGACACTTGGTTGGGGTGAGTGCAGTGATTTGGGGAGATTAAAGCTTTGTTTGGGTCACATTATGTGGGTGTTGACCTGGAGTTGTCTCTTTTAGATAGCATGCACCCAAATGAAGAATTATTATTGTTGTTGTTATTGTTATTATTTTAAATTTTATTTATTTATTTGACAGAGAGAGAGAGACAGTGAGAGAAGGAACACAAGCAGGGGGAGCAGAAGAGGGAGAAACAGGCTCCCCACTAAGCAGGGAGCCCAATGCAGGGCTCCATATGGGACTCCATCCCAGGATCCTGTGTGACCTGAGCAGAAGGCAGACACCTAACAACTGAGCCACTTAGGGGCATCTAAATGAAGAATCATTATATGCACATCTGTGTT
The DNA here is from genome assembly GCF_011764305.1 of Mustela putorius furo. Classification (NCBI taxonomy): domain Eukaryota; kingdom Metazoa; phylum Chordata; class Mammalia; order Carnivora; family Mustelidae; genus Mustela; species Mustela putorius. The sequence continues at coordinate 2,577,936 of NW_025421577.1, forward strand.
TTAGGATGATGGCTTGGACTTTGCCTCATAAAGTGTGCAAATCCTAATTTTTCTCTTACTGGACATACATTTTGAACAAGTTCATGAGTTACAGAAAAGAAGGGAGAACTTTCAGTTTGCAAATTAGTAATATTATTGAGATTTTTAAAATTTGTTTGCCTTGGCATTTACAACACCCAGCTTTACTTTTTGGCCTAGAAAAAGTACAAGTCCCCTCTCCTAAGTGCCCTGCCACAGAACCCACAACAAATCTGCAGCTGAGGGTCTCTGCCCCATGTTCCCCTGCACCAATAGAGAAGGATTCAACACACACGAAAGTAGGGGTCAGCTCTGAGGGGATTTATTGCACATAAGGAAGCCAGGAAACCATGCCATCAGTGCACTAGTAGGCTTAAATTGGAGAAGAGCTTTTTATGTTTGCTGCTCTGTTGGACACTTGTGAAAATATCTGAGGAGGATTTCTGTTTCTGAGGAAATTTATGTATTTGTTTTAGAAAGGGAGAGCGCGATGGGAGAGGCAGAGGGAGAGGAAGAAGAGAATCTGAAGCAGACTCCCCGCTGAGGACAGAGCCCAATGTGGGGCTCGATCTCATGACCCTGAGATCATGACCTGAGCTGAAATCAAGAGTCGGAAGCTTAACCGCCTGTGCCATCCAATTGCCTCTAAACTGTCCTTTCATTATTGCACCAAAATAAGCTGTTGAATACCCAGCAGTACTGCACCTTGTTTCTATGCTACCAAGTTTATTTCCTAACATAAATAATACACCTTTCAGAGTTTAAAAGTTATGTGGAGAAATGGCTTCGCATACTTACTGTGTAGTGCAGATCGCCTTGATGGTCATCAAAACTCTTATTACAAAATTTATTTTAAAATCATAAACTATTGGAAGATAATGCTACACATACTTCAGGCCTAACTGTCATTTCACACATATAGGTTTCATCAAAAGGACTGAATTAATCTTTAGTAATATGATCATTGAGAATTGGTGACCAAGATAACAGTCTTGCAATGTCCAAAATCAAATCCTTGATATATCTGCCAACCACACCAAACCTAATTGTATTCCACATTCCATTTCCTCTTACTTCTGTTAATAGAATCACTATCCTTCTAGATAGCCATGCTTTAAACTTCAAAATTGTGTTTAAATTCCTCTCTCCCTTATCCCTTCAAAATCTGGTTGGCCAAAGCCCTATAGGTTGAAATATATTATTTCTAAAATATCTCTGATTATATACACATACATACATATACATATACATATATATATAGTGTGTGTGTGCATATGTATTTTGTGTGTGTGTGTGTGTGCTTGCTATCTCACTAGTTCAATCATTATTTCCTTATCTGGACTATTCCAATAACTTCTATTGCCTTCAGGCTGTCTCCACTTAAGCCAAACCACACAGTGTTGTCATAGGAACTTTACTCCCTTCGGTCCCTGATCAAATACTTTCAACAGACTCCCCTACGCCTACAATATAACTCATTAGCTTTACATACCAAACTCTCCAAAAACTGTTTTCAAACTCTCTTTCACTAAACTTTTTCATTCACTGTCTATTCTTCCCAAACAGGATCTCACCATTGACCTGACAATCATCAGTGGTATTTTGAGATTATTTTGGTTTACATGATGCATATCAATAGTAGTGATAATTCTTCCCACTTAAAGGGCTAGAAAATTTGCTTCTAAATATTGTTGCATCTTATGCCTTCTGGCATGCATTACGCACAAGCATGCACACACACACTACAGACACACACATACGCATGTAAATTTATGTTATGTTCTCCATAATAGCATTTTTCGTAAAGATTTTATTTATTTGACAGAGAGAGAGAGAAATCACATGTAGGCAGAGAAGCAGTCAGAGAGAGAGAGGGAGAGCAGGCTCCCTGCTGAGCAGAGAGCCTGATGTGGGGCTCGATCCCAGGACCCTATGAGCATGACCTGAGCCAAAGGCAGAGGCTTAACCCACTGAACCACCCAGGCACTCCTCTCCATAATAGCATTTTAAAGCTTTGTTAATAGGATCTAACTGGAGGGCACAGGGATAACTATTAGGAGAGAGAGAGACCTGGAGAGAACTAGCAATAGCATAACTCTTCATAGACCCAACATGACTTCAATCCAATAGCTAGGATTTTTTTTTTTTTTACTTTAATAAAGTATCATATGGTATTCAATTTTATTTTTTAAGTAGATTTATTGGTTGGTTGGTTGGTTTATTTATTTTAGAAGAGAGACAGAGAAGGAAAGTATAAGCATGGGGTGGAGGATGGAGGGAAAAGGAGAGAGACTCTAAAGGAGGCTTCACGCTGGGCATGGGCTCCGTCTCATAAACTTGAGATCATGACCAGGGTGGAAATTCAGAGTTTGCTGCTAAACCGACCGAGTCACCCAGGCACCTTCTCCCACTTTTTTTTTTTTTTTTTAAGTAGTTTCTACTGTTGTTTTGTTTTTTGTTTTTAAGTTTGGATGCTTCTTTCTTTTTTTTTTTTTAGGATTTTTTTTTTAATTTTTTAATTTTTTATAAACATTTATTTTTATCCCCAGGGGTACAGGTCTGTGAATCACCAGGTTTACACACTTCACAGCACTCACCAAAGCACATACCCTCCCCAATGGATGCTTATTTCTAAGTTAAGAGATGTTTTACCCTGACCTCCTAAGTATCTGTATGGACAGGAGATCTAACACACAATCTCTCGGGATTCTCCAGAATCAAACTTCCTCTAGAAGGGGGTAGTTCTCCCAAGAACTTCGAATGGCAGCATCAAGGGTGAACTTTAAACTGAGACCCCCATACTCCAGGCCTCCGGCTGACAGTCTACTTAGTCTTTCCACCATTCTCTTCCCATTGTCTTCCCCCACTGCCTTGCGTTAACGTATTTGATTGCTAGAATGAAGTTGTGAAAGTTTCTTCTCCTAACCCTGGTTGTCCGGGCAAATCTTGAGAATGAACACAGAGGCATGGGTATCAAACCTACCTTATATAAAAATTCCAAAAAGGGTGGGATCTATTCTCCTGACTAATTCCTGCTGGGGCAGAATTTGTTCTAAGAGGCATGGTCCCAACGTTTCTGATACCTGTCCTGTCCAGCTTGGTTTTTTGTTTACTTATTTGAGAGAGAGATTGAGAGAGAGAGTATGAGAGTAGAGACGGTCAGAGGGAGAAGCAGGCTGCCCACTCAGCAAGGAGCCTGATGTGGGACTTGTTCCAGGGACTCCAGGATCATGACCTGAGCTGAAGGCAGTTGCTTAACCAACTGAGCCACCAAGGCACCCAAGGTAACTATTTCAGAAGTCAGCAACAGTTTCTCTGCTGACCAGAGGACGGCCTAGAAAGAGACCTTGAAAGACTAAAAATTTCTACTGTGGCACTTGCATTACTTTGACCCCCAGAACTTTCTCTCCCCCCCCCAATTTTTACAAACGACTTTAGCCCCTGCAACATTTCCTATTCCACCTTCTTGCTAAACCTAAACTATCCCACCAGCCCCTGCCAACTGCAGGAGTAATTCTTCCCTTTTCCAAAGATTCTTTGATCTACTCTTCCTTAAATTAGTTGAATTTTTCTTATGCCTCTGGCTAACGCTCTGTAAAAACTCCACCTTCTTTCCCAAGGAAGAACACTACTTCAGAGTTCTCATGCCAGAGTATTACAAATAAAGGCTTATGTTTAACATGTCTTGGTTCATCTCCTTCCACATTACCCTACTCAAATCAGATAAGAACTGGCAGAGCGCCAACTCACAGATCTTCTGCCAATCTTAGTGGTATAGGACACTAACTCAAAATCACAACTGTCACATGAACATGAAGTAGAGAGAGATTTTTTCCTGGTGATAGGTGATGGGGCAGATGCTTAAGAAAATACAAAACTCAAGCTTAACACTCTGGACACGAACATGTAATGAGATATCCTTCTTGAAGGCATGTATGAAACAAACAAATACCAAGCAAGCTATAAAAATTTCACGACAACCTATCACTACTTACACTCATGGAGGAGCAACACTATCGTTTCCTGAAGTCCCTCATTTAAGAATTCTGCTTCTTTGTATTTTCACTTGTAGAGATCAGGAAGAACCTTGCTTTTAGTGTCCAAAATGAGCCAAAAACAATGTTGACATTTCATTTCTTCATGGATCAACAATTTATGCTCAAAGCCATGGAAATAAAGGTTAGAGCCCTCTTGCAGCTTGCAGGAATGGTCACTGGCTACTCTGAGTAGGAGCTCACGGGAAGCTGCTGTCTGGACGCCTCCGTTGTCTGACCCCTTCCCTATCACCCCCGCCACCATCAAGCCACCAAATATACCAACCGTAGAGCTCAGGAGGGTCAGGACAATTAAAGTCTTCCACCCTCAGGAAAATCGCTAGAAGCAAGAAAGGAGAAACATGAGTGTGATGGAATAGGCCCTCTATATCAAGGATGCATTGCTTTTAGAGGCTTAGAAAGACCTTTGACTGATTTTCAGGCTTTTGTTCCCCTTGTATTGTCATTAAAAAACCAAAGCACGGCACAGTTCAGAGATGTAGGAAGTACTAAATTCGGCAGACTGCATGAGATGTGGTTAGAACGCAAGCATATACCGAGATGAGAATGGCACGGAGCCTTGCACACTGTAAGGAATAGTTAAGCAGGGCAGTTCTTCACAGCTGGATATAGAGTGACATCTCTGGAATGAGCAGGCACCTAAAAGGATAAGTACTATTTATCAGCTCTGCCTCAAACTACGAATCAGTGATCAGCTGTCGTGCTGCCCAGATCCCCTCCTCAGGACCAAGATGCTCGATCCCCAGCTGGTGAATCCCTCTCTAGGTAAGTTCTTCAGGCCAAAGGGAGCTGCCTTGATCAAGGTTGTAACTCCATCCAGGGACACCCAGCATCCACTGACTGGTGGATAAGCAGTGTGAGGACCGCATCTGATCTCCAGTTAGAGCAGTTCTGAAATTGCTGGGAACTGTGCTCTCAGTTTATAGTAGGTCAGCTTCTCCATCAGCCCAGTCCTATGCCCTGTTAAAGCACCCACAGAACACCTACAATAAACCTCCTGCACAAATTATTTTTCAGGAAACCTGGCCTAAGACAACAGCTTTCCTAGGGTCAAACTTCTCAAATCACCAATTCGTTCATAGATGTTATAAAGCCACCAGCAACAGAACCTTTGAGTAAAAAAAGAGACAACTGGATGAATCATCAGAATACATTTAACTCCAATAGAAAAATTTGTATCCTGAAGTTAATTTTCCTGATCTTACATGGGACACTCTGGGAACCATGGTTCTATTTTTAGAACCCACCGGTTTAGACAAATGTGCATAATTTGGAGAGGTTTCAAAGGCAAGTTAAATGATTAAATAATGAGAATGAAATTAGTATAAAAGTGCTAGGAATATTAAGCTTTTTGAAATAAAGGGGAAGAGGCTATCTTAACAATAGCTTTCACATAATACCTATTTATTCAAGCAAGTTGAGGATAGAGGGTTGTGAGGTCAAACTGGAGGGACAGACAAGGATGGGGATCACCATGGACCCAGGTTCTTGCCCTGGTCTCTGTTCAAGGCACCCAGTCTCCAGTCTTGACCCCTTACACTTCAGTCTCTTACCAGCAATTCTCTAAAAAGCATCATGACAAATCAGTTTGTTCTTCCTCTCAAATCTGTCTCTTTGCTTCCCATGACACCTAGAATAAAATTCTAGGTCCTTATCATGACTTAGAGATGTTTAGGGATCAGGCCCTTGCTCTGTGGCCTGTCTCCTCCCATTGGCCCTGTACTGGGGTTCATGGGGACCTCCAAAAGACCAGCCACAGTTGGGTATAGGGATCTTTCCATAGCTGGGCTGGTAGACCAGGAGTTCTACCATATCCAACACCCTGTCACTTGGAGGATTTGAAGTAAGACTGCTACTTACACTGCTACTTACTTACTGCTACTTACACTTTATTCTCTTACCCTCATTTACAATGCCTCAGAGATTGTTTTAGTTCTCTAATAAACTCAGAGTATGTATAAGTTTTCAATTTTCTAATATTGGTATTGATATATTGCTCTCTATATATCATTATAGATTAATGCATATGTAATTTATATTTAATGCACATATGGATATTAAATGCATATATATTATAGGTTAATGCATATATACATTATAGATGAATGCATATTTATATGTTCTTTTTTTTTAATGTAGACGAATTCATTTAGACTCATTTAGACTCATTTGGCACCCCCACCAAAATGTAAGCTTCCTAAGAGTAGGGTCTCCAACACTTACTTAACTGCTCTAAGACCAATGTCTAGAAACATGTCAGACATTTTGGTAGATAATAAAGAGTGGGTAGCTGGGCGAATGTGTGAATGTGATTGCTGTACTGTGTATCCTCACATACCACCTCCCTTAAGGATCTAGTAGATAAACAACCCAAACTCTTTTTATCCACTCAAGGTGGGAGTGGCCCTGGTCTTTCCCTCCTCTCAACCTGCTACGATGGAGAGCCCCCCAGGGTTCCTACACCGCCAGGCTCCTTCTTCTGTTTGCTGGAATAGAAAGAGGATTATTTATTATTTATAAAGAGCAATCTAGCCCTGGTATCTTCGAGAAGTACTCAGGGTCAGGTTTTTGGAAAAGTTAAAGCTACATTGGATCTTTAGTGAGGAACACTTAATTACATGTTTGTTTGTTTAGTTGTACCATCTGTTTTCCCTCTTCCTTTATTAGAATTCTGATTTATCAGGGCGCTTGGGTGGCTCAGTGGGTTAAGTGTCAGACTGCTGGTTTGGGCTCGGGTCATGATCTCAGGGCTGGTGAGACTGAGCCCCTGATTAGGCTCCACTCTCAGATGGGATTTGGCTTGAAATTCTTGTCCTCTGCCCCTTCCCCAACTCATGCTCACTCTCCCTTGCTCTCTCAAATAAATCAATAAATCTTTAAAAACAAAAGAATTTTTAATTATCATTTATACTATTTGGGTTTTTAAAAAAAGATTTTTATTTATTTGAGAGAGAAAGGGAGAAAGCATGAGCAGGGAAAGGGCGGAGGGAGAGGGAGAGAGAGAATCTCAAGCAGACTCCAACCAGAGCATGGAGCCTGACTTGGGTATCCATCCCAGGACCCTGAGATCATGACCTGAGCCCAAATCGAGAGTCTGCCACTTAATGGACTGAGCCACCTAGGAACCCCTGGCTTTGTTTTTCATTTATATGCTTTCCTTTCTCATTTCCATTCTAGTGTAGAGTTTATTTTTGGTTTTCTAACTTCTTGAATGGAACACTACAATAATATGTATTTATATGTGCTCTCATATATATTATACATACTTATATGAGAACATATGCATATTAAGTAAATATGATATATATTCTCTTAGATGACAGGTAAAGATATACATTATATTTTATATATCTTGGTAACTCTTAATATAGTTAATTTTTTAAATGTCTTGTATTTCTTGAAAAAAATATACAGTTTTTTAAAAGATTTTATTTATCTGAGAGATAGAGAGAGAGCATGAAGGGGGGAGGGACAGAGGGAGAGGGAAAAGCAGACTCCCCACTGAACAAGGAGACCTGTGCAGGGCTCGATCCCAGAACTCTGAGATCATGACCTGACCTGAAGGCAGACACTTAACCAAATAAGCCACCCAAGCACCCCAAGAATATAGTTTTATTTATTGCGTATGATGCTCTGTGTTTAGCTATTAAGTCAAAGTTTTTAATTATGTTTTTCAGTTCAACTCTAATCTTAATGTTTTGTATTTACTTCATCAGTCTCCAGGAGATTAACATTGAAATCAATTTCTGTAAGAAAACATGTTCTCAAAAGTCTGCAAAGTTGATTACTTTTAAAACAGTTTACTTATACAGTATTTATTATGGCCCAGACACTCTTCCAGAACTTTGCAAATATCAATTCACTTAAGGCCAGCCTTATTGCATTTTTTAAAATAATTTTTTTTCTGTTGTTATAAAGTACTTTTCCTATCAGGATTGAAGTTGTTAGATTTTCTTTTACATGATGTTTAGGATGTAAAATTATTATCTCACACATGATGCCTTATTTTAGCAGTAGATTTAGTTTTAATGTGACAGTGTTTGGGTTCACTGGTCTCTTTTGCGCTACCTCCATTATTAAAGGGTATTTTACCTGGGTATGCATCTCTAGATTAAAGATATAATTCTGTTGCCTTTTAATGTCACATCTACTAACAGTATAATTACTGTGGATCTGAAGATAATCCTTTTTTTCTGGTTGCTTTTAAGAATTTTCTTTTTTTTTTATCCTTGATATTGTTAAATTTCACTGCATTTTATCTATGTGTGGGTTTATTTTATCTACCTTCACAACACTTGTATTATTCAGTTACCATTGTATAAAAGCGACTCAGTGCTTTTAAAACATCACTCACTGATAATCATGCAGCTATAGTTACTCTTGGGATCAGCTGACCTAATGGGACTTGGCAAGAGGGAGCCTCCAGCTGTAGGCTGGCCCCGGGCAGAACACTCTCACCCTGCTCACATGTGATTGGCTAAAGTCAGACATGTGACCAAATACACAGTCAAGAAAGAGGGAAGGGGACATTTCCGCTAAGTGGAGGGACTGTCCCCCGTGACAATGGGAGTGTTTCATAAGGGGGCTAAGATTCATTCTACCATAATCCTGTAAATTAGTCCCAGGCTGAAAACTCCCCTACCAATTTATTATAAATATTCTCAAACTTCATCCTTTAGAATATTGTTTCCAACTATTCCCTCTGTTTTCATCCTCGGTAGCTTTCTTCAGAACATGTGCTGCAGGCTGACAAACTATCCTCCACGTTTCAATTTTATTTTTCATAGTTTTTTTCTATTGAGTGTATATCCCTTTTTTATTCCTGACAAGAAAAATGACATTCTAGCAAGTAATTTTTTATTCCTTTTGGGTATCTAAAAATAAGTTTTATTTCAATTACATTAATCACACAATAATATATGCTCATTCTACAGAAATCTTAAAATGTCTATAATGTTAACTCTTCAGACTTCTCCTGCCTCTACTCAGATGCTGAATGTTAATTCCCAACTCCAAAAATAAACATTTTTGTGCATTTAGTGTATATTTGGAATTCCTAATCTGCTTGTTAGAAAATGTATATATACATGAATATATAAAAATACATCTTTGTTTTGTGAAAGCCTTTTTTTACACATGTGATATTATAAGGTACATATTTTCAGGGGCAGATCCAAGAATTGGACAGGCCCCATGAGAGTGGTAAATTTGCCCATCCATATATACATCCACTTCTTTTTTTTCACTGAGACATTTACACTGGATATATTTTCATTGCAAAATAATACATAGCTCACATAGTCTATTTTAAATATTGCATTTAGTGTTTGTATTAAATCATCATATTGTAGTTTTAATCAAAATGTTTGTCAGCCGTGTTGTTAATGGATAAATATTTCTTCTGGATGCACAGCAAGAACCCTAGTCTTTGAATAAAAGATATACATATTTTTAACCTGAGCATATATTGTGAAATTATCCTCCAAAGAAACTGTTATAATTTATACCCTTTTTCAATAAGTGGTATTATTAATCATTTCCCCCATTTTTAAGCATTGCACTCACTGGTATATCTTAATGCTTTGTATTCTATATTGATGAGTTTGAATTTTTAAAATGTGTGCTTTTCTTTGTTAAAGAGGATGAAACTCTCGAGGGATAAGATGGGAGAATAAAAATAAAATATGTATCATTTAATGAGCTTGAAAAACAAAACGCGAGGTGAGACAGCCCCATTCTACTTCATCAAAGAAAACATAAAACAATGGAAACACTTACACATAAACTTTGGAATAATAATGTGGCATTATCTACTGACCTGATGATACATGTAATCATAGTTTCCCCCAACAGTCCTAATTTACTTGTTGTGCCAGCATACTGTTCCGTTTAGTACTAATGGTTAGGGTACCATTGTTGCCCTTGGCTGCCACTTGGCTTACCAGCCAGCTGTTCCTATACCAGCATGCAGTCTGCAAGATGTGGAATCTTCCTTCCACATCTTGCAAGAAATTATAGTTAAAATAGATGTGAAATATACATTTTTCTTTAAAAGCTGAGCCATCCTGCCATGAAATTTCTTTTTTATTTTTTTTAAGATTTATTTATTTTAGAGAGAGCATATGCATGCAAGCAGGGAGAGGGGCAGAAGGAGAGAGAGGGAATGTCAAGCAGATTCTCTGCTAAGTGCCAAGCCTGACACTGGCCTAGATCTCATGACCCCGAGATCATGACCTGAGCCAAAATCAAAAATGGGTTGCCCAACTGACTGAGTCACCAAGGCACCCCCAGGAATTTCTAAATAATAATCTGAATACTTTTGCTACAGTACCTTTGATATTTATCATAAGCTGTATATTTATTACTATTTTATTTATTATGATGTTTCATAATATTCATTTTATTTTGTAATAACCTCTTTAAGAATAAATGGCTCAAAAGTCAAAAGTTACATATAAAATGTAAGTAATATAAACTGAAAAAATGAGCTATGGGATTTTCATTTCATTTCATTTCATTTCCATTTCTTAGAAAACTGAAATAGACAAACATTTCACAAACATTAACAATGTTTATAACATCATAAATATTAACATTAACAATGTTTATGATTTTCTTATGTGTTAGAGTGATATTGTTGTCAAACTTTTTAAAAAACTAAATAAGATACAATCCTGTAGAATGATACTCAATACCCACTTTAAAAGTTAGTAAATTAAATACAACTACCCCTAAAGTGGTGATTTAACACACAAAACTGGGGCGCCTGGGTGGCTCAGATAGTGAAGCATCTGCCTTTGGCTCAGGTCATGATCCTGGGCTCCTGGGAGGGAGTCCCTCATGGGGCTCACTGCTCAGTGGGGAGTGGGCTTCTCCCTCTGCCTCTACCTTTCTCTCTCTCTCTCTGTCTCTCATGAATAAATAAATAAAATCTTTAAACACACACCCACCCACCCACACACACACACACAAAACTGAAGAAGATGCATTTGTTTTGAGAGAGAGCACACACATGTGGGGGTGGGGGTTTGCAGATGGAGAGAGAGAATCTTAAGCACGTTCCTCACCTAGCATGGAGCCCAGCTTCAGGCTTGATCTCAGGACCCTGAGATCACAACCTGAGTGGAAATCAAGTTGGTTGCTTAACAACCCAAGCCACCCAGGCACCCCAGAAGATGCATTTATACATGAAACATGTAGGTCTGTGAAGCACAACTTTTCATTTAAATCAGATGTCTAGTCTCTTAAATAAATTTTTCTCATATCAATGAGTTATTGTGAATAATGACAAAATGAATTAACTCCCGTTAATATGGTGACTCCAGCAGTTTCATCAGATGCTTGAAATAGAAATCAATTAATTCCAACAGCATTTTTTTTTCATGGAAATTAAGGAGTCAAAATAAAGTGTTTAGAAATTCATTCTGACATGACATTATAATAAATGCTTTGGTGAATTTATTAAAATGTTGGAAGATAAAACTGCTTGGTTCATGGTAATAATAGAAATACAAATTTTCATGGACCATGAGAATGTCCATGTTTCACAGTGAACACAAAGTTCTTACAAAATTAACAAACCTGGGCCACAGAAATAAACTTGGATCTGTGGTGCATACAAAAATTCATAAATGTGTCTGAACAAATTATAATATCCCAATGACCTAGACAGAAGCTGTAGTTGTTAAGCTTTACAATATACGTGATCTGAGTAAATAAACCACAAAGATTTTATGATAAAGTTGACGTTGAAAAAAAAAAAAATATCCTTCACCACCTTGGTATGCACCACACACTGGATTTTAGAAATGTCTGAGCCTTTGTGGCACCCGCTTGGTTCAGCTGGTTAAGCATCTGACTCTTGAATTTGGCTCAGGTCATGATCTCAGGGTTGTGAGATAGAGCCTCACATCTGCCGAATGTGGAAACTTCTTAAGATTTTCTCTCTTCTTCTCCCTCCCCCCATTTTGTCTCCCTCCCCCTCTAAAAACATAAATAAAGAAAAGAAAAAAGAAATGTCTAAACCTTTGAAGAATTATTTGGCAAAGCTCGACCTAATGGTACTACAACTGTATTAATTTTTTTTCTTTGTAAAAGGGTCCTCCGAGAACCTTATTTTTCTAACACCAGTAAAATATTCAAATTATTTAATAAATTTAGTTTCAAAAATCTTTGACGCTTTCACTGAATTAGTAATTGAAAATAAAGTATACAGTCAGTCCCCAAATTAAGATAGTTGGGCTTAGGATATTGTTTCTCTATACTGGTGTAGAAATGATATGCATTCTGGAGAAGACATTCTTCAAATTTTGATTTTTGATCTTTTCCCAGGTGTGACATGTGGTAGGATGCTCTCTTGGGATGCTGAATGGTGGTAGCCCCAAGGCAGCCACACTATTATGAAGGTAAACAATGGATACAACTAACCACTCTTTACCCATTCAACCAATCTGTTTTTCTCTTGCAGTATCGTATTTAATATTGTATATCAGCTTTGTGTTCCATATTTTGTCTAGCTATACACTAATATAAGTTTTCTGAAGATGATTAAGGTAGGCTAAGCTAAGCTGTGATGTTTAGTAAGTTAAGTGTATTAGATGTACTTTCAGCTTATGATATTTTCAAATTATGGGTTTATCAGGACATAATTGCATCATAAGTCAATATCTACACAAATAAAAATACAAGATCAAGAGGAGAACTGAATAAATTAAATAAAGACCATCAATCTTCTCACAAAATTTCATTTTTAAATTATACTATCCTTTTCTATAGAATCTTGTCTTGCAGGAGGAATTATTTTTAATTATTTTCTATAAACATATAATATATGTTTATCTCCAGGGGTACAGGTCTGTGAATCACCAGATTTACACACTTCACAGCACTCACCAAAGCACATACCCTCCCCAATGTCCATAATCCCACCCCCTTCTCCCAACCCACCTCCCCCCAGCAACCCTCAGTTTGTTTTGTGAGATTAAGAGTCACTTATGGTTTGTCTCCCTCCCAATCCCATCTCGTTTCATTTATTCTTCTCCTACCCCCTTAGCCCCCCATGTTGCATCTCCACTTCAGGAGGAACTTTTTTATGGAGTTTCTATTTTTAATAGGATATGTGTTTTTGTGGGGTTTTTTTTTTTTTTTTACGAGAATGGAATGAAATTAAAAAGGCCTATAATTTTGCAACTTGAACAATTTGAGAGGGTTTTTTCCTTAATGAAACTATTTGGAAGAAGAAAAAGATTCTTAAAAGAGCCTAAAAGATAGTATCTGTGAAAATACTTGGTGTAAAATAATAAAAATTTTCAATAAAAATATTCTTCAGTGAGTAAAATCTTTTCTGAGTTTAGATTTATGTCAGGCCCTTCATAGAATATCTTGCTCAATTACAGAGAAGAGTGGAAAATTCAGATTTATTAATCCAATAGATAAAATTCAAGGAACACTTATGGCAATTGCAGAAGAAATTTGAAAATATTAAGACTACATTAAAAAATACATTCAACATACAAATAGTGATGGATTAATAAACTGGTTAATAAAAGTTATTTATCTAAATCTAAGATTATTTTAATTATTTATTTAAAACTTTAAATAATAAGCATAAAGCCTTTTTTCAACTTCATATTCATTGTACACAGATACTATCCTTATTTTTCAGGACTAATTGTATTACTTAAAGCTGGTTTTGAACGGGACTATTTAATTAGCCAACCAATGTATTATAACCTATTTGTCAGTCAATAAAATACAAAAAAAATCTTAAAATTACACAATGCTTTTTTTTTTTTTTTAAGAACACTTCAACTCTCCAAGTATCCCAGTGTCTATAATAACTTATATGGTAACCCTGTCTATGACTAACACTGTTCTTATTATTTACCAAAAAGAACAGGAACTCGAAGTGACAGAGTCAAAAATGTTCATAGCTCTATTATGAGGTTGAAATCAAAATCCAATTGCTTGAATTGTGTGATATACAGAAAAGTCATGAGGAGAGTATATCCTAAGGGTTCCCATCACAAGGAGAAATTTTTTCCCCTTTTTTATTTTCTTCTTTCTTTTAAATTCTATCCATATGAGATGAAGAAGGTAGACTGGACTTACTGTGGTAATCTCCTCATGATATATGTAAATTAAACCATCACACTGTATGCCTTAAGCTTATACGGTGATGTACGTCAGTAATTTCTCAATAAAACTGGGAAAAATCCAAGGGCTCAAAACCAGAACAATGACTAAATATAGTTTGCTATTGATTACTACATTACTAATGAAATGAAACTATAAAACACAGATGAATCATACCAACATAAAACTAAGGAGAAGGAGACTTACAAACAAAACACCAAAAACAGATCAGATTATAATTATTACCCAGATATTCACAGGAGACAAAACTAAAAAGAAATTTTAAGAGTGTTGTTACTGACAGAGAGAAAGAAAGAATCAAGGTTTTGGGGGTTCCAGGAATATTCTATTTCTTGACCTTGATGGAGTTCAGACAAATGTCTCCCTGACACTAATTAATAAAACCTACATTTGGATTTCATTTGTTTTATTGTAGAGGTGTCAAAAGTTTTCATTTTAAAAAGGAATATAGAGAAACATTCTGAAAATATTCTGAAAATTTTTACTCTAAAAGCCTCTTTTTGTCATTTGCCACAATAGTTGATACTTTTGAAATACAAAGCTATTAAAAATTATATATCAAGGTGATTGTTCTAATCTAAGTGAGGGTGTGTGTGTGTATGAGTTGTGCTTACATGTATGTTTCTGTAGTTTCTGCACGTATAAATGCACATCTCTGCTTATGTGTTTGCATGAGTGTGTGTGTGTATGTGTGTGTGTGTGTACACATGAATTTGCACGTGAGAATGCTTTGTATGCTTTGGGGTAAAGTAAGGATACATTTTTTTTACATGGGAAAATATGATTTTCACAGAAAGATCAAGATGAACTGGGAAATTGAAAATGAAAGCCCCAAAACAGAAAGCAAATTTCAAGTAAAGGAAATACAAGAAACCGTGTATTGTTTTCATCAACTTTGGTGGTTTAAGATACATACTTTAATATTAGCTTATTCCCAGATTTTTGTTTTCTCTGTGTGTGGTTGATGCAACTCTAATGACTTGGTGAAAATAGAGCCCTCAGCTAGACGAAGAGGCGCTCCTCCTGCTATTCTCACATTACTCTCAGTTCATACTTCTTTTCACTACCTCCTTAGGAGTATTATCCCCAAACAAAAACAAGAAACACCTGCTGTATTATACACAACTTTCAATCAATTCACCAGTAGCTTTAGCATAATAGAAAGAAATCAAGCAAATTATTAGTCTGTTTGGGAACTGTGAGAACAGATTTAAAGGATGTGAGTATTTTCATTTCAAAGTAATTTGGTTTCTTTGCCTTTTTGTAATTATGGAGCACCAAATTCTTTTTGCCTTGCCACTTACAATTTTCATCATTGCCTTTTATGATATTTGTTGAAAAAGTTTCTGAATATTAGGCACCACCAAATATAAAGACACACACACAAACACACACACACATACACACACCGATCCCACATACACAGATAACATTGTCCAACCTTTTCCAAGAGATTCAAGTTTCATGATAATCACTCTGCCATTCCCTCAAGTTCTGAATTCATTTATTTAATCCTCTCAGTCTTTAATTTGGTACTTTGATTCTCAAGTAGCAAAATTCACTTAAACTAACCTAAGCAAAGGTTTATTGATTGTTACATAATATATTGGATAAAAGCACAAGCTCTTACAGATCTGCCTTTGAATAGTAGCTCAAATGATAATTAATGTTGTACATATGGGGCACATTAGTTCATCTCCATACAATTCTACCTCCTCATTTATAAAATAATTATAATATCGTGAGATAAAACTTTAGTAATGTAGAAACTAGCTATCAAAATCAAGCGAAAATGAAGTCATTATTAGAAAGGTAGACAATTAAGATTATTGAGCAATTGTTAATTTCCCAGCTTTGTCTAGTAATGCAAATATTTGGTATTTTTTTTTCTTTTGTTGCTTGGTTTTACCTTAAATGAATGGGATGCAAACCGAAATATTTTATAGGGTTATATCAAATTTTATGGATCTATTGCAAAAGTTGAAAAAATAATAAATAATTGGACTTTATCATCGAAACAAGTCACTTGTATTTTTGCATAATCAAATGCACATGCAAGTGCAAACCATTTGCTAATATTAGTAAATACAGCATAGCAAATAACTTCATTGCTCCTCATCAGTCTCCAGGTTGGAAAGCTTAGGGAAAACATACAACCCATTTTCATTCTATGGGATCGGTTTAGTGAAGAAAAGAAAGAAAAAGAAGGAAGGGAGGGAGGAAGAAGAAAGGAAGGAAGAGAAGAGGGAGGGGGAAGGAGAGAGAGAGAGAGAGAGAAAGAGAGAAAGGAGAGAGAAATACGGAGCACCTGAGTGGCTCACTTGGTTAAGCAGCTGCCTTTGGCTCAGGTCCTGATCCCAGGGTTCTGTGACTGAGTCCTACACTGGGATCCCTGCTCAGGAGGATGCCTACTTCTCTCCCTGCCTACCACTCCCCCTGCTTGTGCTCTTTCTCTGACAAATAAATAAAATCAGAAAGAAGGAAGGAAGGTAGGAAAAGACGGACGGAGTCAAAAGAACTAATGTTCTCATTTACTATCCTTATGTATTTCTAAATTTTTAAAATCTTTGAAGGTTCGTTTTCAAAATACATAGTATGATCTCTCCACAGGATGGTAAAGTTAAAATAATTGTTGGGCTGTGAGTTCTTTTTTTTTTTTTTAATTTAATTTTATTTTATTTCTTTCAGTGTTTCAAAATCG
This sequence comes from Mustela putorius furo, assembly GCF_011764305.1. Lineage (NCBI taxonomy): Eukaryota > Metazoa > Chordata > Mammalia > Carnivora > Mustelidae > Mustela > Mustela putorius. The sequence goes on from NW_025421577.1 coordinate 2,594,865, forward strand.
TTTATATACCACACCCAGTGCTCCGTGCAATATGGCTATGGATTCTATTACCACGTTCAAGGTACATTTTGAGTTTGAAAATGTCTGACCTGATCTTTCTAGTCATATAGGCTATTTACTATAATAGCCCAGGTTATTAGTACCTCTATTCCCTTGTGCAACACAACAGATCCATAAACTGGTGCAACTCTGGGTAGCGGGTGAAGAAAGCTCAGGGGGAGATGAGCAATGCCGAGAGCAAAGAGGTGACTTTTTTTTTTCTTTTTTTGCAAAGCAAGAACTTTTCGCTTCCCCTTGTCTATGAGACCAAGTCCCGCTAATTCCCTCAGGTTGGTGGTTTTGTCTGTGAAATAGATGCAAGAAATAGAGTGGCAGTAGTATAGTCTGCTTTTTTATTTGAAAGGCAAATTTGCTACGTTTGGGGAAATTATGGGTTTGATGCTCAGGACTATGGACACGGAGGCTCCAACGCAGATACAAATTAATGTCTTCTCACAGCCTGGGGCATGGCTAATGGACTGTCTTGGCCTGAGGGCCCAGGGTGCTCAGAAGGCAAGTGTATTAATGGAAGGAAAGAGCAAGAGTCAGGCAATATGAAATCCAGTGTTCTGACCCTATACTTGAAAAAAAAAGAAGGTACAGGGGTGGCAGTAATTCTGGAGGAGTCATGGCAAAAGAATACTTTGAGTGACTCTATGGTTCCTGCATGATCCCATAGAAGGAACCTCTAACCTCGGTCCACAAGGACTGCAACAAGTAAGGAAGCAGTCCTTGTGGCTGGTGTCTGATCCCTTAAGCCCTTGAGTCCTGGATCACTCACCCTACAAAGACTCGTCTAGCTTACTGAGACAAATATCAGCCTTCAGGGAATTAGCCAGGGCTTGTTCTCGCTGACATATGGAGGTGAAAAGTTGTTTATTTTCTCTCCAATATTGGTTGGCTCACAGTTTTCATTCATTTATTCAAAAATATACATATTTAGAAATGACTATACCAGGCTTTGATTTAGGTATTCAATCGCAGGTGTAACAGACATATTTCTTCTTAGAGCTTACTATCTGAAGGAAGAGAGAAATAACATAGAGTAAACAATCAAACACAAATAGTGAAATGATAATCTGAGAATACTATGGTAGAATCAAATTAGACATTTTAACTATATGAATTCTTCTGATCCATGAGCATGGTATCTTTCCATTTTCTGTGTCAACTTCAGTTTCTTTCACCAACATCTTATGGTTATAGGATACAGGTCCTTCCCCTCCTTGCTTAAATTTGTTTCTAGGTATCGTATTCTTTTTGATGCAGTTGCAAAAGGGGTTGTTTATTTTCTCTTTCCACTAGTTGATTAGAAATGTATCTCATTTCTGTATATTAATTTGAATCCTCCAACTTTCCTGAATTCATTGGTTAGTTCTAATAGTTTTTTTTTTTTGAGTGAAAACAAGTTTTAGTCTGAATATTATTAACTTTTCAAAGCTTCTCTTAATTTTGTATGCTTCTTTATTTGGTTTAGAGAATCCTTCACTAGTCCAAGGCTAATTTTCTGCTAAGATTTTTTAAATTATGTTTATCACATTTTTCCTTAACCTATCTGGAACTTGTTCTTGCATATTGTATGAAATAAAGACCTTATTAATTCTTTTAAAGTGTGATTCTTGAAGAGTCTGCCCAATCACTACTGACCTATAATACACGCCATTCATATACATGCATGGATCTGATCTTGGGTTCTTTACTCTGTTCCTTTTATTTTCTTTCCTTTTTTTTTTGTTGTTGTTGTTGTTGTTGAGAGAGAGAGAGAGAAAGAGACATGAGGTAGGAGCAGAAAGAAAAGAAGAAAGAAGAAAGAGAATCTTATGACACTGAACTCATGACCTGAGCCAAAAACAAGAGTTGAACACTTAATCGACTGAGCCATCCAGATGTCCCTGTTTCATTTTTCACTTTCCCTATCATTCAACCAAAAGAATACACCCCTAGTTGCTACAAATATATATATTTGTATATACACACACTCCAAGTACAAATGTCCCCCCTACTCATTCTCTTTTTTTTTTTTTAAGATTTTATTTATTTGACAGACGGAGATCACAATTAGGCAGAGAAGCTGGCAGAGAGAGAAGGAAGCAGGTGCCCTGCGGAGCAGAGAGCCCGATGTGTGGCTCGATCCCAGGACCCTGAGATCATGACCCGAGCCAAAGGCAGACGCTTACCCCACCGAATCACCCAGGTGCCGCCTCCCCCAACTCTTACATATACATTGTGGAATCAACTCTTCAAATGGAAAATAAATATGATTGGCATTCTTATTGGAATTACACAAAATAGAGCTAAAGTTTTCAGAAAAATTGATAATGTTATGACACCTAATGAGCCTTTTATATCTCTCTAGTCAACTTTGATCTTATTTACTATCTTTCATTGAAGTTCCAGTTTACTCCATAAAGGTTTACATAAATTTGTCATTTATATATACGCAGGTACTTATTGTTGCTGCTATGCAAAATGGATTTTTTTTGTTGTTGAGGAATGTTCACATGCTTTTAATAGCATTCAGACATCCTTGGTACTTAATTTTTTTAAGATTTAATTTATTTATTTGAGAGAGTGAGAGGGCAAACATGAGGAGGGCAAGGGGCAGAGGGAGAAGCAGACTCCCCAATGAGCAGGGAGCCTGATCTGGGACTTGATCCCAGGACCCTGAGATCATGACCTGAGCTGAAGGCAGATGCTTAACTGACTGAGCCACCCAGACATCCCAATCTCTATATAGTCATTGCTATGCTAGGTAAAAAACTTCCTTTGGATAACATAAGGAGAAATGAACTTCATTATCTAATCCTGCTCTTACTTTCAGTAAATTCGCTATTTTATTAATGTGAGTAATTTATAAGTCCTGCAGAATTTCTCTTGGAAGAGTTCTCACGTCTGTCCCTGCCTCATGTCCATCTGTTTGCACACAATCGCACTTTCTTGCCGCAGTCCCCCATCACATCAAGCCCCAATTTCCAGAATAGCTTCTCAAATCAATCCATTGTCTAGTGCTCCACCAAACCCAAGTTTAGACTACAGAAAATCTCTGAATGAATGAAATGTACCTTATCCACGAATAAAAATGTTCAATGGCTAAAATTCAGATCCTATTAAATTTTCCCTGTCTCTCATTTAACTTCCTTTAGAAGAGCTTCTGTAATACGTACTCACAATCTGTTTTTCCATCTTGGTATCCTTCTTTCCCATCATATCATCAGGCCTCTTTGCCATCTCTCTCCCCTTATCCCCACGAGCCACATTCACTCATATCCCCGAAAGCTTCTTTTATATTTGTCCCTGTCTTCCAATGTTTTCCATACCTCTCACAAAGAAAACAATACTCTCACCTTCAAAATCCAAGTTAAGCCCCACTTTGATTTTAGGTTTTCTCTCGTTACTCTACCCACATTCATAGCTCACAATCTTAAATTCCTTAGTAATTATTCTTCACACGTTCATACTGTTAGAATCTAACCATATAATGTGCTGTTTTCGTGTTTTCATATTTCGTCTGTTGGCAATATTGGATTGAGTTTGTAATATGGCCTGACTTTGTTTCTGCAACCAAACCTCTTTGGTATTTTTCAGATGGGACTTTTTGCATCTCCCAAAGGAAACGCGTTAACCTAAAAAGTAATAGCTGCTCAAGCAATATTTGTTTATTAATTTCCCTTATTTACTCTTCAATTCCTGTAACAGAGCACTTGTGCACACATTAAACACTGAATGTTTATTTAACATACTTATGTGCATTATGTACCTCTCCTGAAGGTAAAATATGTAGTATTTTTTTCTCTTTCGAACTCGGGAAGTTTTTATAAAAATAATAGTGTTTCTCTGGAAAAATCTGTATATAGTGTAATGAAAATGCCAGAATCTTCATATAGGTTTTGTTTGATTTGCCTAATCTTTATTATTATAGTTTGCTTATTCCAAATCAACTTAACAGAATAAGAATTCAGAATAAAGCATGAACACTTCGTTGTTAACATCAAATGGAGGTATGTTAATACTTCATTATAAGTATAGATTACTAACTTCTCTCTCATAGCCTATCAGTAATGAGTATATATGACTATCAAACACCTTATTTATAAAAGAGGATATTTTACTTTAATATCTTACAGATAACTAACCATCTATAAGGTACAATTTCTACAGTTCACCTATCTATCTAGGAGTCAATTAATTTGCTTCCAACTGCCTCCTTTAAAGACTGCAGCATTTCTAACTTCATCTACAGCTTAATCTGTTTGAACTTTAAGTTGTGAAAACTGTCATAATGGGAGCCACTTCAGAATGGAGCTGGAGTGGCCACTGCAGAGAGACGGCCTTACCCACCTTTGTTTCATCTGGGCTCAGACTCCTGGCCTGGTTAAAATGGCCATTGTTTTAAGCAATTACTTGAGGAGTCAGTAGGAGAAGGAACATTTTGATCACAACACTGATAAGGGTTTCTGAAGATAAAATCAGTCACCAATTGATGTCTGAGTTAACTTGTTAACACCTAGAGAAAAACTGGTTTTTTTCTTTTCTTCAACTTATGTAATTAACCCCCTTCCTATTCCTCAAACAACAACAACAAAAACCAACAACAAAACAAAAACCAGTGCCTTCACCCTAGAAGGAGGAACACTATTTGGGTAACCTCCTGAATTCAGGAGGGCAGCCTCCTGAATCTGTGCTCCCCAAATTGCAATGCTTTAACCCCAAATAAACACTCATTTGCCTCTCATTGTGGCTCTTTGTCTCCAGGTTGACAAAGACAGGAAGTAGCCATTAATGATTTAACACTTACAGTAAACTCCCTAAGTGGAAACGTATTTTTGTAATTCCAAATATATGTTTGTAATTTATAATTGAATGACAAATATTTTTAAAGATTTATTTATTTATAGGACGCCAGGGTGGTTCAGTGGGTTAAAGCCTCTGCCTTCACCTCTGGTCATGATCCCAAAGTCCTGGGATCTTTGCCTGCCTCTCTTGTGATCTCTGTCTGTCAAATAAACAAATAAAATATTTTTTCAAAAAAGATTTATTTATTTATTTGAGAAAGAGAGAGCAGGTGGGGAGGGAGGAGGTAGGGCAGAGGAAAAGGAAAGAATCTCAAGCAAACCCCCACTGAATGCAGAGCCAGATGCCAAGCTTGATTCCGGGCCCCTGAGATCACGACCCGAGCTGAAACCAAGAGTTGGACATTTAACCAGCTGAGCCACCCAAGCGCCACTTGAATGACAAGTATTTGAACAAATGAAGAGAAAAATTATCCATTTCTTCTGTCCCTTTTATTTCAGGGAAATAGTAGATGATAAAAAATACTGGAAGCATGTTTCCAATTATAGGTCCTATTATTCTAGGGAATATGGGTATAGATAACTAGTTAAGCTCTATATAAATACCCTTATGAGTACAGAAAACTTAAAAACTATCAGCTTAGACTCTTAACAGATTCTTATAATCCAAGCTTATTTCTTCCAAAATGTATTGTCTATGATATTTCATCATATTTTTTTACCAGTGATATATTTTTTTTTTTTTTTACTATTATGGATAGTTACCATTTCTTGCCCCTTTTTTCCCACCCTTCAAAAACTATATCATCTAAAAAAGAAATAAAGTGGCACCTGTGTGGCTCAGTTGGTTAAGCGTCTGCCTTCAGCTCAGGTCGTGATCTCAGAGACAAGGGACAGGGCCCCACATGGGGCTCCCTACTCAGTGGGAGCCTGCTTCTCCCTCTCCTGCTCCTCTTCCCTGCTCGTGCTGTCTTTTGTTCTCTCTCTCTAAATAAATAAAGTATTTTTAAAAAATAAAACAAAAATTAAAAAATTAAAAAGACATAAAAACTGCAATAAGTCACCTTTGAGAAATTCTAAGAAAAACAAAATTTAAACAATAGTTCAACTGAACATTTTATCAGAGCTTTCTGCCTATGGATGCCGCCGTGTAGGCATCCATAAACTCTCCCTTCCCACCACTGTCATATCTAAGTCAGAGTCTCCTAAGGAGCCTGAACAGCTGCAGAAGCTCTTCCCCAGAGGCTTGAGCTTTGAAGAATCTGACGAGGAGCCATTATGAGCCATCGGGGACACTTACGGACTGTGTGGTGATGAGACCCAAACTCCAAGCACCCCAGAGGTTTTGGGTTTGTCAAGTATGCCACTGGGGAAGGGGTGGATGCAGTCATGAATGCAAGGTCACACAAGGTGGATGGAAGAGCTGTGGAACCAAAGAGAGAAAAGGCTCAAAGACCAGATGCCCACTAAAGTGAGAAAAGGATTTTCCTTGGTGGTATTAAAAAAGACACTGAAGGACATCATTATTTTGAACAGTATAGGAAAATTGAAGTGATTAAAATCATGACTGACCACTAGAGTGACAAGAAGAGAGGATTTGATTTTGTAACACTGGATAACCATGACTTTGTATGTAAGATTGTCATTCAAAAATACCATACTGTGAATGGCCACAGCTGTGACATAAAGAAAGTCCTATCTAAGCTAATCTTTCATCCAGCCAAAGAGGTGGAAGTGCTTCTGGAAACTTTGGTGGTGGTGATGGAGGTGGTTTTGGTAGGAAAGACAACTTTGATCATGGAGGTGACTTCAGTGGTGAGGTGGTTTTGGTGGCAGTCATGGTGGCAGTGGATATGGTGGCCGTGGGGATGAATAACAGATTTGGTAATGCAGGAAGCAATTTTAGAAGTGACAGAAACGATAATGACTTTGGCAATGACAAAAGTCAATCTTCAAATTTTGGACCCATGAAAGGAGGGAATTTTGGAAGCAGAAGCCCTGGGCCCTATGATGGTGAAGGCCAATACTTTGCCAAACTATGAAACCCAAGCAGCTATGGTGATTCCACCAGCAGCAGTAGCTGTGACAATAGCAGAAGGTTTTAATTACTTCCAGGAAACAGAGCTTAGCAGGAGAGGAGATCCAGAGAAACGAAAAGAGAGCTACAGGTTACAGGATTTGTGAACCTAGCCAAGCACAGTGAATGCAGGCTCTAGCTGCTACAAAGAAAACGTGTTTTAGACAATACATATGTGTACTGCAAAAAGCTCAAGGAGTGTATTTGTGACTAATTATATAAAAGGTTATTTTAGTTTTTCTGTTCTGTGGGAATTTTAAAGCATTTCAAATGATTTTAATGCCATTTTGTTTGTGCACCCATGCTATTGATTGTTAAATGCTATGGTCTGATCATGATGCTGGATAAATTGTGTCTAAATAAATAAATAAAAATTGTATCAAAGATTTTAACATTTTAATGTGCCATATGAAATTTCAAGAAGGACAGTACTCTGTACAAGATTTCCTGAAAATTTGTAACCATGGAACTGAAGGACCAAAAATCTTCCATCCCAAGAAATGGCTCTTCAGCATGTTGATTATTTTCAGCTAGGTTTTTTTGTTTCTTGGTGGGTTTTTGTTTTTGTTTGTTTGTTTGTTTGTTTTTACATTTTAGAGCAAGAGAGACAAAAAGCAGGAGGGGCAGAGAGAGAGGGACAGAGAGAATCTCAAGCAGACTCCATGCTGAACATGGAGCCCAATACCGTGTTCAATCCCAAGACTCTGAAGTCATTACCTGAGCTGAAACCAAGAGTCAGACACTTAAGTGACTGGACCACCCAGGTGTCCCTGGTTATTTATTTATTTTTTAAATAAGCTCTACACCCAATGTGGGCTTGAACCCATGACCCCAAAATCAAAAGTTGCGTCTTCTACAAACATTGAGCCACTCAGATTCCACCTTAAGATGGTTATTTTTAAGAGACTGCAGAGAAGGTCTGAAAACTGTAGAAGCTACTCCTTTGTAAGAAACTTACATTTATAATGTTCTAAGGGTGTCTCCCTCACTATACCTGGAAGAGGGAATGGCTCAATCTCTAGAAATTTATCTGTGGAGAAGGCAATAAGTGAAATCTGTGTAACGGCCTTATCTTTGCTGACTGTGCTTTTCCTGGCAACCTCCCATTATGAACACCTCATCTCTAACACCTGTCTTTGTCTTTAGCTGAAGATGGTATTTAAGATGCTAGGTTCAGTCATTTTGAGGTATTGCTCAGCTCTTGGGTCTTTCCATGTATACATGTTATTAAACTTTCATTTGTTTTCCTCTTATTGATCTGCTTCATATCAATTTAATTATTAGACCCAACTGAAGAACTTAGAAAGGTAAAAGGAAATTTTTTCCCCAACAGAACTGTTCTTTTCTCAACTTTACTGTAGGATTGAAGATATTTTGAAAAATCTTGGTATGGTGGAAACACTGTGCGTTTTTGGATGACTAGAGACTACATTTAAATCCCAATCTCTTCCAACTCTGTCTTTGTTAATTAAATATTTGAGCCTTGATATCATCATATGTAAACAGGAAATAGTACTGACCTAATAGGACCATTGTATGAATGCAATAAGCTAATTCAGATAACTCATTTCAACATTTACTTAGGTCCTAGGCAAAGACCAGCACTTGGTTAGGAGCCAGAGATAAAGAGATAATTAAGACATAACACCTATTCTCAAGGAATTCACTATTTTCAAACTCACTGTCCATTTGCTAATATGGAAATTCTCTCTGGCTACAATGTTCTTATTTTCTATATTCTTCTCTATATGTCTCAATCACTCTTTTGTGGCTGGCAGCTCAAAACTCTCACTTTCCTAATCAGAGCATTTTAGTTCTCCATTTCCCCAAACCAAATATCCTTCAACATCTAAAGCCCACAGATGGAAATCAAAAGGCCATATTCTGGATATCTGTCCTTACAAGTACAAAGGATGGAAAATATTTGAAATCAGAGATTTTTCATGAACAGAGTTCGGATAAGATTTGTAACAATTATCTCACCCAGTGTTGACATAGGTAGAGTGAAGCAACATCACTGTATTTTCTTGAAGGCCCTGAGATCATCTGGAAGTGTTTGTTAATATTATTTTGTCCATCTTCACTTGGCTAGTCCTATTTAAAATGATAACTTTTTCAGGGTGCCTGAGTAACTCAGTGGGTTAAAACCTCTGCCTTTGGCTCACGTCATGATCCCAGGGTCCTGGGATAGAGCCCCACATCAGGCTCTCTGCTCCACGGGGAGCCTTCTTCCTCCTCTCTCTGCCTGCCTCTCTGCCTACTTGTGATCTCTGTCTGTCAAATAAATAAAATCTTTTAAAAAAGTAAAAAATAAAAAATAAAATGATAACTTTTTCAAGAAAACAAATTAAAATAAAAGCTTTTTGAGCCAAATACTATACATGCAAAGTGTGGGTCTCTCATAAAAATCAGCAGTTGTTCTGATGAATATAGCAATGCACTCAAATAAGAAAAGAAAAAAAATAGATATAAAACAACAAATTCACACACAAAAAATATTCATATGATTATTAAAGCTTATTTATTTATTTATTTATTTATTTATTTATAGATTTATCAGAGATGGGGGGAGGAACAGAGGAAGAAGGATAGAGAGAATCTCATGCAGACTCTGCACTGAGTGCAGAGCCTGACACAGGGTTTGGGGCTTGATCTCATGGTTCTGAGCTGAAAGCAAGAGTCAAACACTTAAGCAACTGAGCCACCCAGGCACCTCACATATTAAATGTTTCTTAAGTAATAGATTAGAATGTGCTTAGCTAAATAAATCATAATTTATTCCAATTCAAAATGAATGAGTAACCAGTATATATCAAAGCAATAAAGGCAGTTGCAAAAAAATTTAAAAAGAAGGTACCACCTCAGCATTGAAATAAGTTAAATGTTATACCAATGACAAACAACAAAGCATTTATTGAACCACTGCTGTGTGTTTAGCACTGTTATAGGTCTTTTTGTTTTTGTTTTGTTTTGGATGTGAAGGAAAAGATTAGAAGCTGAAGCTTCAGATTAGAATTTGCAGGAACGAAAAAGAAAAATCTTGTAATCTGGGGCAGACAGGGCTGACTTCTACCTGTTAGAAGCAATAATCATAGAACACTTCAGATATATATCTTAAGGGAAAAAGTCACCCAGCTAGTGTGTTAGTTTGGGTTGATTTTGTTTTCCAAGTTGGTTACTCTTAACTGAGGCTAGAGGCAAATCTTTTATTAAATTATGTTTTACTGGGGCACCTGGGTGGCTCAGTGGGTTAAGCCTCTGCCCTCGGCTCGGGTCATGATCCCAGGATCCTGGGATCGAGCCCCGCATCGGGCTCTCTGCTCAGCGGGGAGCCTGCTTCCCCTTCTCTCTCTGCCTGCCTCTCTGCCTACTTGTAATCTCTGTCTGTCAAATAAATAAATCTTAAAAAAAAAAAAATTATGTTTTACTAAAACCATCAACAACAACAACAAAACCCAATAAAATACGGTAAAATTAGACATACCAAATAATAAAAATCAAAGTTAAAAAATTTTTTAGATTATTTATTTATTTATTATTTATTTGACAGACAGAGATCACAAGTAGGCAGAGAGGCAGGCAGAGAGAGGAAGGGAAGCAAGCTCCCAGCTGAGCAGAGAGCCCGAGGCGGGGCTCGATCCCAGGACCCTGGGATCATGACCTGAGCTGAAGACAGAGGCTTTAACCCATGAGCCACTCAGGCGCCCCCAAAGTTAAATTTTTTAATGTGCTCTGAGTTGGCACAAAAATATTTCCAACAGTGTTTTCCTTCTACTCTATTGCTGCTTCAAATTTGGATAGCAAAATAAGCATTAGACACCCATTTTTTTATCTCAATCCATAAAAATCCAGGAATGAGCATATATGGAAGAATAAAGATTATAAGGGCAAGATTGGATTCTTGAATCAACTAATGACTTAGAAAATAAGGTTGCTGTTGTTTTTTACATTTTATAATTTTATTCCCAACTCAGTAAAAATGTAACATCATCCTGTCTTACCTTATAATTTTTCATCATGCAAAAGGAAAATATTATTACTCACTTATTTCCATAGAGGTAATATATGGAAGGAAAATCTCTCCTCCACCCTATTAACTGTAAGGACTGGGGCTTAAGAATTAAATTGACAAAAGACAGATTAACAGGAGAAAAGGGATATACATTTTACTGATGTTAATATTCTTTCATTTATGGGAACTTCACAGTAAAGAAATGAAAATCCAAAGAGGTGGTTAGACCTGAGAGTTTATATACCGTTTTAATGAAGGGTGATACTTTCTGGAGAAGTAACTAGGTAAGAACGAAGGGGTTTGGGGCTTCCAAGGACAATAAATTGTGGGAAGGTAAGTATATGGAGAAACTCATAGAAAATGAAGGTCATTTTGTTTGTGCAGAATCATTTCACCGTTTTCTGTCTTCTCCACAGCCATAAAATTCCCCTAGAGTGGGGATTTATGGCAATCTTCATTTCTTAGTAATTTCTGCTTTTCATCAGATAAGGGAAGCTCCAAGACCTTTCTGAATCTGTTAATTCTCAACTGCTGTCAGCACAAAATAATCCACATTCCAAAGTGGCATATTTCGAGGTGGCATATTCAGATCCCCTTCAGTTCAAACAGCAGCTCCAACAAAAGCATTGTCACTATACTTTCACAATTTCTGTTACTGGAAACTAAAGTCAATTAACTCTTGATCATGAACAGTTGTCAGGAGTCATACCCAGTCAATACTCCGGCTGTAGTTTCATTTCCTGGAAGAGCTTCAGCTCAAGGTAGAGAGCCAGATTCCCTCCAGCACTTGGAAGATTCTTATTACTTTAGGTAATTCTAGAGGCTCCTTCCCTCATGAGTTTCACTTGTATTTCCAAAGATCTTACAATGAACAAGTGTACCCACGTATTCAGAACATGAGCTCCCAATTTTTGAAAATGCATTATTTCTGTGATGTAAATATCAAGGAAAAGGAACCTAGTCTCCCTTGATTCACATATTCCTGCATGATGCTGTGGATTCCAGAATCAGACCCATTAATCAAATCTGTTACCACGCAATCATCAGAGATTAATAGCTCCCTTTGTATTTCATCTTTACATCTTGTTCAAATGCCAAACGTCTCTTGTTAACAAAATCCAGGTAGAATACTGCTGGCAAGTAAGTCAGAGAAGAACAGTTTCCGGGGTTTACCTTCCTTTAGTAAAGGGGAGACTTTAACAAGGTGAGGGTAATAAATGCATCCTGATACATTACATATAGGTATGACTTCGAGTTATCTGAACAGTTCACAAATATTATCAAGTAGCTCCCCTGACAGTTTTTGTTCTACTCAACAAAACATCAGAGTCGTTTTCCTTCAGATTACTTTATCTGCTATAGAACCTTTTATTTTTTTTAACTGTACAATCATCAAAATAAGTTTTCCAGAGTTAAGTTCTTACTGAAAAGATAAGTGAAATGACTGAAGCATTCTGTTCATTTACCCCAAAAGAGTACTGTGTCTTTTCACCAAGGAAATAAGGCTTACATGCCAAAGTGATTACATGTAGGTTTCAGAGTTGGGTAAATATAACAAGCAACAAAATACCAAATCTAATGTCCCTTACTTTAGGCAAAAACTAAACCAAAGGATGGTGTTCTTCCAGGTGGTCCTTTTCAAAATTTTCCCTAATCTTAGTATTAAGAAGCATGTTAAGTATCAGCGATTCCTCCAAAATATTCACGCCCAAATCTGCTAAAACACTGTTTGCTATTAGACTATAAATTTAAAAAGTAGCAGTATTCCATTAAGGACTAGATCTTGTCACGTTGGGCTATCTCTTGGGTGTCTTATCAGCAAATGTGGAAACTGAAAGACAATGTGTCAGTCCAGTTCTCTATCATTTTTCGGTCAAAGGAGCCTTTATCAGGCAGCACACCCAAACTAAAAAAGGATAAAAGAGCCAACTCCACTCATTTCTTTTTTTGTGTATAGGGATGGAAAGTCAACTACAGCTCCCAAACCGGGCCACGGTGTATATTTTACTCAGTTGTCTAGATAAGCGCACTGTACATGCTATATGATATGACACAGAACCTATAGCAGTATCCACTTTTTTAAAAATGCCATTTCTATTACTTTAAATCAAAGGTATGGGAGCTGATGAGCAACTGCCTGGGATGAGAGAGAAGATCAAGCACAGGATGAATGATCACAGTCTGACTATGGGGCGACACTGCAAAACAAAGGCAAATTTCAGTTTTTGGTAATGACTTTTCTATGTAACCTACATTTTTGAGTTTAGGTGATATATCATTTTTGAGGTTACATTACTGCTTACATTTTAAGAATGGAACATTGAATCGCATCTCCAATGAATTCAGTTGGGTAATAAAAACGTTGCTAAGTGAATTGAGTGTAAATAGGAATAAGAACGTAGGCATTTATTCAGCATGGAGAGTGTACGATGTGTTACTTGGAAGTTACAACTTCTTTTATCAAAGCAGCCCTTAGCAACTTCTCCTATGCAGTATTTGGCTGTCAAGGTTACCAGCTGTTCTTCAGAACCAGCCAGGTTAATAATTTTTTTTCTGTTGCATAACAACAGAAACGGAGATAGGTTATATAAACCTTGGAACAAATACAGAACAGAGCGTGTGTTATTTTAAATATTTTGAAAGCTATAGATATACATGGAATTTAAAGTATCAAATGAAGCTAGGTAATTATCCTCTTAATTTGGAAGATCCATTTAATCAAACTAGAAATTTTGAGCAGTATCAGAATATCAGTATTTGGGACTTGGGGGTTAACTTAACTGAAGTGGTTGTGGGCTCTACAAATTCATTTTATTACATCAATGTGATTGCATGAAAATATATAACTTTAAAGTAAAATTGTAATCATGAATAAGGTAAATATCATCTAGGTTGTTCTTCCAACCCAAATATGATGGTTATTTAGTAAGTCTTTTATCAATATTTATGATTTCAGATCAATCATACAAAGAGCTTGAGAGACATCAGTCCCATTTTTACAAAAAGAAAAAAACTACACAAACTGAAAACCAATGACTTTTCTTAGATTCATCAGAGAATTGAGGTCACATGGCAAATAGCCTCCCAGAATTCCAGAGTACCAGGTATATTCCTTATGTGACACAGATCAGAGAATTACAGACTGGCTCAGCTTACCTAGAGCAAAAATCAGTGGATCCAGACACAGGTAGGAACATTAAAATGGTAACATTTTCATGAACTACTAAAGGCTGAACATGGACTAGCTCAAAAGAAAAAAAATCTTGAAGGCTTTAGTTTTATGAGAACCCCATACTTCTATGGGTTATGCCTCTGGGTGCCCCACAAAATTCTCATGGTGAAGAGCCAAGAATGATCCCCTCATGGCTCTGGTATGGTGAATTAGCCAGTTTCCATGATGAAGGGTTGCTCTTCAATTTAAAAAAATAAAGACCTTAGTTACACCTAGAAGTAAGGGCAACTTACCCACCTGCCTTTTTAGGCTTCCTGTGTCATCTAGGTTGAGAAAGGGAAAAAAAAAAAAAAAAATCGAAGACACACTTGCTAAGATTGTATCCCAAGCACACAAACGACTAAAAGACTGAAATTTAATCAAAAGATGACAGAGTACTTCCCATCCCCTACTCCTTACTACCACCAAAGGCTCTGGGATCATAGCAGTGGATGCAGCTGAATGAGCTGCCAGGGAGGGCTCTTTACGAAGTTCTAGGGGGAAGTCAGAGACAGTGTGAGAGACAAAGGTACCAGAGGAATCTGAAGACCCTAGCACCTGCACCAATAGCAAATATTACAGAGCACCCAACTCTTAGCTCAATTAACGTAAAACTTCACATTCATTGACCTCATTCTACTACTCAATATATCACGTCCATTTCAACAAAATTACAAGACTTGTTAATAAGCAAGAAAAATATACAATCTAAAGAGACAAAGCAAGTATTAGAACCAGATTCAGATACATGACACAGAAATTGGAATTATCATTTTAAAATAACTATAATTACTATAAGAATTCTAAAAGGAAAAGTAGGTGGGTATCATAAGTAGAATACAATAATAGATGGGTAATATAAGCAGAAAGATAGAAACATTAAGAAAGAATAAACAGAAATGCTAAAAGTAAAAAACACTAAAAGGAATGAAGAATGCCTTTAATGGGCTCATCAAAAGTACTAGTGAATTTAAAGATACAGAAACAACAAACTGGAATACAAAGAGAAAGCAAATGAGAAAGGGAGTAAAAAGGGGACTTATACTTTTTATAGTGTTTTTTTTTTAAATAATGAGTTTGTATTATGTTTGTGTTGAAAAAGAGAAAAAAATATATGTGCGAAGAATTGTCCTCCTTATGTAAGACGTAAAGTGAACTGCTAAGAAGTCTAAATAAAAAATCATCTCATGGAGTTATCATAAGTTTTATGATGAAATTTGTAATGTTTTCTATTATATGATAGTCTATCAATGGAAAATACTTTTTCACTAATTCTCATCCATGACCATTGGGATTCTCAATGATACAATCAGTAGGTGGCTGATGTATGTGTATTATAGAGACATGAAAGAGACATAAAAGGTATTCCCTTCTGTCATGTAGGTCACACTCTGCCAAGAGCCTGTAGTGCTAACAAACTTCTGCAATAATACCCAAGAACAACTAAAATACATTTAAAATTTTTAAAAATGAAAGAAAAAAAGAAATAGAACACCCCAAAACTGAGAAAATTTCAAAAGATATAATATCCATATAATTGGAATACCAGGAGAAAAGGTAAATCAGAAGAAATATTTGAAGTAATAATAGCTTAAAACTTTCTAAAAATTAATGGCATGCACCAAGTCAGATCTAGAAAGCTCAGAATACAAAACAGGATACAAAAAAAAAAAAAAAAAAAAAAAATCCCAAGTCTACAACTAGTCATGTCCTATTCAACATATAGAAAACCAAATGAGAAGAGAAGGTTTGAAAGAAGCTAAAGGCAAAATATACCTTACCAACAAGAAAAAGAATAAGAAATACTGCCCACTTCTCACCAGAAACCATGCAAACAAAAAAAGAGTGGAGCAACATATTGAGTGTTCAAAGCAAAATCCACCCACCTAGCATTCTATATATCCAAAAAGTTATCCTTCTAATGTGAAAACAAAATACTTTCTCAGAAAGACAAAAAGTGAGGGAATTTATTGCAAACAAACCAGCCCTGCAAGATGAAATCAAAAGAAGTTCTACACAAACAAAAGTGCTAAGGTCAGAAACTTGGATCTATGCAAATAAAGAAAAATAGTCAGGAAAAGGATAAATGAAAGTAAATGAAATATTTTTGCATTCTTAATGGATGTAATAGGCACTGTGTGTTCAAAGTAATGATAATAGCAATGTGTTGTGTGGATAAGTGAAATGAATCATAGCAATATTATAAGAAAAGGGAAGAATTGGAAATACTGTGTTATAAGTGAGTTGCACTATCTATGAAGTGGCATCATGGAATTTGAAAGTGGATTTAAATTTGTTTTTAGTGTGTTCTGCAAGCAGTAAGGCAATCCATAATTTAAAAAATCAAAAAGAGATCCAATATACAAGGAGAGGAGAGGAAATAAAGTTATATAAAAGCTTCTTCTAAAGCCAGAGTTGGCATGAAAGGAAAATATTTTTTTTAAAAAGAAACAAAGAAGGGCACCTGGCTGGCTTGGTCCATATAGCATGCAACTCTTGATCTTAAAGAAAAAAAAAAAAAAAAGGAAATAAATAAATAAATAAATAAATAAAGGGCAATGAATAGAAAACAGTTACAAATGTGGTATAAATATATATATATGATAAACATGTGATATAAATAAGTAATTGAATACATAAGTAAAAGGAAGAGAAGAGACAAATTTCCATTGTAGAAGTCTGCATTATTTATATAGATACTCTTCCTTCAGAGGGAGAGCACAACCACTCCCTGCCTTGTTAAGTATTATTTAAAAAGCAAAATGCAACTGATACATTTTAAAGATCTTATTGCCTTCATTCAATGACTCATGAATTAGGCAGCATCCCTTCTAGTAGATAGATAAAAGCTCCAAAAAGTTGTACAAAAGGAGAGACATTTATAGATGGAAGGATGGTGGATAAAGAAATAACTAGCCAAGCAAAAATAAAATATTGGGAGCTACATCAAAATAAAAAGATTCTACACAACAAAAGAAGCAACCAACAAAACTAAAAGGCAACCTATGGAATGGAAGAAGCTATTTGCAAATGACTTATCTCATAAAGAGTTATTATCCGGAATGTATAAAGAACTTATAAAACTCAATACCCCCAAAAGAAATAATTCAAGTAAAAATGGGCAGAAGACATGAACAGGCATTTCTCCAAAGAAGATATCCAGATGGTCAACAGACATATGAAAAGATGCTCGTCATCACTTACCATCAAGGAAATGCACACTAAAGGTACAATGAAATATCACTTCACACCTTTCAGAATGGCTAACTTCAAAAACACAAAAACCACGAGATGTTGGGAAGGTTATGGAGAAAAAGGTCTCGTGCAGTGCAAACTGTTGCAGCCATTCTGGAAAACAGTATAGAGGTTCCTCAAAAAGTTAAAAATGGACCTACCTTATAACCCAGTAATCACACTGGATTTGTATTTACCCAAAGAATACAAGAACACTACTTGAAGGGATATATGCACCCCTATGTTCATAGCAGCATTATTTACAATAGCCAAGATATGGAAGCAGCTGAAGTGTCCATCAATTGATGAATGGATAAAGAAGATGTGGCAGATGATAGAGAGGCAGATAGATAGGTAGATAGATAAATGGATGATAGATAACAGATAGATAATAGAGAGTAGATGGTAGATAGAGAGGTGATAGATAGATATGGCATATATCTATATGTACATCTATATGTCTATATTTATATATCTATAGATGTGGCATATATGTATATATGGATATCTATTATTCAGCCATAAAAAAGAATGAAATCTTGCCATTTACAACAACGTGGATGGAGCTAGAGAGTATTACACTTACAAAATAAGTCAGAAACACAGTGCCATATGATTTCACTCATATGTAGAATTTAAGAAACAAAACAAGTGAGCAGAGGGGGAAAAAGAGAGCGAGAAACCAAGAAACAGACTCTTAACTATAGAGAACAAACTGATGGTTACGAGAAGGGAGGTGGGTAGGGGTAGGGATAGTAGGTGGATAGGGATGGGGGAAATAGACAATGAGGATTAAGGTGTGTACTGGTTGTGATGAGCACTGTGTGATTTAAAATTAAAATTTTTTTAAAAATTAAAATTAAAACAAATTACTAGCAAAGAGGTAATTGTTTCAGGCAAGGTCACCTTCCTTTTGGGGACAACAAGTTTCCCTCAGGCAGATTACTCTATTAGTTTTGATCAGGTAGTTCTAGAATGACTAGGTAAGATTACATTCCTGTAAGAAGCTAATACTGTAATTATATTAGGTATTAAGTCTTGTTTTGGGACACGGACTTAGCATAAGTGATTCCATTTTGAGTCTGTGTCTTTTTTAAAAGGGTGAACCACACATAGTAACTTCCTAATTACATACAAAAATGTATTTGAGGGGGAGGAGTCAAGATGGCGGAGAAGTAGCAGGCTGAGACTACATCAGCTAGCAGGAGATCAGCTAGATAGCTTATCTAAAGATTACAAACACCTGCAAATCCATCTGCAGATCGAAGAGAAGAAGAACAGCAATTCTGGAAACAGAAAAACAACCACTTTCTGACAGGTAGGACTGGCTGAGACGTGAATCCAAAGCGAAGGGAAGATAGACCCTGGGGGGAGGGGCTGGCTCCCGGCAAGCGGCGGAGCAACGGAGCACAAAATCAGGACTTTTAAAAGTCTATTCCGCTGAGGGACATTGCTCCACACGTGGGGTCAGCGTGGCCTCAGGTCCCGCAGGGTCACAGAAGGATCGGGGGTGTCTGAGTGTCGCAGAGCTTGCGGGTATTGGAACGGGAAAACTGGCTACAGAGACAGAGCCAACAGTAAGCTCACAGCTCGGGGTTACCTTGAACCAGCCACAGGCTCGGTGAGCTCAGAGCGCGGCCGGAGGTCAGGCAGACGGGAGTAACTGGGCACTGTTCTCTGAGGGCGCACTGAGGAGTGGGGCCCTGGGCTCTTGGCTCCTCCGGGCCGGAGACCAGGAGGCTACCATTTGTATTCCTGTACTCTGGAACTCTACAGAAAGCACTCAGGAAACAAAAGCTCCTGAAAGCCAACCCGAGCGGATTACTCAGCCTGGCCCCTGGTAAGGGCGGTGCAATTCCGCCTGGGGTAAAGACATTTGAGAATCACTACACCAGGCCCCTCCCCCAGAGGATCAACAAGAAATCCAGCGAGACCAAGTTCACTTACCAAGGAGTACGGTTTCAATACCAAGGAGAGCAGCAGAATTCCAGAGGAGGAGAAAGCAAAGTACGGAACTCATGGCTTTCTCCCTGTGATTTCTTTTAGTCTTGCAGTTAATTTAATCTTTTTCTTTTTCATATTTTTTTCTCGCCTTCTGGTAAATTTTTTTTTAGCTTTTACCTTTTCCTTTTTTAACATTTTTAAACTAGTTTATCTAATATATATTTTTTCTTTTTTATATTTTTCTTTATTCATTTTCTTTTTTTTTTAATTCTTTTCTTTTTTTTTCTTTTTTTTCCTTTCTTCCTTTTTGAACCTCTATTTATCCGCTTTCTCCCCCCTCACGATTTGGGATCTCTTCTGATTTGGTTAAAGCATATTTTCCTGGGGTTGTTGCCACCCTTTTAGTATTTTACTTGCTCCTTCTTATACTCTTATCTGGACAAAATGACAAGACGGAAAAATTCAACACAAAAAAAAGAACAAGAGGCAGTACCAAAGGCTAGGGACCTAATCAATACAGACATTGGTAATATGTCAGATCTAGAGTTCAGAATTACAATTCTCAATGTTCTAGCCGGGCTCGAAAAAGGCATGGAAGATATTAGAGAAACCCTCTCGGGAGATATAAAAGCCCTTTCTGGAGAAATAAAAGAACTAAAATCTAACCAAGTTGAAATAAAAAAAGCTATTAATGAGGTGCAATAAAAAATGGAGGCTCTCACTGCTAGGATAAATGAGGCAGAAGAAAGAATTAGTGATATAGAAGACCAAATGACAGAGAATAAAGAAGCTGAGCAAAATAGGGACAAACAGATACTGGACCACGAGGGGAGAATTCAAGAGATAAGTGACACCATAAGATGAAACAACATTAGAATAATTGAGATTCCAGAAGAAGAAGAAAGAGAGAGGGGAGCAGAAGGTATACTGGAGAGAATTATTGGGGAGAATTTCCCCAATATGGCAAAGGGAACGAGCATCAAAATTCAGGAGGTTCAGAGAACGCCCCTCAAAATCAATAAGAATAGGCCCACACCCCGTCACCTAATAGTAAAATTTACATCTCAGTGACAAAGAGAAAATCCTGAAAGCAGCCCGGGAAAAGAAGTCTGTAACATACAATGGTAAAAATATTAGATTGGCAGCTGACTTATCCACAGAGACCTGGAAGGCCAGAAAGAGCTGGCATGATATTTTCAGAGCACTAAACAAGAAAAACATATAGCCAAGAATACTATATCCAGCTAGGCTATCATTAAAAATAGAAGGAGAGATTAAAAGCTTCCAGGACAAACAAAAACTGAAAGAATTTGTAAACACCAAACCAGCTCTACAGGAAATCTTGAAAGGGGTCCTCTAACCAAAGAGAGAGCCTACAAGTGGTAGATCAGAAAGGAATAGAGACCATATACAGTAACAGTCACCTTACAGGCAATACAATGGCACTAAATTCATATCTCTCAATAGTTACCCTGAATGTGAATGGGCTAAATGCCCCTGTCAAAAGACACAGGGTATCAGAATGGATAAAAAAACAAAACCCATCTATATGTTGCCTCCAAGAAACTCATTTTAAGCCCGAAGACACCTCCAGATTTAAAGTGAGGGGGTGGAAAAGAATTTACCATGCTAATGGACATTAGAAGAAAGCAGGAGTGGCAATCCTTATATCAGATCAATTAGATTTTAAGCCAAAGATTATAATAAGAGATGAGGAAGGACACTAAATCATACTCAAAGGGTCTGTCCAACAAGAAGATCTAACAATTTTGAATATCTATGCCCCCAACGTGGGAGCAGACAACTATATAAACCAATTAATAACAAAATCAAAGAAACACATAATAAACAATAATACAATAATAGTAGGGGACTTTAACACTCCCCTCACTGAAATGGACAGATCATCCAAGCAAAAGATCAGCAAGGAAATAAAGGCCTTAAACGACACACTGGACCAGATGGACATCACAGATATATTCAGAATATATCATCCCAAAGCAACAGAATAGACATTCTTC
This sequence comes from Mustela putorius furo, assembly GCF_011764305.1. NCBI lineage: Eukaryota > Metazoa > Chordata > Mammalia > Carnivora > Mustelidae > Mustela > Mustela putorius. The sequence goes on from NW_025421577.1 coordinate 2,616,193, forward strand.
TCTAGTGCACATGGAACATTCTCCAGAATAGATCATATCCTAGGTCCTAAATCAGGACTCCATCGGTATCAAAAGATAGGGATCATTCCCTGCATATTTTCAGACCACAATGCTCTAAATCTAGAACTCAATCACAAAAGGAAGTTTGGAAAGAACCCAAATACATGGAGACTAAACAGCATCCTTCTAAAGAATGAATGGGTCAACCAGGAAATTAAAGAAGAATTGAAAAAAATCATGGAAACAACTGATAATGAAAATACAACGGTTCAAAATCTGTGGGACACAACAAAGGCAGTCCTGAGAGGAAAATATATAGCGGTACAAGCCTTTCTCAAGAAACAAGAAAGGTCTCAGGTACTCAACCTAACCCTACACCTAAAGGAGCTGGAGAAAGAACAAGAAAGAAACCCTAAGCCCAGCAGGAGAAGAGAAATCATAAAGATCAGAGCAGAAATCAATGAAATAGAAACCAAAAAAAACAATAGACCAAATCAATGAAACTGGGAGCTGGTTCTTTGAAAGAATTAATAAAATTGATAAACCCCTGGCCAGACTTATCCAAAAGAAAAGAGAAAGGACCCAAATAAATAAAATCATGAATGAAAGAGGAGAGATCACAACTAACACCAAAGAAATACAAACAATTATAAGAACATACTATGAGCAACTCTACGCCAACAAATTTGACAATCTGGAAGAAATGGATGCATTCCTAGAAACATATAAACTACCACAACTGAATCAGGAAGAAGTAGAAAGCCTGAACAGACCCATAACCAGTAAGGAGATTGAAATAGTCATTAAAAATCTCCAAACAAACAAAAGCCCAGGACCAGACGGCTTCCCGGGGGAATTCTACCAAACATTTAAAGAAGAACTAATTCCTATTCTCCTGAAACTGTTCCAAAAAATAGAAATGGAAGGAAAACTTCCAAACTCATTTTATGAGGCCAGCATCACCTTGATCCCAAAACCAGACAAGGATCCCATCAAAAAAGAGAGCTATAGACCAACATCCCTGATGAACACAGATGCGAAAATTCTCACCAAAATACTAGCCAATAGGATTCAACAGTACATTAAAAGGATTATTCACCACGACCAAGTGGGATTTATTCCAGGGCTGCAAGGTTGGTTCAACATCCGCAAATCGGTCAATGTGATACAACACATCAATAAAAGAAAGAACAAGAACCATATGATACTCTCAATAGATGCTGAAAAAGCATTTGACAAAGTACAGCATCCCTTCCTGATCAAAACTCTTCAAAGTGTAGGGATAGAGGGCACATACCTCAATATCATCAAAGCCATCTATGAAAAACCCACCGCAAATATCATTCTCAATGGAGAAAAACTGAAAGCTTTTCCGCTAAGGTCAGGAACACGGCAGGGATGTCCATTATCACCACTGCTATTCAACATAGTACTAGAGGTCCTAGCCTCAGCAATCAGACAACAAAAGGAAATTAAAGGCATCCAAATCGGCAAAGAAGAAGTCAAATTATCACTCTTTGCAGATGATATGATACTATATGTGGAAAACCCAAAAGACTCCACTCCAAAACTGCTAGAACTTGTACAGGAATTCAGTAAAGTGTCAGGATATAAAATCAATGCACAGAAATCCGTTGAATTTCTCTACACCAACAATAAGACAGAAGAAAGAGAAATTAAGGAGTCAATCCCATTTACAATTGCACCCAAAACATAAGATACCTAGGAATAAACCTAACCAAAGAGGCACAGAATCCATACTCAGAAAACTATAAAGTACTCATGAAAGAAATTGAGGAAGACACAAAGAAATGGAAAAATGTTCCATGCTCCTGGATTGGAAGAATAAATAGTGTGAAAATGTCTATGCTACCTAAAGCAATCTACACATTTAATGCAATTCCTATAAAAGTACCATCCATCTTTTTCAAAGAAATGAAACAAATAATTCTAAAATTTATATGGAACCAGAAAAGACCTCGAATAGTCAAAGGGATATTGAAAAAGAAAGCCAAAGTTGGTGGCATCAGAATTCCGGACTTCAAGCTCTACTACAAAGCTGTCATCATCAAGACAGCATGGTACTGGCACAAAAACAGACCCATAGATCAATGGAACAGAATAGAGAGCCCAGAAATAGACCCTTAACTCCATGGTCAACTAATCTTTGACAAAGCAGGAAAGAATGTCTAATGGAAAAAAGACAGCCTCTTCAATAAATGGTGCTGAGAAAATTGGACAGCCACATGCAGAAAAATGAAATTGGACCATTTCCTTACACCACACACGAAAATAGACTCAAAATGGATGAAGGACCTCAGTGTGCGAAAGAATCCATCAAAATCCTTGAGGAGAACACGGGCACCAAACTCTTCGACCTCAGCTGCAGCAACATCTTCCTAGGAACAACACCAAAGGCAAGGGAAGCAAGGGCAAAAATGAACTATTGGGATTTCATCAAGATCAAAAGCTTTTGCACAACAAAGGAAACAGTTAACAAAATCAAAAGACAACTGACAGAATGGGAGAAGATATTTGCAAACGACATATCAGATAAAGGACTAGTGTCCAAAATCTATAAAGAACTTAGCAAACTCAACACCCAAAGAACAAATAATCCAATCAAGAAATGGGCAGAGGACATGAACAGACATTTCTGCAAAGAAGACATCCAGATGGCCAACAGACACATGAAAAAGTGCTCCATATCACTCGGCATCAGGGAAATACAAATCAAAACCACAATGAGATATCACCTCACACCAGTCAGAATGGTTAAAATCAACAAGTCAGGAAATGACAGATGCTGGCGAGGATGCGGAGAAAGGGGAACCCTCCTACACTGTTGGTGGGAATGCAAGCTGGTGCAGCCACACTGGAAAACAGCATGGAGGTTCCTCAAAATGTTGAAAACAGAACTGCCCTATGATCCAGCAATTGCACTACTGGGTATTTACCCTAAAGATACAAACGTAGTGATACAAAGGGGCATGTGCACCTGAATGTTTATAGCAGCAATGTCCACAATAGCCAAACTATGGAAAGAACCTAGATGTCCATCAACAGATGAATGGATCAAAAGATGTGGTATATATACACAATGGAATACTATGCAGCCATCAAAAGAAATGAAATCTTGTCATTTGCAACAACATGGATGGAACTAAAGCATATCATGCTTCGCGAAATAAGTCAAGCAGAGAAAGACAACTATCATATGATCTCCCTGATATGAGGAAGTGGTGATGCAACATGGGGGCTTAAGTGGGTAGAAGAAGAATCAATGAAACAAGATGGAATTGGGAGGGAGACAAACCATAAGTGACTCTTAATCTCACAAAACAAACTGAGTATTGCTGGGGGCAGGGCGATTGGGAGAAGGGGGTGGGATTATGGACATTGGGCAGGGTATGTGCTTTGGTGAGTGCTGTGAAGTGTGTAAACCTGGTGATTCACAGACCTGTACCCCTGGGGATAAAAATATATGCTTATAAAAAAATTTTTAAAAAGTGTATTTGAAAAACAGAGAAAAAATATAAACTTTACAGTGTAGAAAACTGATAAATACTATGTCAGCCAGATGGCCAAGGTCAATATCAAGAGTGATATATCACAATGATTTCATGTAACCCTGATTAGATGTTAACATGGTACTTGACCTCTGTGATCTTTCTCTTAAAAACCCATAATTCCAGGCTAAGCATGAGGAAAATATCAGGAAAATTCCACTATACATGAATCCCACAAAATGCCTGACTAGTACTCCTTAAAACTATCAAGGTTGAAAAAACAAGAAAACAAGGAAATTTTGAGAAACTATCCCAGCCAAGAAGAGACTAAGAAGGCAAGACAACTAAATATAGTGCTGTATCTGAGTTGGGATCCTGGAACAGAAAATGACATCAGATAAAAATAAGGAAATCTGAGTAAACTATGTTTATTTTTTTTTAAGATTTTATTTATTCGACAGAGATCACAGTAGGCAGAGAAGCAGGCGGGGGGTGGGGGGGGAGAGGGAAGCAGGCTCCCTGCTGAGCAGAGAGCCTGATGCGGGGGCTCAATCCCAGGACTCTGAGATCATGACCTGAGTTGAAGGCAGAGGCTTTAACCCACTAGCCACCCAGGCACCCTGAGTAAACTATGTTTAGTAACAATGTATCAGTATCTGTCCCTTAATGGTAACAAATGTCCCAAGCAAACATAAGATGTTAGTTATAAGGGATACTGGATGCACAGCATCTGGGTATATGGGAATTCTAATACTATCTTACTAGCTTATCAATTTTTCTGTACATTTAAAGAAATTTAAAATGCCAGTGTTCCAAAAAATTAAATCTATTACTTAAAAAATGTTTTCTTTACATACTAGCAGTTTAATACAATGTCCTTATTGGCACTCTTAAAGAATATATGCCTATAATATTTCCTTTTGAAGGCATACACTGGAATTATGTTTTAATATTAATTTAATATGATTGATATTTCTTATATGGATAATTAAATAAACATAAAAGCTTACTTAAGAAATAAAATAATAACTGTTTTTATATATTGCTCAATGGTCTAAAATGCAGATTCCATGAATATTAGTGAAAGAGCTCACAATATGAACCTAAGAGCCATTGTTGAAATCCGAGTGAGCAAGAAAACACAAGAACTAGTTTAAGAGGGACTGGGCTTGGTGTCCTTTGAAACAGTCCAGGGGAATTGAAAGCAGGACGTTAAAAGAGTTAACCCTCGAAAGAAAATAGACACAAAGCACAGTGGTCCCATTTAGATGCTCCCTTTCATAAAAAGGTGGACATAAAATTCTAGAAACTCTTCCTGAGACAGAATCTGGTTTTCTCCACACCAGAAGCTGTGTATGCATCAAATTACAATCTGGTGTCCTTGCTGGTACTAAAAGCTCTCAAGGAATCCTTTAAAGTCTGCTTATTTGAAAAGATGAACTTTTTCTTAGTAGCAACAACAAGAAACATGAAATCACGGGGCAGAAAATAGATCTTCTGAGCTAGGGCAGAAGAACCCAATGTTGCATCCAGGCTTAGTGGTGACAATATGCATTACGGAGGAGGAAAAGAACCCATGTGTCTTTTTAGATTGTATTCAAAGAATAAGATGCCACCAGAGAGAGTGAATCCCATTATGAGGAGATTCGTTATAGGTCCAGATGGGAGAAATGCCTCCTGGGGAGCTGGTTTCCTGCTGGCGTACATGCTCAATAGTACGTAGGACTGTTCTATCTTTTGCGGTGTCCCTCAGTTAGAGATGATGAACCTGCCAGCGGAACTTCCACATGAGGGTCTGTACTATAACCAGAAGAAGGGGAGGAGAATAAAACACCTTGGGACAAAGATAGTATTTATGGGTTTTATTCTATTAGGAGGCTGACATTGGGAAAGAAAGAAGGGTCTGGAGAGAGAAGAAGGATTTGGGGCCTTGGAAGGATGCCCACGTGTTTGCAAGTCCAGCTTCTTCCTAACCAACCCCCACCTCCACCGCCAATGAGAGTGGCTGCAACCAGGTGGGTGTCCACCAAGGCCTGCCTATTCAATATACGTCATAGTATCAGCCACTAATACTGCCCTGTATTACTAGGCTGCAATAAAAGATGGAGACCATGACTCGCTGTGGTATTCCCCAGACTTGACTCACAGGTCGAGTTTCATGAAGCATGCACCATGAAGAGAGAGGACAGCTGAATCTGGAAAAGGGGAGGAGTGAGCTGAATGGAACACCAAGGAAGAAGACAGTTTCTGTATCTCAATATAAACTCAGCATCTAGCATCATGCTTGGCATAGAGTAAAGTCTCAGCAAGTGTTTGTTTAATTAAATGTTAATTCATTACCGGGAGGTGGTGGTGTGCATTTTGGAAGGGGAGAAACCACTGGGTTCGTGTGGACATGGACTTAAATCCTAGCTCTGACACTCTACTAACATTGTGACCTACAGGAAGTTATTTGAACTTTGGTTTCTATATGTATAAAGGAATAGTAATAATATTTATTTTACAGTGCTTTACACAGGATCACAGTGTACATATATGGCAATATAGAATAGAAGACGAGGTGTAGCAGACCGCAGACATTAGAGAAATGTCCCTATGATTAGTCTTGCTATAGTTTCACATTGCTTGTTCCCAAAATGACAAGGGTTATTTGTTATCAAAAGTAGAAGAAATCTCTGATTCTTTCTGTCTATTGCAATGTCCTAGCTAGATACACAAATGCTTGTATTTAACTAAACCTATGTAACTGAATAAAACTATTTTCACTACAGGGCACCTGGCTGGCTCAGTGGGTTAAGCCTCTGCCTTCAGTTCAGGTTTTGGTCTCAGGGTCCCAGGATCGAGCCCTGCATCGGGCTCTCTGTTCAGTGGGGAGTCTGCTTCCCCCTCTTTCTCTGCCTGCCTCTCTGCATACTTGTGATCTCCCTCTCTGTCAAATAAATAAATACAATCTTAAAAAACACTATTTTCACTACAATGTAGAGTTGATATTCAAAGCATGCAAAGATAGCATGATGCCACAAAGTATGTGTATATCTTCCAATGATATAGGGAGCATACGTATCCTTTCGCGGTTACTTACTTCACCTAGAGATTCACAAATAGTGTAACTATGCATTCCAGAGCTCATCTACTTCATCTACTAAAACCTCTGCAATCAAGGAAGAGTGTTCAACCAGTTATTGAAATTAAAATTTTGTCACTTTTCAGCTATCACTCTGAGGATCTCTGTCAATCATGATTTCTAGAAACAGAACTAGCAGTTTCTATGTCTTCCTCAATAAATAAAGTACTCATCTTATAAACAAAGGCCCATTTAGTCATTTTCTGCCAATGCTGAAGAAACAAACCTCTGAAAATTTCATTTATTTCTACCCGCCAAGGAGGGTGACCCCAGTTACTTACTTAATACATATCTTTCTATGATTACTAGTGGTAAAAATAATCCACTTCTACTTTTAAAGTTTGTTCTGTACTAAAATATGTAAAGAATCATAGCAAATTTTATGTTAGCTTCAGGCAGACTTTTAAAAAAAAATTTATTACTGTGTATGCATTTAAAGAAAAATCAGAGTTTTAAGGAAAACCTAGCCGGTCTCTTCTCTTGCCCTCTCACTCATTATTTTGAAAGGCATGTAGCATCTTCTGAATGTTTAATACCAATTTAGAAAAAAAACAAAATCCAAGGATTATCTAGCCCTTTTTGGAAAGCTGCTTTCTCTCAAATTCACAAAAGAATGAAAGAAAAAACAAACCAACCAACCTCCTTGCCAATGAGGCCCCCTGATAACAAAGAAAAACTGCTAACTTTGCTCAGTCCTTACCTGAAAACATCCTCCCTCTCTGCTCCTTCTGCCATTCACTGTCAAAATACAGTAACGGCTTCACGTTTCTGAATCTTTTGTTAATGCTAAAGGCTGAAGAGGAAGGTAGATGCTTGCCCTTTAAAAAACAAGCTAGAAATCAAGAAAACCAAAAGAAAATATTAATAGTAATATTAAGAGACTAACGTCAGTTTTTATGTCTCGAAAGAGCAACTGGATGGGATTTTTTTTTTTTATTTCCATGTTTGTCTGGAGGATAACAATAGCACATCATAGAGTGTGTGTGTGTGTGTGTGTGTGCGCACGCGCGCGTATATGCGTGCATGCGTGTGCATGTTTGACTTATTTACATGGTAAACACAATTCTCCCTTCTGATCCCAATGTGCATAATCTCACTAAATATTTGAGCTCTATTGACAGAGTTTGTTCAGCAAGGGTTAAGACACCTCCACAATCAAATTTGAATATCAGGTTCCCTTGACCTCCCGTAACAACTCTGTATATGAATGTCTTCCACAATAGTGTCAGACTTCTGTCTAAAAGGAGCCAGGCATAAGTGCATGGTTGTTCTTCTGCTTGACTTATTGATCTTTACATAATTCAGTGGACTCATTCCTATTCTTTTTAACAATAGCTTTATTGAGACTACAGAAAGAGTGTATGAATTATAATTCACATACGATAAAATTCGTCCTTTTAAAGTGCACAATCCAACAGTTTCAAGTATATTGCCAGAGTCATTCCCCCATCATTGTCTAATTTTAGAATATTTTTATCCCCCCAACAGTCACTCTCCTTCCAACCTCTGGAGCCCGACTCATCTACCTTCTGACTGTGGATTGGTCTCTTCCGGACAGGACATTTTCCTATTGCTCCTTTGTTTTTACACCCTTACATAGATTTTCTCACCACCAGTCGCCTAGTGTGTTTCATTTGGGCCTTTAAATCAGAGTTATATCTCCAGAGAGAAATTATATGTTAAAAATCCCTTCTTTTTCTATTTTATTATTTGAGGTGTAATTGACATTTAGCATGACATTGGTTTCAGGTGTATAACATCATGACCGGGTATTTGTATACACTGTTAAATAATCACCACAATAAATCCAATAAACATCTGTCACCACACATCATTATGCAACTCTCCCAGCAGCTTTCAAATATGCAATACAGTGTTCTGAGATGTGGTCACCGTGCGCTACATTACAACCCAGGACCTATTTATTTTATAACTGGAAGTTTATACCTTTGGACCCCTCCTTCAACCATTTTACCCACCTGCCCCTAACAACCACCAATCTGTTTTCTGTATCTACAGGGTTTTTTTTCTTAAATTTGTAAAAAAGATTTTTATTTATTATTTGACAGAGACAGTGAGAGAGGGAAGCAGAGGAGTGGGAGAGGAAGAAAGAGGTTTCCTGCTGAGCAGGGACACGAGTGCGGGACTCGATCCCAGAACCCCCGGATCATGACCTGAGCTGTAGGCAGAAGCTTAGCGACTGAGCCACTCAGGCGCCCCCAATGTTTTTGTTTTTGTTTCTGTTTTTAAGTTTTAAGAGAATTCTTTACTCATTTCTTAAACAATAATAAATTATGAAATGATTAAGCTCCTTAGATGAATTTATTCATTCCAACAAATATTTATTGAGGCATTTAACCAGTGTGTCTCCAAGTGTGGAGTTTGCATGACCTAAACAGAATCCATGGGGTCCTTTATAAAGAAGCAAAAATTCGGGATTCACCTCACACCTAATCAGACTTTCAAGCAGGAAACAAAGAAGGCTTCACTTTACAGGGCCTCTAGTTCTGCTTCTTTTTTTTAAGATTTTATTTATTTATTTGAGTGAGAGCTAGAAAAAGAGAACCAGTGATGGGGACGAGCTGAGGGAGAGAGAAAGAGAGAAACATTGTCCCCATTGAGCAGGGGGCCAGACAAGCGACTCGATCCCAGGACCCTAGGATCATGACCTGAGCTGAAGGCAGAGGCTTAACTGACTGAGCCACGCAGATGCCCCACCTCTGGCTAATCTTCTGCACACTAACATTTGTCACTTGGAGGCCAAGTACATCCTAGTGAGAACAGCTCTGTGCACTCAAGAGGAAAATGTGTCCATCTGCCAATATGACCTCGGTCTTTTCACTCCTTAATTGCTGAGAAGCAAATGGCTGACTGGATCCCTTCTCCAGATTAGAGAGGAAGAAGAGATGGAAGAACAATGTCAACCTTGTGCGCTGCGATGGGGGACTGAGAACCTGTTGTTGCTCAATGACAAGCCTGTAAGTAAAGAATCTTGTTTGTTCCGTCGCTAATGTGGCTTTTTCCTCTGGACGTGCCCCAGGAGGTGGATCAGAGCATCAAGAAACAAGGGGAAAAAAACAATACAGTACATCTAACACAGTCAAGCAAGGAAGGAGAGAGACAGGGGGGGAAATGAGCTTAGATTAAGCATCCCAAAAATGTAAAAATTAAACCACTAGAAGAGATAGGCCAGACCAGGAACAATAGTGAGCACTTAGGGAGTTTCAATCATGCTATAAAAGACTTTATAGAAATATAAAACTAAAAATATTCAATAGATGTTGAAAAATAGGCCAGTTACTGGTGAGATCAGAATTGGTGACCTCGATGATACAATGTAAGAAATATCTTAAAGCACAAAGCCAAAAGCACAAAGAAACAGAAAACTGTACCGGGAATCTGAAAATTTGGAAGGGAGATCTTATAGAAATGCATGTGGATTGTTCTGGAGTTCTGGGGGTAAGGGCAGAAACAGACAGAGGACAAGAAATGAAATAAAATAAACATGTATGTTTTTTTCACTTGAGCTGAATAAAGAGCCAACCCTGCAGATAAAAATTATTCATTAAAAAATCCGGGCAAAGTTAATGATTAAAAAAATGCTTGGAGAAATTCCAGAACTTCAAAGAAAAGAAGAAAACATGTACAAGCTTCCAGAGAGAAGAAACAAATTACCTAAAAAGGAAAATGGATCAGACCAGCCACAGGCTAAGTTATCTGCCACAAGGGCAAAAACAAAGCAGCAGAAAACCATGTATAGAATATTGAGAAGTTAGAATTACAGCCTGATCATTCCATTCCTAGTCAAGATTCTAATCTCTGACAGGGAAAAAGAATGATACATGTGGATATATTATACTTCCGGAAATATACTTTTCTTCTTCCTCATTAACTAACACCATTATCAGGGAAAACCCCGAGAGACAGCAAGGCAGAAGGACTAACGGCGGAAGAGGAGAGGGATGGATAGGTACATTTCATATACCTATAACCGAAATGAATGCAATAAAATGGTCATAAAGATGCTCAAGATTTAAGAGAAATCTTTAAAATAAAATTACTGTAAATCATCAAAATCGAAGAGAACTGACATCAAGAGGGAAAATATAAGACGAATTTGGGATTGAAGAGATTAAATTATGCCAATTAAAACTCAGAGTTAGGTTGTTGTAAAGGAGAGGGAAGGGTCGCCTGGGTGGCTTAGTGGGTTAAGCCTCTACCTTCGGCTCAACTGGGTCATGATCTCAGGGTCCTGGGATGGAGCCCCCATCGGGCTCTCTGTTCAGCGGGGAGCCTGCTTCTCCCCTCTCTCTCTCTGCCTGCCTCTATGCCTACTTGTGATCTCTCTCTCTGTGTTAAATAAATAAATGAAATCTTTAAAAGAAAGAAAAAAAAAAAGGAAAGGTGAATGAAAGAAAAAAGAAAGCCTCTCTCAGATTGTAGCCAATAAGAAGACCAGGGAAATGAATATGTTCCAAAAACCTCAGCTTGGGGAGAAGCATGCTGGGAAGTGGGGAATGAAGTCCTCGTGAGTTAATAGCTGGTGACCTGTCCCCAAGCCTAGCAGGGACACATGAGTGTGCCAAAGCAGTCAAGCTAGGGATGATGGCTACAAAGGAAATAAAAGCTATGGGAAAAATAAATACAACTTGTTAAATTCTTTCAAAAAAAATTTTAAGGATAAAGGGAAAAGAAACTGCTATTAGAGGACAAATAAATAAAAAGGAGGAAAATAATTGAGTAAGTAATCAACAAAGTTGAAGACATGCACAAGATACATATTAGAGAAATACAGATCACATCTCTATCCTAAAACAAGTGAAATTGGCAAGAAATTACAAAAACCATACCAACATAACCTAACCTACTTATAAATGAAATATAACAGTCCCCAATAACTCTTGGATCAAAAAAGAAAATGCATACCATTTATAAATACAAAAGTATAGAAAGAACACACCATGCCACAACCCATACAATCTAGCAAACTGTCAGTAGAGAAATGGTATTGCTTTAAGTGCTTTAATTATTAAAGAAAACAGTTACTATGCTGAAATTTCTCATTATCAAGATGTAATTTTAATACTTTATTTTGTATCTAATTCAAACTATCTTTTAAGATTCATGATTTTCGGCCATTTTAATATCTACATTTAATCTGCCCCATCAATCAAATAATTTCAACAGAAGTCAAAAGAAAAGACTAATAAAAAATAGTCCACATAGTAGGTTATAGGATGAAAATGGAAACATTCATTAAAACATTAAAATAAGAACATTTGAGATAACTGGATATTTTGGTGAATTTTTAAAAACAGCTTGGGCTGCCATAACAAAATACAACAGATTGGGTGGCTACAATGACAGTTCTGGAAACTGGGAAGTTCAAGGTCAGGGTGCCAGCCAGTTGTGTTCTGCAGTGAGGGCTCTCTTCCTGACTCGAAGCCAGATGCCTTCTCCCTATATTCCATGTAAGGAAACTTGTGGCAGAAAGAGACAAGACTTTTGGTATCTTTACCTTTTTATACAATAATCCCATCATGACTGGGCCATCCTCATTACGCCATCTAAATTTAATTACATCTGAAAGGTCCCATCTCTAGATATAATGAAACAGGGGGTCAGAGATTCAACCTATGAATGGGCAGGGGGGGAAGAGACACAATTCAGTCCATAGCAGGACCCATCACAGATTTTTGCATTTTCACTGTCTTTATTTAGAATTTTTATTCAATTTAAAATTAATCCAGTTTCATATACAAGCACAAAAGTTGTGAAATATATTTCAGCGTTATTATAAATGTTTATATGTACCATGAGTTTGCAGACATTTTACTAGTTAAGAAGTCATTCTGAACTTGCTTCCTGCATATAGCCTAAGAAGGACTTCGATATCTAGGCAATCAGAGACCTTTAAGTACACTCTTTCTTCAAAAGCTTTTTAAAAAACAGTGCACAAACTAAACAGAGCCAGCTGTTGGAAGTATCCATTAAACATTAACTGTTCCAGGTAAAATTATCACAATCCACACTTTACACATAAGAAGCTATCTCTGAGATTATTACTGTAATACCTAACTATACTGCTAACAATGGAAGAGCTTAACAACTAGTAAACTTGCCACTCCAGGTATTACAAAGAGAAGTTAATGTATTTGAAAGTAAAACAGCCAGGGCCTCATAAAAGTAAGGTGAACAGGGGTGCTTGTGTCTGAGCTTCTGACTCTTGGTTTTGGCTCGGGTCATGGTCTCAGGGTGGTAAGATCCAGCCTTGTGAGATCCCACTGGGCGTGGAAACTCCATGGAGTTTCTCTCCCTTCCTCTTCCTCTGCCCCTCACCCCCATCGTGTGCATGAGCACAATCTCTCTCTCTCTCTCTCTCTCAAATTAAAAAAAATCATTTTTTGAAATTTATTTTTATTGATTATGTTCAATAAAGAAAATCTTTTTTTTTAATTTTTTATTTTTTATAAACATATATTTTTATCCCCAGGGATACAGGTCTGTGAATCACCAGGTTTACACACTTCACAGCACTCACCAAAGCACATACCCTCCCCAATGTCCATAATCCCACCCCCTTCTCCCAAACCCCCTCCCCCCAGAAACCCTCAGTTTGTTTTGTGAGATTAAGAGTCACTTATGGTTTGTCTCCCTCCCAATCCCATCTTGTTTCATTTATTCTTTAAAAAAACTAAGATAAACAAAATCACAGAGTAGTAACGAATTAACAAGACAAATGCAAATCTTCAGAATTATTTGCTGCTTGAAATTCTTTATATTGAAAGATGATACAAATTCTATATATGAAATGATTTCACATAATCCTTTATGAAATTTTCTTTTCCTGTTCTGTAGCAATAAACAAAGCCCACCCAAATGAGAACAAGCAAAGGCTTTATTCAGAGCTTGCCATAACAAGAATCAGTCCCCACCAGTTGTGCCTGGCAGAGACTCAAAAGGCAGAGGAGTGGGAAAGCTTCATAGTGGGGAAAAAAACTGGAAGGTTTTGGGTCTGCCCTGATTGGAGGCATGTGGTTATGTGGAAACTGGAGGCAGGCTAAGTAGAAGTAATTCATTCTAGATGACTGGTTAGGGGAGCATGTTTGGTTTTGTTTGATCATAAGTTAGAAGTGGAGCAGAAATTAGGAAAGCTGACAGTTATTGATTATTTCCAGTTTGGGCTGATCGCTACAGAAGTTATGGTTTCGTGTCCTGGCCTGGTTGCTGCAGATTGTGCTCAAGGAACCATGAGAGACTGTGGACTCTGAGGAACTAACTGACGGTTTTGGAGGGGAGGGAGGTGGGAGGTTGGGTGAGCCTGGTGGTGGGTATTGTGGAGGGCACGTATCACACTGAGCACTGGGTGTGGTGCATAAATAATGAATTCTGGAACACTGAAAAGAAATTTAAAAAATAAATAAAAATTTAAAAAATAAAATTGAATTAAATTAAAAAAAAAAAAAGATTGTGGTTGAGGGCTCCATTTTTATATGCGGTCTGGCTGTTGTCTATTTGTGTTCAGTCTCCCAGTTTCCATCCTGATAAATGTCTGACAGATACTGTCCCAATAGAATTTGAATTCAGGGGCTCCTGGGTGGCTCATTTGGTTATGTGACAGCACTCTTGGTTTCTGCTCAGGTCATGATCTCAAGGGTCATGGGATCAAGCCTTGGGCTCCTTGCTCAGTTAGGAATCTGCTTGAGATTCTCTCCCTCTGCCCTTTCCCCCATTTGCCTGCACCCAATAAATACATAAGCCTTAAAATAAAAAAAAAAATTTTTAAAAAAAAGAATTTGAATCCGTAATGATTTGGGGCAGTGAAAGAAGAAGCAGACAAGTCCTACTTCTAAGAAAATGCAAATCAATCTGATCATCTCTCATTTTAGATATATTGTTTTACAATAATAGTCTTCTTCCTTTTATTACTACATTTTGTGTTATATCCTGTATTAACTAAGTTGCTTTTCAAGCATATCATTTTAAGCCCATGAAAATATATATGTAGAGCTAAATAGCCCTATTTCATTTTACATCATATATATATGATATACATGATGCATATATATATATATATATATATATATATGATGTAAAATCCTTCAGAATAGCTGTCATTTTATCATTATAACCAAAAATTCCTTAAGTGTTAAATTATATGATACATATTGATAGGGAATATATTCTAGGTATAGATTTTAGGTTCACTTGAATGAGGTTTTCAGTATCCCCAGGGATTCGTATCAACACAGATATTCTACCATATTACCTGTTTTCCAAGGGCTGATGTCAGCTTCAGGGTAATAAAGCCACCACCACCATAATAACAATTATTACCATTTATCAAGCTATGACTCTCTGCCAGGATTTCTGTGTATATTCACATTTAAGTTTACTTAATCTTTTCTTAATCTTTACAACACTTTCAATGTAGTCTAAAATAGAAAGCCAAGTTCTACAGATTCATTCATTCATTCAAGAAACATATATTGAGCCCCTCTGAGGCCCGAGGCTCAAGGGGACAAGCCAGAAGTCAGATCCAACCCTGTTAGCATCCACTTTCTGTGTTCTTATTCAAATGTGCCCAGTCTTCTTTGTGAGCTGAAGCTCATTCAAAGGAAATAAATCTTTTGAATTTTAGGCTCTAAATTACAGACAAGAATGTCCCCAATAAGTTTTTCTTTCACTGAAATTGAGTGCATTGGACACATAAAAAACAAGAATCCCAAAATCAAAGTTTATACTTGGTCTTTACTATATTCTTCTGAAGGGATGTTTTGTAATTTTTTTTTTCCAATTGGCAAATAGTCATCATAACATGCTGCTTGGGGATGCTAAGGGGTAGTCCATGTGAGATGTGATGATGAGCAGAAGATAGGAGTTCATAAAGCAGTAACAAATATATTCCACGCGATGGTTAATTTTAAGTGTCAACTTGATGGGGCCATAGGATGCCAAGACATTTGGTCAAACACTATTCTGCGTTTCTATGAGAGAGTTTCTGGATAAGATTTACATTAATCTGTAGACTGAGTAAAGCAGATGGCTGTCCATAATGTGAGTGAATGTCATTCAGTCAAGTGAAGACATGAATAGAACAAAAATTCTCAGAAAACAGGAGATCCTCCTGCCTGAATGCTTGAACGAGAACATGGGCATCTTTTCCCCCTTTGGACTTGGATTGATCATTGTATTTCTTGAGTCTCCAGTCTGCTGGTTTGCAGACAGGAACTTACACCATCAAAACCCAGATACGTTCTCATGAATTTGGAGTCAACCTGGAAATACATATTGGCCCTCTTTGGCCCCTGGCTTGCCAATTCCTTTTAATAAAACAATGTCTGCCTTTCTACAGAAAGAAGGAAAGATAGATGATAGATACATAGATATGTATATATATAAATGTGTGTATGTGTGTGTGTGTGTGTGTATACACACATGTATTCTATCCATCCTCTCAGTTCTGTTTCTCTGAAGAACCCTGACTAAAGTAAACTACCCTAATTCTCTGCTGGAGGGAGAAAGCAACACCACCACTTTTATAAAGGGGAACTGAGCTATTTATTAGGAATAAATATTTTTAAATAAATGATGCATTTTGGGAATGTCTCCATTTCACAGACCTATCAAAAAGAAATAATTAGAAATAAATACAAATCAATTTCCACAGAAACCTGTTGAAAAAAATAAAAATATATAATTTCGATATACAATGATAGAATATGGTAAATAGAATGTAGAATAGCCAAGTGGGGAAATAGATAATTATAATTATCATGTTTTAAAAATCAAGTTATATGTTAGTATCTGGATAATTTTCATGTTATGTGTAATTCTCTGTTGTAGTAGGTTTCTTGGTTTGTTTGGTTGCTAGCTTTATAATGGCGACTATCTTATGTGGCAACGTCTTCAAGAATTGGGCTCTATTTCTTTATCCTTTGCATCTAGGTATGGTCATGTGAGAAACTTCTGGAAACATAAAAAGCATCTATGTAGTACATTATAATGTATGCACCCTTTAAACCATTTAAAATAATACTGTGTATTGTGTATAGATAAATTCATGGGTAGTAAGGTTAATAAATCACAGACAGGAAGGATAATCCATTACTTCATGATCATGGTTTGTTCTGATAATGAAGAGAGAGAAGAGGATTGAGAAGAAGTGTTGTAAAAGGATTTTCAACCGTCCGTCTTAATTTAGTTTTCCTTATATAACTTTTAAATACCAAAAATAAATATAGCTAAATATTATTTTTAAGAGATGGGCACAAATGTCTGTTATATCATTTTATGTGTTTTAAATATGTCTTCTTTAAATGAAAAGATATAATCAAGTTACCTTTATTATAGGTATTATTAAAGCCTAACAGATAGAAGGAAAAAATGTTTCAGATGAACACTGGTTAGTGATTTTATAAAACATCAAATGTTTCTTAGCCACCATTTTAACCAGTGACGATGTGTAATGGAAAAAATATAATACTCAAAATAAATATGAAATATAAAATTCTTAGGAATATTTTAATGGGAAATATGCAGAACATATGACAGACTTAATCAAAGAAATGGAAAAATATGTGCCTGAACAGGTAGAAGGAAATTTTTCAAATGCTAATTCTTCAATTAAATAATTTTATATAATTTCAACTAAACCCTAGTGAGGTTTAAATTAAACTCCTGGGGAGACTGCAAATTCTGTGAAATCATAAATGGCCAAATAGCTCAGATATTTAATAAGAGGACATAAAAAGAAGGACCTTGAAATTTCAGTAATTAAAAGAACAGGTTACTTATGCAAAGATATTATCAAAACTTCAATGGATCCTGTTTAGAGAGATAGATCTTAGATATACCTTAGCATTCTTACTTATAAGAATTTCCATTTATATTTCTTATTTATATGAATTCAGTACATAATTACCTTTTCATTACAAAGAGCTAGGAATGAAGTCAATCAAAAATAGTGGGGATTCAATTAACTACACTTTCAGGGAAAAAAATTAGTTCTCTGGGATCTCCATCAAACACGTTCTAAACAGAATAGTTGGATGCTGAAGCTTGGTGTTAGAACCACTGTGCCAGGTTTCATACAAATACAGAAAATTCACTGAGGAAGGGAAGACCTATGGCCATGGCACCTGCTGGAGAAATTATCTCTGGGCCACAGAATCCCCAGAAGAACCAGCATCAGCTCCCTAAACGAGAAGCTACCCTTTTATTTTTTTTTAAATATAAGCAATCAGTATACAACACTGGAAGCAGGAGGAAAAGAGCAGACAGAAATGATAACTCCATGCTCTAAAATGAGAAATAAAAAAATCTACCCAAGAAAACAGAATTAATGCAAGAAATTAGAGAGGACTTTACAAATAGCTCATTAGTATTCCCAGGCAGATTCAAGAGAATTGCTGGGATAAAAACAAGAGCAAGTTGCAAAGAGAGGTGATTGGACTGCAGGGAAAGGTCTTGGAAATTGAAGGCACGATTGAAAAAATTCCTCCCTCATTCTTAAGTAAAGAACAAACTGCAGGGGCACCTGGGTGGCTCAGTGGGTTAAAGCCTCTGCTTTCAGCTCAGGCCCTGATCCCAGGATGGGATCTAGCCACATCAGGCTATCTGCTCAGCAGGGAGCCTGCTTCCCTTCCTCTCTCTGCCTGCCTCTCTGCCTACCTGTGATCTCTGTCTGTCAAATAAATAAATAAAATCTTAAAAAAAAAAAAAAAAAAGAACAAACTGCAAGTTCCAGAAACAAAATTTGGGAAGATCAACTATTCAAACTATGGGAAAGTGAAAAGATTCAACACAGAGAAAAAAGGTAAAATACGTACTTGGCAAATGTAGGCAAACATATAGCATACAGAAAGAAAACATATGGAAATTAAATAATCAAGCAAATTAATTACAAGTTTCCATAGCCAATGAAAACATTTTAGGAAAACCCACACAGACAAATCTTATTAGAAATTTTGACTTCCTACAAGTTTCCAGAAACACACATATACACATGCAAAAAAACACAGAGCCAAAATAAATGAAAACAGTAAACAAACACACAAAACACCCAGGTTTACAAAGGAAAGAGAACAACAATGGCTTTGTGGTTCCTATCTGCAATACCACAGTCCACGTTAACAGAATTATAGGAAGTCCATGTTAACAGAATTATAGGAAATCATTACAAACCTCTCAAACTTGAGTTCAATTGGGAAGACAAAAGCAGGAGAAGCAGGTTAAGTTACAGAATATTAAACATGCTCCCCCCCCCCTTTTTTTTACTATATATGCATGCATAGCCAAACAAAAAATATGGAAATTTTGACATGTTAGCTGTTTAAACACAATGATGGCATGATATGTGTTAACATTCATGTCCAAAAGGAGTCTAAAAGGATACTCTGGAACCAATTCTGGGAAGTGGGGGGAGTGGATTTCCCCACCACCAACAAGGAATGCCCCGACACCAACTGGGTGTCCTCGGTTCTGACACTGGCTACGTGGAGATCAGATCCCCCTTTGTTCAGATGCCATTTGCAAGCCCAGGTCATCACCTGTGCTTCTGGTCAATCAGCTATAAATCTGAGATTCCCACCGTCTCCTCCTCAGGTTCAAATAATTTGCTACAGCATCTCACAGAACTCAAGAACACTCTGTACCTAGCGTACACTGGTCTATTATAAAAGAATATAATAAAGGATCCAGATGGGAAGCATGCTTAGGGCACAGTATGTGGGAAGGGACAGGAAGCCTCTATACCCTCTCCAGGAGTGCCCCTCTCCCCAAACCTCCACATGTTCATTGACCTGGCACCTCTCCAAACCCTATACCTTTGGGATTTTTATCGAGGCTTCATCATATAGGTCTGATCAATCATTACCTCCATTTTTAGCCCTTCTCCCATCTCAAAAGAATGGACTGGGCGTGAGGGGAAGTGAGCACTGGCTGGAAATTCCAAGCTTCTGATCATGGCACAGTCTTTCTGATGACCAGCCTTCATCCAAGAGCCCACGCAGACTCACCTCATTAGAACAAAAGACACTCCTGTCACCCAGAAAATTTGAAGGGTTTCAAGAGTTCAATGTCAGGAACCCAGATCAAAGACCGAATACTAGAGCAAAAAAATGTTCCTGGTGTTCTTGTCATTTAGGAATTTAAAGGGGTTTTAGTTGGGCTGTGCCACAAACAGGGACGGAGATATATAGAAGAAAGATATATTTCTTGTTTATAAATCACAATCTCACAATGTCTCTGTTAGGGGCCAAACACTGTGATTTATCTGCCCACAAGGAGCCCTCCCTCCATTAGGGCAGACAGAAAACCCAAATGCAAAGCCAGTGAGGACATATGGTGAGGATGACCTCTTTCCCACGCTACACGGAAGCCAGGTTTGAAGGGATCCTACCCTGGCCACATGGATATGTGCAACGGGGCCCCTACTGCTGATGCTCAAGTCGTAGGGGTAGCAGGACTTAACCAGCTCACAGGAGAGGAGAAAGCATTGCAGGCAGAAGGCAAAACATGAGGCAAAAACAACACGTTGTGTAGGAGGAAAGAAACAGGACTACAAGCTGAGCAGTTGTCAGAACGTTTACAGAATGAGTCATTATGTAGACAGAAATGGGCTGAAGAGTTTAGTGAGCTAGACCCAAATCAAAGTAGGCTTTCTAACCCTATGCTAAATACTTTGAAGTATATTCTGCAGGGCATCACTTTTCAATCTTTTGAAATGGAATAACCTCTTATTCAAACAATATCTACCCAGAGATCCAGTATATAAAACATGAAAATAAAAAACAGTCCCTTATTAGTATAATTACACAAGCTATAGTTGGTGACATCAATTTATACAGTCAAGTACACTGAGGCCACTTCAATGAACCCCCAAATCTCACCCTCAGCATATTTTATTTCCGAATTTAATTTTAGTGGCACGTTAGCCAACAAAATTCTTAAATCACAGAAAGAAATATTTCCAAATAGTCATTCAACTTTTATGAAACAGAAGTGGCAAAAGAAGCATTATTCTGGGACCTTGGTGGACAAAGGGAGAGCTTGAGCACCAGCAAACCTGAAGCATGGGTTCATAAGCTGACCAGGGATCCGTCCTTCAGGTAAGTCCCCAGGACTGGCTAAGGATTTATAGTAACCTGTCACCAGCAACCTTTAATACCTGCTTAACATTTTTTTAAAGGCTTAGGTAGGGCTGGGGTTCCTTTACGAAACAGTGTGTTTCTTTGTATCCACATTTTTTCATTACCAAGTAACAAAATCCAAATCTGGGAATTTAAACAAAAGGGATACATTCAGCGGGGACCAGCCAGCTAGGATGCAATTGTGTGCTGCAGGGCACAGTCTGCACGGTGGGGACCCTGCAGTGGGTTCATGAGTGATTCCTGTACTACCTTGCACATGGATGTCTTCTTAGCTGACCTCAGGTCCTGAGCCCATCCTCGGCTTTCTGGGGATAGGGAGAAAGAGGAACTTTCTCTGCAGCTCCTAGAGTAGAGGATGAGCAGTGGTGGCTGCCAATGAGAAAAGGAGCTTATGCATGAAGTTGAGACCACGAGAGTCAGTCCATCACTGAGGAAAGAAACCGTCTAGATTTTTCCTTGAAACTTAGAAGGGAATGGGAGCTTTCTGTATGCTGTGAATGGCAGGGGCTCCTCACCTCTTGTTCCCCCGGCACCCTAGCAAATTCATAAAACATCAGTCTGGTAACCAAAGAGTTTTGTCTCTGGTGAGTGACCTTTCCTCTGGTTACAATGGGAAAACGCCTGAGACTGGCACCGGGTCAGAGAACCATTCCCTGTTGTGGGACATTATTATTCTTACAACACTCCACAGATATCATCAACATGGACAGAACTTCCAGAGGGTCATTCCTTAAAACTTCTCTATTCCATGAGACTGGTAAACATGTCTAGGGAGGGCAAGTCAGTAGGTAAATACTTGGAGCATATCACACAGTTTACACATTGAGAAGAGAAATCTTAATCTCAAACATTCACTGTGGATCAGACAAGAGTCACAGCATCTTACACATTAAACTCATTTTATCGTCACATCACCCCATGTTACTAACATGGTACTAACATTATCCTGTTTTACTCACGAGGGAGTGTGAAACAGTGAAATTAAACAACAGACGTGTTCAGGAAACACAGAACAGGAGCGGGTTTCCAATCTAGGCCGTCTAACTTCGGAATCCAGTTTACTTATCCCGAGGGTCTGCAGACCAAAAACTGATACCAACTACATTTGGAGGAAGCATGAAGTCTTTCTAGACAGTAAGTACAATTTTTGGAATTATTTTTCAAGTTGTTCATCACTCCTAACTAGTTAACACCGGTTATTCACACTCATGAAGAACAGCGGCTAATAATTCCTTAAATTTCTTTTTTAAATTATATTTAATCTTGGGGCGCCTGGGTGGGCTTAGTGGGCTTAATCTTATCGGCTTTCAGCTCAGGTCAAGATCTCAGGGTCCTGGGATCGAGCCCCAAGTCAAGCTCCCTGCTCAGTGCAGAGTCTGCTTCTTCCTCTGTCCCATCCCTTCTCACTTTTTTTCTCTCTCAAATTAATAAATAAAGATCATATATATATGATCTCTCCAGTCTTTTATATGGGAAAACATTTCCTACTACTCTAGTATTCTTACTTTCTCTTCAATGTTCTTTTGTAATTTTCCAAATCAAACATTTTCCTGAAACACTCATTGAAGTTTTAAAAAATACAGAGTTACAAAATCAAACACATTCCTAATAAAAACAAGTGGGCCACTGTTTATTTAGGTTAGAGTGGATGGTTACTGGGACAGTCAACTTCAGGGGACTCTTGGCAAGGCATTTCACTTGATTGGTAGTGAGGTCTTGAGTGATTTGTAATTGATCTTGAAACACTTCCACAGAGACTGTTTTATACAAAACAAAACAAAACAAAAACCTTGAAAACTCACATTTAATCCTGAGTCACATTTAATCCCATCATCTGACAAGCCCTTGTTCTCCAATACTCTGCTAGTCGACCCCACTTCCTATTCTTCGGAGGATCAGGCAGCCTCCCCCATGTTTCTTAGACTTCATATCCCAAGATCACCTCTGAAAGAATTAAATGAATGATTTCTTGGATCCCACTTATTTCCTTCTAGTGAGGCTGGTGTTTACTCCGTGTCTTAAAGGTGGTTAGTAAACGATTCTGGTTGTAGTTGTCCTTTAAAAGTCTGTTATTCAGAAACTCACAGTTCAAATACAGCTACTATAAGTGCAAACACTTTCTCCATCAACTACAGAGAAGACTGTGTTACTTAGCATAATGGACCTCAGCATTTTCCAAGATATACCTATTGACTAGATATTTTTAAGAAACCCATCCAAGAACCCACTGAGCCCCATGTCCTACACGTTACAGAATGGTGCTCTAGGCTTAGGTTTCTGCAGCCATGAATCGGAGAAATATTCCCTTTCCCCATCCAGAAAAGTAGCTGCTAACACGCAGCTTGAGTGAATGTTTTGTATGAAGTGCCGGGACAGAGAGCCGGGACTCCATGGGTCTTCAGAAGTGATAATACAACTTTTTGTAATTTCTTGCTAACAGATGGCTTTTATGTGTGGTAGAAGCTGGTCTGGGACTCAACCTTCATTTTAACACTTTCTCTGGTGACACAACTGGAGGGCAGGAAACCTACAGGCCCCCAGTCGGCTTCCACACTCAGAGCGGAGGCTGCTTGAGATCCTCTCCCTCTGCTCCTCCCCACCTCGTGCGCCCACACTCCCTCTCTCTGTCTCAAATAAATAAATCAATCTAAAAAGATAAATCGTAAATAAAGTTTATTAAAACACACTTGGATCTTTTAAAACGGTATGGAATATTAAAACTGTTTTAAACAAAAATCGTTTGCTGAATAGCTGGAGCACCTGCGTGTGACAGTGTAGGTGAAGGGAAACTACCACAGGATTTTAGGGAAGGAAATAATACGATCAGATTTACATTTGAAAGCCACGTCTAGCATCTGTGGGAAGAGCGAATTTGACAGAAAAAAAGGATGAAAAACACAGAGCCCCTTAAGAAGCAATTAGAAGGAGAGCAATGGTGCTGGGAACGGGGAGAAGTTGGACTGAAAGCTGATTTAGAAGTAAACCTGCAAGGATTTAAGTCATTCTCCTATCTTGTTGGTCTCATTTGTAGTCTTTCTTTGCGACCGTGAGATCTGCTGATGCAGACTAGCTTTGTAGGAATGGAACGAATGCAGACCTCAGATTAAGTCCCAGATCTTGGATTTATTGACTCTGGGATGTTCAGCAAATCACTTAGCCTCTTGTTCCTCCATTTCCTTCATCTGTAAAATGGGAATAATAATTTCTACCTCACAGGTTTAATAGGGAGAAAAAAGGGAAAAACAAACACCTTAAAGTATTAGGACAATGTCTACCTACACAAACAGTAAATGATTATTGCTTTTGCAAGAAAAGAGCAGTTTAAGACTAGACAATCAAAGTGGGAACTACCGTTTAGAAAGACATATAAGATAAGACTGTAGGCATTAAGCTGTACCTTCACATAGAAACCAGGCGATTTAAGAGAGAGGAAATGAAATGAGTAAAATGGTGTTACTTTTGCTTTGCTTGATTCAATCTTATTTTTTTCTGAGTGGAATTGTATGGATAGCAGGGACTTCACCTGCAAAACTAAAATGCAACGATGAAAGGAGAAAAGATGAAGATGAATTATACAGGCCAATACAGAATCTGAAAAGGCTTAGTCCTAGGCTGGCAAGTTAGCTTAGGCTTGTTACCTAAACAAGCAAGGATGCCTGGGTGGCTCAGTGGGTTAAGCATCTGCCTTTAGCTCAGGTCATGGTCCCAGGGTCCCAGGATCAAGTCCTGCGTTGGGCTTCTTGCTCAGTGGGGAACCTGCTTTTCCCTCTGCCTACAGCTCTCCCTCCTTGTGCTTGCTCTCTCTCTCTCTCTCTCTGAAAAATAAATAAATAAAATATTTTTAAAAAGGAACGAAGAAACGGAGGAGAGAAAGAAAGAAATAAAGAGGGTGAGGAGATTGGCTGAGGCTCCTTGCTGTTTGACTGAAGGACAGAGATGAGCAGCGAAATGCACCTTCATCCCCACATGAGCTGCCTGAGTCATGAGCCCTGCACCTCCCTGGGCGCCCAGGTAAATCCCTTCCTTGAGAGCCAAGAAAAGCTTCTCACTGCCCTTCCTAATTAGGGCTGAGAATGAATGATCAACGTGTCAAAGCAGACGTGCCTGGATCTTCTTCAGCTGTCCCGTGGACATTTAATTCTCCATTGCCCTTAGGAGGCTGGATTTGGAGCAAAGAAGATATATAAATTAAATAAATAGGTCTGTGCATGATGTAAAGTGTTCCCTCTATTCCAGAAGTATCTCCCTGGTGTTACAGACTGGTTCTACTGAAATAGATCAAACCACCACAGATATCCTACAAACACTTCTGTGTTTGCAGTTATGAGCAGCCGATGACCTCAAGGGAACAGGTGCTCATTTTTCCCCCCATTTTATTACCTTAATTTCTGTCATAAGATATCATTTTGTCACAGAAGGTAATGATGGATTGTGCTGACCTTCGAATATCACTAAAAAACAGACAAACTGGGTTTTAATTTCTTTTTTTCTCCCTGACACAGGTCATGAATTTTCACCACTTTTTAGAGTCACCTTAGCCCTGGATTCCTGTAAAAATGGTTTACTGACAAATTCAGCATAAGATCACCATGAAAGAATGGGACTAGGCTTTGGCATTGTCTCTAAAACTTATTCCCAATTGTTTTTATAGCTGAATACAACCTTTAGAGTAATTATAATTTAATATAAAAATCAACACAACCAACTGCTCCCGTTTCTAATCTCAGAGGCAGGTGCGATCATAGCATGCCTTCTCTTATGCCAGGACCTCCTCTGGGTACCTTCGTATTTTCCTTTATGTAAAAAGATAAAGAGATTAGCTGATCCCTCTTCAACCCCCAAATATGTTTCAAACCATGGGTATTCTGCTTCCTACAAAATAAAAACAAATGCTAGATATACAGTAATACAGCATGAGGTATCATCAATTTTTATGTGGTTCATAACATGAAAATTCAGAATGACCATATATATTCGTCCATCATTATTCTGTAGTTGTTGTTCTACAAAGTAACACACCTATATTTTCACAGTCAATTCAAAGTCAGGGGTCAGTGTGGGTTGGAAGAGAGAAAAGCGATTTACCGTTGCCAATGCTTTTGTAAATTAAAAAGAAATCCACAATTAATAGTCATAGTTGGTTTTTTTTTTTTTTTGGTATCACCAGCATTTTTTTATCTTAAAAAATTCAAGGCTACATTAGTTGCTCTTGGCTGCATTTTAAAAGAGATATTTAATAAACAACCATCTTTACTTTCTCTTTGTGATCATTTATCACCATTTGCTAAGAAAAAGAAAATGTGAAGCTCAACATGGAATTGATTTGCAGAATTTTGTTTGAAAATGTAAATGTCTGGAGATTCTCCAAATCTCAGGTGATAATTTCAACTTTCAATTGCATGCCTTAAACACGGTAGTCTGGCTGATGACTCCATCTTATGGATGGATGTTTGCTCTCCCTAGACCTAGGCAGAAACCATTGTGCATGGTCCCAGACTTGGATATTTCTTTAATTGAGCTGAGACAGCAGTCTGAATTTCTTCACTAAAATACCAAGAAGTCCACCAATGAATGGCCAGTTTTCCATTAAAATTACAGAGTCTAAACTTCCAAGGTAAAAGGCTATTCTACATCTAATTCTAGTTTTAGTCTTTCATGACTTCATTTGGCAAACAATTGAGAGCCTAAAAACTGTGACAAGCACAATCCCATGGTCAGTGGGTACAGCAACAATCATCAGAGACAAAAATCCTTGGTCTTAGGGAGGTTACATTTTAGTTGGATTTGGGGGACACAGTCCAGAAATAAATACATAGGTAAAATAGATATTATGACTCATGGTGATAAGTGCTACAGAGAGGAATACAGCAGAGAAGGGTCTATGTACACAGGCAGATGGGTTGTAACTTTCAACAGTGTGTCCAGGGAAGTGTGAACTTAGAAAACACATTTGGGCAAAGACCTGAAGGGTGCAAGTTGAGCAAAAACCATGAAATTCTTGGGGTCTCACTAGGAGAGGCAACAGCAAATGCCCTGTGTGTCTGGCCATGTGCTCAGTATTGGAGGGACAGCAAGGAGGCAGGGTGGCCACAAGGGAGTGAGCCACAAGAAGAGGGGAGTAGGAGGCAAGTGCAGAGACTGGGTGAGCGAGAGGAGGCGGCAGGAAGAGCAGTTGGGGAATAAAGATGAGCAATCAGTTTGGAGCATCTTGGGACCACATGCTAAGGCATGCGAGAGTGATGGTGAGGGTGTTGCTGAGTTCAAGGGAGAGTTCAGGAAGCGGTGCCCCTGGAGGAGAGCTGGGATCAGCATCCGGGGAGGTCTGAGCCATGCTGGCGGGAGAAACCTCCTTCGGTAGGGAAGAGGAAATGTTCCGTGGAAGCAGAGAGAACATGGTGTTGGAAGGTTTCAAGTCACCTCTGGAAAAAGAATGAGGAGCATTTAAACATCCAGGTAGAAAGGAATCTTTTTTTTTTTTTTTTAAGATTTTTTCTTTATTTATCTGACAGAGATCACAAGTAGGCAGAGAGGCAGGCAGAGAGAGAGGAGGAAGCAGACTACCTGCAGAGCAGAAAGCCCGATGTGGGGCTCGTTCCCAGGACCCTGGGATCATGACCTGAGCCGAAGGCAGAGGCCTAACCCACTGAGCCACCCAGGTGCCCCGGTAGAAAGGAATCTTAATCCAAATGTGGAAAAGAAACCTAATGTGGGAAATGCAAGTAAATTTGTTAAAGTTAAAATAACTATTCTACTCATTATTTGCTCTGTTTTTTTTTTTTAAGATTTTGTTTATTTATTTGACAGATAGAGATCACAAGTAGGCAGAGAGGCAGGCAGAGAGAGAGAGAGAGAAGGGTTGAAGCAGGCTCCCTGCTGAGCAGAGAGCCCGACGTGGGGCTCGATCCCAGGACCCTGGGATCATGACCTGAGCTGAAGGCAGTGGCTTAACCAACTGAGCCACCCAGGCACCCAATTATTTGCTCTGTTAACAACAGCAGCAAAACACCTGATTCTTCAGTGAGATGTGGGGGACATTGGACCATTAGCCATCAGAATCTACAGATACTCTCCCATGAGAGCTCCAGCGGGGACATGCAGGTTGGCTGCTGGAGTGACTGCACATGGACCACTCCTCCGGGCAACCCACTCTCCAGATTTAAAGGCAGAAAAAGCCTGGATTTCCCGACAGCCCCATGTTAGCTGTGATGCACGCAGAAACCCAGAAGGAGGACTACTTTTATTGTCACTACCACAAATAAGAGAACTAAGCTTCCCTTTGATTGTTTTCCTGTGTTTGATTATTTTTTAAAGACTGTTATTTTAAAGAGAGAGAGAGAGAGTAATCAAAAAATATAATCTATAGCAATACAGTCTGGGTGTACACATTTGTGTGTGTGTGTGAAAATGAAGCAGACTCCTGTTGGTCACGATCTGTCATTCGGATCATCTTTAGATGAGATTGGGAGACAAAGCAAGATCCATGAAATGAACCCATAATTAGAACCACGTCGTAGTGACTGCAGTTCTTAATCTGCTGGGAATCACTGACTCTGTTGAAAATCTGACAAAAGCCCCTGGACATCTGAGAGAAACCCAGAAAATAAAGTGCCCAGCATTGAGAGGAATACAAGCTTACATTTTAATTGAGATGCTCAGTTAGTTTCCCTGAAGACCATCCAGGTACCCCCTCTTAAAGAAAAGCTCTGACCACGTCCAACTACTGTGGAGCAAATCACACTAAAAAGGGGGCTGAGCCTCTTAACTTTGAGGTGCTTCCTGCTCCCCTCTCTCTTTCCCAGGGTGGGTGGGGGGAAGGCAGCCAGTGTCCGGGTTTATGAACAGATGCTGAAATATAGAGACCTTGTTCAGTCGAGGCTTCTAAGCCCAAACAAGCGACCTAGGTTTTAAGACAAAGAAACGATTCCCTGCACATCTTCTCTAAGGAAAAACTGCCTCATAAAGATGCTGAAGGGAAAGCAGCTGTCGCTCTCACAAAGGCGGCTGTGCCTCGGGATGAGTCGTGAGTCACACACGCATATGGGATTAGCAAAATGATCCTTTGTTGATGTGTCAAGTCTCATCCCTCTCTGAAAGTCTGTTGTGAAAGTGCAAAGTTTCTGTGAAAATGCCAACAGCTGGCGAGGCACATCTATGATGGGCTAGGAGCTGCGGGCTTGCCCCAGGGAAGGTAAGACGGTGGAGAGAGCGCCTCGAGGGAAATGGGGAAACTACACAGAACGCCCTCACTGCCCTCGGAAGGGCGCTTTCAGCCCAGAGGCATCCGTTTCAGGACAGATGGACCTTTCTAGCCCCTTCTGCCAGCAGGCCTCCGGAGTTGGGTGGGTTGTGGCTAAAGACAGAGGGACACAGAACTAGATCTGAGAGTTAGCCCCTTGAATTGATTAAAATTCAATTCACTTTCTAAATCTGAATGACTCCTGCCTACCACTTTGGGCCCCAGTGAGACCTTAAAGAAAACTTGAGCAACCCTTCCTTCCAAGAAGACTTCGATGCGTGGAAAGTGGTCCAAGCCCCAGGGGAGAGGCTAAGGCACCTCAGGTCTTCAAATATTTAGATGCATGTCTGTGCTATGTCATCAGAAATCTCATTTTTCAAGGCTTAAAGAAGAAAATGTTCATTAATTGAAGCCTGGAAGTTGTCTGAGAGAGTGCATGACGCTTTTTCTAAGGAACACTAAAAAAAATAGCACAAAAGGGGTCTTTCTGACATTTTTTAAACGTTATTCTCGATAAAAACATCTTTTTTCTTAGGGAGACATGGCTACTAAAGAGTAACTATTAAGATAGTTGAGGAACAAATTATTCCCAAATCCCAAGTTCAAAGCTTGGAGATGGGCAGATTTTTTCTTTTCTTTTCTTTTTTTTTTTTTACATCAGCGGTGAAGGCATTTTTAAAGCCATACTTTACATTTAATTTACAGTTTACACAGTTGATATGAAGACCACATGCTAATGAGGGCTTAGCAAATGCTGTGCAAAGCAAACAATGACACGATTAAACTTGGGTGGTTTTAATCAACTCTGGAAAGCGAACACGTACTGTCTGTATGTAACGGTTAAGACTCTGAAGTTGAGACGCTTCCATTTGCTCTCTGCTTTGTGCTATTCTAAGCTGTTTAGTTTATCATTTCTGTGATATTCCAAGTCAACTGAGGACAGCTTGATTTTGCTGATAGCTGATGAAGCTGTAGAATGCTGCAAAATTAGATAGAAAGGAAGTATCTATTTAAGAAGGAAAATAAACATCCAGGAAGTTATTCTATGGGGTTGTGGGGGGGGGATGTGAAAATTATTTCTTGCCCTGTTACCAGACTTTTCCAAGAACTTAGATTGAGCCTTTGTTTGCAGCATTAAGTTTGACATTCTGAAAAGTCTTTACTTCAATAATTGACATTTGAATAGTGCTTTCTGGTTATGAAACCGCTTCACGTGTACGATCTGGTCAAGCACTCTGAAGGAGCTGAGGAGAGAGATACTATTGCTGCCCACTTTAATGAAAAGGACACTTGGGCAGCCTGAAGTTCAGTTATTTCCCCAAAGTTATACAAGGTAAAAGACAAAACTGTAAACTCCCCCAAGTATTGTGTCCTGCCAGCAATGCGATACTTCCTTTCACAAGGAATTTCCAAGACACAAATGACAAGGAGCCAGTCATCTTGATTTCCCTAAACTATGGTAAAATCTCCCGACTTGTATCTTCCCACGGTCTCTTCACACTCTACCTTACCTCTCCTACACCCTGTGCTGGCACTTGCTACCCCCACGTACCTCAAGTACCTTGAATACCTACTCAGGCAGCACCATATGTTTCAGCCTAGGAATGAAGATGCTTAAAACCAGCCAAACCTCATGTTCACTGACAGTAAGAGTAGTTATATATAGTTTTTTCTTATTTCTTATATGGCAGGCACCATGCCAGAGTTTTTTACAATGTATTATCTCATCGAATCCTAACCAAAAACTCCTGAGATAGGTACTAATGTTATATCGATCTTCTACTAGAGGAAACATGAAAATCTGAAAGATGAAGTCACTCCTTCAGGAGGTTTTCCCTTTTCTCTACTGGGTTTCTTGCCCTTCGTTAGACAAGTGAGAGATAGGACTGGGGGTCTGTTTCATCTGGATTTAAAGTCAGTGTAGTGTCAGGAGTCAAGGAATTTGAAGTGTTTCCTAAATTCTGCTTACAACCAAAGAGAAAGCTTAGAGTGTCAGATTACTCAGAAAAATGCTATCCTCAGAATCTAAGAATCCAAGAATGAGGCACAATGGGTATAAGATGATCACATCCTAATAAACTGGGATAGCCCTCAAATTAGGTTACATAATGACATCCAACTAAATGCTAATCGTAACAAATGTTCACGAAAGGCAAAAAAAAAAAAAAAAAGTGACTGGGTAGACACAAAAGAAAAGAAGAAATGGAAATGGAAATTACATTACATAACTAAATCCAACTATATACCACTTATATGAAACACTTCCGAAATACACAGAATGTTTAAAAATGAATAAGGGAAAAGAAAATAATTAGCATGCAAAGAAGGGGGAAAGAGAAAAGGAAATAAAAATATCAAAATGCATTGATACAGACAAAAAAAGAGATTTGTTGTATCAACCATAGTGCCCTTTTGACCTCAGTAAGGAAACATGTTTGGGAGGAAAGGTCTACTATCTTTCCACTGCTTTGAAACCTTGTTGCGATTGGAGGAGGAGAGGAAAAGCCTCCAAAGGATGCCTCCCTATACAGTGGGGCAATTTAACTGGCTTTTGCCAGAGTAGGACTAGGGAGTCTCTGAGCTGGTTTTGGAGGCCTGAACTAGAACAAGATTTTTCTGAATTAGAAAACTAGGGGAATTTTTTTGAAGTTGTTCCTGGCTCCTAAAAAATGAAGGAAGGGGAAGAGAGATGTTTAGAATTAAATTTCAAGTTGTTTTGGTTTGGGCTATGTAAATGTCCTTGTTCATCTCCATGCTCTCATAAAACAGAACATACATCTTCACGGACATGCTTCTGGGTGTGTGTGGGGCTCCAAGCATGTAGCTGTGCACATGTGTTTGAATTGGGTGTTTCAGGTGACTGTTGGTCAAATCGTGAAGTATCCAAACACCTTCTAGACTTCCCATGACTTTCTCCTTTTCTTCTTCAGCAAACAACAATCATAGTAATTTGTGACCGTTAACTATTGTTCTCAGCCATACCACATGAGCATCTGAGTGCACTCTTCTTGGAAATACAACTTTTGTAGGACTTAGAAATAGAATACGGTATGCAAGTAAAATGCAACTGAGAAATATCTACCTAAATTTGTGCCATTGATGCTACAGGACAGCAGAGAGAACTGCAGTCATTACCCTGCTAAAATAATGGTTTAAGATGTAGTGAGCCTCTCCATGGCCAGTAATTTCTACCTGGAGAAATTATACAGGATCTTAATGCTGTCTCACTTTGGGTCAGATACCCGGTTTCACAGAAAGTAAAACTCCTTTGCCTGCATCCATACCTCTCCAAACTGGGTCTTTTTAATCTAAATCATGAGTATGCTCAAGAAATAAGAAAACATATAACACAATCATAAGAGGTTAAGGCCATTCTAAATTGCAGACATAGACATAGATGGACAGAGGATGCCTATAGTTGCAATTCTACAATTTAAGCCAAGAACAAATATGGAAACACAAAAAACAGCCTAGATATTAAAGAATTTTTCTCCTTCCCAGTGGTCATAAAATTCTTAATTGATTCAAACTCAAATAGGCAGGCAATCAAACACACTGGGATAACAAAAGATTCTCCATCATCTCTCAGTCAAGAGATAAAATATCTCAATTATCCATTAATCCATTTATAGAAATCAGCAAGTTATCAGACCATAAAGCAAAATACCAATCATGCTGCCACCAATGGATCATAATTTATCTGCCTTAAACAAACCAAAAACACAACACAGCAAAACACAAAATTATTGGAGAAGAAAAATTAATTTTTCTACTACCACTCTGAATTCATTATATTGAGACTTACCACAGGCATGAGGTTTCCCACTTTCCTGGTGAGGAATTTCATCCAGTTCCATTAGGTGAACCCACCGAGTGTCTTGCGGGAAGACCTCTAAAATTATATAAAATTATATAAAGTTACAATATTTAAGTATTATAATACTAATACAGAAAATAATTCAATAAAAGGTGAAATAGCCTTAAGTCCATGGAATATATATAATAATTTGTGTTAGCAGAGGCATCAGAGATCAGTGGGAAAAATGACTATTCAATAGAAGACTGAGGGATTTAGTTATTTGGAAAGAAAATAAGATTAAATACTATCTAGTATAAGCAAGTTCAAATATATCAAATGACAAAATGAGAAAAATCAATCATTTTAATAACTGTCAGAAAAAATAAGATGATTATTTTTACACTGTTTGGGTGAAGACTTTGTAACATGCATTTTTTAAAAAAGATTTTTGTTTACTTGAGAGAGAACAAGAGAAACAGCATGATTCAGCAGGGAGAGGAACAGAGGGAGAAGCAGACTCCCAGCCCAGTGGGGAATGTGACTGAGGCTCCTTCCCAGGATCCTGAGGTCATGACCTGAACCTAAGGTAGACGCTTAACCCACTGAGCCACCCAGGTGCCTCCACATGTTTTGTTTTTTTAAACTCAGATGGCAGGTTTGATTCTGTCATACTCCGGTCCGTGGCACACTCTTGTTTGGATCGCCTCCAAGCTCCCCCCTTGTCATGTTTTTGAACATGTTAATGTCCATGTCTGATGCTCTATTCCCTTTCTGCTCCGCTCCTAGAGAATTATTTTGATGCTTTTAAATGTTGATATTTTCTATTAGTATGTGCTCATGTGTACAGGCATGTTTTTAATTTTTGCAAATGTCATTACGTTAGTATCTCATTCTATTTCATTATTTCTCTGGCTGGATATTATGTTTTTAAAATTCCACATGTTGCCACGTGTACAAATACAATAGTTGCTTCAAATTGCTGCGTGATTCTCCATGGAAGGTGGGCATGGAATGCTTCTGCTTTCAGTTTGTTAGAGAATCGTTATTATTCCCCATTGGTGACAGCAATTGAGGATTTGGTTTTGTGGTCTGATTATTTGATGTCAGTATAAATGGATCAATGGTTTATAGATATCTTTATCTCTTGAATGAGAGAGGACAGAGAATCTGTTTTGCTATTGATCGGTTTGATTGCCTGTTCATTTGTTTGAACTCAATAAAGCCTTCACCTGATACTGACTGAACTCCAATTATAACCAGCTCCCTGCAACACAAATCATGCTTTAATGAACAAGTTCATGAATTCCCCTGGCTGAGGGTTTCTTTTGGATATATACCTAGTAGTGCATGTTGCAGGGGAGTCTTAGTTTTAATTTGAATAGATGGTATCGGCTTACACTCTAGAACAGTTATACTTCTCCAAATGGATTCGATAACCTTAAAATGACATAAGTGAAGTAGCAATTTTTAGCTTAGTGAAGACAGAGGAGTAGAAGCTGATGGGTTTCAGTTCATCTGAGGGGGCTAAAGGAGGAGGTTGTGGTCATTCTTCGCCTTAACAATGCTACATTACAAGCCACCCTAAAAATCAGTGGCTTACAAGCAGACATTCCTTTTTCTTACCCATGGGTTTGTGTGGGACTCTCTGCTTCAGCCCACAGATCCCCTGGATTTGCTTCTAGACTTTGAGTTAGGTTCAATCTGTTCTTGGGCATCTCTTCCCCCTCCTTGAAACCATGGCTTCTTGAGGCAAGTTGTCACTGAACGGCAGAGGGCAAGAGTGTGGATAGGAACGCAGTGTGGAATGTTGAAGCCTCAGCTTGGAGCAAACCAACCACGATGTTGCCCATACTCTACTGGACAAAGTGAAGGCGATGCCCAGTGCAGGTGAGGGACAGTGCTTTCACTTAACCGAGAAACGTAGAGTAAAAATTGAGATCCAACAATCTGAGCTTCCACAGCGGATGTCTGCAGGAAAGGTTAAGGATGTCAAGAAACATATAATTTTTTATTTTTTA
This sequence comes from Mustela putorius furo, assembly GCF_011764305.1. Taxonomy (NCBI): domain Eukaryota; kingdom Metazoa; phylum Chordata; class Mammalia; order Carnivora; family Mustelidae; genus Mustela; species Mustela putorius. Next base: position 2,651,032 of record NW_025421577.1, read on the forward strand.
TAAACATATTAAAAAAATAATAAAAAAAGTAAAGTTTTTCAAACAGAAAAAAAAATAAAAATAAAAACTATAAGACATTAAAAAAAAAAAAAAAAAAAGGATGTCAAGAAACGTCTTGGTATTTCAGTAACATTTCCAGCAAACACCATTGAAAAAACTGGTAGAGGAACGAATGGGAATGAGTAGGGGCTGAAAGGGCCAAAAAAATAGCATGTTGGTCAGGAAATTAAAAGGGAAGATGAGTGGCCACAAATGTTGCTCTTAAGGTGAAGATTCTGGTTCCTCAGAAAGAGAAAGACAAGTATTTTGAAGAGTATACAGAATTAACTGAACAAATGGATATCAATTTCTCCAAATAAAAAATATAATGGGTTGGGGACATGAGAAAAATTCAAGCTGGCAGAAGTAAATACATTTTATTTTAAATTCTGTTTCTTAGACCAGAGCTGCTTAATAGACTCCTTTCCGTCTCTAAGCATTCCACATTCTTTTGAGAGAACGGGGGCCTCATGAGTCCCCTGCCTTCTGAAGCTCAATCCGGATAGAGTTTGAGCTGCTTTATGCAAATTATTCCAGCCTTTCTCCTCTACCTCTGGATCACGTTCCTGTTAACTGAATTATGCCCAATGAAATATAAAATAGTTTCAATGAATGACTATCCTTAATTAAAAATAAAAATGCTCACCTCCACATTGTTCTTCATTTGGAAATGGGAATTAGTCCCATTTTAGAACATTTCTAATTTAACCAGAACTTCAATGATATTAACTTTTTAATGGTAAGAGCATGGACCTAGGAAGATTCATTTATTTTTAAGCCTGGGATTCATTCATCTACATATATAAATGAGAGTCACTCATTTATAACACTATTTCCCATCCATGTCTATTCCCATTTTCTATGTGCAAATAGATCTGTTCTTCAATGTAAGTATATTTAATTCATATGTAAGCACTCTGTTATCCACCACTGAACAAATCTGATTCTAATGCTATCTTCAAAAAAATTATTGATTAAACATTTTTAAAATTATTTTTATATCAATACCTTGAACTCATACCTAAAAATAATTCTTGTATTATATTTACTTCTATATCCAAGAACCATGTTGAGAGCTGATGACGTACTGTTCAGAAAAACATAATTATTGTCACCCCCTCAGCCTTCCAACTATAAGTATCTAGAGCTTAAAGCATCCCTACCCTTCAATTCTAAATAAACAGCACTCTCAGGATGGTTCATCTCAGTTATCAACTCCTTATCAGGAATTAAAAGTATTTTCTGCATACAAATGAATCCCTAATTGTAAAGATGTGTTATGAGATTTATAATGCTTCTCTTCAGCAACCAAAACTAGGTATTTGTTCTATAGAGTCTATTTTGGAAATCAGGCTGATGTCTCTTCTGGACTCTTAGTAATCCATGCTAGAAACTCAGGGATGACCAAATGCAAGCTGGCTTGTGTGGGCTTTCTCTGTCTTCAAAAACAGAATAACAATGAAAACTACTCTGGACTGCTGAGGGAATTCTCCCAAGGGAATAATTGATATTCCCAAAGGAATGCCTTCAAGCCCAATTTTAGTGCTAATATTTTTTTTTTAAACACAACATTCCCTCCAAAATTAGCAATTACAATAATTATTTGCATTTTTTTCTCATGATTTCCTTCCAAGTAGCTCGGTCACATATCCACCTGGCAGAGATTGATCCTAATTTCCTGACCCCTACAGAGATACGTGTGCACAGCGGGAACAAGTCAGGCATTTCATCTGCCAGGAGGCAGATAAACTTAATCTTACCTTCGAAGCCTATGAAATCAAGCAACTAGTCACCTAAGTGGCAAATTGATAATGTAGTTCTTAATGGATTTTACCTCTTTCCCTGCTTCCTAGCCCATGCTTTCTCCCAGGATGGTCTTCCAGAACCAACCATGGGGACATATTTTTCCCCCCTAAAGCTTTTTTTTCCCCCAAAGCTTTGGGAGAACCCTCAAAAAGAAGTCTGTAGCTTCATGTCTCATTACGTTTGTTGATGTGTCTGGTTATCTTTCTATTCATTACCCATCCTTCTTAAAGACCTTATAATTTGGGGCCCCTGGGTGGCTCAGTCATTAAGCATTTGTCTTTGGCTCAGGTCATGATCCCAGGGTCCTGGGATCGAGCCCCGCATTGGGCTCCCTGCTCAGCAGGAAGCCTGCTTCTCCCTTTCCCACTCTCTCTGCTTGTGTTCCCTCTCTTGCTGTGTCTCTGTCAAATACATAAATATAATCTTTTTTTAAAAAGGAACTTAACAACAGTGTAAGAGGGTTCCCCTTGCTCCATATCCTCTCCAACACACGTTGTTTCCTGTCTTGCTAATTTTGGCCATTCTAACTGGTGTAAGGTGGTATCTCAGTGTGATTTTAATTTGAATCTCCCTGATGGCTAGTGATGATGAACATTTTTTCATGTGTCTGATAGCCATCTGTTGGTGGGAATGCAAGTTGGTGTGGCCACTTTGGAGAACAGTTTGGAGATTCCTCAAGAAATTTAAACTACAGCTTCCCTATGACCCTGCAATTGCGCTACTGGGTATTTACCCCAAAGATACAGATGTAGTGAAAAGAAAAGCCATCTGTACCCCAATGTTTATAGCAGCAATGGCCACGGTCGCCAAACTGTGGAAAGAACCAAGATGCCCTTCAACGGATGAATGGATAAGGAAGATGTGGTCCATATACACTATGGAGTATTATGCCTCCATCAGAAAGGATGAATACCCAACTTTTGTAGCAACATGGATGGGACTGGAAGAGATTATGCTGAGTGAAATAAGTCAAGCAGAGAGAGTCAAGCATCATATGGTTTCACTTACTTGTGGAGCATAACAAATAACATGGAGGACATGGGGAGATGGAGAGGAGAAGGGAGTTGAGGGAAATTGGAAGGGGAAGTGAACCATGAGAGACTATGGACTCTGAAAAACAACCTGAGGGTTTTGAAGGGGAGGGGGCTGGGAGGTTGGGGGAGCCAGGTGGTGGGTATTAAGGAGGGCACGTATTGCATGGAGCACTGGGTGTGGTGCAAAAACAACGAATTACTGTTATGTTGAAAAGAAATTTAAAAATTTTTTAAAAAGGAATTTACAATTTAAAACAAAATAATTGAACTGAGGAGAAAGCATAGATCAATAGATAATATGCTAATAAACACCAAAACATAAACACTTTTAATATCTTAGACACACTTTACAGAGCCTTCCTTCAGATATTTAAATATTTATGCACCTTTAATATATTTTTTAAAAAATTATATTTTGCTATCATTTTAATATCCATACACATGCAGACAGATATATATACATGTATATTATCGATAAACATTAGTTCATTTTAGTTTCTTACTCTTACAAGGCACTGTTATCAGCTTAACTTTATATTCATCCTTGTTCAACAAAACAAGTTATTTTCTTCATATAAATTTTTGTGTGAACAGCATTCAGTTTTAGAGAATTTGCACCAACTGAAATTCTTGCCACAAGTGGTTTATGAGATGTATTTTATCACACCCTCGCAGGCAATTAATGACATTGTTTGTTTTCTTAGGTATTCTGACAAAGAATACGCACACCTATACAATTATAGATAACTGAGATATACATGAATATAATTTAACTTATATTTGTTCGTTATTGAAGTGTCACAAGTGTTTATGTTTGGGCACTTCTGTGTGTGTGTGTGTGTGTGTGTGTGTGTTTGAACTGCAGGTTCCTATCCTTCGTCCACTAGCTCATAATGAGCTCTTAAAACACTCTTTCATTTCAATGGCCAATAATATTTATGGAGGAACTACTACACACTCAGTAATATGTGGCAGGAGTGACAGAGAGCACTGGGAATATAAAACATGGCTTCTTCTCTCTTTTTCTCCACGTCTAGCAAAGAAGATGGCCACTAACAATGACACCTGTGGTGTGGTTGGCAAATGATTCCCTGGCAGAGAAAGTAAGACAAGAGAGTCAGTCCATCAGAACACCAGGGAGGACCCCCATGGGCATAAGGCTTAAACTGGGATCGAAGAGTACATGAAAGTGAGCCAGATGAAGAAGGAGAGAAGAACATTCCATGGAGAGGAAAAAAGCACAAAGGACAGTTTTCTTAGGGTATTTTTTGTTTTTACTCATTTCACCAAATGGAAATTTAATTTTTTCACTGTCAAATGTATAAACACTTTCCCTTATAGTTTAAATTTTTGTCATCATACCTAGATACTCCATTGTTACCACGAGGTCATATTGATATTCACTTATGTTTTCTTCAGTACTTTAATTATTTTAGATTTTCTCTTTCAAGTTTTTAGAGGATCTGGAATGTATTTGGTTGTACGTATGAGATGGAGATCTTCTTTTGTTTGTTTCAGATAAATTTACAAACATTTTTGCCTCAAAAGCTTAAGTAGATTCCCCTACTTAAACAGAGAAGCTTCTTGAAGCAAATATTGATCTCCTGCCACATTGCTCTAAATCTCCACAGTAGGGGTGCTTGGTCAGTTAAGCATCCAACTCTTGGTTCCAGCTCAGGTCATGACCTCCAGGGTCATGAGATCAAGCCCAATATTGAGCTCTGCACTGGACACAGAGTCTGCTTGAGATTCTCTCTCTTCCCTCTCCCTCTGTGCACTACCAAGGGGGAAAAAACAAAACAAAACAAAAAAAGAAAGAAAGAAAAAGAAAAAAATCCCTGCAGTAATCAAATATCCCTCAAACATTACCAAACATTACCTAATCTTGTCTGGCTCAACACATTACTCTCAGATTTGCAACACAAGTTCCTTTTAAACATCTCACAAATTACTATATCTATGGCAGTTACTCCAAATTCGGTCAATTTGGTATTCTTTGTTAATCAACCATACAAGAGACAGGTTAGAAAACGGATGTTAATATCCATTAGCCAGAAAGTAAAATAACAATCAGAAATACATTTTACCTTCTTTGGAAGTGTGCAATTCAGTGAAAGTTTCCAGTAATTTTATTCTAATATTTCAAAATAACTAAGAGCCAAGGAACTCACTCTAAAAGTAATTGGTACTTAGACTGCATGAAATTGGCACAGTGCAAGAAACAAAATAATTTAGAAAGGGTACTTCACCAAAATAAGAGAATTTGAATAGCCAAATTCTCTCAAGGAGGATTAGATTGTCCCCGAAGCAAAGGTACTTAGTTGGTCTTGTGAAACACAAAATACTTCTGCTTGTAACAGCATGAAGCCTGGCATACAGTCACAAAATATTACCAGAAATATGAAATAAACACCGTCAAATACATTCCATATGTATTTTTAGAGGCAACTCAACTAAAACAGCTTACGACAACCTGAATTAGAGTCATTACAATACATAACTAGAAGCATTATTATTTTTAATGACAGTAATAAGAACACAGTCCATCTTTTCTCTATGAAAATTGTTTTCAAATTCTAAATACATTTCCCACAAGCTGAAAAATTGTCAGAGAGAAAGCATTAGGTCTTGGATTAAAATATTGGAGAAGCTATGATTACTCTTTTCCTGGAGAAATTTTATCTGAGATCAATGACTGCGTGTTAGCATATTAACAGTTTGCCTGGTTTGGCAAACAGTATCTCTTCTCAGATAAGGTTTAGCTCCTGATTAATCTGGTGGTATCGTTGGGGTGGAAGGAGGGGGGATTCATGTTAGGAAAGAAACAAGTGATTAATTCGTCACACTGATCTGAGTGCCCATTGTTCACACTGCTCAGGGGATCTCAGCCATGCAGCATGATGAGCAAGAATCGGCACTAGTGCACACCCAGGGCAGAGCCTAGAAGGGAGCCAAGAAAAGCAAAGAGGGTCTCAGTCTTGGGAACCTGCTCAAGGTCAGGAGGAGCAGCCAATGCCATAGCTGAGAAGGTCAGTACAAGAAACTATGAGACATCATGTGCCATTGTGGAGACTTAAAGTGCAGACAGGGGATCATCTTGGAAGACTTTAATATCCCAAATTATTAAAATCTGGACCTTGTACCCTAATGTGCATCACATTCCTAGCTCTAAATGGCTGTCCACTCCACTACAAACCACTTTGTGACTTTTTCATTGGTCCATGACTGCAGTATGTCCCCAGACCTGTCCTATCCAGTCCCAGATGCCAGTCTGGCTACAAAAACAGGGCACTTGACCAGACAGTGACCAGATCCACACCCTGAGAGAAGAGACACATTTCACCAGCAAGATGCTCGAGCATGCACTCAGTGCTAGCCCTCCCTGCAGAGTGGAGATACCCACTTTCTATTCGGAATCATTCCAAAGTCACACACTGATAATATCTCCAGTTACAACTTACAAAAGCAAACAAACGAGAAGGATCTGGAAGCATCCAGAAGATACTGCATTTCAGGAAGAGGCTCCTCTTCTGTGACTCAGGAGAACATGTTCATCCACACTCTTAAAAGGCAAGGGAAGTATTTTGAGGGAAATACAACTAATATTCACAACCTTTATAAGAGAACATAATCCTTAAGATGATGTCTATTTTTGAGATGGTTGGAAAATCTGAATCAATGCTAGTACTTCCTCAATAAAAATGGCAGATATCAGATGGATAGCGTCATAACAAGCAGAGAGGAGTGGTTCTAAGCTTCACATTGGATAAGAAATTTCAAGATGGCAGCCCTTTGATCACTCGTGGTCAGCATGGACAGCTTTCCAGGGAGATAATCTGAGTGAGTACATCATAGGGCTCATTAATGAATTTGAAATCAAAGACAACTCCAAACAAGAAATGCAACTCAGAAGGGAGAACACCAAGCCCCAATAATTCACTCACTTCCAGTGGAAAACCAAATGTCAGACAACTGTGCCGGTAAAATGAAAACTGTTCAACCCATGCTGGGCCACAGGCCAAACCAGTTCCTTAATCCTGAACAGGTGCTGGCCAGGATGCAAATGAAGACTTGTGCTGACAAATACTCCATGATTACTACCCCACATCTGGGAAAATGACAGCAGAACCGCAAGCTAACTAGGAAACTGACTCTGCTGACAGATAACAGGCACCTATATCCAGGGATAACAGTTTCCTGGCATACCCCTATGTGAAGTCCTCTGCTGGCTGAGAGACCTCTGTACAACACCTGAACTACTGCTAGAGATTGAGGCTGCTCCCCAGTCCTGCCTGCTCCTCAACCCTGCTTTCAGAGGGCAGCTCAACCAAAGTTGGGCTTTTCTTTTGGAAAATAGATTAGAGATCTGATTTGGCCATAATCACCATACACACTTCCAGGTCAACCTGCTTATCTCTTGCAACTCTGACCTGAGCTATGTTCAGCTGTCACTGAGGAAGACCGACATCTGGCTTCTGCTCTCAGGAGCATCATGTTTGCATTCTAACAAATTGGCACACACAGGAAACAGACAGACCTGAGTGGTTCCATTTAATCGGGCCTAATCCTCTGTGCTCTGCACCACGACCTAGTTTATACACAGGTCTTAAATGAAGAAATTTTGAGCTTCTATAACAGTAGCCCCCAAATCCATGCATCCTTCTACCAGGACCATGTACAATCATGTGGATACTTCCTTTACCAGTCTATTAAAGACACAGCATGTTTTGTTTGCTGCTTTTCAGCTTCCAAAATTTGAAAAGGGAAATTAGAAGCAGAAGTCTGAAGAATGACTGGCAGATGCCAAGGGAAGAGGAAATTATTTGTTGCCAGATCACTAATAGAAATGAAGACCTAACAATGAATAGAGCAAAAGGAACCAAGTGGCATTGTACTGCCTCTCTGCACCAATGGCTCTGTAATACTGTTATGTCAAAAATAGTAATAATAATAATTTGTGTAGATTTGAAGAAAGCCCATGCTATTAAATCTCAGTGTCTTTCAAGATAAATAGGGATGAGGAGCGGGTGGGGGGGGGAGAATGATAAGGGCCAGGGTATGAACAAAAAGGATTCAGGCTTGAATGGTAAATGAGTCTGATTTAATTTGGCAACTCCATTTCATTCCTCAGGATGTCCTGGAGCACTGCAGAGCTAAGAAGTGGGCTACGTCCAGACGAAGGCAAACAGGGGGTCAAGGCTGATCAGTGGTGTTTGCCATGGTTTTGAGGGTCAAGGTACAGAATGCAAAGTTAGGAGGGGGACGAGGGCCCCATACTTGCTATCCCTTGATAAAGAAAGTGCTGTTGCATGTCAAGGAATGAAGAGAACCAACTAGCACTTATAAATTATATACAGCTCACTCATAAAATATTTTAGATCTTACCAAATAGGGACATGCCTGCTGCTTTTACAGACTGAGTAACACAGCTACTTAGGACTTGAGTTGAATTTGCAAAAATCAAGACAGCATCATATGGCAAAAGAATCATTGAACAGGCTTCCAGTTAAAATACTTTGTGGGCAGTGTGATGCATTGTTTAAACAAGGAAATCTTTTTCAACTATATTTCCCTTTTGATGCTAACAGTGAATTTCTAAAGAATGAACTCTCTACTCTCTGATACGGGTTGGCCCTCAGAGGAATGCTTCATAAGGAGTTAAGAGTCCTGGGAAACTCACCTGCTATCCGCCATTCTTTGGTTTTGTAACCCAGCCCAAGCCACATTGCCATACTTGTTTCTTCAGATGGCAATTAGGGGAGTAGGCAAACACATAATAAGTTCTCTTCCAGCTAAAAAACTATAAATTCATTATAAGCTCAGAGAAATGTATATCCTATAAAATACAGAGCTCCCAGAGGTAGTGGCATCAGAACACTGATACACCTGTAATGTTTTACAATTCACCAGTCATATGTTCTCAGAACAATCTTTCTGGGGGGGGGGGAGGCTAAAAAGCATGTGAAAAAGATGTATGACCTTTCTTGGTCAACGAAACAAGAACTGCAAATTAACACACTTTTCAGCCATTTATTTTAATAAACATGCCTCTCGAGACTACATTTGACATTTCCCATATGAGTTCATTTTTAAAAATCTGGTTTCTGACCCAAAAAACCCCCATCAAATTAAACCCTTTTGAGGGCAATTGTTTTGGGGTCATGTCAGTATCAAATGTCTGTGTCATGTCACAGAGTAGGTACACTTCCACTCTGTTCACATGGAAAGACACTGATGAGATTTTTGCTTCCAAGACTTGTTTTCATGCCACATTCAAAACCCAAACAGAAAGAAGAGGTACAATGAAGTGAAGTTGCTTACTGTATTCATCACCAGATCCAAACCGAAGTTTGTACAAGTTAGAGAATCCTGATATAAATATTGAGGCCTTTTCCATTTGTCCATTTACCTGGCATAACACGTTGACTGTAGCAGTCAGTGATATTTATTTTAGTGAATGAACAAGATTATAAAGAAATGATTATAGACCATTAAGAGTAAAAGCATCATTAGATTTACTTTACATTTCTTTCTTCACAGGCCATTATCTATCTATGTAATTCTTAAGCATATTGCTTCAGTACGCAGAAATATCCTAGCTCAAGGTGAAAATCGTTAAGCTTCTCTCCACAGTACAATATGACAGGCTAAAAGCATATAATGAAAAGTTTCCAAACAAATTCACCTTCCAATTAATTATAGAGGTAAAAAATTAAAAAAAAAAATCAGTAAGTAGAATTTTACTAAACTTTGTGGTTGTGATCATGGGAAAGAATGAAATCACAGTACTACTCAATTCCCATCAATGCTTTTATATTATCAATTCTTAATTACGTGGCTTTAGAATATCTGAGTGTTCTCCATTTAAATAACACCTAAGGGCCCTTTTCAGTCCTATGGAATCGTCCTAAATATTGGCAGTTGCTTTATCTTGTTTTTCTGAGATTTACATGTAGCTTATCATTTTAAGTTATAATTGAGAACATTAAAATACACACACACACACACACAAATATTGTAGGAGAAGATATCTTGGTCTCAGTGAAGGGGGCACATCCTTTGAAGATCCTATGTTGAGTCCTTAAGACCAAGTTAGACCTTCCTCTGTAGTCCCACTGAACATGGTCCTGATATGATCATAGTATCTATCAAGATGACCTGTCAAGATGACCACTGACTTCCTGGGTGCCCATCAACCTGATTATGATCATGAGTTTTCTCACTTTTATACCTACAGTGCCTGGAAAAATATATACCCCATCAGATATTAGCAAATTATTATTTTTCAAAGATTTTTAAATTATTTTAGGGAAAAAGAGAGAGCACACAGAGGGAGGGGCAGAGGAAGAGGGAGAGGGAGAGAATCTCCAGCAGAACCCCTGCTGAGCGTAGAGCTCAAGGCAGGGCTCAGTCTCACATCCCTAAGATCATGACCTGAGCTGAAATCAAGAGTCAGAGGCTTAACAAACTGAGCCCCCCAGGCACCCTTAGTAAATTATTTTTTTAATGAATGAATAGAATACATTATGGATGGGCAAAAAGAGTACAGAATGTGACCATAAATTTCTGTGTGGATTTAAAGTGTCCATGCTGTGATTATGTAAATATTTACTGCTAGCAATTGTAAAGAGAAAAGCTCATTGCTCTTATAGCATAGTAGAAGATTAATTTGTTCATTAACACAAGGGTATAAGATTTACATAGTTCTTACCTCTAAAGTTTAGTAACATTTTAGGACATATGTTAGGAAGGAAATGTTTTAATATTGGCCTTAGCTTTTTAATAAATTGAATTTTTTTAACTGGTCCAACCTGAAAATTCACTAGTTTAACAGGTGACGGGAAGTTAAACTAAAAAATAGGAGAGATCATGAGAACTTAAAAGTAAGCGCAGCCTGGTGATTAAAACATTCTCCGGGAAGCGAGGCATCTGGGTAGCTCAGTCAGTTGAGCATCTGACTCTTGATTTCAGCTTGGGTCACGATCTCAGGGTTGTGGGATCAAGCCTGGCTCCGTGCTAATTGGGGAGTCTGCTTCTATGCTTCCGTCTCTCCTTCTGCCCCTCTCCCTGTTCATACCATCTCTCTCTCATTCTTTCTCTCTCTCTAAAATAAATAAATTTTTAAAAGAATATTCTCATGGAAGAAATGGAGAATTTTTAATACTGCATGTGATAAAGCAAATTTTATAATCTTATACAATTTCTAAAATGTAATCTGTACAAAATTTAAATTAACTATGTAATCTAATTAATTATTGAATATTTTCTTGAAAAAAATCATTCATAAAGTGACTCCATTGAAGTAATTAATTCCCTTATGTGTACATATCCACCCATTCCTCTATGTCTTAAAAAGGGAATCAGGCCATGCTTTGAGTGAAGAGATTTATTTTAATTTGAATCATTATGGTTTACTTCTTTAAATAAAATAGAATTTTGAATAGCTTGGAATTATTCCATACTGTCTTAATTCTCTGGAGAAATATATGAAAAATACATATATTTTCCTATACACTTAAATATGTTTCTTTGAATCTGCAGTGAACTCTCTACCTTAAAATAACTTCAAAGAGCAGAAAGGTCTAATTTCAAACTGTTTCTTCAAAAATGCAGATAGAATTGTAATGGCTGGTTTGAGCAGCTTTGTTTTTTAGCATTACATTTTAGAGTTGAGTGATATGGAATGAGATGAGATGCCATATGTCCTTTTTCTTACATCCAGAGCTTAAATAAACACATCATGATGATGATTCCCTGTAGACCATATCCATCCACTCTGAAAAGATTGGGGGACTTGATTTGGGAAGTAGAATGATGCTTGTCAAGGGAGAGCAATTTCAGTTAGTGAAAGCACTTGGATGACTTTTGCTCATATCATCCCTGTTTTTTTTGTTTGTTTGTTTTATTTTCCCTATGACATATTAAGTATCCTGTACTTGAAGTTATTTATTGCTTTCATAGATAGGTTTATGTACTGTTTACCTGAGTTACTCCACTTTTTATTTTATTTTTACCTTGTGTAAGCCCTGAGAGGAAATAATCTTTCATAAGCACCTTGTGGTGTTCTTTCCCGAAATTACTCTTTGGGGTTATTACAATAAAATTAGATTTTTATGGATTCATGATCGGATACAATCTATTCTTCACATGTCCTTAAAGTACACCGTCTATTTTCTTAACCTTAGAATATCATTTCCATCCCTGGTACATATTTATGTAGAAGGTATGGAATTTAAAAGAAAAATAATTTAGAATATTTGTTAAATCCTCTTTTAACAGAATGTACTGTGCTAGGAGACATAAAAATATTATGAAAATAATACACGTGACACATCTGACCTCATCTGTATTCATATAAGAAAGTGATCCAATGAAATGCTAAGAGGACATGCAAAGTTGTCTCTATGGTCAGTAAATCTTTGTTAAGATTGTTACTTTCTTCTAAAAAAAAATAATTTACATGTAGCAATTACAGATTGCTCGTATAAAAAATGCAGAGTCCAGGATAAACTCTTTACAGCAACTTCTTAATCAAGTGGAAATATGCCAAACTTTGGATGAAATCTCAATGAAGTAAAAAAAAATTATTTAGAATTCACAAAAATTAGGATGGAAAGAATTTAACATGCATGTGCAAATGCATATGTAAATATGTATACAAACAAATACTGAAACTTCAAATGTTAAATCCCAATCTAGGTTAAATTTCATGATGGAAATAGGACTCAAATCATCAAAAACCTAAATATAAAATCATTTCCATAGTTTCTATTGTTGTCGACTAAAAGCATCTAAGTGTCTATTTGGTGCTTTTGTCCCCTTATTATTTTTTTCATTCTTTTCACATATCTTAATCTGTGAAGTTCTCATTGCACTTAACATTGTTTAACCAAAGGGTATCTACTTGTTATTCACAAATCTAATGTTCAATAAAACAGAAAACAGAATTCTACACAAAAAATAGCAGACTATGGTGATGAATCAAGCATTTTTTCCCAATACAAGAACCATGAAATATTGAATAAAATATCTAAAATTTTAAAATTGATTTGAATCCCAGAAAAAAAAAATGGAAAATCACAAAAGCTTCATCAAGGAAGGGGGCACCCAAATAAATGTTGGAGATTAGATCAAGCCATGTGGTTATCAGCCCTGGATTTAAGCATTTGGTGCTACAATTTGAATGGTCTCACAAATACAGGAGATAAGATATCAGAGTTAGACCCATTATCAAAATAATGTAGAAATTCACTTCCTATATAAATCTTGGAGCCAAGGATAGCAGAACGTCTGTAAAGAAGAGAATAGAAAACAACTCTACTTAATGATCAAAGATTGGAAGTTGACTCTGGCCTAGAGTGTGAGTTGGTATCATGATTGAATATGACCTTCAAATTCCCACTATCTTCAGGATAAGATATTAATGTGAAAAATGAAAAAAAAAAAAAAAACCCAGATTTTTTTTTTTTTTAGAGTGAAAGAGATAATGCAAGAATCTTCATTTGCTCCTGCTTTGAGGGGCAGGGGAAAATACCTAAGAGAATGAAAAATTATAGACCAGATATTATATGACATTATGGAATTATTGAGAATTTGCATATTTTTTCACCTCCAAATCTTAATGAGGTATCTAGGCATGCAATTAATATTTGTTCGATAAAGTAATAGTAGGGGCGCCTAGGTGGCTCAGTCCTTAAGCGTCTGCCTTTGGCTCAGGTTATGATCCCAAGGTCCTGGGATTGAGCCCCGCATTAGGCTCCCTGCTCAGCGGGAAGCTGGCTTCTCCCTCTCCCACTACCCCTGCCTGTGTTCCCTCTCTTGCTGTGTCTCTCTCTGTCAAATAAATAAAATATTTTTAAAAAATTAATTAATTAATAGTAATATCCCTCCCCAAGATACACTGTAAGAATTCAAATAAAGGAGAAAAGCATTTAACACAAAGCCTGTTCTACATAAGCATTCAAATTCAAAAACCATAGTTATCATATCATCATATACCCCAATATATTTTATTACTAGTATAATTGTTGTAAGTCAGTAAGTTAATTAATAGTATCACATTCAGGGAGATACAATTACTCTCCCAGAGTTTGAAAAGACTTTGCAACATATAATTTCCAGTGGACTGAAGAAATGTTTGCTTCTGAGGCAAAACTTCTGAGGAAATTATGAGCAGATCGCCCCAAATGTAGTGCCCATACAGGGAGCGGCTGCAAAGACTGGTCTGAAGTCTTTGTTGAACTCTGAACACTAAATATTATTAACAAGAATGTATTTTTATTTAAGTATATTTTTAACTGCTTATTCACATTTGGCAATAGGCTGGTGGGCATGTGGATAAATTAGAGCCCTCTAGGAATATTCTTCAGCTATAAATTTCAAAATTTAACAATTCTCTTACAAGTGAACAATCATCCAAGAGATTTGGATAAACCCCAAACTCTGATAGCCATTGACTTTAGTCCACACAAAAAAGATTTATTTTTCAATGTATTCTCTTGTCACAGAACTGTCAGTCTTCAGGAACCATAATGCCATGCTTTTTAACTAGTTTTCTGTATTAAATTGACTCACTGCAGTCAGTATTTATAAGAGGCAACATCCAGGAAAAAATATGGATGCTTTCTTCTAAATTAAATTCTGAGAATGACAGCCTAGCAAACTTAGCTACTTAATGAAATATTCAGATTGGCATTTTATTTTACTGTATTTATTACGGATACAAACAATATGACCTTTAAATGTTATACTTTTTCTTCTTTAATTGAAAAAATGTCACACTCAATGTAGATGTCATGTTTTAACACTAAATATGAGCATCTGTTAAAGACAAGTATGAATGTTGAAATCCTTTGTAATCTAGGTAGGCTGTGTATTATAAGCAACTCAAAGAAATAACCACAGTTTTGATTGAAGTGTAGATTTGATATGAATAATTAATAGCAATATTATCCTCAATCCATGGAAGAGAAAATACAATAGGGACATCTCATCTCTACTGGACTAACACTTAAAAGCATAAGGTTTTTTTTTAAAAGGTTGATAATGATAATATTTTTTTAAAGATTTTTTTTATTTATTTGACACAGACTGAGAGAGATCACAAGTAGGCAGAGAGACAGGCAGAGAGAGAGAGAGAGGGAGAGGCAGGCCCCCTGCTGAGCAGAGAACCAACCCGATGTGGGGCTCGATCCCAGGACCCTGATACCAGGACCTGAGCTGAAGGCAGAGGCTCAACCCACTGAGCCACCCAGGCGCCCCATATTAATAGGTGTTTTTATTTAGTTATATGCATTATCTCATTTAATCATCAAAAAAAACCACTACAACATAAAAATTATTATCCACATTTTAGAGATGAGATGATAGAGACACCAGACTCAGGTCTTGAACTCCACTTCAAAGATGTGGTGCCAGAATGCCCTATCCAATGATTAATCCTTTTTTTTTTTTTTTTTTTAAGATTTATTTGTTTATTTGAAAAAGAGAGAGAGAGAAGGCAAGGACAAGCAGGAGGGGCAGAGGGAGAGAGACTGTCAAGCACAGTCTGTTCTGAACACAGAACCCAATGCAGGGTTGATCTCATGATCCTGATACCATGACCTGAGCCAAAACTAAGAGCTTGACACTTAGCCAACTGTGCTACCCAGGCACCCCGGACTAATTCTTATATTTTTGAGAAGTTTCTATATGCAAGTTCTGAGACAGGTCAAGCAACAGACATATTAATAAGATAAGTCGCTTCTCTCTGTAGATTCAAAACACAGAGAAATAAATACCAGGCATCACAGCCCCACCTCTATATAATCTTCCACTCAGAAAGTCTTACAGCCTGTGGGTCCACTGCCTAGATGCCTCCAGCATTTATATCAGTTGGCTCAGGCTTTTCCTGTTCTTGAAATAATTTTGACAGAGGCAGTGCGGATGTTAAAGCTTCAGACCCAATTCACCCTCAGTTTCTCCCTTTATTGTGGTGTGTCTTGAGTTAACCTCTCAAATCTGAGCTCAGGGAACAATGCTAGGGTCTTCCTAAGAATTGGAGGCTGGTACACCTTGAATGCTCATATTGGTCAAAGCTTACCTAGTACTCTTTCTCTGATCTCATGCTTGCCCAAACATAGAAATTATATGGGCTCTACTTTGATGTCCAACCCCGATATTTGGCTTGGTTCTTCTATCCCCTTTTCTGGGAGGAGCTGCATCCTGATTATTTTTCTGATGATAACTAACTTCTGACGGGTTGTCTTATCTTGAATCTTCAGTGTCACGGGCTATCTGCCCTACTCTACCTCCATTTAGAAATACTGGTATCAGGGTGCCTGGGTGGTTAAGTCAGTTAAACATTCAACTCTTGATTTCTGCCCATGTCATGATCTCAGGGTTGTAAGATCAAGCCCTCCAGGGACCTGCATGGTGAGTGTCGAGTCTGCTTAAGATTCTCTCTTGGGCACCTGGGTGGCTCAATGGGTTAAAGCCTCCGCCTTCAGCTGAGGTCAGGATTCCAGGGTCCTGGGATCCAGCCCCATATTGGGCTCTCTGCTCAGTGGGGAGCCTGCATCCTCCTCTCTTTCTGCCTGTCTCTCTGCCTATTTGTGATCTCTGTCTGTCCGATAAATAAATAAAATCTTTAAAAAAAAAAAAAAAAGATTCTCTCTCTCCCTCGGCCCCTCCCCACCCCCGCTCTCCCCTCCCCACCCTTCGAGCACCTGCTCCCTCTCTCTTTCTCTCTAAAATAGATAGTTCGATAAATGCTGTTACTGACCACTGTCTGAATCTCATCTGAACATTCCACATACTCTGAGCTCTGTGTCCAGCCACCCAGCTTTCCAGAAGGTCTGGAGTCAATATCATTTCTTTCCTTGACAGCTCTCTCATCTTAAAGGGAATTGTGCTGATTTCCTCCATCTTGTCTCCTGTCCCTCTGTCCAGATGTAATCATTCCCCCAAGAATATTAATACAAAACCAAATGGAACACTTGTCAAATGTTTCCAACATGTTAAGCATCTTTGGAGATTAAAGAGAGAATTATTCGTTGTAAAAGCTGATGAAAGGTACTACCGGAACATGAAGCATACGGTACAAATTTTAAATTTTGTGACACGCAGAGATAGTGGAGAAAGGTACGCGAAATAGCCTTATCGAACCTCATGGACCACAGAAGTCTGTAACATCACGGAAAGAGGCCCAAAATGGAGTCACTTATGCTAAGTTCCATATCACTAAACTGAGCCTTAACTTAATTGCAATTTTGGCTCTCTCAGAAATGGAATCTTAAACCAGTCAGTCAGGAGCTACCTCACTGGCACTAGTTAGATAATCTGCCTGATAAACCCTTGCCATTCTGTAAAGGAAAGTAACCTTGCAATAACCAATCCAAATTTTTGCGTCCTGTAACTTCCTTAACTTCCTTCCTGTAACTTCCTCACTCCCTTCTGCCTATGAAAGTCTTTCCTTTTATACAGTTCCTCAAAGCTCCTTTTTGTCTGTCAGATTGGATACTGCCTGATCCACAAGTTGTCAAATAAAACCAATGAGATCTTTACATTTTACTCAGTTGAAGTTTGTTTTTGTTTTGTTTTTTTTTAGCAAGTCCAAATCACATACCGAAATTAAATAAGTTGTTTTGGCACCTTTGCATGGTATATAGGAGGCACTAATGGGAGCCAAATATGAAAGGCAGGTTAAAACCACAGAGGGAAAAGTCCTGAATATCAGATCAATGAGTGCGTACAAAATATTTTAAGCAATACAAATTAATGGGAAGTTTCTTTCTATCTTTCCTTCTCTCTTTTAGAAGATGGCATAGGAAGAATTAGAACAGAAAAATACTAAAATATCCACCTATATATGTATATATATATATATACATATATATATATATATATATGGTGAGATTATAACAATAAAACAAGATGAGGTATTAAATAACAGCCTGAATTAAAGTGTTGGTAGTATAAGAAAAAAAAATACTTAGTAAAAAATAAAGCACAAGACAGAACTTGGTATTTGACAGAGAATCTTCTTGTTTAAAGAGACGGAAGAATGACCTCCCAACGTTCACCCTCCCTTTGGTGACTCTGTGGTTACCACTCCCGTCACTACAATGGCCAGTCAGTATCACTGCTGTCCCTCTGTTCTCTGACCTAGGCGTACACACCTCAGTTTCCTTCTCCACAGACCTCCAGCATGACAGAGACAGAACAGGAACAATCAAGAAATAATATAATGAAGACTAGTCCACAAGTTGACAGAGTGTAAAATCTGGATAACGTGGCATATAAAGTATGACATCATCTTCGGCTTGTGATCCACAGAAGAAGACTGAGCTCACAGACTACTGAAGCTTCCTAGATTTCTGGTCATCACCAGAATGATACATCTGAACGTAATCTAAGTCAAAGGAAGGATCTAACCATGTAGCTATCTAAGTATTATCTTGGAGGTCTAGCTTACTTCCTGAGGACCTACTTCATTTCCTGGTTAACTTACACTAGGTATGAACTCATCCTGTTCACTCCCTTGTCCATTGTTTTATCTCTGATCTATTTTGGATAAGGGTATCAAAGCACAACATCAGGGGCACCTGGGTGGCTTAGTCGTTAAGTGTCTGCCTTCAGCTCAGGTCATAATCCCAGACTCCTGGATCGAGGCCCACATTGGGCTCCCTGGTCTGTGGGAAGCCTGCTTCTCCCTCTCCCTCTGCTGTTCCCCTGCTTGTGTTCCCTCTCTCGCTGTGTCTCTCTCTGTCAAATAAATAAATAAATAAATAAATAAATAAAAGCCCAACATCACCAAACCTAACACCACTGGTTTGCTAGTAAATGTTTAGCAGCAGGCTTTCTAGAAAGACAGAAACAAAAACAAAATTTATTCATATTGCTTGCCAATTTCTGTGGCAATTCCTTTCCTTGAGCTCAGGGAACAATGCTAGGGTCTTGCTAAGAATTGGAGGCTGGTACACCTTGAACGTTCACATTGGTCAAAGCTTATCTAGTACTCTTTCTCTGATCTCACGCTTGCCTGAACATAGAAATTATATGGGCTCTACTTTGATGTCCAACCCTGATATTTGGCCTGGTTCTTCTATCCCCCTTTTTGGGAGGAGCTGCATCCTGATTATTTTTCTGATGATAACTAACTTCTTAAGGGTTGTCTTATCTTGGATCCTCAGTGTCACAGGCTACTGTGGAACTGTCTAAGATGTAAATATCCTTACCAATTCCAATTTCGAGCTACCGGTAGAAGGTCACTGAAATAATGGTGGGCAGGATTCAGCTCAACACTGCTTTCCCTGTGTAACAACAGCTAGTATTTGTAAGTTATTACTAAACGTCAGGAAGAATGCTGAGTGATCAACATATGTTCTCTTTCACCTTTTCAATAGCTATCTGAATTCAAGGCATTATTTTCATCATTAAGTGTAACGATGAGGATATTAAAAATCAAAGAAGTTGAATCTTTAAAACTCACAAAACCAGTCAATGGAAGAGCCAACATTTGAGCCTCATTCTGTCACTTGACTTCTGATGTGCATGTCTGTCTCAAAATCAAGAAGTTCTAGTGTTGACATCAGTGTTTCTTACCCAAAAATCTTTCCTCCAATGCTTACGTTCTTGAGTATTTTTCTCTACTTTTTTGTTCTCTTATAAAATGGGAAGGACTAATATAGAGATTATTGCCATAAGAAGTAATAAACAGTAAAAAAATAGGTATAATTATATAAATATTGCATGTATAAACTCTGCATGAATAGGCAATGGGTTAAATGTGGTGACTAGAGGGACAAGAGCAACTTGGTTTTTATTCTGGGAAGACTGAAGAATGTCATTAAATGTTTTGGAATCTGGAAATGGTCTCGGTTAATAAGGCCCATATTTTAAGAATGCTGGTTTAAGAAAAGGAAGAGCTTAAAGATTGACAAGGAAAATGTATATTGTAGCATCTATTTCAGCAAGATAAATGTCTACTAGAATTGGGATGGACAACATAGGAGCAAGGCAATTAATTTCCATGACGTTAAGTTTCTCTATTTTTAAGACCCAAAGTTAGGAACTCTGCTCAAATTCACTCCTCAGAGAGTGATAGGAAGATTCACATATTTTAATCAAGAAAGCTCTTCTGCCCTTCTCCAAGAGTTACTGGGGGAAGTTAGTGCCAACTGAGATTATAGCTTATCCCTCTCCATGAGGGAAACCATCAGTTGTAACACCATTGTGGTTACCAGATCAATTCATTTCCCAAATATTTTTCACATTCCCTTTTTTGTTTTCACCATGATACTTGTAAAGGACCTCTTAGTATGAAGGAAAGTGGTTTGTTGTTGTTGTTGTTGTTGTTGTTGTTAACAGCTATAGAGTTAGTAGTATGGTTTTTCACCAACGTTATGGTGAGACCTCATTATTATACAGAAAGTCATAATTCAGAATACAAAGAATAGGATACTTCTTTCTCTCTATTCACTGACAAAATCTTTTTCATACGGCCTTAATACCTAAGAATCTGGAAACTAAATTAATATCTCCTTCCCTCTACAAGGTTGAAACTAGCCCCTTAGAAATAAATCTTAGCATACAAATTGTCTCATTTTATAGATCACATATTTTCTATTACTTATTTTGTCATATTTTCCATGCCGTCTTGATCAGGACACAGACTCTTCCTTTTCACCCCTCTATCTTGGCACAAATACATCATATATTTGATGGCCTGAATAAAATAACAATTGGATGAATGCATGAACATGACAGGTCTGGGATCTCAGTTAGCTCTGAAAATAAGGCATTGGACCAGTTCCAGAATGTAGGTCATGAAATTGGAGTCATAGGTGATTTCTTATTTCATTTATTCTATGCATACTACTTGATATTTTCTCCAACACCAGAATTTTTCTGATTCCTCATATCATATCCTCATTCTTCAGTGTTGGCCTTACATTTATTAAGGACTACCCAGAAGTGAAACTGTGGCCATGTTGACATTGTCCTTCCTCAGCTGGGCTATATGTTTCCTGAAGGTAAAAAGAGTGTCCTTTTCTAACTCGTGTTCGGGGAGCAGTGGTGTTCAGAACAGCAGTGTTCTGAGACCTTAGCCAAGGTCTTTCTTTAAAGGCTTCATGTCTGAAATGTTAGAGATGTTTTTGTATTCTTCCTAGCATTTCTCTACTCTTTTTCCGGTAATATTTGGTTTGATTTATAAGGTAGTTCCATTAGATATTTGACCTTTGCTCAACAATTCAGGAAAGCATAGGCAGACTGGAGGCAGATAAGTATGATTTTTTTTATTATTATATAAATTTTTTAAATTTATTTATTTTCAGCATAACAGCATCATTATTTTTTCACCACACCCAGTGCTGCATGCAATCCGTGCCCTCTATAATACCCACCACCTGGTACCCCGACCTCCCTACCCCCCCCCCCGCCACTTCAAACCCCTCAGATTGTTTTTCAGAGATAAGTATTATTTTTAACAGATTATATTTTTATATTCAATACTAATACCTTATCTCTCTAATATTTGCTGTAAGAAATTTGAAAATTGTGGAACTCAACTCACTGAACATTGAAATAATTAATTGTTCTACCACTATCGTATCTTCTAACAACAAATGGCTACTTTTCTTATGTTTCTACATGGGTAAAGAAAAGCACTTATTTTGTGTACATAAATAATGATAATTTGCAAAACAAGTACCCAAAAGCAGTGTTAAAGGAAGAATCTTTTAGCAGATTTTAACTGAGGCACTTTCTTCTTTTTGTGGCAAGGAGTCGTGCATCAAAATCACTAAGAAAAGATAATAATTTGGTTCCTAATTATAGCATTAAATATAGCATAGTTTATTTTCTGTTAGAAAGCATGTAATTCAAATTAAAAATAAAATATAATTTTACCTTCTGTTAGCATTTTATCCTGTGCATTTAGAATTATTAAAAGACCACTCTCACTACACTGATTTCCCTCAAAGTAATTTTTAACAGTCAACAACAACAAAAAATAAAGGTTTTATCTTAATCTTCCTTTATATGGCAATGCCTTGAATATATTTTAGGAGAAGTCATGCCACCCACAAGACACTTAAAGGAGTAAACTCTTAGTACAACTGAATTAGCCTGTATTTGGGGTTGTAATTGAGAATGAAATTTTATCCTCTGGAAATTTGTAAAATAAATGTGACTGGCAGTCACAATTCTTTGTTTTGTAAGAGGTGAGAACAAAGACAAATCTATCTCTGAGAATCATACATTCTACTAAGTTTTCTAGAAAATGCCTCAAATAACTATTATTGAATTTTCCTGTCGATAGGTTGCTTACGATTATTTATGAATTTTTATGCTTATATTCAGATAAAAGTGTTATATCACTGATCAAATTTTTTTCAAGGAAAGCGATGGATCTTAACATCTTTTGGGTGGTTGTTACATTTACTAATCGTTGAAAATCCCAAATGCCTACCTTGAACATTTGTAAAGGAAACAGCTGTGATGTTCAGTTTAGGAAGTGCTAAACCTATCACATTCCTGCCTCACCCATCCTAATTTGATTTACTACAACATTCTTAACCTAAGTTCCAAGAACGAGGTGTCAGTAGGTTCGGGAATGTGGGTGGGTTATTTTCACTGACCTTCAACCAAAATTTATCATTTCTGTCAGTAGTAAATTGGTCAACAAAACACAACAGAAATAGCAGTAAATGTGAATTTGTCCCAGATAGAAGTACATATATCTTTTTGGGTGCCTGGGTGGCTCAGTCATTAAGCGT
The DNA here is from genome assembly GCF_011764305.1 of Mustela putorius furo. Taxonomy (NCBI): domain Eukaryota; kingdom Metazoa; phylum Chordata; class Mammalia; order Carnivora; family Mustelidae; genus Mustela; species Mustela putorius. Next base: position 2,673,671 of record NW_025421577.1, read on the forward strand.
CTGCCTTCGGCTCAGGTCATGATCCCAGGTCCTGGGATTGAGCCCCACATCGGGCTCTCTGCTCGGCGAGAAGCCTGCTTCCCCCTCTCCTACTCCCCCTGCTTGTGTTCCCTCTCTTGCTATGTCTCTCTCTCTTTCAGATAAATAAAATCTTAAAAAAAAAAAAAAGTACATATATCTTATCACGTTATAGCTATTGGAGATAGCCTAGAGTTAACACATACACTCATCACCTTGCGCTTATGTTGAACAGATTCACACCTAGATCTTTGATGTACGAGACAGTTCCATTAATGGACATATAAACACATGTATTATTATATCCCAAATTTATTTACATATGTACATGTATGCAGGTATAGACAACCATGAGATCATGACCTGAGCTGACATCAAGAGTTGGCTGCTTAACTGACTGAGCCACCCAGGTGTCCTATCCGGAGAGTGAGATTTTTAACAAAAGCATTTTTTTTTAATGAGGTGCTATGAGCAGTCATAATTTTATCTTCCTGAAAGAAGAGGGAGTATCAATGCAGCGTGTGGGCTAGGTGAAGGTAGGCGACAGAGTTAAGGAATTTCTATATACATGTATATTATCTATACAGCTTCCCACTGTATCTACAAAAATGTTGCTGCCAGGATTAATGTATAATCTATAAATACAATCTTCAATAAAAATATTTCCAGTGCTAGATGATTTTAAGTGTCATACTTCATAAGACCCATGAAACAGCACTAAATGCAAATCCACTTGCTGTTAGAAAATTTTAAATGGACAAATAAGCCTCATCTCTCAGAGTATGCAATGGTGACTTTCAAGGTAGCATATTTTCCCATAAGGACGGTGTCATGACTTAACTATTTTATGAACAGAATCTCCTTTATTACTACCGTCATCATCAACACGAAGCACACAAATCGTTCTCAAATCAGGCAGCTTAAAATGCATTGGAAAATTCTAACCAAAAAAAAAAGTTGTATTTAGAGGGAAGATGCATGCAACAGGAAAAACAATAATTAACTTGCATATTTGAAAAGCTCATCTAAAAACATTTGGCTTGGAGCTAGAGCCTTCATTTCCAGGAGTGAGGAACTTTGGATCAAGACTTAAGTTTGGGATACAGTCCAGGTGTACCCGACTCATTATGAAAAAAAAGACAAGTCATTTAAAAATTATTTTCATCTCTGTTCACCTCCTTATATTGGAGATGATACTGATTTTTTTGCTTAGGATTACTGTGTGCCCTGATAGTGAAAAGGAAAACAAAAGCCTATTTGAAATAAAGTGCTATGAAATTGTCAATAATAATTCGCAGAAATGAATTTGCAAGGTCTGAGAAAGAATTAAAAAATCAATATAGGTTTCTAAATATAAGTAAAGGTAATTTATCTCTTAAAATTAGAAGAATGGTTAACAAAAAATAAAATTTAAACATAAAACTTTGCATGTAAAAACCAATCCCTTAATTATAAAGTTTATTTAAAATGACTGGTTCTTTAATATCTTTCAATACTGGAATGAATATATTCACATAGAGTACAAGCTTTCCTAAAATTTTAATGTCACAATTCAATAAAGATTCACTTTCAACTATATGAAATACATTGTTCGGTTGCTGGGGAAACACATCGATATAGCTGCTATTCTCAATTAACTTGCAATGGATATTGTAGAGTAGAATTATTTTTTTATTATTATCTGGAACTCAGTTTTCTAGTTTTAACAAAGCAAATGCAAAGCTGAGATAAAGTTTTAATGCCAAATCATACCCGTCTTAACGTGACAGGGCGTGGACAAATGTTTAAATTAACACCATATCCTAAACATTGTTTTCTTGTCAAACGCTATGTTATATCCTAGGAAGCATAACTCCTGCCCCATGAGTCTCACAAGATGCTGAAGAAAATATGTAGATATGGGCCCCTGGTAGCTCAGTGGTTAAGCCTCTGCCTCCGGCTTGGGTCCTGAACCCAGGGTCCTGGGATCCAGCTCAGATCTCTGCTCAGCAGTGAGCCTGCTTTCCCCTTCTCTCTCTGCCTGCCTCTCTGCCTACTTGTGATATTTCTCTCTCTCTCTCTCTCACTCTCTCTCTCTCTCTCTCTGTTAAATAAAATCTTAAAAGAAAAGCAAAGAAAATATGTAAATAATAAAAAAGAAAGGAAAGAAAGTAAAATATTTCGGGTCTTTTCTGGAATTACTATTTCCAGATGTGCTGCTTCCAGATGACATGTTTACTATGTCTGGAATTGTGACAGTGGGGTCACAGGGAAAGTCTGTTTGGTTCCATAAGATCAGGACTGATTCCTCGCCCCAGAAGTATGATATTGTCGTCACTCTGCACCACAAGCCTCCTCCTCCGTGTTCTGCTAAAGCACACTCATGTCGCATGGGTTTTGGGGCAGTAAACTTTATTCCATGACTCTAATGAGTTTCCACTACTACGTTATATTTAGCTCCAACACTTGCTCCGATTCCACAGAGATCAATTAAAATTTCTCTTTGTAAAAGGGAAATATATTTCTGTTTCCATAATAACCCTTCTTTCAAAACGTACAGGAATACCAAAGACAATGGATTATGCTACCTGATTTGAAGACGAATACTTATTAAGACATTTATTTGTTACACGACAGAGACATGCTGCCAGATACTGAACACACACCATCGACAACAACAGAAAGAATGGTTCTCTGGACAGAGCCACCGGTTTTTCTAAATGACACATACAAAAGTACATCACATTTGGAGAATGTGTTCTCTGCTTTTTTTTTTAAATTTCTGTATTTGACAAATAAAGGTGGAATATGGGGAACTAACACGTGCTGAGTGTCTACTGATGAGTCAGGCACTTCAACATGCATCGTTTCACTCGATCCTCACAATAATATTTTCATAATCTAGGTGAAATATTCAAGTTATGAAAGTGCACCATGACCTCAGTGAAAGAACTAATATGCACTCAATATAGCTGAATGTAAGACATTCGAGATATTAAAATAACTCTGTCACCTCTAAATTATTCCATAGAAATGCCACTCTGCAAAATATAGATTCCACAGAGTGTTGATAAAATTCATCATCAATAACAAAGGAAAATGGTAAGTCGAAGGAACAGAGTTTTCCTAGCTGTCGATATGCTAACTTGCCTTTTGAACAACCAAGAAGGAATTGTAATATAGATTTCTCAAAATATTTAGCCTAAGTCTGTTTTCATGACTCCTTGCAGATACATTGTGTTAGAGTAAGTGCTATGGGAAGCATTCCATGGAAGCTATAAACAGAAGTGTGGGGATGATGTATGAAGAGGGACAGGAAGGAGATGTGCCAAGAACTATCTTAGGGCTTCCTGTAGGTGGACAATCTTTAAGGAAAGTGACTTCTGTGGGCCTGAGGAAGAGGTAATGAATTCTAAAATGGGAACCAGTGGCCCAAGTCCTCCTGCTGCTACGGATATTGCCCAACCCAACCACAGAAGCAGATGCTTCACTCAACGACTTCCGCTCACGGCTACAGTGAAATTACTGGCATTGGGCATGCCCTTTTGCCACACACACATACACACACACACACACACACACACACACACACAAAGCCAGAAAACCAGACAGACTATGTCATTACCAGGCAGAGGACCAGAGACAGGAATGATAGGATCTCTAAGAGAAAGAAACCAATGAGGTAAAGACTCTGTCTTAGTCTACTCAAGCTTCCATAACAAAGTACCAAAGACTGGGTGGTTTAGCCACCAAGAATTTTCTCTCGCACGTCTCTGGAGGCTAGAAATCCCAGATCAATGTGCCCACTGATGTGGTTCTTGATGAGGATTCTCTTGCTGGTTTACAGATGGATGCGTTCTCACTGTGTCCTCACACCTCAGAAAGAGAGAAATCTCTAGTATCTCTTCTTATAAGGACCTCATATTGAATCAAAGCTCTACCCTTATGACCTCGTTTAACCTTAATTATCTCCAAATGGGCCCTATTTGTAAGTCACATTGGGTTTGTGGGCTCAACATGTGAATTTGAAGGGAATATAACCAATCAGTCTGTCACCCTGCCATCACTCTACCTTTCTTCCTATAGATATGTCTTAGACTGTGATAGAGGGGTAAGGTTGGCTCTGTAGAACAAATGAAAGCACCTCCCAAATCTCGGACTGCAAGGGTAGTGAAGGCTCCAGCTCTGTCCTCAGAAATCTACTGCTGCATTTGCACAGAGGCAGTCCTTCCCAAGGGTTTGCTGTCAGTTAATAACTGAGCATGCTGGGAATATTAAAACAGATCTATTCTGGGAAGTACAAGGCAAGAATTAAGGAAATAACTTAAAATATAGTAGATGCACTATACAGTACAATATTATATACAATTTATTTTATTTTATTTGACACAGAGAGAGAGAGAGAGATCACAAGTAGGCAGAGAGGCAGGCAAAGAGAGAGAGGGGGAAGCAGGCTCCCTGCTGAGCAGAAAGCCCAGTGTGGGGGCGCAATCCCAGGACCCTGAGATCATGACCTGAGCCAAAGGCAGAGGCTCAACCTACTGAGCCACCCAGGCACCCCACGGTACAATATTGTAAAAAAATAAAATAAAAATCAAGAGAGAAATTAAAAAGATTTAAGTATACACATACATACATACATAAGTACATATATACATATCTTAACAAAAATATATATGTATATATAATTTAAAACATACATGAAATTCAGCAAAACAAAATAAAATTGAAATATATAGAGAGAGATGATCAAACTGAAATAAAAAACAATATACACAAACATACTGGTTCAACAGGGTCTCAGGATAAAAGGTCAATAGGAAAATGGATTTTATTGCTGTATACTAGCAATACACAATAAGAGATTGAAATGAAAGAGGAGTAAATTTTAAAATGACATAAAAAATATGATATACTTTGGGTTAGATCTGATGGAAGATCTCTTGGCTTAAAACTATAAATCATTCCTGAAAGAAATAAAGGAATACATAAATAAATGAAGAAGTATACTGTTCATGAATTAGAAGAATCAATATTGTTAAAATAACAAGTCTCAAATTGGTCTATAGATAATGCTGCAATCATAAGCACAATGAAAGTCGGCATTTTTACGTTTTTATTTTTTTATTTTTATTTAAATTGTATTTAATTAACATATAGTGTATTATTAGTTTCAGAGGTAGAATTTGGTGATTCATCTGTTGAATATAACAGCCAGTGCCTATTACGTCAAGTGCCCTTCTTAATGCCCATCACCCAGTTATGGCATCCCCCAACCCCCTCCCCCTCCAGCAGCCCTCAGTTTGTTTCCTATACTGAAGAGTTTCTTATGATTTGCTATTTTTATCATCTTTTATTTTTGCTTCCATTCCCCTGTGTATATCTGATTTGTTTCTGAATTTCCAATATGAGTGAAATAATACTGTATTTGTCGTTCTCTGAATGACTTATTTCACTTAGCATGATATCCTCTAATTCCATTCGCGTCATTGCAAGATTTCATTCTTTTTGATCAATTCCTTAATTTCTCTTTCTGCTGATTCATTGTTAATGTATAGAAATGCAACTGATTTCTGTGCATTGATTTGATATCCTGGGACTTTGTTGAACTCCTATATCAGTTCTAGCAATTTTTTGGTGGGATATATACATAGAGTATCATGTCATGAAAGTAGAAATTTTTAGTTGACAAGTTATTTCTAAAATTATTTTTTTTAAGATTTTATTTATTTATTTGACAGAGAGAATGAGAGATCACAAGTAGGCAGAGAGGCAGGCAGAGAGAGAGAGGGAAGCAGGCAGATAGTCTGCTGAGCACTGAGCAGATAGTCTGATGTGGGACGTGATCCCAGGACCCTGAGATCATGACCTGACCCGAAGACAGAGGCTTAGCCCATTGAGCGACCCAGGCTCACCCAAAATTCTTTTTTTTTAAACATTTATTTATTTATTTATTTATTTATTTTAGAGAGAGAAAAAAAGAGGGAGAGAGCAGAGGGAGAGGCAGAGGGAAAACCTCAAGCAGAGTTCCCACTGAGCATGGAGCTAAAGGTGGGACTCGATCCATGACCTTGAGATCATGACCTGAGCCCAAATTGAGATTTGGATGCCTAACCAACTGAGCCACGAGGCATCCCTCTAAAATTCTTTTGGAAATACAAAAGACCTAGAAAAGTCAGAACAACTTAGAAATTATTTTTGTCACGGAGACAGTGTGGGATAGGCCTTGAGCTAAGCAAACATATCAAGGGGTTAGAAAAAGAGTATAAAAACAGACCAGAATATATACAGTCACTTCATTTCTGACAAAAGTTCATATACAATTCAATGGAGAAAGGCTAGTCTTTTTAACAAAAGATACTGGAACACTTAGACATCCACTAAAAATGTAACTTCAATCCAAATGTCACAATGTATATAAAAATTAACTTAAATTGGATCACAAACCTAAATGTATAACTAAAACTGAAATGTCCAAAGGAAAATTTAGGAGAAAATCTTTATAACTTTGGGTTTGCCAAAGACTTATCAGATCAACATCAAAAGCAGAACCGGTAAAAGTAAAATTTGGTAAACTGGACTTTTCCAAATTAAGAAATTCTTCCCTTTCAAGTGTCATGTAAAAAACAAACCATGGATTGGGAGTAAATATTTGCAACATGATTTACTTGATAAAGGACTTGAACCCAGTACCTATACAGAGCCTTCAAAATTCCATGATCAGAATGGGGGTGGGGGTGGGAGGAAGGATTTAAACAGTTATTTCACCAAAAACGATGGTAAATTAGCACACTGAAAGGTCCTCAATATCATTAGTCATTAAGGGAGTGAAAATAAAAATCACAGAGAAGGATCAAAATGCACCTAGTAGAATAAAACACACTTTAAAAAGGAGGAGGAGGAGGAGGAAGAGGAGGGGAGTGGGGAGGAGGAGGAGGAGGAGAAAATAAAATCTGGCCATACTAACTGTTGACAAACTTTGTGCTGCAATTAGAACGTTCATATATGGTTGATGGGAATATAAAAAAGATACAACCGTTTTGGAAAACTCTCGAGCTTTTTCGTTAAAATGTAAAATATATTCCTAATAGATAGACTAGCCATCTCACTGCTACCAATTTATCTAGAAGAAATTGGAGCACAGATATAAAATGTACAACTAAAACTAAAATTTCTAAGGACACCTGGGTGGCTCAGTGGGTTAAAGCCTCCGCCTTCGGCTCAGGTCATGATCTCAGGGTCCTGGGATCGAGCCCTGCATCGGGATCTCTGCTCAGCAGGGAGCCTGCTTCCTTCTCTCTCTCTCTCTCTCTCTCTCTGCCTGCCTCTGCCTACTTGTGATCTCTGTCTGTCTGATAAATAAATAAAATCTAAAAAAAAAAAAACCCTAAAATTTCTAAAATGAAAATTTAGAAGAAAAATGCATCTATAGAAAAACTTGGACATGATGTCTATAGCAGCTTTATGTGTGATGGCACAAAACCAGAAATAATGCAAATGTCCATCAATAGAAGAATGGATAAACAGGTTGTGATGCATTGATATAACTGGATATTATTTGCTATGGAGAACAAAAAAAAAAAAAAAAAAGAAATGTAGGGGGGAAATTACATTTCCTTTGCAGCCCAGGGGCAAGTACTTGAGATAAGCAGGGTGATCTTCCTTCAGGAACTCAACTTCCTCAATGTGAATACTTAAAGGCATATTTAGCTTAACATTAGATGGACCTCCAGGGTCCAGTAAGTCTTCTTTAACATATAGAAAGTCTTTTCAAGGGCACCTGCATGGCTCAGTTGGTTAAGCTTCTGCCTTCAGTTCAGGTCCTGATCTCCGGGTCCTGAAATTAAGTCCCACAGTGACTCCCTTCCCAGGGGAATCTGCTAATCACCTCTCTCTTTGCCTCTCTCCTATGCTCATGCACTCTCTCTCTCTCAAATAAATAAAATCTTTTTTTAAAAACTCCTTTAGAAACTTCCTTTATCTCTACCGCCCCCCCCACCACACACATAAGATATATATTAGCAATCATCCTCCAAGCATATGGCCCACTGATATATATCTGAAAGGTCTCATGACTAAGGTTTCACCAGGCAGTAGTAAGTGACCCTTTCCTAACAACAGCTACCCCCCTCAAGGTCCTGGAAAACTTGCTTCCAAATTCCTTGAAGACTTACACTATATCTAATCTCTTCACAACTTTAAAGTATATAACCAATTACCCCTCACAATGCCAGTGCAGCTCTGTCTGCCCATAGGTCCTGTCCCCGTACTTTAATAAAACCACCATTTTTTTGCACTGACGACATCTCAAGAATTCTTTCTTGAACATTTGCTCCTGAACCCCAACATTTCACATTGTTATTCAACAATGAAAAAAATAAGCTATTAATGAATCTCAAAATAACTATTTTGAGTCTTAAGTCACAAAAAATACAGTACATACTGTATGACTCCATTCATATAGCATTCCATTTTCATTCTAATCATTCTAATAAGTGATTAAGTAATCCCTACCTCCAATGTGGGCCTTGAACTCACAACCCCGAGATCAAGAATTGTGTGCTCTATGGACTGATCCATCCTGGTGCCCCTCCGTTTCCAGTCTAGAAAATGAAACTAATTTAGGATAACAGGGAGAAGATCAATGGTTGCCTCAGAACAGGACACAGATGAGAGGGAACAGAAGATTCAACCAACTGTATGTCCATTATACCTTGAAAATAAACACAGTATTTCTTCTACCATCTTAAAAGAATCAGCAGTCTAGCTTTGGTTAGAGATAAGTCAGTGGTTAGTAGTAAGTCATTGGTTAGAGGTAAGTCAGCGAAATTCTAGAAACAGTCAAACTTATGAGTTAACTAGAATATGGTGGCAATTGCAACAATGTAGGATAAATGAATCATTCACCATCAATCAATAATCTAGTGAGAAAAGGTGGGTTGTAGTGGCCTAGATTACAGACTACAGATTTTGTGCAGTTAGTGCTAGCTCCCCCACTTAAGAGAACTATGACTTTTGAAAAGTCAGATTTGTCAAAGAACAAAACAAGTAGAAATTTAATTTAACCTTGACCTCTAACTAACAATATCCCTAAAAATTAGCTCATCAAGGATCATAGATTTATACATAAAAGCAAAGATTATGAAATTTCTAGAAGAAAATAAAGGGGGAAATCCAATTATTTCTGATGGTTGAAACAACTCCAGTCAGAGACAAGAAAGAGCCTCGTCTTTTTCAGGAGCTACCAGAAAAAGTGATCTCACTGCCAGACACAGAGCCCAAAAATGACTGATCATGCACCAGATAAAACACAACTTCAGTTTTCATTAATAAAGAATGGAATAGGTGTTTTAACCAGGCTCAGAGAAGACTATCATGAAGAAATATTACTTAATCCTCCTGTTCAAAATTCAGACAAAACAAGAGATTTTACATCTCACTTATTCTTGTGTTTTCAGTCTTGCTTTGTCAAGCCAAGCCCAAGGCTTGCCTACATTTCTGTTTCCTTCTTAATTTGACTTGGTGCTCTAGGAAGAACATTTTCTTTGAAGTCATACAGAGCTGTGTTCAAATACCAGCTCTACCATTTCTTGGCTGGGCTATGTGAAGCAATTCTTTTAAACATTCTGTGCTCCAGTCTTGTCGAGAAGGAAAAACGGGGTGAGGTTCCGTGGGGTGGAGAGTACTTTCTACCATGTACAGTGAACATGGTAACAGTATGCATCTGACTATAGTCATTTAAAAAAGAATAAAGATAAAAAATTAGTCTCCTTTTTTTTTTAAATATCAAACCTTATATTTTGTTTATGTCCCTAGCCAGCCTAGCTTTTCTTCAATCCTTCAATGAAATCCATTCAGGGTAAAAATTATTTAGCACTACCCTAAGTAAAACCTTTGTTAAAGATAATGCTAGCATTTTCACGGTCCCTTTGCATTATCCTTCACCTTTTTTTTTTTTTTTTTTTTTTTTTTTTTGGTTTTTGTTTTTGAGAATTCATAACATCAGGACAGAGGGAAAATGGCCCATTTTGTCTTATTTATGCTAATGAGAACAACCAGTGACATAGAAACAATTGAAACCATAAGTAGCAACCCATCACATTTCTTGTTGCAACCTCCTTCCAACACAGACCACTTATTGAGAAGGGAACAAGTAAAAATTTAACAAATGTCTCTCCTTTCCATTCTTCTCCTCTTTTCCCCAGCTCCCTGCTGACCCTCTGTTAAAGCTGTAAATTTTTATAAAAGCAATCAGACACTTTTAGCAATAGAAGGAAAAAGGGTGGTGTTTGAATTGTCAACAACAGGAAATGAGTTTTAATATTGAAGAACAACCTGTTTTTCAGGAACCAGTACAAGACCATCTCGTGGTATGTCTGTGACCAAGCTTCATTAGCCAAAACACCTTTTATAACTATTATACCCCACAGCAGCATCAAAAACCTTTTCAGTCAAAAGAAAGGCTGATGCTATTTTTCCTCTCATTAGCAGGCGCTACTATCATTGTTCAAGGTCAATGTACAGAAAAGAAAGTAGAAATTGAGAGAAAAGAATGTGAGGAGATCCTGTGAGAAGAGAAAAAATGTTGAAGAGCCTTGCACAAAAGCAGCGAATTTGTATTATCTTTCACAGAAATGATCAAAAATATTAAAATAAGTGTATAATATAAAAATTTCTTTTAAAACTAATTATGATTATTCTGATGGTTAACTTTCCAAGGGGGGTAAATAACCCAATGTAATAGGTTTATTTCCTATTGATATATAATATTCATATTATATTGATAATGTAGAAGGATATAAAAGGTTGTATTTTATATTTATATTTTATATTTTCATGACAGAAGATGTTTTCAGATACCACAGACCTTTTACCTTTAGCACCTGGCTGGCTCAGTCAGTGGAGCATGGAACTCTTGATCTCAGGGTTGTGAGTTCAAGAACGATGTTAGGTGTGGAGCCTACTTAAAACAATAAAATAAGATAAAATAAAACAAAACAAAATAAATTGTGATTATTTATAAAAATTCTATCAATTTTCTGTATCTTGAACACAGATCTCACATTTTCTGATATAGCTACTGAATGCTTACTACATAGTAGGTTCTCTGCTAAGTAATTTACAGAGATTATTTTATTTAATTCTCAAAACAGTTTCAAGTGATTTTTATTATCATCTCTATTTTGCACTTGTGAAAACTGACAATAAAGGAGATGGCCCTCCAATATCACTGTCAGTAGCTAGTGAAGTTTACATTTTAAAATGATGCCTATCTGGCTAACACGTTCAAAGCATTGACTTAATGTCTCTATGAAAAGCTGTTTCCATTTGTTCTCTTAATCCTTCTTTATTTTCATTTATGTTAGCCCTTCCATAGTAACTTCTTTTTTTGAGAGAGAGAGAACGCACACACAAGCATTAGGGGAAGGGGACAAAGGGAGAGAGAGAATCTTAGGCAGACTCCACACCCAGCATGGAGCCCGATGTGGACTCATTCTCACCACTCTGAGATCATGACCTGAACTGAAATAGAGAGTCAGACACTTAACTGAAGGGGAGCAGGAGAGGGAGAAGCAGGCTTCCAGCCCAGCAGGGAGCCCCACACGGGGCTGGATCCCGGGACCCCATGATCATGACCCAAGCCAAAGGCAGATGCCCAATGCCTGAGCCACCCATGTGCCCACAGTCCCTATTTCTTAAATCATGTTCCTTCTTTGCAAATTAAAATATAAAACTATAATTTTATTCTTATGAAACCATAACAGTAAAAACTACTTTTCTAGGACTTAACACTTTATAAATTTCACATTTAAAAGAATAATTTTGAAAATGTAAAATAATGGCTCACACAAAGTTGAAATGTGCACATGTTAAATAGTAAATCATTAATGTGGAGACCAGTGAGATGTTACACGAATTTCAAAGGAGAATCTAAAGAGCACACATGTATTTAGGCAGAGAGAATTACTGACATAAACTCCCCTATCATGCAAAATGAGTAAATTAATTAACTAACTAATTAATTAAATTCCCCTATCATGCTAAACTGCCCAATACCGGCAAGGCAATAACCAACCCAATCTCCAAGGAAATATGTATTCCCATGGGCAGACCATTTCTATTAATATCAGTATTTGATAATTTACAGAAGAGCCCAAAGACAGGGAAAATCACAGAGATTCAACAGGATCACAAACTCAATGCCTAGTCTTAATTTTTTTAAAAGATTTTATTTCTTTATTTGTCAGAAAGAGATGGAGGGCTCATAAACAGGAGGAGCAGCTGAAGGAGAGGCAGAAGCAGGCACCCCACCGAGCAAAGAGGCCAACTGGGGCTTGATCACAGGACCCTGGGATCATCACCAAAGGCAGACGCTTAACCAACTAAACCACCCAGGAGCACAGTCAATGCCCAGTTTTATTTTGAAGACACCCAGTAATCTTTTCATCCATTTCAAAGTCTCACATTTTTCTCCTAACTTCTCTAACCCCTCCTCCCTTTTTCTTAAAAAAAAAAAAAAAAAAAAAAAAAAGTCAATGTTACCTAATTCATAACATTGATTAAAAAAAAAGAAAGAAAGAAAAAAGGAGGAGGGGTTGACTGATTTGACAGAGACCACCAGAGTCAATAGGACAACGGTGTTAACTTTGAGGAATCATCACAAATATGTACCTCCTTTCCCTCTGAAGCCTCACTAACTTGTGGTGCAGAAATGGAGGGGAAAGGAAAACAACCTCCTTCCAAACCAAAGAGAAGGTCAGGGCAGAAATGTTGAACCACAGGCATCTTGCAGAGAGCAGTGTACAAGCCTGCTAGCTCTTTCTTCCCACAGAAGATCCATCCACCCTTTAATTTTTTATAGAAATTTAACCAGAAAAGCTCTGGGCTCAGTAATGTCAAGAGCACTTGATACAAGAGGGCTGTTAGCACAGAAATAAAAAGAGGAGGATTAAGTGAAAGATACCTTCGTGAATGGTAAGACGTTTTGCCACTTCGTGGTCTCCACGATATGACTTAAGACCCGAGATTTGAGGATTTTTCTCTCAAGACACTGAAAGTTCCCAAAGAAATGACCTTCATGTCATTGTACTGAGATTGCAGATCTGCCAAGTTACTGCCTAATAAGAGAGCCACAGGGTAGCAAGTGTTGGGGAGAACAAATTTTCCTGCCACTATGTTAGGTTCTTCTCTGGAAATCTGCAAATTAAACTGACAAAAGTTAGAGCAACAAGAGACATGGGGCTCAAAGAGCAGATCTGGATTTGGGGCTTACATACCATCTCAATAGGGAATAAGGAGGAACAGAGAGGTACTTCCACGAGAAACAATGACTTACTTGCAGGAAGGAGCAAGGGTCCTAATGGGAAAACAAATGAATTTTGGAAATAAAATGGGCCCTTATGAGAGTAGAAGGAAGAGGCAATAGTTTTGTGACACTGTCTGTGTGCGGTGCTGACTGCTCTTCTCTGAGAAGAGAAGATTAGAGTTGCTCTGGGGCAGGAATTTAGGACAACTGAGTTCTTTCTGGAGGCTCTGCGTCTAGGCAGCTAGGAATTTCAGGAACTCAAATACCTTCAGCTCAAAATAATTTTTATGCCACAATGGTTTACTGAGGACCCTTTCACAAACCTTCCCCACACCTTACCCTTACAGCAATGGAAACTGGGTACTACTTACAAGAGCAACACCACCAGAAACCTACAAAGTATATAAGAATTAGCATTTCTCGTGTGTAAACCTGGTGATTCACAGACCTGTACTCCTGGGGATAAAAATATATGTTTATAAAAAATAAAAAATTAAAAAAAAAAAGAATTAGCATTTCTCTGTGCCTTATGACAGTTTCATACATCAATAACTTAATACCCGTGTTTTAAGATGAGATAAATTGTTAAACATCCTGACAAAGGAAAAACAAGAGGAAGCTCTATTCCATGTATTTGTGTTTTGTCAAGGGCTATTTCTTTTCTGGTTCAGTATGACATAAAGGGCATAAAATTACCTACGCAAGAAAATGCTTTTGTCTACAAACTTGAGGGAAGGTTAAGGGAGGGAAAGATATTAAGAAATGATCATGTTTTAAGATGTTATATTAGTTATGCTTTCATAGATTTTGATCCCAGAATATCACAGAACTACTTGAGTGACTATATCATGAATCACCTGTCAGTCAGAAGCAGCAAAATAGAGACATGGCACACTAGAGACGGACAAAATCTTTTTTTTGTTTTTTTTTTTATTATAGAAGATTTTATTTATTTATTTGACAGAGGGAGAGACATAGCAAGAGAGGGAATACAAGCAAAGGAGTGTGGAAGAGGGAGAAGCAGGCTTCCTGCCAAGCAGGTTGCCTGATGCGGGGCTCGATTGCAGGACCCTGGGATCATGACCTGAGCTGAAGGCAGACGTTTAAAGACTGAGTCACCCAGGCGCCCCGAGATGGACAAAATCTTAAGCATCATTTATTCCAACTGCTTCATTTCACAAGAAAGGAAACCAAATTGCAGTAAGGCTAAAAAAAAAAAAAAAAAAAAAAAAAAAAGTCCCGTAAGATTTCAAAGCATGCTCAAATTTCCACGGTCACCTGTCTTTGGCTAGCCCATATCAGTATTTAAGAGGAAGAAAAACACAAATCTGTCTCCATTAATTACAGATTAGGAAACCAAAACACAAATATTAAAGGACTTATTTAGAACCATATGCAATTTAATGTCTTGGTTTCTGACCGAGGACACTTACCATCACACCATATTGGCATGTCTTAACTGATTAAAAACAAGATTGAAAAGTTTTGTTTTGGGAGTGTCTGGGTGGCTCAGTTGGCTAATGGGAATCTTAGTCCTACAACCACAATGAACTGAATTCTGCTGTACCAGAGGTGCCACCTATGTTCAGCTTTACTAAATACTGCCAAACAATTTTCTAAAATGATTTAATAATTTTTAATGCACAAATGAATATGATTGATATGAATATGGATTATTCCATATCCTCACCATATTCCATATTCCATATCCTCATAACACTACCAGCTGCCTGAAATAGATTCTTCCATATAATGTGATGAAGGGGTCAAAAATTGTTTGTTTGTTTGTTTGTTTTCATATAGATACCAACTTATACTGCACCATTTTATAAGCACTGTTCTTTCCCCATCCTATAGTTTGTTGTGTTTAATTTATGTGTAGAACTGTTGTTGAATCTTCTACTATATTCATTGGTTTGTTTTCCTGTCACATTGTACTAGTTAGTACAGCATTGCATTCAGTCAAGTTTTTTGCTGGTTTAAGTTCTCCAACTTTGTTTTTTAAGGTTAATTTTCAGCCATTCTTATGTATTCATGCTTAAAATATATTTTCTAGTATATCTTTTATTTTCTGTTCTTGGATGGGATTTTGAGTTTGACCCACAGACCAGTTTGAAAGAATACACAGATATGTAATATAGATTTTTTTTTCCTATTTAGGAGTATAACCTATTCCTCTGGTTTTCTTTGTCTTCCTCATTTCTCAAAGTAATGTTTTCTAGTTGTTCACATGGAGGCCTGTGGTAGACAATAGTCAATAACCTTCCCCCTGGTGTAATCTCCTCCCCATGAATGTGGGAAGAATCTATCTATAAAAAGTAACTTCTATGGTTATGTTACATGGTGTAACAAAAGGGATTTTGCCGACAAGATTAAAGTCACAAATCTGTTTACTTTAAAATAGGGAGATTATTCCTGTGAGACTGACCTAATCACACCAGACCTTTACATCTGAATCTAGATAGGAGAGGAAAACTCAAAGATTCAAAGCATGAGAAAGATTAAGCATGCAACTGCTGGCTTCAAGTCTGTGGCAAGATACATACATATGTATCCCCTTGAATCTGAGAAGGGTGCCTCAATAACAACCAGAGATGAAATGGGAATCTCAGTCCTACAACCACAACGAACCGAATTCTGCTAACCAGAATTAGCTTGGAGTTGAATTTTCTCCCCAGAGATTCCTAACCAAAAATCCCACCTGGCTGACAGTTTTCAAAAGAGAAAATTCAAGTGGTTAATAAACGTGAAAAGAGGTTCAACGTCACTAGCTGTCAGTTTTTAGACAAAATTAAAACACAGATGCAATTTCACACATAACAAATTCCTACATAAATGTTGGAAGACTTATAATATCAAGTGTTGATGCTTACATGGGATAAAAGGAATGCTCTGATAATTCTGGTGGGGGTATACAATAGTTCAATGACTTTGGAGAACAATGTGCCAATGTCAGGTCAATTTAATAAAGATGTGAACATCTTAGGTCAACAAGTTCCACTTTTCTGTACATGCACTATAGAAATCCTCACAGTCATACACAGAAGGTTAGGTAAAAGAATGTCCATTAGGATGCTATTTGGAAGGAAGGAGAGAGGAAGGAAACAAGGAAGGATGGAAGGAAGGAAGAAAGTAAGGTAAAAAAGAAAGGGGGAGGGAGGTAGGAAGGGAGGGCGGGGAGGGGTGGAAGGGAGGGAAGGGAAAAGGGGAGGAAGGAAGAAAGAAAGGAGTAGGGGAAGCAAGGACTTAAAATGTCATCAATCCCAAACCCCCTCCCCCCAGCAACCCTCAGTTTGTTTTGTGAGATTAAGAGTCACTTATGGTTTGTCTCCCTCCCAATCCCATCTTGTTTCATTGATTCTTCTCCTACCCACTTAAGCCCCCATGTTGCCTCACCACTTCCTCATATCAGGGAGATCATATGATAGTTGTCTTTCTCTGCTTGACTTATTTCGCTAAGCATGATACGCTCTAGTTCCATCCATGTTGTTGCAAATGGCAAGATTTCATTTCTTTTGATGGCTGCATAGTATTCCAGATTCACAGACCTGTACCCCTGGGGATAAAAATATATGTTTATAAAAAATTTAAAAATTAAAAAAAAATGTCATCAATCAGAGATTGAGTAAATTGTGATATATTACAGACAACTAAACAACAGTGTAAAATAAATTAAATATATAGCTTGCCTTTGTAAATTTTAAAAACAATAAAAATACTATATAAAATTCATTATGGAAGCATATATATGTAGGAAAGATTTTTAAAAAAAAAACAAGGATAAACAACAAATTTGATTTGTTGATTATGTACCTAGGAGGGCATAAAGGTGGATGGAACTTAGCGAGTGGCTTCAATTTTTTCTGTAATATAGTTGTCCTTCAAAAAACAGTAAACCTGGTGATTCACAGACCTGTACCCCTGGGGATAAAAATATATGTTTATAAAAAATAAAAAATTAATTAAAAAAAAACAGTAAACTGAGGTACACTGGATATATATGGTTTTCTGTTATGTGTGTGTGTGTGTGTGTGTGTGTGTGTGTGCACGTGCTTATGTCACTTAGTAATACATCTGTATAGTTTAAAGATCTGTATCATTTAAAGATTCGTACAGGTCCCATTTTTTTAAATATCTTGGTTTTTAAATTCTATCACAGATTAAACTACTTTATATCCTCCTCTTCCCCAGCGATACCCACATCAGAGACAGTCCTCATTAAGGAAGCACTCGGACTAGTCAGCAACTTCAAGCTCAGTAAGCCCTTCAAGGTCAAGACCTGCCTTTCCTTAGGGCTGTGTTGGAAGTAGCTAACTTAAAACAACAGGGCAGCAGTTTGTCCAAGGGAGCTCCCTGATAGCTGGTCCATTCATCCAGATGGATACTGTGATGGAAAGCTGCTCAGATATATCCTATTTCAAGTTTTGGATTTGTGGGTTTTTGCTTTTTGTTTTTTGTTTTTTAATAATTTCACAACATTCACTGTTATCGAGTACTTCTGGCAACAACAAACAACAGGCTGTGAGGAACTTAAATGCATCTGGATTTGAGTTAAAGGTCTGCTTCCTGAACTGTGACATTAGGTAAACACATGTATAAGTGAAGACCAGATAGATGCCACCTAGTTGTTTTCTTGCTTCCCACCCAGCTCTCCTAACTGAGAATCATGTAGTCTCCTGTGACAAGCTAGAAGTCAGCTCTCAGACTGGCCCAGGGCCTGGCTGACTTTCATTTGTTTTGCCCTCTGGTTGGGTTCCATGCTTGCCTTGGCAGGTCATTGCCTATTCATGTAGAAACCTCTATAGAGCTGAGCTGGCTGTGGGGAAGGGGCAGGCTTTTACAGCTTCCCATTACAAGGCTTTCTGCCTAAAATGGTGTTCCTTCTCTTCTGCTCCCACCTACCTCTTCGACTCGCCTCTCCCATACACTACCACACAGTTACATTCCAGCACCCAACTACTTAGAATTCCCTGACACGCCGAATTGTTTCTTGACTCTGCACCTTGGACTGGGCTGTTTCCTATGCCAGGAATGCCATTCTCTGTTTCTTGTCAGTTTGGCAGTCATCTAAGTCCACCTGGCAAAGCCCTACTCAGACATCACTCCTTCTCTCATAACTTCCCTGAATTTTGCAATCCAGAAATGCCGTGACCTAAAACAGAGCAGGAAGAAAGAACGAAATCGATTCACTGTGTCCTAAGAGTCAACATCTTCCACAATATGCCCCACATATTAATTCATCCATTTATGGATTTAAAATTGATTGCCTACTAAATTTTAAGCAATATATAAGGTATTAAAAAGATGTCTACAGTATAATCTCTGGCTATAAAGAGATTTCTGGATAGTTGAAAAGATCAAAAATCAAACCAACAAACCTCCCATTCTGTAGGTTGCCTGTATAATGTTTTGATGGTCGTTTGCAAAATCTTTAAGCTCCCCATCATTACTTTTGTCCATTATACTCAAGTCAAAATGCCAAACCCAAGTGAATGCTACCCCCCCACACACACCCCTTCTCTGTAACTTTACCTTCACAGATCCACAACTCAGGGGGGAGAAAATATTTAACCAGATCAGCTGATTATATTTTAAACCAATAGTGCCTAAATCCAAGTGGGCACTCATCACCCTCCAGCTACCCTTATGGGTCAACTTTCCCATTATTGAGACCATTATAACAGCATCATTTCATTATTTTCTCCTGTTTCCTGACCTGAGAGAGCTTACACAGATCATACTTTATTGAATTCAAACTACAGTAATGTTTTGGGTGTTTCTTTTTATATCTCATTGGACTTGAAAAAATTATACCTTTAACTTGATATACATGTTTCTATCATACTTAATATCATAGAAATATGATATTTCTATCATACTTAATATTCATATCTTAATATATTTGTTTGTTACAAAGAACTCATCTTTGTATTACCCAACATGAGCATTTCATTATTAGTTAAGTGTGGGAGTAAAATTTCATTAAAACTTCTTTTATGGTTGTACATTGCCATCTTAATTGTTCTGTATTGGAATTCAGGGTGCTTATTCATTATTAATTGGATTGAAAACAAGAGAGAGTACGAGGCCACTAATCATAATCCATGAAGAAGAAAATAGAAATAATGTGGGAGAGACAGTATTTGTGAAAACAATGCCTGTTATGGGTTGAATATCTTCCTCCACCCCCCACCCCCCCATATCCCAAATTTAAATGTTGAAGTCTTATTCCCCACTGTGACGGTAAAGGCTTTGGGAGGTAATTAGGGCTAAATCAGGTCATGGAGGTACAGATCAGTGTCCTTATAAGAAAAGGAAGAGACCAGAGTACTCTCTCTGTCTCTCTCTCTCTCCCCTTCTGTTGTGTGAGGGCACAACAAAAAAGCAGCCTTCTGCAAGCCAGGGAGAGAGTCCTCACCCAAAACCCAACCATGTTGGTACCCTGATTTCAGACCTCACCGTCTCCAGAATGAAGAATAAATGTCTAAGTGACTCAGTTGAAGGCATGTGGATACAGCAGCCCCAGCTGACTAAGCCAATGCCTGAAGGTTTTTCACATCTAAGGCAGGACATAAACCCTTTCATGACAGAAACGGATTTACAGATTCAGGAAGCACAACCTACCCAAAGAAGGAAAAATAGAGAGTCCGGGCCTCACACATCATAGCAGAACTTCAAAGCACCCAACAAAAGCCCTAAGATAGGTAGCAGAATCAGCGGAGCCTACATAAGGAGATGGGATCTGAACAGACAAGCCACTGAGGAGGAGGGAACCACACGGGCTTGCTCAAGGATGAGCAAGAAACCAGTGAGCTGGAGCACATTTACAAAACAAGACGCGGTGGGAAATGTGCTTAGAACCGTCAGCCAGTTGTGTAGGCTTTGGAGGTCCCTGGAGGGAGACAGCTGTATTTTATATGGGAGGGAGAGCCACTGGAGGGCTCCGAGCCCAGGAATGACTTGAATGAATTTATCACTTAAAATGATCGATTGGATATAACACTGTGGGTTAACTACATTGAAATTAAAATTTAAAAAATAAAATAAAAAGATCACATGCACCATCCTGTCAGGAATGCACTGTTGGATCCAGAGCGGAGGCTGAAAGGCTGTTGGGGCTGATGGACTTGCCATAATCCGAGTGAGACGTGAGAGTGGGTTAGAAGACTGGGATGTCAAGGAGAGTCAAGGATATATTTTAATATTTTATATATTTTTATATATATATAAATATATTTTTATATATTAAATATATATATAAATATATATATAAATAAATATAAATATATTAAAATATATTTATATATATTTTTTATATATTTATACATATATATTTTATATATATATATATTTTTTACTGTTTCAATGCCTTATTCACAGTTGGAAACAAACCCAATAACCTGGAGGTGATGACATCCCAGAAGCCCAAAAGGCAAGGGAAATAGGTTTGCCTTTTTTTTTTTTTTTTTTTTTATTAAATGCATCCTAGCAAAAGTAGAATAAAAAAGATAGGGTCAAAGCCCCAGATATCAGCAGGGAGGAGGAAGGAACCCAGGGAGGCAGCCTCCTCCCTGCCCCCACCTTCCAGGGAAGAGCTCAAAGGAGCTGCTCTTGCCCCTTCACACACAGGCAGCTGTAGCAACCAGCACCCTGGTTCCTGGCCTGAAGGCCTCCCTGCAGGAACCCTCAGATCATGTAAGTCCCCCCTTGGCTCCAACAGCTCTTACTCTGGCCTGGGGATATATTTTAAAAGGATAGCCTAGGGTCGTGGTAATGGGTTTGGACGTGCGTACTGAGGAGAAGAGAGGGATAAGGAAATGACTCCTTTGAGAAAAGAAAGGGATGCAAAACATTTTCACTTTTGCACATAACAAATATGAAATTAATACTAAGTGAAAGGTGATAGAAGCAATTGCACAAATGTGTGTTAAATTCAGATCAAAGTGAAGACTAAAGATGTAAACTTTGCAAGTTCAGCTTATTAATGCTATAAATAAGACAAATAATATATGTCGACTATAATAGGTGATGACCAACTTATCTGTGGGTCACCTGACCTGGGGAAAGCAGTGAAACTTCTTCCCAGAAAAACTTAAGTGAATACAACGGCTATGGCTAAATGTTTGTGCCCCCCTCAAATTCTGTGCTGAAATGCTAACCTCCAAAGTGATGGTAATTCGAGTAGGGCCTTTGGGAAGAGATGAGTTCATGTGTGTTGAGCCCTCGTGGCCTTAGTGCCCATATAATAGAGATCTGAGAGAGAGCTCCCTTCCCCTTTCTCTGTGCGAGACACGCTGAGAAAATGGCCACCTATGAACCAGGAAGTCCTCACCAGACACTGAATCTGCCTATGCCAAGATCTTAAACATTCCAGCCTCCAGAAGTGTGAGAAATAAATTTCTGTGGTTTATAAGACATTCGCTCTATAGTATTGTATGTAGCAGCCTGAACAAGCTAAGGCAACAACTAAAAGAGATTTTCGTGAGAGCCACCTGATCTGTTCCAAATCTCATTCTGATCATGCCTCACAAGGATACTGAGGGATGCAAGGTGATTTAATTCAAATGGAGCAATACAGAATTTCATTTCCACTTTGCACTTTTTGAATATGTTTTTATTGAATAATAAATTAATGAGATTCTACTCCAATATTAAATATTTCTTGATGTTTGTCTCCCCAAAACATCTCCCTCCCCGTGGGACTAGAATGGTCTATGCAGACTTGTTTGCAAAAAGACAAAAAATAAAACAGTAATAATAATACTTGAATTGCCATTTCCTTATCCCTCAGGGAGATCTTCTGTTTTTCTATTCCTTTCAGCCAAAGTTTAAAAAAATAGGGCAGGAAGACTGAATCTAATCAATGTCATCTCAAGCTGGCCAAGGGAGTACCCTTCCATGGCATCGGTGCAGATGACCCTGGGAGGCTGTTCAGTGTCATTAACTTTACAAGCCAATCTGCTCTAAGCATCTGGTTGTGAACTTGCCAATAATGAAAAAGGCTGGACTATGCCTCCTGGAGTCATAGCTTTACACATTCTGGGTATTCAGTGTGATCTTTCCTGTATTTCTGATCATTTGCCAGCATTCTGATCTTTTAGGAACAGCCGGGGAGTTGGAAGGTAAATTGACAGGAACTAGAAGTCTGACCCTCGTATAGACTCAGTCTAGCATGCTGGAACTGTACCTTCAATTTCATTACTTACAAGAGGTACCCAGTAACTCGTGAGCCTGGCTATGTCAAATTTTGTACTGGAAACCTTAGATTTCCTACACGTCCAGACCAGTCATCTCCTTGGGCATCTTCATAACAAGACACATCATCAGTATTTCCCCAAATAAACTTCACTCTCCCTTTTGCAAGCTTGTTTCATAACACTGAAAATTTTCACTTACGATGAAACTGAATCATGTTGAAATTTCAGTCACTTTTAAATCCTATAATTTGACCACAAAAACTTATAATTAAAATGTTAGTTCAGATATATGCAACCCCATGCTCACATAACATTATTTCTAAAAACCAAGATATGGAAACAACCTAAATGCCCATGGATGGATACATGGATAAAGAGACTGCATGTTTATATACACATACATATATATCAGAATAGTATTCAGCCATAAAAAAGAAAAAAAAAGAGCCATCCATGTTGTTGCAAATAACAAGATTTCATTCTTTTCACAGCTGAGTAATATTCCATTGTGAGGGTGTGTGCGTGTGTGTATGTGCGTGTGTGTGTGTGTGTATCTTCTTTATCCATTCATCTATTAATGGACACTGGGGCTGCTTCCATAGTTTGGCTATTATAACAAAAATGCTACAAACATAGGGGTGCATATATCCCCTCAATTGGGTGTTTTCATATTCTTTGAGTAAATACCCAGTAATGTAATTCCTGGACCACAATGGTAGTTTTATTTTTAATTTTTTGAGGACTCTCCATACTGTCTTCCACAGTGGCTGCACCATTAAACTGTTAGATCATTATACTATATACCCAAAAGTAACAGGGCACTGTATGTTAACTACTCTAGAAGTATAATTCCAAATTAATTAATTTCTCAATTAATTAAAATGTTTAAATAAAGAGACCTTGCCATTTGTGACAATATGGATGGGTTTGCAGGATATTACACGATGTAAAATAAGTCAGAGAAAGACAAATACCATAGGATCTTACTTATATGTAGAATTTTTTAAAAAAATTTCATAAGATACACAGCATAGATTAGTAGTTGCCAAAGGTGGAGGGTGGAAGGGTGGGTGAAATTGGTGAAAGGGGTCAAAAGGTACAAACTTACAATTACACAATAAATAACCCATGGGGGTATAAGATACAGTATGATGACACTAGTTAATAACACTGTCGTGGATAAGTCAAAGTTGTTAAGAGAATTCATCTTAAAAGTCCTCATCTCACACACACACACACACACACACACTCACATAATTTTGGAGCTATGTACAATGATGGATGTAGCTAGAATTATTATGGTGATAATTTTTCAATATATACAAATATCAAATCATTATGTTGTACCTGAAACTAATATAGTATTGTATGTCAATTACATCTTGATTAAAATGTAAAATAAAACAAAATAAAATTTCCTGACTTTTAACAATAGTACAGGGAGCCAGGACCAATGACATGACCACAGAGGAAACTGAGATCAATTTTTCTGAGGCATGAGAACTAAGTCGCATACAGGTATTATGTAACCAGTATCAAAGTAGCAGCAGGAATCTCTCAGCCACACAGGTCAAACTGCCTTACCCAAGTTATTCTTGGCAAATTTCATAATTCCTAAATTAAACACAATACTGGAGTCAACACACATAAATCAGAAATGATATTTTTAGATAGGAAAATTACTCAGATAGCTATAGTGCTCTTGTTAGACTTTGACTTTGTACTTTCAGTGCCTCCAATCACAATTTAAGAACTGTTTTCTACTAGTCAAAAGATTACTGCGTATCATGAAAATACAAGCGACATACAATCAAGAAACCACACCCAGTGATATTTTTCATCCAAGTTTTCCTTGAGTGAATACAGAATAATGAATAGTATTCCCAAAAGCAGAACCAAATATTCGCCTCCTAAAAGGTGTAAATATGTTAATATTTCCTAACATTTAAAAAATGCTTTCAAATGTATCAGACCATTAATTTCTTTCAATACACCTTTGAGAAAAATTTATCTTTATTCCCTGTAAAGATGAGATTTAATAAGATTCAGACATGTTGTAAAGGGCAGAAATAATAGTCTCCAATCCAGATCATGTAATATGGCTCTTTCCCCACTAGGAAGCTTCCATCACTGAAAGATAGAGGTAACTTTTATAAACTATGATGAGGCTACTGGCTCAGCATTCTTGAAACACAAACTCTGGGTTGTTTTGGTTGATTTAGATTTATAGAAAACCTTTTACTATTCTGTCCAGATAGCTTACCATGCTCCCTTAAACCCAAATATGCAAATAAGAAAAATGCAAATGCGAAACAAATAAGAAAAAAAAGAGGCTAATGAAACAGGCGCAAGTTGTGGCAATATAACTTTTTAAAACCAACTGATTTGGGCACCTGGGTTGCTCAGTTGGTTAAGCCACTGTCTTCGGCACAGGTCATGATCCTGGAGTCCTGGGATTGAGTCCCTGTTCAGGCTCTGGGCTCCCCAGGGAGTCTGCTTCTCCCTCTGAACTTCTCCCCTCTCGTGCTCTCTCTCATTCTCTTTCTCTCTCAAGTAAATAAATAAAATCTTAAAAAAAAAAAAAACAAAAACCTGATTTTCATGAAACCTGAAACATATTTTTTTTTAAGATTTATTTTTATTTTAGAAAGAGACAGTGAGTGAGAAGAGAGGCAGAGGAGTGGGAGAGAATTCCAAAGCAGACTCCCCGCTGAGCAAGGAGCCTGATGCAGGTTCAATCCGAGAACACTGAGATCATGATCTTAACCCAAATCAAGATTCAGGTGCCTAACAGTCCCAGCCACCCAGACGCCCCAAACCTGAAACACAGATAATGAAAGCCTCTAAATCCACACAACTGAGATAAAATGTCTGTGAATATTTTAAATATCCCACTAATATTTTAAAATTCCTTCCCCAGGTGTGAAATCCTGAATATAAGGAAAGCTCCTGCCCAGCAAAGGTGTATGTCAAATTGAAATTAAAGATAAAAAGGATCCAGGCGCCTGGGTGGCTCAGTGGGTTAAGCCGCTGCCTTCGGCTCAGGTCATGATCTCAGGGTCCTGGGATCGAGTCCCGCATCGGGCTCTCTGCTCAGCGGGGAGCCTGCTTCCTCCTCTCTCTCTTTCTGCCTGCCTCTCTGCCTACTTGTGATCTCTCTCTGTCAAATAAATAAATAAAATCTTTAAAAAAAAAAAGATAAAAAGGATCCATATACAGTTGCAAATTTCGAGTTCTTTCACTCTACAGTGATATGTTTCACGAGTTCATTCGGATATTAAAGATAAGCTCTTAGCTAAGGATTTTGCAAAAACTATAAACTGTGTACAACTACATGCAGCAGCAACATTTTAATACTTAAAACAAGATGGGATCAGGAGGGAGACAAACCATAAGAGACTCTAAATCTCAGGAAACAAACTGAGGGTTGCCAGGAGGGGGGTGGGTAGGGAGAGGGTGGTTGGGTTATGGACATTGGGGAGGGTATGTGCTATGGTGAGAGCTGAGAGTTGTGTAAGATTCACAGACCTGTACCCCTGGGACAAATAATACATTACATGGTATATGTTATATAACACATTATATGTTAATTTAAAAAAAACTTGATAATCCTGTTCATTCCATTTTAACAGGACCTCAAACTGTATTTAATTAATGTTCACCATTTTAACTCCATCATTCTATTGTTGTCATTGACGATATAACACAAAAACAATAAGGACACATATCATCAGTACTTCACCCCAT
Organism: Mustela putorius furo; assembly: GCF_011764305.1. Lineage (NCBI taxonomy): Eukaryota > Metazoa > Chordata > Mammalia > Carnivora > Mustelidae > Mustela > Mustela putorius. The sequence goes on from NW_025421577.1 coordinate 2,699,918, forward strand.
AGTGATCAATGAAAATACAGTTTCTAGAGACACGTCTACATGCTATAGACTCCTGCTAGTTCTATCTATTTATAAGTATATTGAAATAAGTGGAATTAACCCCCAAGTTAAAAACAAAAAGCAAGTTTCTATATTTGGTAAAGCTTGAGGTATTTAATGTCTGCAAGTTTGAATATTAGCGTGAAAGATAAAAATGCTCAGAAAACACAGGAGAAAAAAAAGACAATATATTTTTTATATAGAGAAACTGGCATTAGACCCTGTTGTGGGATAAAAAGAAAGTGAACATCATTTGATCACATGATAAGCACAGAGGCAATTTTAAAAAATTAGACACAATTCCTTAACATGTCTCGATTTAGAAGATTGCAAAATTTGTTTAATCTTGGAATCATGCATTTGCCCTACATCCTAACCTTCTTTATATCCCTAGTAGTTAACCCAGTACTGGAAATAATAGTGGTTAAAAATGCTGTCTCAATTCTACTGAGTTTTGTAATATATGGATAATATCAATTGCCACTACTAAACCTTTAAGGTATTGAAAGGAGTATTTTGGTCCAAACATAACATGTTCCAAATGAACACTCTGCCATCCTCATAGAATTTTCCCAAGAAGGGGAAAATATCCATATGCTTTGTGATCAATTGGCTGAAAATATTGCTGTGTGCTTTGTCATAACAGGCTGTTCTGTTGTAGAGACTTATGAATACTGGCTCATGTCCAGTTTGTATAAGAGATTAACTTTATCAAAGTCTCTGAAGATAAAGGCTCAGACCGATTCATGTGACTGTGGTCACAATAGCATAGCCGATGTGAAAAAGCTTACAAAGGAACAAAGACTGCCTCATTCCTGGTGAGAGACATATATGCATGACTGCTGTAAGCTTCAGCAATGCAAGAAAAATTGGCAGAAATACTTGAATGTGGCCACCAAAACCAATTCCATTTTTTTATGGAACTGCTACTGTGAACACTGATTAGATAAGGAAAAACTGTTGCCAGGACTTAGAGAAAAACATTTTCCATCAATTGACGATGAAACGCTGCTAGAGCATAAAATATCCCTCTTTCTAAGCCGATGACTTGCAGGGAAACAGAATCTCTTGTGTCTTCCCATGAGTCATTTCTTTGGTATTTACCTTTCCCCTCAGGATTTGTCCATAGCCAGATTTTGGTCACTGGGTATCAAGGCCACCAAGGAGGCAACAGAGTCAGATCTGGCAGAAGATGGTAGGGTGGTAGCATTTACCTTAGCCTTAAGTTTGAAAAACATAGCTTGGCCACCTGCCAGAGATATTCTTTTGGTGTGCAGGAAAGGCCACCCAACCACTGAAAGTAGAATTTTATACAACAATGGAGAAGAGAGGAGTTGGAAAAAAGAATGACAAATCTTTTGGGGAGAATAAGAGGGAAAAAGTCATCGGTTATCTTCTGCTCTGTTGATCAAGAGTTGAGGCTCACCTTTTCCATTTCCTGTTAATGATTCAAAATTGGCATTCTCAAAAATTAAAACTGAATGTTTAAAGTCAACAATTCCTGGGGGGGGGGGGCTACTTCAAAATGCTTATGCATTAAAATGTAAAAAGCAACATTTTAATTTTTTCCTAAACTCTCTACATTAATGATTAAGAATTATGTCCTTGTATTGTGATTTCTCCTTACACATTTGCTCTAATAGTCCATGATTGTGGAGTTCATTTATGACATATTACAACAGCTATTTATGAACTTTGTTTTACTTTCTGAAGAGAACCCTAAAAACTGCATTTCTCATGATAGTCTACAAATGATAGATACATGTAAACTCCTAAGGAAAGGCCAAATGGGTATAATATTGAAAGATTTTAATTTTTTTTAACTTTTACATTGCTTCCCTTTACCACGTAAACCCCAAACATGCAAAAACAATGAGTTTTAATCAGCAAGCCCCATTTGACACACCTATGAATGCAAAGAGTTTGACTGTCTTATCTAATGAAAAGAATTTGAGGGCTGACAAACCTACAATCGTGACTATTTGGTTCTCGGTCTTCTATTTTAAGTAGATTCCCCTTTACTCTATCTTATATTTTACTTCTGCAAATTAAATATCAACTCACTGCCCTCTTGAAGCAATAATTATCTGAGGTACTGTTAAAGTATGGTGGATATCAAAAAGGCTATGATATTGTAAATTCTTAATGCAACCAATATAAGAACTCATGTTCAGTATCATTTAGGTTTCGGATACAAATAGCTCTGTAAAAATAATTTTACTCTAACCCTTAAAATAAACAAAACCCATGAGAACTTCTCTGAAAATAATTTCAAAGAAAGCTGAAAAAGCAACTTTATTCTTTTGTTTGGTTGTGGGTAAAGGAAAGTGTCTGAAAAGTCAACCATTAATGGGTGCTTACAAGTGCCACTCCCTGAGTATGGGATTTTTATAAATGATTTCAGTTCACTCTCACAGAAAGAAAGTTAATATTGATATTCGTACTTTACAGATGGGGAAACTGACACTTAAAGATATTAAATAACATACAAGTCATTAAAGATATTAAATCATAAAACTTAAATCACACGAGTGAACGCTGGATCCAGGATTCTAAAGTCCTTTTACATTCTATTTTGCGTAACTTATTAAATTGATGGCAGAATTTCTTCTGTTCAGTGACTTAGTGACATAGATGGCCATCTTGCCCCCTTTTGGCATTAATGTCTTCATACGTTAACTCCCAGAGCATTTATTACTTTTATGAGCCTTAACATAGTCCACTTTTATTATGTATTATTTATTATTATAGGCATCACATGCTTGTCTGGATATTCTTGGAGATTTTAAGTTCCTATCAAGATTTGTGCTTTCTTCACATGTTCATAGCATGACATTTTATACATGGTAAGTAGTCGGTAATGAATGAACACTTGCGAGGAAGTTATCTTTTGCAAAACATCCTAAAGATTCACTAACACGTTGATCTTTATATTACAGGTGACTATTCAGATTAGATAAGTGAATGTTCGATCCACAACTCACCATATGGTAAACATCATTTAACTATTCATCATTAGCTTCTCCTTGCTCTCCACATTAAGTCTTCTAAATCTGGCCTCCTGATTGTCCTGTTCTGCAGTCTCTCATTACTTATACAAACATATTTCTTTCCTAATTGCCATGTAACCAAGCTTGTACTCAACAATCATCACCACCTTCACAGAGAAGAGCTTCCTTTCATCTTGTGTTGTCATTTTTTTCCATTCCTCACAACCCAGTCTTAGGTTTTATAGTCACTTCTCACTGATAAGTGGAGCTTCCCCCCAGACAAAAGCATTTCTGGCCCATATTTCCAGTATAAATATGCCTTATTTATTTATGTATTATAAATATTATTATTATTATTTATTTAATCTTATGTCTACTTATTGTCTAAATCCAATAATAAAATTTCTGGAAGAGAGGTATTCCAGCTCATATATGCCCTTAAAAATTACCTACATAGCATTCAGTCGAAGACTTTTGGTAAGCCCTTAGCCAATGTTAATAAAAGCACGGAAGTAGAAAATACTACCATGGTTAATTTCCATGGTTCGACAAATGAGCGCCATGCCGGGGGTGTAAGGGTTTTATCACTTTTTTTTTACCAGTATTCTGAGTGAGCCAGTCATTCCACATGAGTTTTATTAATATACTACATGAGGAGCTGATGTTCACTTACACGGAGTTGACAACAGACACATTCATGTCAAGGTTTATTTGTATAACCGCCTTGTCCAACCGTATGCATGATCATTTGATCTGTGGTAGTTATTAGTTCACTTACATGACTCTCAGGATGTTAGAAAGCTGAAAAAAACCTGAGCTTTTATGAAAATGCTCCAGATGTTCAGCACCAATGTTGAGGACTTGAAATTCAAACAGCACGCTGGATAATCCTTAGATCTGTAAATGTCTGCTTTCAGGGACCCTTAAATATGTGTTCTTTTCCTTCTGTGTCCGTAGCACATTCTATTTCTTTCCTCCAAACGGAAATACTTTACTGACACTTGCAAGATAACACTGCTGTTAATTATGATCCTAAAACATAATGATGATTACACATTCACACAGAGTGAACTAGATCGCTAAATTCTACCATTTATTGTTTATTCATATGAGCCAATAAAATAAGAGTAAATAGTTCAAAATAAGTGGTTACACACCTATACATATGTGTGTGTATGTGATATATATATATATATATATATATATATATATATATATTCATACTCCTCTATCAAAATACTGAAAAACAAGATATCAAATCTTTGGGTTTTTAAAAATTGTATATAAAAACAAAACTATTATACTGTAATCAGAATTTAGGGTTTGTTTAAAGATTTATTTTCTAATAATGTTTTATAATTTTTAAAGATTTATTCATTTATTTTAGAAAGGGAGAGACAGAGCATGCAAGTGGGGGGAGGGACAGAGAGAGGAAGAGAGAGAGAGAGCCGTGGTGGGGGTCGATCTCACAACCGTGAGATCATAACCTAAGCCAAAAATCAAGTCAGACGCTTAACCAATTGAGCCACCCAGTCATCCCTTGGGCTCAGTTAGATAAGAAAATTAGATATGTCTATACCTAGACAAGGCTGGACATCACTGAACGGATTGTGTGAGTCGTGATCCAAAGGAAGGACCTACCCCAGGCCACTTTCCATATTTAGAGGGAAGTTCAGAGAGGACAAGGAACACGAGACTAGTTGATAACATTCTTCTATAGTTAAAAAACCATATTGAAGAAAAGAATCTCATTTATAGTCTAGCATAGCTACTACTTTAAAGAAAAAAGCCAGGGGCGCCTGGGTGGCTCAGTGGGTTAAAGCCTCTGCCTTCGGCTCAGGTCATGATCCCAGGGTTCTGGGATCGAGCCCCACATCGGGCTCTCTGCTCAGTGCAGATCCTGCTTCTCTCTCTCTCTCTCTGCCTGCCTCTCTGCCTACTTGTGTTCTCTGTCTGTCAAATAAATAAATAAATAAAATCTTTAAAGAAAAAATCCAGACAGAGCTCATCCCTGCCAACAGAGGTCCTGGCTAGGGGTCTTTTAGGTTGGGGGTGGGAAGGGAGTGGAGAGAGCACAGAAACCATCCAGAGCTTTGTCTTTCTTCACCCAGTAAAGAACACTAAGAAGGTGCAGAAGGAATGCTGTGAAAAAGTGAAGTAGAAGGAAAAAGCTCTCTTGGATAAGCTCTATGCATCAAGTTTTATCACTTAGTCAAGACTTTTCAGACAAAAATTGCTTACTGATAACCTCTGCATGTTCACTGCACTAGGAGACAGATCCCGGTTACCTTCTCCCACAGGTGAGGATCAAGCCAGCCGCACATACTACTTCCCCTTCGGAAGAGAGCCTGACAAAAAGTACCCCTGCTCACAAGCTGCTTCAAGTACCAAGGTCTTCCTTGGTACATGGTGAAATCTCTTCCTTACTTGTCCTTCTTAAATCCCTGTGATATTCTCATATTAAATAACTACTGCCCGGATATTAGAATGATTATGGATGACTTGTATTATTACACAAGTAATAAATACTCATTCTAGAAAACTTTTAATATAGATAAGATCACCCGAGGTCTTAGGAGTAGACTCCCAGGAGCGCCTGGGTGGCTTAATCGGTTAAGCATCTGCCTTCGGCTCAGGTCGTGATCCCAGTTCCTGGGATCCAGCCCCCTGTCAGGGTCCCTGCTTCATGGGGAGTCTGCTTCTCCCTCTCCCTCTGCCTTTCCCCCTGCTCATTCTCTCTCTCTGGCAAATAAATAAATAAAATCTTCAAAAAAAAAGAGTAGATTCCAAATGAGGGCCGCCTTGGTGGTTCCTGTTTGTTGACAGTGCTGGATAGCTGTCTGGAAGATCATAAGACACATGCGGGGCAGACATGCACACAACATGTTTTCAGTGAGTTTAGCTGATAGGCAACTTAGTCTATGTAAAGTGTGGTATGTTGTTTTAGAGAAGTGAATATCAAACATCCTTTTATGTGCATGGGACCCTGACTTAGACAATATTTTAAAATCAGAGCTTCAAATGTACACACAAAGACAGCTATAAGCAGTCTCATTGAGAAGAAGAATGGATATTCACACTTCCTTATAATAATCTGGCAAGGATTTGCTCAGGGAATTTAACAGTTCTGGGTTAACAAAATGTTTCAGAAGCGCTATTATTATGAACTGGATTACATCCCTCTACAGTTCATACCTTGACATCCTCATCCTCCCACGTCAGAAGGCGACTGATTTGGAGATAAGGTCTCTACAGAGATAACTAAGCTAACATGAGGTCATTAGAGTACGCCCTCATCCAATCTGACTGGCATTTCTTAAAAGAAGAGGAAAATTGGGGGGCATCTGGGTGGCTCAGTGGGTTAAAGCCTCTGCCTTCCGCTCAGGCCATGATTCCAGGGTCCTGGGATGGAGCCCCGCATCAGGATCTCTGCCCAGCAGGGAGCCTGCTTCCCCATCTCTCTCTCTCTGCCTGCCTCTCTGCCTACTTGTGATCTCTGTCGGTCAAATGAATAAATAAAATCTTTAAAAAAAAAAAAAAAGGAAGAGGTAAATTTGGACATAGACACAGAAGGAAGACGATGTGAAGACAGCCATCTAAAAGCCAAGGAGAGAAGCCTCCAAAGAAACCAATCCTGCCAACACCTTGACCTTGGACTTTGAGCCTCCAGAATTGTGAGAATATAAACTTCGGTTGTATAAGCCACCCAGTTGTGGTGCTTTGCTATCGCAGCCCTACTAGATGAATACAGGTACCATCACCCTCGTTTCTGGCATGTAGGAGGCCGCAGATGCCCTCTGTGCAGATGAGACAGAAGCTTTCTTGGGTCAAGCCAGTTCTCTCTGAGGTGCTAAATTCGTGTCTGAATCATCCATACCACTACAGCCAAGAAACAAGGAGCTGGCCTTTCCATAATGACTTTGAGCAGGTTGGCTGCTGGAGTCAGGGAGTCATGCCATCGAAATCTGGGATTACAGCCAGTTTTAGGCCTATAGGCAGATGTGTCCTGTTAGAGTGCTGCATGGTTATGGTTCCATCCTCATTAATAGGTTCATTACCTTTGCCTCACTACTGAAGGCAGGAAAACAATAAAAGGAGGGTATCATCACACGCGAGTAAAGGACTCATAGGGACTTGAATATGCGTGACCCCCATAATGGCAGAGATGAAACAGGCATGCTAGAAAATCTGCTCCACGGATTCAAACCAAAGTCCCAGCCCCAGCAAGGTGCTTCTGATCAGGACTGCGATGTTAAATCTGGCACAGTATGTATGTTTATAAACTTCCTCCAACTGTGAGAGTTGGAGGAGCATATACGACAACCCGCTGTAGAATTAATCTACTGAAAAACTGGGCAGGTAGCGAGGAAGAACACTGGTCTGGCTAAGGGAGGCTTTCTTAGGCAGCCTAGAGCAGCGTCAGAGGAACTAACAAGGTCAAGCAGACACCAGCCAGGAATGGACCCCATCTCTATCAAGGGAAGAAAGATTCAGGAAAGCAACAAGAATTCAGAAAGCAAGCCTTAGGCATCTTCTCCTCTCTTGTGCTACAGGCTTCCTGCTTTGCTTCCAGGAGATCAAGAACTTAAGCAAGTAGCATATGAAGAAGACAGAAAGACCAGAGAGGATGTGAGAGCACTGGTCAGTCGTAAACCATTTGTAGCGCTACTAGTCAAGCCAGGATCCATAAATGCACCTTTATGTTTAGGCGGTCATAGGACTCTTAACACTGACGGGGAGAACCACAGCTCAAGAAGACTCTGGGAACATGAAAAACCTTATATAAGCCTGTTCTGTGGCTGAGGAAAGTGCTTACTGCTCATTAGGGCTGCAGGTAATACCAGAAGCATGGCCACAAAAGCAAACAGAGCAGTGTCCAGGGAGTGGCATCAACACTGATTACTGAGCATACTTTGGAGACACGCCCCCTTGTGAAAACTTTGGGGAATAACATAGACAGCTGTCTTTTTCACCCACAGGCCCCTCAAAAAGCACCATGGCCTCACCTTGTGATTGCAAAGTAATCACCCCTGCCTCATAATCTGAACAAGTACGGTTAGCAGCCCAGAGGCCAGAGAATCTAGAACATAGTAAAAATTAAGGCTATTATCCCAGGTAGTTGGCCCTAGAAGAATCTATTATATATGGCTCCATTTAAAGCAAAGTAATCACGGCTGTAACACATTAATCATTTTCCTCTCATAGCTTGTTGGTAATCTTCAGTAGGTTAATATGCATAAAGGAAAAAGTGTGCTTACTTTTTGTATCAAAGCTGAAGGTAACAGCTGGTTACTTTCCTCTAACAAAATTGACCCTTAAACAGTGAAAAGATCCCCATAGACTTTTTAAGTTGGAGCATTTTCCATTACTTTTTCTCTGCACCCTAGACCAAAGGGGAAGAAGTTGAGTTTCTTAGCACTGGAGAGCACAAGGGTTGTATTTCTCAAGCCTCCAGGCAGTATGATACATATTAATCACATCTTGATATAAAATTAATTGTTCCACATTATCACAGTCAAGGGAGGAAAAACAGTTACGTCCGTGGATTAGAGCAGAGACAATGACAAAAACTGCAGACTGGAATATACACCCTATTAGACCAGATGACATCAAATGACAAATCTGGCTAGTCATCAGCCTTACCATGTAGGGTGACCCTTCATAGACTAGACCACTTCAGCATAAGTATTTCTCCAAATATCTCAAGCTTTGTCACCAACATACAATGACATCAGCAAAAATGGCAAAGTAAGGACCCCTGAGAATGAGCTCCTCCATAACGAAGTTTTTTAAATGACAGAATTTTAATTTTCAGGACTCTGAAAATCAACTAAAGGTTTGTACTGGCCCAGGTGGCATTTATTCAAGAAAAACAGTTGAATCTTAGTCAAAACAGCAACTCTTGTGGCATTTTGATTTGCCCTAGTTACACCCCCTGCTCTCTAGCTTTGTGGCAGTTTCGAAAAATAATAGTCCACAGTCTTGTTGCAGACTGACAGCCATTGGAGATAGCAGAATAGGACTGGATCATTTTCATAGCCTTATTCCCAAAGAACTGTTACGATTTGATCTGCTAGTAGTTCTCTGGAAGAGCCAACTTACAAGGCTGTCTGTATTTGACCTACTTAGAAGCTCCCCCAGAGTGAAAATTCTCCACCTAGAAGGCATATGTCAAAAGTAATTAAAGGCAAGTGTTTTAACTTCCCATTGTTTGATGTAATGGAGGATAATAGTTAGTGCAAACAAAGGACTAACCAAAAAGATGAAAAGGAAAAGCAGAAAAATGAGATATCCATAAGCTTTTTGAAAAGTTATGACACATCCTGGGAATCTAGAAGGCCATTCACACGAACACTTGAAGAGAACAGACTTGAGAGAACCCTAAGCTCTCACTTCTTTGAAGCTCTACATAAGGATGAAGTGAAGGCAAAGACAGAATTGTTAACTGTTTTACTGAGTGCTAAAAACATGCCTGGACATAAACACAAGGACCCTGGCAAAAACAGATTTATTGGTTTCTGGTATTTAAGCAAATATATGTCCAATCATTAGTTAAGTGAAAACTAAGGGAAGAGAGTAAAGATTTTGGTGATCACATACAAGAAAGAATATTGATTTCACAGAATTACTTCAAAAGTCACTATAAGATAAAACAACTAAAACAAATAGTAACAAGAAATGTTGGAAATGGAGAGAATCTGATTTCTAGAGTTGCCACACTATATTATTTAAAATTTCCAGTTACCAACAACAACAAAGAAATATATCACAAGCAAAGAAACAACAAATACCAATAAACAGAAAGAGTTCTTAAAGATGCCAAGGTGTTAGACTTACTGCACAAAGACCTTAAATCATGATATACCACCTCACACCTGCAGAATGACTAAAATTAACAAGTCAGGAAATGACAGATGTTGGCAAGGAGGCGGAGAAAGGGGAACCCTCCTACGTTATTGGTGGGAATACAAGCTGGTGCAGCCGCTTTGGAAAACAGTACGGAGGTCCCTCAAAAAGTTGAAAACACAGCTACCCTATGACCCAGCAATCACACTACTGGGTATTTATCCTAAAGATACAAATATAGTGATCCAAAGAGGCACCTGCACCCGAATGTTTATAGCAGCAATGTCCACAATAGCCAAATTATGGAAAAAGCCTAAATGTCTATCAACAGATTAATGGATAAAGAAGATGTGGTATATAGATAGATAGATAGATAGATACACACACACACACACAAAACACACACACACAATGGAATATTATACAGCCACCAAATAAATGAAATCTTTCCATTTTCAATGATGTGGATGGAACTAGAGGGTATTGTGCTAAGTGAAATAAGTCAATCAGAGAAAGATGATTATCATATGATCTCACCGATATGAGGAATTTGAGAAGCAAAACAGAGGATCACAGGGGAAGAGAGGAAAAAAATGGAACAAGATGAAACCAGAGAGGGAGATAAACCATAAGAGACTCTTAATCTTAGAAAACAAACTGAGGGTTTCTGGAGTGGAGGAGGGTTGGAGGGATGGGGTGGCTGGGTAATGAACATTGGGGAGGGTATGTGCTATGGTGAGTGTTGTAAATTGTGTAAGACTGATGAATCACAGACCTGTACCCATGAAACAAATAATAACACTATATGTTAATTTTTTAAAAAAGACCTTAAATAAGCTATTTTTTATAGAGGAGGAAGTGACAGAGGGAAAGAATCTTAAGCACGGGTGGAGAGGGTTGCTCAATCTCACAACCATTAGATCATGACTTGAGCCAAAATCAACAGTCAGGTGATAAACCAACTGAGCCACCCAGGCACCCATAAAAAGATGAAAGTTCTAAAAGAATAAGCTAAATTTCTACCTTAGCAAACAAACAAACAAACAAACAACAACAACAACAACAACAAAACAAAGGCAAATGAAACTCAAAATATGCAGAAGAAAGGACTGATTTTAAAAATAGAAGAGAAATCAATTAAATAGAAATATATTTTAAATAGAGAATATTTTTAAAATATAAAGTTGGTTCTCTGAAAGAATCAATAGTAGACAAACTTGAGCTAGATTGACCAAGAAATAAAAAGCAAGAAGATTCAGATTACCAAAGCTAGAAATGAAAGAGGGACATTATTACTGACCTTAAAAACTAAAAAGATTATATAGGAATACTAGGTAAGCTAGATATAATAGGTAATTCCTATAAAGAGCCATTCTACCAAAAATGATTCAAGAAGAAATAAAAATAATCATAACAAGTAAAAATACTGAGTCAGAGAACAAAAAACTTCCAATAGTGAAGAGCTCAAAACTAAATACATTCTCTGGTGAACTCCACCAAGTGTTTAAAGAAGAATTAATGACAATCATTCTCAAAATTTTCCAAAAGAGGGCAGCTGGACCACTGTCAGCTCCTCAGGCATTATGCCATTTGGAATGTGAATGTGGGAGCTAAGAATGCACAGGACCTACTAGGGAACCTTCAATGGGGAATTAGAACCTAGGCACTGACAGGGGTATTGGTATCTGAACCAGATAGAAAGATGCTTGACCCAGCCACTATGTTGAGAAAAGTATTTGTTTGCTAATATATTTATCCATTAAAAAAAATAGTAGAGCAGGGAACATGCCATAATACATCCTATGAGGACAATAATACCCTAACACCAAAACCAAAGACCTCACAGGAAAACTATAGACTAATATCCCTAATGCATATGGATGTAAAAATCCCCAAACATTAAAAAAATAAGACTAATAGATACAAAAAGTATTATGTACTAAGACCAAATAGAATTTACCCCAGTCACACAAGATTGGTTGAATATGCAAAAATTAATCCATGTACTGCATTGTATCAATTGAAGATAAAATTCTCACATTTATCACAAAAATGCTGAAAATTCACTTAACAGAATTCATCATCCTTTCATGATAAATACACTTAACAAACTTGGAATAGAAGGGAACTTCCTCTACCTAAGAAAAGACAGTTCTGAAAAACCCACAGCTAACATCATATGTATTTAGCCTGAAGGTGTTCCCCTGAAGATCAGGAACAAGACAGGATGTCCATTCTCACCACTGCCTTTCAACATCATACTCACTTAGCCAGAGTGGATTAAAAATGACAAAGTAAAACAATCTTTATTTGTGGATGACATAGTCTTAAACATAGAAAATCCGAAAGTATAATCTCACACAAAACGACTCTTCAAGCTAATACACGTTAGTGAGGTTGCAGGATACAAAATTATAAATTATAAATTACATAAAATTATAAAATATGCATAAGTAAGTTTCATTTTGATATATATGCAATGAACAATCTGAAAATGTATTTTAAAAATTTAAAAACTAATTTCATTTGCAATAGAATGGAAAAAACACAGAAAAAAATTAACAAAATGTTCAAGATTCGTATACTGAAAACTTTCAACTACATTTTTAAAAGAAATTTTAAAAGACCTAAATAAGTCAAAGAGATCTCTTGTTCATAGATTGAAAGACCTAATGCCTGCTATAATGGATATACTCCCCAAATTGATGTACAAATTACATATAATTCCCATAAAACTCACTATCTTTTTTGAAGAAACAGACAAGTTAATTCTAAAATTCATATGCAAATACAAGAGAGCCAAGCTAGTGAAATAAAAATGGAAAAAGGACAGAGTTGGAGAACTCATACTTACCAATTTCAAACATCCTGAAAGATTAGATAAAGACAGTGCAATACTGGTATAAGAACAGATGTACAGATTGATGGAATAAAATTGAGAGTCTAGGAATAGCTGACTCCTGACAAGACACCGATACATTTCAATGTGGAAAGGGGAGTCTTTTCAACAATGGTGTTGGGGTAACTGTATATCAGCTTAAAAAAGAATAATAAAGAATAATAAAAGAATAAGAATAATTAAAAAGGACCTCTAACGTACATCATATAAAAAAATTCCCAATTGATTGAAGACACAAATTTAAAGGTTAAACTGTAAAATTCATAGAAGAAAACATAAGTATAAATCTTTATGACCTTAATTAGGCAACGGCTTCTAAGTTATAACACTTAAAACACAAACAACCAAAGAAAAAATAGATGAATTAAACTTTATTAAAATTTTTGTGCCCCCTACTGGGTATTTACCCCAAAGATACAGATGTAGTGAAAAGAAGGGCCATCTGTACCCCAATGTTTATAGCAGCAATGGCCACGGTCGCCAAACTGTGGAAAGAACCAAGATGCCCTTCAACGGACGAATGGATAAGGAAGATGTGGTCCATATACACTATGGAGTATTATGCCTCCATCAGAAAGGATGAATACCCAACTTTTGTAGCACCATGGACGGGACTGGAAGAGATTATGCTGAGTGAAATAAGTCAAGCAGAGAGAGTCAATTATCATATGGTTTCACTTATTTGTGGAGCATAACAAATAACATGGAGGACATGGGGAGATGGAGAGGAGAAGGGAGTTGAGGGAAATTGGAAGGGGAGGTGAACCATGAGAGACTATGGACTCTGAAAAACAACCTGAGGGTTTTGAAGGGGCGGGGGGTGGGAGGTTGGGGGAGCCAGGTGGTGGGTATTAAGGAGGGCATGGATTGCATGGAGCACTGGGTGTGGTGCAAAAACAATGAATACTGTTATGCTGAAAAGATATTTAAAAAATTAATTAATTTTTTAAAAATTATAATACCTTGAAAAACTAAAAAAAAAAAAGTTTTTGTGCCTCAAAAGACACTATGAAGAGAGTGATAAGATAATACACAAAGTGGGAGAAAATATCTGCAAATCATAGATCTGATGAGGGACTAGTTTCAGAATATAAAACGAATGAAATCTTACAACTCAACAATAAAAGGTCTACTTGAATACAAATGGACAAAGGCTTAAAAGACATTTTTGCATAGATTTTATACAAATGGTCAGGTGCTCAGCATCATTAGTCACTAGGTAAATTAAAATCAAAATGGCAAGACATCTTTTCATTCTTATGAGGACAGCTCTAATAAAAACTGGGAAACAACAAGTGTTAATGAGGATATAGAGACCCTGAGACATTAGGGGTAGAAATTTGAAATAGGTCAACAACTTTGGAAAAGAGTTTGGCAATTCCTCAGAAAGTTAAAAATAACATTACCATATAACTCAGCAATTTCACACCTAGATATATATCCAAGGGACATTAACATTTGTTCATGCAAAAACCTGTAAGCAAATGTCCACAGCAACATGACTCTTAATAATCCAATGTGGAAAAAAACCCAAAGTCTATTAACAGATGAATGGATTAACAGTATATGCTATGTCTACACATGGAATATAGTCCCTTGAAAACCCAATGCTAAGTGAAAGAAACCAGGCGCTAAGTGTCACATATTGTATATTTCCATTTACATTAAATGTTCAGGATAGGAACATCTGTAGAGACACAAAGCTGATCACTGATTCCCAAAAGCCAGAGCAAGGTGGAGATGGGGAATGGCTGTTAGTAACAAGTTCCTTTTTAAGGGCAATGACATGTTCTGAAATTAGATAATGGTAATAGTTGCACAACGTTTTGTATGTATTATAAACCACTGGCTGGCATCCTTCAAAAGGGTGTATTTTATATGTTAGTTGTATCTCAATTTTTTTTTAAGATTTTATTTATTTATTTGACAGAGATCACAGTAGGCAGGGAGGCGGTGGGGGGGAGGGGAGCAGGCTCCCTGTTGAGCAGAAAGCCCCATGCAGGGCTCGATCCCAGGAGCCTGGGATCATGACCTGAGCTGAAGGCAGAGGCTTTAACCCACTGAGCCACCCAGGCACCCCTGTATCTCAATTTGTAAAAATCTGTGGGAAAGGGAAGTTTAAAGAGACAAAAACAAAGTTACAGAAAACTTACAGTTAAACATGCATGTTTATTTCCACTCTCTACTCAAATTGCAAATTTTTTTCTAATTTTAGTTATAAACTCAATGGATGAATTGCATGGTATGTGAATTATATCCTTTTAAAGCTGGTTTTAAAAAGTATAAACCTATCAGTGTTCCTGGCTGACTCAGTCAGTAGAGTACAAGACTCTTAATCGCAAGGTAGTGAGTACAAGCACCACGCTGGGTATAAAGATTGCTTAAAAATAAAATCGTTTTGGGGTACCTGGGTGGCTTAGTGGGTTAAAGCCTCTGCCTTCGGCTCAGGTCATGATCCCAGGGTTCTGGGATTGAGCCCCACATCGGCATCAGGGCTCTCTGCTCAGCAGGGAGCCTTCTTCCTCCTCTCTCTCTCTCTCTCTCCCTCTCTGCCTACTTGTGATCTCTGTCTGTCAAATAAATAAATAAAATCTTAAAAAAAAAAAAAAGAATGAGTGTAGAGACTCATATTTCTAAAAATTTAAAAGATCTTTTTAAAAAAAGCATAAATACAGAACATAATGAGAACAAAAAAGATATCGCTGGATGGCCTTTGGTGACAAATTTTCGGAAAGTGGGTATCTGGTAAAAGAGTGGCAACTGTTAAGAGAATAAGAGTTGTAGTCTAAGGGTTTGCTCCAGGAACCATAAAGAGAAGCACGATAATACAAACCCTAAGACCTGGATGAGGATAAAGAATAGGAGCATCCAATTACCCCAGCAGGCATAGGTGAACTGTGGCATTAAAACCAGGATAACTTGTTGGATGTCTGTATAAGGAACCAGTTAAAATTCCAAGTTTCTTTTCAGACCCTAGCAAAGACAAGCATTTATTCTTTGAAGAAGTTGAAACATGAGGCTTTAGACTTAAGTCAGTGCAGAGACCAAGCATGTTGTCCCATTCCAAAACTGGGGAGATAAAGAGGCATTCTGTACAGTGCTGTTGACAACCTCTTCCCCAGCCCTAATTCCTTCATTCACTCCCAGATTGCTGGAATGCTTGCTAACTATCTTTAGGCAAAAGATTAGAGATCTTCCCTTTGGAAACCTAGAATAAGAAAGAATACCTACTGTTAATTATATTTAGGTATCCCACTGTGATGGTTGATTTTATGTCAATTTGGCTGGGCCAAATTGATATTTGGTCAGACATTATTCTGGACGTTTCTGTGAGGGTAATCTGAATGAAACTTAACATTTAAATTGGTGGGCTTTGAATAAAGCAGATTTTCCTCCATAATGTGGGTGGGCCTCAAGCAATCAGTTGAAGGTTTAAACAGTGCAAAATACTGGCCTCCCCTGAACAAGAGGGAACTGTGCCAGGAGAATGCCTTTAGACTTGAACTGCAACACTGGCTCTTCCCTGGGTCTCTAGCCTGCCAGCAACCCCGGCAGATTTGGGGCTTGTCAGCCTCCATAATCTCATGAGCCAATTCCTTAAAATCTGTGTGTGTGTGTGTGTGTCTGTGTGTGTGTGTGTCTGTGTGTGTGAAAGACACACACACAGACACACACACACACACCTTACTGATTCCATTTCTCTGCAGTACACTGATTAATGTGCCTGCAAAGAAAGAAAAGCCAAGACCACCATCCTATTTCTTACAATGAGGTCCATCAGCTGACAAGTCCCATATATGAAATTTTACATATAAATGTTTATATACAAAATTTCAAACCTATTAATGCTTTAAGCCAAGAAAACAATCTGAGAAAAATTTGTGAGATCAAATCAAATAAATCAAAGAAGATTTCAGAAGAGAAAATGATAGTGCAGAAAGAAGAAAAGTTTTAAAAGTTAGAATTAATATCCTCATAGCAATGAGAGAAGATAATTTTTCCATTACAGAAGAAGAAAAAATAATAAAGAGCAATAGAAAAAAAGAAAAAAATGCTTCAATTAAAAATATGATAATTAGAATTTTAAAATTCAGCAAGGAATGTGGAGCTATTATTGAGAAAATCTTCCAAAACCACGTCAAAAAGAAAGATGGGAAATAAAAGATCAAATGAGAGGATAGAATAAACAGATGCTCAGACATGACAGTTCTCAAAAATTAACCTCATGGGCACCACACTCATTCTCATGACAGCAATAAAAAACTAACTCCACTAAAATGAACAGTGGACCAAGAAGATTACATCGAATCCAGGAAAGAGAGGATCCAATGCAGAATTCACACAAAGGGACTTCCTGGGCTGTGACTGACAGGCAGAGTCTGGGAACAGATGTGTCCTTAGACTAGAAAACAATCAGTCCAGATAGGAACAGGAGCACAGAGTCCTCCCAGAAGGGGACTGTAAGCCAATTTTTTTTAAATGAAATCAATAGATTATTTTATCAGAAGTGTATTAAAGTTCCATAAGAGAATTTGGGGGAATTTGTGACAAGTTTATAGAAAATGAAGCACATAGAAAAAGGAGCAGTGTAGGCAGACCTAGCTGCGTCAGTTGGCAGAACAGACAGCTCGATTTCAAGGTCATGAATTCAAGTCCCACGTTGGGCATGGAACCTACTTGTAAAAAATAAGTAAATAATAAATTAAAAAAAATAAAAATGAGCAGTGTAGAAGAATAAGGATATATAATAATAATAACAAAGTATTAGCATGCAGATAAATAAAACAATGTAACTCAATAGATTAATGATGGAAGAGATTATTTACAGAATTACAACTTGCAAATAGCTAATGTACATAAAAGACCTCAATAGGAATTTTTAAAAGTTGCAATTAGAGAAATTAGAAGTAAAGCAAGAATAAGACATCATTTCATACCCATCAAGTGGGTAAAAGGTAAAAGTTTGATAATACCAAGTGTTATAAAGAATATTGACCAATGGGACTAGGTACATGTTGATTGTATGAGTATAAATTTTTCAACCACTTTGAAGAGCAATTAGGCAACATGTATTAAAGTTTCAAGGGTGCACAGTCTTTAATTCGGGATTTAAATACTAAAGAAACTCACAAGTTACACATCAACATATGAACAAAATTTTTACTACAGCCTTAACAATATGATGCATTTATCTGGATACACACATTTTTTTTTCAAAGTATAAAGACAGATGTGGCATAACAAACACTTAAATTTAGGATTCAGGTTATTTGGGAAGAAAGGGGAGGGCGTGAAATTGTACTAAGAATGGGTATGGTTGACTGAATGTATGATTGCTTAGAAGCATGAGTAGCCCTATAATTTTTTTTTTAATTGAGTAGCTACATGGTTGTTAATGATATTCTCCTCTATATTTTTAGGTATGCTAGAATTATGTTCTAATTTTAAAAAATAGGGGAGTAGGTAAGTGAAGAAGAAATTATTAACTGTGGGAAACCAATCTGAAAAGTGTGGAGATGAGAAGAAAGAGTGGGGAGAGGTTGAAAGGCGAGAATGAACTGGTGAAGGGTCACCCAGGTCAGCGAGGACGCCATGGACAAGTCAGACCAACAGGAAGAGCACAATGCGAAAACCCACAGGAAATGGCTCCCAGGTCCCAAATGGCTGGAATGAGCCTTATAAGAATGCAGCCTGGTTTCCTCCCAACAATGCCTGTGGTGAGTGGAGAATCTGGGGGCTGAGCTCTTCCCTGGCTTTGCCCATCAGTAGGGAGTATGGTACAAAAGTCAGCATTCCCCCCACCCCTTCACCGTTTCCTCACCTGTGAAAAACTAGGGGAGCTCTTAGGTATATTAGTCCTGTCACATTTGCACGAAGAGATCTGTGGCTTCCACTTTTGGAAGGCATAGGGTTACTCTTGGCTTCTATTGGCAATGTGTTATTCTTAAAAGTAAATTAGCAAAGTATCTCCTCCCCACCCAGTCCCTTAGAGCATTTGTCCCTTTCCTGTGACTCCAGATCAGCACTTTCAGCCTGGTTCTCTTAAAAGATCTTGGTCTCCACTCATTTTCAAACACTTCCTCTAATTCTTAGGGTTTTTTCCACACTAAACAAAATCCATTTTCCTATCTTTTTGTTAAATGTTTGTTCCAGTGCATTTTATTCAGTAATGAGAACAATTTCTGGGGGTGTCTTGGAAACAATTCTAAGACAGGGAGTCAAAATAGGATACAACTAATAATCACAGCTGAGGTTGATTTCTATTTCCTAAACCACATGCAAAAGATAATCTATATGCATTTATATTTATATCAGATACTTCCCATTGCAAAGGCAAAATAAGAATCAGGAACATAAGTGCCCTGGTAGTTTATTTGATTCAAAAGAAAGATAAAATCATTAAAACACCAAATAACTTCAACAGGAGCAAAAGAAATATCTTTTTCAGCTTAAGTATTGCTCAAGAACAGACCATTTGACTTGGGTAATGTGACAGAAAATCTTGGCAGAATTTGCCCTAGTCAAAGATTCATTTCAATAACAGCTTTAAGTTAAATATTTACAAATCAACTGTATAATTTCAGTAGTTTTCCCTTAATATCATATTGATTTAGCTGTGTTAAATACTAATAGGTATATATATCTCACTTTTCTTAGAATTTAGCTCAGTATTTTCACATCTTCAGTGTTGTACACTTTTTGGAAATCAAGAGCAAAGAAGCAAATAAGAAATGAGGGCCTGTAAACGAATAAGGCATTTTCTGTGAGAGAATGAATAAGGTCTTGGAATAGAGGCTAAACCTCAGCGAAATAAACAGAAATAAGCAAAAACTACAAAATTCTGCAGAAATACATTGTTTTTACATTCCTTTGCTTTGGTGATCGTGAGGGAAGGATATGGGTATAAAATATAATTACAATCCTTCAGACTGTATAATGCCAGTGAGATCATTTCTATCTTCCTCCTTTGTCTCTTTAAACATCTGTCCATTAGCAACATTAAGCACCTCACTGTAAAAAGTGTGAATCATTAGGTAGATGAAGCATAAGTATAATCTGGAGGCAAAATGAGCAAAGCAATGAATCACCAAGTTTAAAAAAAAAAAAATGCAGAAAGACTCCCTCCTGCTGAATCTCATATCAACCCTGCCTCCAGAGAAAGTGACCCTCAAGCAATTCTTAGCAGGAAGGCAGAAAGATAGACAGTTGGGTTGTCCGGAACACTCAAATGACTTCTGGACTTAGCAGCCAGTTAAGTGGCCAATACCAGCCTTGGTTAGATTCTAGGAGGTCTTAATCCTTAGATGAAACAAAGGCTCAGAGATCTCTGGGCAGTAAAGGATTATGAGAAAAAGTTATCATTTGTTTTCAGAAGAAAACCTACCGAGGGCCTGGCAATACAAAAGAAATGTTGGAAAAAATATTATCAGGATGAGCCAGATGATCTCCAACTGCACTGCCACTAGCTACAGGTAAATTTAAATATTTTAAAGATGCAGTTCCTCAGTAGCGCTCCCCACATGTACCCAGTGGCAGACATACTGGACAGCACAGATACAGAACATTCCCGTCATCTGGGCAGTGGTAAGCCAGGGTCTTGCTACTTAAAATGTGGTCCATGAATCAGCAGCACCGACAACACCTGGAAGTTGCTAGAAATGGAGAAACATCATGTGACCTGTGTGCACATTAAAGTATGAGGAGTACAGGTCTGCAGCTCATTCCATGAACCTTGTCATTGAAAGATAATGGAATACAAGTCAGAAGGCTGAGGCAGGATAACTCAGGGAACTATATAAAATGATTACTGTTCTGCCTGTTTGGACAGGACTGGCTGTCTAGGTAACAAATATACAAGCAAACAAATAACAATAACAAGTAGCAATAGCACTTACTATTTGCTGGGCAATTAGGCTTTTTCTAAATTATTCACAGAAGTGCCCTTTAAGCAGTTTTACTTATAATTTAGCCTCAACGAGTCTAAAAACCAAGCCCAAGATCACATAGTTAATAAGTGGAAAAGCCAAATTTGAAGAAAAGAGGAAAAAGGGCTTTTGGTTGTGTGTTTTGTCTTTTTTTTAATCAACATAACACTTGGAGACATGTGCTATTATTTTTGCTTTCAAGTACTAGAATTTCTAACTATAATGAGCACTGTAGTAGAGATGAAATAAATCTTATTTGATAATATGAATAAGAAAGATTTTGTGCCTGGGCTCATGAGTATTGAAAAGAAATATTTATAACCTCTTCTGAAGAAGTTCTAATCTACATTAGCAGAGGTTCTGTCCTTGAAGTGACATTCAGTTTTATCTTCAGTGCGTTTAGAAATCTGAATTTCAGTTTCTCTCAGCCTTACTTAATGGAAGGCCACTTCTCTGCTCGCACTATTAATTTTAACTCATACTATTATTGCCCCAGAATCAAACATCACCATAATCTCTCATTAGCTATGAGAGCCAACTGTAAAATTCTTAGTAATACAGGAAATATGGAAAGTTCTACTGGAGAGCAGGGAATTAGGTAGTATTACCAAACAAAGATATCAAGACAACAGTTAAAAGGCGCCTGGGTCTCTCAATGGGTTAAGCCTCTGCCTTTGGCTCAGGTCATGATCTCAGGGTCCTGGGATCCAGCCCCGCATTGGGCCCTCTGCTCGGCAGGGAGCCTGCTTCCCCTCTCTCTCTCTGCCTGCCTCTCTGCCTACATATGATCTCTGTCAAATAAATAAACAAAATCTTAAAAAAAAAAAAAAAGAGAGAGAACAGTTAAGAAAGCATGGTTTTTATAATTTTTACACTGATCACCACAATTAAGCTTCTAGTCCACTCCGTTTATTCCTAAAGTCTGCCCTTACACAGGTTTAAGTATATGCCTTCTTTAAATCATCACCAGAACTACAAAAGAAGCAAACAAAGCTGGTCTTTTGCAAGTGCAATTTTCATTTTGAAGTAAGCAATGCAAGAAACTCTTCTGTTAGCAGAAATGTTAAAGAAAACAAAAGCCTATGGAGCAAAAAGAAAATTTCATAAAGATAAGCCATGAAATTCTCATGAAGTATAAGTCCATTTATATAGGTCTTTACCCTCTGCTATTTATTTATTCATGAATTTGACCTATCATACTTTTTAAATACATATTTCATATATTCTAAGTTGGTTTATATAATTATAACATAAATATCGATTAAATATTTTAAACGTAAATGTATGATTTTTTAACAACAAAATGGTTTGCTGAGGGATGGTAGTCTACAATATTTTCACATGTGTGCTGAAAATTAAATTTTAGAAACCATCATTTGTCCCTAGAAGGCAATCAAGCTTGTTGAGAAGTTTGGAGAGGTCACTGGAGGAATTAAGAATAAAAGTTTAAATAATTTGAGGAGTTTCCTTGGAAATATCCACGTAGCATCAGAATGCAGATCTGGGGTCAGTAAATGATTAAACAATCCCGGAGACAAAAACCTAAAGCAATTGCTAACAATATGCTTTTTAAAAAATTCATCTCCTGGGCATCTGGGAGGCTCAGTCTTTTAAGCATCTGCCTTGGGCTCAGGTCATGATCTGAGGGTCCTGGAATCGAGCCCCAGGCTCTCTGCTCAGAGAGAAATCTGCTTCTCCCTCTCCCTCTGCTGCTCTACACCTCTGCTTGTGCTCTCTCTCTCTCAAATAAATAAATAAATAAATAAATAAATAAATAAATAAAATGTTTAAAAAATTTTTTCATCTCAATAAAAACAAGATGTATTGTAGGTCCCCTTCTAACCTCTTGGGGGAGCTCATTTCATTTCATCCTCAGGGAGAAATGGCTCAAGGGAAAGTTGGAAATTCTGAAAGACCTGTAATCAGTACACCAGTGGGTGGAGTTTTAGGGGTGATATCAAAGAAGGTCTGAAAGTGCTTCCTCGTGTTTTTTTTGTTCCTTTCCTCTTCTGCTCTAGCTATGATAAGGTGGCCTGCAGATTACTTCTGCCAGCAGGTGTTCTTAACACTTGGAAGGTAAACCAATGGTCACAATACAAAAGCCCAATGTACTGGAAATTAGTTTAGGCAAGCTTTGCTCCTGGTCTAAAGAAAAAGATGTTTATAGGCTTTGTGGTTGTCAAGGAAGCTGGCAAGGAGGGAGTTTCCCTGGCCAACATTTATTTGGGCCTTGAGATGAAAACAAAGAATAGCCATCTGAGCTTTTTCTAAATTGCCCAGCAATATAAAGTAATTGACAAAGAATCTCGTTAATACTTAAAAAAAAAATTAAGAATTAGAATACTTGTTCTTTTATATTGGCTCCTTAGAAGGTCTAAGTTAACTTAGGTTACAATGTAGATATTTAACAAATACCAAAAATAAATTTCATAACTTACCTTCAGCAGGATATTTAGCAGGTCAGAACAATTATGAGCAGTAAGTCTCATTACATTGTTTCACATCCTTATGGCTGTTACAAATGTAAAGTCATCATCATAGTATATGTTCTTCCCACTTATAAATTATGTTATCATTTCAATGAATTTGCTTTGACAGCATGTATACATTTAAACGCATTTCTTTACAAAATAATTACCTGAAATTACCAATTGTTGATTACATCTCCAAAGAGTTGATTAATTCATTTATTAAGTCATCGTATGGTGCATTAAACCAAAGCTTTGACAGAGAAAAAATAACTATGTATGAAAGATTTCTTAAACATCGAAACCATTTTCTCAGCAGTCTTTCATCTGTATGTCTGTCAGATTGAGGTAGAAAAGTTGAGTCTGTTGTACTTTGATATGCAAAAAGTTCCTTGTTTTAACAGCAGACCACGCACCAGAACATGTCTAAATTCTCATCAGGTAATTTGTGAGTGACAAAAAAGACAGTGATGGAGTGACACTTTTAGGAAAATAAGACACATTTACAATAAGATAGAACAATAATAGAACGTATTATTAAGTGTTTACTAGGCACTAGACATGTACATTTCATTGGCAATAACAATTGTAACACTAAAGAAACTGCTATTAGGTATCACACTCTTCCAATGAGGCAAATTCAGATCACTAACATAGGATAGTGTTGGATTCAAAGCCAAGTCTCTCAACACCAAAACCCATCCTCTCAGAAGAAACCCCACACTATTCCTGCAACCAGTATTGTGGTTAATGATATGATTAACAAATATGAACACTTTCAAGATGGGCAAATAAATGGGGTAAAATCTGTGTAAACAGAACCTCACTATTGCCGAAGATATTACAAACTACACATTGAAGGTGTTAATAAAAGTTAGTTTCATGTTTTTGGAAAAGGTTAATTGGATTTATATTTCCAATTAGGATGTAGGAGAACATGAAAGAATTTCACTCCCATGGTAGCAGCAAGATGAAAATAGATATGCTAACATGCATGATTTTTATAAAGCTATTGAAGAACACTGAACACAAAGATGTCTTAATGAACTAAATTCCAGATAGAGATGAGCCCTTCATAGGTTATCAAAGTGCTACTTCCACACCTGGGATCAAGGGCATAACGTGGGAATAGGTAAGTGGAAAAAGCTGGCCTGTCAAAGACAGAGCCTTGCAGAAATACTGTAAGATCAGCCAATGACAGATGGAACTTAGAAAATCAGTACTGGAAAAATTAAATACCTTGACCGGTCAATCCTCTCCCTTCCTTTTGCAGAATATTGCTGAGTAAAGACAATGGGGTAAGAAAGAAAAGCAGAGTCTTCATGCTGCCTTGCATAGCTATATTGTGCTTCACATTCCAGGGATCAGCTAGAGTAGAATCCAATAGTGAACCAAAGCTACCTGAAATTACCTTCTGAACCACTCCAGCTCAACCCCAGACAAGATCAGAGATTAGCAGAAGAGCAGAAAGAGGCTCTTAACCGAATTTGAAACCACAGGTGAACGCAACCAATTTATGGTAACAGACTATATCCACTCAATTCAACTCTTCATGAAATCTGAAATATCATTCCTTTATACTTGCCCCTGAGAGAAAAATACTAGTTGAATATCCTAGGGGAAAATAATAATAATAATAATAATATAAAACAAAAACAAGAAAATTACAATTCTAATCTCTACTCTATTTAATGTAAATGCCCAGCATTAAATCTTTTTTAAAGATATGCAGAGAATAGGAAATGTTACCATATTTATGAGAAAATGTACTCAAAACAGGCAGAGCAACTGGGGACCCAGATATTGGAATCAGCAGGAAGAAGTTTAAAAGGACTATGACTGAAATGTTAACGAATTACAAAAAGCAAGCAAACAAAAACATAAAACAACCAAATTAGGATAGATTTGGAGAGGAAATGAAGAAATGCAAAATAGGAAACTATATAAATGAAACAAAAACTCTAAAACTTAAATAAATAATATCTTAAATGTACATTTTATTTCAGATAAGAAATTTAAAGTAGAGTAAATCAATTTCCCTCCTCCTAACCTAGGTGATAATTTTGGACATAAATTTGGACATAGCTTACACACAACAGGAAGAGTTAGTAAACCTTACATAGATTGATAGAAATTATCCAAATTGAAGTAAAGACAAAAACAAATTTTAAAAACAAAAAGACAGGAGCACCTGAGTGGCTCAGTTCGTTAAGCCTCTGACTCTTGGTTTCAGCACAGGTCATGATCTCAGGGTCATGGGATCCAGCCCCGCGTTCGGCGGCACACTCAGTGGAGAGTCTGCTTGAGAGTCTCCCCTTTCCTCTCCCTCTGCCCTCCCCCTGCTCATGATCTCTCTCTCCCTCTCTAAAATAAATAAATAATATTTTTAAAAGATTTTATGTATTTATTTGCGAGATAGAGAGAGAGAGCATGAGCAGGGGAAGAATCAGATGGAAAGGCAGAGGCAGACTCCCCCCACTGAACAGGGAGCCCTATCTGGGGCTCCATCTCAGGACCCTGAGATGATGATCTGAGCCGAAGGCAGACACTTAACTGAGCCACACAGGGGCTCCTAAAATAAATATATATTCTAAAAAAATGGAAAGGACAAAAAGTGACCCGCAGGAAAACATCAAATTTCTAACCCATGTGTAATTAGTCAGAAAAAGAGAAGACAAATACAACAAAAAAGAATTCATGAAGCAATGGCTAAAAGGTCCAATATTACTGTAAAACATCAATATACCTTTCCAAGAAGAACAGCAAACCTAAGCTCAATAAATAAACAAAAGTAACCACTTCTAGGCACATCAAAGCCAAACTACTGAATATCTAAAATAATTTTATTTTTTCTGCTTTTTTCTTTTAATTTTTATTTTAATAGGCCCCACATAATGGTAAGATAGCTGGCTTCCCATTAGATACAATAAAAGCTAGTAGACACCAAAATGAGACTTTTAATGTGCAAAAAAGGAGAAAAAGACATCCCTCATTCAATATTTAACAAAATATTTTACAAATAAAGGAAAAAATAAAAGAATAGATAATCAAAAGGTGAGAAAATTCACTGGCTCAAAAACCACCCACAAAAATACTAGCGAAATCTCTTCAGATCAACAACGATATCCAGAAATATATCTAAAAAAATACTGTAGAGATCAGGAAACACAAGGCCAATTTACAAAATTTAATTGCATTCTTACGTAACAGGAACAAATAATTGGAAAATGAAATTTTTAAGAAGAACAATACAGTATCAAAAACAAAACACTTAGAAATAAATCTAAAGAAAGATATGCAAGAACTCTACAACAAAATATAAAAAGTCATTTGAGAGATATTAAAGGTGAGTTACATAAATAAGTAGATATGTCTTACTCATAAAATGAAACCAGTATCATTAAGATATTAATTTTCAGATTAAACTGTGATTCAGTGTTATCCAAATCAAAATCCTGGCTTTTTAAAAATAAAAACATAAGGTACTTCTAAAATTTATATGAACAAAACAATCTAGAAAAAGAAAAACAGTTTTAGAGGGCTTTCACTACTTGGTTTCAAAGTAACATCCTCCATCATTAGATAGATTACTTCCTAATTATAAAGCATACAATAAACCTACATTAATTTTGACAGCATGGTATTGACAGTAAGAGGCGAAGAGATCAATGGATGCAATTCAGTGGGGGAAACAAAGGTCTTTGCAATAAATGTTGTTGAACAAGTGGAACAATAAGCTCAGGCTCTACTTCGTAACAGTCAAAAAATTAATTCTGGGGGTGCCTGGGTGGTACAGTCAGTTAAATGTCCGACTCCTGGTTTTTGCTCAGGTCATGATCTTGGGGTTGTGAGATCGAGCCCTGGAATGGTCTCCAAGCACAGCATGGAATCTACGTGAGAGTCTTTTTCCCTTCCTCTCCTCCCCCAGTTAGCATGCTCGCTCTCTCTCTCTCTCTCTCTAAAATAAATAAATAAGTAATATCTTTAAAAAAAAAAAAAACTAATTCCAAATAGATCATCGACCTGAATAAAATTAAACTATAAAGCTGCTAAAAGCCTATACAGGGAAATATTTTCTCAATGTGGGGTACACAAATATGTCTTAGACACATCATAAAAGTACCAATGACAATAGAAAGAAACAACAAATTGAAATACTGCTCATCCAAAGACACCAGTTAATAAAAGAAAAAGCCACAGACTGGGAAAAAATATTCATACTCCATATGTATATAAAGAAAGACTTGCATCCAAATTACACACAAAAAACTCCATCTCAGTAACATAGATCCAATATCCCAATGAAAACTGGCAGGAAATGTGAACAGACAATTCCCAAAAGAAGATACCAAGATGGTTAGTAAGTCATGAGTAAGTGCTCAATATCATTAGGCATCAAGGAAACTCAAATTCGATCCACAAAGACATGCTGCCTCACATGAACTGGAATGAATACAATAAAATGCCAGACAATACCACCGATGATCAAGGAGATGAAGCAAGGGAACTCTCATCTATTTCTGGAGGGAGTGTAAATCTGATAGGCAACTTCCTGTCAAGTTTAATATATATCATGTCCTGGCAGCTCCTTTTCTACGTATAAGCACAAGAGATATGAAAGCATGTGATCATAAAAAAAGGCACGTACAAAAGTGTCCACAACAGGGAACATCTATCATCAAAAAAAATGGATAATCGACCAAATAGAATATTCTTCTCAGCAATTACGAAAGAACAAACGACATATGCAAATTCTTTTAAAAAAATTATGTTGAATAAAATAATACAGAAATAAAAATATATACTGCATGATTTTGTTTATAAAGAATTCTGTAAGAAGCAAGATTTAAATATGATAATAAAAATCAGAGTAGTGTCTGCTCCAAGAAAGGCCTGAGCATTGACTGGCTAAAGGTAAAAATGTGATTTCTGGGGTAACAGAAACTGTTTTTTGATTAGGGTTTTTGTTATAGGGACATATATATTTCTCAATATTCATCAGGATATAGCCCAAAATGGATACATTATAATATAAATAAATTATACCTTTATTTAAAAATTCCAAGGACAAAAGGACAGACTTGTTTTGAAGGACAAAAGGATAGACATAAAAATCCCAAAGAACAAGAGTATCTCTTTTAAAATATCCAGAACTAGGAGAACCTGGGTGACTTGGTTGAGTGTCTGCCTTTGGCTCAGGTCATGACCTCCGAGTCCTGGATTGACACGTGCATCAGGCTTCCTGACTGGGGGGAGTCTGCTTCTCTTTCTCCCTCCCCCTCTGCAAAAGGCCCTGGCTTGTGTTCTCTCTCTCACTTGCTCACTTTCTCTCCTAAGTAAATTAGACCTTTAAAAAATAAAAAAATAAAAAATAAATAAAATTAAAATGTCCAGAACTAATCAAATAATATTCCTTTTTTTTTAAGATTTATTTACTTATTTGAGAGGAGAGGGGGCGAAGGGAAAAGGGAGAGGGAGAGAGAGCATCTCAAGCAGACTCCCCACCATACGTGACCCAACCCCACAACACTGAGATCATGACCTGAGCTGAAACCAAGAGTTGGACACTAACTGAGCCAGAGTGCTCCAAATTGTATTCTTTATTAGGTGCATCCCCAGTCTTCTTGTCCAAGCTAATTTGGAAAAAGATAAACAGTAGATGGACAAATTGTGGGAAAGCAATTTTTTTAAGTAGAAATAAATAAATATTCTTCCATTTTGCCTTCCTGCAAACTCACACAAACTACACATTTGAGACTACACAAATTCTGGATCCTAGATCCATTGTAGCTCCCAAGTAGTGGGGAAAAAAAATTTTTTTTAAGACCTTAGTGTCAGTATCACTCAATCTCTGATCCCAATTTGGGTTTTTGGTGTTTGTATTATGTCTATTTGTTTATGACTAATATGACCCCATCCCCCAACTCATACCCTTGGTATCTAAAAGTGTACCTGATTTCTAAGTGACTACATAGATCTTCCCTACCTGGGGCTCAGGTTTCATAACAAAATTCTCTCCACATTTACTTTGCCATGTGCCAGACACTATATGATAAGCACAGGATATATTGCAGAGAAAAATGCCGTACAGTATTTTCTACTCCTTTTGTGTGACTGGACTGTGCCTTTGAATGAAGTAAGGGGCTATCCATTTGAGTAATTCATTATACATCATAGACACATGAAAAAAAGATGCAGTGCCTCCCAATGGAAAGAACATTGCACAAAATTAACATTTATTTAAATAGACATAGAATAAAAAGGAAGGAAGGAGGGAAGGAAGGAGAGATTTTACCTATAATTGTTAGCTTGGCGTTCACAAGATCTTAACTTTATCAGTGATTTACAGTTTAAACTTGTACAGTACAAAAACGACCAGGTTTATACTACAAGTATAGAAAACATACAGCCAGTTACATACTAAAGGTGTTCGTTTAGACATACTTCTAAAATCATCATTATAGATACCTTTTCAAAATTTTATGGAAACTATTTTTACATGGAATCTAAATGTCTTTTAGTATGCAACATATGATGTGTTAGTTGGGGAAGGTTAGGCCCGAGTATCAAATGGACCCAGAAATGTAAAAGGATCAAAAAAATAAACACTCTTCATTCTCACACATTTAACAGTCTCGACTGGTTCTATGTGCGGACAATGGGCCTCGCAGGAGTCTAAGTTATTTTGTTTCATGGAGCAGAGTGGGGAACTTAACCTAAGTCATGTCCATGCGTGCTCTTTACAGCACACATGACTTTGGTCCACATTCCATTGACTGGAGCTCAGTTGTGTGGCCTGTCATAGATTGAGACATGGAAGACTAGCGAGAGGAGCAGAAAACTGAGTTTGATGATCAGCTTATCAGTCTCTTGGTCTAGGAGTTCCCTAGAGATATTGAAGGTCATAAAATTCCTCTACTGTTTGTTACCACTGCTTTTTAAAACATGCATTTACTTACTACATATCATCTCAGACAAGATTTTTCTGAACCTGTCAGAATTGACTCAATAGAAATTTACTTTTACTGAAAGAGACTACAATAGATATTTCTTTTACAACACATGTATATTCCAACCCTTTTTATAACAAAAATATCTTGGGTTTTTTTGTTGATAAAAAGCAAAGAAGTCGCTTTTTCTAAATAGTTCCTTTGTATTATCACTAAGTGAAAATAATTTAAATATCCTCAAACCATCTTAACAATGAACCAGATACATCAATTTAAACTCCCATATGCATAAAATAAGGCTGCATTTTATATCTGTCCCCCCTCCCCACTTAGTCTCAAGCACCAGACTGTACCCATAGTAAGTATTACTAAGTGTTTGATGAACAGGTTAGAGTTGCTTTGGCTTAAAAAAACAAGACAAGCTGTGTGATGTCTTTTATCACAGTTATTTTATGCAATAAAGTTGTTTAGAAAATTTGTGGATCCTCTTCAAGGATGTCTAAATCTTACTTTTTTTACACAATCCCTTTATTTCTTGTTGTTTGTAATTGTAGAACATCACACTTGGTACTATGAGGATTAGAAGTATTTTCATGACACTGGTCCTTCACCTCAAGGAGTTCACTGTGAACATGTAGAGACTATGACAACGGATTAGCAGTAGAGTAAGCTACTGAGAAAGTGTACAAATGATAGGAACATTTTTAAATAAAACTATAAACTACCTATCTTAAATTTTTAATCATTGGCTTCCTTGAATGTCTCATAATGAAACCAGTTGACTTGTGAACATCTCCTTAAGATCCTCGATTTTCAGTATCATAATTTGCTGTTTTAAACATACTTTTAAAATATGTTCCCGACTCCTTTCCTGTCTGTATTATTATGATGGCTAAACTTACAAACCCATTCATTTCAATTATTCCATTAACTTTAAACATATTATGGTAAGCATATCTCATAAGGTTATCTAAAAGACTCAATTAATGGAACAATGATTCATAGGAATGCTTTTGAAAGTATTTCTCATTTCTTAAAGTACTCATTGACTTCAGGGAGAAGGAAAGAAAATTGACTCACAAGACTGGCCTTAGTGGTATTCCATTAGCAGTGATATACATGGGTGTATCTTCTCAATAGCTTAGTTACTTCAGGGATCCACTAGAAGCCAAATTAGGATCTGTTTGTTGACCTTCGATGTTAATACTGAAGGCACCGGTATCCCTTGCCTAGCCACAGATGCAACTGAAAGCTCACACCATATGGTAGATTACAGGTGGCTGCAAATTTTTGTTGATTCTTCCCATCAAGACATGAAGTCCAGTTTCCTTTCCCTTGAATCTGGACTGCCCCTGTGATGTACCTGATTGATAAAAAGCAGAAGAACCAAATGACACTGCATGATTTCTAAGGCTGGGTCATATGAATCATAGTATCTCCTGCTTGGTTCTTCTGGAATGCCTGCTCTTGGAACTCTTCTTCTGAAAACCCACCTATCATGCTGTAGAATCCCAAGTCACAAGGTGAGCCCTTGTATAGACATGCCAATGAACAGCTACACCTGAGCTTTCAGCCTAGAGCCAACATCCAATGTCAGTCATCTGAAGGAGTCACTGGACATGAAGCCAGTCAAGGCTTCAGCTGACTGTAACTTCATCTACCACATGAGAGACCACAAGTGAGAACCACAGAGCTAAGCTCAGTGGTGCACAAAACTGGAAGGGGTAATAACTGAAGCCACTAAGTCTGGTGGTCATTAATTATACATCAATATATAACCACAAACCAATGACCTCAGAAACCAGTGAACTTAGACACAGAAGCATAGCCAAGTCATAGTTTCTCTTTTTCCCAAGATTTATTATAAGTGACATACAGCATAGCTTAAGTTTAATTCTGTTAGTTTTCTGATCTCAGGATAACTATTATAAAAGCAAAATCACTAATGTATAATTTTATATGACTGGGAATGGAGAGATTAAAATGATCTGTAATTGGTTTCATTTATGGTTTGGATTCTGCTTTATAAGGTAGGTTTGCATACAGGTACTTACAAATTTGGAACTACCTTTTATTTCTTAAGAATGAAAAACTAAGAACATTTATTTTTAATGAATAATTTATAGTTTATTGATAAAATTGAGTTATATTATAAGTTTTGTCTAACTGCACCTTAGATATAAACAGGTACACTCCTTTCTCCAAGATCTACACCAGACTGATTCAGATCCACATTTATTAATCAGAGAAAAAATCCAATACCTTCCCCCAATTTCCTGTGAAGTAACTGGACTAAAGGAGGATAGCCTTTATCTTCTCAAGGATACTTCTGATTTTAATATTCCATCTCTGCTGAATTTACTCAATGTCAACATCTTTTTCATCTATATCTTACTGCAAGTCCTATAGATGTTAACCCAATCCAGTTTCTTAATTTCCTTCCAGAAAATATATAGATGTTTCACTGAGAACTTAAGTGAGAGACACTTACCAAAAATAAACTCAATAATAGGTATGCATGTTCCTTAATAAAAATTAAAAGAACAAACAAAAGTTAGTTCTCAGTGATTCTACAAAAGTGGCATTTATCACTCTTGCTCTCATTCTGCTAGTCAGGCTAGTCACAGGGTTAATCCACTATGGATTATAAGTAATATCATAAGATTGGATGAGAGTACAGGGTCAGTATAGATAAGATGAGAAGTCTAACACCTGTTCACTAGTGCACTATAATATAGTCAATAGGATGAGAAAGAATAAATGAAGGAGGGTGAAAAGGAACAGCAATGCATTTAAAAAAGAAAACAAACCAAGGAAACAGTTGTCCAGGAGTACAATGTCTCAAGAAAAACAGTGACAGTTTTTGTAGGCCACTGAGACACCCAGTGAGAGGACAACTTAGAATTATATATTATATTTAGATATCTGTGACTAAGATAAAAGTGATAGGGATCTTTAAAATTATAAGGATGAAAATCTTGTTAGAGTAATCCAAGAAAGATTGGGAGGTGAGGACGCATAAGCATAGTCAAATCATAATTTTTCTTTTTTCCAAGTTTTATTACAATATAAGTGACACAGTTTAGCGTGTCCAGCATAATGGTTCTATTTCAATATATTCTGTAATAGGGGTGGTGTTTCCTTTATCTTGGTATCAATTTTTTTTTATCTTTCAAACAATCAACTCCTAGTTTTGTTAATAGCCATGTCATTTTTAAAGGACATTTGTTTCAAAGGGGAGAAGACACTAGATGGGTATAGAAAGTGTCACAATGACTCAGCAAATCATTCACAACTTCACAGTCTTCCCTGCCAAAACAGTAACCAAGAAAAAGTAGCCATAATCATTTCCAGCCACTGAAGGTATTGAGCTTCCATTGGTTAAACTTCCAAAGTCCCTGCTAACAATTTATCCTACACCAGAGCATGAGCTGTTCAGTTAGCTGGTACAACAAATGTCAGAAGACAGGGGAAGATTACAAGACAGACAAGCTCTCAGAAGAGAAGGTAGCATGAGAAGCAGTGGCCCATACATGCTGAGAGACATTAGTATTAATAATTTGTGTTTTGGCCTTTTACGGTTCACCCATTCTATAGGTTAGCAACTTTATTAATATTTCCAAAAATCAATTTTTGCTTCTGTTAATTGTGTCTAATATTTGTTCTTGATTTTATTGTTTTCTTCTTTTATTATTTTCTGCTGTCTACTTACTTTAATTTACTGTTGTTTTTCAAATTTCTAATAGTGAAAGTTCAGATCAATGATTAAAACAATACACACAAAAATTATGTTTCTTACAAAACGCTGATTTTGCTGTAGTCCACAAATTCTGGTATATTTTATCTTCATTACCATCTTGATCATAATCACCTGAAATTTTCTTGTCTCATGGGTTTCTAAGATGATTATTGTTTATTTTCCAATATTTGAGATTCTCCAGATATGCTATTATTATAGATTTCTAACTGGATTTTGATGTGATGAGATGACATATTGTAAGAGTTCAACATGATGTACCCCTATGCTTTCTTTTCTTTTCATTTTAAAGATTTCATTTATGTATTTGACAGAGAGGGAGAGAGCACAAACGGGGAGCATCAGGCAGAGGGAGAGAGAGAAGGAGGCTTCCCACCCAGTGGGGAACCTAGGACCCTAGGATCATGATCAGAGCCAAAGGCCAATGCTTTATCAACTGAGCCATCCAGGTGCCCCCTCCTATATTTT
Organism: Mustela putorius furo; assembly: GCF_011764305.1. Taxonomy (NCBI): domain Eukaryota; kingdom Metazoa; phylum Chordata; class Mammalia; order Carnivora; family Mustelidae; genus Mustela; species Mustela putorius. The sequence continues at coordinate 2,734,260 of NW_025421577.1, forward strand.
CTCTAAACATTTTTATAGTTTAAGCCCTCACATTTAGGTGGGTTTTTTTTTTAATCTATTTGAATTTATTTTTGTGTATGTTGTGAGAAAGGTGTTCAACTTCATTATTTGCATATAGATATCTAGTTTTACCAGCATCATTTTTTGAAAAGACCACTTTTCCAACATTGGATAGTTGGAACCCTTATCAAAGATTAATTGACTTCATGGGGCGCCTGGGTGGCTCAGTGGGTTAAGCCGCTGCCTTCAGCTCAGGTCATGATCTCAGGGTCCTGGGATCGAGTCCCACATCGGGCTCTTTGCTCAGCAGGGAGCCTGCTTCCTCCTCTCTCTCTGCCTGCCTCTCTGCCTACTTGTGATCTCTATCTGTCAAATAAATAAATAAAATCTTAAAAAAATAAAAAAGATTAATTGACTTCAAATACGTGTTTATCTCAATGTTATTTCACTAATCTACATTTGTATTGTCATTTCAGTAATTCACTGTCTTGATTACTGATTACCATAGCATTTGGCAAGTTTGCTATCAGAAGGTTGACTCCTCCAACATTTCCTTCTTTTTCCAGATTACTATGGCTATTCTGAGTTCTTTGTATTTTTTAAGAGTTGGATTGCATCTATAGACTAATTAGGAGATTACTATAATATTAAGTCACCCCTCCATGAGTATGGAATATCTTCCCATTTATTTTTGACCTTCTGTAAATTTTAATGGTTTTTTTATACATTTTCAACATGTAAACCTTCACATCTTTTGTTAAATTCATCTCTAAGTATTTTAGTCTATTACTAATGGATTTTCTCTTTTAAGTTGATTTAATTTTCTTTTTTAGTAATCTCTACACCCAAATGTTGAGCTTAAACTCACAACCTCAAGATCAAGAGTCACACACTCTTCCAACTGAGCCAGCCAGGTGCCCCCTTTTTTTTTTTTTTTAAGATTCTATATACTTACTTGAGAGAGAAAGAATGAGAGAAAGGGGAAGAGGGACCACGAGCAGAGGGAAGAGGAAGAAGCGGGCTCCCCACCGAGCAGGGAGCCCCATGTAGGGCTCGATCCCAGGACCCTGGGATCATGACCTGAGCCAAAGGCAGACGCCTAACTGACTGAGCAACCCAGGTGGCCCCTAGGAGCCCTTATTAAATTTCATTTTCTATTCTTTTCTTAAGATTTTATTTATCCATTTGAGAGAGGAGCACAAGCAGGTAAGACAGAGACAGAGGGAGAAGCAGACTCCCAGTGGGCTGGGAGCCTGATGCAGGGCTCCATCCCAGGATCCTGAGAACATGACCTGAGCTGAAGGCAGACACTTAACCATGTGAGCCATCCAGGCACCCCTAATTCATTTTCTATTACTTGCTGATACGTAGACACACAATTGATTTGGAAGTGTCTTGTTCATATATCCTGAAAACTTGAAGAATTCATTTATTAGTTCTAATAGTGTGTGTTGAGTGTGTGTGTGTGTGTGCACATGCGCGTATGCGCACTCCTCAGGATTTTCTGTGTAAGATGATGACATCCACAAATAGAGCTGTGCTTTTTTCCATTCCAATATGAATGTCATTTATTTCATTTTCTTGCCCAACTACCATTGCTAAAATTTTCAGTACAGTGGTGAACAGAAGTAGCAAAAGAAGACATCCTTGTCTTGTTCCTTATCTTAAGGAAATAGCATTCAGTGTCTTACCATAGATTCAATGTTAGCTTTGGGTTTTATGTAGATACTACCTATCAGATTAAGTAACTCAAAGTTTGTTGAGGTTAGTTTTTTTCTTAATGACAAAGTGCTGTTGAATTTGTCAAATGCCTGTTCTGCATCTATTGAGATGATCACAGATTCTTTCTTTTTCTTTTTATATTAATATGGTATATAACCTTGATTGATTTTCAGATATTTAAACCAGGCTTGTATTTATGGATTAAATCCCACCTGGGTAGGGTGTATAATCCTTTTTGCATATTCTTGGATTTGGTTTGATAATATTTTGTTGAGGACTCTTGCCTGTATTTTAATAAGAGATTTTGGTTTGTTGGGTTTTTTTCTTGAGATATTTTTGTCTAGTCTTGGTATCAAAGTAATACTGGATTCATAAAATGATAGGAAATTGTTCCTTCCTCTTTCATTCTTTGGAAATAGTTGTGAAGGGCTAAAAATAATTCTTTCTTAAACATATGGGATAAATCGCCATAGAAGCCATTTGATCTTACCTTTTTCTGTATGGGAAGTTTTTGATTATGACTTCAATTTCTTTTATTATTACAGGTCTATCATGATCTTCTATTTCTTCATCACTCGGAGTCTGTAATTTGTTACATACTAGAAATTTGTCCATTTGATCTAGGTTTTCTAATTAGCTAACAGATTGTTGATCATAGTATTCTCTTGTAATCCTTTTTTTATTTCTGTAAAATAAAAAGAACTGTCCCCTCATTCATTACTTACGTTACTCAAATGAGCCTTCTCTTTTTTCTTGGACAACCTAGCTAAATTTTCAGAACCAACTTTTTGTTTTTGTCAATATTCCCTATTATATTGCTATTTTTAATAGCCTTCTTTTTCTTTAGTAATAATTTTTCTTTTAAGGTTTATTTTCATGAGATGATTGTAAATATTCCTTTTGATTACTCTTTATATGGTATATTTCATCATTTTACTTTAATCTATTTGTGTCTTTGAGTCTAAAGTATGTTTCTTACAAACAGCATATAAGTGAATCATGTATCTGTATCCATTCTTTCAATCTCTAGATTTTAACTGAAATGCTTGAACCATTCATTTTTAATGTAATTACTAATAAGGCAGGATGCACTTTTGTCATCTTGCTATTTGCTTACTATGTTTCTTACATATTTTTCTCTTCTTTCATTACTGACTTACTTTGTGTTAGCTAAATATTTTCTAGTGTACCATTTTATTTTTTTAAGTTTATTTATTTATTTATTTATTTAGTAATCTCTACACCCAGTGTGGGGCTCAAACTCACAATCCCAACAGTCACACACTCTTCAGACTGAGCTAGCCAAGGTACCCATCAAGGGTACCATTGTAAATCTCTATTGTCTCATTTACTGACTATTTCTGAATTATGTTTTCAGTGATTTACTTGAGAATTATAATTAAAACCTTGACAAAATCCATTTCATTTTAACACCAAGTTAATTTCAATAACATAAAAAGATTTGCTCCAACATAGATGTGCTCCCTCCCCATCCCTGGAGCTATTATCTTCATATACACTACCTGTTTATGCATTATAAGCCCATTATCCTACAGTCAGGCATAAGAAGACAGATGTTACAATAAAAAAATACATTGGTATTATATTTTTTATTTATCCATGTAGTTATCTTTACTTGTGTTCTTTATTTTTCTGTGGAGATTTGAATTACTATTGAGTGTTCCCTCGATTCAGACTGAAAATTTCTCTTTAGTAATTTTTGTTGAGCTGTTCAGATTCTCTTAGTTTTTGTTCATCTGGGAATGTCTTTTTTTCCCTCATTTGGGGGAAATTTTCCCTTATTTGGGGGGTCTTTTTTTTTGACATTTTTTTAAATTAAATTTATTTATTTTCAGCATAACAGTATTCATTACTTTTGCACCACACCCAGTGCTCCATGCAATCTGTGCCCTCTATAATACCCACCACCTGGTACCCCAACCTCCCACCCCCCACCACTTCAAACCCCTCAGATTGTTTTTCAGAGTCCATAGTCTCTCATGGTTCACCTCCCCTTCCAATTTCCCCCAACTCCCTTCTCCTCTCCAATTCCCCATGTCCTCCATGATATTTGTTATGCTCCACAAGTAAGTGAAACCATATGATAATTGACTCTCTCTGCTTGACTTATTTCACTCAGCATAATCTTTTCTAGTCCCATCCATGTTGCTACAAAAGTTGGATACTCATCCTTTCTGATGGAGGCATAATACTCCATAGTGTATATGGACCACATTTTCCTTATCCAATCGTCTGTTGAAGGGCAGAAAGATTCCCTTCTTTTTTTATATATATATAAACATATATTTTTATCCCCAGGGGTACAAGTCTGTGAATCACCAGGTTTACACACTTCACAGCACTCACCAAAGCACATACCCTCCCCAATGTCCATAATCCCACCCCCTTCTCCCAATCCCCCTCCCCCCAGCAACCCTCAGTTTGTTTTGTGAGATTAAGAGTCACTTAAGGTTTGTCTCCCTCCCATCCCATCTTGTTTCATTTATTCTTCTCCTACCCACTTAAGCCCCCATGTTGCATCACCACTTCCTCATATCAGGGAGATCATATGATAGTTGTTTTTCTCTGCTTGACTTATTTCGCTAAGCATGATACGCTCTAGTTCCATCCATGTTGTCGCAAATGGCAAGATTTCATTTCTTTTGATGGCTGCATAGTATTCCATTGTGTATATATACCACATCTTCTTGATCCATTCATCTGTTGATGGACATCTAGGTTCTTTCCATAGTTTGGCTATTGTGGACATTGCTGCTATAAACATTCGGGTGCATGTGCCCCTTTGGATCACTACGTTTGTATCTTTAGGGTAATTACCCAATAGTGCAATTGCTGGGTCATAGGGCAGTTCTATTTTCAACATTTTGAGGAACCTCCATGCTGTTTTCCAGAGTGGCTGCACCAGCTTGCATTCCCACCAACAGTGTAGGAGGGTTCCCCTTTCTCCGCATCCTCGCCAGCATCTGTCATTTCCTGACTTGTTGATTTTAGCCATTCTGACTGGTGTGAGGTGATATCTCATTGTGGTTTTGATTTGTATTTCCCTGATGCCGAGTGATATGGAGCACTTTTTCATGTGTCTGTTGGCCATATGGATGTCTTCTTTGCAGAAATGTCTGTTCATGTCCTCTGCCCATTTCTTGATTGGATTATTTGTTCTTTGGGTGTTGAGTTTGCTAAGTTCTTTATAGATTTTGGACACTAGTCCTTTATCTGATATGTCGTTTGCAAATATCTTCTCCCATTCTGTCAGTTGTCTTTTGATTTTGTTAACTGTTTCCTTTGCTGTGCAAAAGCTTTTGATCTTGATGAAATCCCAATAGTTCATTTTTGCCTTTGCTTCCCTTGCCTTTGGCGTTGTTCCTAAGAAGATGTTGCTGCGGCTGAGGTCGAAGAGGTTGCTGCCTGTGTTCTCCTCAAGGATTTTGATGGATTCCTTTCGCACATTGAGGTCCGTTATCCATTTTGAGTCTATTTTTGTGTGTGGTATAAGGAAATGGTCCAATTTCATTTTTCTGCATGTGGCTGTCCAATTTTCCCAGCACCATTTATTGAAGAGGCTGTCTTTTTTCCATTGGACATTCTTTCCTGCTTTGTCGAAGATGAGTTGACCGTAGAGTTGAGGGTCTATTTCTGGGCTAGCTATTCTGTTCCATTGATCTATGTGCCTGTTTTTATGCCAGTACCATTCTGTCTTGATGATGACAGCTTTGTAATAGAGCTTGAAGTCCGGAATTGTGATGCCACCAACGTTGGCTTTCTTTTTCAAAATCCCTTTGGCTATTCGAGGTCTTTTCTGGTTCCATATAAATTTTAGAATTATTTGTTTCATTTCTTTGAAAAAGATGGATGGTACTTTTATAGGAATTGCATTAAATGTGTAGATTGCTTTAGGTAGCATAGACATTTTCACATTTATTCTTCCAATCCAGGAGCATGGAACATTTTTCCATTTCTTTGTGTCTTCCTCAATTTCTTTCATGAGTACTTTATAGTTTTCTGAGTATAGATTCTGTGCCTCTTTGGTTAGGTTTATTCCTAGGTATCTTATGGTTTTGGATGCAATTGTAAATGGGATTGACTCCTTAATATCTCTTTCTTCTGTCTTGCTGTTGGTGTAGAGAAATGCAACTGATTTCTGTGCATTGATTTTATATCCTGACACTTTACTGAATTCCTGTATAAGTTCTAGCAGTTTTGGAGTGGAGTCTTTTGGGTTTTCCACATATAGTATCATATCATCTGCGAAGAGTGATAATTTGACTTCTTCTTTGCCGATTTGGATGCCTTTAATTTCCTTTTGTTGTCTGATTGCTGAGGCTAGGACCTCTAGTACGATGTTGAATAGCAGTGGTGATAATGGACATCCCTGCCGTGTTCCTGACCTTAGCGGAAAAGCTTTCAGTTTTTCTCCATTGAGAATGATATTTGCGGTGGGTTTTTCATAGATGGCTTTGATGATATTGAGGTATGTGCCCTCTATCCCTACACTTTGAAGAGTTTTGATCAGGAAGGGATGCTGTACTTTGTCAAATGCTTTTTCAGCATCTATTGAGAGTATCATATGGTTCTTGTTCTTTCTTTTATTGATGTGTTGTATCACATTGACCGATTTGCGGATGTTGAACCAACCTTGCAGCCCTGGAATAAATCCCACTTGGTCGTGGTGAATAATCCTTTTAATGTACTGTTGAATCCTATTGGCTAGTATTTTGGTGAGAATTTTCGCATCTGTGTTCATCAGGGATGTTGGTCTATAGCTCTCTTTTTTGATGGGATCCTTGTCTGGTTTTGGGATCAAGGTGATGCTGGCCTCATAAAATGAGTTTGGAAGTTTTCCTTCCATTTCTATTTTTTGGAACAGTTTCAGGAGAATAGGAATTAGTTCTTCTTTAAATGTTTGGTAGAATTCCCCCAGGAAGCCATCTGGCCCTGGGCTTTTGTTTGTTTGGAGATTTTTAATGACTGTTTCAATCTCCTTACTGGTTATGGGTCTGTTCAGGCTTTCTATTTCTTCCTGGTTCAGTTGTGGTAGTTTAAATGTTTCTAGGAATGCATCCATTTCTTCCAGATTGTCAAATTTGTTGGCGTAGAGTTGCTCATAGTATGTTCATATAATAGTTTGTATTTCTTTGGTGTTAGTTGTGATCTCTCCTCTTTCATTCATGATTTTATTTATTTGGGTCCTTTCTCTTTTCTTTTGGATAAGTCTGGCCAGGGGTTTCTCAATTTTATTAATTCTTTCAAAGAACCAGCTCCTAGTTCCGTTGATTTGTTCTATTGGTTTTTTGGTTTCTATTTCATTGATTTCTGCTCTGATCTTTATGATTTCTCTTCTCCTGCTGGGCTTAGGGTTTCTTTCTTGTTCTTTCTCCAGCTCCTTTAGGTGTAGGGTTAGGTTGTGTACCTGAGACCTTTCTTGTTTCTTGAGAAAGGCTTGTACCGCTATATATTTTCCTCTCAGGACTGCCTTTGTTGTGTCCCACAGATTTTGAACCATTGTATTTTCATTATCATTTGTTTCCATGATTTTTTTCAATTCTTCTTTAATTTCCCGGTTGACCCATTCATTCTTTAGAAGGATGCTGTTTAGTCTCCATGTATTTGGGTTCTTTCCAAACTTCCTTTTGTGGTTGAGTTCTAGCTTCAGAGCATTGTGGTCTGAAAATATGCAGGGAATGATCCCAATCTTTTGATACCAGTTGAGTCCTGATTTAGGACCGAGGATGTGATCTATTCTGGAGAATGTTCCATTTGCACTAGAGAAGAATGTGTATTCTGTTGCTTTGGGATGAAATGTTCTGAATATATCTGTGATGTCCATCTGGTCCAGTGTGTCGTTTAAGGCCTTTATTTCCTTGCTGATCTTTTGCTTGGATGATCTGTCCATTTCAGTGAGGGGAGTGTTAAAGTCCCCTACTATTATTGTATTATTGTTGATGTGTTTCTTTGATTTTGTTATTAATTGGTTTATATAGTTGGCTGCTCCTATGTTGGGGCATAGATATTTAAAATTGTTAGATCTTCTTGTTGGACAGACCCTTTGAGTATGATATAGTGTCCTTCCTCATCTCTTATTATAGTCTTTGGCTTAAAATCTAATTGATCTGATATAAGGATTGCCACTCCTGCTTTCTTCTGATGTCCATTAGCATGGTAAACTCTTTTCCACCCCCTCACTTTAAATCTGGAGGTGTCTTCAGGCTTAAAATGAGTTTCTTGAAGGCAACATATAGATGTTTTTTGTTTTTTTATCCATTCTGATACCCTGTGTCTTTTGACAGGGGCATTTAGCCCATTAACATTCAGGGTAACTATTGAGAGATATGAATTTAGTGCCATTGTATTGCCTGTAAGGTGACTGTTACTGTATATGGTCTCTGTTCCTTTCTGATCTACCACTTGTAGGCTCTCTCTTTGCTTAGAGGACCCCTTTCAAGATTTCCTGTAGAGCTGGTTTGGTGTTTGCAAATTCTTTCAGTTTTTGTTTGTCCTGGAAGCTTTTAATCTCTCCTTCTATTTTCAATGATAGCCTAGTATAGTATTCTTGGCTGCATGTTTTTCTCCTTTATTGCTCTGAAAATATCATGCCAGCTCTTTCTGGCCTGCCAGGTCTCTGTGGATAAGTCAGCTGCCAATCTAATATTTTTACCATTGTATGTTACAGACTTCTTTTCCCGGGCTGCTTTCAGGATTTTCTCTTTGTCACTGAGACTTGTAAATTTTACTATTAGGTGACAGGGTGTGGGCCTATTCTTATTGATTTTGAGGGGCGTTCTCTGAACCTCCTGAATTTTGATGCTCGTTCCCTTTGCCATATTGGGGAAATTCTCCCCAATAATTCTCTCCAGTATACCTTCTGCTCCCCTCTCTCTTTCTTCTTCTTCTGGAATCTCAATTATTCTAATGTTGTTTCGTCTTATGGTGTCACTTATCTCTCTAATTCTCCCCTCATGGTCCAGTAGCTGTTTGTCCCTCTTTTGCTTGGCTTCTTTATTCTCTATCATTTGGTCTTCTATATCGCTAATTCTTTCTTCTGCCTCATTTATCCTAGCAGTGAGAGCCTCCATTTTTGATTGTACCTCATTAATAGCTTTTTTGATTTCAACTTGGTTAGATTTTAGTTCTTTTATTTATCCAGAAAGGGCTTTTATATCTCTCGAGAGGGTTTCTCTAATATCTTCCATGCCTTTTTCGAGCCTGGCTAGAACCTTGAGAATTGTCATTCTGAACTCTACATCTGACCTATTACCAATGTCTGTATTGATTAGTTCCCTAGCCTTCGGTACTGCCTCTTGTTCTTTTTTTTGTGTTGAATTTTTCCGTCTTGTCATTTTGTCCAGTAAGAGTATATGAAGGAGCAAGTAAAATACTAAAAGGGTGGCAACAACCCCAGGAAAATATGCTTTAACCAAATTAGTAGAGATCCCAAATCGTTAGGGGGGAGAAAGGGGATAAAAAGAGGTTCAAAAAGGAAGAAAGAAAAAAAAAGAAAAAAGAAAAAAGAAAAAAAAAGAAAAGAAAAGAATTTAAAAAAGAAAACAAATAAGAAAAATATAAAAAAGAAAAAATATATATATTAGATAAACTAGTTAAAAAACGTTAAAAAAGAAAAAGGTAAAAGTTAAAAAAAATTTTACCAGAAGGCGAGAAAAAAAACAAAAAATGAAAAAGAAAAAAATTAAATTAACTGCAAGACTAAAAAAAAATCACAGGGAAAAAGCCATGAGTTCCATGCTTTGCTTTCTCCTCCTCTGGAATTCTGCTGCTCTCCTTGGTATTGAAACTGCACTCCTTGGTAGGTGAACTTGGTCTTGGCTGGATTTTTTGTTGATCTTCTGGGGGAGGGGCCTGTAGTAGTGATTCTCAAGTGTCTTTGCCCCAGGCAGAATTGCACTGCCCTTATCAGGGGCCGGGGTGAGTAATCCACTCTGGCTTGCTTTCAGGAGCTTTTGTTCCCTGAGTGCTTTCTGTAGAGTTCCGGAGGACGGGAATACAAATGGCGGCCTCCTGGTCTCCAGCCTGGAGGAGCCGAAAGCCCAGAGCCCCACTCCTCAGTGCGCCCTCAGAGAACAGTGCCCAGTTACTCCCATCTGCCTGACCTCCGGCCGCGTTCCGAGCTCACCGAGCCTGCAACCGGTTCAAGGTAACACCGAGCTGTGAACTTACTGTTGGTTCTGTCTCTGTAGCCGGCTTTCCCGTTCCAATACCCATAAGCTCTGCGACACTCAGACACCCCCGATCCTTCTGTGACCCTGCGGGACCTGAGGCCATGCTGACCCCGCGTGGGCTTCGCCCCAGGTAGCCTCTGGAGCGATGTCCCTCAGAGGAACAGACTTTTAAAAGTCCTGATTTTGTGAGCCCTTGCTCTGCCGCTTGCCGGGAGCCGACCCCTCCCCCCGGGGTCTATCTTCCCGTCGCTTTGGATTCACTTCTGCACTGGTCCTACCTTCAGAAAGTGGTTGTTTTCTGTTTCCAGAATTTCTGTTCTTCTTCTCTTCGATCTGCCGATGGATTTTCAGGTGTTTGCAATCTTTAGATAAGCTATCTAGCTGATCTCCGGCTAGCTGAAGTAGTCTCAGCTTGCTACTTCTCCGCCATCTTCTGTGGGGTCTTTTTTAATGAGACTTTAAATATCTCATTTCACTACCTTCTGATTTCCATGCTTCTGATGATAAGTCATCCATTAATCATATGAGGGACCATACAACATGAGTTGTTTTCCATTGCGGCAGTCAAGATTCTCTTTGTTTTTTTGTATTTCAACAGTTTTATTATGATGTATCAAGCTGTGGACCTCTTTAAGTTTATCCTACTTGGAGCTGGCTGAATTCCTTGGATTTGTCATCATGATTGTCCTAAATCTGGCAAGTCTTCATTCTTTCTTCAACTATTTTTCCTTCCCTTTCTCTCTCTCCTTTCCCTCTGGACTCACATTATGTATATGTTGGCATGCTTGATGATGACCACAGGTCTCTGAGGTTCCATTAATTTTTCTTCATTCTTTTCTCTTTCTGCTCCTTCGTCTGGATAATCTCAAGGTTCTATCTTTACTTTCTCCAGTTTTTTTCTTTTGATTTTTTTTCTTCAACTCTAATATGTTTATTGTCTCCTCTAGTAAATTTTTCATTTCAGTTACTAGACTTTTAAAACCCAGGGGCACCTGGCTGGCTCAGTCGATAGAGTATGTAACTCTTCATCTTAGCATTGTGAGTTTGAGCCCCATGTTGGATGTAGAGATTACTTAAAAATGAAATCATTTTTTTAATTTAAAAAGTAAATAAATAAAACCACAAATTTATCTCTGGTTCTTTTTCTTTTTTTAAATATAATGCCTTTCTTTGTGTACATTTTCTACTTAATGAGATCTCACTTGCATATTTTCTTTTCATTCTTAAGATACAGTTTCCTTTACTTTCAAGTTATTTTTAAAAACTTACTTTAAGTCTTTGTTTAGTAAATTCTACCTCTGTGCCCCTCAGGAATAGTTTCTATTATCTGGGGGTTTTTTGCCTGTGTAGGACCACCGTTTATTTTTTATCTTTGCATTTCACATCATTTTTTGTGTGTGTGAAACTGGATTTTTGAAATAATATAATGTGTCAACTCTTGAAATCAGACTCTTCCCATCCTCCCATTGTTGTTGCTACACTTTGGTATTGTTGTTTTTGTTGTTATTGTTAGCTTGTTTAGTGACTTTTCCAAGTCTTTTACTGCTTGTGTGTTGGGTTCACTCACTGGCATTTATGTAATACATTTTATTTTTCTTAAATTCTCTGAAATTACATTATTTCATCTGCAGCAGGTCTCATTTTTCCTGTGGGAATATCCTAAGCCTGATCTTTGAAAGATCACATTTCTTTTTCCCAGATGCATAAAAGTGGCCATAGATATTAAGCAATTTACATTCACTTTTGATTTTAAAGAATGCTGACACATGGTTAGCCTGCATTTATTCTAAATCTACACAAAACATATGATTCTGTTGTTCACAGGATCCTCTTATTTTTTTCTTACATCCAATACTCAAGCAGCTTGCTAATTCCCTGGACTAATAAATGGTTTTGTTCTACTGAGGGTACAGCACTCAGAGTGTCTCACATTAAAATACGGTCACAGGTAAATTCCAACCTACCAGTACATAGGATTTTGTCTTTTTTTCCTGGCTCCTGGTCAGATTACCTCTGCCTCTTCTTCAGGCCTTTATAACCACACAAGCTCATTATTATTTTTCTAGCTCTCGTTCTCTGTTCCCCACCCCATGTCGCCTGGGAACTTCCCACCCTTCTTTTTTTTTTTTTTTTTTTTTGTGGTTATAATTTACCCAGTGCTTCCAGGTATTAAAAGTGGGAGTTTTAGCTGAGTCTACCAATTTGCATCCACTATACATTCTCTCAACATAATTTTTAAGTTAATTACTGCTGCTACGTGAGGAATGGAAAAGAACAAGGTAAAAGTGAAATTTGTATCTCTAGAAATATTATCCTTCAATATGAATGAATGGTTAAGTAATTTCTCAGTTACAACTTTTTATGCAATGTTACATTCAAGGCAATGAACTTATTATTTTCTGAGTCCTCTGGCACTTTATATATATATAAAACTAATGGTGTATGCTCCCAGGTTTTAGCCAAATTTCATAACAGCCAATTTAATCATATTTTACCTGTTCTTTTTATTTCCTGGATTTGAAATAGGGCACTGATTCACCAGCAACATGACAGATGACTGGATTGATTAGAGTGGTGTATCCATTACTAAATTAACTTCTCTCAGTAATCAACCTCTTAAAACACTCCTGAGAGGATAAAAATTGTTATAACATGTATTTCAATTAAAATATATATATGGCACTTTGTAAAAAAATTGCTACTTTGGCCAATAGCAATTTAATAGGTTTGTTAGAGACAGTGTTGTCCTCATGTTTCTGGGCTGCTGGTAGACATCAAACATATTATTTCTGAAAGCCATTTTATCTTTTCTCTGTGTCTGCTATTTCAAAGAATTATGTGTTTCATTCTCATGTTGCTGCACTATCTTTTCCTAGCAGGGAATACCCTTCAGAGATAATATGAAGTTCACCTACTTGAGATGATCACAAAATGTATGTTTTTATTTTCATAGCATAGACAGAAAGTTCAGATGAATTCAAATACATACAGGTGACAAGTCTTTCATGTGTTATCCAGAGCAGGGAGTTACAAATAAGTGTTAGTGAAGTTGCATGGGCATTTAGCATAGCAATCCCGGGTTAAAGGAAAACATCTGGTAAAGGAACTAAACATGTACCTTTGAGATTTTTGATACAGAGATTTTTGATACAGATTTTCCATCAGTCCTTATGAGTGTGGCTTAGGATAGAGAATAATCATGCATAACAAAGAGGTAATATCGTATCTCCCACTGATAAAGAGAACAAAACTCGCCAGGTAAATTTGAAATCAAGCTTTTGTTATCTTATCTTAGGTATGAGGGCTGGGTTTATACATAAATACAGGAAATACATTAATTAGCCAGGAATTATTATTAGTTCCTCCAAGAAGAGTGAAGGTGAGAGTGTTCTCCTGTAACTATAATATTTAATAGTATAGTAGCAGTTGAAGTAAAAATACATTAATATGCTGTACCTACAGGCAATATCTTGCTCAAATTGATGGACCCAGTAATACCAGGTATAGACAGAGAAAAAGAGCATTCCTTTTTATTAATTAACTAATAATTAGTCCTTAATTATTAGTTCATTAGCTGAAACTCAAGTTGGTTTCACTAGTATTCTTGTTACAGTCTGAATGTTTAAATTCTCTCAAAATTCATATGTTAAACCCTAACTCCCAATGTGATGGTATTTGGAGGGGGAGCCTTTGAGAAGTGATGAAGTCATGAATGTGAAACCCTCATGGTTGCCCTTATAAAAGATGCTCCCCAGGGGACACTTGGTTGGCACAGTCAGTTAAAGTGTCTGACTCTTGTTTTCAGTTCAGGTCATGATTCAAGGTCCTGGGATGAAGCCCCTATTTGAGCTCTGTGCTCAGCAGGGAGCCTGCTTGGTATTCTCTCTCCCTCTGCCCCTGCCTATCACACATACTCTCTCTCTCTTTTTCTCTCTTTCTCTAAAATAAATAATTAAGGTGCCTGGTGACTCAGTCAGTTAAGCATCTGCCATTGGCTCAGGTCAGAATCCCAGGATCCCATGTCAGGTTCCATGCTCATTGGGAAGTCTGCTTCTCCCTCTCTCCCTGCTCATTCTCTCTCTCTCTCTCTCTCTCTCTCTCTCTCTCTCTTTCTCTTTCTCTCAAATAAATAGAAATCTTAAAATAAATAAATAAATCTTACAAATAAAAAAAGATGCCCCATAGAACTTTCCTACCCCTTTCCACCGTATGAGGACACATACAGGAATTTAAAGTAGCATCATGAAAATATCCAAGTTTTAAAATGAGTGAAAAGTTCTGAAACTTGGCCAACATGTTACTGAGAAAACTAGTCCTCAACAACAACAAAAAAGTGTTCACTACAGGTCTATTGGGGAGAAGGGATTAGAACAAATAAAACTTTTTTCTTGTTCATACTTCATTGTATGGAGATTCTCAATAAATGATTAAAAGTTAAATATATTCAAATGCTAGAGTGCGATAGAGGTGCTGTTCAGAATCTTATAGGTCAACATGTGATCCTAGGAAGGGACATTTTTCACACTTTGGTTTGAGTTGTTATCAATAAAACAGGGAATTTTATTTCATTTTATTACCTTCACTAGATGTTACGCAAGCAAAATAAGCTTCGGTGTGCTATGAAGGGTCATTTAAGTTCTGATATTCCCTCCTACTTCATCAACCAAGAAAACATTTCATAATCATTTCTCCATTTCCTTTCCAAAATACTTGATATGACTATATTACAATGAAGCAAAAAAAGAGAGAGAGAGAGAGAGGGAGAGAGAGAGAAAAAAAAAAGAAATTCTCAGATGATTTATGGAATGAATCTCAGTATTTTTTTTTTCATTCCTTATTCTTTTTTTTTTCCATCTTGGATGTAAGTATTGATTTTAATGGATTTTTTTTGGCTTATGAATCACAGGAAGGACATAGCTAAAAGGACTATTTTATTATAAAATATTCAAAAGCCATTTAAAAGCCAGAGTTGGCCACTTATTTATTTATTTGCTGGACATTTATTCACAAACTCCGATGTATACTCTACCCTTGAGACCCCTTGAGACCTTCAATGAATGAGAAGATGTTGTATAATAAATTACTACAAATTTAGTAGCTTAAAGAGCAGAAATTTATCACTTCACAGTTCTTGTGGGTCATGAGGGTGGGTGCCAGTTAGCTGGTTTCTCAGCTCAGGATCCCACCAGGCTGAAATCAACATGTCAATGGGGGCCGTGTTCTCCTCTGGGGCTCCTGAGTTGTTGTCAGAATTCAGTTCCTTGAGATTGTAGGGTTATGTTTTCCACTTTCTTCTGGCTGCTGGTTGGGATCACCCTTTGCTCTTGGCAGCAACCCTCTGGGTCTTAAGTCCTGTGGCCCCTCCTCTCACATGAGAGCTCATTTTTCGAAGGCACCCCATGTGAATGCTTGTGAAGGTTAGCTTTTATCCCCAAAACAACACTAGGAATTGGTACTATCCCCCATTTTACGGATGATGAAACTGAGACACAGAACAGTTGAGTGACTGGTCTCAGGTCACATGACCAGCCAGGTTTTAGAGTGGAGACCTTTATATGGGTTGTCTGAGAGTCTGGCTCCAACGTCCTTCTTTTTTAAAAGGGCACTTAAACTGATTTGGGTTTCTTAAATTTTAGGGTAATAATTAACGTTTTATAAGTTTTATAAGTTTCAATAAAGATGAATGTATTCATCACATTCTGTATTTCTTTCTTTCTTTAAAATTCTAGGTCAGGTTCTTGCCCAGCTGTCTGTTGTCATTTAACAGAGCTATTTGTAACAAAGGGAATTGGAAATATGCTCCTATTGTGTTATATCTCTTTTTTTTTTTTTCTTTTTCAAGATTTTACTTATTTGGGGTATGGGTGGCTCAGTAGGTTAAGCCTCTGCCTTCTGCTCAGGTCATGATCTCAGGATCCTGCGATCGAACCCCACATTGGGCTCTCTGCTCGCAGGGAGCCTGCTTCCCGCCCCGGCCCCACCTGCCTCTCTGCCTGTTTGTGATCTCTCTCTCCCTGTCAAATAAATAAGTAAAAAAAGATTTTACTTTAAAAAAAAAAAAAAGATTTTACTTATTTATTGATAAAGAAAGAGAGCAGTAGAGAGAAAGAGAGAGAGAGGGAGAGAGCAAGCATGAGCAGAGGGCAGAGGGAGAGAGAGAAGCAGGCTCCCTGCTAACCAGGAAGTCCAAAGTGGGATTCAATCCCAAGAGCCTGGGATCATTAACTGAGCTGAAGGCATACACTTAACAACTGAGCCACCCAGACACCCCTGTTAAAGGTGTTTTTCTGCAATGCAGTCATTTTAATCTTATTCATATCCAGGTATGGTTTATAGTTATAGTTTCATATTTAGAATAATTTCTAATTTGGTTATAAGTAGACATTAAAACACATATTTGTGCACTTTAATTTCTATTAATGTTATGATAATTATTTTAAAATATGCTATAAAATGATATTATGGCCAGATATCCATACCATGAGAGAATGAAAAAAAAGATTTTATACAAAATGAGAAATATTTCAATACTAAATTCAATATAAATGTAATCCAATTCAGTTTAGCTATGTAAGGTACATTAATGAGGAAAAAAAGTTTGGAAGAAAATACACAAACACCATCACAGATTCTTAGGGTGATAATTATGGGGCTTTATATTTTCTCTTGTTTTCCCCCCACAAACTAATATTTTAAAATTCTTTTGACTTTTCTATGAATTTTTCATATAATGTGTGTACAGAAAAAAAGAGTTTCAGGTTTTCCTTAGCTCATAATAAATGTCAAGAAATATATATAATCACTCTCTCATACAGATGTCTCAGATACCTAGCTCTTTCTTAAAGCGTCTGCAAGTATGAGGAATAGTGTTGTCAGATTTTTCCGTTACTTTTCTATATTTCCTGAAATAAATAGTCTGGTTACAGGTATTTTTAAAAGTAAGATGTTATTTCCCGAGAAGGGATAATGAATCAAGAGAGGTAAATCAGGGGATGCAAATGCTCCGGGCAGAGTAAAGGTGAGACCCACGCACATGGGGACACTGACCTCAGATGGCCTATGTGACAAGCACAAGCAAACAGGGGAATCTAAAGCAATGACGGTAGAACTTCATCAAGTGCCATGTTCTGTTAAAGAAGACCATAGCTGGGCAGCTAGGTGGCTCAGTCGGTTGAGCATCTGCCTTCGGCTCAGGTCATGATCCCAGAGTCCTGGGATCGAGTCCCGCATCCATCTCCCAGCTCAGCAGGAAGCCTGCTTCTCCCTCTCCTCCCCATTTGTGCTCTCTCTCACTATCTCTGTCACTGTCTCTGTCGCTCTCAAATATAAAATCTTATAAAAAAAAAAAAGACCATAGTTTAACACATGATAGCTACATGTATGGTGAGCAGTTCGTAAACATACAGCATGGCTGAACCACTACGTTGTTCACCTGAATCTAATGGAACGCTGTGGGCCAACTACACTTTTTTTTAAAAAGACCATTTCTATAGTAAAGTAAGAAGAGGCATTCCCATTCTCAGAAGCAGTGACTCTACTGAAAGTGAAGGTACTTGTTCTTAAAGAATCTTCTTAAAAATGCAAAGCCTTAGGTAAATATTAGGTAAAGCCATTTTACATATTTTACATTCATAAGCATATATGTACATGGATATAATTTTATGAAGTACACACATGAGTACATGCCTTTTTCTTTAGCTCCATTTATTACTCTATTTTTTAGAGGTTTTAAATATTCATTTGAGAGGGAGAGAGAGAGAGCACGAGCAAGGAGAGAGGGAGAAGCAGGCTCCCCGCTGAGCTAGAGCCTGCCATGGGGCTCAATCCCAGGACCTGGAGATCATGACCTGAGCCAAAGACAGACACCCAACCATCTGCATCATCCGGGCACCCCTAATACTCCATTTTTGTATGTACAAGTGACTCTCCCCATCTGTGAAACTGTGCGCGTGTTCTGCATCTCTGGGTATTTTTTTCTTAAGTGGACTTATTAACTACTCTCTGGATCACTGGCTTTTAATATTAAATAGGTTACCTATACCTGTGCTATGGTGAGAATAATGATCAGAAAATTTGGTGACATAATGTAAAGCAAGTGTTAGTTATAAGAAAATTTAGTGAAATAAATGTAAAGCGAGTATTAATGAAATCACCAGTTTTCTTCTTCTTTTCTTTTCTTTTTTCTCTTTTTTTTAAGAGAGAAATCATGAGCAGGGAGAGGGAGAGAGAGAATTAAGGAGTCTCCCCACTCAATGAGAACCCACTATGGGGCTCGATCTCATGACCCTGAGAGCATGACCTGAGCTAAAATCGAGTCAGATGCTCAAGTGACTGAGCCATCCACGTGCCCCTTATTTTTTCTATTTATGTTTTTCACATCTAACCAGATAGTTAAGAGTAAAACTTCTTTCACAATCAGTATAAATCTCCTCTATCACTGGAAAGAACAAAAAAACTTTGGATTTAACTGTTTTACAAGAAAAAATACTTGGAATATACTAGCCAAATCTCCTGGCTTTAAACTGATATCACATCAACATGGCAACAAATGTTCTAAGAGAACAAAGTAGCAATTACCTATTTGGCCAAGACAGTGAAAAATGCTACAGATTTCAAATTCCCCACATATGTCTTCCTTCATTAAAATTTAGCTACTTTGTGTCTTAAGTCCCCTGGTATTGCGTGACTGACTCATTTAAGTCACGCTCACATCTGCTCAGAATCAGTCACCATGCCCACTGGGTCTAACAGGATTCGCTCAGGTAGAAAGCAAGCAGCCCTCTTAGAATAGAGTAAGATCCTACATTCTTTTCCTATCCAACCTACAGAGCAGAACTGCTGTCCAGTAGCAGGAGACACTGTTTCCAAAGGCTATGGAAATGTGTGAGCCTGCAAGTTACAGGAGTCAAACTACAGTTTCTCATGGGTAAAACAGATCTCGAAACCATACTCTGTGACAAACATTTTTCACGATTTTACTGTCTCATCCATGTTCACTGAAAATAATGAGATACGAAAAAAACATCAGATAATAAGCAGAAACCAATTAAGAGTTTCCACAGCATCTTGGTCATCCTAATTAAAACAATCTTGTAGACTGGATAAATAAATTACAAGTTACTCACCAGTCTGAAAACATCACTGTGATAAACGTATCCATTCCAATGGATAGTATTAGAGGCCTTGCCTTAAATTTCCTTAAGTTTCCTTTCCTTCCTTAATGATTATCTCATTTGGTAGTCAGTCAACATTAGTGACTTTTAATTTGAGTGACCACCATTACCCTCCTGCGCCTCCATTATCATCCTTTTATTTCTTTTTCCCCCCTAAGATTTTATTTATTTATTTATTTATTTATTTGAGAGAGAGAGAAGGAGAGAGAGAAAGCATGAGCAGGGGTAGGGGCAGAAGGAGAGGGAGAAGCAGTCTTCCCGCTGATCCCTGAGCCTAATGCGGGACCCAATCCCAGGACCCTGAGATCATGACCTGAGCGGAAGTCAGACACTCAGCTGCCTGAACCACCCAGGCAACCCCCCCTTTTATTTCTTATGGATGTTAAGCAGCACCTGTGTTGGATGTCAACCTATTTTAATCTTATTAATCTTTCCTATTATTAATTTTTCCCACAACTCCCCAATAGCCAAGCCCCTTGGCTATTCCTTGCACATTGTTATGGTGACTGAGGCCTCATAACTTCCATTGTTTAAATGCCTCCTCCGGCCTCTGTTACTCTGGAGCTCTGTCATCTCCATGGTCATTAATGAGCCAAGATCTCCTCCACTCTGCTCTGGCCTACAGAGGAGAGCCATCATGTACTCTACTTAGTGATGTCAGTGGCTCTAGATCTTGAGGGTGTGGTTGACCGCCTCAGTGAACAATGGAGCTGCGGAGCCCTTTCACAGGACATAATTGCTGGTGAGTCTTCGGTCCCAAAATGATAGATCCATTCCAGCATGCCCACTGCCCTCCTCCTCTTGGCTTCCTCCTCAGCTGTTTGCCAGGACAACTCGGGCACTCTCCTCCATTGGGAGTTAGCCATAAATTTATGCAGGCTTCTGACACCACCCTGGCACTGAGACTGCCCCTTCCTCAAGAAAATACCTCCAAGCCAATGACTTCTTCCTTATCCAGCATCACATCCCAGTCCAAACCAATCAAGAGTGCTGCTCTGGATTAAGATAGTACATTCCAGTTAATTCTTGGAGTCCTTAGATCTTTTTTCTTCTTTTTATTATCCTTTCCTCTTGTATCAAGTCCAGAATATCCCTAGCTTTTTACAATTTATATTATGTTAGGATTATCAACCTGGCAATGAGGACAGAAGGTAGAAGGACATCTGAGCGGCTGCCACTTGCCTGATTTGGAAGATATTTCTGCTACATGTTCTAGCACAACAGAAGTGCTAGCTCTTAGCAGGGAAGAGTGGACCGTCTCTGCAAATCCAAAGAGTCTGAGAGAGAAGGGGTGCACTGCAGAGTCAACATACTGATGAGCACCCAACGAAATGCCTCAGTCCAACGTTTGAGAGTTTCAGGGTTTCCCACCAAGGCTTTGGTCTCCATATCATAGACCTGCCTGCTTTGACTGAATGCCCACAAGTCCTCAGAGCTCTACAAGTTCATCAGCTTGGTCTTCAGCTTGTTGCCCTGCTGTTTCTGTCCCTGCTAGTCAAGATAAAGGGATCTTTGTAAGCCACCACAAGGCTCTTTTGCTCTCACACTCAGCCACAAATTGTGACCATCCCTCAGTCTTCTTCACCGTTCTGAATAGCATCAATGCAAGTTAGCATCGGGACATCTTGGTGGCTCAGTCGGTTAAGCATCAGCCTTCAGCCTCAGATCATGAGCCCAGGGTCCTAGGATTGAGTCCTGCATCAAACTCCCTGCTCAGCAGACAGCCTGCTTCTCCCTCTCCCTCTGCCACTCCCTCTGCTTATGCTCTCTTGCACTCTCTTGCTCTCTCTCAAATAAATAAAATCTTAAAAAAAAAAAATACAAGTGAGCATCAATGCCACTATGTTATTTCTGTAGGCTAAGTTCCCCCACATATTTCTGAAATGTCTGCATGAGTATACCAGCCACAGCATTCTCCTCCATGGGAACATCCTGTCAGATTACCACCAGTGAAATCTTTAGCAACTGAAAGTCTATCTTGCACCAGGGACTATATGTGCCTCATCTACCAACCAAGATGGCATCTTCTTTGCTTGTTGGGTGATGGGCAAATCAGTCCCACATCTTCATCTTCATCTTACTGTAAATTTTCCCAGGTCTTTTCTGGTTACCACTTGGGTTCTCTGAAAATAGACTCCAAGTCATAAAGAAACGTGCAATGATTTTATCCAAGGAAACACTTGTGACAGTCAGTGGGGGCTGGGGGTGCACTTGAGCAAAGTACTTCAAATTACAGCATCTGAAACCCTTGATAAATTATGTTCCCTCTAGTTGGGGGTCTATGAGATACATTCTCGGTTATAATAGACCAACAGGCAAGGGGAGACTATAGAAATGTGGGACCTATCTGATGTGGGAGCTAGCCCTCAACAGGTATGGCCAACAATGCACATTAAGAATCTGTGTCCCAGCGATGTGCTCATATTTGACCTCAACAGGATCAGTCTTTGAACAAATATTGAAAAGCTGATTGACAGGTGATATTCTTGGTCCTGAAAGTCACCAAGAAATGAGACATAAAACCATCACTGTGGAGTTGACTTTTGGAAACCAGTTATCCATGCCTGGATATGTGAATGCTTGTCAAAATGATTCCTTAGAGTGTGACTGTCAGAATCAGTAAGTCTGCTCACTACAATTTTTGATCCTTGGGTCCCAACTGAGACATACCATATACCAGAATCTACTCAAAGAGGAAAGTACACATTTTTTTTAAGATTTTATTTATTTATTTGACAGAGAGAGACACAACGAGAGAGGGAAGAGAAGCAGAGGGAGTGGGAGAGGGAGAAGCAGGCTTCCCACTGAGCCGGGAGTCCAATGTGGGCTCTATCCCAGGACCCCAGGATCATGACCTGAGCCAAAGGCAGATACCCAACGACTGAGCCACCCAGGTTCCCCGGAAAGCACACATTTAAAACTAAGCTCTCCCCCTCATTCTGTAATTATTATGCATAATAAAGCAAAAGAATTACTAGTTTGTATAACTGCAGTGGGAAGGGAAAGGGGAACATCTGGTGATTGAGGGGTATATTTGATGAAGCTGGGATCCCCAGATATCCCTCACAGTAGCACCAGGCACTTTTTTCAGGTTTGTATGGGATTCAGAGCTCCCCAACATTGAGAACAGGGGTGGGCAAGAATCAGTATGTTCTAAGGTCCTCCATCAGGTAAGCTGGGATTTGAAGAAGTTCTCAGAGATGTTGAGTGAAAACCAAGGATGAAGCAAATTTGTCCCACAGTCAGAATAAATTAGAAAACTCAGTGGACATTTTGTTCTGTAAATTTCAACCCTGATCACTGAATGCTGTATTTAAGACTAATTCAAATCCCATTTATTGCTTGCTAAGGTAAAGCTATTTGTGTATTTCCCACTTTTATTAGGATTGTTTAAAAAAAAAAAATGATCTGGAATAAGCCAGAAGGGTCTGAACATTAGCTGTTCTAGTTTAACATATCTGAAGAAGACGAGTGTTAAAAAATGTGTCAGAATTAAAGGGGACGACTTCGTGGGAGCAGCTAGGTTTAGCTAGAGAGAGACAGAAAGAGAAACAGAGACAGAGACCCAGAGGAAGAGGAAGAGAGAGGAGGAGTTTTCTCCTAGAAACACTGCCCTTCATTAAACACTCCAAGAATGGCAGAAGTTCAGCACTGATTAGAGGAAGCATTATTAATACCGGCAAATATGCAGTGCTGGGAAAATTATTTCATCCTTGAGATAATGTCCCACAGCTTTTGAGAGTTCACAGCTAAGGTGATTTATTAACTTGAGGCAAGAAGGAGGCAAGACTCAGTGAACAATAGATACACATAATGGAACAGTCATTAAAGAGCACCTACTGCAAGGCAGGTAACTTTACCCAAGAGAACTTCACACACTTAAACACCCCTCACAAGGGAAATATTATTACTACCTTTTTAGAGCAGAGGAGACCTGGGCTAGAGAAGTGGAGTGCCTTTCCCAAGATACCACAAGTGATATACTCCTCTGACTCCTACTAAAGATATCCAGTTTAACCAATCCTAAACCCATGTCGCCAGCCTAACTCGTGCTCACATTTTTTGTCTGCCTCTTTCTGCCTCCTGAATCCCTCCTGCATGCTTCCCTGTGTGCCTGCGCCCCCCTCCCACATCACGGCCCTCCCCCTTCTTTTGCAGTCTGATGTGTAACGGTCTTTCAGTGGCGGTCATCTCCAGATCTATTGGCCTTTCCATACCTAAATAATAATAAAACCTATATTTTATAATATGTGTACATGAGCACGTGTGTATAAAATATATAACTTCAGGTAAATATAGCACCAACTGACAACAATACAGACACACTCTCAGAAACTAATAAACAGACAAAATGGCAAAGAGAACTTTACAACCATTGTGTGTTTTTCTACTACACCTGGAACACTTACCAAATTTTACTGTGAACCAGGTCTCAAAAGAGCAGTCTTAAGTCTCAGTAAAATGCAAACAATCAAATAATATAGACTTTTTCCACTTGACCACAACGCAATAAAATCAGAAATCAATTACCTGAGGACACCTCAAAATGGAATCACATTATGAGTTCATCATATATTGCTGATTAACTTGTTAAAGCGAGTGGCATAAAGGAAATTATACATAAGAGTAATGTCAATGAAAACACTATATACTGATGTTTGCAAGGTAGTTCTGAAGTAATATTTATACCTTGATATATGGCTCTAAATGTTCTTACCAGAAAACAGAAATAATGAAAATAGAGAACTAAGCACTCAAATCTAGAACCTAGAGAAAAGAAATGTAGCAGCTCTTTTAGTAATAAGATGAAAGGAAAAATAACTCTGAGATGAAAACATAAAAATCAGAGAACCAAAAAGTGGATATATTAACAATATATTGAACATCTGATTTATTGAAAAGATCAGTAAGGTGGCAAAACCTCTTGCAAAATGGAACAAGAAAAAAATAAAATTCAGATTAGCAAAATACATATAAGTAGAGGATAATTTGGGGTTCAGGTTAGTAGAACAAGGGAATAATACTGATCAGATATATGTACTCAATAGCCCAAACCAAATTGATGGGTTTCTGAAAAATACACAAAACACCAAAGTTGGCGCAAAAAGAAACTGAAACCTTGAAGGGACAAATATCTTTAAAAGTTGAACAGTAAGAGTAATAGATAATACCTTCCATCGTCTCCTGGAAGACCCCTGACACAGATGACTTACACCAAAATTTCAAGGAATAGAGAAAGACAAATCTGCTTAATCCATTTTCTATGGCTTGTACAAACTCTATGTCAAAACCACAATAAGTAGACTATAAGATGTAAACTATAGGTCTATTTCACTTAGAATTATAATTTTAAAATTTTTAATTAAAATGTTTAAAAAGTTACCCAACATACTCTAGAGTTTTTAGCTAAAATATGTATTGAATTTTATCTGTATTTTACATGCACTGAACAAAACACATGGTATTTTCTTTTCTCAGTTCATGTGGCAAATTACATTGATAAACTGCTATAACTACCAGGATGTATATTTACCAGAAAATGTTTGCAAAGATCCAAAAGGAGACATGTACTTGAATTTAATCACTCTGTTTTTTGTGTGTGTAGAATAGTGATGATTTGGAAGCAACACAGGTGTCCAAAAATGGAAAAAATGAAAAATACAGAGGACACATTCAAGGGAAAAGTATACAGCAGAATGAAGGATTGAACTTGATAAAGGCATTGCATCATGGAGAGAACTCCAGATATCGAGTAATAAAAGTAAAACAAAATGAAATAAATAAAAATAAAAGTAAACAAAATGAAATATATAGCATAATTCAAAATATGTTAAAATATATATAGAGAAAAATGATACTTCATTATTAAAGGATACATGCATATCTGGCACAATATGCATATTAAGTACATTACAATATGTATCATGCGCATACTACTGAATACAGAGCTCAACACAGCACTGCACAGTTTGGTAGTATAATGGAGAAAGTTAAGAATAGTGAGAGGAAGGATGAAAGTTGGTCCTAGTGAAAACGGACAAAATAAACAAGGAAAAAAATAACATGGCAAGCCAACATCTTTATACAAACTAATGAAATGGTGTACTTTGGATTGAGGAGTATACAAATTCAAATCTATGCACTTGGGGAACACCAAAGTTTTAGAATAAAAGTGAAATAGGAAGAATGTCATGTCGTGTCAAACTGTATTCTATTTCCCTTCTTCCTTTTTTTTTTTTTTTAAAGATCTTATTTATTTATTTGAGAGAGAACGTGAGAGAAAGAGAAAGAGCATGAGCAAGAGGAGGGGTAGAGGGAGAAGCAGACTCTGTGTTGAGCAAAGAGCCCAACACATGGCTTGATCCCAGGACCTTGGGATCATGGCCTGAGCAGAAGACAGCTGCTTAAGCTGGCTGAGCCACCCAGGCACGCCTTCTCCGCTTCCTACACAGGATGACTTTCCACAGATTTTTAAAAGACACAGTGTACCTTTAAATTTCTCTTTGTTCAATTTCTACATTATGTTCTGTGGAAACTGGAAGTCAAATTCTAAATGTGAATCTGAGTCAACCACTGCCATGGCGAATTTCATGTGTCAGTTTGGCTACATCTTAGCGGCCCAGTCATTCCAACACTAATCTCAATGCTGATGTGAAGGTATTTTGTCAATGTAATTAACACCTACAACCAGCTGACTTTAGGTAAGGGAGATTATCCTTAATAACATGGGTGAGTTTCATCTAATCATTTGAAAGGCCTCAAGAGCATAACTGAAGTTTCTGTGAGAAAGAAGAAATCCCACCTCTCAATTCCATCCTTCACTCCAGCTGGAGACTTTCCAGCCTGTTGTTCCAGCATTTTGATCTCAGATCTACCTAACGAGACCCCACGATTACAGTCACCAATTCCAGGAAAAAATATCTGTGCACCTGTGTGTATGCAATTCTGTTTCTCTGTTGGGACCCTAATTGGTACAACCTTCAAAGGAAATGTCAAAGACAAAATTCAAAATTATGACCAAAATAATCAGTACTTTTAAAACCAATAGTGAATGTGTTTTAAAGTAGGACAAATGTGCCACTGACTCCGTCGGTGGAGATGTGACCCTTGATCTCAGGGTCATGAGCTCAAGCCCCACTTTGGCATGGAGCCTACTTAAAAAAAAAAATAGTAATAATAATGATGATGATGATGATGATGATGATGATGTAGGGCAAATCCCAGGAAAACAAGTAGGCTCTCTGGACTGTTTCACTCTCTTATGAATCACCTACTTTGAGTTTCTGACATTACTGCAGAAAGGTGGTATTACGTATGAGTCTATTTTAGGGGATTTGCCTCATTTTACAAATATTCCTTCAATTCATATCAGCGTGGGTTCCTTTATGGGTACATATGTTCACAGACACCAGTGTACAGACAAGAAGAGAATTTTAGGTAGATAATTGATAAGGTCAAGCGGGAACAATAACGTGTCGTTAATAAAACATCTCAAGTATGTTTATTCAACTATGAACCGCTAACTTTCACATGAAGCATTTAGTAGATTTTCAGTAAACACAGCTGATTCGTTTTGGTCTGCCCCACAGTCAGATATGACGAAAACCTTAGTCTTTCTTTGTCATTTCAAAACATTCAGTCAACTACCTCAAAAAAACAACCCCCTCTCTACTGCCCCTTGGGGAGATTAAAGCAGCCAGTCAATGGTTTATTCTCTTGAAATGTCAGTTTTGCTGTTTGAATATTCAAGCCACAGTGGAGGATGTCAGAAAAAAAGAAAAGCCTCAGCTAACCTTGTTAAAAAAAAAAAAAAAAAAAAAGGCAGATAATTGATCTTAGAATAATGTCAAGCCTGAATGTGCTCCTTTCATAGAGGGTCCCTTCATGGTTCTCTTCTGCGTTTTCCTGTCTCTGCCCGTGGCTTTGCCGGCCTGTCTGGATACGGTGGTGCGTCCAGGCTGGACTTCTCAGCACTGACTCCATTGCCTGGGCCTCTGGTGCTGTCTGCGTCACCTTGATCCTGGCCTTGGAGGACAGGGCTTCTGTTTCCCTCAGCACTTTCATCTCTCTACAAGCTCTGCCTCTACCCTTTCAAGTGAAAAGGCACTGAGTCCAGCCTGCTTTCCTCAGAGGCCCCCCACGGCCTCTCTTTCTACTTCCGCCCCTTGAACCTACCATTGTCTTTGCGTTCATCCTGAATATTCCACACACACTCTGAAGGCACATTTATTTTTGAATATGCATGTTTATCATCTCTTCCTTTAAACAGGGCTTGAAATTTGGGCTAAGGCAAAGCTAACACTTGACAATCATTACAACGATAACACAAATAAGGCTTTTTCTTCCCCAGATCATGTAGTTTCTGAGAAGGAAACATTAAAGCCCCTGATTAGCTTTGTGGTCTTGGACAAATTATTTAACTCTGATGATCAGCAATGAAATGCAAATGATATCTATCTTGCAGAGTAATTTAATGACCATGTGCATAACGTGCCTGGTACATGGTATTCAATAAACGGGAGCTATTGCTATCATTAACTTTCTCTCCAGTAGGGACGAAAGGACACCATCGCCCTCGATTATCTCTTGTCTGTGATCTATGACTGGGTCTCAGGATGGTCAGAGGAGCCTCTGTTCTAGCCAACCTCAGATTCTTTCCCTGCCCATGAAGGGTGCTGCCTTTACTAGTAGGGCAGCTTTGTTCCCTACTACCTGTTTGTGTGTCTTGACCCTAGAATACCAGAGAAAACCCATCACTGATGTCTTCCCCATGAACCTCATTCAGTTCGGACTTCAATATCATGAAATCGTCTGTGCATGCATGCAAACTAGGCAATCCACTTTCCTCTAAAATATATTGTTGTTTAGTCCAGCCAAAGACTTTAAGCTGATATAGCCAGAGAGGTCAATATGTAACGAAATGTTGAAATCTACAGAGTCAGCACCATACATTCTGAAGCATTTATTTTGAACTTTTGCCTTTTAGATGTTTTCACTGAATTGAAAGACATGCTATATGCATGTAGAGCTTCAACTGATTTTTTTCATAATCCAACTAAGAGTGCTGCCTAAATGGCAAGGTGATCCAACCAGCTACAGAATTCAGGCATTGGAGATGAAATAAGGTGGAAACAGAAAGCCTGAGCCAAATCCCATATTACAGCCGTCATTCAGGCATCTGCTATACATAATGTGTCAGTATTAACTGGAGGAGCCGAGACAACCAACAAGCCGAGGGCTGGACTTCAATCATTCTGTAGAGACACCTGTTCTTTCAAAACCTTCTTCCATGACCCCCCAAGATTGGAAGGACTTGAGCCTGAAAAACAAAGGGACTTGTTAAGATGATGACAAGCCCCCGCACCATTCCACCCACTTCTAGCTAGCCCTCACAAAAGGAAGAGAAGGACTTTGAATTGGATATGAAATTGGAATTTTAAATGCGTGAACTGATTTCAGTGATAAAAAATGACAGAAGAGTTACAATCGGATCTAGATGTCATCAGGTACTTGAAATGCAGCCAGGAAAAGAGATTTGATGTTGTAATTTGAAAGCAATGATTGAAACAAAAATAAATTTTAGGATCACATCCCCCAAATATTGAGAGACCATCACAAGCCAATCGGATATATAATCATCATTGCTATTCTAATCAACACGATGTACTCATACAGTAAATGCTTAAACACAGACCTAAAAACATTAGCAAACTATGATTACATGTATGTAAAATAAATAGGCTTCAGAGAGAAGGTTTGATTGAAATATATTAATATTCTGAAAAATTTATGTTTGGATACCAAGATTTATATGTCATTTGCTTTCTTCTCTCCACTGATCACATATTCTGCACAGTGGTTTTACTGCTTTATAACTTACAATTTTATAAGTAATAGGGATCACTTAAAATTCTCTAATTCCATCTCTCACTTGAGTTTTCATCTAACTGCCATGTAGAACGAATGGGTACTAACACAGTGGAAGTTCCCCCAACAAAGGACTGCACTCATGGAGCTTATTTTGGGAAGTAATTCCAAGGATTTACTCCACAAAAGTGGAGGACCGAGTGGAGGGTGAAACAGGGAAAGTTTGAAGACAAATTCAAGGCTACGTGGTTACTGCCATGGACAGTGGGGGACCAGTTCCACAGGGGTCTCTGTGAGGAGCCGTGAAATACGGTCCTCAGGACTGGTTGCCTTAGTCGGGGAGGCAGGATGTACTTATCCATTGACCTCCCTCCTCACGGGTTAAGGGTCTCCCCAGGCTTCCTGTTTATCTTACTCAGAATGGCAAGTGGTTCCCTTCAGGTGCCTCTGGAGGGCAAGGGCAAAGACCACAGAGAATTCTCAGGGCAAGAAGTAAGAAATATGTGACCACGCTAAAGCACAGTATTTCAGGTCGTTGCTACATGTAGGGGCCACGCAAATCTGGAGTAAAGAGGTGGGTAAGGGAAGGTGAGGTGAGACACAAGAATGTTGCAAGTAGGTTAGAATAGCAGCATGTCTGGTTCTCAGTGGATAAGTGGATGAAGAGATGGGCAGTCTCCCTAGGGCAAGAGGAAGGACAGAAAAGCATTGTAGATGGAGCAATCATTGAGTGGCACAAAATACTGGCTTCAACCTCAATGAATTACTATAGCAAGAATGAAATGCTTTGGCAAAGTCAATGAATATAAAGAAGAGATTTTTCTATTTCCCTTCTTCGGCATCTTACTTACAGGAATAATTTCATTCTGGCTCTGCTTAATGAGTTTTATGACCCTGAGCAAGTGAATAACTTGGCTGGGCTCCAGTTTATTCATTTATAAAATGAGATGATCTCTGAGCTCCATTCCGGCTCTAACATTATGATTGTATGAATCTATATCCACACACTATACTAGAACCTAAAATCCTGCTCTGTTTCTGAAGTATCCACATCTGTATCACTCTATCTTGCTTTCCTGCTGGATTCTCTGGGAGAATTTTTCCAGTCCTGAGAGATCCCCCTAGCTGTATTTTGGTTACTTAAGTTCTGTTCTGTATGCTGAATATAATGATATGTGAATGACTCTGGGATTTCTTTTAACTTTTATGTGAAGAAAAGTCTATAAAGAATGCCACAATGAAAAAAAAAAAAAGTCTACACGGATTACATGAAACTCAGCATGTATGCTTTTGGAAATGGTGGCTTATGACTGCCCATTAAATGGTAAATTTCCAGTGTAACCTACCCTCGAACTCCTTTCAGTGACTTCCATGCCATACATAATCTAAAAGAATAAAAGAATAACTTTGCTCCCCCATTTCTTTCCACTTTTCCCTCCCTTTGCTATCTCTGACAACCCTGACTTGCTCTCTGCTCCTTGACTGCACACAGCCATATATCATTTGTGCTCTCCCAACCTGGACCACTCTGCTCATCTGTCTTTTCTTCTCATTCATCTTTCAAAGCAAACATCACATCCGCAGAGAAGTCTGTTCTGGCCATCCAGGCTAAACTTGTCCCAGTCACCCTGTATTACTTCATTTTATTTTCTTCCCAGAAGTATCACCATCATATATTTTTGCTTATGTAGTCTATATTTAGTTACATATTTATTTATTGTCCCTAATAAAAGAGAAGCTTCATCATCCCCAGTTCCTAGGAGAATATCTGGAACATAATAAATTGAAAATAAATATTTGTTGGCCAAATACATGATTGCTGAGTGACACACAGTCAACATTCAAATGAAAGGCAGGAACACGGAACTGGAAGCTAGAATTCCTCTTTCAGTTCTGTTTCTGGTATGAGATTATATAATCTGAGCATGATATCTAGCCTGTCTATCTCACAGGTTGTTGCTTTATGTTTAGACTTAATATCTGTTTATCGTAAACTTTCTCTCCATGAGGATTCCGGAAGAATGCGTTAATTCATGCTCTCACGTTTTATGTTTACAGTTTGAATCCCAGCTTCACCACATTATTAGCTGGAAAACCTGTGCATGTTGCTTTACTTCCCTATGCCTGAGTTTCTTTATATAAAACAATAACAACAATATCTATTTTAGGTATATCTAGAGTCTTTGGGAAGAAACTGACACATACGAACCCTTACACAGCAGGTGTTTGCTACTATTTCTTTTTCATTCTGTATCAGCCTCTCTCCCTGTTAACAGCTGGTTAATCCCAACCATGTTCTAAGGCAACACACAAATGCTAGGACTTCCTTGAAGCCCCTCCTCCTATCCCCATTTCCCTTTTCTTTCCCCAACACAATTCACAAAACATTAGTAATTCCTTTCATTCTACTCACTTTAAATAAACACTTCAACACTTAGTTTATTATTTGGTTTTATAACACACACTAAGGAATCATCATGAATTTTTCTCATACCTTCTTGAAGCCACTTCTTTTATGGATAGATTTATTTTCTCTAAATAAGTGGAATTAATTCTCACTGCCTTGATTTATTTAAAATATTTGTTTAAACCATTTGATTAAAACAATCTTCTTTCTGGGGTTATGGACATTGGGGAATGTATGTGCTTTGGTGAGTGCTGTGAAGTGTGTAAACCTGGCGATTCACAGACCTGTACCCCTGGGGATAAAAATATATTATATGTTTATAAAAAATTAAAAATTAAAAATAAAAAAATAAATTAAAAAAAACCAATCTTCTTTGTCATGAACATCGGTCCTCCTGAATAGAGGAGAAATATCACACCTATCTTTTCCAGCCAATTATTGTTTCATTTCAGGTGACCTTAAAAAAGGTTCATGTTTATTGTATTATAATTTATTTATGTATAATCCCAAAGACATTTTGAAGGAAAAAGCTATTGAATTTGATAAAAATATCTGTATACACAATCCCAAATAGGTATGTTATCCACTAGGTTTTTTTTCTTTTTTTCAGAAGATCTGTAACTTTAAAAGTACAATAAGTTTAATGACTTCCAGGATAGTTCTAATAAATTTAAAATAGTTCATACCCCAAAATGAAGCACTGAGCCAAAATTATAACAAATTATGGTTTACATCGACTTTTCCAATGATAGAAGTGTTAATTTCTTACTAAGAACTTCATATGCTTCATTTTCTAATAATAGAAATACAGATGAAACTTCAAAGAAATTCTCTTAAATATATTTAGAAGTTGAACAAACATAATTTCTTGATTTATTTCTTGTCTGTCATCTATTCTGTTTCCCATAATAAACGATCTAAATCTTTTTTTTTTTTTTTAAGATTTTATTTTTAAGTTATCTCTACACCCAACATGGGGTTTGAACTTACAACCCAGAGATCAAGAGTTGCATGTTCTACTGACTGAGCCAGCAGGGTGCACCAAAGGATTTAAATCTTTACCACTCGTCCCAAGTCCCCAGGTATACCCCTGCAGGGACATTCATCTGCAGATAAAACAGAAACATCAGATATGAACTTTTTGATTTCCCTCTGCCTCCAGACACAAAGATCTCTGGTTTTGCTTATATTTACTTCCTTTCCTTGTGTGGAAGATCAAAAAAATATCCCATTTCAAACTCAAAGCCTTCTCCAACTTGGCTTGGTGGAGGAAAAAGAGTATTAGTTATACCTGCTTTAGATATGTCTGAGTATGATCCCCAGTTCCATCACCTATTAACCATGACACAAAGGGTTATTAAATTTGTCTGAGTCTCTCTCTTTTTTTTTTTAAAGATTTTATTTATTTGACAGACAGAGATCATAAGCAGGCAGAGAGACAGGCTGAGAGAGGGGAGGAAGCAGCCTCCCCGCTGAGCAGGGAGCCCGATGTGGGGATCGATCCTAGGACCCTGGGATCATGACCTGAGCCGAAGGCAGAGGCTTTAACCCACTGAGCCACCCAGGCACCCCTGTCTGAGTCTCTTTTTTTCTCAATTGTAAAGTGGTATATAAGCAGTATCTTATAGAGTGATGGTTACACGCATAATAAATCCTAAAACATGTGTCCGGCAACTAGTAATGTACAGGCCCTAATAAATTTTTATTTTCTTCCTCTGCTTTTTCTCTCTTAAATTCAGAATTCTCCAAGACCTCAATTGTCTTTTTCTCTTAGTCGCTGCTCAATGAAGGACAGGTTCTTTCATTCTCATTTCTAACATTTACCTAATTTTTATCTTGTCCTTACCCAAATCACACACTTAACTTCCTCTATCCTAAACTTAAACCTTCTTACCTTACTACCTTTCTTCTTCTTCTTCTAACCATCAAAAATTTTCTCCCATCCTTATTTCCTTAGCTTTCCATGTATCTCTCCAGCTATAATAAGATGACTCAAACTCCAAACACGTTATTAAAACTTCTGCTTGCAAGATTAATAGTGACCAGTTGCCAATTTCAGCATTTCCACAGACTCCATCCTACTTCTCCAACATGCTAAGTTGACATGATATGATAGCAGACTATTTTCTCCTTCTAACGTGTAAGTCTCAGTCTCCTTCATTGGCTGCCCTACTTTTAGCTCCCGCCCATATACCAGTATGTTCCAGCCACCCTTCTTTGTCTCACGTGTACTTTTGTTGTTGTTGTTGTTGTTGTTAAGATTTTATTTATTAGTTTGAAAGGGAGAGAGAGAGAGTGCACAAGTACGGGGAGGGAGAGGGACAAGCAGACTCTGCACTGAGCACAGAGCCCTACAACCCTGAAATCATGACCTGAGCCAAAATCAAGGGCTGTATGCCCAAACCACTGAGCCGTCCAGGTGCCCCATGTACTCTATTTTAACAGAGCAGTATTATAATCTCCACTTACAATGGTTTACCTTGTTTCCAATGTAAGAAATAATTTCCTCTCTGCTGCTGTTGCCCCATCAAACTCTCTTTGCCAAGAACATCAACTGGCGAATATACATTTCCACCGAAATATCTTTCATGACATTGGAATGAACATCTAGAATCATCATCTTTCTCACACCCTCAAATCTATTGCTAATGGCTTTCTATTTGTTACTTACTTGAATAAATAGCCTTCAAATGTCCAAACTAGAGGCAAGTGAAACTTTCTAGATTTTTATTCTGTGCTCATTAACACTGTCCAAATTTGCAAAAAGTGAATTCTACATTGTACCTATAATTCCATTGATTCTACTTTTTTTCCCCACTGCTTAAATCTAGGGCTTCAGGATTTTTCACCAATGCTATTATGATATTTCCCAAATGGTCTCTTCAATCATTAATTTCTCCCTTTTGTCAGTCATGATCCAAAATGTTACCAAAATTGTTAACATGCTAAAACCTACTACTTTTAAAAATATTTTATAGATTGTAATAATTCTAATGTCTTTAATGGCCTAGTATATATTTAATGATATTTAATTTAATTGTATTAAAAAATTATTTAATTATAGTCCCATGAGGTTGAGAGAGGGCAGGAAAAAGTTGAGGCCTATATAGCTCTTTCATGAGAACCTGAAAATATGAATACCTCTAAGAATCTCAACAACCTCCGAACTGTCCTTCCAAAATATGAAGGAAACTATAGTTGCTTTAAAAAATTACTTCAGGGGCGCCTGGGTGGCTGGGTGGGTTAAGCCTCTGCCTTTGGCTCAGGTCATGATCTCAGAGTCCTGAGATTGAGGCCCACATCAGGCTCCCTGCTCAGCAGGGAGCCTGCTTCCCCCACTTTCTCTGCCTGCCTCTCTGCCTACTTGTGATCTCTCTCTCTGTCAAATAAATAAATAAAATCTTTTAAAAAATAAAATAAATTTAAAAAATTAAAAATTACTTCAAAGAAGTGATGAAGAATAAATCTTAATATCAGCAGGAAAAAGTCAAATTACATACAATGGAACAAAGATATGATGATAGCAGATTTCTCATTGGAAACAAGGTAAACTAGAGACAATGAAGCAAAATCTTAAAAGCACTAGAAAAAAAATCCACCAATCAGCATCCTAAATTCAATAAAAATTAACATTCAAAAACAAAGGCAAAATAAAGACATTTTTAGACCAAAAAGAGCTGAAAGAATTGACTGTCTGCAGACCTGCATCATAATATATATTGAAGGAACTTCTTCAAGAGAAAGGAAATGACAGAAGCTAGAAATCTGCACTAAGAAATAAAGAGCACAGACAATGGTAACTGCATGGGTAAATGCAAAAGACTTTTATTTTACTAATTAGATCTCTTTAAATGGTAATTGATTATTTAAGGCAAAAATAACAATGTGCTATGAGATTGTAACATTTGTCAGAAGTAAAACGTAGAACCAAAAGGAAAAAAAAAAAAAGGCAAAGGACAAGATGAGATAAACAGAAACATATTCTTATTATTTTATATATAAGATTATATATAAATATATGAATATATATGTGTATGTATATGTATTTCTTATACTATAAAGTGATGGTATAATATCAGTAAACTGCAAGCTAATGTCATATATTAAAGTCATAAATATCAGATGACATAATGTCATAAAAATCCTAAAGGAACCACTAGTCTCACACAACAAAGAATTATAGTTTATAAGCCAAGAGAGTGCATAAATTAAAACCATTAAAAAATTCAGTGAATTCAAAAGATATCAAAAAAATGAAAAATTGAACAGAGAACACATAGAACAAAATATGAAATAGCTATCAACAGTCACATGAAATATAAAGGTTCTACATATTGCAATTTAAAAAGAGGATTTTAGATTGGATAAAAAATAAGACCCAACTTTCTGCCAAAAATAGCTCATATGCTGCCAACAAGTAATCCAACTTTAAGTACAAAAATACAAAGAGTTAAAAGTAAAAGATGGAAAAATAGATAGCATACTAACACTAATCCAAAGTGAGCTATGGTTACTATAGCCAGACAAAATATCTTTCAGAGCAAAGAATGTTACTAGGGATAAAAAGATCATTTTAAATAATAAAGAGGTCAATGCATCAAGAAAACATAAAAAGCCTAAATATTTGTTTACTTAATAATAGAACTTCAAAATTCATGAGGCAAAAACTCATGATATTTCTGAAGAGAGAAACAGAAAAATTCATAATTATAGTTGGATACCTCAATCACCCTCTCTCGATAACTAATAGAACATATAGAGAGTAAATCAAAAAGGATACAGAAGCATTAACCAACTCTATCAACTAGTTTGACTATTCCACACCACCATGGAGAATACATATTTCTTCACAAACACATGCAACCTTTAAGAAAATGTTCCATAAAAGAAATGTTAACAGGGGTGCCTGGGTGGCTCAGTGGCCTAAAGCCTCTGCCTTCAGCTCAGGTCATGATCCCAGGGTCCTGGGATGGAGCCCCGCATCGGGCTCTCTGCTCAGCAGGGAGTCTGCTTCCCTCCCTCTCTCTCTCTGCCTGCCTCTCTGCCTGCTTGTGATCTCTGTCAAATAAATAAATAAAATCTTAAAAATAAAAAAAAGAAATGCTAACAAATCTAAAGGATTTCAAGCCATACAAAATGTGTTATCTGATCACAGTAGAAATGAACTAAAAATAAATCACATCTGATAAAGGAATACATCCAGAATACATAATGGACTCTCAAAACCCACCAATAATAAAACAGACAACCCAATTAAAATAACTGGCAAAAGACTTTACCAAAGGAGATGTATGGAAGACAAATAGGCACCTGAAAAGCTCTTCAACAGGATTAGTTATTAAAGAAATGCAAATTAAAACCACAATGAGATACCACAAAATAAGTAAGTGAATGGCTCACATGAAGTGACTGGTTATACCAAAGGTTGACAAGGATGTGGAGGAAAATGGAGCTGCTGATGGAAATGTGAAGTGGTACAATCACTTTGGGCAATAGGTTGGCAGTTTCCTAATATTGTAAACAGACACCATGTGCCCTAAACTTCCCTCTCCCAGGTATGCCCAAGAGAAATGAAAGCATATAATAATACATTTGTACATGAATGGGTTTTGTTTTAGGACTTTTTTTTTAGGGGCGCCTGGGTGGCTCAGTGGGTTAAGGCCTCTGCCTTCGGCTTGGGTCATGATCCCGGGGTCCTGGGATTGAGCCCTGCATTGAGCTCTCTGCTTGGCAGGGAGTCTGCTTCCCCCTCTCTCTCTCTGCCTGCCTCTCTGTCTACTTGTGATCTCTGTCTGTCAAATAAATAAATAAAATCTTAAAAAAAAAAAAAGTGGTTTTTTTTTTTTTTTTTTTTAGTGATCTCTATACCCAACATGGGGCTCGAACCTTCAACTCCAAGATCCAGAGTTGCACGCTCTACAGACTGAGCCAACCAGGGTCCCCTGTATATGTATGTTTATAATGGTTTTATCAGATCTCACAACTGGAATCAACCCATATTTCCACCCACGGTTGACTACATAAACAAACTGTGGTATATGTACCCATTATATTACTACTCAGTAATAAAAAGGATGAATTATGGAAATATTAAAATACATGGATGAATCTCAACCTGATTATGCTGAATGAAAGAAGCCAAATCCAAATGTACTTTATGACTCTCTTTATAGAATATTCTTAAAATTGCATGTAAATCAACAGTGAGAGAAGCAAATCGGTGGGGATATGGGCATTGCAGGAAGGAAGAACTACAAAAGGGGCATGAGGAAATGTTTGGTGGTGATGGATATGTTCATTATCTTTATTACTGTGAGGGTCTCTTCAGTGTCTTCATGTGTCATAATATATCAGACTGTATACTCTAAATATGTCTAGTTCATTGTACACTAAGTAAACCCTGTGAGAAAACTTTAATTCAATGCGCAAGTTCTCCAGCATATTATAAAAAGTGCTCTTATATGCAAAGCCTTAATTCCTACCTCCCATATGCATGCATCTTATCCTGCAATCACACTACAATGCTACCTACTGTGCTCGAAGAGCCATTCTCATGACACCATACTTTAATATCTAGGCCTTCTTTCTAGAACAGACTTTATCCCTTCACTGAAAAATACCTAAATATCCTTCAAAATGTGATTTAAATGGCCTTGACACATCAGTGCAATCAAAACCACAACTGTGGAAACAGTATTTGTTGGGTATGTCTTATTCAGTTTACTTACAGTGAGTGACAAAATCTTAATGTCAAAAATCAGAGGAAGTTCAACCAATCAGTAATCAAACCTCAAACATTCTTCAGTCTGGAATTTATGAAGACAAGAAAAATAATAGTTGAGAATGACTAATCAAACACTAGGAGTGAACGGTCATAGCTTACTAAAGAATTACATCACGCATACCTAAACTACAACTAATAGATAAATTGTATCCAGTGATTATTTTACCCTGAATACTACAGATATATTATTTCATTAAATGCAGAAAAGTTATTTTAGTTAATTATCCTAAGCTTTTTTCTCTTTTCTTACAAGTATGATAGAATGAACTCTTTTCAGTATATGGACTGCTAAACTGATGTCACAGTTTTAAGCTTTTCTCAAAGTCCAGATCCTCAAACAAATCTTGTGTTAACCACATTCATACTGTTTCAGACATCCCTGTCTCTAGTTGACTATATGCATGCGTCTATATCATGCCAGTCTTTCCAAGAAGCTGCTTCTGCCATATGCCCCTTGTCAGGTGCTTCCAAGATGATGTTTGTCTCTGTTGTTTACCTGAAATCCCTTCAGGAGCACCCAAAATAGTATTAATATGAGTGGGAGTTCAGCCCTATCACAAGAAAGGAACATCTTCCAGACCAAGTCTCACTAAGATAAGGCTCCTCCACTGAACAGAAATAATTTATTCTTGGTCACTTACTGCATTAATATCTTCAAATATTTGCCTTCACTCTTAACACTTTTTCATATCAACACTTATGTGGTTATAGCACATTTTCCCTGTACTCTTTCCCATCGCCCTCCGTCAAGAGCTGTTACTACCTACCCCTTCTGTATTTCTGGCTCTTTGCCTATAGTTGTGTTATAAAACCTGACCTGTTGAAGTACGCTAGACTGATTACTCCCAGGGAAATGGCCATGTCCTATTTCTTCCGTATGATAAAGCCAATGGTGATTGCTCAGTCCTCAGCTTATGATAACCCTTAGCAGCACTTGGCACAGTTGATTCTCCTTCCTTGAAGCCCTTGCTTCATTCGGCTGTCAGGTCACATGCTCTTCGCTTTCCTGCACCTACACCACCCCTGCTTCTCTGTCCCAAAGGAGTCATGGCTGTGCACGCACATGGCTATGCATGTAGCACTTGGCTATGGGAGCCCAATTCCCAGGACCAATCCTTTGAGCATGTATATTCTATTTGCTTTAATTTTTTTCACTATCCTCTCCAGTTCTGTGGCTTTAAAAACTATCTGTATGTTGACAACCCCTTCATTTATATCTCCAGCCACAGACTTCTCCATGAACCCCGACCTCTTATATCTATCTGCCTATTTGACATTTCCACTTACATATCTAAAAGACATCCAAGTCCCAGTGATCCCTGAGATTTCCCTGCTCCCAAATCCTTTCTTAACACAGACTTTCACATTCAGTGGAGACAATTCCATCCCTCCTATCACTCAGGCTAAAACCCCTGGCATTGAGGCGTCTGGCTGGCTTAGTTGGTGGAGTGTGCAACTCTTGATCTCAAGGTTGTGAGTTCAAGCCCTACACTGGGCATGGAACCTACTGAAAAAAGAATGAAATTAAGTAAAATAACATAAAACTCTTAGAGACATTTCTGACTGCTCATTTGTCTCCTATCCAAGCAGTGGTCCATTAACCAATTCTCTTACCTCTATGTTCAGTATCTGTTCAGAACCCACACACTTCACATCTCTTCTACTGCTACCACCTTGGCCCAAACCACCATCACCACCTACCTGGCTTCTTGTAGCAGCTTCCAAGTCTGTCTCCCAGCTGACGCCCTCATTCTACCCTCATTCTCTTCAACCTATTCTCAACACGACAGCCGAACCCTCCCATGGCTTCCCAACTCACAGTAAAAGGCAAACTTATTGCCATGAACTCTGGGTCTGGGGTTTCTCAGGATTTATCATCCCACCATCAGCCCATTATGCCTACACCTTCCTCCCTAGCTCACTTGGATCCACAATGGCCTCTTCTCTGTTGTTCAAATACCTCAGGCAAACTCCTTCGTATTTGTACTGGCTGTTCCCTTCGCCTAAAACACTCTTCTCCAAAATATCTGCATGTCTAATTCTCTCACTTCTCTTCGGTTTTGACTCAAATGTTAGCTTCCCTAAAGCAACCCCCTTAATCCTCTCAAGAAGGTGAAGTTTCCGTGACCACCTCTATCTCCCTTCCTGCTTTCTTTCTTTCCATAAAACTTACCGTCCATGTCGTCTATTATATGCTTTAGTTATTTAGTTAATTGATTGTCTCTCCTCACTAGAATATAAAAGTCAGAAGGCAGGGACTTCATCGGCTTTTCTCACCACTGTTTTCCCAGCACTAAGGGCCCAATACACAGAAGACACTCAAAACAGTATGTGCAAAATGGTACAAGTATGAAATAAGTGAACAAGCAAAGGAAAGAACACATGAATGAACACTTCCCATGACCTAACCTCATTTCTGTAATAGATAACCAACACAACGTTTAGTGAAAGTAAAGGGAGAGCTTGGGGGGAAAGGACAAAGTTAAAATGGGAAAAAGGACAGTGAAGACAAATGGAGAAAGACATGAGCACCGTACAATATTATTTTCTTTCTGGTCTTCACATTTGATTTAGTAAAAGGGAATTATTTTGGACAGCCTGTGCTGCTCTTTATTTTAGCACAGGCATTGAATTTTCCTTTTCAAGTTTCCTACCACCTACTTTCTTTATGTTTGTAAATAAGGATGGCCCGCCTTCTCAGTTGGCTTCTGTCAGCCATCCTGACCTTTGTTCCAGTCTTACTTTGCTGTTTGACCTACCCTACCATGCTGAGAAGACATTTAGATTTAAAACTGCTAAGTAAGTCAAAAAGGATATGTCAGTTCCTTTCAGGAGAGACTGTATTTTGGTTCTTGGGGAATAAAAGTAAAAAACTGTTTAGATGTTCGTGGAAACCTAACTGTTGTCTATGTGTGTATTTCTTCTCTTTACTTTTATATGTAATCCTACGTCAGCGAAGGTATGTCAGAAATGTTTCCAAATATTTTCCCTCACTTCACAAAAGTCAGTTTTTTTAAAATATACCACAATCACATACTGATTATTTTAAAAATATTTTATTTATTTATTTGCCAGAGAAAGAGAGAGAGAGAGCATAAGCAAACGTGGCAGGCAGAGGGAGAAGCAGGTGCCCTGCTGAGCAGGGAGACCAATCTGGGGCTCGGTCCTAGGACCCTAAGATGATGACCTGAGCCAAAATCAGACGCTTAACCAACTGAGACACCCAGACGTCCCTCACAAAACTGAGGTTATCAGCGTTCTAACAGAAAAAGCACTGAAGATAATCTCATCTGTGTCTATTCACTGTGGTTGGTATACACTTACACTATCAGTACAAGGGCCAATCCATTTCAAGAGGCATACTGTATGCAAAACTCTGTCTTTTTTCTGTAGCTAGGTGGACATTGTAATTTCTGTAATCACCTGTGTCCTATTTGGTGACACTCTGAAGACACCATCAAAGCACTAAGGGAAATTACTAGTCAATCAGTTATTATTTGTTGAGTGGGTTCCATGCCTGCAAGACTGGAATGATTCAGCTGAACGTTCAGGTTCACACGTGAGTTCATGTGTTCAGAGTCACAGACGTGCTACTGTAACCCACACACATGTAGGCATGAAACAGGCTGCCTTTTGAGTGCCGCTGAGACAGCATGTCTCTTTCTGCCCAGAGCCTGGAGTCCTCGACAAAACCAAACAAGGTAGGCAAGAACAGGAAGGGAAAGAGCTATTCCGGTGTGTTTTCTGCTAACACAGGGATCAGAAGACAATTCATGCTCCTGCGAAGCCAAAGGGCAGTCAGTGTGTGAACCAGCTCTTCCTCCCACCCATGCTCAAAATCTTATACAGGCGAAGCAGCCTAAAAGACAAATTTTATTTTTCAATTCTTTTAAAGATTTTATTTATTTATTTTCTCAGAGAGAGAGAGAGAGAGAGAAAGACAGTGTACAAGCAGGGGGAGTGGCAGGCAGAGGGAGAAGCAAGCTCCCTGCTGAGCAGGAAGCCTGTCCTGTGACCCTGTCCCAGGACCCTGGGATCTTGACCTGAGCTGAAGGCAGAAGCTTAACTGACTGAACCACCTAGGTGTCCCTAAAATGCAAATTGTAAACAATGGAGCCCAAAGAAGCTTCAAAGAGGCTGCATTTAAGTTCTCACAAAGCGAAAATGAGAACAGTCTGTCTTGCAGAAACAACCAGGCTGCAGAAAATGGAAAAGGGTTTCCCTGGAGGCATCAAGCTGAGGAATTCAGCCTTCTGACAGCCCCCAGACAGGACCCCTGTGGTGTGGAAGACCCAAGAGTCAGAGGATTCTACGGGGGGGCGCGGAACCCTGCCTCTCGTCTCCTTCTGGCTCCATTTTCTCAAAACAGATTTGAGGAGAGCCGCTGGGTGACCTGGATGTAGCTGCCGAAGTAAGCACCGGGCACCAGTACCCCGGAGGCTTCCTGTCTCTCTGGTCCTGAGCCTGCATCTCTGAATTGCAGGATATGCCCTGTTTGCTCGCAGATCATTTCCTGACAGCCTCCTGCCTGCTCTGCATCTCAGGAAACTAGTTTCCATGCTCCCTTGTCCTCTGGTGTCTGGGGCATTTTGAGTCCGTGGGAAGCAGGGCTGAAGGAAGGGAGAAGCTCGCATACTGTGTGTCGGCTCCCTCATCCCCCCCACATCCCCTCCACGGCTTTAGCTCCCACTGGATGGGACCTTGCTTCATGCTGCCACTCCAAGCAGGGAGCCGGCAGGCTGTTTTCTGCTCCTGCCCGTGTCCTTCAGCTTCTGAGCTCTGTTAACCCTGCTTCTTCTTGTTCCTCAGCTCCTAGACTGATGGTGGCTTCACGCTGTAGCTGAATTGAGGAAGCCTTGCTGTCTCTTTTTATCCTGGTGGGCTACTCTTCACCTGTGTAACCAATTTCTTGTATTAAATTATTTTATTTAGAAGGAGCTAATGTCATTTCTGTTTTGCTGGTGAAGGCTGATTCACAGGTTATCAACCGCATTGAATCTTTCCACCTCCATCTTGGCTGGTGTTGCTAAGGCACCGAGGAGGATGATATTAAATAGACCAACAATCGTTTGTTCAGTCCAGCAAATATAGCTCTGATGGGTCTATTAACTATATGTATATAATATTATATTAATATACATTGTATATTACATATAATTTATTAATTATTAAATACATACCCATAGATATGTATGTATGTATGTATGTGTGTGTATGTACACACACACACACACGTATATAAATTCCCCCCCCACCTCCCCAGTGATGCTCTGGTATCTGAGGCCTCACTGACTGGTGAGACTGAACAGAGACTGTCCCTTCCAGGGGTAGCCAGTTCCCACAGAAAGCAAACAATTCCTCTGTGAGCAAGTCTTTCCTATGCAAACAATCCAAAGCCCACAGGCCAACCACCGCCTTTCTAGAAACTCTCACACTTCTAGCTACTATCCATCTGCCCTAATTATCTACGGCCAGGTACCAGACAATGCTGGGCAGTCCCTACATTCCAGAGCCCACTGAAACTATGCCAACTAGCCAGTCCTAAGCCTGTCTACCCTGCCTCACCCATTCCCTCTCACAGAAAATCACGATAAAGTCTTTTGTCCATATTTTCCTCTTACTCCTCCTGCCTCCTGATTGACCCTGGTGCTTCCCCATGTGGTCCTGCATGGCTGGCCGTGACTCCTGTTTTTAGGAAGAGATCGTTGAGAATAAAAATGTCTTTCTTCATGACCATTATTTCTCTGTGTGTGTGTCTTGCCATACCTGATTAAAACAAACCCTGGTACATTTTTAAAAATACAATAAAATCTGTGGTCCCTGTAGCTCCGTCTCCCCTCCCCTCATGTTTTTCTTCTTCAGCATCTTCTTTGGTATTCCATAAGGCAGTCGGTTGGGAGAGGAGATAACAGGGAATGTTAACTTGAAGCCACACTTTGCCGGACGCAAAACAAAGTCTATACATGTCACTGGTTAGTCTTAGCCCCTCTTGCTTAAAGATCATTCTTAATTTTTACTGGTTTTATTAGGTCTCCCATCTTAAAAGAACCACATTCATGGTTAGCATAGCTTCTTGCTCTCTTATTTCACAAAGAAAATGGAACTGACCATAGGTAAACTCTCAGTTTCCTATTCTGCACACACAACAACGTCCTGCACTAGGATGCTGCGAGCTCCTCACTGCTGTACATCAGCCTGGTTCTCTCTAGGATTCTCTGCTATTTTTACTCATCTCCTCTGCTTAGGAAAAGTCCAAATCTTTTTCACCATTAAACAAAATGTTCACCTTCTTCTGTGTGCTCCCTCTCCCTCCCTCTGTGCTTTCATACCCAAATTTCACAGAAGGTTACTTAAATTCACTTTCTCATTTATTTGTCTCCTCTTGATCCACATAATCTTCCCACCAAAACTGACCTTTCCGTGATGTCCAGTCTCCTGCCAATTAATGTCCTTGTAAATCTTATTCAGCATCTGCAGAATTTAACCATCTAACTTCTCTTTCTTCTTTCATGTGACATTACCCTCTGCTCCTTCTCACTTTTCTTCCTCTCTCCTCTCCTTCTCTGTCTTTTGAATACTGCAGTCCCTTTGGTTCTTCCTCTGTCATTTCAAAGGTCTATTTATCCACTTTCCTGGTGAAAATAGTGCACTTGGAATTATCATTTTTAGAATTACACTATCAGGTTAAACCACCATT
Organism: Mustela putorius furo; assembly: GCF_011764305.1. Taxonomy (NCBI): domain Eukaryota; kingdom Metazoa; phylum Chordata; class Mammalia; order Carnivora; family Mustelidae; genus Mustela; species Mustela putorius. The sequence continues at coordinate 2,779,102 of NW_025421577.1, forward strand.
TTTCTAGTGGGAAATACAAGGAAACTATAGGTAAGTATAAATAAATACCTATAGTTAAAGAAATGCTATAAAAGGAAGTTTTCTCAGGGCACCTGGGTGGCTCAGCGGGTTAAGTCGCTCCCTTCAGCTCAGGTCATGATCTCAGGGTCCTGGGATCAAGTCCCGCATCAGGCTTTCTGCTCAGCAGGGAGCTTACTTCCCTCTCTCTCTCTCTGCCTGCCACTCTGCCTACTTGTGGTCTCTCTCTGTCAAATAAATAAATAAAATCTTAAAAAAAAAAAAAAAAGGAAAGAAAGTTTTCTCAATTCAGAGAAGATCAAATTACAATTAACTGGGGAAAATTAAACACAGAGAACATACCCGCAGTGCATCATTTCTAAAATGGCTTCATAGTTTAATAGGGCATGTATAAACATCTTTTGGCAGCACTGTTACATAGAAGCCACCTCATAAAATATCGGATGATAGCAATGTCTCCAAAGGACCTTGTATAACTTTGCACTAAGACATTAATTTATTAGAACTCTCTAATAAACTGTTGGCACAAATAACACCATGTTCGTCACACATGAGCAAGTTTTGGTAAAAAGGAGGAGAGAGGCATGTGGCAAGTTCGTACCATGCAAAAGCACAGTGCTGGACTAATTTAGACATTCTTGGAACTTGAGAATTCCAGGTGTCTGCAGGGAAGTAGGAGACATAATAAAGGAATGGAATATTTGAACAAGACTATTGTTCTGGGCAGTGATGGAAGAAGAGAAAGTTAAACATAATTTTTTTTTTTAAGTTTTGTAGGTTAATAAAAGAAACTCCAGTATATACACAATTTCATAAAAATAAAAGAACACTAAGAGAAAACCTTTGAAACAAAAAAAAACCCTCTTTTCCTTTTTCTTATAAACAATTTTATTTCCTTTCACAAATGATGAGGTTATAACTAATCCAATTTACAAAGAGAGAAACCTAGTTTCAAAAGATAATTGAATTTGTGCTATTATATGCACAGAACTAGTCTTTGTTTTTCTTGTAGGTATGATTAGAAATAGGAAAATGAGGAAATAAAATTGAATTTTAGCTAAGGCACATATGAAAAGTTTAGTTATAAATATTTTGTGCATGTTCAGTTTCAAGCTGCAGTGAATACTTCCTAAAGTCATGGAAAGTTGTTCTAGACCGGGGTCTACAGCATTCTGACAAAAATCAAAGCAGAGGTACAATTTCTTAGAAAACATAGTTTTTAGGGGTGTCTAGCTGGCTTGCTTGGAAGAGACTCTTGATCTCAGGGGTGTGGGTTCCAGGCCCATGATGGGCGTAACAATTACTTTAAAGAATTTTTTTAGGGGCACCTGGGTGGCTCAGTGCGTTAGAGCCTCTGCCTTCAGCTCAGGTCATGGTCCCGGAGTCCTGGGATTGAGCCCCTCGTCGGGCTCTCTGCTCCGCAGGGAGCCTGCTTTCTCCCCTCTCTCTGCCTGCCTCTCTGCCTACTTGTGATTTCTCTCTCTCTGTCAAATAAATAAAATCTTAAAAAAAAAAAAAGAATTTTTTTAAATCTTTAAAAAAAAGATAATTTAGTTTTAAATTGTCCCTTCCCAAAACTGGAACAGTCATCAAAACTTTCAGGGCACCTGTCTGGCTGTTAGTAGGGCACGAAACTCTTGATGTCAGGGTTGTGAGTTCAAGCCCCACACTGAGTGTAGAAATTACTTAAAAATAAAATCATTAGGGCTGCCTCTGTGGCTCAGTCTGTAAGTGTCTGCCTTCGACTCCAGTCATGATCCAAGGGTCCTGGGATCGAGCCCCATATCGGGCCCCTTGCTCAGCGGGAAGCCTGTTTCTCCCCCTTCCAATGTCCCTGCTTATGTTCCCTCTCCTGCTATGTGTCTCTGTCAAATAAATAAATAAAATCTTTTTTAAAAAATAAAATCTTTTGGGATGCCTGGGTGGCTCAGTCAGTTGAGCATCTAAGTCCTGATTTCAGCTCAGATCATGATCTCAGAGTCATGAGATCAAGCCTTGTGTCAGGCTTGCATTGGGCATGGGACCTGCTTGGGATTCTCTTCCTCTCCCTCTGTCCCCCTTCCCCCACATTCCCCACACCCCTGCCGTGCTTAATAGATAAATAAAAACTTTTTTAAAACTTTCAGTAAATTTCATTTATATTGACATTAAAATACTACACTTTTAAGTAGTGTCCCTTAGCTTCTATACTCCTGATGAACACAAAGTTAGAAAGTTAGAACACAAAGTTAGTTTACATCTGTAAACAGGAAATTACTCATTTCAAGTAATGTTATGAAAAAAATAGAAAATCCTATTTTATAATGCATCTTTTCTCATTTAAAAAGTGTATCACAGATATTTCAAGATAATATCCCATTATGTGAAATGTGTTTCTTTCTTATGACTTTCACATATGATTTTTTTTAATGGTGATTACCTGGGGTCAAAGAATGATGCATTTGGCTACATAAAAGTTTTACATTTTAAGTGTACACATTGAAAATCTGGATTACATCGTAACATCTAAAGAGCCAATATCACCTAGCCAGCAAGACTCAAAGAACGAAGCATGAAAATATGGGTATTCTCAAATTCTGACAATACTATTACCAAACTGCAGCTGACTTCTCCTAGATCCCTCTGGGAGTATCTATCTGCCCAGCATCTGCCCTTATTCCCAGCCTCCCTCTCAGTGTCACAGCATATGTTAAAGTGTAACATACTTCCCATCACTTAGCAAACTACTCTTGCTCACAAGCACAGATCTTGGGATTTCCGAGGCTTCCCTTCAAACTTGAGAATGTGTCAGATTGTAGCACCTCCCTGCTAATCCTTCCTCGTTTTCCATCTCAACATACACATAGGCAGAGAAGAAATAGAAAACTCAAAGAGTACAGTTTTGGGGGGAACTCTGTGTTGTGCAAGCACATGGGTCTTCAGGCATGGTGCAAGATGCTAATGTCAGCTCTGCAGGTTTATTCTCCCTCTCCTCCTGCCCAAAAGGCCCCCACTTGGTCTGGCTCACAACACACTCAAATAAAAAGTTTCGAAGTACAGGTTCTTTTTGCAATCAGAATGTAACTGAATGTGGCTAATGACAGATACATAATGACACTGACAGAGGCTTCAGGGAGGGTTCTTTGTTTGTTTAAGATTTTATTTATTTATTTGAAAGAAAGTGAGACAGAGAGAAAGAGAGAGAGCGCAAACAGGAGGAGCTAGGAGCTAGGCAGAGGGAGAGAGAGAAACAGGCTTCCCACCAAGCAGGGAGCCTAACGTAGAGCTCAATCCCAGGACCCTGGGATCATGCCCTGAGCAACGGCAGATGCTTAACCGACTGAGTCACCCAAGAGCCCCGAGGGAAATTTCTTTTAAATTGGGGAGATTCAGTAAACATGTGTCCTTTGCCTTCTTTATTTCTTCTTCCTGCCTGGAACTCAGTGCAACTCTGGAGGCCAATGGGAGGTGACAATTACAACACGTAAAGGATGGCTAGATGACAGGCTAAATCCCAACCAGAGTCCGGGGGACACAATACCAGTGCTAGGCAGCCTACTCTACTTAACATATCAAGACTACTTGCTATGTTGAAAAAACCAACCAAACAAAACCCCTCTCTTTTTAAAGAGATTTTCTTTTGGTTTTCTATTACTTGCAGCTGAACACAATCCTACTACAGTAAGCACTGTCTATCCTAGTGAATTTTATAATACCAGCGTGTGGCCATAATATTTGAGCCAGGTAAGTATGAAAAACTCATACTTTTTCATACTAAGTATGAAAAACTCATACTTACCTGGCTCAAATACTATAATTATATATATAATAATATATATAATGTATGATGTTATTATATATTAATCAATTATTATATTAAGTTAAAAATGGCTTTCTTCAAATATCTAATATTTGAATATCTAATATTCAAAATTAGAATTTTCTGAATTCTAATAGAATAAAATACTAGATAAAATAGGATAAAATACTAAATCTCTGTTTTTGTGGATAAACCTATAAGCAGAACAATCATTAGGACAATGGCCATTAAATGTAAAAAGGAAAAGAGGCAAAAATTTGAGAGTGTATTTGCATTGGGTGATGTTTAAGACCTTGAAATTTAGTGGTTAATAAATTGTACAAATGCATTAATTAAAATGGATAACTCTAAAATAACAAAATATGTGACATTTGAACTATTAACAATAACATAATCTCAATTTTAAAAGTAGTCAGATTCAAAATATTGTAACTTTAAAACTAGAAAGCCAATAATCAAATAGACATTACTCAAATGTGAAATTTAAGAAGGAAATGAGAAAGAAAGTATGCTGTTGAAGAACAGTATGCTTTTATAAAGAACAAAGTGCTCATGTAGAATCCATGAGACCAAACTCTCAACTCTCTTATCAACTCTGACCACTCTGATAGATCACAGTTGGACAGATACATGGATGGGTGGACAGACAGAACCTGGCATTCATCCAGCCACTTGGATGGTTACAGTTGGTAAGCAGCAGATTCTTGTTTTCTGCTCAGATTGTGATCTCAGGGTTGTGAGATGGGGTTCTGTGTTACGTTCCATGATGAGTGTGGAGTCTGCTTGGGGATTCTCTCTCTCTCTCCCTCTCCCACTGTCCCTCCCCACTCAAATAAATAAATAAATCTTAAAAAAAAAAAAACAAAAAACAATATGGCATGCCATGATGCATACTTCTTGTGTTGCCTTCATGACCATCAGAGAAGAGTCCCCAGCATCTTTCCTCAGCTCTAAATTTTCACCTAGCCATCCCCAAACTGTATACTCAGATCAACACAGAGGCAGAAAAAAACAGGCCACAGATAGAAGGAGAGTGTCCATAGCAGAAAGGGGTCACCACATTGTGCTTTCACTTAGTGTATTAAGTACAAAATGAACTGAGAGAAAAGAAAACATGGGAAATGCAGTGCTTGTCCACGTGTAAATAATCTGAATGGCCTTGCTTATCATTTAGGTTGTGTAAAATATTAGGTGATGGCTTTGCTTTAATAAACATGTATTTGAAGAGGGCGTGAGATCATTAATACTATAGTAGAGTTTTAACTTATCTGGTGTTAAGTTGGAATTAGTAGGAATTCTCCACTCGTCCTATAAAAAATACTAATACAGGCCTAGTTACCTGAAGCAGGGGGACCTTCTGACCTCATCAGTTTACACCTTTCACTCATTATGTTCACCATGTATTTTTATTAGAGAGCAAAAAACCAAACAATACATAGTTGTATAAAGAGAAGTAAGGTAAGGGCACCTGGGTGGCTCAGTGGGTTAAGCCTCTGCCTTCAGCTCACGTCATGATCTCAGGGTCCTGGAATCGAGTGCTGCATCAGGCTCTCTGCTCCGTGGGGAGCCTGCTTCCTCCTCTCTCTCTGCCTGCTTCTCTGACTACTTGTGATCTCTCTTTGTCGAATAAATAAATAAAATCTTTAAAAAAAGAAAAGAAAAGTAAGATAAATAGCTGGAAACTCAGTAAAGGCAAGTGATTGTTCCTTGCCCTGAACCCCTAAACCATCTGTGGAATTAGGTGTGGGATAAATAACTGTAAAATATGAGTTAAATTTTAAAAATACTGACTTTCCTGCACATGCTTCATAAGTGTTTGTGTTTAAGCAACCACTTGGCATTAAAAACTAAGAACTGAAATTTTAGTCAAAGTATTATGAATATGGTTTATTCAAGAAAGTATTAGAGATATCCATCAGGGTCATTTATTTGAACAAAAGGCCTTTTTCCTACATGAAAACATAGGGTGAAAGGGTGGTGAAGGTGTGCTGATAGGTTTTAAGTTACAAAAAGATGTTATGCTACTGGGTCAGACCATTACTTATCACCTCTGAATTATGAATCTGTCATATGATACTTCTCTTATAGAAGATGGGTGACTCAGAAAGGAAAGCAACTTAGCCAAGATCACATACTGAGTTCAGATTTGAACAAAATCTGCTTGAATCCTAAACTACTGTAAGCAACTATTGAATTCCTTCCTCAGAGGACAACTATGATATATTAATATCATTGAGAGTGGTTAAATTGGAACCACATATACATAAGTAGAAAACATATATATCCCTCAAGCAAACCACATTGATTTTTGCTTTTATTTGCTATGAATCACAAAGGAAGAAACGCCAGCATTTTAGGATTAACATTTGTTACTGGATTAGAATTTGTTACCAACAAACTTTTAATGATTTTGAATTGGAATACATTCACTTGGGTCTTGGAGGATAAGATATTTACTAAGGTTATAGAGTTGCTAAGTAACAGATTAAATGCAACCCACCTCAATGATTCTAAAAAAATGGTTAAATGCCACCAAGTTTTAAATAGAAAACATTCAGTACCATAGGGTACACATTACTTGGTTCTTGAGTTACACCAAGATTGGAAACATTAACTTTTCTACTATGAAATTGTCTTTCTTCCTTTAGCCTTCTTACAATATGGCATTTCCTTTACCTTAGTCTTATCCTCATGTAAGAAAAGGTAGAAGAGAAATATGATTCTCTGTATGCAGCTCATAGAAATTATGGGTTAACCCTAGAAAGACGTTAAGACCAAATGGTAAGAAGTCATTTAATCATCTTGTTGGCGGTATAAATGATTTTGTTTGTAGCATTCAAAATGTAGACGAAATTATTATTACATTAGATAAAAAAATAATGCTTTCTTCAAGCTGGACTTACATGCTTATTTTTGTTTTATTTATAATCATAGGTTGAAAAGATCTGGACCATTAGAAAAATTCCAACACCAAGATCAGAACAATGTCTCTTTAATTAAGCAGTCTCTAATGAATTCTGTGCCTATTTAAGGAGGCATATTCATACTGCTTCCTTGAGAATCATCAGTCTCACAAAGGTATGCCTCATTTTAGAAAACATCATTTTGGGGGTGCCTGGGTGACTCAGTGGGTTAAAGCTTCTGCCTTCAGCTCAGTGGGTTAAAGGATGGAGCCCTGCATTGGGCTCTCTGCTCAGCAGGAAGTCTGCCTCCCCCTCCCCCTCTGCCTACCTCTCTGCCTACTTGTGATCTCGCTTTCTCTCTCTGTCAAATAAATTAAAAAAAAAAAAAACCATCATTTTGAAAAACCACCATATAAGGAAAAATGATAATATATATATACATCCTGGTACAAGTCCAAACAGCCTCTTACTTGTGTACAAATCTGTATACAATTCATGACAAATCAATAGCAGCAAATACCTTTGATGTGCTCTCAGATAGGCAGACCTTAGTTAAACAGATGAACAATCAGGATATTCACAGTAAGGAACAAAGAACCAAAAGGATTGGAGAAGCCAGCTGCTTTTAACTTGTACATTTGGCTTTTAAAGAATGCTTATCCCAGATAAGACTTCATCTCCAAGAATATGCACCTTTGTTTGCATTACATTTCTTTTTTTTTTCTTTTAAAGATTTTATTTTATTTTATTTTGATAGAGATCACAAGTAGGCAGAGAGGCAGCAGAAAGAGAGAGAAGGAAGCAGGCTCCCCGCTGAGCAGAGAGGCCAATGCAGGGCTCCATCCCAGGACCCTAAGATCATGACCTGGGTTGAAGGCAGAGGCTTAATCAACTGAGCCACCCAGGCACCCCTGCATTACATTTCTTAACTTTTTAGAAGAAAATGACTGCTTTCTTTATATTTATTTATTTATTTTAAGATTCTATTTATTTATTTAGCAGACAGAGATCACAAGTGGGCAGAGAGGTAGGCCGAGGGTGGGGGGGAGCAGGGTCCCTGCCGAGCAGAGAGCCGGATGCAAGGCTGGATCCCAGGATGCTGGGATCATGACCTGAGCCAAAGGCAGAGGCTTAACCCACTGAGCCAACCAGGCACCCCTGCTTTCCTTATATTTAAATCTTTGGCTTTATCCTTGGTCAAGTTTTTATTTTTCATCTTGAGTACAGTGCATTTGTTTCTTAGGAACATATTTTTATTTTTGAAATGAAGCTTAAGAAAGAAGTGAAAAGTTCAGCTATTTGAAGTTTATTTAACATCTAGCTTTACTGAGCATGTCTCTCTCTGCATAATGATCTATACCTCAGCCTACAAATTTAGATATTGATTTCTTTTTTAAAATATTTATTTGTTTATTTGAGAGAGAGAGAGCAGGGGAGGGACAGAGGGAGAGAGAGAAAGAATCTCAGGAAGGCACCATGCTGAGTCTGGAGCCCAATGGGAGCTTGATCACACAAGCCTGAGATCAAGAATTGAGCTGAAACCAAGAGTCAGAGGTTTAACCAACTGTGCCACCCATGCACCCCAGATTTTGATTTCTTTATAAAACTTGAAGGGTTTAAGTTTACTGTCAGTCTTCACTGGCTTGACTTTCCTTGTGCAGATTTGGGGGGGCGGTGGGTGTTGGTTAATTCCAGACATGAAGAGGAGGATTTTTCAGTGTCCAAGTTATTCTACAATGGCAAATTATGCCCTTTAAAAAAAATGCAGTAATTCTTTCATGACACAAAGGAAACATTTCAGAAAGAACTGTTGCATTCTAAATGGATACATATTAAGTGTTTCTGCCAGAACTGTCAACCGCATTGTTAGCTCAAATAGCGCCAGTAATTTCCTCATCTCCAAACCCCATTTTCAGCCTACACCTTCGTCAGTTTTTCCCATCGCTTGCCCCTGTTGCCTAACCTCTGTTTGACTTTCCCCCACAGGCACTCTATACCACTGCTTTTTCTGTCCTGGCAGTTGTTTCTCCTAACATCCCCTGAGGTGTGGTGTCCAGGCTTCTTTCTAACCACCTTTTATCTTCTTGGTTTCCAGCTCTCTGAAGTCATGCCTTCAGGTAGCTCCATCTCGGCTCTACCTGGATGACTTCAGGATCTGAAACCCTGCCTGCTCTTCCCCTGCATTCCCCAGGTCCAACTTCAGCTGCCTACAGTTGGGGGTCTTCCCAGATGTCTCATTCACAGCTCAGATTCTGTTTTCTTCACCATCAGGTGCAAATTCCTTACAACATTTGGTCCCTATCTTATTCCACACTTCAGACAAAATGAATTATTGGCCATTTCCAAAACACAGCTTATTCATTCAATTTTTTTGTCCAGTCTGTTTTCTCTGGCTAAAATGTTTTATAATTTCTCTCAAAAAAATATTTTACACAAAATGTTTTTATTACTAATGCTTTGTAATTCAGCAGTTTCATTTCAGACTCTCTTAGACTTTATGCTTTGTTTTTGCTATGGATATTCGTGTCAGGATGTACTTTCCAACTAAGACCCTAAGTTTCTTTGGGCAGGAAACTTCATGTTGTATACAATGCCTGGGTAAGGTGCTCAGTAGATAACTGTTCGAAGCATACAAAACACCATTGTCACAGGGTAATGAACTCATTACCACTGAAATAGAAAAATGCTATTCTTGGTTTGAAAAACTGAACTCTACAACAAACTCTGAAAGAAAGAGTGCTAATGGTATCCTCAAGACATAAATTTGCTTGAAAAATCTGTGATAAATTCCCAAGGAGGGATATATGCTCATTGAGATAAGCTATTTCTATATTTAAAAATTGAAAGACATATTTTTGCAATTAAAATAGTTTAATTAAATTATTGTGAAACTGCATATTTTCATTATATAAATGGCTAGGGAAGAACAAATCTGAAAATACATAAAAACATGTTTCTTTCGTATTATTTAGTCTCAAGCAACAGAGCTTTATTTAGGCAAAGTAATGCTATTGTCCAAATGCCTGAGCAACTGGTTTAATTTTTTATATTGTAGAAATGTGGAGAGCTCTAATTTCCCTTATCACTTCCAATAGATATCTAGAAGTATCTTTTTCCATCAAATTATTAAGTATTCAGAGAATTGGAAAAATATATATCACTCGAATATAACAAAGTTCAAATACCTTAGCAATACATTAATTCATAATTTTTTGCACCAAGAAAAAAACAGGTGAAAATAAATTGTCTGAAAAATTAAAATAGTGGTACAAATTTTTAAGAGAGAGGGACTGGATGATTATACTTATTCCCGTAAATGCTGTTGCATATATTGTACTCTGTTATTTGCCAGGTCTTAATAACATATTACATAATATGCCGTTAATCAGAGTTCTGGTTTGTGAGTCACAGTTTTATTCTGATATTTCAGGTGCCCTAATTTTTTTCCTATAAACTCATCTTATCCAAAAAAATTCTCCATGATTTGTTTTCACATTTTTGTTTTCTCCAAGACCAACAGCAGACTTGAAGTGCTTGTGAGAGAAAAATTTAGGGGAAACTTGTAACCTTTTTTTTGTTGTTGTTGTTGTTTGTTTTTTGTTTTTTTTGTTTTTTTTTTTGTCTTTTTTTTTTTACTTTCCTATCTCTTGATTTGTAACCAAAAACACAAAACAAACAAAAATACTTCATCTTGAGAGAAGATAAGATGGAGAATCAGTTCCATATAGTCACTGTAACCTAGGAATTAAGGCTCTTGAATCAGTGTATCTGCTGCTGGCAAGGCAGCAGGGCTGCAGGTCACAGGCTCCCAGCCCTGGAGGATGGTGCAGATGCCCCTCCTTCCTTCACAGCTTCGCCCCTTTTAGAAGGATATGTGCTGCTGGCTTGGAGCAAGGCCAAACACACCACTGGTGCTGGAGCATGTGGTTTTTGGGTGGGTAGGGGTATGATAATGATTCTATAACTAGTTACTCCCATTAATTTTTCTTTTTCGGGATTTCTTCTTGGCATCTCCACTTTGGGGATTGATCTCTTTTAGCTCTATCCCTTTTGATATTCTTGTTTCCTCCTTTGGACTGGATTTCTAGGGATTTTTCTGGTCCTTCCTCCCATCTAGTCTGGTACAGTACCCCTTCCTGCTTGACACGATGCAGTTAACTTGCTCTCACCCGTACACCACTGCCTCTGGTCTGTACTTGAGGGCTGTGGAGGAACAGCAGAATTCCCTTACCCTGTGCTCCCCACACCACCAGCCGCCAAAATAATCAACTGACCTCCTCCACTAACTTCCCAGCACCTATGAGGCTGTCCTCAGCAGTGGCTGTGCCTATTCCTTTCAAGGGATTCTGAAATTACTGCTCCACAACGGAAATGGGCCGTGCTAATCAGTATCTTCTCTCGTGTCCAACAGATAAAACGGCAATGTCGTGTTCTTCTGGGACATTATTAAGCCATACCAGAATAGGGACTGGCATTCCTTGTGCAAAGGGGACCATACTTCTTGTTTTGCCACTTAACCATCCTCTTCACCTGTGTTGGTTTGTGGAAGGGAGGGACGACATTGTAAGAGAACACATTCTAAGAAGATGGGGATTGTGGTGTAAAGAGCTCAAGAGAAGACATGGTTGGCAGATGCGTTGTCCTATGTTTACACCATAAAATCTCAACAGAACATTTATCGTGACAAGAAAAATGAATTATCTTTCACATTATTTCTAAATAATGGATAATATCTTTCACATTATTCTGAATATCCTGGATAAGATTTGCATCTGAGCTCATTCTCAGCAAAACACAGTAACAACCTGTGATTCGACAGAACCTAATACTCACGTAAGGCTCAGTGGATAATGTGGTGTCCTGAGGATCAACATACTCAACATTAGGTAAAGGTTATAAGGCAACAGCAAAGGAAAGATTATCTTTATCATTTCAATAGAAACGGATTCTAAGGACCAGTGGCACTTCAAGTAGTAAAAGAAGTGCTACCTTTTTACTGTGGTGGACATAAGAAATTAACCAGGAAAGGTGCATTTGATAATAAAGTCCATGAGGAGACTGATAGTTCCTAGATCTGAACAGAAGATGATATTCATGCACTGAATGAACAATAAACAAATAAATAGACACCTCTTCTCCATCCATCCTTCTAAGCCCAAATCGAAATTGGTAAGTCGCCATACTTTACATGAGTCCATGAATTTTGTTTATAAAGACAAAAGCCCCCAAAACAACAACAAATTACCCATGTTCCCATAGACACTGGGAGCTGCCCTGTCTACGTTCTGGGGTTTGGCCTCCTATTTGGTCCTTGAAGGGTCAGCACAGTGGTATCTTAGTATCCCTCCCAAAATGGAGCTGAGCTTGTCATGCAAGAAGCCGCAGGCTTGTGGTCATTCCAGAGAGTCATTTCTTCATTGGTGCCAACTACAGTACTAGGAGATGAAGTGCAGCTTGGGTGGGGAAGGAGGAGTGTCGAGCAAGGGACTGAAGAAACTGGGAGACTCTTTTCATGATTTACTTAATTTCTATGACAACTCCCACCATCATCAGCTTCCAAAATAGACCAACAGACCAAAGTGTTAAGGATTACAAGCAACCCCAAGACAAACCCCAAACGTTTCTCACTTGTAATTGTTAAGCCTTTCTTTTTTAGAAATCACAGTCACCACTGTTAGCAGGATTGCTATCAACAGCCTACTCAGTAAGATAGTAAATGAACATTTTCCTGATTTTCAGCAATTCTTAATGGGTCCAAAATGGAGTCTAAAGAAGTGGTAAGCCTTCCTGCATGTTAAAGAGATCTCCTCAAATTGGAATTTGACATATCAAGAGCTTGCTTAGAAAAGAAAGAACGAACCATATTAAACTCGGCCTCATCCCAACCCAGAAATTCAAACAAGACTGAGACATTTAGAGAAGGGGAGAAGTTATCAGGACTTCTCAGGCAAGCCATGTTGGATGGAAAGGAAAAAAAACAAAGTGCTCTCTGTATCTCTAAACCCAGGTGAGGGCAGCTACAAGAGAATTTCTCATCAAATAGAAAGAAGGTCCAAAAAGGGTTTCTGGATAATTGTTTGCAGGTCTATTTTATATTTATTCCTCACAGACCAATGCCAATAACGTTAAAATGATTCACATCCATCTAGCTCTATGTCTAAATATAGTGAATAAATGTTAGGAATATTGTGCTAGAATAGTTCTTCAATATCAATATAGACAATCATAAAATCATCACGGGAGCACCTGCGCAGCTCAGTTGGTTAAGCATCTGCCTTCAACTCAGGTCATAGTCCCAGGGTCCTGGGATCGAGCCCCTGCGTCAAGCTCCCTGCTTCTCCCTCTCCTTTGCTTGTGCATGTACACACACATTCTCTCTCTCAAATAAATAAATAAAATCTTCTAAAAAAAATCATAAAACCATTACAGTGATGGTGTCCAAGAGTGGAGTTGAGATTTGTAACCCCTCTCACTGATTCTTTCTGGCTTAGCTTACAAATACATTCTAAGAAATTCTTATTTACAGGTAGCCCAAAGTGTAGGCAAGTACAGGACAAACTTAAATAACTGCTGAGATAATTTATCATTTCCTTCATTCCTCCCTGCCTCTTTGTGTCAACTGGTCATGAATTGCATAGATTTACTTTCGATAATGTTAAAGCTCATGGGATAAGCACACAACTCTACTTCTTGTCATATAAATAGTATTTCCTGTTGAATTTTTGAAAAATACCTACATTGGGTTTAATTGGGCTTAATTGCTTAGATATATTTCCAGAGTCAGAGTTCAGTGTTCTGTTAACTGTAAAAAATCAATCAATGCTTATTGACTATCTCAAAAGAGAAAGCATGTCAAGTAGTGTGTCTGGAGTTGAATCTGGTTAAACTCCTGGCTGACATGTACAATCCATGAGATCTCCACCATGCCAAGTTTTTAATTTATAAAATGAAGAGAACAGACTCAAACAGTCATCTTGTGCTGCCTTATCTTCCATTACTTGCAATGACTGGCTTAGTTTTACTTAGAAGTCCAGCTGTTTTTCAGTCTGAGCAAGTGTCACACCCAAATTTTGGGGTCTATTAGCTAAGTGTCAAAACCCTTTCCTTATACTCGTCAAATCCATACAATTTAGATGCTAGCAGAAAAGCCGAAGGTCTGCTTTACTTTGACCCTAGAAAAGACCTCTCCTTGGACACCCACCTTGGATCATCTCTGGCTGACTGAGACCAAGATGCTTCCTGAGCAGGAATGATCACCCTTACCCTAAGAGCAGAGCATACCGCAGGAGTAAATATCAATGGATACTAACTACCAGTGAACATCACTTGAGCGAATATTATGCCTGATGAGCTAGGAATGGAGGAAAAGATATTGGGAGTCTAAGAAGAATGCATTAGAAATGCCAGGAGCCTCATAAAAATTGTGTGTTGCTCTATTACTATTCTCCCTTTACTGAGTTTTGTTTTCTGATCTCCAAAGAAATGTTTGGCCATTTAATGAAAATTACCTTTTTTAGTTATAAGAATACCACAGTTTTATATGTAAAATATTAGCTTTGTACAGTTCATACCAGGAAGAAAAATAAACCATCTTCCTCTGAAAATTTTAAAAATTATAAGAACCTACCACAGTTCCTACATAAGATTCACTATTTAACTATATATTTGGAAGGGGTTAAAGAAATTATGATATTAAAAACATATTTTTTTTCTTCTGCTGGACAGCTACAATACATTTGACTTGGTTTCTTCTTGTTCATTCTCTCCTCTGGCCGAATTAATCTTTAATGCTAAACTTGTTTTGGGGGATTTGTTGGGTTAAGACTGGCAAAGCTCAATTTATTTAACCATCTCATTTCTGCTTATTAACAAGCATCGACATCTTACTTTCCTAAATCTTTCTCCTTGTAGAAAATTCATTCTTTGAAAAGGTGAAAGAAGAAAGGAAATTAATAGAAAAACAATCTCTCCTCTTAGAGGTAAGCCAACGTTTTGGTCATAAAATGCAAGAGTATTCACTATCAAGCATATTTGAAGATTTAACCATTTTCTAAGACCACCATGAATACCTTCATAAGGAATAAGATATCCTTTTGACACTTAAATTTATGCATTTAATGTTATCTCATGAAAGATAATTTGTCTAATGTCTAGAATAAAGATAGTGAGGAATCAGTTTCACTTCAGGTAACTGTCCCACAAGGCACTGACCTGATAACTTGGTTACTGAAAGCCACAGGTAGGGGCTATTAACAATTAACTAAGGTAAGCAGCAACTGTGACCTGTGATAAGAATGACCTTGTTTAATAATACAGTTCACAGGTGAGCTGTGAGGCTTAAGGAGCACTAGCCTTAGAACAAGTCTACATGTGCCCTAATGTATGTGTGTGCACAGAATAATTACAGTGTTCACCAATTTTATTCCAATATTTGCAAGAAATTTTATTTTTCAATGACAGAATCAGTCACAACGAAGTTTATTTTACATGCCTGAATTTCATGAAATAATATGCAACTTACTTCCTTATGAGAGCTAAAATAAGTCTGTGATTTCAGGAACACTATCTTATAAATTTCATGTCATATCCAAAATATTTAGCCTCCAAAATATTTTATATCCCAACAATCGTGTTTCGCATTCCACAGTAAGTATTCACTTAAGCATTTCTGTTCTTTCTATCATTGAAGTAGAAGAGGAAAATCATAAATATTGCAGTATTTGTTCGATGAGCAAGTGGAAATGTACTATCTGATGCACTGTTTTCTTTCCTTCTTTTTATTGGTCTGACTTGAGCAATCATCCAGATTTTGATCAATTAGATATTCTGAATGATAGTGATATTGCACTGCAGAAAATACGGACGCAAAAAAAAAAAAAAAGTATTTGAAGTTTGAGAAATAAAAACGTGAGATCTTAGTCTTTCCATCACTCACGTGAGCAAACATGTGAAGATCCTAACCTGAAATGACTTACTTAAGTACAGAAGCTCTATTTTCTGCTTATTGGGGATCTGCAGGGCTCAAGAGAAGACAGGGAAACCAAGGTATCTGCTGGTGCCCCAAACAGTTCCTGAAACATGGTCTTAAACAACCTTCTGCATTACAAGGTTTTTCAACACACTTAATCTGCCTTGGGTGCTTTGTTTATCTCCAAGTGGGGAACAGAGTAAGCAGAATCCTAAAAATTACATCCAGTGGAACTGCTTTTGACTGAAATACTGTTACTGTCTTGAGGAACACTAGTGCCCCACAAACACAGTTTGGGGAATGCTGGGCAGTAGATCTGTGTTTGAAATAACCAGTATTTATGTGGTATTAAATCCTTGAGACTATCAGATTGTTCAGACAAAAGACAGACTAGAATGGAACTTTGCAAAAGAACACTGGTTGGGGTGCCCGGGTGGCTCAGTCGTTAAGCATCTCCCTTCGGGTCAGGTCATGATCCCAGGGTCCTGGAATAGAGCCCTACATCGGGCTCCCTGCTTGAGGAGAAGCCTGCTTCTCCCTCTCCTTCTCCCCCTCCCCCTGCTTGTGTTCCCTCTCTCACTGCTCCTCTCTCTCTGTCAAATTAATAAACTCTTTAAAAAGAAAAAAAAAAAAAAGACCACCACCTGTTTCGGGACAGGTAGAGTGTTATATTGAGTATATTATGCATGTCATAGACTCACAGACTTTCTAAATTAGAACAGAGATTGTATAGTTGAACTTCCTCACTCCGTAACCTGCTCAATTAGGGACTGAGCAATTAGCTGGCTTATTTAAAGGTGCACAACTAGGTTCCTGGTTCCTCCTCAAAATCAACATAGTAGCCTAAGGAAACTTGCCATAAATAAAAGTAGCAACTTCTGGTCACAAGACATTAAAGCGTGTTAAAATAACTTCTTAGTATATCAGATGAAGGAATCCACTGGAACCTTCCTTACTCCGTGCAATTTCTCATAATGAGGGAGAAATGTTTTAGCTTGACCAAGTAGACGATACCCCTGCTAGTGCCCACCACACAAAGATAGTGGGCGTGACAATGATAGAAAGATGGAGAGAAAAAGAAAATCCCCACATTTTGCAGTTTTATGTAGCTTTTCATGGCTTCGTTTGAGAATGAAGAATACAGAAGAAAATAGAGTAATTTATTTTCATTTCTCTTGACTCCTCAACAATGAATTTTTTTTTCTCTTTAAGCAAAGGACACTATGTAGGTCGCCTTAAAATAATTCAAAATGGTATAATCCAACTTCCAGCAGCATTTCACTCTCTGTTTTTAGAGATTTTATTTTTATTTACTTGACAGAGATCACAAGGAGGCAGAGATAGAGGGGGAAGCAGGCTCCCTGCTGACCCTGAGATCATAACCTGAGCTGAAGGCAAAGGCTTAACCTACTGAGCCACCCAGATGCCCACCACTCTCTATTTTTAGATTAAAAAAATCAACCATAAGAAAGGACTGGCTACTTATTCAGCACACTCTAAAAACGACAGTTTTGGAGCTGCTGGGAATCCAGTTTCTTTTCCTCACAGTCAACAGTGTTTGCTCACATGAAACAGGCCACGGCACCTCTACCTGCTGCACAACTGTACCTTTGATCTGTTTTCATTTTCTACCTAATTAAATGTAAATATCATTTTAAATTATAAGCCAATGGAACGAAGTGTCATTTTCCCGTCCTTCTCTACATCTTCCTTATTTCCTGGAGCAGGTGCCATAATAGATATTCAACATAAATACCTGAAAAATTGAGATAACAGTAATATTGCCCTCACAGTCTTACTGAGAAGCTTAAGTGAGATATTATATGGGACCAGTCTCTATAAAAAGTAAAGCCCTACTTACACATAAGGGATTGTTATTATGATTACAAATGTTAACAGTATTGTTTAAAAGACAATGCTGTAGGAGTGCATGGATGGCTCAGTTGGTTAACGGTCTGCCTCTTGATTTGGGGTCAGGTCATGATCTGTGTCGTGAGATCAAGCCCCTAGCAGGGCTCCACTCTGGGCTCACTGGGTGTAGAGCCTGCTTGAGATTCTCTCTCCCTCTCCTTTTGCCCTTCTCCCATCTCTCTGTCTCTCTAAAAAATGAAATACTTAAAAAAAAATTTTAGGTGCACCTGGGTGGCTCAGTCTTTAAGTATCTGCCTTTGCCTCAGGTCATGATCCCAGGGTCCTGGGATCGAGCCCCACATCGGGCTCCCTGCTCAGTGGGAAGCCTGCTTCTCCCTCTCCCACTCTCCCTGCTTATATATTCCCTCTCTTGCTGAGTCTCTGTCAAATAAATCAAAAGTATTTAAAAAAAATTTCTTAAAAAATTTTTCTTAATTTAAAAAATTAAAAAACAATGCTGAAACAATGTAATGGAATGAAAAAGAATCAGAACATTTATAAAGCATAAGAGCACAATTCTTGGCACAGAATAATTCTTCAAAAGTGGTTTTTGAATCAAATATAAAATCAAAACAGCAGAAACAGAACACAGTGGAATGTGGGTACAGAATAAAAGATGAGTCCGAACCTCATGAAATTAATGTGGAAAATGAGTATTAAGGTAATTTCTTTAAAAGGTGAGAGATATAATTTCATAATTTGGTGAAGACAACGTAAGGAAAATTGCTAACATTGGCAAAGCGAAAACTGGCAGGAGTAATTATGAGCAGGGAACTATAATAATAATGTACAAAGAATCAGGCAGTAACTAACGTATCATAATTATGGTGAATATTTGTGATAATGATAAGGCTAGAGACTTCTCTGCGTACAGATATAAGAAAACGGGGCCAGGAATTGAATAAGAGGTAGTTCTCTTCCACACAATTTTTCAAAGGTGATCTTTGCTTCACTTTCAAGATCCCTTCTCATCTGTTTTCCAATGTAATCTTTCCTTTCAACTCCAGAATTAGACAACTAATTATTTAACATCCACACGTGCATGACTCAAAATTAACACATTCAAGAATGAACTACCGCTTCCCTGCACCCAAAACCTTGGTGCCCCGAGTCCCTTTTCATCTCACAAAATGACACTACATTTCACCCCCTCATTAGGCTAGTAGGCTCAGAATCATTTTTAACTCCTTCATCTCACTCATAACTCAAATTGAAACCATCAGCAAATGCTATCACCTTTCCTAACAGAATATATCCTAGAACTGTGAATGTAGCATTTCTCACCATTCCTATACTACCGTGCGAGTCACACCCACAAATTCCAACAGCTTCTTAAATGGACACCATGCTTTCTCTCTCACCCTCCACTGTCTATAGTCCAAACAGCAGCACAAATTACTCTTAAAACATAAAAAAGCTAATGCTACTCTCTTGCTCGAAGTCCTGCAGTCTCACTTTGAATAAAGTCCAAACTTCATCCCATGACTTAAAGAATGACATGAACACCACCCTTACCTTCGACCCCTACATCACTTCCTCTATTTCCCCCCTAGCTTCCTGCTCTCCAGCCACAGTGGCCTCCCTCATATCCCTGGACACCAGCAACACATTCCCACTGGGGGCACTTTTGCACTTGCTCTTCCTTCTATCTGGCCACACTCTTCCCCTAGACAGTCACATGCTTCCTTCCCATTTCTGCTCAAATGTCACCCATTCAGAAAACCCTTCTCTCACATCTCATCTAATTATTAACCTTAAGCATTCCGTGTCCCCTTACCAAGCTTTCTTTTTCTTCGTGGCAATTACCACTGCAGACCCTGCCTTTTGTAGAAATTGCAAATTTGCTTATAATATGTCTGTCCCGGTTATAAAGTAAGCAGCATGGGACATGCCATCTGTCTTACTACTGTGTTCCAAGTACTAGCTTGGAATATAATGGACACTCAATAGATGTTTGAGTATAACACTTAGTCTCCAGAGCTCTACTTTTTAATCAAGACTGTATGTGTTTAATATTTGTGATTCTTATATATTACCATCATTTGAAGAAAAAGACTAACTGAATCCTGCAATTTTTCAACAGTACCCATAGGGCATACACTTAGCATTATAGAAGTGAGTCATTACGTGACCCACCGCACATACTTCCAAGTGAATCTGTGTTTACAGCCCTGCACATGAGCCTTCAAGGCAAGGGACTGTTCCTCATTGAACCTAATGGCCTGCCCCAGCTTACTGACTTAGCTATGGTCAGCCCCCACACACCACCTGCCTGAAAAACTGAGCAAAACCAATCTTATTCACCTCAAGAGTTCAGAAATAATGAATTTTGGGATTGAAATAAACCAAGCTGGATGATCAGAAGAGAATGGAAGCAGGAGTAGTCATTGTAGGTGTTCCGCAAGCAAAATCCAACAAGTAGGATGATGACCAAATATGCTGAGAGATGCCGAGATTTCTGAGTGAGATTCCAGGAGAGTCCTAAGAGGGAGACAGGGAAGAGGACACCTTCCCAATTCCAGCCTTTGTATATCTTAAAATTAATTCTGCTTTCTTTAGGCATTGAGGTAGACTGCTCTTCTTTGAACCCAAGAGAGCCATAACTAGTCTGCCTAATTGTAGACTAACAACTACAGAGCATGGAATATCACCCATAGTCTTCTTTTGCTTTTAACCAATGGCAATTACAGGTTAAGTGGCAGAGTTCTGTTAATGGTCTATGAACCTCATCTAGCTTCACGCGTATCTGTAATCACACAAGGCGCTTTACTTACCTGCTCCTTTTCCATGAAGTCAGATGTTGTATTCACCTTATAAAAAGTCAAATGAAACCAGCTACCAATAAAAATTCCAGGAATGAATGTTTGAATTAGAATTTCAGAGGCTATTTGCTGCCTAAGCCATACTTCCCAAGGTTAGCTCTTAATTAGCAAAGCAAAATATAGATTTGAAGCAATTATCTGGATAATTCAAGCAAAAACATTGCTTTGACTTGAATTGCCTGAGTAATTGCAAGTTAATAATCTCTTCACTTCCTAGCAAGTCAATTGTCCAGGTAATAGAGACAAAGCATGGTGGTAGCTTAAATTACCCAAATAATTGCATGCTTACTTTACTCAACCTTATCAATGAGTCCTGGCTATAATGTAAAGAACATTAGTGGAGAAATGACATGAGTTGATAGCTAAGGTCAGACCAATCAATGAGAGGTGAAAGGTCCCAGGACAAAATCAAGAAGGTTCTGTTAGGGAACACAAGGTGTGTGGAACAGGGACTGCTCAAATGGGCAGACCTATGTTACTTGCAATGCCACTTGACAGGTAAGGGAATGGCAGTGGCAAATGACATTCTCTGACGATGAGAAATTCTCATACATGTGAGATACTTGGGGAATGAAATGGCCTTCCAAAATCCCAGTCACTAAGCACTAGGCTTAGCTATTGATAATGTCACAAAATTTTAAAAATTTAGGAACTTTAAGTCCAAAATAATGTCACTCCTGGGCTTACACATTGAATAATTTTAAATCCATTACTATTTTTATCTATTTATATATTTTATCTATAATTAACTCTTAATAAAATTACATTCAACAAACTAAAAGCACAAAGAAATACTCCTCACTTATAACTGATTTTTATAAGCTTTTTTTTAAAGTGTGATTTCCTCAATTAACCTTTCTCTAATACTACTTCACAGGGGGAAAAAAAAAGAGGTGACCTTCTAAATATAAATAATCGGTGCTGCACTAAATCAACAACGACTACATTTCTGGAACGGAGGGCATTCATGAAACACTGACTGTATATCTACATTGCTTTAAATCCATCCTCCAGTAAAATAATTTTGCTGAAAGGCTGCCAGCCCTGTCAGATATTGGACATTTATGTTGTGAAGTTAATAACGAAATTATATTTTAAGATATACTGAATTATCACATTCATTCAAAAAGCTTTTACTACACACCTATAGTGTGAGAACAAGTGTGCTTTCACTTACATTATCACATGAATTTCTCTGCACTACAAAGCAAGTCATATATCAGGGTATCTCACCATGAGCTATTTTACTTTCTGTTATTAAAACTCTAGCTTTAACATGAAAGCAAAATAGAAATAAAAACAGGGCAGTGATAGCTAGTACCTGGATGTTAGTCCAGTCTCTGCCAAGCAACTATGTTTTCTTTTTTTTTTTTTTTAAGGTTTTATTTATTTATTTGACAGACAGGGATCACAAGTAGGTAGAGAGGCAGGCAGAAAAAGAGAGAGAGGAGGAAGCAGGCTTCCCGCTGAGCAGTGAGCCCGATGCAGGACTCCATCCTAGGACCCTAAGATCATGACCTGAGCCAAAGGCAGAGGCTTCAACCCACTGAGCCACCCAGGCGCCTGCAACTATGTTTTCTATACAGTGAGCCTACTGATAAAGAACACCAAGGTTTTCCTCCTGCTAAAATTTCTGACCCTCTTTATTATTACCAAATCAGTAATATACTCTGTATGCTATCAATGATGGTGATCATTATTTATAATGTTGCCTACATCTCTTTGCTTACATTCCATGAGTCAAACGAATCTCCCTGATCATATTTGCAAGAGATCTGCTCTCGTGAAAGAAAGATTTGGGAAAGAAAACCCGAGATATGCAGTTAAGGGAGTGGTTTAGAATTGCTTGAGGTTTCTAAGCAGGGTCGGGCCTGGTTAGTACTTGGATGGGAGAATTGCTTGAGGTTTTGTTGTTGCTGCTGTTGTTGTTGTTGTTTTGATATGTAAGCATTGCTTCTACTTTAATTTATAGATCGCTATAAATGACAGTATACATGGAGATATGCCAAGTTACTCACGTCTCCATATAGTATAGATTATTTTTCCTCTTTGATTGCTCTAAATTACCAACGTTCCTTCGCTTTTATTTTAGAACACACATATCCATGTTTGAAGATTCAATTTTGTAACTTACTGTTCCTAACGCACACTGGGTCAGATACA
Organism: Mustela putorius furo; assembly: GCF_011764305.1. Taxonomy (NCBI): domain Eukaryota; kingdom Metazoa; phylum Chordata; class Mammalia; order Carnivora; family Mustelidae; genus Mustela; species Mustela putorius. Next base: position 2,801,686 of record NW_025421577.1, read on the forward strand.
GATACTAGGTGAACAAATTTCTTAAGGTCACGCAACCTGCTGTGAAGGCAGGCAGTGAGACCTTATCAGAGTAGATCAGCAAGGCATGGCACAGCTCTGAGTTTGCGTAAGAGGAGGCAGAAGGTACAAATAATTGATATGCCAAATCAGGTAAGGGATCGCTCTGGAAGCCACACTGGGCTACAGAACCAGCGTGTGTTTGCTCAGAAGTCTGCCTTGATCATTTTCCTCCCTTTTTGCTCAAGGAATGCAACATCTCCAGACTGATTGATCCCAGGGAAGAAGTCAAATGGGCTGCATGACCTATTTTGTGGCTCAGGTACCAATACCACAAGAGCAATTACATTCAATTAGATGCCACCCATCAGGCAGTTTTTACTGGGTCTCTGGTAAAGTGTGTCTGTTTGCCTCCGTGCGTACACACACACACACACACACGCACACACACATGCACACCTCTCTCTCTCTTTTTTCCATTTTCCCTCTCATCCTCTCATTCACCATATAGCCACATGTCACAGTTGGCCCCAATTTGGCCCTAGAGTCTTGTCAACTATCTCACTGTGAGGCCATTCGGAAGGGTTCATCGGGAAGGGTGTTATTAGGAAAGTATTCCCATTTGCATTTGCTTCAATTTGGCTCTGGCTCTGTACACATTTGTTGTTTTTTCTTTCTTTCTTTCTTTCTTTCTTTCTTTCTTTCTTTCTTTCTTTTAACTGCTATGCGTGTTAGAGGGGAAGTTGGATGACATTTTATTTATTTTAAGTTGTCTCTTTTTTTCCCCTAAGAGCGGCAAAAGGAAGGATGTTTTTGAGAATAACCTTTTTTTAGTTACTGATTTCCACAAGTGAAAGCTTTTTCTTATATTTGAATAATTCCTTTTGTAAAACAGACAATTTAACTTTGAAAAACAGCTGCTATACACCCTTCCTGACTACTCCCACAGCAATTTTCTCTCCATAGGGTGTCCCAGTGCTGCACATTACCTTATAAAAAGTAGTCTCAAGAGTGCATGGGTAACCTAATGAAGTCTTGTAACTGACACTGGCCCTTTCCTTTCCTAAACTTCACACTGAAAGTATCATGTGACAATCCCACAAAAGGGAACATGAAAGTGCACTGAATTTCTCAGATGGTGCGTTTGTGTTGTTGTTGTTGACATCTGTCTTTTTCCATTTCTCAGGTTCAAGTATTTACTATGTATCTGTATAGACAGGTGATGCTGAAACATACAAGTTATGTAACTTCAAGGTGTTACCCATCATGGAATATAAACTAAGGATATAAACTCTTTGCCTCTAACCCAAAACATAATGTTCCCTCTGAGAGGAGGAAAAAATATCTTCTCATAAAGGATCTGAAGAAGACACCCCGAGGATATGCCATTTAAGGGAGAGGATGTTTAGGGGTTCTGCATGTGAGATTAAAAGTTGGGAATCCAAGGCAAACAGTGGGACCAAAGTAAAGAAAGCACCAGCTGAGGTAACTTACTAGGAAGCCACCTGTTTTGATGAAACCATAGAAAAAAAATGTTGTAAGAGAAGGCTTGAAGATGAGGCAAGATTCATTTGTAGTAGGTCTTGAGTATCCATCGTCCACAAAACAGAAAGGATGAAGCTGATGTTCAGGGAGAAGGAAAGATAGAGACCATGACCATGATCCTCCAAAAAGAAAGAATTTAAGAAAGTCAATCCCTCGTAGCGTTCATATCCTACTTCCAACTTCTGATGCCCACACACATGACCTTCTCTGCATAGGTCTAGGACATCCCTCTGTGTATATGTGTGTGTGTGTGTGTGTGTGTATTTTAATTCACATGCACACAGGCTCACATATCATAATCCTCCCTTCTTATTTTCTCAAAATACTTGTAGTGGTTTTTTTTTTTTAACTTGCAAATGAAGAAACAGTCATAAAACCAAAAATGAAACAGGGGTCATGGGAATCACTCACACACCTGAGTAAACAGCAGTGGCTCCTAGAAACAGGACATGAAGAAGATACAAAGGTATTGCCTGCCAGATGCAGGATGGCTTAAAAGTGTGAAGCAAAGAAAGAAAGCTGAGAATAACCAACAGGAAAACTAACGGCCTAACAATTAGAGAAGAAATCATGTGCTCACTGCTTCACAGCAACTTCTAACTGCATAGATCAAAGCCGTCACCTAGGGTACTGCAGAATCTGAATGAATCCATCCCAATTTCTTACAGTTGAGGTTTTGGTCTTTAATTTTTTTTTTTTTATGTGAATGTTTTGGAGGTAAGAGGAAAAGGCTTCTACATGCATCCTGAATTACAAAAGTAAAAAACGGAATTTAATGTATTTTCAGCTCTATTCACCACCAAACCCTAAGGCCATCTCAAGAGGACACATCAGCTGGAGAAGCAATGTGGTCTTCGGCAGCCGTCAGATGTCAGGAAGCATCAGATAATCTAGGCAGCACAGTTAAGATGCTGTTTTCCTAGGCTTCACCCCTATGTATTTTGATTCCACAGATCAAGTGTGTGGCCAAGAATCTCCAAGAATTGTTAATTCTTAACAAATATTCCCATTGATTCTGACACAGAGGGTCCCAGAAGGGAGCCTGGAGAATGCTTATCACTGATCTTTACCAGGCAGCTCGGGGCAGTAGAATCATCACTGGTCTGTACATCAGAAGTCACAACTTTTCTGAGGCTGATTATTCCAACTAAGAAATAGTCATTCTATCCTTCCCATTTTAGTTATTGTCAAGTTAAAATAATATAATAAACTATAATTACAGTATTTCTTGATCACTATTCGTGTTACAAATCACTGGAGTGAAAGCGTGTTGATTCCATGGGAAAGTGCCCTGAATATCAGAGTAGTATGTAACTGCAATTCTTTTTTTTTTTTATGTTTTTCTTTCTTTCTTTTTATTAACATATAAGGTATTATTTGTTTCAGGGGTACAGGTCTGCGATTCATCAGTCTTACACAATTCACAGCTCTCACCATAGCACATACCCCTGCCAATGTCCATCACCCAGCACCCCATCCCTCCCACGCCAGCAACCCTCAGTTTGTTTCCTGAGATTAAGAGACTCTTAAGGTTTGTCTCCCTCTCTGGTTTCGTCTTATTTCATTTTCCCCTTCCATCTCCTATGATCCTCTGTCTTATTTCTCAAAGTCTTCATATGAGTGAGATCACATGGTAATTGTCTTTCTCTGATTGACTCGGTTCATTTAACATAATAACTGCAATTCTTAACAGGTATGAATTAGGCTATAAAATCAAATGTTTGCAGGGGAGGATCCTCTCTTTGTTTTGATATAAAACGGGTTTCCTTTCTCAAGGCCTCATTCTTTCTCAGTGGTCAAGGGTTAACAAAATTATGACATTTCCAGGTATTCTTTTTTCTTTTAGTTTAAAACTTCATTTCCTTTGGGTAAATATTCGGTCATATTTGAGTATTATTATTTCCATCACTAGCCACAGCACTTTACTTCCCCCTGTCTTAAGGCCTTCGCCTCCTGCTCTTACTTCCTTCTCAGGCTGCCGGTGTCCCTTTCTACCAGAGCTGCAGGTGGGAAAAGGCAAGTGGGCTTATAGGATGGTCCTCCCTCAAGGACAGACACTGCATATGTGGCCTGGGTGGTCCTTTGCCTTCTGCTGTTACTGTCAAACCTCATTCCATGCCTGGGACTGGCTGGGTCAGCCTGGACCGCAGTCAAAGCTGTCCCCTTTTAGGAAGCAGTCTATGTATGTGGGCCCTGATGACCCTGGCCGCAGGGAAGTATGGCTGCCCACCCCCAAAGAAACCCACTGCTGAGGGGGTTCCACACAGGTGTTCTGGGGCCAGAGCTCCATTGTGATGGGTGGCCCCCTGTGGTGGCTGGGAAAACGGTTCGCCCTTCCAGACCTTTTCACAGGTGACTGTAAGCCTATTGGAAATCTAGAATCAAACTGAGCCCTGGGAAACTAGGGACTATCTCTGTCTTCTTCTACCAAGTTCTGTCTCTCCCCAAACTCTGCTATCCACATTAACAATCTACTGTACTTAACTCTAGGCAGGTTTTGTTGTCAAGCAAACACCCCCAGACTCTAGTCCCCTGTACCCAGAATAGCCCCCCAAATGTCCAGCACTGACTCTAGTGGCCTCCATTTCTAAGGGGAGACAGTTTGAACACACACCCCCAACCACAGGGACCAAGAGAACTCCAGTCTCCAACTTTCTTCTACAGCTGCTCTCTTCCCCTAGCTAAACTGTCTTTTTATAGGTCTTGTTGTAGTAAATTAATTTTGCCTCATTTGGTTTGAAACATAGACTTCTGAGGTACCTGGGTGGCTCAGTGGGTTAAGCCTCTGCCTTCGGCTCAGGGTCCTGGGATCGAGCCCCACTTTTGGTTCTCTGCTCAGGGGGGCCAGCTTCCCTCCCACCCCCCGCTTCCCTCCCACCCCCCGCCTGCCTCTCTGCCTACTTGTGATCTCTCTCTCTCTGTCAAATAAATAATTAAAATCTAAGGCGGGGGGTGGCCTCCCTTCAAAAAAAAAAAAGAAAGAAGGAAAGAAAGAAAACAAAAACAAACAAACAAACCCATAGACTTCTGACACCAGGGTGGAATATTCCTAAAAAATAATATATATATATATATTTAACTCTTTGGAATTTTTTTATTCCCTGCTGTGTGCTGTCTCCCAGGAACCATGCATGTTTAGTGTGGCTACCAAACAGGATAGGGAGCATGCTGACTCCTTAAACATAACAGCAACAAGTGATTTTAAAAGAAGGAATTAAATATATTGCTTATGCTTTAAGGCATTTATAACTGAGTGGATGACGTGGGCAGATAATTATAACACAATGTGCTGATTCCAATAATAGAGATTTGGACAGGATTATCCTGGAGTTCACCATGGGGCCCCTAGGACCAGACTGAGAACTCTGGGAACGTATCTGGGAGAAAGTACGGAGCAGCGCAAGGAGGTATAGTACAGCGGCGCGGAGAAGGGTGACCAGAACGACCAGCAGATGCAAAGGCGGAGAAGCAGGAAGACGCAGACACTGTGCGCACGAGGAATGTGGAAGAGGTGTGGGATCAAATGGAAGCTCAAGGAACAGGTTTTCCAGACAACAGTTAACAGCGAACATTCTATGAGTCCACATTCTCTGTTACTGTCATCAGCAAGTTGTGTTGTAATAGCTTGCCACAGGCAGCCATTGGGTTGTAAATGCTGTGACTGTAGAAGCAGTCTGTTTGAGTTTGCCTTTCATCAACATGTTTGTATCAGTGACACCTATGACTGCAACTTGGTAGAGGCTCCAAAATTTTTAAAACTAATTTACCAATATATTAATTGCGTTAAAACCAATGCAATTACAACAACCAATACTAGATAATGAAATTCTGCCTCCAAGATTTGTCATATAGTACATGAAAACTTAAATCGAAAAAGTCGCCAACAGGGGCGCCTGGCTGTCTCAGTCGATGGAGCGTGCAAAACCTGTCCTGGGGATCATGAGTCTGAGCCCCATGTCGGGCGTAGAAATTACTCAAAAAACAAAATAAATAAAATGTAAATAAATAATAAGGAAAGAAAAAGTCACCAACCAGGTGCCAAAGCGCTGACATTAGATCCTTGCTCCTGGGAGCTCCAAGATGGTTGGTCAGAGTAGCTTTTCTGTCTACTGGGAAAGACACAGACAATTCTAATCACTGTGAGAAGGGTTCTCTGAGACACACAGAGTGCTATGGGGACATAGGCAAACCCTACTTAGGAAAGTCAGAAAGAAACATTCACGCAGAGTGGATTCGAAGACAAAGAGCTTGCAAGGCAAGGGAAGTCACGGACTGTGCCAATGCAGAAGATGCTGAAAATCCCAATCTGAGGCTCCCTGCTGGGCTGGTGTGGCTGGAGCATGGTTTATGTTGACTGTGGTAGGAGGTAAGGCAGGAAGAGGCTGTCACATGATGAAGAAAGCTCATAACATTTATGAGCACCTACCGTGTTTCGGGATTCGGCAGGAAGCATAGACGGTGCATGGAGTCCACATTTGATTCTCCCAACTTGGGTGTTAGGAGCCGTGTATATGGTGTAAAGAGCTTTGCTCAGAATTTCGTCCATTACTGTCCATTATGCAATGAACAAAAGTCGGTTAATACTGGTTATATGTATTGATTATTAAATTTTGACTGCATAGAACTTCACAGTGGTGATTATTAAAAACCTGAAGCCAGCAAATACAGCCCAAGTTAAGCCTCAGGGAGTTAAGAACCAATCCCAGGAACTGGTTTAAGACTAAGTCTCACCTTCAAAGGAGATCCCTAGAGTCCTCCTGCTAAAACAGGATATGAATCCATGTGCTTCCCGCCTGAACTCAATGCCATGCTAAGCTTTCAAATGGTACTTCTGCTCTGATTCCCAGTCTGCACAATAAATGTCCACCGGAGCAAATCCTGTGAGATAACACAGGATTTATCCGGTAACTACTATTCCTCGCCCTGGGGCTCCATTTCTCACCTGATGCTGAATTAGAACAAAGTACCTTAACTCTTTCCCCTCATCATGTCTCTTTCCCCTCATCATGGCTTAGCTTAGGACCCAAATCATCCCCTTAAAACTTGGAACTTGCAATTGGTACCAATGCTTACCCTCTTTAAGGTCAACTTAAAGGTCACTCTCCCTGAACACTGGCCCAGATAACTCTCCTTGTATATTTTCTTTTCAGACCAGGTCATCCCATTGCTTCTTCATGCCTTCTGCCCAAAGCCATGAAAGCTATAGAGTTGACCATGCTTCATAAGTAAATAAACAATGTAATATTATATTATATAGCATAATATAGTATAATATAATATAATGTTTACATGTGATACGTTAACAGAACAATAGTCTGCCCAAAATGTCCACATTGTAATCCCTGGAGCCTGTGAAAACAGGCTCTTTGCTGATGTGATTAAATTAAGGATGGAAGATGCTTGAAATGGGAAAATTATCCTGGATTGTCAGATGGACCTAAGTAATCATAGGGAGCCTTATAAGATGGATGTAAGAGGGCCAGAGTCAGACAACGAGACGGGAATATAGAGTCAGAGTGTGGAGTGAGGCACATACAAATCAGAGGAAGCAATCTGGAGCCAAGGAGTGCACGTGGCCCCCAGAGACCAGTTAAGGGCTCAAACACAGGTTCTCCGCTGAACCCAGTAGAAGCATGTAGCCCTGCTGACACTCCTTTGTGACTTCTGGCTTCCAGAACTGTGAGATAAGTATATAACAAATAAGTAATAAATAATAATAACATATAAGTATATAATAAACATAAACAGAAGATATTATTATATAATAATATAATGGTATATTATATACTATGTTGTATAATATGTAATGTATTTATATAAGTATATAATATATAAGCATATAATAAATATATATTATATAAATACAGTATGTATGATACATAATTATATAATAAATGTATAGTAAACATACATAATAAATTTGTATTGTGTGAAACTACGAAGTTTGTCGTCATTTGTTAGGGCAGAAATAGGAAATTAATACACTGCTGCATCTTGCTGAAAGAAAGAAAAGGTATGCAATATATGACAGCAAAAACCTCAATGTTTAAAGATTTTGTTTGAAAGAGAATTTACGGGGGGCACCTGGGTTGCTCCGTCAGTTGAGTGACCTACTCTTGGTTTCAGCTCCGGTTATGATCGCGGGATGGAGCCCTCCTCGGGCTCTGCGCTACGCAGGAAATCTGCTTGAGATCCTCTTTCCTTCTGCCCCTCTCCCCACTCCTGCCTACTTGTGTGCTCCCTCTCTCTCTCGCTCTCTGTCTCTCTCTGGAATGAATAAACACACCTTAAAAAAGAAAGAAAGAAAGAAAGAAAGAAAGAAAGAAAGAAAGAAAGAAAGGAAGGAAGGAAGGAAGGAAGGAAGGAAGGAAGGAAGGAAGGAAGGAAGAAAGAAAGAAAGAAATTACAGAACTCCATTTCCATCCTTGACAGTAATTGCTATCTAACAGGTTAAATTTATGACACAACTGTTTCAACTGCTTCAGGAACTAAGCCGCACACAGCACAGGACAATAACCTTTGGCTGAAGGGAAACACAAGTCCTGGGACACACCGAGTTTCTACTCCAAGAATAATACAGCTTCAGTGAGTTCCTGTGACATTCAAGTAAGATTTTATAAATGCCACAACTTAGGCAAAGGGAAATGTCTCATAAGAAGGGTCACAATTAAAGACTAAGTTTTATAAAAACTGAAGTAGTTTCATCAAACCAAAAGTAAAACCAATCCTGACAGAATAAAAGAGATACAATTGCCTCACTTATCAACATTCAACAACTTTTAAGGGAAGATGACCTAATTCAAACTCCCTACAACATGTTACACACAATACATACCAAATAGTCAACACTACTAGGAAATAAAACTACCAAGTAGAAAATATATCCCCATCTAGGAGGACAAAAATCTCTCCAATATACACTGACCTTGATACAACCCAGGTATCTGAATTAGCTTGTAAGAGTTTTGTCACTTTACAGGGGTGCCTGGGTGGCTCAGTGGGTTAAAGCCTCTGCCTTTAGCTCAGGTCATGAACCCAGGGTCCTGGGATCGAACCCCACATCGGGCTCTCTGCTCAGCGGGGAGCCTGCTTCCCCCTCTCTCTCTGCCTGCCTCTCTGCCTACTTGTGATCTCTCTCTCTCTGTCGAATAAATAAATAAAATCTTTAAAAAAAAAAAAGAGCTTTGTAGCTTTACTAAATATGTTGAAGAACTTAAAAAGAAAAAAGAAAGCCACAGTGAAGAAACAAAGAATCACAATGTACAGAGGCAAATTATGGATGAAAAAGGGGAATTCATTGTTTGAAATCAGAAATTAATTGAATGGAAGTCTGTAGATGACAGCTGGCAGAAGAAACGGTCAGTGAACTTGAAAACAGGTCAAGAGAATATATACAATGTGAATCACAGAGTGGTTAAAAACAACCAACCAGAGCTTCAGCTGAAGGAAAATATCAAATAGTCTAATACATATGAAATTGGGTCCCACTGGAAAGAGGGGAAAGATAATAGGATAAAAACTTTTGAAAAATAATTAAATTTGCAAATATGACATTAAAAAATTTATTTTGATATCCAAAAAGTTCAGGAATCACCAAGCACTATTTAAAAAAAAAAAAAAAGTACTTAGGTACATCATAGTTAAAAATGCTTAAAACGGGGGATGAAAAGAAAATCTTTGAGAAATCTGGAAGTGGGGGAGAAAGCACATGATAGCAAAACTATGAGTAATGACTGGTTTCTAATTAGGAATAATGGGAACAATGTGGCAATGAAATAATGTACTCAAAATACTTAAAGAAATTTGGAGAAATATCCAGAATTCTAAGGAAGTGTGTGGGAGATGGACTAGATGAGTGATGGATATTACAGGGGATACATGTGACGAGCACTGGGTAATGCATGTAAGTAATGAAGCACTGAATTCTATCCTGAAACCAATATTGCACTGTACATTAACTGAAATTTAAATAAAAAATTTTTTAAAAATCCTGAATTCTAAATAGAGGGAAAACACAACAAAAAGTAACATTTTCAGTTAAGAAAATCTGAGAGTATTTATTATTAATGGACAGTCATTACATTAAATACTAAAAGAAGTTCTTCATTCTAAAGGGAATGATACCACATTAAAACTCAAATTTACAGTAAGAAATAAAGATTACTTGAAATGATAGGTATGGAGTGAACTTCATAGATTATATTTTAGCTCCTTTTATTTTCTTCAAAAAACAACTGATCATATAGACAAAAATAATAACTTTGAATGTTAGGGCTTAATACTTAATACATCTATAGATATAAAATATATGACAACAATCACACAAAGGATGAATGGTAGTTAAATAGACTTCTGTTGCTTTTATTTGTTTTTTTAAAGATTTTATTTACTTACTTGGGAAATAGAGAGTATGAGCTTAGACAAAGGGAGAGGGAGAAGCAGATGCCCCACTGAGCAGGGAACCTGATGCGGGAATCAATCCCAGGACCCTGAGTTCATGACCTGAGCTGAAGGCAGATGCCTAACCAACTGAGCCATCCATGTCCCAAATTCTGTTGCTTTTAGATTCTTATATTATGCATGACTATTAACGTCTGTAGATTAATAATGCATGTTGCTACTCCATATTCACCACACTAGAAAATCATACAAAGAGGCAAAAACAGTCGAAAGCTGAAGGAGATATTAAAATATTGAGTTTAATATTATTTATTTAATACAAAGTAAAGCAGGAATAGAAAATCAGAGGAACAAAAATTCAATGGATCGACAAGAACACATATAGCAAGGGTGGACTTAAACCCAAACATATGAATAACTACATCAACTATAAGAAAATTTACATTCAAACTAAAAACAGAAACTGTCAAACTGGTTAAGAAGGGAAGAATCAACTCTCTGATAAGAGAATTACTTTAGGGGCGCCTGGGTGGCTCAGTGGGTTAAGCCGCTGCCTTCGGCTCAGGTCATGATCTCAGGGTTCTGGGATCGAGTCCTGCATCGGGCTCTCTGCTCAGTGGGGAGCCTGCTTCCTCCTCTCTCTCTCTTGTCTGCCTCTCTGCCTACTTGTGATCTCTCTCTGTCAAATAAATAAATAAATTCTTAAAAAGAGATAATTACTTTAAAAAGATAAAAGAAAGATAAAATAAAAAAGAATGGGAAAAGGTTTTACATGCAAATAGTATGCACAAGAAAAATAATGTGGCATTATTACCAGGTAAATAAAACCGGAAAAACAGTAGCAAAATTTGTTTCCTTGAAAAGACTAAGAAAATTAACCTCTCACTAGAGTCATTCCTACTTCCCCAAAGAAAGAAAGACAGAAATTACCAGTATTTGAATTGGAAGATATAACTTCATATGAGTTTCCTAAAACTTCCATAAAAAAAGACCACACACTTTGTGACTAAAAATAACAGAAATTTATTCTCTGGAGTACAGAATTCCAAAAACGGAACTTTCTTCTTTGCATCTATCTAGTTTCTGATGACCCCCAGACATTCCCTGATTTATGGTAGCAATCTCTGCTTCCAGCTACATATGGCCATCTTTTCCCTGAGTGTCTCTATATCTCTCTGTGTCTCTCTTTTCTTCTTACAAAGTCATATTGGATGAAGGGCCGCCTTACCCCCAAAATGAACTCACCTGAACCTAATTAATTATATTTGCAATGACCTCACTTCTAAAACAAGGTCACATTCACAGGGGTTCAACATATCTTTTGTGTGGACACAATTGGGCTCATAACACACGACAGTTGATCCTTGAATAATTGGGGTACTGACTCCCCGCAAGTCCAAAATCTGCATATAACTTTTGACTCCCTAAATTTAAGTATGAGTAGCCTACTGTTGACCAGAAGACTTACAGAAAACATAAACAATTAACACATACTTTGTATGTTATATGTGTTATATATTGTATTTTTACAATACATTAAAATACTGGAAAAATGTTAAGACAATCCCAAGGAAGAGAAAATACATTTATAGTACTGTACTTAAAAAAAAAAAAAAAATCCACATATGCAAATAAAAAGAGAAAAAAAAGAAAAAGAAAAAAATCCATATATAATGGACCTATTTACATTGCTTAAGGCTCAACTGTATAAGCATTAAAAAGATAAAGTCAACACAAAAACAATTTTATGTCAATAAATTTTAAACCTTAATGGACACACTCCTTGAAAAACATAAAGTACAAAACTAAAAAAGAATTAAGCAATTTAAGTAGTCTTGTATTAAGTAAAAAAAAAAAAGAAAAAAGAAAACGTTAGGCACAAATAGTTTTACTAGTGGTTCTGTCAAACATAATGAAGAATTAGTGTCAGTATTACACAAACTCTTTCAGGAAATAAAGGAAGAGAGTATATCTCCTGAGTCATTTTATAATGGTGGAATTACCCTGATACCAAAGTAAGACAAATATTTGATGGCATTTAAAAACTGTAACCAGGGTAGTACTTGGTTGTACTACCTGGTAGTACCAGATTGTACCTCGTAGTACAGGGTGGCACAATGAGTTAAGCCTCTGCCTTCAGCTCAGGTCATGATCTTAGGGTCCTGGGATCAAGTCTCACATAGGGCTCTCTGTTCAGCAGGGAACCTGCTTCCCCCTCTCTCTCTGCCTGCCTCTCTGCCTACTTGTGATCTCTCTCTCTCTCTGTCAAATAAATAAATAAAATATTTTTTAAAAATTAAAAAAAAAAAAACTGTAGACAAGTATCTCAGAACCATACATGCAAAACTCCTTAAAACTATTCGCCAAAACAAGCAATATATAAAAAGGAAGCACATCATGACCAAGTAAGGTTTACTTCAGCTTTGTAATTTTGTTTAGCATTAGGAAAAAAGCAATCACCTAATTCACTATCAGGATTGAATTAAGGATTAAAAACTGATTATCAAAAAAACCCTGATTATCAGATAAAGCAGGTGACTGTATCTGATATTCATTAAAGATTAAAAAAAAAAGTGAACTCCAGAGCAAACTAAAAATTGTAAGGTACTTTATCAGCATTGTAAAGGACATCTAGGAAAAATATATTGCTAAGTCCACAGTCAGTGGAAAACTGCTACAGGATGCAACTTTAATTTGCAATTGTATGTCAATAAAGAAGGGATATAAATTGAAAAACAGATTTTAAAGCAATTTCACTTAGAATAACACAAAATATAGAGAGCATTAGGATTCAATTTAACAAGAAGTTTAAGAACAGTATACTGAAAACTACCAAATGGTACAAAAAAAAAAATTGTTAAGACCTAAATAAATTAATAGATATATTATGCCTATTGTTTGAAAGACTCAAGATTACTAACATGGGATTCCTTCAAACTGATGTATAAACTTAGGATAACTGATTCAAAATCCCAAAAGGTATTTTTTAATAGAAATTAAAAATTTGATTATAAAACTTAAATAAAAATGAAAATAGTCAAATATCATTAAACAGCCAAATATGATTTAAAATACTCAAATATAGACAAAATAATTTCTTAAAAAATTCAGAGGTTTTACATAACCTAATTTCAAATTCTTTCATTTATCTACACCAATTACGGCAACTGATACTGTACACGAATAAACAAATATATTAACAAAATTAACTTAGTACATATGTAATTGATAAGCTTTTAACACCTGAGATAATTAAATGAAAGAGAAAGTCTTCCAAAAAGTGGGGCAAAAACAATTGAATTAATATACAGGAAAAATTTAAATTGAACTCTGCATTATACCATGTGCAAAAATTACTCCATCATGGAACACAGCCATGAGTATAGGTGCTAAAACTATAAAACTTTTAGAAGGCATGCAAGAATATCTTTATGAGTTTGAGTCAGACAAAAAAAATTCTTAGTATAAGAAATTAGCTATAATGTTTTCATGACAATTTGATTTTATTAAAACCAAAACTACTGCTAATGAAAAGATACCATTTAAAAAATTAAATGGCAATCAACAGGATGGAAGAAAATACATATAATTAATATGAATAACAAAAGACTGTTATCCAGAATATATAAAGAACCAATAAAAAACAATAAAAGAAAAACTTGTATCCAGAGTATATAAAGAGTTACTACAAAACAATAATCAACAGAAAAATAACCCTATATAAGTGGACAAAATATTTCAAAAGATACTTCACAAAAGAAGATATATAAATGGCCAGTAAGCAACTGGCTCAGTCAGTTAAGTGTCTGCCTTGGGCTCAGGTCATGATCTTAGGGTCCTGGGATGGAACCCAACATGGGGCTCCCTGCTCAGCAGAGAGCCTGCATCTCCCTCTGCCTGTCCTTCCCTCTACCTGGGCTCACTTGCTTTCTCTCTCTGACAAATAAATAAACCATTTAAATAAATAAATGTAAATAAATAGTCAATAAGGATATTTAAGTATGCCCAATATTATTAGTCATGAAAGAAATTTAAAATCAAAATGAGATACTACTTGTCAACCACTCAAGTGGCTAAAATTTAACAAGAGGCCAATGCCCACTACTGCCAAGATTAGAAGCCATAGGAGCACATTTACGTTGCTGAGGGGAGTGTAAACAGTACAACCACTCCTGAAATTTTTCTATTCAGTGTTTGTGTGTGTGTGTGTGTGTGTGTGTGTGTGTGAAATATGCATCGACCAGGGGTGCCAGGATGGCTCTGTCAGTAAAGCATGCAATTCTCAATTCCAGGAGTTTGAGTTCAAGCCCCAAGTTAGGTATAGAACCAGGAAAAAAAAAAGAGAGAGAGAGAGAGAGAGAGAAGGAGAGGAGAAGGGAGGGGAAGGGAGAGGAGAAGAGAGGAGAAGAGAAAATAGAAGAAAAGAGAAAGGAAAAGGAAAGAATGAAAACAAAAGAGAAGAAAAGAAAACAAAAGAATAGAAGAGAAAGAGAAAGGAAGGAAGGAAATAAAGAAAGGAAGAAAGAGAGAGATAGGAAGAAAAGAAAGAAGGAAGGATACATCCACCACCAAGAAAGAAAGAAAGGGGCAGGGAGGGAAAAAGGGAGGGAGGAAGGAAGAGAGAAAGAAACACACATCCACTACCTGACCCAGCAATGTCATTCCCAGTATCCACACAGAGAAATGAAAACATGTCCATAGAAACAATTGCACAAGAATGTTCATAGCAGATTTATTCATAATAACACAAAACTGAAAGAAACTCAGTTCCCATCAACAGATACATGGATTAACAAATTGACTCTTTGTGGGATGAGAATACTTGTTTTTTAGAAATAAACTGGGGTGCCTGGCTAGCTAAGAGAATGCGACTCCAGCCCCACACTGGGCATAGAGATTACTTTTAAAATGTTTTCAAAATAAATGAATTAACTGTCTTCAAAATGTTTCTTTTGTTGGGGGGGGTGGCGCCTGGGTGGCTCAATTGGTTAAGCCTCTGCCTTCAGCTCAGGTCATGATCTCAGGGTTCTGGGATCAAGTCCTGCATCGGGGAAGGGGGGTGTCTCTGCTCAGCAGGGAGCCTGCTTCCCTCTCTCTGCCTGCCTTTCTGCCTACTTGTGATCTCTGTCAAATAAATAAATAAAATCTTAAAAAAAAAACCACTTTTTATCTTTTTTTTAGTGGTTTTTTTTTAAAGATTTTATTTATTTATTTGACAGAAGGTGGTGGGGAGAGAGAGAGCGGTGGTGGGTAGAGGGAGAGGGAGGAAGAGACTCCCTACTGAGTCCCAATGTGGGGCTCAATCCCAGGATCCTGTGATCATGACCTGAACCTAAGGTAGATGCTCAAGGACTGAGCCAATAACAAAGGTAAAAACAATAACTTTGCAGAAGAAAAAAACCTGGTGGACACTGACTTAACCAGGTAACCAACGTAAACATTATAACTAATGGGGCAAATGGACATTATGAGCCTCCTGATATGATTTATTGAGAGAGATACATCATCATTCCTATGGTATTCCTGCCAAAAAATGCATAGCCTGAATCTAATAATGAGGAAGTATCAGACGAACCCAAATTCCAGGACATTATACAATGCTACCACTCTTCAAAAATGTCAAGGTTATGAAAGAAAATGTCAGACTGAGGAACTGTTCCTAATTAAATGATCCCAAAGAGACCTCAAAAGTAAATGTAATACTTGATCCTATAATATTAGATCCTGAACCAAACCAAACAAAAACAAAAGCAAAATAAAACCAACACAAAGGAAAATATTGGGACATTTGGTGGAATTTTAATAAGGCACCTCAATTAGATGTTCTTAATATTATCAGTGTGATATTCTGACTTTGATAATTGCACTGATGTTCTTTCTGCAAGAAAATGCTGTTTTGAGAAACTATGCATGGAAATATTTAGGGTTAATGGGGCATAAAGTCTTCAACTTACCTCAAATGGCTCAGAAAGGGAAAGAGAAAGCAAATGTGGTAAAATATCAGCAGTCAGCACCTTGGATAAATTGTATACAGAAATCTGTTGAACACTCATCTTACAACATTTTCGTACATTTGAAAAAAAGCTTAAAAAAACCAAACCTACTGGTATACACAATGCTGATGAAATTCATAATTATTAGGTTGACTGAAAGAAGCCAGACATGAAAGTATACATACCGTCTAGTTATGTATAGTTCAGAACAGGCAAAATCAATCGATGGTGATAAACCTCATAACATTTTTTTCTATGGGGAGAAGGGATTGACTGGAGAGGGTCCCTGGAAAACTAAGAAGAAAACAAAGAACATGAAAATAAAGACACTTCAGATTATATTTTGCAATGAAGCAGGAGGTACTGAAGCAAGCTCCTCTCTGGCCCTAGCTTAACAGATCAATTGTTTTGTCATCATTGATTAGGTAGAATATTTCTCTTCCAGAAGCATCCTATCAGGTAAATGGCATGGTGGAAGCATTTTTATATTATTTCTTTTCTTACTGACTTCTTGCATTAATTTCTATACAGATGAAAGTTGGACTCTTTAGAGAAACTGTTTCTGATTCCACTAAGCAATTTTTTTAAAGAAATACTTGCTTTATGATGTCCACAATAGCCAAACTATGAAAAGAACCTAGATATCCATCAACAGATGAATGGATAAAGAAGATGTAGTGTGTATTTATACAATGGAATACTATGCAGCCATAAAAAGAAATGAAATCTTGCCATTTGCGACAACGTGGATGGAACTAGAGGGTATTATGCTAAGCAAAATAAGTCAAAGAAAGACAATTATCATATGATCTCTCTTACATGAGGAATTTAAAAGGCAGAGTGGTGTGTCATAGGGGGCAGGGAGGGAAAAAATGAAACAAGACAAAACTAGGGAGGGAAACAAACCTTAAGAGACTCTTAATCTTAATCTCAGGAAACAAACCGAGGGTTGCTGGAGGGGAGACCCCAGTACAAGTCTTTCTGCTCATGGGTCCTGTCCCCATGCTTTAATAAAACTACCTTTTTGCACCAAAGACACCTCAAGAATTCTTTCTCAACCATTCTCTCTGAAGCCCAACATTTTCACATCATTGGAATTATCTTTTTTTTCTGGCTTTATGGAGATACAACAACTGACATATGGAGATACAACACTGTATTAGTCCGAGGCATATACATAATGATTCGATATATGTGAATATTGTGAAACGCTTGCCAAATAAGCTTGGTTACCCTCCATCACCTCCCATAGTTATTTTTTTTTCTTTGTGATGAGATTAAGATCTACTCTCCTAGCAACTTTCAAATATACAATAGAGTTGTTAACTATAGTCGTGGCTGTATCTCCCATCCCTAGAAAGTCTCCTACAATGGGAAGTTTGTACATTCTGGCCACTTTCATTCAATTCCCTCAGCTCCCCAACCACCCATCTTTGTTAACTTCTTTCACAAGATGCAGATAAAACACATTTCATTTGAACAAGGTTGAAATTTTGTTTCTAATAAAAGAGAAAAAAGATTCATGGGAAGGTTTTCTGTTTTCACACTTTTCCTTCCACCTTTTTTGTCCTATGAATAGACGTCCATTGGAATGGGAGAGAAGCCAAGAAATATCTACAGAAGCTGACACAATACCCAGATATTATTGAATTGCTGAACCAATCCAGGAACTACCTCTCTCTACACTTTTTATAATGGGAGTTCTCTAATGGTCTAAAGCCACAGTGAATCAGCTATTTTATTATTTTCATCCCAAGTCACGTCCAATACAACATCTTTACTAATCTTTTTAATTCTACTCTCCATACACCAACTTCTGCAGGAATTCCATTCTTTCTTTCTTTTTTAAAGATTTTATTTAAGTAATCTCTACAACCAACATGGGGCTTGAACTCATGACCCAGAGATCAAAAATTGCAATCTCTACTGACTGAGCCAATCACACACCCCTGAACTCTACTCTTTCTGAAAAATCAATTCACCACTCTTCCTGGCCTTCTTAGTACTTGAGAGTTTGATTCTACCTCAAACAAAACAATTAATAAATTTGATATGTGTTCACTTTTATCTTTATTTCTAGTATAACAGTTGTCTTGTATTGTACATATTCTTTTACCTCTCCCATGAGTTTTGAAATAAATCCCTCCCCCCTTTACTTGACTAAAGTGTTACCATCATGTATTCCCATCCTGGAGGGCATCCATTTCCACCGCTCTCACAACCCGCTCCTGTGAATTCTCTCACTAATTTAGATCCTCTCTCTCTTCCTTCACAGTTGTCTACCCTATTTTCTACTTAACCTTCTGAAGCACAGAACGGTTTCCTCCCTTCCCTTCCTTCCTGGGAGCTAAGATATACTGATCCTGCCTCAATCTCTCTGGCCACCCCTGTGATGTCCTTCAGTGACTTATTTTCCTCTAAACATTTGCATTCTACATATTTAAGCCTCTTGAGTTCTTCTCCAGACAACCTATCTCCCCTTTGGGGAGTGCATTCATTCTCACAGCTAAAATGTCATTTTGATGGAAATGGTGCTAGACCTGAGCTGGGACAGATCCCTGAGCCCTATTCACAGGCTAATTTCTCAACTTCTTCAGATCCTACTTTTTCATTTGCCAATGAATATTCTTTGAGGGGACTGTTAGTTCTAAAGCATTCAGTAGCTCCTGAAATCTGCATCTCATATCCTTCTGATTGGCCATTTTCACCCAATGTTCCACTGACTTTTTTTTTTTTTTGGTCAAATCAATATGACTAAAAACCAAACACTTCCTCTTTGTTAACATTTTTCTCTTCACTTGGTGTCATCATTCCTTCTTTCACTCTTGTGTCTCCTCCATGACTATACTCTCTCCCACCAGTCTTATTTTCATCACAGTATACTTTCTTCTTCTAAAAAGCTGATGAACTTTGTTTATTTAAGACACTGAAATTACTTCTGTTTTCTCACATTCAGTACCCTTTATAATCTCAGCTTAGTATACCTGTCAAGGTATACCACTCCCTTTTACTCTCTGCACTTCTAAAGCCAATTTCCCTAAATGTCCTGGGGGCGGGGTGGGGGGCGTGGGGGGTGGTGTCTCATGGTTGTCCCTTTTGCTTGTAGCTTTATTTATGCAGTTCTCTTAGAATTTTTTCTCCAGTTCCTGTAAACATCTACATGCCTATTTTAAACCCCCCTTCTCCATAATCTTTTAGGAATGGTCCTTGTTATCAATCATATTGCTCTTGTGAAATCTTACTCAACTAATGAGCAGCATATAACACATGATTATTTATTGTTAAGGGCTTAGACTTGGCACCTTAGGTTTCATTTATGTATGTATTACCCTGTATGGTTTGCTAACTGCTTCATGTGGGTGAGTGAACATTTCCCAGTTTCCTACAGACATCCTGGGAGACAGGTCATGCCTCTTGCGTCTATCATTTTGTCATTTGTCTGTGGAGTGGATCCCGTATATTAGCAAAATACTTCCCAAAACTAGGTAAACTGTCATTATTCAAAATTCAGAGCTGAAAACAATGAGGTTCTGAGGGATTCAGTCATTAACCCAAATTTACACAGTGATGAAGAGTGGGAGCAAAGACTTAGCTCCAAATCAGCTCTACTCTAAAGCCCAAGCTTTAGTTTGTTAACTGAGCATAGTAAAAAGCCTCAGAAAGTAATCACTTGTTAGTTAGCTAGTGTCACTAGCTCTGTGACTTTGCAGGGAGCAGGGGAGAACTATAATGCAATTCAAGTATTTGAAACTTTTTTTTTTTAAAGATTTTATTTATTTATTTGACAGAGAGAAATCACAAGTAGGTGGAGAGGCAGGCAGAGAGAGAGAGAGGGAAGCAGGCTCCCCGCTGAGCAGAGAGCCCGATGCGGGACTCGATCCCAGGACCCTGAGATCATGACCTGAGCCGAAGGCAGCGGCTTAACCCACTGAGCCACCCAGGCGCCCCAAGTATTTGAAACTTTAAAAAAAATTTTTTTAAAAGATTCTATTTATTTGAGAGAGGGAGAGCACAAGCAGAGGGGAGAGGCAGAGGTAGAAGAAGAGGCAGAATCCCCATCCCCAATGAGCATGGAGCCCGATGCTGGACAGGATCCCCGGACCCTGGGATCACGCCCTGACCAGAAGGCAGATCTTTATCCCACTGAGCCACCCAGGAAACTTTATTTTTTATTTTTTTTAGAGACCACACTTAAACATAGTGACCCAGTGCAATCAGTAGTAGAAAGTTCCCACATCTGAGATGATTCAACATTTCTAAGATTTCACAAGTGAAGTCTGTGTCAGCTTGCGACTTATCAGAAAATGTAGTAGTATTTTGGTCTTGTCACAGACATTGGATTAATTCATCCATTTACAGTGAATCATTGTTCTATACTATGAAGAAAGGAGTGGGAAAAAATAAAAAGTGTGGCCTTAGAGTTCATAAGTGCACAGATATGATATGCCTTAATCTGGGAAAAATGATCATCCACCTGATAAAATCTGAGTTTAAACTGTAAAGTTCTGCAGGCGAGGTAAACACAACCAAGGCAAGGTAGGCGCAAGGCAAGATTTATTAAAGGCATCTCTGGTGAAGTTTCAGGGCTGAGGAGAAGGGGAGCCAGGAAAGTTGTGCCAGGAGGAGGTGGGCACCCTCAGGTGAGGTTCCTCCACTCTGGAAAGGGGAGTGGGGGAAGTCGCACTGGGAGGGAGTTGGCGGGGGTCTTTTATCCGGGCAAGGCAGGGCATGGGCTCACATCCATATCTGGTGATCGGAAGGTGTGGGGTGAGGGCTCCTGATCCTCCTGTTTCCTGCATAGGTTATCGGGTTACCTATGGAGACGTGACCTGGGTGTACACCCTTTTGGTGAGAGAGTCTAGGGTTAAGGAAGGGGGTGGGGAGGGGCCTGGAAGATGGCGCCCCGGCAGTCATTTCTATTGTTCCTCTTGCATTCCTGGAACCACCGACCTAACAAAAACATTTGGAATTAAATACAATTATGTGATTAAAACTGTGAGTGTGTGCGTGTGCACCTGTGTTTACACACATGTGCATATAAATGTGCATGTAAATAAAAAATTTAGGATTTTTTTTGTTGTTGTTGACTCTTTTTTATCTTCTCTCTACATTCCATTCTTATTCATCCTGAACTTTGTATAAAATTAACACAGACCTTTTTATATTAGGATCCATAAACTTGCATTTCAGATACATCACCCATGGAGTATATGTGATTTTGAAAAAAATTAGTTGTGACAATGAAAATAGAGTTTTCTTTTTTATTTACCAGTAGTGAGAGTGAGGTAAATATGAAAATCCAAAGGGGGCATGGGATTGGTTGGTACATTCAGACCCTTGGGAGAGCACTGATAGGAGGTTCACACAGAGGACCACACAACACCTGGGACCTAGCCAACTATGCCCATTTGCTTCCTTGAAACAATCACATCATTATTGTTAAGTTATGGAGTACAATTTAGATAACCTAATGGGACCTTCTCAGAGCAAACAGCATATAAGTGAAGTTTAGATCAATGATCTTAGAAATATAACTTTCCTGAGAAACAATTTATAATATAAAAGTCTGTTTATTCATTTCAATAAACATTCATTGAACACCTAATCTAGGCTATAATCTGGTAATAAATGCTGTTGATGGGGAAAGTTAGCAAGACTGGACCTTGCCCCCAAGAATTTCCAGTCTCAATGAGAAATTAAACCATAAATTATAATATGACATATACCACAGGAAAAAAAAATTTAAGAGAGACTTGCAAAAGGAGCTGAGAAAACTAAACACAAGATGCTTACTTCTAAATGCAGTCAGGATTTGACCGAGCACTGATTCACGAATAAAGTTGCTGAACAGAACTTCCTAGCTTTGTTTGGAGTCAACTGCATACACTGCAGAGTAGTTCATGATACAGTTTCCACTACCCCTGTGCCAAGTTCAATAGTTCCTTGTCCAAAAGATGATTAAAATAGGTTTTTTATTGAAGTAATTCTCTTTCTTTTGGAGATCTAGGGAGGTTAAAAAAAAAAATGCCTTAAACTCCCAGGCTTACATTATACATGTAGTACAGGAATAGGAAGAGGAAGCATGTTCGTTAATATTATTTCGTAGAGCACGTACGGCTTTCGAAATAGTTTGACGTTGAAATGCCAATAGAGTATTACCCCCACCTTAAAAGACCACCAGAGACGTGAGTCAAAGCCAATCAGCAAGGGTCGTTTATTGCAGGTTCGAACCTGGACCTCTGCGCTGCTCGTTGCCGATAACGCCTAGAGGTCCGGAGCTGGGTCGGTGCAGGATTTTTATAGACAGATACAAACAAGTTTCGGGTGGGGCTGAGCTGATTGATAGTTTGAACAGGCATACTTGGCGTCAGTGGATTGGGTCAGGGGGGACCCGCCTGCGAAAGCAGACAAAGCAATCTTACAGAAGCAGAACTGGCCTGTTAGCCCACGCATGCGAAAAAAGCACTATCAGGATATTGAAGGCCTGGTTACTATCAAGTAAAGACAATTGGGAGTCTCCTGGTGGAATGTTACATTCCTGCTATCAAGCATCCTAGTTAATGAGATTTAGGTTTGGAAGAAATTTAACTTTATTTACTTTTCCTTCTACCTCCGCTTCCTTCGGTTTTTCATGGAGGGGAGGGTGACATTAGGGCTATTGATAAGGTAACTTCTTTGTTGTAAATCTCAAGGACATTTGCAAACCAAGGGAGACTCCTACCTTGCAGGACTGTGATCTCTGCAAGTTAACTATTTATCGTTTTATGGCAGTCAGGGGTGCCTGAGGAATGCTACACATATGGAGGGGAGCGGGTGAAGAGGGGGTGCAAGGCGCCAGCTTTTGCTTTGTCCTCAGCCAGCCTCCTGCTCCTTCAACGTCATGTTCACCAAAAAATGGTGCATGAGTAATTAGCAAGAGGATGGCAAAACAGTTTCCAAACACTTATTAATTACGATGCAGGAGAGGAATTGAATCTATTGTCAGAGGATTGAATTGAAATATGAAGTTTGTCAGGAATAAGCTCCAAGACCCTGAGCATATCATTCCACATTTATGAGATTCGATAGTCTCATCTTTGAGATGATATTATATCTACACAGCAACATTATCATAAAAATTGAGAGGAAGAGAAAAGAGAGACCAGACAGAAATCCTGCATGTATCTCTTTCTGCATATCTTGGCAAAGTTAAAAAATACTATTGTATTTTTTTTTAAACCTGATATTATTTTTTAAAGCCTGATATTATTTTTAAAAGCAGATTCATTATTTTGCAATATATAAAGATCACACTTTTTTTTTTTTCATTTAGTAAAGTATCACACTCTAGGCAAGTTTTTTTGCTAAATATTTGAAACAAAACTTGTTTAAACTTGAAAATGTAAGATTAGCCTCTAGTTGAGTAGACTGTCTGATTCTAAATAAAAGAGAAAGCAAGTAAAACATTCTTGAATCCTTTCTGCTATACTTTATAAACATTAGCACTTTCAGGATTCAAGGTGAAAAGAGAACTTATGCCCTTTGTCTCATCTACAAAGCTTCTGCAAAATGTGGGGAGAGAGAAATGACAAGGATCAAAGTGCCCTAGGAACTGAGCTTTATTCTGAAGACTGGCTTTAAGACATTATAATAATATAGGTCCCAATATTTACCAATTCCTAAACTAAGAAGTTCAAAAAAAAGAAGAACAAGAGGAAAAAAACAAAACAAAAAAAAAACCAATGCTACTCAATTCTACTCTGAAATTTAGGAATAGAACAAGATGCACATTCTTGGCATTCAACAATCTGAAACCCACATGCTTTCAATATTGGCTCAGACCCGTTTGCATTCAAGACTCAAACACTTTTGCATAGAATAAATAATTCTCACATTCTCTTGTGAGGGGGCAGGAGCCACAACAGTGCTTACGTACATCTTACAGGGTTGGCAAGATACTGATGTAATGTTAGTTATCCAAAGCCATAGAGACTGTTGCCAAGGCTATAGTTGATATCGGAACTGTAGTTAAAATGTAGTCATTATGGCTCTAAGAATTCTTTGTAACTGTAATCATCTTAAAATAAAAATGATGTAATTAAAATTTTTCCTGAATAAATATGTCCATAAAATAATTTTCTCAGCTGGGCAACCAAGTTATACTTGAGGTAGAGCAGCTCATGACAAAAGTGATAGTAAAGCTGAAAATTTAAATCAAAACTACTAAAATTAGAAATTTTAGTAGTTTTTTAGTCCCATACCAAATATTAATGGTCTTTTTACCCAATCCCCCAGCTTTAAATAGTGAAAATGCAAAAATTTATATAAACCCTTTTTGGAGATAATGCACTCATATTTTAAAAAAATGATACAAGATGGTATTAATATGAAAGACAGCTTTAATTTTTAGTGTGATAAGTGATCCTAGATGTCTTTAAAATATTATATTGCTCAATCCTCACCTCTACCTTTAAAAATAAGCCTTTATATTCCAATAATCCAGATGGAGAAATAAGCTCAAAAGGTAACATAGTTTGCCTAAGGCTAAATAGTTATACATAATAGAGCCAAAATTCAAGACCAGGTCTGTTGGAGGCAGTCCTGCTTTTTTTCTCATTAAACCATGAGCTATATTTACAGTAAATGGTACCAGACATGAAAAGAATGAGAGAGATGAGTTGGTTCCCTAGACCTAAACTGAGCCCTTACAAAAAGATAGAAAATAGCTCAAGGCAGCATTCTAGCCTTGGCAAGAGCAAACCTAAGGAGCCCCACTCGGTTCTCAGAGTTGACTGAAGTTCCTTTTCCCACAGTAGAGAAGCCTTGGAATTAATACCGAGAGCTCAAGCCCCCGTAGTAAGCAATGGAGTAAACTGAACTCAAGTTTTAAACATAAGGGTATGTTTGATGGTAGTAATGAGATAAAGGACAGGCTGACCTGGAAGGAAATACTTCACAGGTCTTGGTGGTTGAGTCAACAAAAAGATTAGAAAGAAAAATGTATCAAATATTTCAGCTCTCCATCCCTTCCTGCAAGTATTGTTCTGTTTTTCTCGTAACTAGAGGGTATTTGTATGGCTCTGGAAAAGTCACTTCCCCCTCTGGCCTTAAGAACATTCACCTGAACAATGAAAGACTTGGATTAAAAGATCTCTAAGAAGTGGGGTAGCTGGGTGGCTCAGTGGGTTGGGACTCTGCCTTCCCCCTGAGTGATGATCTCAGGGTGTGGGATCGAGCCCCACATCGGGCTCTCTGCTCAGCAGGGAGCCTGCTCACCCCCCACCCCTGCCTGCCTCTCTGTCTACTTGTGATCTCTGTCTGTCAAATAAATAAATAAATAAATAAATCTTAAAAAAAAAAATCTCTAAGAAGTTACAATATCTCTCCGAAGTCATTTAGAGGGCTAAAAGATATCTACGGATCCTAAAGATCTTTCTAGACCTGCATTTCAATGATGTTTGGGTTAGATGTTTAATAAATACTTCTTGAGTAATTGGGTCCCTGCCTACCACATAGGGATTCATTATAACCTAATAAATGTAGAACACTGAAGCAAGTAGAGAGATGTCAACTAATGAGTGTTTTTGAGAGCACTGTTTCCCTTCCAATGAGGAAAATAAATTGGAAGATGAGAAAGGTAAATTATAAGACATGTTAAATTTCACATTTGATTGGGGCAAATGAACAACCAAAATAGCACTTATTTCGGGATAAGTCTTTTTCTTTTTTTATACATTCAGTGGTTTCTCTGGGCAAATCTGCTCCTATCAGTGCTGAGTGCCACTCAGAAAGAGACATAGTATGGCTGACAGCACACAGGGAAAAACCTGATGAATTAGTCACCAGAGCACTGAAATTCACAGTCTATAGTAAAACGATTTATACATAAAAAAATTATAAGAGTCAGACTTCTTCCCAAAGTATAAACCCATTTTTGCAGCTAATTAAAATTCAAAGAAAAGCTGAAATAAAATGAGGGGGGAAAATCACAATAATTCCATGAATTTTACCCTCTGAGAACAGAACTGACATCTTGAGGACTTAGGGATAATTTTCTCTTAAGAAAATGCTGCAGATGTTTCTAAAATTGCCTCAAGGAGAGATGTCAGTGCTCTTTGAGCATGGCTTAAAGAGATTTTTAAGGAAAATTAATAGGGAAAATAATTAATGAGAAGAAAAATAAAATTTTGGTTGTATAAAAATCATAGCAAAATTTAGTAATCAAAAGTAGCAACTGAATTAGAAAAAAGAATGATTATTATCAATGAATATTATCTTTAAATATTACTACCAGAGGGGTGCCTGGGTGGCTCAGCGGATTGGGCCTCTGCCTTCCCCCTGGGTCATGATCTCAGGGTCCTGGGATGGAGCCCTGCATTGGGCTCTCTGCTCAGCAGGGGGCCTGCTTCCCCGCCCCCTTCCCCTCTGTCTGCCTTGCTGCCGACTTGTGATCTGTCAAATAAATAAATAAAATCTTTAAAAAATATATTAGTATCAGAAAAAGTATTACTATCTAGTATTTTAGATTCAATTAGTATTATCTTTTTGATACTGTTGAATACATTATGTTGACTCTACAGCCTTTGTGAGCATGCTTTGCAATCATGATCTCAACTCTGAATAACTTTGACACTTCTACCATTGGTTAAGGGTAATACTGGACAACAGAAAAAAATCAGATCTATTTCCAATGCTAGAACATCAACTCAGAGGCTATTTCTTACTATAATGGTTCAGACCATCCTCAAATATGAAGGCTGTCATGTTTCTATGATATTCACTGATGACAATAAGCTAAATTCTTGAAAGCTAGCCGACTAACAGGATTTACCTCATTTATTAAACCAAATATATAACTGTAGGTATTAGTGAAAATCCTGGGAGTTAGGGAAGTGGTGATTAGATTTTCATAAAATTCTTGGTGGTTTAAATGATATGGATTTTAGTGAGAACCCTAACTTGATTTTTTTTATTTTGTAAACTTTCATAATATCTCTTTAATTACATGAGAATTGAATTAAAAGAGAAATTTGTCTTCCCTGTAATTCATCTAAAGCCTTCCTTCTTTTATTACTTTATCTGCTGATTAAGGAATCAGTCTTTGTTACAGAGTGCAAATAATATATAAATGAAACCACACTGCTTTCCCATCTAAAATAGCAAGAAAAGACAAGCAATACATTCTTTGTAGTGAATAATCTAGTTTATAGATGTTGACGTCTCTTCTGTACTTTGTATTACTGTTACTAAAGCTTTCAACCATTGTGATCATACAAGGAAATAATACTTTTTTTCCATTTAATAGAGATGTAACTCTCTTTTGGACCTTCCTGATACAGTGGAAACTTACACGGTTCCTATTAGTGGCCCAGTCTTTCATTTCTAAATCTAGAAACAAGCATATTAAATCAAAGTTGTAGATATGCTTGTTTCTCGTTTACTATTTACAAGAGTTAATCTTAAATCATTAGAAAAATAGAAATAAGAGCAATGTCATGAACTCTCTAGTCCATACCATATCCAGGGTACTGATCTATATGTGGCAGTGATGACAAGTTTGGTACTAAGGGCTCAGGTTAATAGTCAAGAAACAGAGGGATAAGGAACTCCAAATGTCACACAACTACATGGGGAAGTTAGGATGTAAACCCAGGCACCCAGGCTCAAATTCTAGAATGACCACTGATGAGACTGCAAGGGGCAGCTTCTGCAAACATCAGCCTTTCAAGGCCTGAATACTACTTTTCACCTTCGCAGCAGAATGGTTCCAAAACCAGCATTCTAAGTTAAAAATAAAATAAACATTAACAAAAAAATGAGTATGTTGACTTTTATTTATTTTTGATGGTAAAGAAGTGGGGCACCTGGATGGCTCAGACATTAAGCGTCTGCCTTCAGCTCAGGTCATGATTCGGGGGATCCTAGAATCAAGTCCCACATCAGGCTCCCCACACAGCAGAAAGCCTGCTACTCCCTCCCCCACTCCCCCTGCTTGTGTTCCCTCTCTCACTCTCTCTCTCTCTCTGGCAAATAAATAAATAAATAAAATCTTACAACAGACATTTTTTAAAAGTGTTCAGAAGTGTTTTGTAACATTATGACTTTTAAAATACAGTTTGAGGGGCGTCTGGGTGGCTCAGTGGCTTAAGCCTCCGCCTTCGGCTCAGGTCAGGTCATGATCCCAGGGTCTTGGGATCAAGTCCCGCATTGGGCTCTCTGCTCAGCAGAAAGCTTGCTTCCTCTCTCTCTCTCTCTCTCTGCCTGCCTCTCTGCCTACTTGTGATCTCTGCCTGTCAAATAAATAAATAAATTTTTAAAAAAATGCTTTCACTGTGTCTGGAGGAAAAAATTTAAAAAAACCCATAAAATTCAGTTTGACTTCTTTTTATAAATATCTCACAACTAGAAAATCAATTTTAAAATAATTCCAAAAGTACAGTTATAAGAACTGTCATAAACACATAATTATTCAGGTTTTGTTTCTTTGTACTTCCTAATACAATCAATAGAATAGTTCCTTTATAAATCTGAAACATAGTACAATTCAAATTGGCTCAAGTAGAATACTTGACATTATGCTTTCAATTCAAGAATCCATATTGGTCATCATTAATCCAGGGGATCAAGTCAGGATTCTACTTAGGTGTCCCTGTCTTTCTGTTTTGAATTCTTGGACTAACCTATTTCAAATCTAAAGAGGGGAAAAAAATTATACAATTGACTGACGTAAGCTTCATTGCTAGTATCATTTTCAACAGCTTCTACTAAAATTGGACAAAGAAGACAAATCAATAAAGTAAAAACAGCTGTCAAAAATGATTCTGAAGAAATGAAATTATTCAGGCCAGGCCTAAAGTGAAGAAAAGACATCCAGAACAATTAAGAAATGCAATGAACATAGCAATCCTGTATGCAGGACAGTCAGAGATGACAGGGAAGACCCAGGTAGAGACTAGTCTAAGCCTTGGGGTCTGTATTGTTTAACTTCTTTTTTTTTTTTTTGCTTTAACTGAGAAAAAAAAGGGGGGGGGTGGACCAAAACATCCAAAAGTTGAAGTCCAGAGGACAAAGAAAAAACTCAGTTTCATGAATGTATTTTGGATTTGGTGAAATAAAATATACTTCATGATAAACAGCATTCGTGTTATTCTTGGCTTATGATGAATACCAGCAGGCTAGTTCTCCGTGGATGACTTGATATGCAGAGCTTTAAAGGTTCAGGGCATAAAAGTAAATTCTCCTAACTACCTTTTACCAAATGTCCCACAATAACTCATAGGAAATTAAACACATTTCCCATTCAACAGTATTTTTAAATTGGATTTATTATTCCTTATGTAATACAAGCTAGAACATGTTCCATCGTCTGCAGGCAGGCCTATATTAGAAAAAAGCTAAATGAATAATGACTTTTTTTTTAACATAATCATGTTCTTATTCTGTAATTTTATAAATATTTACTGTATTTTGTTTATTGGAAGAATAACTGAAAAGCCTGGTCAGAACCTAATAAACTAAGGGAAATACTAAATATTTGGGCATTTTTATAGTGATCACAAAATATTTTCAGGTGGGCCAGCCAAAAATTAGTCCTCCACATCTTCAGTTCAGCATAAGATAATGTCAGGAGGAAATGCCAACTGGAGGGACACCTGGGTGGCTCAGTTGTTAAGCATTTGCCTTTTGCTCAAGTAATGATCCCAGGATCCTAGGATCGAGACCCACGTCGGGGCTCCCTGCTCGGTGGGGGGAGTCTGCCTCTCCCTCCCCCACTCCCCCTGCTTGTGTTCCCTCTCTGTCTCTCTGTCAAATAAATAAACAAAATCTTAAAAAAAAAAAAAGAAAGAAAGAAAGAGAACGAAAGAAAAAAAGTTATGCCAGCCAGAATAACCAACAGGAAGACCTTATGCTTACAAAGGAGTACAGCTTCACTTCGTATCTGAAAAAATCTATAGGCAGGTCTACCTACAAGCATATTATTTAGTTTTGTCACCTGATTTGACTAAAGTCGGAAATACGACTCAGCACTCAAAGTGGAATGAAACATTTTTCCTGCTTAATTAAATATCCTGTTCATCAAGTATATGTCCACACTAAACCATTATTTAATATACAAAGCTCTGGCTTTTACTATTGCACATAAATAACCATAAAGAAGATTACACAAGTAATTAAATATGCTATATAGTGACTCACTGTGGGTATATAAATAACCTTTGATTATGCATATAATAGAGGTACATTTGCCACTTTAATAACAGCAATGATGAAAAATACATGTGGGAAATCAAAAACCAAATGATTCACTTTTTCTTGATATAGTATAGAGTGCCAATAATCCACACCGGTGACACATTAAAGCCTTTGTGATTTCATTGAAAATAATATTAGGAGGGTCTAACGTTCATTAACAGCATGCAGGTAATGATAATCAACATTCTGATTACAAGATTTGGACGCAAAGAGTGGTTTTCTTACTACCTAAAAGCTACCAGTCACTGGCATTTTTTCACAGGTTTGGCGGGTATAGATGTGAACTGCCTGGAAACTCATGATCTTTTTGTTTCTACTTTGTGACCTAGTCTCCCTAACGTTAGTACATCCCATTTCTTATTACATTTGGAAAGGAATTTTTTAGAAAAGGAGGGGCTGGGGAAGTGAGGGAGAGAGGCCCACTGAAGGAGTGATATAAAAAACCAGGAGCATAGGAGAACATGAAATTAAGCTAAAGAAATGTTTCAGGAAGAAGGATATTCTCTGGTCTGGGAAGAAACTGCCTTTGCAAGAGTCCATTGGCTCCATTGGTCAAGCACTGAAGGAACGTGGGAAAGGACCACACATGAATGAGACTCCAGGCGGGCATGAGTCATCGGAGCCCAGAGGATAGCCGCCACGTTGTCATTGGCTGGGGGGGGGGTGGGGGGGGGACTTTAAAAAAGGATGAAGACTGAGAAGAAGGTCTAGAAGGTCATTGGATTTGGTACTTAGAAACAAGTTTTAGGAATAAGCGAGAATTGAGAAAGTAAAAAAAAAAAAAAAAAAAAAATTAATTAGGAATAAGCGAGGGACAAACCCAGAAAGAAAAAGTAAAACATTTAAAAAAATAAAATAAGAATTAACAGGGGAGCCAATGCAGGCCCAGGAGCATGTTCTCCTCCTGAAATCGTGTATTGGGAAAAGAAAGAGGAGAAACGGGCCATGTGGGAAGAGGCAGCAACTTTAGAGAAGACTTGTCAGCTGGTTTGTTTCTTATTGTTTACTTTAGGCAGCAATGACTTCATCAGTTTTGTTGTCTGAGGGTCTGTAGAAAGGAAAATAGAGAAGTTTTGAGAGACAGAGGCGCAACTTATTCCCAGGGCAAAGACTGGTAAATAAAAAAGAGAAGGTGAACCCCAGTCCCCTTGAGCTGTGAACTGAATGAGGTGTGAACAACTGGAAAGTTTATACCTACCTGTTAATGATTAGACATGGTAATAATGTAGGAAGGTGTTTATTTGCACAGCAATATCACTGGCACTCAAATAAACTTCCTTGTAAAATCCCTCCTGCCTGACATCTCTTTGTAGCTGTGGAGCCCTCAGAAGCTCTGGGAGATTTGCCTGACTCGCCACCTGCCATAATTGGATTATCAAGACCAATGACGCGATAGGGCCCCTGGCCCTCAGAGCAGGTTCCCTAAATGATTTTCGATTTACTGTCGTCCTGATGGAGAAGAAAGAGAACAAACATGTTCCATAACCCCAGAGTTTAATTCTTGGGAACTTAAGCAAACATTTCTCTGTCTTAAAACAAAACAAAACAAAAACAACCCCCCCCCAGCCCGCCCCCAGCATGTATGTAGTATTTATGGACTTGTAGTTGAATGATCTAAAAAGTCAAGTACCACAATATAAATAAATGCCTGGACTTTCCCAGTAACACATTCATGCGTCTCCTCAAACACTATGGACAGTACTACTGATAAACTACATGGGAATCACTGTGCAGGTGGCAAAGAAAAAGAGAAATGCAATCTAGTTCTTGTCTTTTGATAATTTAGAATGCTAAAAACAGGCTGCTGTCAGTTGATCACCCTCCTGACATAGTATTTACATAAACTATTCCCCACATTTCCCTTGCAGTTGGGGCTATGAATAGATTTAAGAAAAAAGAAAATCTAACTCCTAGCCAAAGAATTTTTAAAACCATTAAATAATATAATCATTTATTTCCATTTGAAATAGGTGCGGGTAAGAATAAAGAAAGTCATCTTTTTTGCTAAGACTTCAGGAATATGCAAGAGTTCTTGATAAATATGATGTATATTGAGGTATGCAAATTTTTGGCTTTAGTATAAACTTATGTTTAAATAATATTTTTAAATTAGGCAAAGAATATTACTAGTTGATTCACAAAGTAGTAAATATAAACATTTAATAAACCCAGGAATGGATCTTCTACCTTACTAGTACTAAAAATGTGATAATTAAAAATACAAAATAAAAATGGAAAAAAAATTGATATTATCTAATGTTGGCATGGATATAGGGAAATGAGCTTGCTTACGGGACACTGAGTTTGTTTATGGGAGAGTGACAAATTGTCTTAAAGTTTCTGAAAAGTAATTTGACAACAATTATTTGATCCAGCAACATCACTTTTAAAAATTCATCATGCATCCATAAAAATATTTAATCCACAAACATATTTTCAAAACTTCGAGTAAACTGTATTTCTCACAGTACTGCATATCAAAGGGAAAATGGAAATGGAAATATTCTGAAATATTTGATTTGATTGACTTGATTCTGAAAAATCAAGAATATCTGAAAAAATGATACTATATTTATATATGAATTCAACTACGTTTTGTGGTAGTTGTTAGAATGGCCCAAAAATATGTCATCTCTCCCCTTCTGGGCATGTAATATACTTTGTGATTTCTGATCCTCTTAACATTAGGCATGGTCATGTGTCTTGGTTTGGCCAATGAAATAACATTGCTGTGTTAGGCTAAAGCTTATTTATAATTCGTGTTTTCTTTCTCTCTGGCATAGATATAACTTGCTGTAATACATTAAATAAGAACATTATAGAGCAGAGATCTCAGCAACTTCAATAAGTATGTAGTTGAACAAAAAACAATCTTTTGTTATTTTAAAATACTATAATTTAGGAATGGTTTATTATTATTATTGTTGTTGTTGTTGTTGTTGTTATATTTATAATTATTGAAGCATAACCCAGGCTACCTTAACTGATAAAAAGTATTTTTGTACTTAAAATATGTCCATGATATAATGAACAGTGAGGAAAGCAGGCTGTAGAAAATATGTATACTAAAATTCCACTTTTTAAAAAACTTGGAAAAACACATATATGTTACAAGAGAGAAGGAAAACTATCACAAGATAGACTTATAAATGTCAACAACTGATGACTTCTAGCAATTAAGAAATTATGAGTATTTATTTTTTCCAATACATATTGTGATTTTATTATTACTACTTTTTAAAATGTTGGTATTCTTTTTTATTGAGATTATTTCCATTTATTTGAGAGAGAGAGAGCATGAGAAGGGGGAGAGTCAGAGGGAGAAGCAGCATCCCCACTGAGCAGGAATATGTTGTGGGTCTTGATTCTGAAACTCTGGGATCATGACCTGAGCCAAAGGCAGTTGCTTAACTGAGTAAGCCAACCAGGTGTCCCTGTAATTTTATTTTTAAAAACACGCAGTTATTCCTAAATTTGAAAATAATAAAGAAAAAGTTATTCTAATCAACCAGGTAAACAAAACATAGTAAAATTCTGTATTTATTGAAAAATATTACCTCTGCATGAGTATAAAAAAATTAGTGAAAGTGAACAGCAAGTCCAGAAACAGATTAAAATACAAGTGACTAAAGATGAGTTTATCATTTCAAGTTTGTGCAGAAATATCTATTCAATGAATAGGTTGATATATTGGTTAAACATTTGAAAAAGATTAAGGGAAATTTATACTTTTTCTTTTTAACAAAATTAATTCCACATTCATTACAGTTATGACGGTAATAAAATAAATCACATAGACAAATTGTATATGTCTAGTGGATTAGAATCACCTTCTAAATGCGATGCCAAGGCCAGAAAGAGTTATGAGTAAGTTGACAGATTTGATAACATAATCAATCAGCCAAACCAATCAATCAATCAGTTACAAAGTGGGGGAAATATTTGTGACACATGGAACACTGCTCAGCCAAAAATGGATAATGATTGCATTCCTAGGTAAAATTAAGCAAAATATTATTTTTAAAAGTATTTTATTTCACTGCTGGGCATTAGGGGCAATCTGAGTGCCCTTTCCTGGGAGACAAGACTCAATGTGATTAATGACTACAGAATTATTTTGCAGAAGTCAGAAGTAATAAACTAGATATACACGCAACAGTCTGGATTAATTTTTTTAAAAAATGGAGTGAAGAATGAGAAAATTATAAAATAGAATGAGACATCTAACATAATATACAATTTATGTAAACTAATTTTCTATGTACATAAAGAACAACATACATACAAAAACACAAACAAAAAAAATGTACATTAAGTACTTTCGAATGAATATCTGTGTGGGAGGGGACTAGAAATAAAACAAAAGAAATGTGGAGTATGTAAATAAGTTAAAAAAAAAAACAAAAACAAGGGAAGAAAACAGGATTGAACTATGCAGGGAACGAGGACAATATCATGCCAGATTATTGATGAGTACAACTCAAAACCCCGAAGTAAAAAAAAATCACGTTTTTTAAAATAGGCTAAGACAGGAGCTGGTAAATTAATAGCAAAGAGACACATATAGGTAGTAAGAATATTATAAAGAACTCCAGTTTTGCTACCAATTAAATAATTACAGATTAATACAGACATTGATTTGAGTTTATTGACCAGTCCATTGAGAAATATGATCTTGAAGAGAAATACCATTCATAGCCCTATTACTAATGGCACTAGACAGTGGTAGAACAGTTTTGGATCACTAGACAACTGCCAAGTAATACTTGAACAAAACTTTTTATTGTAGCATTCATTACAGAAGCTAACAGCTGGGGAGAAATAACGAACCCTTACGGGTTTAATCACAGAAATGTTACATCAAAAATAGAGCATATCATATAGCCACTTGAGTTGATGAAGTAGAGGAATTTTTCTCTTTGTCCCTGCACTCTTAAAATCTTTCCACAATTAGCATGTATTAAATTCCATAAAACACAAGTAAATAATAAAAATTAGGATAAAATTAATTGGGGGTGGGGCACCTGGGTGGTTCAGTGGGTTAAAGCCTCTGTCTTCAGCTCAGGTCATGATCCCAGGGTCCTGGGATCAAGCCCCACATCGGGCTCTCTGCTCGGCAGGGATCCTGCTTCCTCCTCTCTCTCCGCCTACTTGTGATCTCTGTGTGTCAAATAAATAATAAATAAAATCTTTAAAAAAAATTAATTCCTCTAGAAGAAAAGCTCTACTGTTTGTAATCTGATCTGTTCTATGACAAATAAAATTACACTTCTAGTGTATTTTATTTTGCTTCTTCTCACATAGAAAACTGAAGTGAGCTTTAGTGAGTTCAGAGTTCATACGTGCTCTTCCCACCATTAAGAAATGTTTATTCGGTTACAGAACCTGGACTGGATCCTGATGGAAAAACCAAGCAGCGCTCAGAGACTTTGGAGGACTGGAGGTTTATTTAACACCAGTGGGTCAGAGGAGACTGTTCTCCAAATGTCTGAGCCCCGAGCACAAGCAGAGAGGGTAATTTATACCTTTCTACTTCCACATACTTGGCACTTTTGGTGGGTGCGGAGGAAACAAGGTAGGAAAAAAGAACCTAGAAGGGATCTGAGATGGGGACTGGAATTCCCTTGTTGGTTTGGTTGGCCATCATGGAGTACAGTTTTTCCCTTATCAGTTCTTGCTATTAAAACTCTGCATGGACTATACTATATTATACTGTAGATAAATGCGGGGTGGGGATAGATAACGTGGGTTTTTCTGCAATAAAAAGACTTAGAAAATATGTGCTTAGCTAGGTTTAAAGTCTCTTTAACAGGAAATGGCATAAAAAGTTTTTTTTTTCCCCCACTAATTCTGTATTACACTTTGATAACATGTAAAATAGTAATAATTACAAATTTGATGTATTTTATGTGACTTCTTGGTCTGTGGGTAAATAGTAAAATTTATGGCCAGCAATATCTGTATTAAGATTTTACTTTTTGGGCGCCTGGGTGGTTCAGTGGGTTGAGCCTCTGCCTTCGGCTCAGGTCATGATCTCAGGGTCCTGGGATTGAGCCCCGCATCGGGCTCTCTGCTCAGCGGGGAGCCTGCTTCCTCCTCTCTCTGCCTGCCTCTCTGCCTACTTGTAATCTCTCTCTCTGTCAAAAAATAAATAAAATCTTAAAAAAAAAAAAGAAAAAGATTTTACTTCTTGAGGTGCCTGGGCCGTGCAGTAGGTGGAGCTTCGACTGTTCATATCGGCTCAGATCATGATCTCGGGATCATGAGATGGAGCCCCACAGGCAGCTCCATGCTCATTAGAGAGTCCGCTTGAGATTCTCCCTCTCCCTCTGCCCCCTCACCTCTCTCTCTCTCTCTGAAATAGATAAATAAATATTTAATTAATAAATAAATCTTAAAAAAAAAAAGACTTTACTTTTTTTAGAGCAATTTTAAGTTCACTCCAAAACCGAGCAGAAGCTACATAGATTTCCCATGACCCCCCTGGCCCTACACATGGATTGCCCCCTTCCCCCCTCCCCCAATTATCAACATTCTCCACTAGCCTGATCCATTTGTTACCACGGAGGAAGCCGCACTGACACATCAGCACTACCCAAAGTCCACAGTGCATGTCATGGTTCGCTCTGGTGTTGCATGCTCTGTGGGTTGGAACAATGTGTAAGGACATGTATCCATCACTGCGGTACTCATCAGAGCGTTCTGACTACCCTGAAGATGCTCTGTGCTTCACAGCTCAGCAACCCCCCCCCACCCACCCACCGATCTTTTCACTGTCTCCATAATTTTGTCTTTTACAGAATCTCCTATAGCTGGAATCCCACAATGTGAAACCTTTCCACACTGACTTCTTTCACTTGGTAACATTTTTCCCTGTCATTTCATGGCTTGATAGCTCATCTGTTTTTAGTGCTAACCACTATTTTATTGTCCATCCTGACAGTTTATTTATCCACTCCCTGCTAGAGGACACCTCAGTTGCTTCCAAGCTTTGACAAGTATGAGTAAAGTTGCCATATACATTTGTGTGTGGGTTTTGTGTGGACATTTGTTTTGAACTCCTTAGGGTAAATACCAAGGAGTGCAATTATAAACACAGATTTTTTTTTTCCTCAAGCTAATCAGACATTTCAGGTATCCAATATTGAACATCCTACACTCCAATAACTTTTATTCCCTCAGATATGGAAAAATAATTTTATTCAGAGATGAATCTGTCTTTGCCAATGAAGGTATCACTTAAAAGAAAAATCTGCCCTTCACATTATCTGGCCCCACAAACCTGTCTTTTGCTCTGTGTAATTCTCTTTTCCTGGTGTAAAACTTATTTACTTTTTAACAAGATGTTTGTTCTATTTCTACTGGCACTCTCCTTCACAAAGAAGATAATTAAAGCAACAGTACCAAAGACTCCCGGATATAGTCTGGGTCAGCTGTGTGCAGCGAGGACACTCAGAAACAAAGAGCAGGAGTCAAGTCTTATTTTGCTATGAGAGTTTATTTCACATTTTTTTCCTTCCTCTGCAGCTATAGGAAATGAAGAATTCACTCTTTTATTTGTAGTCTGATGACAGTTTAAAGTTTCACTGAGGATGTGGTCAGGCAGTGGTAATCTACAACCCACACACAAAACATAGCACTAAAATCTTTATAATTAACTGCATATGATTTAGCAGGGTCATTTAGAAAGATGATTCATCGGCAGTAGGTGTAAACTGTTCACTAAACCTAAAGCTTAAAGGGAAAGCAGAGATAGAATGGTTTCTTTATTCCACTTTAGGCTAACAGCCAGGTGATTCAGAGTCCTTAAGAGCCCTGATTCAGTCTTCATTTCTCATCACTGATCGGATGCTGAGGTGTCATGCCAAACAATTTACCCTTCTATACCTCAGTTAGGTCAATCTCTAAAATAAGTCTCTAACAGGGGTCTAGGGAATGTGCTGCTTGTAACCCTATGTTTCAACATGTTTCTTCATTCTGCTTTATAATTGTGTGTCTATTTGTGTATAGAGGATTTTCCCCCAATATGATCGCACATTCTGGAAAAAGTGTATGGTGGCCACGGCTTTTCTTTGGCATCTTTCCATCTCCTTACAGGCCAGCCATGTCCAGTCTTCGTATGCTATCTGAGCCCTGGCAGCTTAGAAAACTCTATCATAATAGACTCTATCCTGAGGCAGCCCTCACCTTTTACAGAAATGTTTACCCCTTTCTCCTTACACTTTGCTTTCAGGAAGTTGCCAATGGAAGAAGACCTGAAAATCTCATCCTCTAAATTCCTAATAGCTGATTGTGGTATTGCCCTCTGAAGAACTTGCATTGTAGGGGGCGCCTGAGTGGCTCAGTCTGTTAAGCGTCTGCTCAGGTCATGATCCCAGGGTCCTGGAATGGATCCCCACATTGTGCTCCCTGCTTGGCAGGAAACCTGCTTCTCCCTCTCCCGCTCCCCCTGCTTGTGTTCCCTCTCTCGCTGCGTCTCTCTGTCAAATAAATAAATAAAATCTAAAGAAGAACTTGCATTTTGAAAGGGAACAGATCCTTGACTTCAGGCTGCGTTTCACAACTCCGGTCAACAGATCTCTTGGAATGAATGGTTGAGAAATGCAGGTTCGCAGGGCACGAGATCACACATGCATGCTGTAGCAAATCCTGAGAGGGGGACTGGGAAATGAGAACCATTTACCTGCAGCAAACACGTGTGACATCACCATACAGAACTGCATCGTGAGAATTAAAGCAAGGGGTTTTAGTACCTCTCCAATATTTTCCACCATGTTCCCTAGAGTGACCTTGTATACAGACAATGAGTGCTATCATTTGGCCTGATGCCACATCAAGAACAACAGACCCAGATAACAAGCATTAACCGTCCATTACAACATCAAGGTAAAGTATGCTTTTGGTCAGCTCAGGATTACATGTCAGAACATTCAACGAAGGTACATTGCAAAGCAGCTAAATCTCTCATTTAGAGGAAATCATATTCACTTCACCAGGAAGGTGACACATTTTTTGATACCTCTGATTGCCCACCTAGTCTAAGCACCCAGTGGCTTCATAACATTTTTTGCTAGCTTATTACAAAGGCTTTTATTGTTATTTTTTATTCCAAAAATAACGTGTGTTTGTTAGAGCAAATTTAGAAAAAACAATGGAATAAACAATAGTGTGTGATCACTACTGCTAACATTTTAATGATCCCTTTATTCTTTCCTTTATACATTCACCCATCTTTTCTGTATTCCCCGAGCTGCTCTAAGCCCTAGGAATACATCTGTAGACAAGCTACATAAAACTCATATGGTCTAGACAGCAATCGAGTGGTGCGAGAGAGCAGACACTAATGAAACACCTAAGTTTTATGAAAAAGACAAACTTGATTAATGGGACTAAGAGGGTCTGGAGAGGGAGCGCTACTTTACATCTAATGGTAAGGCAAGACCTTACCAAAGAGGTAACATATGAGCTGATACCTAAAGGAGAGGAAGTTCAACTTAAGACACTCTGGGGAATCAAAATCCAGATTGGGGGGGCTGGCAATTCAAAAGGTCAAAGATGGGAATAAACTTGGCATATTTGAAGAATGAAAGATCAGCTGGATGAGTGTGACTAAAGATGTGGAGACTGATGATAACAGACGTAGCAGAAGTAATTAGGGCTAAGCCATATACACCCGCACAGCCCAGCATGGGAGCCACAAGCCGGACACATCTACTGAACACTTGCAATCATGCCAGGCTGAATCAAGATGACCTGAATTGAAATACGCATTGAAGGTGAGGATCTAGTGTAGAAAAAGAACTCACCTTGTTTAATGTGTTGAAATGACAATTTTGGACATGTTGGATTAAATGAAATATATTTTTATCATTAAATGACTTATTAGCTTTTACTATTAAATTACTTTTTCTAAGTGAAATTATATGGTAGTTTCCTTCTCAGTCTCACTTACTCCACTTAACATAATACCCTCTAGGTCACCAAATGCAAGATCTCATCCTTTTTTATGGCTGTGTAATACTCAATTATATATAATATGTTTTATATGTAATGCTTTTATATTTACTCATATAAATTTATATTTATGTTTATATATGATTATGTAAATTATTCATTTATTAATTACATAATATGTAAATAAAATACTCTCTATATATGTTATAGATACATAGTTATTACATTTTCTTTATCCATTCTATATTGTATATTGTATATTTGGGTTGCTTCCACACCTTCACTACTGTAAATAACTCTGCAATACATAGGGGTGCATATTTTTTAAACTTTATTAATTTTTATAGTAATCTCTGCATTCAACAGGGGGGCTCGAACTCACAATCCCCAAATCAAGAGTTGCATGCCCCTCTGACTGAGCCAGACAGGCAACCCTGCATATATCTTTTTGAATTACTGTTTTCGTTTTCTTTGGGTAAGCACCCAACAGTGGAATTATTGGATCATATGGTACTTCTATTTTTAACTTTTTGAGGAATGTCTCACTATTTTCCAGTTGTTGTACCAGTTTGCATTCCCATCAAGGAGTGCACAAGGGTTACTTTTTTTTCCACATTCTTGCCAACGCTTGTTATTTCTTGTCTTTTTTATTTTAGCCATTCTGACAGGTTGTGATTTTGATTTGCATTTCCCTGCTGATTAGTGATGTTGAGCATCTTTTCATGTGTCTGTTGGCCATCTGTATGTCCTCTTTGGAAAGATGTCTATTCAGCTCTTCTGTCCATTTTTTAATTGAATTGTGGTATTTTTGGTATTGAATTGTAAACCTTCTTTATAGAGTTTGGGTATTAACCCCTTATTGGATATTATCATTTGCAAATATCTTCTCCCATTCAGTAGTTGTGTTTTTGTTCTGTCCATGGTTACCTTCAATGTGAAAAAGCTTTTTACTTTATTTATATGTAGAACCTAAAAAAACTAAAGAAATGAATAAACAAACAAACAAACAGCAGAATTGGACCTATAAATACAGAGAACAAACTGATGGTTGCCAGAGGGAAGGCAGTTGCCGGGATGGGGATGGGCAAAATGGGTGAAGAGGAGTGAGAGATACAGTCTTTCAGTTATGGAATAAATAAGTCACTGGAATAAAAAGCACAGCATAGGGAAGCTAGCTGATGGTATTTTAATATTGATGTATGGTGACAGTTGGTAGGTACACTCAGTGAACGTAGATAATGTAACGTATAGAGATGCTGAATCACTACGTTGTATACCTGAAACTAATGTAACATTGTGTATCAACTATATAGAAATTAAAATTAAAAAAAAAAAAAAAGAGTGGCACCTAAATAGCTTAGTCAGTTAGGTGTCTGATTTCCCCTCAGGTCATGATCTCATCAGGGATGCAGTGTAGATGAGATTGGGCTCCCCATTCAGCGGGGATTCTGCTTGCCCTTGTGACCATCCCCCTGGTTATCACTCTCTAATAAATAATTAAAATCTTTAAAAAAAGAAATTGGGTGGCTGCCTGGGTGGCTCAGTGGGTTAATGCTTCTGCCTTTGGCTCAGGTCATGATCTCAGGGTCCTGGGATCGAGCCCCACATCAGGCTCTCTGCTCAGCAGGGAGCCTGCTTCCCTTTCTCTCTCTCCCTGCCTGCCTCTCTGCCTACTTGTGATCTCTGTCAAATAAATAAATGAAATTTTTAAAAAAGTAAAAACAGAAAATGAGTAATGAAAAATTGTACATACACTATTAAAGCAAGACTTGCATGTCATAATCAGGAGTTACAGTCTTTTTAGTTTTCTATTTTTTTTTTTTTTGAAAGAGAAAGCATGTGAGCAGGAGGGGGGGGTGCAAAGGGAGAGAGAGTGATCTTAAGCAGACTCCACACTGAGCATGACGTGGGGCTCCATCCCACCACCCTGAGATCCTGACCTGAGCTGAAATCAAGAGTTTTATGCTTAACCAGCTGAGGCAGCCAGGCACCCCCAAGAGTTGCAGCTTTTTAAAGACAATGAGAAATATTTGAAAACATTGTCTTAAAAATGGAAATATTTTAAGATGTCTATTAGATATCCAAGTAAAATTCACAAGAGAAATCAAGTAGAGGAGGAGTGGACCAAGGAAGATAAGCCAGTAAGTTGCCAGAAAACTGTATGTGGTAATGTCCCAGAAGTTAAGTAATAACTTGGTTTAAACAGCAAATAGTGCTTCACTATGTCATGTTTTGTTCAGCAGGTCAAGTAAGATGTGAACAGAAAATTAGACATTGCATCTGACAATACAAGGAAACTCGATGAGAAAGTTTCTTAAGGTGTGACTATGAAGGACCAACTGAAGTGGGCAGAACAGTAAATGCGAGGTGATAAAATTAGAAAAATAATAAGAAAATAAAATTTCAAAAAAAACGTGCTGTGAAGATAACCAGACAAAAGGAAATAGTGGCTGGAGAAAGATATGATATCTGTCTTTCTTTCTAAAGTTTTGACCTATAAGGGCTTACCTATGTGCTAAAGGGACTTACTCAATAAAGTAAGAGAAAATGATGTGGTAGAGAGAGGGGAAGATTATAGACACAAGGTAAACTATTGAGTAAATTCTTGAGTAAACTATTCAGAATAGGATCCAGATCTCAAAGGCAGTATTGGCTTTTGATAAGACTAGGAAGCTCCTTCCATTGTATCTGAAGTAAAGACAGTGTAGATGAGTAAAGGTGGGTCTCTCTCTCTCTCTCTTTTCTCTCTTCGTGTGTGTGTGTGTGTGTGTGTTGTGTGTGTGTGTGTTGTGTGTGTGTGTGTTTACAAACCTTGTATCATATCAAACTTCTCAATTTGTAACATTTGTAGACATTTGTAGATACAATTTTGAATTGTGTCTACACAGATCCATGTGTTCTAGTTTCAAATGTCAATACAGAAAACTGTCATTACATGAAGCATATACATATGTCCCTTTTAGCTGTGATCCTTCTTATAACACCAGTCATTTTATTCTGGGAACTTTTATGATATGGTATTTAAAAGCGTGACTTGGTTAAGTCTTTTGTTTAATTCATTATTCTGAAGCCTCAATGATTCCCTGCAATCTGAAGATTGATATCCTTCACTTTAGGAAATTTTCTGTACTATTTCTTTGATTATTTCCTCCTCTCCAATGTTTATTTTCTCTCATTCTGGAATCTTTATAGTTGGATATTCCATGGAATGTTCCTAAATGATCACAACTTCATTTCCTATTATCCCTTTGGTCACCTGTGTATTCTGTTTTCTAGTAGTTTCCCTTGATTTTAACCCCGAAAACATTTTTGCTTTTAAAAAAAACCAAAGTTTGTATGATGTTTTAAATTTCCTAGAGCTCTTATTTTGATCTCCATTCCTTCTTCACAGCCTTTGACTCTTCTTCAATCTTATCTTATGTCTCTTGAGTACATTAATTACTATTTCTTTGAGGTTTTCCTTGCTTTCAATATTGTTCCTACTCCTTCTGGGCTCCTTAGGCATGATTTGTTTGTTGTTAGAGATTTCTCTCAAAAGTTTTGAGATGCTTAGCTATTTGTTCATAATTTTTTTAAAAAATGCTTTTAAGCTCTGTATAAACAGCAGAATGACCAGCAAGACTCACTCTAAAATCAGGTAGTTTTGGGAGAACAGTACATGGCAAGATCTAGGTTTTTTCTCTGGAATGGTTCGGTTTATCTAGAGAAGGAACCTCCACATTCTTGGTCTTGGGCAAACACCTGATGGCTGGTGTTCTCTAACCAGGGCGAAGGAAGAAGCTAGGAGGAGGGTGGCAGTTCCTCATGTAGTTGGTATGTGGACCTCCATCGAAAGCCCTCTTTTAATCATGCACCTCACCCTACATTTTTTTGTACATGGTTTTGTTAATCTAAGCCTCTCTCATTCAGTTTCTCCAGAGAGCATGCTTCCTATTCCTAGGAAGCCTAGAAGCTATAGTTCCCTCGCAATGGCAGGTGGAGTTGAGAAATGGGAGTCTAGCTGCATCTTTTGTAAACTTCCAAACTGCCCCAGGCTTACCAGCTCATCTCCAGCAAGCTCTTTTATCGTCATGGTGCCACCACTTCCTCTTTCCAGTATTCAAAGAACAAACCAGCTTCCTTCTCACTGTTAAACCACTTGTGACTTATACATGACTCACCCCTACTTTTTTAAAAAATATTTTATTTCTGAGCAGTCTCTACACCCAGCATAGGGCCCAAACGTACAACCCCACAAAGAAGAGTTGCATGCTTCATTAACAGAGTGAGCCAGGCGCCCCTCATCTCTATTTGATAAGTAAGTAAATTCCTACCTTTTCTTTCCAACTTCATACATTGTAATTCAGAATTATAGATCGCTCCTAATTTAATAAGAGATGAAGTCAGTGTTTCTGCTTATGAGCAGAGGCAGCAATATT
Source organism: Mustela putorius furo (assembly GCF_011764305.1). Taxonomy (NCBI): domain Eukaryota; kingdom Metazoa; phylum Chordata; class Mammalia; order Carnivora; family Mustelidae; genus Mustela; species Mustela putorius. Next base: position 2,846,225 of record NW_025421577.1, read on the forward strand.
GCTAAGTTTCCATCTGATACCAGAAAACAGAAACTATTTAAGTTCAACACGAACAATAAAGTTCTTTTTAATAGTCAAGATTCTTAAAAATATTGTCTTTCTGGAGATCTAAATTAGTAGCAATATCCCCTCATACCCATGCTGTGTACTAGTTTTTGTTCTAAATATTAATCAGACTGGTATGGAAAAAATAGCATCCTTCTTGAATCTGTGTACTTAAAATCCAGAAATGTCATTGTTTCCTGAAAAAAGAAGAAGAGGAGAGGAGGAGAGGAAGAAGAAAGGAAAAATAGAAAGGAAGAAAGAAAGAAATCTTCAGAACCAAAGAGGAAAGCATCTAATTCTGCTTCCCTGGTGAAATAAGGACTTAATAAAGGAACTGATATTTTTACCTGTATATTGAAAGATCTGCCTACCTTTTTCGAAGGCATTTAAAGAGGGGATTACATAACACAAGAGAGTGGAAGCAAGAAAAAGGAGAGTGTTCAAAGAAAAATGAGATCCTTTGGAGGACAAACATGAGATGATGTATGAGATTTGGGGAAAAGTTTAAAGTTTACATAAATTCGAAGAAGGATTATTTTTACTGGTACTGATTCTACCTTCTGCCTGGAGTTTTGGATCTTCTCCCTGAATAACATGCATTCCTAATGGTCTAGTTTATAAGAACCCACAAAGCCACTTCAAGAGAGCCCTAGAAGATTCAATTCTATTTTCACAAGAATTATTACTTAATAGAGAACTCATAAAATGTCTTTTGTTTATTCTTTCACAGTTAAGATTCAGGTTATAATTGATGGTTCTGATGCATTGTGCAGACTCCCCTGAACACACCTGATTTCAGCCCACCAGCGGTGGACAGTTCCAAATACACTGCCAGTGCCCCAGATCTTGAGTGCCCCTCCACTTTGCTGCTTCTAGGCCTAATCCTAAGCCACAGGAGGCCACTCACCTGTAAGCTGATCCAACCTACAAAGGTAGAGGAATTAATCCCTTGAGAGCAAACTTCTACAAGTGGAAGACAGAAGTCTTGATAAATGCCCCAGCCTTCCTATTTTGTATGGAGACAACATAATACAGGTCCGTGGTGGGACTGAGCTTCATTTGCTCACAGTGGCAACTGGATCATCAAAACTCACGGCTGGCTACTTCACCCTCTTTTCCCTTCATTTTTACCCAATCTTTTAGTTCTGCTCCTTGAAATTTCTCCTTGAATAATTTACCTACACCCATTTTCTTCTCTCGTGTTGTGCTTTTGCAAAAATTCAAATAAAACATATACTTAGCTAATTACGTGCCTCTACTAATTACTTTTTTTTTTAAGTAGGCTCCACACCCATTGTGGAGGCCAATGTGGAGCTTGAACTGCTGACCGTGAGATCAAGACCTGAGCCAAGATCAAGAATCAGACCTGCTCGGGGCGCCTGGGTGGCTCAGTGGGTTGAGCCGCTGCCTTCGGCTCGGGTCATGGTCTCGGGGTCCTGGGATCGAGTCCCGCATCGGGCTCTCTGCTCAGCGGGGAGCCTGCTTCCCTCTCTCTCTCTCTGCCTGCCTCTCCGGCTACTTGTGATTTCTCTCTGTCAAATAAATAAATAAAATCTTTAAAAAAAAAAAAAAAAAGAATCAGACCTGCTCAACCAACAGAGCCACCCAGATGCCCCTCTTTATTTATTTTTATTAACTCAATATAATTTGCAACATCCAGCCTTTTCTATCACTTTATCTTAAAAACTGAAGAATAATTTAAAAATACATGTTTTAAAATTTCTTGGCACTGATTACTTATAGTTAGAAGAATCACCAATGACAGACAAAAAAACACTGAACTAAGAACCAGAAAACCCATATTTTAGTCTTAGATTTTGTAGTACCTAGTGGTGAGACTACATGAAAGCAATCGTATCTCTCTAAAACCCTACTTTCCCAATTTATTAAAATGCAGGAAATTATGTAAAATGTTATTCCTAGGCACTGATTTTATGAGCCCATGAAATTATAGAGGCAGGCCTGCTTTGGTTGAAGCTGTCAATCAGTCATGTTGCCAGGTGGTCAGTTGGTCATGGTTTGGTCATAGTCACCTGCACCTGTGGCCATGCCTGGAGTAACTTCTCCCCAGCATCCAATCCAAATCTGCCCCTTGCTTGAATAGTCCCTAATGCCTCTATAGCCTGCAGCTTTAAATATATATAATATTTGATTTGTGTAATAAGAGCTAACCCTCTTATACAACCCTCTTGGGTAACACACATGAATATAAGTGACCATTTGTTACTCAACAGTGACTCCAAAGGTGAAGTTTCAAGACAAAAGGGACAGGGACACCCAGTGGTGGGGTGGAGCTGAGAAGCAGGAAAGGCTTCACTGCATTCTGCAAACCATCCCATGGACCTGGTTGCCAATTCAGCTACACTGAATGCTGGCTCTGACAGAAGGCATTAAAAGGAGAAAGTAAAATGGTCCTTTGTTCTGAGCCTACAAATGCTGAAAGGAAATTCCTGCTCACAGCAGGTGATTAAACAAGCTTTATTAGAGGCCATTACATGAAGTCACTGGCACTACTTTGTTGCAATAAAATGGTTCATTTTCCCATTTTCTCATTCTTTAACTTTCAAATGGTATTAATTAGATTTATCAACAATTTGGTAACACCAAACTGGTTGCCAGATCTTACAGGAACAATTTTACAACCTGTTCTCTTAAAGCAGTAGTGTAAAATTATCAGGCAAAGTCTCCCTGAGACAGAGGAGAATGGATTTATGTCTTGGAAGGGGATGATGGTGTAATTCAAAGTGTTTAACCACAAGCATGGAATTTCTCCAAAGCCTTCTTCTTTTAGTTCATATGAATTTGCCTACCATTCAGTAGTAAACCTCAACTTATATTAATTTCAACATAATGTATGGAATTATTTACTAGTTCTACTACCACACCAAAATGTCTATGGAAGAATAATGTAATTTGGATTTTATGTTTTGTTCTTGCACTCATCTTTTTACAAGGATAAAATAGAAATGTTCTTTCTTCCAATGACGTCTTTACACTGTTCCTGTACCATATATTCAACCTAGGAGAAAGACTGTCCCATTCATTATGAAGGCTATATTTGGGCATCTGAAATCCTATACCATGTATAAACATGAATTCAAATGTCAACTCCATTATCCTTGTAAGAGAAACACAAGGATCAAAATTCACTGCCAAAGAGCAAAACTAAAAAAGGCGTGTGTGTGTGTGTGTGTGTGTGTGTGTGTGTAATATTATGGTCTTTGTGTCTTCACCCTTCAGAACTCCTATATTGAGCATGATAGCTTTGCACCAGCTGAACAAGCCCCAGAATTCCTTTTTGCTGCTGGCATCTGACCTACCACAATAGGTAGGGGCAGGTTCAATGTGAGCACATAATGTGCATGAGAAACATTCATTTCTTTCCCCATATTCCTTTTACTCCCTTGAACCTCACAAACTCATCCTTTTACTCTCTTCTTCTTCCTTTTATTTTACAAACTCATTACTGTCTGCTTTAGGGTACATTTTTTAAAAAAGATTTTTATTTTTTAAGTAATCTCTACACTGAACATGGGGCTTGAACTCACAACCTTGAGATCAAGAGTCATGTGCTCTATGGAGTGAGCCAGCCAGGTGCCCCAGGAGCACATATTTGTAATTTTGTTTCCATCCCATGTTTTCCTGTATGGTAAATACCACTGTTTTGGTGCACTGAAGTAAGGCAGAGATATTCTTCCTCCTTCCCCGTTAGCTACTCTTTTGGAATTTTGTATTAATAAAATCATTACATTTCTTTGCCTAATCAATTATTACTCTGCTACACATAAATTCAGTGAGTTTGATGGCAAAAAATATGTCAAGCACTTTGGATCTCACAGAATGGAAACCTCCATATAAATGTCTGTTATGATTTCTATTAGGTGAAGAAACTTTAAGGTATGTTTTATTGGCCCATTAATAAATGACTGGAGTGGTAAAGATATCTGGCTAGAAGCCCTCGTTTTTTTGCAAGCACAAAAGATGTGGGTTAATGGAGCAATTAAACATACTTTTATATCCCAGGGCTATAATAATATTGGGGAAAAGTAAGCGAACTACTAAAAAGAAAAGACAACTGTAAATACAGAGCAAGAACTAGAGGCTGAACTTCCATAAAAGTGATAAAGAAATATATGACAGAATTTCAAACAGTTGGCAATTTACAGGGCACCAAAATTGATATCTTTATATCTTTTCTTGTCAAAAGAGATATCTTGTTTTACTGAAGAAAAAGAAATAAAGTGGAGAAATAGTCCAACAAAAGAAGTAGACCATAGTACAGGATCAAGTCATATGAGGGAACAGCGCTCAAAAAGCATTTTAAAGAATATTAGCAGTTATCTGATCACCAGCTGCAGATATAGGAGGACTGTTGTGAAGATACAGAAGATGTGAGAGTTTGTAAAACAAAGGGCAGGTGCTGAGAACACTATCAATGCAGGGCTGAGTACTGGTCATCTTTGCATCCCTAGGATGGTACACATTTGTTTCATGTAGTCTTTGCTCAGTGATGGGTAATATGTCCATATTAGCATGCCCATACTTGGTGACAATAGCAGTAAAGGTGATAGAATGATTGGATTTATTGGGCAGTTTCTTGACAAAGCTAAGTTGAAGAATAGAGATCAGTGGAAGATTTATTCATCCTGATGTCAGTATCATGTACTTCTTTGCTTTTCTCCTTTTTCCTACGCAGCCTGTTTCTGAGACATCTAGTCTCCTCTCCTATCTGCCACCCTGATGCCGTCTGATGCTTCTACCATCCGGGCTCAGTGCATTTGTTATGATGATCTAACTTCTTAGCTCCTACACCCTGGAAGCTGAGGGTTCCTACAAATAGCTGCCTAACCATAAAAATCTTGTGGCATTAAAAGTTAGCTGAGACCTCAGAAGAACTTGCAGAATTTTCGTTTAATTTTTTCAGCTTCTTCTCTCAACTGCCTCAGTGACTTTTCCAAAGATCTCTGTTCTTTACTGGTCTCTATTAAAACTCCATCCTCCACACTACCAGGGACAATTTATCCCCTAATTCATGAGTTCTACATGGCTTACCCATTATGCATGAGCTCTTACCATATTCGTCCCCACCAATTACAAGCTCTGTGTATGTGTGTGTGTGTGTAAATCTTGGCCTCAACTCAGTTGCAGAGGAGTTTTGTACCCAAAGGAAACACAGTTTTTATTTCAAAACTATTGAAGAGTAATAAGTCTGTATTGAATTCCCCAGAGGAAGCCCTAGCAGGGCTATACAAACAGTAAGATGTCCTAAGATTTTCCCAAACTTCTACTAATCATTATAGCTACTGCACAAACATCTCTTATGTGTGGTTCTTAGAAAACAAAAACAAAAACAAAAAAAATTGCTGTGCTTTCCTCACCCAAATGATTTTCTCTCCAAGAGGAGTACCATGTCTTTCCTTATGGATCTCAAGTTTACTTGTGGACATCTCTTGCAATCTGTCCCAACAAAGGTTCTCTGTGGCAAGTCACAGAGTAAGCAAATACTCCTTCTCAGAATGGAATGAAAATCATGAGATGCTCTGAGTATTTGTGCTTCTATATCCACACTTGTCTTTGCCTTTTCTCCTCCAGTTGTAGAAGACAATTACGCCAGCTCCTTTCAACTAACTCTGCTATTTATTCCTTTGACCACATGTCTTTCTGTCTCCAAGACATTATCCATCAGGACTTCAGTCTTCTACCTTTGCAAACAATATATTTTTTAAACTCTATAAGTTCAGTAATGAGAAAAAAAAAGTTTTAGAATGGGCAAAAGAACTGAACTGACACTTCACCAAACATGTACCAGTGACCAATAACCCCTTGAAAAGATGCTCAACGTTAAGTCATCACAGAAATGCAAATTAAAACTGCTATAAAATATCACCATGCACCTATTTGGCTAAAAATAAAAAGACTGACCATATCAAGTGTTGGTGAGGATAGGGAGGAACTGGAACTCTCACACACTACATGTAGAGTAACATAAAATGGTACAGTTTGGTAATTTTTAAAACAAAAATGTACTTTCTGCGTGACCAAACCATTCAACACCTGGATATTTATCCTAGAGAAGTGAAAGTATATATCCAAAGAAGATTTGTGCAGAAATGTTCATAGACTCTATGCATATAATAATCCAAACCCAAATGATCATTAATAAGTAAGCAGATAAACAAACTGTGATACTCAGCACTGCACGAAAAGAAATTAAAGACTTATAATAACTCTATCATGACTGAGTCCCACAATACTACACTGAATGAAAGAAGCCAGACCAAAAACAGAGTATGTCATGTATGAGTCCATTCATACACAATTCTAGAAAATGAAAACTAATCTACAGCAACAAAAAGTGAATCAGCAGTTGCCTGGGAGTTACAGGGGGTGAAGAACAAGGACAGTAGGGCGTGTGTGCGTGTGTGTGTGACTTCTGTGTTTCTCCTTTACTCTCACGCTGCTACTGAACTCACAAGACCTTTGACACCAGCTATATGGGTTTTGCACACATCTGGCAATTCTGCAACACTAGCTGGGTGCCTTATATTTCAGTGCAGTCCTGGTGCTATCTATGTGGAGTTACCATCAGGTACCACAGGTTAAGGATTCAATTCCACAAGACTTTTCCCTCTTGGGATGCCAATATCGAGTCCCAGGATGTCACCTGTAATTCTGACCAGTGGGCTATAAGTGAAGGTCCTTATGGCCCTCTCTTTGGATTCAGTAGTTTTCTAGAATGGCCCAGAGAAGTCAAGGAAATGCTAAGTTACATTTACTGGTTTCTTATAAAGGATATATTAAAAGATACAGATAGGATATAGCCAGATAAAGAAATGCATAGAGTAAGGTATATGAAAAGGGACATGGAGCTTCCATGTTCTCTCTCTGGGCCACTCTCCCACAATACCTCCATGTGTTCACCAATCCTAGAAGCTCTCCAAATCCCTTACTATAGGGATTTTAAAGGAGGCTTCATCATGTAGGCATGACTGACTGTTAACTTCCTCTTCTCCTCTTTGCCCCTCTCTAGAGAATGTGGGTAGACTGATACTGAAAGCTCTAAGCTTCTAATCATGACTTGGTCTTTCCAGTGATAAGCCCCCATCTAGGAGTCTACTAAGAGTTGCCTCATTAGAACCAAAGACACTCCTATTACCCAGGACATTTCAAGGGATCTAGGAGTTCTGTGTCAGGAACCCAGGTCAAAGACCAAATATAAGAACAAAGATGCTCCTACTGCTTTTATTCCTTAGGAAATTGCAAGGTTTAGGGGCTCTGTACCAGGAACCAGGGGCAGAGACCACTATATACGTGTTTTTCTATTATCTGATTAAACACACACACACACACACATGTGTCAAAACTTATCAAAACTGTACTTTAATATGTACATTTAAGTTAATATCAGTTATACTTCAGTAAATCTATTAAAATTTTCATATGCATGCTTTCGCATTTACTTCTTAACCCATTAAAATTTTATTTCTCTCCTTCTAACTTTGAGAAAGTTTTAAGAAGATCTTTGTTAATATTCGAGTTGTTATCTAGCTATATCTACACATTTTAAATCTTTATTTTACCAGACCTCTCCAGTGCCTTTGACTATGATAATTCTGACTTCCAGAATTCCTTTAACTCTGCTGACAAGTCTCTGAGAGTTTCTGCTCTGTCTTCTGTATGTACTCCCTCTTTCTCTTCTAATTTCTGAATGTAACTGTTTCCCAGGATTTCACTGACACCTCACCTCACTGACACCTCACTGACACCTCAATCTTAACATTATTCCTGAATATTCTCCTGGCCTCTCATCGACCCAACTGTCTCAAAGACACAGGTGACCCACATTTACATCCCTAGCATGAGACACACACTAATCTTCAAAGAGTTATTTCCAAATGTTTGATGGACATCTCCACTTTCATTTCCCAAAAGAAAGTGAACACAACAAAGGAAACATTGAAATCATCTTCACTCTTAAAGCCATTCTCCAGAACCAACAGTTTTTTAAAAATATCATTGCCCACCTCTCCTCCAGGAATCGGCCTTGAGTTATCCTCTGAAGTTACTTCCTCATCATTTCTTGCTTATGTTAACTGAAACAACCTCCTAAGTAACCCCCTGCTTCTAGCCAATTCCCCAATGAGTCCATGCTTGACACAATGGCTGCCATTTTTGTTCTTGAGATGAAAACCCTTCTGGGGTGCCTTTTTAACCACAATAGGAAATGCAAACATCTTATCCTGGTAATCAAGACAAAATCTTCAAAGATCTGGGTGTATATATCTTGTTACCAAACATCTACACTTACTTCTACCACAAACACTCTTCTATGCTAATCTCAAACAGCTTTTAGTTCTGTGCACACATCATGCGACATGGCTACCATTTTATTATTACCATTATCCTTCCTGCCTCCAATTCTCTTTCTTATTCTATTTTTCTGGATAACTGCTGCTTGCCTGCTAAGATGTAGAACAGATCATTCTAAATTACTGAAATCATTACTTATTTACTTATTTGCTGACATATATCAGAAGACTATGCTGTCGATAGAGTTTTGGAGTTGGTAGAGGGGAGGAAAAAAAGACTGACAAATGAAAATTGTCATGTAGTTGAAATGTTGGTGAAGACATAATATCTAAATGGACTTAGTAACAACTTAAAGATACAACCAAACTTAAAGGAAGTTAAAGAACTTGAGTTAAGGTGAAGGAATGATGTGGGGTGAGTTCTAATGCCAATAGTATTTGTGAATCCTGAAGCTGAATGCCCTCCCTGAGCTCTGAGAGTCTAGAGATAAGAAATTGACTTCATGGGTCTGTGTACTTTGCGTTATCTTTGGTTTGAAGGAAGTTTAATTCTGGCACTCATAAAAAGCAAAACAACTATATGGAGCCATATAAACTTACTAAAAGATACACTTGTTAAAAGCATACCCAGTCTTTTGCAAAAGGTACAAAGATGGAGCTAAAAAACAATGAACTAATTAGGTTTTAAGTCAGCTTGCTAATACACCTGAAACTTACGTAACACTGTATGTTAACTAACTGGAATTAAAATAAAAACTTTAAAAAATTAAAAATTAAAAAATAAATAAAATAAGGCAGGTTGCCAGTATCAGGGATTGCTCTATAGCTTCTGACAGCCCTTTATCAAGTAACTTGTGTTCTCATTTATCCATTTTGACTACTTCCACTGTTTTCCTATTTTATTGTTAAATTTTGACCAAATTTTGAGAGTATGTAAACTAATAAAACTTACTTTCTACTCATAAGGAACCTACAGTTTAGAAGAGGTAAATGCCTTGAGTGTCTTTATTTCCATTTGTTCTCAGCTAAATTGAATTCAGTCTTAGATCAGGTTTGTTTAGGATTGTATAGATAGGTATAAATAACAATGTAATCAGCTATACAGATTAATATATTTTATGAAGACAGTGATACAGGCAGTGATGTAGATTAGAGTAGAATTATAAAAAGGTGCATAAAATTATCTGAGTTGGAGACTCTGTCACGGCTAGAAAGAGGTAAGGCTTCAAAATATGTTATACATTAATCTTAAGAGCCAAGGGAAAATGTAGTAGAGATTGTTAACATTTTTTTCTGATATTCACTTGCCCTGTCTTTCTTATTTACAAATCTCCACAATTATATACTGACCAAGGAACACATTTCAAAGCCTCTTTTGCAAATGGAGTTGCCAATGAGATTTAACGGGGTAGACGGATCCTTTTTTGACCATAGAGTGGGCTCTCCCAGGCTAGAGATGATCCCTTTCATCCTACCTTCTTACCAAGCCCTCCTTATACTTGCTTTCAGCACAGACATTATTATAGGAACCCCAGCAGCTATCACAGACCATGAAGAGAGCTTGAAAATCTCTACAAATTTCTGGTGAAGCAAAAAGCTAAAAGGAACATGCCTCCCCTGGGGGCTGCGGTGTTACCATAGTTTGAGATTATTTTTAGGTTGAGCTAAAGAAGCCTCCATCTTGTCTAATGTTGAGGTTAATTTGAGGTTTTATTTCATATATATAACATTTAATCCTAAAAGTACCCATATAGGAAGAGGATAACAAGTTCAGGTAAGAGTCAAAAAATTGACCTGACCACTAGAGAGTCAGACACACACTGTCCCTGACAAGTACTGACACAACTCCATTTCCAGCCTTCCCTTTGCAATTATAACTCATTTAAAATGTCCTTAGACTTGTTTAACACGTAGCCTCCAAATGCAACTCTCCGTTATTGACATCCATAATAATTAAGACAACTCTTCCACAGAGAACAACTAAAAATTATAGATTCAAAAATAATAATAAAAGACATTCAACAGCTCTCAGTGCAATCTAGATTCAGGGACAAAGATCTCGACAAGAAAAAGGCACATTTGGGTGGGCCTGACAGAATTCATTTCTTTTCGAGACATTCCTTCTGAGCCAAGGGTCTGATGTTGATGGACAAACTTGGGAGTCCCCAGGTGAAATTCTGAAATGGCCTCAATACACAGAGGACAAGGAGAGTCCGAAGAGAGACAAAGGACTCCAGATTGGTAGGTGGTAGGTTTAATGAGCAAGGGGAATTACCTATGAGGCTTGTCTTGGCCACAAGCCAGATCTCTGTACCCACCTGCCAGAATCTTAAAAGTTTATATAGAGGCCTTCACAGACTTCCATCACAAATATAGTGTCCTCATGGTCCAACCATACTTGATTTGCTTAAAACTACATCTTTAAATTGGCTCCAGCTATGGGAGCATAAATTTGTTTCCTGTTGGTTTACTTAAGCACAACTATCCCACCACCAGAATACTATTATTTGTAGGCAGAAATCATCACTGTGCACTGTCGTCATATTGCTTGCCGAAATGGGCAAAAACCCCGGGGCAGGGCGCCTGGGTGGCTCAGTGGGTTAAGCCGCTGCCTTCGGCTCAGGTCATGATCTCAGGGTCCTGGGATCGAGTCCCGCATCGGGCTCTCTGCTCAGCAGGGAGCCTGCTTCCTCCTCTCTCTCTCTCCGCCTGCCTCTCTGCCTACTTGTGATCTCTCTCTGTCAAATAAATAAAATAAAAAAATAAAAAAACCCGGGGCACCAGACAGAAAAACTGGGGTATGGGACAGGTGGAAACACTTTCTTTCAAATGAGGCTGGTGCTCTGGAGTGTGTGAGAGCAAGAGCCCCACGAGCTTCCCACTGACCGGAACCAGCTGGAAAGGGAGTGTAAACAAAGAGGGTGCCGCAAAAAAAAAAAAAAAAAAAAAAAAAGAAAAGAAAGAAAAAAAATAATAAAAGAAGTAAAATGAAAAAAGTAAAGAAAAAAAGAAAAGAAAAGAAAAAACAACACAGAAAAAAGGCTCTCGCCAAAAAAGCGTGAGGCTTTAGGGAAGCAGGGAAGATGTGAGCAGGAAAGGTGACTCCCGTGAGCTCGGTCTTGGTGAGTCTCCCAGCACCCGCTGCCCCTCAGGCCAATGCTCGCCTCTAAATTACGAAATGAGCCCCTTTCTCAAGAAGTCTGGGCGCTTTGGAAAAGGGCAGCTTCTGTGCTGGGCCCTGGCTGGGCGCTCCTGCATGCGGTGGCTTTCGGAGCAGTTTCTCAGTCTGCAACAGCGTCCTGTGGCCCCTGCCTGGAAGCCCCACTGGTCTGCAAAGTCACGGGTTTTGGGGCCTCGTCCTTCAGGTGCTGTTCTTAAACTTGGGGTAGTCCAAGAGAAACAGGAACCCTTAGTGCCTCAGGGAGAAGCTTCAAGTTTTGAATGACCTCCCCCTTCTGGGTCTGTGCAAGGGCTGGCCCTTAGGGTGAGACTGTGACTTTTCCTACCTGTGACCGCGTGGTTTCTCTCCGGTTTGCTGACGCGAAGGGGCAGCTCCGCCAGTTTTAAGGTTTTTCTGGGAGGAAATGGTTGCATATATAACTGAATTTGGTGGTTCTGCAGGAGCTTAGCTTAGCTCTCCATACGTCGCCATCTTAACCGGACAACGTGGCCCTTATCGTAGGGGGTGGGGTGGGAGGAGAAGGCCCAGAGGAAATAATCTGTGGGAATGACTCCTCCAGGGCCTCCTCTTGGACTGTGCAGCCCTGTGTTGATTGCTGTTAATAGCTGAACATGTCGTTTTATATAGTCTGTCCATATTTTGTAGTTACTTTATGGTAGAAAGGTAAGTGTGCTATCTTGTCCATAACCAAAGTTTTATTGATTTTTTTAAAGACTTTATTTATTTGGAAGAGAGAAAATTAGTGGGGAGAGGGAGAAGCAGGCTCCAAGCTGAGCAGGGAGCCAGACATGGGGCTAGATCATGACCTGAGCCCAAGGCACACCCAGCCCCCTCCCCAGTCTTACTTAATAATTGAATACATGAATAAATCTTATGCTTATCCTCTGTGTGTGTTTATTTTTAAGCAGGCTCCAGACCCAAGTGGCGCTCGAAATCACAACCCTGAGATCAAGAGTCTCATCCACTACCTACTGAGTCAGCCCATGTTGCTTTTTTTTTTTTCTTAAACCTAAAAAGTAAGATTTCAAAATGTTTTTATCTCTAGTTTATCTTCTTCTTTTTAGGATCAACATCTAAAATAAAGAACTCTTGGGGCACCTGGGTGGCTCAGTGGGTGAAAGCCTCTGCCTTTGGCTCAGGTCATGATCCCAGGGTCCTGGGATGGAGCCCAGCATCAGGATCTCTGCTCAGCAGGGAGTCGGCTTCCTCCTCTCTCTCTCTCTGCCTGCCTCTCTGCCTACTTGTGATCTGTCAAATAAATAAATAAAATCTTTAAAAATAAAATAAAGAACTCTTTGGGTTTGACTCTTAGCATCATAAATTATCACTGCCCCTGATTTGATTCATTCTCAGATCTAATAAGTATCTTTTTTATATTTTCCATATATATATATAAACAATAGGGTACCAAGCTCAAAATTAAACACTATTCTGATCTAGAATGAACATACTTACCAAGACACTTGGGGAAGCTCTGTCCAAACTGTTAGTTTCAGTTTGTTCAATGCTGATATGCAATTTACATTTACCTTGCCCATAAAAATAATGGGAAAGTTAGATGAAATTAGGAAATGCTACATGTATGAGTTTAATGAAGAAAGTAAAATGAAGCAAGTCTGGTGAAATATTTTCATTAAATTGTAGTTGTTTTGTTTTCAGATTACTGGCAAATGATTCATTTCATGATCTTCTCTAGAATATTGCCAGTAATCCATATGACACTTCATCACCATATAGATAAGAGAATCTACCTTAAAATAACAACTGGAATATTTCTATATGCCCATTCTTCAAGCCCCCTGTATGCTGCTTATGGATTTACCAAATATTATCAAAGGTACTCCCATTCCCACTGGCAAATAGCAATCCTATGTGATGCAAAATATATTTTAAATTTGAATATATCTTACTAGCTATGCAATGAGTGATTTACCTAGTCCTTTAAATTTCTGTCCTCCTTTATTAAATGGGGGTAAAATACTTTTTTGAATGTTTGCTTTGAAGATTAGGGAAATATATAAAGACAAATATTACATTTCCATCTGAGAGATATCCAAACAAATGGCTACTACTATATTAGCATGTAATTCACCTGAGCTTGGATATTTGGATTTAAGTAGCCACGTGGTTTCTCACCAGATTTTTCCTATTGTGACCTTTATTTTCTCTAAGCAATGTCTAGTGTCTTTTCTTCTAAAGATTGTTCTACCTAGAAGAGAATATGTAGACTCAGAATGGAAATTGTATACTTCTATTTCTCTCTTAACATGACTTATTTTCCCAAAGAAGAGCTCTTTTCCTGTTTATTTTCTTGCTCCAAATAGATTAATGAAATCATTTTGCCTCTTTCCTTTTTATTAAAAGTTTCATTTCATACTATGCTCTTACTCCTTTTTTTTTTTTTTTTCTCCCCCCCCCCCCGCAAGAGTTACCATTATTGTCTGTCCTTCCTTATGGGGTTCTCCTGTAAATGTTCCTTACATGATCCTTAAAAAACCTTCAGAGTGCTGTGCAGCAGCCTTGTTGGTGTTTCTGCAACTCTGGCATCTTTCCACCTTTTCCTTATTTGGTTTGCTGAAAGAGTATAGTAAGACATTACTTTTCCCTGCCTACATCTTTCATCTCCGTTTTTCTTTCCCTCTTTCTCTTTGTAGCTTCTCATTCCCCTTGAGTTAAATATAAAATTTAAAAGCCTGACTAGGAAGATCGTATCTTTTATCTTATGATTCAAAAAAAAAAAAAAAGTGTGTGTGTGTGTACACACGAGTGCGTCTTTTTAAATGCATGTTTTTCTTTCACTCCTGAGGTGTCAACTTCTGAAGGAGGAAAAACCAGGTCGTCTTCTCTCTATTAACATTGTTCTTCATGAAGAGACTCTCAAGAAAAAAAAAAAGAAAGAAAGAAATTAAGAAAAGGAGAAAAAAAAAAGGCATCAGGCTGCTCACTAAGGAAAGGTTCTCAACAGTGTCATTTATTGTAACTGAGCCGGGGTTCTTGCAGCCTTAAGTTGTGTCCAAGAATCCACTTTCTTTCAATCCTTCTAAGGAGTACAAGCAAAGCAGTTTGGACAGCAAAACTAACTGACCAACAGAAATCTGTCCTTGAAGTGCCAGGGCCACGCAAGCTGGGGGCAAGTGGGGCCTCAGCGAGGCATCCAGGAGGCCTCAGGGCTCTCCCGCAGCCAGGTTCCTTCGACTCCCCCCACCCCCACCCCAGGCGCAGAATTCCGGCCGAGCCCGCACGCGGGAGCCGAGCAGGGCGCCAGCAAGGCAACTGGGCATGCTCAGAAGCCGGGCAGGTTTGGGTCTCCAGCAGGCAGCTTGAGCATTACACCCGTGCTCACAGTCCTGGGAGGAGGAGGAGGAGCGCGGGAGGAAGGAGAGGAGGAGCGGCGAGCGGTAGCCACGATCGCCACCACCAGGCAGAGGAAGAGTTCGTGAGGAGGGAAAGACCCTCCTCCCACTTGGAGCGCCTGGTGTCTGCTTTCGGAAAAAAGAGAATACAGGATAAAGGAGGAGAAGGAGAGAAGAAGGGGGAAGAAAGTGAGGAGGGAGAGAGACGGGGCGGGGGGGAAAAAGACGAGAACAGTGAAGGCCGGTGCGTGCAGGGAGCCTGAGGCGCGGGGGCGGCCGCGCCGAGCCAAGAGCGCTGCCGCTTGGGCAGGTGCCGGGCCGCTGCCTGGAGGCGGCATGTGACGCGGCCGCAGCTGCCCGCGGGCGGAGCGCTCTCGGACCCGGGAGCGCACACCGCGGGGCAAGTCGGTGCCATCCGGATCCCCACGCTCCTTGTGAGTTCGCCGGCGGCAGCCTCGCTTCTGCAAAGACGCGCGATGAACCGAAGGGCGGCTCCGGGCATGGGCGTGTGGTCCTAGGACACTCTCTCCGTGAGCTCTGAGCAGCAGGCGACTAAGGGACAGCGGACGGGGCGCCTCCCGCGTGTCGGGGAGGCGCGGGCGACCGCCCGTGGGACAGTCACCTGGAGCGCAGCGGCCAGGTAAAGAAGGCGCTTGCCACCCGGGCGCTGGGCAAAGCGGGTGGTGGCGGCGGCTGACCTGGTTTCTTGCCTCATCGCGCTGCGAAGGGAGGAAAAAGTTTTCGGCCGGGGTAGGAAATGTCTTTGCTTCGGGGAATGCACAGAGGGTACTGGAGAGGGTCGGGAGAGCTGGTCTGTCGATTTTGGGGGGTGGTGGTGGGAACTTGAACGCAGAGCGCGATCGTGTGCAGACTTGGAGCCTGGGACCGAGGGTGGGGAATGCGGGGTCGCAGCAAGGGTCGGGAAAAGGACTGCAGTAACAGGAGCGGCGGCCGGGCCGGGAGAGAGCGGGGACGCCCCACCCGGCTCTCCTCAGCTTGGATTCTGTCTCCGGAATGCCGGACCTGAGGCACGGAGTGTCCGGACCAGAGGAACTACTCGGCTTGGTGTGTGCTTGTATGCGCGCGCGTGTGCGATGTGCGTGTGTGGCTACCCCGTACGATTTCCTACCGCTTTTAAGAAGGCAAAGGCCGGCACCCGCCAACCTCGAAACGGGGTGGCTTGTTCGGATTGCGTTTCAGGGGGCGAAGAGGTAAATTTGTCACGTAGTGTAACACCTGGGCCAAGGTGGATAGCCTGGGTGCGCATCTTCTCTGATCCGGAGAGAGTCTACACTCGCGGAGCGGGGATCGTTGGACCGCACCGGATCTCCTCTCTGGATCCCTCTTCCAGAACAGACTCCTGACAGCTGGGTTGATTTCTGCGTGTTTTTAAATGATGTGAGGGGCGGGGGCAGTTGAGTAGCAAAATTCACTTGTCTTCTTCGCGCTGTGCGTGTTGGAATTGTGATCCTGTTGGGTGTGCATGTGTGCTACTCTCCTCGCACGCAGGTTGGAAGTGGTAGAGGAAGCAGGGGTTTGGGAATTGCATCCGCATGGACAGATTACAACGAATGTTAATACAAACATTCGTTGGTCTGCAAGTGTTGTTTGAACCTGCCTGATGGCTGTAAGGATATGCTTTCTTCTGGCTGTGTTGCGATGTAAAAAGGATGGCTCTTCTTAGGAGGTAAATGGATTTTATCCGAGCGTTTATGTTGTTAAGGACTCTGGTTATGTCACTGTATGCCTTGCACAGACCTTTCATTTCTCTCTTGACTTCTGAGTTACAACAGAACAGCCTAATCCCCCATTTTAGGTCTTTCCGGGTTACTACGTGAAAAATAATCTTTTTTTTTTTAAGTGTATTTGTTGATGATGTAGTCCCAAGTAATTTCATATTGTGAGATCATTAAATTGCATGAAACATTCATCACTATTTCCTGTGTTTAAAACAATGCTCCTGTATTTATTTGAAAGAGACCCTGCCTAAGAATATATACTTAAGAAAGGGGAGAGCTGAACCTAGAACAAATATGTGCATATAGACAAGACTGTAGTAGTCATGTATTAATTTAAAAAAATTGAGGTCTTTCTGTTCCAAATGTGGTGGGATAGATATGGCGTTGGTTGCACCCTCTTGTTATGGAAGCTGGTATTGCGAAGAACACATTGAACATGCCTGCCTCTCCAATGTGCATTCAACATGACACAGAATTGTGGTTTCAATCATACACTCCTATCACTGAATAGCCTATCTTGAGATTTTGTTTACATGGTTTGTCTTAATTAGCTTAATGTATAATTAGCTATTGTTGAGTTAGAAAGCATGTTATTTTAAAATGGGTTTCCATATGGAAATATAACTTTATCTTAAATGACTAACTTAAAGTTAATTACGTTGCAGGTCTGATTTAGACTGTTTTTATAAACTGGGGAGGTGCTAGAAGATTGAGTTTAATATGAAAATAGTCGTATTAAAATGCCATTTATTTAAATCACAGCAAATATTTTTTAAAATAGATGTATTTTTAAAAGAAAAAGAGATTAAAAGGTTTTGAAAAAGTCTTTGACAATGGATATCTTTTGCATGGAAAATTATTGTAAGACAGAAGTTTAATTTGGGAAAAGGGAAAATGTGTGTGGAATTGGTCAACATATAGAAAAAAACAGTGTTGTAAGATTAGTTCTGCATTAAACCTACATTTAAACTTTTTTTTTTTTAGGAAACTTTAGAGGATTATAAGAATGCACATTATTTTTCTTTTTGGGGAAACTATCACTTCAAAAGTACTAGTTATTTCTGAAGATGACTTAGGAATACTGGAGTTCTTGAGGATGCACGCATTTTCTTTTCCTTATAAAGACAAATGATTTACTTTCTCACTGAAAGAAAATGTGTTGTTTAAGCTATGGTGTGTACAAGTATGAACTTTCTTTTAACAGCATTTTAGCTTTTAATTACAGGCAACCTGTTGAAAATGAGCCTGGAAAAAAAAAACCATAAAATTCACAAAATTGGCATTTCTCGAATCCACACCAGTAAATTTAATAGAAAATTAAATGAAGTAACAAAAAGCAAAATTCCCTTGTGTAATTGCAAATTATAAAGTAATAATTTTGTTCATATTTTTACCTAAGATTTCTTCCGTTACTTCCTGAGCCAACATTCTGTTCTTGCCTAGGAAAGTTGTTAACATTGAAAGAATTACTTGCCTACTCCTTAATGGCCTGGGCATCATCAGTGCAACTACTAGGAAACTGGGTCTTCTTTGCAATGAAGGGAAGTTTATATTGAGAACAGCTGTGATGTAGTGGGACTTCAGATATGAGATGAATGAATTGTGAGTCGTGTGAACATGGAGCCTCTGATGGGCATGCAGAAAGTTGCATCTGTCCTTCACTTGTGGAACTTAATTTTATGTCATAATATATTGTGACCCATAGCATAAGCCTTACCTTGTGGTTCTGAAGTATTCAGTGAGTAACCAGAAATGTTTTATTTTATGCAACACATTTGTGAATTTAAAATATGGTTTTCTTGCAGGAGACTTTTAAAAAGACATACATGACTCCAATTAAAAAAAAAAATCAGTCAAATGCCTCTACCATGGTTATTTTAAAAAGTTAACTGGCTAATAAATTGTGCCTTATGCTTAATCCTGGAATGTGATGAGTGTGATGGCCATGAAATATGCCATAGGTCTTTTTACCTATCCGCCTCATTTAGTGCAGTGGAATCCCTATCCTAGTTATCAGTCTTTTTTTTTTTTTTTTTAAAGATTTTATTTTGACAGATAGAGATCACAAGTAGGCAGAGAGGCAGGTAGAGAGAGGAGGGGAGGAAGCAGGCTCCCTGCTGAGCAGAGATCCTGATGCTGGGCTCATGACCTGACCTACTGAGCCACCCAGGCGCCCCCCTAGGTATCAGTCTTAATAGAACTTTGGGATAGAATTACAGCCTCAGTGGAAAGTTTTGATTCTAGGGGAGAAAGCTGAAGAGATCATCTAATAAATTTGACAAGAGATGAAGCCTGTCAGGTTGGAAGTTAATTTCTCGTGTCTGATGGACTTTATCTTTTCCATTAAGGAAGTGGTCCTTGTTCAGATTGATCAAAAGTAGTCTCTATGAATCCTAAATCAGTACTCTTGGCCCTTCTCCCTCTATCAGCACTCCACAGAAAGTCTGTACAGGAGCCAGAGGCACCCCCATTCAATTGTAACCCCGCATTTGCATCCGGAGGGCTCCCTTAGACTTCTCCAGTCCCTAAAAAGTGCATATCCTGGACAGCCTAAATCTGCACTAGCATTTCCTTCAAACAAGGAAATAAAGACAGTTTTGTTGCCATGAAACTTTTGAAAATATTGACTCACAATGGGCCTTATAGGAAAGTGATGTTTCCTCCCCCAGCATTTCTTCCCTGTGCACATTGCAGAGTGCTTTTGAGGGTCCAAAGCCATGATGCATGTGAACGTGACTTTTGAACTATCTCAAAAGCGCTATTAAATATGGTGCACGATTTAGACCCTTAATATGATTTGACGTGGAGCACAGAGAACCAGAGTGGAGGTGTCCCTCTGGCTCGGTAGTTGGCTGCCTTGTGTTCCTTTTTGTCCTCGCGTTTTGGCAGCTGGTAGACTCCCCAGCCTCTGGCAGGTTCTCCCTTGCAGTCTGGCAGGTCTGCTGTCCCACCTGTTGAAACTTCCTTCTCATCCATTCCTGAAGGCCAAGTACTCTGGCTGGCATGCCCCTTCTCAGACTTTTCTCTGCCGAGGCCGCAGCTCCCCACGTTGACACAAACGTGGGATCCACTGGTGGTGACGGCAAGCCAATTTGAGCTCCTGCCATCTTCTTCTCACCGACTGCACGAGCTTGTCCTGAAGCCAGCTAGAATATGAACACTTTGAGGAAAAACAATGGTGGGGAAAAGTGGGAAAATAAAATTTGACAAGCAGTAGCAGGCAGATGCATGGGGTCTTTGCACTCTGGCCTGCCCCAGCCCTGTGCTGCGAGAGACCGGGAAGCTGGGCTTCCAGAGTCTTCCACCAGTGAACTCCATGGAAGGGAGTGTGAGGTCGGTGCACCTGCCCTAACCCTAGTGCTCTAGTGTTTGCCATGCCCCGTTGGCCTCAGTTTCTCTTAACTCTTGTCCTATTTGCCATCTCCTAGGCTAGACTTCTTTTATGTTTGCATAATTAGTACTAAAGTTTTGCCTGGAAGGACTTTAGCAATGACCTTGCCCGTGAGCCTCACCCTCACCAAGAACTTCTCTCCAGGAGCACGACTGCATACTTTCTCTTCTCAGTCTCTGATGCAACCCCAAAATGGACAACCCCCCAGGCCTAAGGTATAGCCACCCTCCTGACAGTGTATAATTTTTGCCTGGAGACCTGTGCTGCCAAGTTCCACTTGACAAATAAAATCTCCTTGTGTGTGTCATTGTTGGCAGGATCAAATCTCAGTTCTCCACACTCCTCCTGGCCACTGTAATTTGAGTTGCTGACTATCCACTACAGAATTAATTCTTCATTAGGTCATTTGTTCTAGCCTAGCCCTAGCTTATTTCCTGTCCCCAGTGTTCCCTTGAAATCTGGCACACCAGCAGAGCCATGACATATTCTACCTTCAGTCACCTCTACTGCAGGAAGTAGTGCTAGTATAGACATCCTGGGTCAGGCAGGATATCCTCCAACGACTGCTGTTCAGATAAAATTCAGGTAAGATTAAGCCAAAGTAAAATGTTACCAGCCTGTTTCAGAGAGGATGGGGCTACCTGATGTCTACTGCAGAACATGCATTTATGGTTGTGAGGTGTTCTTCTGCTAAAGCCTTCTAATTTATGACATGTAGCTATGGCCCCAGAATTCGATTCCCAGAATATCCTGCCAGTGAGCTTTAGGAGAAGGGATCCATTGACAGCCTTTGTCCATTTTTTTTTTTAAACTTATCACTTTGGAGGAGGTTTCTCACTGGAATTGCCCATGGGACACAGCCTGGAGAGAAACGCAGTTATTACTCAACTAAGAACAACTTCTTACCCACAACCATTAGGAGTTTCAACTAGCCAGTTGTAGTTGACAGATTCCAAGAACCCACACAAATTTCGAATATTACTGGGTTCTGTGCGTCTATATAGCTATCTATCTGTATCTGTGTCTATTCATTGAGAGGTGTTAATGAACACAGCGAGTTTTGGGTGATTTTCTTCTTCTTCTTCTTCTTTTTTTTTTTTACTTCAGAATAGTCTGAAAGCACAATT
This sequence comes from Mustela putorius furo, assembly GCF_011764305.1. Classification (NCBI taxonomy): domain Eukaryota; kingdom Metazoa; phylum Chordata; class Mammalia; order Carnivora; family Mustelidae; genus Mustela; species Mustela putorius. The sequence goes on from NW_025421577.1 coordinate 2,867,370, forward strand.
TCTCTCATGTGGTGATCCCTCAAATTGCCTGCATTGAAAAGAAGTTCTCATCTATAGAATGGATGAGGAGATTCTCCTGCCTTGTTTGCCTGTGAGTCCTCACGTGGTAATAACACATGCCAAGTACATCACCTTGTGGGAAGGGAGACATGGGGGAAAACTAGAATTGCCACGATAGTCCTTCATAGGGAGCCCTCCTTTCTTCCTTCCTTACCTTCCTTACCCCCAAATCCCCAGCCAAACTTTTCCAACTTCCCTTGAGTACAACGATCCTTTCGCTTTTCTTGGGATAAATCATTTTAAAACCTTTAATTCGTTTGTGAGAAATTGAACATTTAAGTTACTACAAGCCATGTGTCCTTCGAATTCTGGTTGTACCATCTTTATGAGTAAATGTGACAATAAAGGATAGCCCAGGTAGCATTTATGAAATTAACTTCATGAGAGTATAAGTAAATTTTAATGTACTTACCTAAGTAGAATACGTCTGTCTGGCCATGTGCCCACCTGTCGACCTAACAGTTATTTATCTATTGACTCTCTGTGTGTTTCCATCTCTCCTTTTCACTTACACACGTGAGTGTACATTTCTGTGATAACTCTCCCCGACGTTGTTCACTGTTTCTTAATGTGTCAGGCACCACGGACATCCTTTTTTGGATTCACACGAGAGTGAACCACGAATGTGCCTACCAGGAGCCTACAATCTGCTTGAGTTGAGAGCAGCTCCAGAAATCTAAGACTTGGAAGGTGATGTCAAGAGCTGTTTTGATGTCCCCTGGCCTAAAACAGAAGAAATATATTCTCTCATAATTCTGGAGATAAGAAGTCTGAAATCAAGGTGGGGGCAGGTGCGCAATGCCTCCAAAGACTCTTGGGGAAAATCCTTCCTTGTCACCTGTAGCTTCCCATGGCTATCTACATTCCTTCACTTGTGCCTGCCTCTAGTCTCTGCCTCTGTGGTCACATTGCCTCCTCTTTTTCTGTCCGTGTGTCTCTTTCTCTGTGTGCCCATCTTATAAGGATACATGTGATTGTCTTTAGGACCCACCCAGAAAATCCATGATAAGCTCCTCCTTCCAAAAGCCTTAACTATCACATCTTTTACCATATAAGGTAATATTTACCGGTTTGGGGAATTAGGATATGGACATGTAGTTTGAGAAGCCATCAGTTAGCCAGCTGCAGATGTCATTGATGAACAACATTCTACTTTGTGATCCCCTATAGCATCGTGTGGTCTGGAGGCTTTGAGAAATTAACCTTCACAAGGCGGCCTATTCCCTTTTCAGAGAACAGTGAGGAGCAGATCCTCTTTATTTTGAGCCAAAAATCTAATTCCTACTGTGCTTGTTTGCCCTCCTAATCATTCTGAGAATTATGAAGAAAATACTTCTGATCTTTCTTCCAGAAGAAAATCCTTAAAGTTCAACAGCTTAAAGATAATGAAACCTGGTCTTTTATGCCCCTTTGAAATTTTCACCTTTGTTCTTAATGTATTCATTTGCACACAGTGCCTAAGATCCAACCCACCCCTCCCACGCCCTCCCTGCCCCCACCGCCAACCTCCCCCACCACCTCCATATGTCTGCTCACGCACACGCACATGCACACACACACAGTTTCACTACCCTTAGACCCTAACCATTGGATCTCTGGCTTTCATCCTCACCAGGTTCACAAAAACCATTCTGCCATGTCACCTGTGACCTCTGAGTCACAAAACGAGTGGTCCTTCCTCAGGTGTCCCCTTTAGTCTCTAACCTTACCCCTCCCTTTATTTTTTCAAAGCGGCATGCTTCCTGGCTCTCTTCCCCGTGGCTCCTCTGCCTCCTCCCAGCTTCCCCCCACCACATCTCCTGAGCAGCTCAAGGCTAAGAATTTCTCTGCGGTTGACCCCCACACCTTTCTCACCCCATCCTCCTTTTGTCACTGTGTTTATTTTTATGGCTTCCAAGAGTCCTCCCTGTGGATCACACTCATTTCATGATCTCCAGGCCTGGCTTGGCTCCTGGAGGGAGCATTTCTATGAGCTGGCTGGACCACAGAGCCTTCGTCTGTTTCTTCCTCATCCTGCTCTCCTGGGGTTTCCTATTTCTATGAATAGCATGACCGACCATCCTACAGCTCAACATTTCTGAGTAATCTTGATTTATTCTCTTCCATGGCCTCCCACATTTAGGCAGATGCCAAATTGTAATAATTCAACCAAGTAATAGCTCAAACCTCTTGGCTTCTTTTCTTTTCCTATTACCAGCACCTTGATTTATTGCTTTTCCAGCTTTAGTGTGCATTCAGATCACATAGAGATCTTGGTAAAAGGCAGACGTTGAATCAGGAGGTCTGGACTGGATCCCGAGAATCTACATCTCTAACAAGCGCAGGTGATGGAGAAGCTGACCCGAGTCCTGCCTTCTGTACACCTTTCTCACACAGTCTCTGAGCTTTCCAGATGATTTCACTGACTGTGCCCTCTTCTACTAATCCATTTGCTGCAGATCACTGTTATTGAATACAGAATCTGATCATTTTTTCCCTCCTATCCTCAAAAAACTTCTTTGACATCCCCTTCTATTATTACTGAATGACAATTAAATCTATTACATCCGCATTCGGCTGGCATTTGACTTGTTCTGTAGCTTGGATTTACATTTTAAATTCAGTTCCAAGTCTCAAGGTCGCCTTTCACTTTACCCTTAGCACTTGCTGTTCTGTATATGCTCTGCCATTTTCATGACTTTCATGTGTTCTTATGCTGCATAGAATGCCCTTTCTTCCACATCCTCATGGGCCCAGATTTTAGCAATTTGTCAAGGAATTCTTGAACTGACATTTCTTACTATGAATTCATCTTTTAGTACTTTATGGGATTTTCAGTTTCATCACTGGCCACATTTACTCATTTGTGTGTGTAAATTATTTCAAACACTGGAGTGCAAAGTCCTTGAAAATGCCATGTCTCATTTGTCCTTGTTTGCCCTAAAGGACCCTATATAGAGTCTTCCTGTAAATGCTCAGATTGCTCAATTACATATAAAATATGTAAATATAGTATATTGGCTGTTTTCTCATTATGAAGGCAAAATAGAGATTGTACTAAAAATCAAACATTACAATATATATGATGTTGAAAGTAAAAGTGTGTCAGGACCCAGTGCCCCCATAAGAAAACTACAGTTAACAATTTGATGCATGATTTCTGATACTCTTTTAAAGTAAGCTGTACACCCAATGTGGGGCTTGCACTCATGACCCCGAGATTAAGAGTCACAAGCTCTCCTGACTGAGCCGGCCAGGCACACCAGCCCTCTCATATTTTTCTATATACACCCTCACATCCACTTTATACAAAACTGAGATAATAATCGATTTGTGACCTAACTTTAACTGTAAATCGACCTCCTTATTATTTTTTTTAAATCTGCAGCAAAGTCCATGAAGTCTACTGATTTCATTGCATAAAAATCAATCCACTTCAGATGGCCCAGCAGTATAGAAATACATTTGCTTTGAGATTCTGATCAGCATGTTTTTATTCAGCACTTTCTCTGCCCCCAAGATTAGACACCTAGGATTTGTAAGAGTAAGGCGTAATACTCCCCAGTAGGCACAAACTACTCTCGTGCCTTCAGGCTAATGTTGGCTGCTGGACTGGTGGAAATATAATGGTCACTCGTATTTTTTTTTTTTTTTTGGTCACTCGTATTTGATGCTAGATTACAGTCATCATGTTTGATGACATGTACTTTCACATAGCTGAATTTTGTGTTGAAATTTAAACTTTCACATAATTTAGATCTGTAAAGAGTGGATGATTCATTTTGAATTCTCAATGTGGACAATATTTATTTATCTAACATACATGTATATACACATATATTAGTTTTTGTTTCATGAGTGAATCTAAACTTAGAGGAAAAAGAACCAGAAAATATTTAACAAAGATCTAACAAAATCATTTTGTATATTTAACAAAACTGCAACTTAGGGAGAAGTACCAAGGAAAAACTAAAGGTCATATGTACTGTGGCTTAGAATGTCAATAAATGAATGCACACTAAAAGGCATTTGTTCAGAAGAAAATTCTGTAGAAGTCAAAATCAAAATTTGTCTAGAAACAGAATTTTGGAGAGAAAACTCTCTCTCTCTCTCTCTCTTTTTTTTTAAAGATGTTATTCATTTATTTGACAGACAGAGATCACAAGTAGGCAGAGATGCAGGCAGAGAGAGAGGGGGAAGCAGGCTCCCCACTGAGCAGAGAGTCTGATGCGAGGTTTGATTCCAGGACCTTGAGATCATGACCTGAGCCAAAGGCAGAGGTTTAACCTACTGAGCCATCAAGGTACCCCTGGATAGACAACTCTTAATAAAGATGACTGTTTGCCACTGCTACCATATTTCTCAATTTTTGAAAAATCAGTTTTGTGGTAGAATTCCAGAAGCTCATTTGCCTAGGTAGTGGGAGGGTGGAGTCTGTTGGGGGAGCCTCCAGTTGTCCATGAAGGTGGTTATGTCTCGTGAAGAAAAACCCAGAAGGACCCATGGCAGGCAAGAAGTGGCCAACTCTTGGAGATGAATGAGACTGCTGTGGTCTGAGTTAGTGAAGTTGTATGAAATTCATTTCTACATTTTATGTCTTATATTTGAGGAAACCGAGGTCCCAGGACATTAAGTGATTCACCCAAACTTAGTAAGCCTGGGTCTTCGGACTCCACGTCTGGGTTTCTGTGTTCATCCAGGCAGTCATCTTGCCTGCTCTCTGTCTGCCTTCTCCAGCTGGAGATCTCAACTGTACTTGGGGCTTTGGTGACGGCAGACCCAATTCTCTTCCCTTGAGTGTGGAACATTGTTTCTGGCACTCTGTTGGACATTTCCACAGAGAATATCATCTGGGCCCCTCTAATGTTCTGTTTGGACATTGAAACCCTTCACCTGTCCTCAAAATATGCTATGCCTCCTGTTTTCCTGTATTAATTGATTGCATCACAACCACCCTGGGATTTCAGGTTCGAACCTTCTGAATTTGTATTTCCTCCATGCCCTCACTGTTCTGGCCCAGTCTCTTCATCCTGATGGATTTTCCTGAGCTGTCCCATTCATTCCTTCCCTCCTCTTGCCGCAGCCTCTTCCTTGAGGCAGGCGTTTCCAGCCTCCCCCTCGCACAGTCCCCCGTGGCCTTGAACCTGTCTTCCCGCATTGTCTGCTTTTCCCTTTCCCTGTTCTGTAAGGAGGTCACAGTCATTTCCAGTTTCACTCGACCCAAATTTCAGTTCCGTCTTGCTTGTCTCCCTCTGCTGTGGCACTGCGGCCCCGACAGCCGGCTGGAGGGTCCTTGCATGGGCCTGGCTCTGGCTGCCTCCAGGGGTCCATCCAGACGCCCATGCTTCCTGAGCGGCAGCCCTGCTCTGACTGTGAGTGGGCTGTGGGCCCACCTTCCCAGAGAAAATTCACCTTTTCAATCCTCACACCCCTCGACTGTACTGTTCCCATGTCTGCTCTAACATTTTGCTGGACTTGTTTGCACTGGAACCAAATTATGTCAATAGCAGGTTTTTCCTTTAGATTTTCAGTGTCTCATCAGGAGCCACCATTACTTATTTTTCTAGACCTAGGACATCATGGTGTAAAATCTGAATGAGAAGCTCATGAAATCTGCCCCTGTATGGGCAGAGAGTTTGATGTTCTGTTTTTTTTCACTGATAGATCCCATGGGCCAAAAATAGGACTTGGCACATAATAGACTTTCATTATGTATTTGTTGTTGAGTGAATTCTCTCTTACTACTCCTTTTGGAGAGGAAAATTAAATACGAGGTGTGGCAGGTTTCAGTGTATCTTGATAAATGACAAAATGCTTTCTATATTAATAAACAGTAAAGCAGTTCGTGTTGAGTATCCTACAGAACATAATTATCCCAGGTCAGGCTCAGAGTTTCACTTGCCTGGAGGGTTGTCTGTGTAGATATAATGGTTACACTGGTGACCCTAACATTTTAAGAGGCACAGTCCTATCAGGTAACAATCTCCACATATAGCTCTTCTCACCAACTAATTATACTTTTGAAGTAGTCATTACTGGTTGATCATCCTGAGGGATTCTTGTAACTGCCAGAAAGGTTTAGAAATGGTGATGTTTCAGGACACCTGGGTGGCTAAGTTGGTTGAGCATCTGCCTTCAGTTCAGGTCATAATCTTGGGGTTCTGGGATCCAATACCTGCTTGTCCCCCAGCCCCTCCCCCCACCAGGTCACACAGCTCAGTGCTCCCCCCTTCCCTCAAATAAATAAATAGGATCTTTAAAAAAAAAAAAAAAGGAATTAAGACCCAATAAAAGATGATTGGTAGAGAAAAAAAATTTTTTTTAAGTAGTGATGTGTCTAAAGCCATGTAAAGCCTGAGATCGAGTGCACCAGAATCCTCGGGGGTGGTTGTTAAAAATGCAGCCTTGGGGATTAAAACCAGACCAGCTGAATCAGAATAGGGTCAGGTTCTGTCAGTCTGCATTTTAAATAAATACCTCGAATGTTTTTTCTGCTTGCTAAATTTTAAGACCCACTAGTTGAAGGTTAACAGTGAGAGAGAGAGAGAGAGATACATTTACTGTTGTTGTTTGTTTTGTTTTTTTCCTGAGTAGATTCTGAGTAGCTGGTTTGGCAAAGGGTACATTATCTTAGGCTGTTCACTCTGGTAAGATGAGTCATATTCAATTTAGGGTGTTTCTCAGGCTTTGAGGAAGGGTGGAGTGCTCTTTTCCACTGGAATTTAAACACAATCGAGCAAGGACTGAGATCTCAGGTGTAGAAATAAGATGGAACTCTTTTCATCAAATATACTCCATTGTATCTAAATATATGTTGTGGTTTTTAAAAAATATGGATATGTTTTCACAGGTGGTATTAAAATAGAAGTTCTTGGGGTGTCTGGGTGGCTCAGTGGGTTAAGTCTCTGACTTTGGCTCAGGTCATGATCCCAGGGTCCTGGGATCGAGCCCCACATTAGGCTCTCTGCTCAGCAGGGAGCCTGCTTCCTCCTCTCTCTCTCTTTGCCTGCCTCTCTGTCTACTTGTGATCTCTATCTGTCAAATAAATAAATAAAATCTTTAAGAAAAAAAAATTGAAGTTCTTATCTCAAATATAAGCAGTCCTCAACAATTTTTTGTTTCTTGATTATATTATATTATTGGAGCTATGATAAGCAGACCATATTTTGTGCATGTTTGTATTGCTATATTTAAGGACTACCTTTCTGAGCAAGTATATCACATATATTATTGATATGAGGAACACTATGTCAAAAAAGTGAGACAAAGTAGTCTAGAACTGCTGCATGTGTGCCTAATAATTCAGTTATGGATATTCATAAAAATAGGCATAGAATCATTCTGTTCATTGATTAGAAGGCATTCTATATAGATCTAGAAATAAGTAAGTTTTAAAAAGCATGTATAATACAATTGATAGCATTTTGCAATTTCAAAATATTAATTTTTAAGAGAATTAAATAAAATTATCAACCGTGCAGTTCTTTAGAATTGTAGAAATTTTTATGGTAGGCAGCCCACAGTCTGGTCTGTCTCCAGTTCCTTCGCTGGTCATTCACTAGTTCATTAAATTTATTAAGTGCCTTAATTGTTTCAGGCACTGTACTAGGTGCTAGAGATAAAGGGATGAGTAAACAGGGCAAGATATTGCCTTCATGGAACTTCTATCTTTGTGAAAATCCGTAAGATCTCTAGTCCCAAGGGGTTTTTGTTTTTTGTTTTTTTGGTAAGATTTTATTTATTTGACAAAGATCACAAGTAGGCACAGAGGCGGGCAGAGAGTGGGGGTGGGAAGCAGGCTCCCCACTGAGCAGAGAGCCAGATGCAGGGCTCAATCCCAGGACCCTGAGATCATGACCTGAGCCGAAGGCAGAGGCTTAACCCACTGAGCCACCCAGATGCCCCATCCCAAGGGGTTCTAATGAGGCTTCCCTTAAATTAGTGTCAAGAACAGACATTTACGACTCTTAATCTCACAAAACAAACTGAGGGTTGCTGGGGGGAGGGGGTTTGGGAGAAGGGGGTGGGATTATGGACATTGGGGAGGGTATGTGCTTTGGTGAGTGCTGTGAAGTGTGTAAACCTGGTGATTCACAGACCTGTACCCCTGGGGATAAAAATATATGTTTATAAAAAGTAAAAAATTAAATAAAAAAAAAAGACTGTAGGTATAGATGATGTGAAAAAAAGTGACACTTCAACCCCTGTAAGTGGTTAAATAGCAAGTTAATTATACAATTATTTTGAAGAAATTAAATATGACTTAAATACAAACTTAAAGGGCAAGCCCACAACATTGTTGATTTATAGTTTCTAAAATTCAAACACTTAATAAATTTTTTGTTTTGTTATAGCTGAAATGTAACTAGAAATACATATATATTTAACTGAGGATGTGAGAAAATTAAATTAAACTGGCTTAAACAAAACAAAACAAAACAAAACAAAAGAACAGACACTTACCTTTTAAACTTAGGGCTAAGATTGAATTGTTCTCAAAAAAATATTGAGTGTTTTCTAGAAAAATTAGTCTGCTGATACTGATTTTGGCCACTAGATGGCAGACATCTGCATTTGTGTGTCCAGTGAATGGGTCAAACCTTGAAAAATTAAAATGAGGTTCAAAATGAGCCACTAGCCATGAGAAAAGGTTGTTAGTTCCACATGAGTGAGAGGTAGGGGTTGCTGTTATATTCCATAGATTTCATGCTTTAAATATGACCATTCTTTTCTCCCTGGCATTTAGTTTGTCTTTTGTTTTTTGTTTTGGCATTTAGTTTTGGGTTTGTTTGTTTGGTTTTTTTTTTTTTTAAGATATTTATTTGACAGAGAGAGATCACAAGTAGGCAGAGAGGCAGCAGAGAGAGAGGGAGAAGCAGGCTTTCTGCTGAGCAGAGAGTCCGATGTGGGGCTCGATCCTAGGACCCTGAGATCATGACCTGAGCTGAAGGCAGAGGCTTTAACCCACTGAGCCACCCAGGTGCCCTGGCATTTAGTTTTTAATGTGACTCTCTGCTCTGTTTCCTTTTAAACATAGGACAACCTGTTTTTGGAACGCTCTTTGAAAGTCACATATATTGCTGACGTTATGATGTAAGATATTGCCTTACAGTATCTTTTATTTATAATACCTTATAATATCTACATTATAAGATATGAGATATGATAAGAGATAGAATAGAAATTCTCTGCCATACTTTGACCAGTGTTCTCTTTATATAAATTTAAAAAAGAAGTTAAAATAGACCTCGCGAGTTGAGATCTAGAGGAACACACGTGGTGGATCTAGGGAAAGTGCTACTATTCCAGATGTGTGAAAAACAAAGTTTTTTGTTTTGTTTTGTTTTTGTTTTTGTTTTTGTGGTGACAGAAAAAACAAAGATGCTAGAAACCCAGCCTGTACTTCGTTTCATCTACTGTTGGTTGCAGGAATCCAAAGAAAATGAAACATGAACAGAAGTTATATTGGGCAACTCTTATGTGTAAACCAAGTTTAACATTACCATTACAGAGTGGAAAGCTGGCTCAGATCCTGGTAATGAAGATCCCACCTATCTATCCTCTTTTCAACACAGAAGTAATCAGGCAGAGCCTGAAATTCAGCATGTCATTTAGAAGACTGAGGATGGCATCTTGTGTGTTTTCCAGGTCCAAACCAGACCAACCTATAAAGAAGGAGTACTCACCGACTCTTCAGAATTGAGAAATCTCACACCAACTGTAGATGCTGTCTTCGACTTTCTAAGCAGCTTGGACATGTTTGTTTTAGGGCAGCTAGGTCCAGAAGGGCCTATATAAATTGTTGCAAGTCTTGCCCCTAGATAGTGTTTATAATGTACAAAAATGTTAATTTGTAAAATAGAGTTATTGGAGCCAAGTTGTTCTTGGGATTCAAAGGGTAGAGAAGCCAGATCTTTTTGGAGGGATTACAGGAACTTCTTAGTTGCAGGCATTTCACTGGAGAGATACTTTAAAGGACCAGTAAGATTTAAAGAGCTGGAGATGCAAAGCAAGCTGGGCAGGCAAAACTTACCTGACATGGGGAGACTGCTGTTTTTTGTCTATACAGGAACATTCCACCTTGGAGTCTTTGCATGAACTCTTCTGTCTCGAACACTCCCTAGAAATCAGTACAACTTGCTTCTTCACTTACTTTAGGTCTTCCTCCCGGGTCACCTGACCAGGCATGCCTTGACACCCTCATCTGAAATGTCATGCACTCTCTTCCATTATTCACCCTCTCAATCTGCCGTCTTTCTCTTCATAGCATTTATCACCACCTGACATCTTGTGTATTACCTTTTCACTTATTGTCGGCTTATAATCACTGCAGCATGAGCTGTCTGAAACCAAGAAGTCGATCCTTTTTAAAAAGATTTTATTTATTTATTTGAGAGACAGAATGAGTGAGAAAGGGAGCATGAGTGGGGGAAGGGGCAGAGGGAGAGGGAGAAGCAGACTCCCTGCTGAGCAGGGTGCTCGACGTGGGATTTGATCCCAGGATTCCAGGATCATGACCTGGGCTGAAGGCAGATGCTTAACTGGCTGAGGCACCCAGGTGGCCCAGATCTTTTTTTTTCTTTTTAATCTTTAAATCTCTGGTTCCTAGAACACTACCTGGCCCACAGTAGGCTCACAACAAACACTAACTGAATAAATGAATTCAGTGCCGCTTTTGTGTTTCTTGTTACAGAAGCAAAACCCGACAAACCCACCACATGTTGTTCTTTGGACCATGACCTTCTCTTTTGTACCCTCATATTAAAATCATCACTGGTAGCATTACTTACAGTGAACTACAGGATTCCAGACTGGAAAAAACAATGAAACAAACTAGCACATTCACTCACATTTACTTTGAGTCTGCCTAGCCTCTTTTCCAGTAATGCTATTTTCCTCTATTTTCCTATTACAACTCCGTGAGGGAAGTAACTCGCTACCTTCTAATTTTTAAAAATCCTATTTTCATAAATGCTCGTTTACTTAATGATAAATGAGCATATGCATTTAAAAGGAAGTCAGGAAGTTTCTTAGGTTATAAAATGGAAGGGGATGATGAAAATGGAGTTTTCTGAATTTGTACATTACACTAAGAATCGAGAGTGAGTACCTATTATGTGTCCACGATACAAAAATGTGACAGATGATCAAGTGTATGTTGGCCTGGGACGCTCTTGAAATGTCACAAGATCCTTAATTTTCTACATTACTTGGCTAATATGATTTCCAATGATTTGGTTATTTGGAGGCTCTTGAAAATATATTAAGTATTATACTTTATTAGGTTTCTCACAACAAAATCTAGGTCTCAAAACATTGCTAAACATACTTGAAGAGAATGTATTCTATTTTTTTCATCCCTCAGTTAGTTTTCAGCAGTCGCTCGTGCCACGGCGCTGATCCAGGCTGGGGAAAGAGTGTCAGAGAAAGAAGACAGGGTCTCGCCCTCGTGGAGCTTGAGGCTTAAGTGGATCAACTAATTTTTCTTCTATTGAGAAGTAGCTTTAACAAATATTATAGTAAGTAATCTGGTTTGAAGGGTGCTGATCCATGGGCATAGTCAGGGGAAGACCAACGTTCCTAATACTGTACATTTTGCTCTGATGATGTTTGGATAGAAGGCATTTGCTAGAGACGCTGTTTCTCTGGATACTGCAGATCCAAATGCACACACATTCTAGTGTAGGAGCTGTCTCAGCGGCGCCAAGAACTCGGTGGGGCCTGAATTTTCCCATTTCTCAGGTCTTGAAACCAGACATGTAGAAGAAAGACTTTGTCTAGCTTCTGAATCCAAGTGGAAAACAGTGTTTGTACAAGTGTGGCTTCGAAGCAGGTGTTTGGAATGTTAGGAAGATATTTTACTGGGATCACATCGAAGTCATTGTCCGGTAGATTTTTAAGTTGTCACGAGCTTGACTTACTGATCTCTAAAAGGCAGTGAGATGCATGGGATTGGTATTAAGAAGTTCACGGAGAACAAAAGAATATCTTTTGTTAAACCAGGCTCATTGGTCTAGGTACTAGAGCAGTTCTGATTTGAGGTTATTTACGGCTCTCACGTTTAATTTTATTTATTTATTTGTTTATTCATTTATTTATTTTTGGAGATTTTATTTATTCATGAGAAACAGAGAGGGGGCAGAGGGAGAAGCAGGCTCCCCACTGATCAGGAAGCCTGATATGGGAACCGATCGTAGGACCCTGGGATCATGACCTAGGCTGAAGGCAGCCGATTAACCATCTGAGCCACCCAGGCACCCCGCTCTAATACTTTAAAGACTGTTTTGGTGTGTGTTATTAGGTGGCTGATATTAACCTTGTCTATGTTTTTTTAACCACAAAATTCTCTTGTGCTCCCAGAATTGTAAGGTCCTTCTCAATTTTCACCAATTTCCATTCCAAAGTTCTCCAGCCTTTCTTTTTCTGTTAATTTTCTTTGAATTCAGTGTTTCTCATCTGGATTTTCCTCATTATCACCCTCCTAAGGAACCATTTCAGTGTTTGTTTTTTGGTCCTAATTGCTTGTTTGTTTGTTTTGGTCCTAATATCCTATCTAATCCATGAAAATTTAATAGCATATACTTGCTGTTAATCTGTTTTTAAAATGTGGCCATTTGGCGAGTTGGAAATCAATGCAATCTCCACGACTTTTATTTGCTCTGTAAGAACCCATTTTTACCCCCTAGGGGGTAATCTCACCCACACAGAGTGTGTACCTTCATCTTTTACCAGGACAGTCTCTAGAAGGTGGAATTGATTCTGTGTCCCCTCACACTTGACTGTGCCTTAAGTCCCCTTTGTCGTTGCCTAAAAGTTCGGTAGCATTGATGTGATTCCTTCGTGTAAGCAGTCAGCATCCCTCCTCCACCATCTCTTGGTTGGAATCTTCTGATTCTCCAGGACTGGTTCTACTCTAGACTAGTCTCATCTGCTCTCTGTCAAGAAGGATTTCCAGTAAAACGTCTCCCACACTCTTGCCCCTTAATACTGGGTTTCTAAGCAGTCAAGAAGTCCAATATGTTTTTCTGAGGCAAAATAAGAAAATCCAAGTACAATTTCTTTGATCTTCCAGCTTCTTGCTGTCTTGTTTGTCAGCCCTGTGGCTGTGGGTGTACTTAAACTGGCTTTGTTCTGACTGGCAAATCTGCCTGTTCTCAACACCAAAGTACAGTAGAGATAAAGGACAGCGTAGATAGAGCCGCTGTTTTGTTTTTTTATACGATTTACACAGTTGTTGCATTCCTGTGTCATCAAAGAGTTTTGAAGTTTTCGTAATACATCAGTCCTTTAGAGAATCACATGGCTCCCAAGACTGTGATTAAATCAGAGCAGTCATCAGCACCCTGTGCCTCCCAGCTTCCCACTCTTGAGAGGCAAGCATTTTCCACTCTTTACGCCAGTTTTTTCTTCCCCCCTGTTATTTACTTCCAATTTCTTTCTTTTTTTTTTTTAATTTTTTATTTTTGATAAACATATATTTTTATCCCCAGGGGTACAGGTCTGTGAATCACCAGGTTTACACACTTCACAGCACTCACCAAATCACATACCCTCCCCAATGTCCATAATCCCACCCCCTTCTCCCAAACCCCCTGCCCCCGGCAACCCTCAGTTTGTTTTGTGAGATTAAGAGTCACTTATGGTTTGTCTCCCTCCCAATCCCATCTTGTTTCATTTATTCTTCTTCTACCCACTTAAGCCTCCATGTTGTATCACCACTTCCTCATATCAGGGAGATCATATGATAGTTGTCTTTCTCTGCTTGACTTATTTCGCTAAGCATGATACACTCTAGTTCCATCCACGTTTGTTGCAAATGGCAAGATTTCATTTCTTTTGATGGCTGCATAGTATTCCATTGTGTATATAACCACACATCTTCTTGATCCATTCATCTGTTGATGGACATCTAGGTTCTTTCCATAGTTTGGCTATTGTGGACATTGCTGCTATAAACATTCGGGGTGCACGTGCCCCTTTGGATCACTACATTTGTATCTTTAGGGTAAATACCCAATAGTGCAATTGCTGGGTCATAGGGCAGTTCTATTTTCAACATTTTGAGGAACCTCCATGCTGTTTTCCAGAGTGGCTGCACCAGCTTGCATTCCCACCAACAGTGTAGGAGGGTTCCCCTTTCTCCGCATCCTCGCCAGCATCTGTCATTTCCTGACTTGTTGATTTTAGCCATTCTGACTGGTGTGAGGTGATATCTCATTGTGGTTTTGATTTGTATTTCCCTGATGCCGAGTGATATGGAGCACTTTTTTCATGTGTCTGTTCGCCATCTGGATGTCTTCTTTGCAGAAATGTCTGTTCATGTCCTCTGCCCATTTCTTGATTGGATTATTTATTCTTTGGGTGTTGAGTTTGCTAAGTTCTTTATAGATTCTGGACACTAGTCCTTTATCTGATATGTCGTTTGCAAATATCTTCTCCCATTCTGTCAGTTGTCTTTTGATTTTGTTAACTGTTTCCTTTGCTGTGCAAAAGCTTTTGATCTTGATGAAATCCCAGTAGTTCATTTTTTCCCTTGCTTCCCTTGCCTTTTGCGTTGTTCTAGGAAGATGTTGCTGCGGCAGAGGTCGAAGAGGTTGCTGCCCGTGTTCTCCTCAAGGATTTTGATGGATTCCTTTCGTACATTGAGGTCCTTCATCCATTTTGAGTCTATTTTTGTGTGTGGTGTAAGGGAATGGTCCAATTTCATTTTTCTGCATGTGGCTGTCCAATTTTCCCAGCACCATTTATTGAAAAGGCTGTCTTTTTTCCATTGGACATTCTTTCCTGCTTTGTCGAAGATTAGTTGACCATAGATTTGAGGGTCTATTTCTGGGCTCTCTATTCTGTTCCATTGATCTATGGGTCTGTTTTTGTGCCAGTACCATGCTGTCTTGATGATGACAGCTTTGTAATAGAGCCTGAAGTCCGGAATTGTGATGCCACCAACGTTGGCTTTTCTTTTTCAATATCCCTTTGGCTATTCGAGGTCTTTTCTGGTTCCATATAAATTTTAGCATTATTTGTTCCATTTCTTTGAAAAAGATGGATGGTACTTTGATAGGAATTGCATTAAATGTGTAGATTGCTTTAGGTAGCATAGACATTTTCACAATATTTATTCTTCCAATCCAGGAGCATGGAACATTTTTCCATTTCTTTGTGTCTTCCTCAATTTCTTTCATGAGTACTTTATAGTTTTCTGAGTATAGATTCTGTGTCTCTTTGGTTAGGTTTATTCCTAGGTATCTTATGGTTTTGGATGCAATTGTAAATGGGATTGACTCCTTAATATCTCTTTCTTCTGTCTTGCTGTTGGTGTAGAGAAATGCAACTGATTTCTGTGCATTGCATTGATTTTATACTTCCAATTTATTTCTAAACACCATGCTTAGACTTCTGTGTCTTGCTTTTGGGCTTTTAGAATCTACTTCCCACTATAGAAAATCTCCTTCCTTATACACCCAAGACAATCACATTAAAATTTTGGTCATATTAGTACTCGATATTAACGTGTTTTGACTGTAAATTTTACTCACGACTAAACCATTTAGTGAATGACAATATTTTCATTTTTTGTATTTTTTTTCTCATAATTAATACTTGTCTCATGTTCTCCTTTCCTTTCTTTTCCCTTCTTTTCCTTTCCTTCCTTTCTCCTCCCCCTCCCCTCCACCACTCCCCTCCCCTCCCCTCCCCCACTCCCCTCCCCTCCCCCACTCCCCTCCCCTCCCCTCCCGGTTGTACCTTCCTGTCCTCTTCCATCTTCTCAGGAGTCTTCCAGAACCCGTTGCCCTCTAGACCTACCACTTACCTGCACTCTTTGGGATTCCCTCACTATCCTCCTCCCTGCACTGTCCCTTGTCCTCGGAATGCCACCATTTTATCAGCTGTAGCATGAGAAGGATAATTACTGTACTCGTTTCTTCTGGTTATCAAGAAGATTGAATGACTGTATGTGTAAGCATTTAGTGGACTTTTCACGTCATTACCCCCCTAAAGACAATAGCTGCTATTTTTGCTGTTATATATATTTTTTTATTGTTACTTTTCTATTATCATCGTACCTGTCTCATCGCCTAGTTTCTATGAGATGATATGATTAGAGTAGGAGATGACAGGGGAATAGGTTGAGGGCCTTGCAGAGTGCTTGTATAATCATAATTATTACAGTTATTAAGGATCTGTCACCCTGTAGATGTCTTCCAAGGGTAAATCAGACCAGATTCTCTCTGGAGGAGAGAGAGGTGCTTCTTTTCAGTCTGGCTGAGGGTGGCTGGTTGGCCATTGCTGGTCTTACCTCCCTGTTCTCTGGCTTTCCTAAGAAAGGTCCATTTTCTGTAAAGGTTAGAACTGAACCATAATCTGAATTGAAATCAAATGGTGTTGTCTTCTTATAGTTTCCTACATTTTTGTGAACTTCAGTCCACATGCTTTAACATTAGGATGAACGAAACAGTACAACCTAAAAGCACAAATGGCCATGTCAAATAGAGAACTCACTCGTACAGGCTGTTTAATTAATTTGTTCAATGGAGAGACTCAAAATCGAGTGGATTTAGAAGTTGCTTTGCAGGTAGGGTGGTTTTGGGGTGTGGAGGGTACCCACACACACACATACACATACACACAGACACACACACGCTTCTTTTAAAAAGTAAACACCAGCTTGTTTTCTGTCATGATGATTTCCATTGCAAACGTTTGCTTTGGTGGTTTTAAAATCACATTAACGATATTGGAATTATATAAACCCAAGGCGGGGAAGTGTTTGTTGAAAAGAAATGAGGGTTCTTGACAAAGGGAATTTGAGTTTCAGACTTGCCTAAGACCTCGTCCTTTGTGAAACTTCCTGGGGTCGTTGGGTGAGTCGCTGGCAAACAGGTGTGTGTCTGCAGCTGACAAGCCAAATGTGTCTGAGTGAGTGTTGGGGCCCAGCCCGCCTCATCACTGCTCTGCTCTTTGTTCCATCTAATCCTTGGCTTCTTTGCGACTCACAAGTAATTCTGTATCGAGCACACTTGCTGTGGTGACAGCTGAGTCCTTGTCTTTGACATACATCGAAAGAAGAATTCCACAATGAGTCACACAAGTGGCTTACTTTTTTTTAAAAGGTATTCATCCCTTTCCTCACTTAGATTGTAACAAACCTAAGCAGTTTTTCATATTCACGTGGGTTGCATCTACCAAGGGCAACTGTTTACAACAGTTTGATGTTATTTGGATACACTTTCCAAGTTGCCCCTGTTATGGGACATTCAGCAAACCTCAGCCTCAACCTTATAGTTTGCTCCAAAGCAGGTAGGAAAAAAAACTTGGAACAGGACAAATTCATTTAGATCACATAGCATATTTTTTAGGAAAATGGGCAAGCATAAATAGCAGGCCTAATTTCATGTATTTTCTTAAATTCAGCTCAGCTGAGAACAAGGAGGCTTATTTCAATATATAGAGTAGAAATTGAATAGGCTGTATATGACTATAGGGTAGAATTGAATAGAAAATTTTATTTTATGATCAGTTTCTTGGGAGCTTCTGCCTTTGTGGAACAAAGGGCTAGTAGTAGAAATGCCAGTAGGTATAGGAATGACCCTTCCACTACAGAATGACTCACTGGCAATAATATATATATATATATATATATATATATATATATTTATATTTATATTTATATTTATATAATGTTTACCAAAAAATGCATGTGCTTGTACTGTGTTAGAACAGTGTTAAGTATTTCTTTTGTAATACCTCATTTATCCTTAAAACCATACTACAGAGCAGGCATCCTCTCTGATTACCCACCTTAAGGAAATAAAATAATCCTTCATATGATTTTATGTCTTCACCGATCATAGGTTGGTTTTTGTTACATGATAGTTTAGTTTTGACTAAGTTTTAGTTTAGACTAAGATTTATCTGTTCCTGTCACTCATTTTCCCCTGAAGTTTAAGTTCAAACAAGTGACGATATGCTGTCAGGGTAGGACATAACCACTGACATGTGTAGGAAAGGAAAGGAATTTCCCCTTCCACAAAATAGAAATGTTCTCTGTAGAAGAATATTGTTGTTGTCTGGGGTGGGGAATAGAACCTCTGATGGACATTTCATTCACTTTCTTTGAATCTTATTGTTTTAATAAATGGTCAGGAATGGGAACTAGAATGAATTGTATTTGTATCTTCTTTCTAATAAAATACATCCATCTGTACTAATGACTATGAGGCATCAGAAGCAGTTGTGAACTATGTGTTCTTTTTGCTGCCAATTAATATTTTCCTTTTTTTCAGAAGATGATTTCAGGGATTTCTAGTTTGTACGTCAAGACAGTGGTGGTGGGGGGAGTTTGAAATAAAGATGTGTAAGATCTAACAAGGACTATGCCCTTACCTTTCAGACTCATTGCAGGTTGGTAGGTGAGTAGACCTTCTGGAAGGGTTTATATATACTCTTCATTCTCTCCCAGGGATATGGTTTGGCAGCCCAGCTTACTGCTATTTAATAAGCTGCTTTAACTCTCTCATCAGATAGGAGGATGTGTAGTTGGGGAACAGGAGGGGCTGGGTCACACCACTGCTGATGTAGAAGGAGGAGGGAGAAACCATTAGGAAAGAAAGTGGTTGCTGAAATTGTTTTGCAATTCATGGAGCAAGAGCAAGCACAAGGGAATAAGCTTATAACATTATGGGAATTCGGGGGTTCATTTGTAGGATGAAAAAAAGATCTGTGAGAACAGAATCCTACGGTACCAGAGGCTGCCTAATAACAGACTGACTAGGTGATTTTGCAATCACCCAACCATCTGTTTCTGAATTTGGGGAAAGAAGATGCATGTGAACTTTTCATCATCTTTCTAAGATGCAAAGAAAACAATTTCAGCTGTGAATATGTGTTGCTCACACATGCTGTTTTCAAAAGAAAAAAATGTGTGAATGGAGAAAATTTTAAGATGTGAAATTCATAGACTTCATGATAGAATAAAGAATTTAGTCTAGTATATTTTAGAACAAGTGGTCTGCGCTTCTGGGTAAACTTTAAGTTTGTTCCATTTGGTTCTTTGAAGAAAAGAGAAAGAAGACTGCTCCAAACTCAGTTTTTCAAAATATTGCTATAGAAGCTGATGAAAGGTTAACTTTTTAATGAACAATAAATTAAAAGCTCATGGTGGTACGCCTGGGTGGCTCAGTGGGTTAAAGCCTCTGCCTTCGGCTCAGGTCATGATCTCAGGGTCCTGGGATCGAGCCCTGAATCAGGCTCTCTGCTCAGCGGGGAGCCTGCTTCTTCCTCTCTCTCTGCCTGCCTCTCTGCCTACTTGTGATCTCTGTCTGTCAAATAAATTAAAAAAATCTCATGGTGGTATGGCTATTATCCTTTATACTCATAAATTATGTTTTAAACTAATATATGAAATATAAAATTAAGTTTTAATTATTTTTTGCTTTTTCATAATTTTACACATATATATGCATAGTTCTTTAAGCTTAAAGGCAGCTATTTTAGATATTCCTAATATTTTGACGTCGACAGGACATACTAATTTTGAGTTCTATAGATGTCCCTTTCGACTAAAGACCATCTGAAGAAATATCACAAGTTTTCACCCCTAGACAGATGAATGCAATGAAGAAAATAAACAATTGGGTCATGAATTTTGTTGTAACTATTTGAGAGCAGATAGCCAGTTGTAACAGATTTGTTTTTCCTTTTCGACATTTTTTTATTTACCATCATCAAACATTTGCTTCTCAGTTAAAAATTTATATAAGATAGGATGCTAGTACATCTTAATAAATAAAGCAGACTAAGTAGCAGATTTTTTGGACTATAACGCCTGCTCTTTTAACAAAATGTTTTCATAAACGTTTCCTGAAGCATATGGACATTTAGGCATTGAACCAGTGGTGCTAAACTCCGATTGCTTACGTCAGGGCGGTAGTGGGTCAAGTGCATTTGCAAACGTACCCCCCCCCCGGAAGGGAATCTACTCTGGACAAATAGATGTCTCGCTCCCCTCTGCAGACCACACACTGCTGGCTCTGAACCTGTCTTTGCAACAAGACGAAGTTTACCCTCTGTTGCCAGATCTGTTACATGTGTAAGAGATGCTTGAAGTTTCTTAACATTACTCTTACTGATGTTTAGATGTGGCTTTATATATTTTTTTATTAAAAAAGTTTCATGAGAATACTATGCAGCCATCAAAAGAAATGAAATCTTGCCATTTGCAACAACATGGATGGAACTAGAGCGTATCATGCTTAGCGAAATAAGTCAAGCAGAGAAAGACAACTATCATATGATCTCCCTGATATGAGGAAGTGGTGATGCAACATGGAGGCTTAAGTGGGTAGAAGAATAAATGAAACAAGATGGGATTGGGAGGGAGACAAACCATAAGTGACTCTTAATCTCACAAAACAAACTGAGGGTTGCTGGGGGGAGGGGGTTTGGGAGAAGGGGGTCGGATTATGGACATTGGGGAGGGTATGTGATTTGGTGAGTGCTGTGAAGTGTGTAAACCTGGTGATTCACAGACCTGTACCCCTGGGGATAAAAATATATGTTTATAAAAAATAAAAAATTAAAAAAAAAAAAAAAAAAGTAAAAAAAAAAAAAAAAAAAAAAAAAGTTTCATGAGCCAATGAAAGATGTTTGTGGATCAGGTCTAGCTAGTAGGCAGACATCTCGTGATGTTTGTATCAAATATTTGTGTGGGGGCCATACTAGTACATGCCAGTGTTCTGTTACTTGAATTTTAACCTGCGTCTTAGAAGCATTTGTGATTTTGAGTCCATTAATTCGTGCATTAGGGAGACATTTGTAGGTTTTTTAGGATTTTATTTATTTGAGAGAGAGAGAGAGAGAGAGCACCAAGCATGGGGTGGGAGGTGAGGGTGGGAAGGAACAGAGTGGGAGGGAGAAGCGGACTCCTTGCTGAAACCAGGCTGGATCCCAGGACCCTGGGATGGCGACCTGAGCTGAAGGCAGACACTTAACTGAGTCACCCAGGTGCCCCGACATTTGTGTATGTGGTTTTCTTTTAATGGTTATGTTTTTCGTTTATTGAAAACCTTGAAAGATTTTAATTATTACAAATAACATATTTCAGGGGCGCCTGGGTGGCTCAGTGGGTTAAAGCCTCTGCCTTTGGCTCAGGTCGTGATCCCAGGGTCCTGGGAACAAGCCCCGCATCAGGCTCTCTGCTCAGTGCAGAGCCTGCTTCTCTCTCTCTCTCTGCCTGCCTCTCTGCCTACTTGTGTTCTCTGTCAAATAAATAAATAAAATATTTTTAAAAAAATAACATATTTCAAAAATCCATTTGCTTTTGATGAAGGAGCTGACGTTCCTATGTATTTTTCCTCCTCCTCTGAATGTCTCTTAGGGAGAAATCATGCTGATATTGGCATTGAAGTAGGACAAAGTATAGTGCTTGAGAGGGAAGGTAACATCTGTGATAATCCGTCATTTGATGGTTGGTTTCCTCACTGCTATTTCATGGGATATGGTTGGTGACTTTGTTCTTTAATGAGATGGGAGCTCATTGGAGGGAAAGAACACATCCAGTGTGGGCTCAGCATGAACATGTCTTTGAAATAGACCTTGAAGGATCTATAGGATTTCTATAGCAGAAATGATGTTTATAGAGCGTATGCTGGGATGTGTGGTAGCCACATTTGGGGTGGAGACTGGTTGCATGGCCCATTTTGTCTGAAGCTTAGGATAAAAGCAGGAAGGAAGGAAGGGAAAGACAAGACACAGCCATGTTCTAGTCTAAGGGTCCTGATTACTGCTGATCTCTATATGGTATACATCTCTCTGACTCGTCATGGTTTTGAAGGCACATACATCTGTTCTTTCTTTCTTTAATTCATTGTGTTGCCTCAATGAATTTGTGGATTTGACTTGATCTGACTTTAGATATCCAGCTCTCAAGAGAGTTCTTGTAAGTACTTACTAGAGTCAAACAAATTTTAGTCCTGTGAGCTCCCACCCAACCTTTCCATATGGATTAACTTTTTTTTGGAAGAGTAAGAATGGAAGTGTTATGCTTTTTGTATCTTTGACCATGTGGAGATATAATGTGCCTTGACATATGGATTGTTCTTTAAGTTATAACAACATGTACAATTGGATTTAGGATCTAATGTTAGGAAATCACAAGGGAAAAATTTTATAAGACTGTTAAGTTTTATCTCTCTGCTTGAAGGATGTTTGAAGGACGATAGTTAAAAGGACCAGATCATATATGATGAAAGCTTTTGGATGTGAGGAGTCCTTTTATTAAATTCCAGAATTTAATAAAAGGAAATGTTAACAATGTTCACATATAACCATCAGAATGCAAATGGGGGGCAATTTATTGTATTAAAAGATCAGAAATAAGATAACTTCAGCCTTTCACTCTAGATTACGTCATTCGTCATGGTGTTGCTGTACAGCACTTGATCGAGGGGAACTTGAACAAGTTCAGCTCGTATGGGGTGAGTGTAAAGCAGCTGAATTTGTGTCTTTCTCCCACTGCCTCTTCCTGTCATCTCAGTGGGGCTGAGCATTCCCCTACCCCTGTATGGAAGTTAACAGCCCTGTGACTTTCTGGTCCTCCTGTCATACCCCAGACTCGATTTAGTAATTAGACTGTATACTCCACCCAATGGTCGGCATTCTAACATGGGGTAAGAGTGAATCATTCCTTTGCTGGCTCAGGCTTCTTGAGGAGCAAAGTTGGTAGGCAAAAGAGGGGAGTATGAAGGCTTCTCATTTTTGGAGACGTGAGAGCTCTCACATAGCCCCTTGGTTCAGGGGTTCTTCATCATTGCTCCAGAGCACTCTGCGTGTTTACCTCTAACACTTACCTCACTTTATTGTAACTAAGTGCTTCCCCTCCTTAATGAGGATATAATATTTCCAACATCCTTGCTTTCCATACACCTTGTAGAGTAGACACCATCAGGAATACACCTGGGTGTCTACAGCCATACCACCCTGAACGCGCCCGATCTCGTCTGATCTCGGAAGCTAAGCAGGGTTGGGCCTGGTTAGTACTTGGATGGGAGACACCTGGGTATCAGGAGACACATGCCAAAGGATAGGATCAGACTCCTAACTGGGGTTCGTAAAGGTCTTGTGAAGCTTTAAAGAAGTAGGGGTGTTCTGAATCTACCTGGGAGATTTTGATTCCATGGATACTTAAAGTTTCACAGGGGATTCTGATTTATAGTGGAGTTGAAATCCAATGGAGCTGGATATTTATTAAGTTTTTGTAAATTTAATAGCATCGAAACACTTTAATTAAGGAACATTTAAATTTTAGTCTAAAAATGAGTTTCATAATAAGAAATCTTAATGATGTTTTTTCCTCGCTCTGAGTAAAATTATTAAAAACACTCTCTATCTTTTGAGACTGGTAAATAGGTATTGATTTCAGTATAAATCTCCTGGGACGACTCTGTTAGCTTTCCCAGTTATTTTATTTAGTTAGTAAGTTTCATACAAATGGTCAAAGTTTAAATGTAAGAAAATTATTTTTTAAGAAAGAAAAAAAATGACTGTTTTATAAGCCTCCTGTGATGTTAAAACATTGAAGCACCAGAGCTCCGTCGTGCAGATTGTTTTCGCTTCTCCTAGTTGACCTATAGGTCTGGTGGCCATTTAATAACTTTAATTTATGACAAGCTTTTCTGCTTTTTAAAAAGAATTCACGTTTTTAATGGGGAAAATGGCAAAAGAGTCAATAGAGAGTGCATAAAACCTCTGTAAAATATGCTAGGTAGAGTTGGATCTTTTCAAAGGAAATGAATAAGAATGCATTCCAATTCATTGATTTTTTTTTTTTAAAGATGCACCAGCTTTCTATAATAATTCAACAAATGTTTATTAAGTATCTATAACACATCCTGTATGTTTCGTTATCATAAAAGAGCAAAACTGTGCTATATGTTTAGAATGCTTGTTAAGAAGAATTCCCCCTTGGTGCCTGGCTGGCTCAGTCAGCAGGGCATGTGCCTCTTGATCTCTGGGTCATGAGTTCGAGCCCCATGTTGGGTCTGGAGCCTAGTTAATTTAAAAAAAGAAAAGAAAAAAGAAGAATTCTTGGAAACATTGTGCCATTAGTGACAATTAGTATTCTCATATGCCCATTTTATTTTCTGATTTCTTTATATAAAATGCCACTTTGTTTTTAGCCTTTTATTTGGGGGGTACTGAACATTTATTAAAGTGACTTGAGGTGTTATCAACCTGCATTTAATTATATAAGCTACTGTTTTGCTTATTAATATCTATCATTTAAGTATTTGTTAAATCCAAAACTCCCCTTTAAGATGCTCAGCAAATTTTAAAAAATCCCATTTATGCATTGTTTTCCCATATATTCACGTATGTACGACTTGCTCTTTATAAAGAGAATTTCTTTGCTCTCCAAATATATAAACTGGTCATTCTTGATTTGACCTCCAAAACATAGTTCAGGAAATATGAAGTTCTCTTACCCTTTTATTGAGAAATTCCAATCATCCGTGTGAAATTTATCCTGTGGAATGCGTCACCTCTAATGTGGTCTTCCTCTGTCCATTTCTCTATATTAGGCTAGTTTTTCAGTCTCTGGTTTTCGTTGTCACACCACACCATACTGACGCCAGATTTTTTATTGGACTAACGAATGCACTTAAATTTTTTTTTTATCATGTGAAGAATGAACATTATAATTTATATTCCACCGTGGAATGCGCATAATACAATAATTGTAAGGCACATAGATGTAATTATCCTCTGTAGCTAACTTGTCTCCATTGTTAAATTATAACACAGATAACACTCATGGAGATGAAGGTACAGTGACACCTTAGCCAAGACGGTATAAATAAAGCCAAAGCTGCTTACCAATCATGGTCAAAAGGAGGGAGTTTACCTTTCTTTTATATTTTACAAAATGTTTTCCTTTGATGCAAAAATAAGGGACCATCTCTAGGTCCATAAGGAAGCTTTGGGATTTCAGAATTTGGACAGAGACTGCATTTTTCCTATAGTGGACTTCCACTGAAGTTTGAGACTTTTACCGTGTTCAGTAACTTCATTCTTCTAGACCCTCCAAACCCTGAGAAAGTGACTTTGCGCTGTGCAAAGTCAGTAAATCATCTTTTGCTTTATTTCATCATTGTTGCTGTTTGCTGTGTTCCTTTGCTTCTTCAGAACCATCATTGGAAGAGTGTGGATTACAATTGTGTTATGCCAAGCTTCGCATACTTATTTTTAAAGGACAATCTAAAAAAATATAAATAAATAAATAAATAAATAAATAAATAAATAAGTAAAAAGCAGAGGACAGTCTCAGCATTGAGAAGGCAAAGGTTTTGTAATGACAAGTTGTTGATGAAATCCTTTGACAAGAATATAGACCATGTAACACATGAAGGCAGTGATCACATAAAATAAGGCATTATGGGAGTTTTGCAACTAAGAGAATGGCTCTCAAGATCAGAAGGTGTGCGTGCCCCGCCAGTTTGATTTCCACACAGTCGCCTAAATTTTGTTTGGTTCTTGGTCTTCTTAGCTGTGAAACAGAGGTAGCCTGTCCATCTCGAAGGGCTGGAGCCAGGGTAAAATGAGCCAAAGTGTGTTAGACTCACCTGCAGGGCACCTGTACCTGCAGAAATCTTGGGAAATTGATTGAAATTCCACCTTATTTCTTCCTCAGCATTTCTTCATCTTTTTAGGACATGTGTCAAAAAAAAAATACATGTACAGCAGGTGTGCGATGTTGATCCTCATATTTTTGCATTTAAAAGAAAATCTTATGCAATCAAGAAGTTAAAACTCTCGTGGTGATGATAACTTGTTTATGGAACATTTTGACTGGAATAGAAGCTCCTTACCACGTATGCTCAAAGACCACCTGGATTCCGTTTCTCCAAAAGTATGCATTAACCACTTAGCCTGTGTGGGGGGCAGCATCATGGAGGAGGATAGAGAGTGGGAATGAAGACGAAAGACAATCTCGGATCATAGCAGTATCGGAGCAGTATTTGGGAATCCAAGACCCTCAGTGAAATTATTTAACAATTAATCAGTATATACTTGAGTGAGATGTTATTGTAAAACTGTGTTACAAAAGTGTAGAGTCAGAAAAGTTTATGAAGTAGGATTAAATTGAAGAATTTATAAAAAAAAGGTTCGATCAGAATGACTGGTACTGTGTAGAAGCCCAATGAAGAGTAGGTTTAAAAGTCACATATATTATTGTGATTTTTTTTCCTCCTCTAAGAAATGGAAAAACATTTAAGAAGAAAGCTTTAAAACTTCAGGCCAAATGCCTCTTCCGTTGTGAAGCTGCATTGAATATCCAGATGCTGTTAACCTGTTTCTCTACGAGGCATCCATAGATTTCAGCCCTATCTATATTGGTGTTCCTTCCACATAATATGGCAGTTGCTGGTGTATCCTTCTGGGTAGACCAGGTGTTCCTAGGGGAGTTGAGAGGATCTTATGTAACCGTGTAGTTCATGTCCTTATAACCCAGGACCTGGAACATAAGAATTTGCTCATGACTGTTTGTTGACTTAAATAATGGTTTTTGAGGTGGGCATGGATGAAAATTTAGATTTGTGTCCATGGCAGGACATGGGGTGGGGCACGGGTGAAGTATCTTCAGGAATGGGAACAATCTTTAAAGATGTGGAGATTGAAATGAGCACGTCATTTCATTCATTCATTCAATGAACACCTATTAAACAGCTATTTGGTGCCAAGCACTTGAGTAAAAACAGAGATATCCTCTCCCTCTGGAACGTACAGGCTAGTGGGAGAGATCAGCATTAATCAAACAGTCATGACAGTAAGTACACATTTGTAGCTGTGATAAATTCCACAAAGGAGAGGTACATGGAGCTCTAAGACAGCGTCTGACCTAGTCGCAGAGGACAGAGTGTTATGTGCAATGCGGTGACAAGAGGAGGGGGAAGGATTCTTACCACATAGAACAGTGTTGCAGACACAATGTGATGCTTTGAAAGAAGGCTGTGGGGCCAGTCCAAGAGAATGAGGTGGAGGGTGGTGGGTGTTAGCCTGCAGAAGGCAGTGGGGACCAAGCCATTTAGTGCTCTAGAGGACACTTTATAGAGGTCTGACTTTCTTGTAAGAACAGTCCAAACCATTGAGAAGTCTTAAGTCTTACATGAGCAGTGAAGGGGTGGCAGAAATCAGAATCAGACTTTCATTGTGGCATCTTGAAGAGTTGACTCTGGCTGCGGCATGGGTGATGCAGGGGGACACGGCCAGAGTGGATTCTGGGTGAGGATCTGGGAGGCTGTTTGCAGTCCCTTGGAGGCTTGGACAGGAGTGCTAATGTTGGAGACAGAGTAGTAGGATTATGGGACGAAGAAGGGTTGGTAACCTCACTACAAGTGATTTAGGAGTAACAAGAATTAAGGTTGAATTGTTTCTATTGGCATAGGAGCTGAAAGATGCAACCTTAAGGGGTCAAACCCAAATCAGATGACCTTTCACATCTCTGCCTTTATCTTTACTTCATTCCCTCAATCATTTCTTCAGCAAGTCATTGACTTATTCATTCACTCACTCAGTACTTACAGTGTGCCTACCATGTGTCCACACAAAACCTAGTATCCTTGCTAACCTCAGTCTCCCCTTCCTCTGTCTCTCAACATGTTGTAATTTTTCTTACCAAAGTACAGCTCCAACCTATTTTCCCAAGACCACTTTGTGGGTCTTCCCAGTTAGAAATAGCAGCCTTCAGTCACCTTTCCACCAGGTAGAAATGTCACAGCTCTAAAGCAGCAAGGCATTCTGCTTGATCAGTAGTAGGGACAAAGACCTTCTTTTTTGGTTCCTCCCACTGTTCCCACTGGAGCAGAGACCCACAAACTATAGGCACATGGTAAATGCTTATTGGAGTAAGTTAAAATAAATTGAAGAAAACAAAGGAGTGAACTTTTCCATAGAACAAAACTAAATGGTCCCCAAATGATGATCAGATTCCATTGATGTCCCTACCTTTATTTGTTATTTTTATTATTTTCCTGGAAAATGACTATTAATTTATATTTTTTTTTCATGTTGAGTCTTAAAACACTCCATTCTTTGTAATTGTGTTCTTTCAGAAATCCCTGCTGAGTTGGGTAATCTGACCTACCCTCTGACAAACGTGGCTTTCAGTGTTATGCCGGACCAGCGTGTTCCAGCTTTCCAGCTCAGGAAAGCCTGATGCGCCCTCTCCTATCCAGTGATGTTGCTTTGGTAGCTTTAAATTGGCAATGATGACAGTATTTCCACCACAGAAACTGCCAAGTGCTACAAATCAGAGCTTTGGCCTCTCCCTCAGAAAGCTGGCAGTTAGTTACTTTCTAGTACACCACTGCTTTGAATATGAAAACAAACAAAAAAATTAAGATTAGTGGATTACATTAATTCCTAAGCGTGTGTGTGTGTGTGTGTGTGCATATGCACACACACACACACACATATACACAGAGGTTGAGGTGGTTTGGAACTGTTTGTAAGACCCATGGGAAAAAGTGAAAATTCTCTTATTGATATCTTATTTTACACCTTACTCACTCATTCAAGAAATGCTCTTACTGGCGACAATAGCAAGCAATTGTCTTTTTCTGCAAACTGATCACAGCCACTTGGTGGGAGATAACAGGGATGCCTGCACAGCATAATGAAGATGGACTTTGGACTGAAGTAGAAGCCATGCAGATAGAAAGGAAGGGGGCTTAAGACCTATGTAGGAGAGGGGCGCCTGGGTGGCTCAGTGGGTTAAGCCTCTGCCTTCAGCTCAAGTCATGATCTCAGGGTCCTGGGAGATCGAGCCCCACATCAGGCTCTCTGCTCAGCAGGGAGCCTTCTTTCTCTCTCTCTCTGTCTGTCTCTCTGCCAGCCTCTCTGCCTACTGGTGATCTCTCTGTCAAATAAAACAAAATCTTAAAAAAAAAAAAAAAAGACCTATGTAGGAGAGAAAACTGAAAGTACTTGATAACAGGCCAGAGAGAGTGAGGACTGGAAGATAATTTCCAGTTTTCTAGATTATGCAGGTGGGTAGACAATCATCGGTCTACAAAATGAAAATTATGGACTGAGAAATGGGTAGGGAGATGATGGGGCAGGCAGATGTCAGTGAAGAGGTTGGGTTTAATTTATGCTCTGTTAATCTGATGTTATTTTACACTACCTAGATGTTATTTTAGAATACTTAGAATACCTAGAATACCTTGGAAAGAGATTGGGTGGTGGTAATTTAAAGTCACTACCCCCTATGGCAGTCATCAAAGCTGAGAGAGAACAAGATGGAGTATTAGTCAAGATCCCAGCAGGAAGCAGGTGTCATACTCAAATGGAGTAATCAAGGAGCATTTGATGATAAGAGGGTTCATATATGGGCAGGTTAAGGAAACCAACTGGGTTGATAAAACATGCTGTGACTAGCAACAGCAGAGAGCCATTATCACTCTTAGGTGTGGAGAGGCAAAGGGAAGGAACACAGAATGTGGACAAGCAGAAGTGAAATCTGTCGATGTGGCTATAGGAGAGAGTTGCCTAATAGTACTTGTAGAGAAACTCGGCCACTGCCACAAGTCGCCAGACAGGAAAATAGGCTGGGGAGATACACACCTCCCTCCACTCCCACCATCTGAAAATTGGCCTCCCATTGGCCAAATTCATAGTGAAACCAAAGGCCAGGGAAATGCTTGGAGAGTCCACAGAGGTCGTCTTCCTTGGGCACAGAGCAGGGTAGGGAAAAGTGCACAGTGGGACTGTGGACTTGCACTGGCAAGCAGAAATCCTCTGAAGAGGCTGAGACAGGACAGAAGCTTGAGAAACACCAACACTAAAGGGGCAGGTAGAAGGAGCCTGAGAAACTGCATCCAGAAAGGACTAGATGAAAACCAGGAGAGGATGGTTTTGTTCAAAGGAAGGAGAACGTCATAAGAAAGAGGGGACGATCCATGCTGTCATATACAGGAGAAAAATCTAAGAACAAAAGGCCAAAGCATGCCCAGGAAATTAGTCCTTGAGGGTCCTTGATCACTGGATTTGTTTCACAGTGTAACGTGTCCAAATAAGCTTATGAAATTGGTGGTGGCCACAGGAACAGATTTGTAAAATTGAGTGCCATTGTTCTTGCATCACACAGGTGAAGAAGGAGCGTTCACCACCCTCAGAAGTGGCCTCCTCCCTCCCCGTACCCCTTGTACCATCTGTGCCTCTGACCCTCCAAGCACAGGCTCTGAAAGGTGCAGTGAGGGAAGGCGGGTAATGATTAACTTCGATGCACCACAACGCCGCTGTCCAAGAAAGGAGGGCAGTGGCGACTGCCAGCAACAAGAAAGGAGGAGCCTCCTGTTTTCCGAACCCACTGCAGTCTGACACTTCTCTTAGAGTGGCAGACATAGGAGCAAAAGTTCAGTGTTTTCCATTTCAGAAATGGTAGTAGATTATTTTACGTAAGTGATTAATAGTTCCAATCTTTGGCACAGTATGAAGTGATATTTCAGAATGCAACATATGACCTGGTCGTGATTTGACAAGGAGTCAAAAATCATTACAGAGAGTACTTTAAAGAAAAAAAGATGAAGTCCTTGTGTTCAGTAGGAAATGTCAGGAGACTCGCACTTTGGAAGTATAAGTGAAATGCATATGGAGAAGGGCACAATACATAGCAAACATTCCATAAATACATGTTGAATAAAACAAAGGAAAACTTGGAGAGATGCTTAAAAATTTAGTCATAAGAATACTTGGTAGAAGGGCACCTGGGTGGCTCGGTCATTAAGCATCTGCCTTTGTCTTGGGTCATGATCCCGGGGTCATGGGATCGAGCTCTGCATTGGGCTGCCTGCTCAATGGGAAGCCTGCTTCTTTCTCCCTCTCCCACTTTCCCTGCTTGTGTTCCCTCTCTCGGTGTGTCTCTCTCTGTCAAACAAATAAATAAAATCTTTTTAAAAAATTTCTTTCAAGATCGTTGTGTTATGCCTTTTCCCCTGCATATTACATGTGTATTTACGTATATTACGTATGGTGTTTCCCAGTTAGCTTTATATGATGGGGTTCTCCATGTTACTAACATTCGTCATTTTTAGTGGCTGAATAATATCCTATTTGAAAGATGCAAGATGGTCTTCTTAGCTGTTGTCCTGTTACTAGGTGCTGATGATTTTTCATGTGTTTCACTCTTACAAATGTATATTATAACAAAGATTTTGTACCCCGAATTCTTCCCACTGAGTTTTGGGTTGTTTTCTTAGGAAATCTTTTTTTTAATTTCCTGAAATCTAATTACTAGATCCAAGAGCAAAAACATTGTCATGGATCCTGATGCAATTTAAGGCACATTGATACTACTATTTCTTAAGTTTTCCTTTGAAAATACACATTCAGTATCTCCAGCATTTTGCGTATCTAACAGTACTCTCAACTAAATAAACCTAGTGGTTTGTATCTGTAGGCCTGCAAAATGCTCATGGGGTTGGCTCTGTGTAAGAAGGAAATTAACAAAGTGACTTAAAACCCATCATCCTTGAATACAATGTGTAAGATGACAGATACTTATTAAACTGACTTGAATCTGGTGAGTAAGGTTTTAATACATGATTCTTAAGTCATTATGGGTGATTTATTTCAATCCAATTAAGATTAGCTTCAAACTAGATCAAAAAAGCTAGCTGTGACTTTGTACTCATACCAAATATAACATATGCTGTAAAACCAGGATGTGATTGTTACATACCAATACTTTCTTAATATGTTTAACTCTTGCCCTATCATTTTACACTGCAGAACTCAAGTGTATGGCACATATTTTCTGTGCTTTGCTCTTTTACACTTCTGACAATGTGTTGATTTTTTTGTATCTGGTGTTTTTATCTGGTTTGTCTGATTGCATTTTTCTTCTCTTTGCATTTAATTATTTTTCCCCTTCTGTCACAGTTTTCTGTTCATCTTTGTTATCATTGTTTTTCTCCTCTAACAACTCAATGGTAATTCTTTTATGTTTTCCCAAACTGCCTGCACATGGGTTTTGCCATCTTACTACCTCTTTTTTTATTAAGCATTTAATAACAATTAAATAAAATATATGCTCAGAGGATAAAAAACCATTTAAGTAAATAAGCACCCAGACATTTCTTTAAATATTTCTTGCACCGTATGAAAATAGGTGAAGTTCATAATTTAACATCTTTCAAATTTTCGCTTTGGATTTTAAATTAAGCAAGTAAATGTCAAAAATACATATCATTTTACAAACCCTCACAAACTACCACTATGTATCTGCTTAAGATAGGTTCAACATTTATAAAACAATAGGTATAATTTTCATGTGACTGCTAGATACTTTTTCACTCGTTGGCCAGAATAATAAAAAGAAAACCATGTTCAGCTGAATTTTAGGGAAACATTGCTATAGATAACTAGCTAGCATTAAACATGGTAGACTCAATTTTTAAAAATTGAGACTTTGTGTTTTAGAGTTTTAGGTTAACAGCAAAATTGAGAAGAAAGGTTTTCTCCTCAGAGAAGAGATTTTCCAAATAGTCCCCTGCCCCCTAGAATGCATAACCTACTCCACTATCAACATTCCCCACCAGAGTGGTATATTTGTTAACAATTGGTGAACCTACACTGACATGTTGTTAATCATGGAGAGTCCTTAGTTCACATTATGATTCACTATTGGTATTTATTGTACATTCTGTATATTCAGGCAAATAGATGATTATGTGTATCTATCATTATAGTATCACACCCTCTATGCTCTACCCACGCATACCTTGCCGTGCTCCTAATTCCTGGAAGCCACTGATGATTTTACTGTGTCCACTGTTTCGCCTTTTCCAGAAGGTCATATAGGTGAAATCATACAGTATATAACCACTTCAGATTGTCTTCTTTCTTAATAATATGCGTTTGAGTTTCTTTCGTATCTTTTCATGGCTTAATAGCTCATTTCTTTTTATTGTTGAGTAATTCCACGACTGGATGTACCATCACTCACTGATTCATTCACCAACTGAAGGACAACTTGGTTGCTTCTAAGTTTTGGCAATTGTGACAAAAGTTGCTGCAAACATCCATTTGTGTAGACATACATTTTCAGCCGTTTTGGGTAAATTCCAAGGAGCTGGATCATAGACTAAGAGTATCCTCTTTTGTAAGAAACGAACCAACTGTCTTTCAAAATTGTTGTACCATTTGGTATTCCCACCAGCAGAAAATGAGAGTTCCTGTTGTTCTCTATCCTTATCAACATTTGGTGGTGTCACTGTACTTGGTTTTGGCCATTCTAATCAGTGTGTGGAGGTAGATATCTCATTGTTGTTTTAATTTGTATCTCCTGATGACATGGTGTAGAGAGTAGTTTCAATTTAAAAGAGCTATTTTCATACCTAAAATCATACTAGTTTTTTATCCCATAGATATATGGGATAAAACACATATATACACACATCCCTAAACACATATATCAAATGGCTGATAGGAGTTTAATTCTTTGCTGTTTTCTTGTAAACATTTTTTTTTTGCTTTGACATGTTCCCTGGTATATTGATTTTTCCATAATAAGTAGATTTTTTTGTAAGATAGGAGTTTTCAGAGCATGAGAGGGAAATAATGCCTAAGGAGATCTTAGTTACTTCTAATATTAAGTGAAAAATTGAAAAATATTTTCAACATATTAAAAATCATAACATCTGTTACTTCTAGTTGATATTGGAGTTTCTTTTTAAGTTCTATTTATTTATTTATTTATTTTAAGTGACCTCTACACCCAGTGTGGGGCTTATACTCATGTATCTGAGATCAAGAGTCACATTCTTTTTTTAACTGAGCCAGCCAGCTACCTCCTAGATTTTCTTTTATAACAGTCCCTGCCTCTGATCCATATATTACAGTATTGTGCCAAACCTTTTTCTGTGAATGATAGAATGTGATCTTCATAATCCTTATATATTGAAAAATCTAATGAAATTAACTCATTTATTCATTTGTTCATGAAATTTTTATAGGCAACTTCTATGCCTATAAAATGCTGTGGGCTACAGGAGGAGTAAAATTAATTTACATAATAAATCCATGCAACCCAGTTTATTTTCTCCCTGAAATAAATTTATAAGGAACATAAGGATCACGCAACAATTTTTTGTTCTATCAACCCGCCACAAATTATCAAATCTGCTTCACTGATTTTCATTATCAGGAAAAGGGTTTTTAAGGGCTATAAAAGAACAATTAAAATGCCTAGGGATAGAACTAGGTCTGCCAAATAATGAAATTAACAAGGTTCAGTGGCTCTACATGACACAATAGTCTCTTTACTAACAAGGAAATAAATATTATCCCTGAAAGTTACTATGTACAGACCTAGGTCACAGCAAAATAAACTCAGACAGAGTTCAAGGTCAGGCACTGCTTTTTGAAGAGATGAGTGACTGTTAGCCTAAATTTCCTGAAGCTCCCTGATTTTCTTTCCCATGCTCTGTAACTTTCAGTCAAGGATAGTGCTGGTTACCAATTGAGTGTCCAGTGATTCATTTCATTCATTTAGTGGATTAAGTACTATGAGCATATTAAGTACTGTGAGAGATCCAGAGAGTTGGAGAACAATGTATCACACCCTTTGAAGAAATTATGCTAACAAGAATTCCTTTCTCCCCTGTGGTTTTGAAATGGTAATTAACTAACTAAACTTCTGGACACTAATCCTAAACTGCTCTCATTCCCATTTTACTGGGTCTAGAGACTTCGCCTCCCCCACCCCACCCCCCACCCTGCAGGAAGTTGCCTGCTTAAGGTCAGTTTGTTAGAGTGCTAAACACTGTTCCGTGACCAGATATAAAAACTCAGCACACCCCTACTCTGGGGGAGAGTGGGGAACAGGACTCACCTTGCTGCTCATCACACCCTGACACCCTTTCTCTGTAACCATCTCCCTCCCTCAAAGGAGGTCTAGGTGGGGAAGAGGAGAAAGATAAGCAGAGGTTCCAATGCAGCACCCCATCTGGAAATGTCTGGCGATTACGTACTCAGTCATTTCATAAACAATTTTGCTATCTCCTGAGAAAATCTTGGGGACATTTTGTTATTGATTGGTAACTTCTCAGGGGTATAAAATGAGCTGGTCTGTGCGCATAAATTTGACATGACATTCAAATTCTGTATTTCCATCGAGATATATTAATCTTCCTCCTCAGTCATCTGGATTTCATTTATGTTTAATCTTACTTAATTAGCTGTCACTGCTACTGCTGTAATTTGCTATATGAAGAGTGAGTAGGGAAGATGTTCTATAGGTAGATTATGTTTTTGCAAAAGTGGACTGATTTGGGCTTGCACTGACCCCACGATATGTCATTTGCAAGTGCTATGCTGGGACGTCTGCTTTGTTTACCCTGAAAAGTTGATTTTGAGGTTCATTGTCGGAAAGTGTGATGTGATAAGCATGTTTGAAAACAAAGTGCATGAAAACCAAATATGGTACCATTTAATAATCTAGAGAGACGTTTCAGTTTTCTCTGGTCCTTCAGAATTAAAGAGAAATTGTCAAATTTGGTCAAATGCATTTTCTACCTGAAGATAATATGTCTGTTAACAGATAATGGTGGCTTTCTCAGCTGAGTTTATAGGCTTATTTCCAAATACTGAGACTTCTTAAGGTATTATTTCTAGTCCTTTCATTAATTCAGCAATTATTTCTTGAGCTCTGCCCCCTTCTTCACCCTCCTCACCACACTCTGGCCTAAACAAATGTAATTCGTCCTTAATTAGGCCTTAGTCCTCCATCTCTTTGTGTTTCCTCCTCCCTGACCCTCAGCACTGGCTTCTGAAGATCACAGTCTGATCCGATTACTTTTCTTGTTTGAAATTCTTCAGTGGCTTCCCATCTGTTACATTTGAGCCTTGAAGCCTCTATCCACACTTCTCCTTAGCTGGGCAGGCAGTGCCTTGTGATGTCATACTTCATGCCTTTACGTGCCCTATTTCTTCTACCTGGAAGGCCCTTTCTTGCCTTGTATATCTAGCTGACTCTTGCTCTTCTTTCCTAACTTAAGATAAACGTCGTCTTCACTTGGCTCTTTCCCAAGAGGACTCCATCTCTATCAAGTAGAATTACTATGCTGCCCTTCTGCATTCCAGGAGCATTTTGTGCATGTCTGCTATCATTACCACCTGACACATGGTTTATATGATAATCTTGTCTGTTTGCAGATATATAGTCATTGCCTTGAGAGCCGAAACTATGTCTTATTTTTTGCTCTTTTCCCAGTAATGGGTGTATTCAGTTCAATTCAACAAATACTTACCGAGCACCTACATTGTGCTAGGCTCTTAGTGCTTATAAGACAGTGAACAGAAAGAAATACCCGTACGTATAAGTTCATATTCTAACATATAATATTTGCTTGGTCTGGAGAGAGAAGGAGAGAGAACAGAGAAAGAAGGAAGGAAGGTGGGAAAGAAGGATATATAGATTAAATTATGGGATTATAATTGCTCTGAGAGGAAATAATAATGGGTATTTTGGTTGGGAGTTTGAGATCTCCAAATATCAGGGTGCAAAAGGGAAGCAGACTTCTTAAGATCTCTTCAGGAGTTTCTGTTTGTTTTGTTTTGTTTCCCCTCATACTGTCTGTTGCTTTAGGACTTCATTATAGGACTCTGCTGCCTGTGGATGGCAGTATTGTTCCCATTTCTTTCCTAATAATTAATGTCAAATGTATCATACAACTTGGGGGTAGAAAAAATTATATGAACAGTTATCTAATTAATTTTTTAGAAATAAAAACACTTGTGAATAATGCTCAGTGCCTTTCAGGGTTCAATAAAAGGTTTTCCCACGATTACCAGTGGGACTGCCACTTGGTATTATCCCAAAGAAAGAGTGAGTAAGTGAATGAATGTTTATATTAGCAGCTTTCCTACCAATCAATATCTAAGGTAGGCTAAGCATTTGGAGTTTTTTTTTTTTAAGATTTTATTTATTTATTTGACAGAGAGAGCACAGATAGGCAGAGCGGCAGGCAGAGTAGGCAGAAGGAGAAGCAGGCTCCCCGCTGAGCAGGGAGCCTCACAGGGGACTTGACCCCAGGACCCTGGGATCATGACCTGAGCTGAAGGCAGGCGTCTAACCAATTGAGCCACCCAGTACCCGGGAAGTTTCTTATTTTTGATAAGAGTCCATGCTTTTTTTTTTTCTTTTTTTTTTAAGAGTCCATACTTTAAAAAATATGTTCCATGTTTTCTGTTTCTAGATAATGTCTAGAGGTAATGAACTCCACCATGTCTGTACAGTGTCTAGATTAAACTTTGGATTCAGATGGGCCTTTGATTTTCTTGGAAAGCATTTTATGCCATTATTTTTCAACATTTCCATAGTGTGATATTTTGCACTGCAGGGCTAGCAGCTATAAGGCATTGTTTAGAGG
The DNA here is from genome assembly GCF_011764305.1 of Mustela putorius furo. Lineage (NCBI taxonomy): Eukaryota > Metazoa > Chordata > Mammalia > Carnivora > Mustelidae > Mustela > Mustela putorius. Next base: position 2,904,839 of record NW_025421577.1, read on the forward strand.
ATCACACTTCTTTTTTGAAAATTAAAGATACATAGTATTGAGGGGGAGGATACTATTCTATGCTATGGTGAGGGGCAAAAAAAAAGATATGTAGTATTTTTTAAAATTTTATTTTTAAGTAATATCTCCACCCAGCCTGGGGCTTGAACTCACAGCCGTGAGATCGAGAGTCATATGTCCCACCAAGTAAGCCAGTCAGGCACCCCAAGGTATATGGTATTTAAAAAAATAATAATAATTTTGAAAGAAACTGAATATAATGGGAGACAAATTTTTAGAAAAATGAGTGTGTATGTGTGTGTGTGTGTGAGAGAGAGAGAGAGAGACAGAGACAGAGAGAGAGAGAGACAGAGAGAGAGAGATCGATCCTGGACACATAAGAAAGAAAGGGAAAGAAGTCTTGGCTATTTTAGTTTAGTATTCTAAGTGGCAGTGGGGTGGTTAGGGAGAGTTTTTTCTGATGTCTCCCAGCAGACTGGAAACATTAATTTCAAAGATCCCCATTTTGGCCAGTCAAGGCATTTCTAAGCTTGCGAGTGTGAGGGACACAAGCCACACAGAAGCTGGAGTTGGCCATGTACACTTGGCCCTGAGCATTCTGGGGCAGGGACCTCAGGATGTGAGTCTCTTTCCTGACGGTCAACAGATCTCTGTGTCCAGTGCTGCTGCTCTCACCAGACCCATTACGAAATCAACGGGCAGATTGCCCCTGCCCCTTAGCATTTTACTGTGGGCAGCCCAGTGGTGTGTGCCATCCGGAGATAACACGGCTTTATTTGTTCCTTTGTATCTGCTGCTGTACTGGTTCAGCTAACTCACCAACCTGTCAGAACCCGGCTGGGGAGAGGGGCCTGCCCTTATTTTGATCCAAAGTTGGAGAGCTATATGAATGTCTCTCACATTCATTAATTCTGCTCAGATAACGTTTTCTGTGGGGTGTTTCTTTGTCACCTTCTGCCTTGAGAGACTTTGCAGTGAGAAACCTCAGAATAATACACAGTTATTTTTTTCTAGGGCAAACATATTAATTTTAGTAGCATTGTAGGGTTTTACTTCTATGCTTTCATGTGTTTTTTTGTTTTGTTTTGTTTTGTTTCCTCCCAGGTCTCCCAGATAAAACTCTGACTGGAGTTGAGCTATTTTTCCACCTTTATTGGGAGTTTTATGCCTTGGCTTCCCCATTTTTTGTTTGATCTTCTCGTTAAGGATGCCCCAAGGAAGTGACCTCTCATGGGATTTCCGATTCCAGAACTGCACACGAATGGCTCACTATCCACACGTATCTCACACATGAACTCTTTTGTTTTTTAAATAAGTGGCCTCACCTAGTTTACAACCTAGTGGGTCAGGAAAATGTTTATTTCTCTTCCAGTTAAGTAATTCCTGTTGCTTGGTCTTGCCTCTTTCAGAGCTTTGAAATAACATCAGCGTCTCTGCTTTGGGATTCTGCCCTGTGTACTCCCCTTTGTGACCTGGGGGAACCCTGAACCCCAGGAGTGTGGCGGCATGGAGAGTACTTTCTTTCTTTCTTTCTTTTTTAAGGTTTTATTTATTTATTTGATAAAGCGAGAGATCACAAGTAGGCAGAGAGGCAGGCAGAGAGAGAGGGAGAAGCAGGCTCCCCACTGAGCAGGGATCCAGTGTGGGGCTCGATCTCAGGACTCTGAGACCGTAACCTGAGCTGAAGGCAGAGGCTTCACCCACTAAACCACCCAGACACCCCGAGAGGACTTTCTTATTGGACTTACAGACACCATAGAAATAGCAGAAGATGAAAAGTGACAAAATATGGGTGCGTGGGTGGGTCAGTCAGTTAAGTATCTGCCTTCAGCTCAGGTCATAATCCCAGGGTCCTGGGATTGAGCCCCACATTGGGCTCTCTGCTTGGTGGGGAGATGGCTTCTCCCTCGCTCTCTGCCTGCCACTGCCCCTGATTGTGCTCACCCATATTCTCTCTGTTAAATAAAAAAATAAAATATTAAAAAACAAAAAAAGGAATGGGGCACCTGGGTGGTTTAAAGCCTCTGCCTTTAGCTCAGGTCATGATCTCAGGGTCCTGGGATCGAGCCCCGCATCGGGCTCTCTGCTCAGCAGGGAGCCTGCTTCCCCCTCTCTCTCTATCTGCCTCTCTGCCTACTGGTGATTTCTGTCTGTCAAATAAATAAATAAAATCTTAAAAAAAAAAAAGAAATAAAAAGAAACTTGACAAAATACAGTCCTAAAGATTCCCCAAACAACTCAGGGAATCTAGGACTGAAACCTGAAACCAGAGACCCCTGACAGGGTTTGTTAGCTCTCCTAACAGAACAAAGATTTTATCTGCTTAAATGAAAACTTAGAGGCATTTTTGAATAATATTTGCAAGTTTTTAATGTCTTCTTATGTCCCTAATGCTTTGCCTCATGTGGAGCTGTGATTTTCACCGGAGTAACTGAAGGAGGGAACAGAGGAATCACAGGGTCTAGGTCACATGGAGGAGAAGTGGCAGGCATAACTCGGAGAGATCTTAAAGTCCATTAATGACTTCTTGTTCGTTGGCTATAAGCACATCACATTTTAAAGTGTGACAAAACATGCTGAAGTTCTCACCTAAATCTTCTTTCATGATACTATAAGTACATTTACACTCATTTCCACCCCAGGGTGCTTTCTTAATAGTCACAAAAGATTTGCTCTCGGCAACTATAGCTAAAGTCTTGAGACATAAAACTTACATAAGTTATCTATAAATAGTGCTCATTTTTGACACATACATAAGCATAGGGATACATATTCAAGTAAAGCTAACTCTGAGTGTATTTTCAAACACATATCCATCTGAAAATGGACTTGTACTCTATAAACTATTTAAGGACAAGATTCTGCTTTGATTTGACCAAGCTTTAGACATGGCATTCTATTGTTTTATCTTGGCATCTTGACCTGAAGGAGTCTGTTTCTGTGTTTTACTTTCATACACCAAAGCCTCCTATATAATCTTTTCCTCCTAATTGCCTATATGACACGGACTCCCAGTAAACCCGTAGTTTGATAGAACTATTGTGTCAGTCACAATAACGACTCAATATTTGAGATTTGAAAAGCTTTCCTGAGTTGCAAAAGCTTTAAGCGATGTGTGTGTTAGAAGAGATGATGTTCCCTTTCTTCAGTTCTGAATATCTTCTAAAGAACATTGAGGCTTCCAGATTCTGTGTGCAATCTATGAAAAACATAGTTATTATACAGGATTTTTCAGTAGTGATGAGCTTCTGACACCTACTCCAGAACTCGGGTGTGACTTAAAGAGAAGAATGTGCAAATGTGCCCCAATTGTTAAAGAATAGAAAACCAAATTGAGATAACCTATGGACTCTGGAAACATTCCGAGTCCCACGTTATCTCATGACACTGTCATGAACATAGTGACACTCTTCCTATATAATTGTAAAAATCAAGCCCAACTTAATATTCAGTTTCTTAAATGGTCACAGCAGTATCTTCTCTTGGCATGCTTAGTGTGAAGATGGACAGGTTCACATAGGTTAATGGAAGTTACTGATAAGGCACATTTCCTTAGGTAAACCAGCAATTCCATGGAAGGGCCCTAGTTAGTAAAAGTATAATTCTGAAACATGCTCCTTGGGATTGGGGTACAATGGAAGTCCTGGATTATCCTAGATGGCGAGGTTAAGTCAGGCTCTCTTCTGAGACCGAAATCTGAATGGCCTCCTGCTGATGTGAATAATAATGAAAAAAAAATAATAGTAATAATAACACTCCATAGCTTATACATTTAGTCACTCCTGGGAAAATGTAAAGAGTGTTAGGGAAAGAGAACTAATATTGGCATTTGAGGTACTTCTGAGAACAATAGCTGATGGGAGACTAAGGTCATCTTTGAACTCTGCACCAGGAACAGCACCAGGACACTGAACACCTAGAGGGGCATAAAGCAGAGAAATTGAAATAGGCCACAAAGAAGGATCAGAGAGGGCTTGTTGGACAAATTCTAACTCTTTGTTAGTTTTTCTTAGAATAATGGAGAAGGCATTTAACATACTACAAAAAGTTGATCTTGATAAACATACAAGTTGTTAGAACTCTTCCAATTTAGATATCATTGGTTTATTAAGATCTGCTGTGGTTATTTCAATGTCATTGTACCCAGCCAGGTCTCTGTACCTGAATGGTGTAGACTAAATGGGTCTAGGACATAGAGTGGGACTGTCGGTACAGAGCATGGTCAGGAAGAAGCAGAAGACAGTCATTGTAACTTTTGTTAGGCCAGGGCATCAGTCTGTTAGCTTTTAGGAAATAATGTGCAAGAAGGTGATATCAGGAAGTTTAAAAGACCTCACTGCAGGGTCAGGAGACTGGCCGGTCTAGACATGGCTGAAAAGTGTAGAAGGTAGTTCTTGAGAGTGAGTGGCGAAAAAACGAGAGAAAAAAGATCAGAAAATCCAACCAGAAAGCTGACCTGGTGGTCTTATACAGTATCTATATCCCATTTATGAGAAATACTAGTATTAAGGTCATGGCTAACCTTGCGTGCTGGGTGAAGCTCTTCCAGTTTGGGGGATGGAGAACATATTTATCATCAATGTGGTGTTCAGCTCCGTCACTCAGAAAATCCCTATGTTCTCATCAACAGCAGTATTTGACGTGTATTATTTTTTGTCAGAGAACAGGTCTCAATGCTCTCTTGTTCTTCAGTGAATTAACAGATGTTTCCTTTACAATAATGCTAATATGGCACACTAAGGATGGCTCCAGAATTGTACCTAATTAAATAATCTCTTAATCCTTGCCCGGAAATTTGTGATACTAGCTCAAATCTTTATGGTTCAACTCCATAGACAGCTCAGTCTCCCCTGGGTGATTGAATCTGCATTTACTGTTCCTTTGTAAGGCAGATATTACTCTGGGTGGTGTTTTTCTTTGATAGTATTTTGACTATTTAGTACTCTTAGCTTTGACAGCTAATTTCATAAGCTGGCAGACTGAGGACAGAAATGGAAAAATAAGCAAAGTAAATTCTCCTGATAATGGTTATTAACTAGTGGAGGGCTTTACAAAGTTTTCCAAAATTATTGATTATTATTGTAAGCACGTGCTGGTGCATGGATCCAAAATGGGAACAAAAATGTGAAAGAACATTTATAATTGGAAAAGTTATTAGAGCTGTTGGTTCTTGGCCAAGTTAAGCAAAAGTAAGACAAAACGAAAAAGCAAACAAAACACAACCACTACCTAAATGGGAGTTAGTTCCAGTGATTCTCTGTGCTATTCTAAGTAAGGTCTTAGACACTTGTGTCTTCCATCAATATCCACAAAGACATTCAAACATCTCTTGTCCCTTTAGAAAGTCCAAGGGGGTGAGTTGACATTTTCATTGCTTCATTTTTCATTTAGACCTTCTAGTATTTCTCTGCACGTGAGCAAAATTGAATCTACAAAGGGAGGGTACGGGAATTAGCAGATTTATAGTTGGGCCACCCTTTCAGCAAACCTGGCCTTGTTCAGTCAGGGAGAAGGATGGACACTAGGTGGATGGTTCAAACCAATGGCCAGCACATTTTGAGAAGGTCCACAGACAATGTCAATGTGAAGTTGTTTGTGACCTGGCATAAAGGAAAGCTGTGAAGATCCTTTCAGATAAGTCCTTAGGAGAGACTGGGAAACACTTCCCAAGTGATTAAAGCTTTTGCTAATTTTTCACGGTTACAACTAAGAATTTTAAGTAAAACAAAACTCTTCTTCAGATCTTGCCTGACCCATTTGTTTGTAAAGGTGTTTGCGTGGTTAAGAATTCATGCACTTCTCACTGGTTGAACTACGGCCTTCTATTGCCATGCCCAGATGAAGAATCTTAAAATCCTTGATAACAAAGAGATGTTTAACAGAAACTAAGATAAAATTACAGATACATCATTTTTTAGCATATGGTGCGAATCATATTTCATTGTATACCTAAAAAGAGACAGCCCATATGTTAATCTTCAAAGGGCATATCATTGTGTGTTTTCTCAAGTACTTCCCTTCAAAAGCAGGGTTGAATATCAGGTTGTCTCACGTTTTTTGTCATTTAGCATTAAAGACCGATTAAGTACGAGCTCCTTCTTGATAGATACATAGACAGAGACAACTTGTGTGTGTGTGTGTGTGTGTGTGTGTGTGTATGTGTGTGTGTGTTCTTTAGGTAATGAATTTTTCAGGCTGAGAGATTATGCACGGTCTCTGGACACAAATGTGTCTGGAGCAGGGACAGGTTGTATTTCTTTACCTGTCAGGGGAAACTTGAGAAGTGGGGACCGTCTGTGGATTGGACCCTTTGAGGTGGCCCTGAGTGCAGACTTGTGCCGTTTGATTTTGCTCTGCTTAGAGAAGTAGAAAAAGAATATTATAAGCAGGGAGGTGTTTAAAGTTGATTAAACCTGTGACGGGTTTTATTTTTTCCTTTAGAAGGGGACCAGATGTGGCAGAGACTTAAACTTTTTCCCACGGCCAACAGACATAGGAAGAGAAAATCAAAATACTCATTTCATAGTTAGAATCTGTTTAGTTTCTTTTCTGGTGAATTCTCTGTGCTGGTTGCCTTTCTGTCCCTGGAGGTGGACACATGTGCTGTTTGGGTACACAGATCCTTGTAATCAAGTCTTAGGTATTCAAAATGTATTTACAAATAAGGATAAAAATATCAATTTTAATAGGCTCACCTATCTTTAACATTTTCATTTGATGGCACAAAGTATGACTACTTGATGGTTTTATGTGTTTAATTTATTGTGAGATAACAAAGCTTATTTTATTCCATTTAATAGTGAATTACAGAAGTCTGAGGTAATTGTTCTCACTTATAAAAATATTTGAAGTGAATTTACAGAATCCTTCTCCCCCCCCCCCCATACATGACTTGCAGTTTTTGGTGTTAGTAGAGGATGAAAGTCATTTATGGAATAGTCCTGTATTTGAGGGGTAAATTGATGATTGTGTAATTTGTCGTGAGTCATGTATCCTAATACGGTATTAAAACGAATATCTCTTGGTGAAGTCTTCTGCAGTTTACTAAAGAAAGCTGCTTCTTGCAGTGTGACTAATACGAAATTGATATCAGTTTTTCAAAAGAAATAATTATGAGAACCTCAAATCTGAAAAAAGTTGCCAATAAACTACACTTATGTAAGCACGAATAAAGTCGGAATTGCAAAGATCATATCTGTGTCTGTGAAGAAAAACCGCGGGTAGGATAAGATTTTTCCAGCTGTTTAAGGTGACTGTCACGTTAGAAGCTGTGTATAATAAATCTGGAGTATTTTGTTGGAAAGTACTTACTTTGATGAAGAATCTGAAGAAATGCTTGGGAAGTGAAAATGTGAAGAAAAATAATTTTCTTTGCTTGAGCATTAGTCATTGTAATATTTTGACTCACTGGAGGTTAGAGACACCCAGAATTGGTTGAGTGAAAGAAACTTCAGTCATCACAGAGAATTTGAGAGAGAGTAAACAAAGATTCAATTAAACATTTGTTGAGACCTTCCTCTTCTCCTAATTATATTATTTGAGCTCCCTTTTGTAAACCGTGTACTCCGTATTTATAGTTTTCAAAATCCTTCTCCATTTATTGTTATGTAATGCCTACCAAAAAATAACTTATGAGGCATTTGCTTTTAATAATTGCTATCGTGACCTTGATTACTAAGAGGCAAGCACCACACCAAGCATGTCATATGTTTTCTCTGGTTCTTACGAGAACCCTTCAGCTAAATAACAGTATTCTTGTTTTGCTGATGAGAAAACAACACCTTAGGCTGGTTGTGGGTCTTCCCTCAACAGCCACATAATATTTACGTCCCAGTGAAAATATGAAAGCCCATTATATTTTATTCCACTTAGTTTCTCTCTCTGTCTTTCAAATTGTTTTCCCTTTTAAAAAAGAAAACAGGATCCAGAAGAGTTAAATAATAACACCTATCTCTCTCTCCTCTCTCTCTCTCTAATGAGTACGTGTCCTGCAAAGATAAATAAGGAATTTTACAGTATGATAGGAGAGAGAGACATTTCATACACAACTGAAATAAAAAGAATGTTTTAGATCCACTGAGGAATATAAAAATTTCTAAGAATTTATAAAAGATGAAACACTTAATTTGTGCTAGAATTAATAAGAAAGACAGACCTCTGCTGGATGAGCAGGGACTTGAAAGGTGGGTAGAAAAAGAACTTTTTCAAGGAGAGAGCTCACATAGAAGAAGAGACTAGAGAGGAAAGAGGGAAGGTGAGAAAAGAGGTTGGAAATAAATCATGTGACCTGGAATGGTGTGTCAGTCTGGTGGATTTTAGAGAATTTGAGGGAAAAAATGAACTGGATGATAGAACTTGAATGATAACTCTGATAAAAAAAAAATGTAGAGTGTCTTAGGGGGGAGAAAAATACAAATTAAAGGGAGTAGTCACCTCCAGGAGTGATGTGCGCTCAGAGAGAGAGAGAGTGGAAAGGAAGGGAGGCTCGCCATGGCAGAGAGATTGGATTTGATGGATATTTGTGGATGATTATATACCTGTAGGGGCGGGGGGAGGGGGAGAATGGTACTGAGGTCTCTGGCATTCATGATAGGGAGGATAGAAGGTTTCGAAGCTTTAGGGCAATAGATGATTTCGTTTTGTGTAGTAGACCAGCAGACTTAGCAATCAGGAGATGATGGACGCTGGAGGAAGTCTCTTCATGAATGGAAATCCAATTGTAATGCTGGAGAATATAGGAAAGTTGAGGAAGTTGAACTATAAAGGTATGAAATAGTTCTTTTTCAGACATTTGACTAGGTTGGCAGAGGAGAAGGAATGAAAATCTGAGAGATGTTGGTTGCTCTGACAATCATGATGTTGCTGATAATGGCTAAATGTTATTGAGCTCCTTCAGGTGCCAGGCACTGCCTTAAGTATGTTCCCATTTCCTCTTCATAGCAGAAGGAGATTGCATTTTGATGTTCTCTCTCCTGATGAAGGAGAAAAGACATAGGGAAGTCAATGGAGAGTGATCGTCCATATGACAGACTTGTTCCAAAGACCAAGGCATCTGAGCTTAGCAGTGTGAGAATGCATTCACCCCAGGAGCTGGAAGGCATGGGAGATGTCATCAGTGTTCTGTAGCACTTTGCAGTCATCTTTATTTTACTGCGGGTGGACAGTGCAGCCGTCGTGTAAGAGCCTGGATGCAAGGAGAAGTCTGACAACAATCCTCTAATGCACCTTCATGAGAAAAGCAGGTTACTGAAGGTGGAGTTCTCTCTCTTTCTAAGATTGTTATATAAATGTGGTTAAGAATAGAAACTTTAATGCATCAAGGAGTTAATATTTATAAAGTGATTGGAACCCTGCTGAAGAAGTCAAATAACATTAGTCATTGTTATTACTGTTCTCTCCCATCCACCCATGCATCCATATATAAAACCAGTAAATATGGAGTGTTATTTACTAGGCACCAGAGAACTCAGGGAGGAAAGAAAGAACCTGCCATTAAGAAGCAGTCCAGTGGGGGGAAGAATGCAAAACAGCCAACTACAGAGGGTACTGATCCATTAAAAGAAAAAAAAAAGTGGAGTTAATTACCATACATCTTAAGTGGTAAACACTTACTAAGGCTTGAAGACGGAAGCAATGACAAAGGCAAATAGAATTGAACACAGTAGTGCTTATAACCTTTATTGCAAGTAAGAAATTACATTCAGAGCTGACTCAGCTGTGAATGTGACTTGTAGCAAAATAAAGAGAAACTGTTTTTGGTATATAATAGCAATTAAACTGTTAAGAAATTAGTGAACGCCCCATAGATTGGTGATCAATGTAAGTTACCAGCCATTTACTAAAGAATAATTGACATATCTAAACAAGAACAAAACCAACTTATGACCTAACTATTCCTTTGTCAGATCCAAATTTTAGGATATTTCAGTAATTGTCAATGTGCAGTAAAATGAGCTAACTCATGCATTACCAACAACAGTATAAGTGGTATAATCCCTTGAACAAATAATTTAGCAATGCATGAGCCTGAATGGGCTGTTCTAGTGAAATATGATTAAGTATGGTGAGAGCAGAGCAAGGTGCATCTTTGTTTCAGCACTGTTTATTTTTAAAATTTTTTTCTTGATGAAGTATGTTGCTTTTATTTTTTGTTTTTACTTTTTAGTTGACATACAGTATAATGTTACTTTCAAGTGTAGAATTTAGTGATTTATCACTTATGTACAACACCCAGCACTCATCCCAGCAAGTCAGTTCTATTTAAAGTAGGATGGGGCACCTGGGTGGCTCAGTGGGATAAGCGTTTGCCTTCGGCTCAGGGCATGATCTCAGGGTTCTGGGATTGAATCCCACATTGGGCTCCCTGCTCAGTGGGGAGTCTGCTTCTCCCTCTCCCTCTGCCTTTTCCCCTGCTTGTTCTCTCTCTTTCAAATAAATAATTTTTAAAAACACAGTAAGACAAAATTGGAGAAATCCAAATGTTCATCTAGACATGGGGAGTGATTAGGTAACAGGGGTTCTAAGGGACCTTTTAGAATGATAGTTAGTAATGTAATTTAACACCATGGAAATTGTCCATATAACAAAAATAAATAAATAAAACAGATTAAAAATTAATGTATGTAAAAATACAGACATTAAAAAAGAGAGAGAGGATATATTTTTGTGGTTATATTGGGTCTTGGGATACAAGTCTATAAGTAACTTTTTCCATATTTTTCACATTTTACAAATTATTTTTAATTAGAGTCTAGTTTGTGGAAATGTATGTATGCAATCAATTCCATCACCAACTTAAAATTAATTAGCATTTTAAAATGTTCACTGAATGATTTCACTTTGATTTTTCAGAATAACTTGTTAGATAGGTAATATATATTTTTCTTTTTAGAGATTAAGAAAGAGGATTTCATGACTGCCCAATATTAAAAATATTTTGGGAAAAGTCTTAAGAATCTTTATACAAAAAAAAAAGTAGAAGGAAAAGATTTAAGTGAAAGTAAAATCCTAAGTTTAGTTTAACTATTTATTTTCTTAGACTGTTCTAAGAATTTGGGGTAAGAGAGAAGGAAGAGTACAGAAAGTTCTGGAGGGAAAAAAAATGCATGCATTTTTTTTTTTCTTCAGAAACAACTGAGTGCCAGGAAAAACAAACAAACAAACAAACAATTTATAAATGCTGATATAGCAAGAGCTTTGGGTCCAGGTCGAAGAGCCTTAAAATTGGAATCCGTTTACTGAAAGGCATTGTTTCAGTCGACAGCATAGAGTGTTTTTCTTGGCATCTACATGCCTTTTAGTATCTTTTTGTTTTTTGACAGGGCTTGGCGTGTCATTATTCAATCGTAGATCCATCCCAGCCACACCATTGGTTGTAAACCCAGCCCACCACCTAGTCCTTGAAAAAAGTGGCAGTTCAGATCAGACAGATCCAGATTCCAGTCTGATTTCTTCCATTTCACCATTACCAGGTCCTGGGCGTATCCGTCAAACTCTCTGAGCCCCTGTGCTCTTGTATAGTTTTGGTTTTGAAACCAAAGACTGCCACCTTAGAAAGTGATTTGGGAGGATTAAATGAAAGAACATGGGGAAAGATCTAGAAAGCATCTGCCACTCAAGAAAAGTTCGTGAAATGTATCTTTCCTCAAGCAGCCACTGTCAAAGTGTGGGTTACTGTCTCTGGGTTCTGAAAGTGGATACAATGTTCCTATGTAATTTACTTCTTAGATCAGAGTCTTAGGCTTTTTAGTCAAATCATTAGATTTAATTTAAAAGTATTATATGTAGAATAACATATTTGGTAAATTATTAATACATTAGGTTGGAGCCTACCATATATTTCATTAAAGGATATCTCAAATTTAGTGAATCAAAGTTAATGGATTTTTAGAACATAAACACTTTATCAAGTTTGTAGCAATAGGGAGACTAATTTTACCTCAAACAAGAAAAAGTTACTCAAGTTGTCTAAAAAGGAAGTAAGTGTTCCTTTATAGAGGCTAAAAATGATATACTAGCAGATTTTTTTGTTGTGATTAAAATATCACTGTTGTAACAAGATAATTTTAAAGGAAGGCACAAGTATTGGTAACAATTAATACAATTAAATGTTATTTTAGGCAAATAGTCTTTTTTTCCTAATCTGCTTAAAGATCAGCTAAACCATGAAAAAAGATACTGAGGATTACACTAGTTGTAAAAAAAAAATCCAGACCAAAATTCCCCATGGATCAATATTAGGAATTGAGGGTCTTTCTAGTTTCAAAATACTCTGGTCTGTGAATCTTTAGTATCACAAAGGAGGAACTTGAGGACTATCCAATCCTTTTCAACTACAGGACGAACCCTGAGCCTTCTATTTGATTTTTAACACAACGGCTCTGTTTATTATAACCGTTTGTTACCATAAAAGTATAAACTGAAAGGTAGCAATGATGGGTGAGTGTAATATATTACATTAAATAAACTTGTCCTGTGCGCAGTACATGGAAAGCTCTGTTTACATTACAGTAAGCTGTTTTCTGCTGCATTTACAATTCTGCTGAGCAAATAAATTAAGAGGGCTTATGACAGCTCAATTTAGTTTATCTGGTCAAACCCCAAACACATTATTAGTATAATTTTAGCACATTTAATAATGCGATCTTAACCATTTTCTTTTGTAAAGGAAAGGATGTTTTAGCTGATTATTTAGGGAAAAAAGAGCAAAAAAAAAAAAAAATCACTGCATGAAAACCTGAACAATACAATTCAACATACATAGAACATGCACAAGAGGTGAATATAAAGGTCATTGTATGAGCTTGAAGGAGACTTTAAAAATGGAAAAATGTGTAATTTATTAAAATAGTTTTTCATGCTCCTTCCTACAGGTCGATCTAGGACTCAGTTTGGGTGTGGACCCAAGGTCAAAGTGAGGGAATTGGGGGGGTGTGGTGTGGAACATGCAGACGGCTCCAAGTGCTCTTTTACAGGAAGTGGAATAGATGCCACCAAGACAAGGAATTGAGTTAATTACAGTATTTACTTAACCAGACTTAATTTTCTTAGTTCTCTATTATTTAAGATGACTTGTCATTTTCTGGTGTGTGTGAGTGTGTGTAAAATTTAGGGTAGAGAGGCAGAACAGCAGCATGGAATGGGAAGAGGCATGGATTTGGAGTAAGAAGACCTAAGTTCAGGTCTGTAACTCAACCACGTGTTAGGTTGGTGGCCACTTTTTTTTAATTGTCTTTATTTTAATTCCAGTATAGTGAACATACACTGTTATATTAGTTTCAGGTGTACAGTATAGTGGTTCAACACTTCCATACTTTACCCGGGCTCATGATCACAAGCGCCCTCCTTAATCCCCATCACCTGTTTGCCCCATCCCCCGACCCCCCTCCGTCTGGTGACCTCCAATGTGTTCTCTGTAGTCTCTCTTTTTTTTTTTTTCATTACTCATTTGTTTCTTACATTCCACATATGAGTGAGATCCTATGGTATTTGCCTTTCTCAGACTGATGTATTCCACTCAGCATTATACTCTCTAGCTCCATCCATGTCGTTGAAAACGGCAAGATTGCATTCTTTTCCATGGCCGAGTGATAGCCCATGGTGTATGCATGCCACATCTTCTGTAGGTGACCCTTTAAGCCAAGTAAATTATTGGGGGCTTGGTTAAGACTCTAATCTGTTAATCCAGAGTTACATGGTAAATATGAGTGCTCTGGGCCCATGAGTAATATGGGAACTTTTGCATATTATACCTTTTGCGCCTTTTCAAGCCACTGTTCTTTACATTTCCCTCCAGTCAGGTAGATCCCCCTTGTCTTAAGCACCCCATGGCTCTGCATTTGCACAACCTCTTTCCTTTATCAAGAATGCTTTCCTGCTTCCCCCCAGGGGAGAGCTTGTCATCCTTCTGTGCCCATCTCAAATGTCCCCTCCATTCTAAAGCTTTTCTCTGGGGTACTTTTACTTATCTCTTATTTTGTTTTAAAAACTTTTATAGCTTCAGGGCACCTGGGTGGCTCAGTGGGTTAAGCCTCTGCCTTCGGCTCAGGTCATGGTCCCAGGGTCCTGGGATTGAGCCCTGCATCGGGCTCTCTGCTCAGCAGGGAGCCTGCTTCCCCCTCTCTCTCTGCCTGCCTCTGCCTACTTGTGATCTCTCTGTCAAATAAATAAATAAAATGTTTAAAAAAAAAAACTTTAATAGCTTCTAAAGTTAATATAAGCATATTGCATAAAAATACAGAAATAAAAAGGTGAAAATAAATATGAACCATAACTCCATAAAGGGATAAATACCACTAGTATTTTCATATATTTTTTTGTCAATTTAACTTTATGCCAATCCATTTAAATAAATGAGTTGGTTAGGAGGGCTTGTGACAAAACAATTTATCTTGTCAAGTCCCCCAAATATTGTTGTATTATTTTAGCATATTTACCTCTAACTCTATTTAACCCTTCCAAAACACCTCGTATTTAACTCTAACCCCTCCAAAACACAGACAATCACAATAGCAACAAAACCTGCTCAGGAACTGGTATGCACATAATTTATATTCTCCTTTCCACTTAATATTCAATCATGTCTCTAAATATTCTTAGAAAACATGATTTTAATACCTTTATAATCGGCTATCATACAGGGAGAGTATAATTGATGTAATAGTTCCTTTCCTGTTGTCCTTTGAGCCTGTTTAAAATATTTTGCTTTAAAAGCAAAGCATTCTTGTGCACATCTAATATTATTTCTGTAGGACAAATTCCTAGAACAAGAGTTCCTGGGTATGTACATTTTTCATACTTTTGAAATGTGCTGCCAAATGGGCCCCCTGGGAGATTGCATCATTTTACACTTCTGCCAGCAAGCTCTGAGCCGTGGTGCTGATTTTCACAGTGCTCTTCCTGGAAGGGCAGTGCTCATCGTGCTGTATGGTAATGATTTATTTACTTGTGTCACTCACTCCCCGGACTACAAACTTCTAGGTGATGGGAGCTGTATCTTACTCATTATGAGTCCTAGGGCCTCGTGCCGGCCACAGAAAAAGAAGTGCAGCATTAAAATTTGTAGAATGAGGGGCTCCTGGGTGGCTCAGTGGGTTGAAGCCTCTGCCTTCATTTTAGGTCATGATGCCAGGGTCCTGGGATGGAGCCCCGCATCAGGCTCTCTGCTCAGCGGGGAGCCTGCTCCCCTCCCCCCCGCCTGCCTCTCCATCTACTTATGATCTCTCTCACTGTATCAAATAAATAAATAAAATCTTTAAAAAAATTTTTTTTAATTTGTAAAATGAACAATGCTTCTCTAGTTTTTGTGTCTGCACTGTCATGAATCAATGTCTATACATTGATTCTAATCGTCCGTGATATTAAAAAATGGGAAATGCTGCCACTTCTGCGACTTCTGCCACTTCCTTGAGCAACCCTGTGATTTCAGGATGTTAAATTTAGGGCTGGCTTTGTTATATCCTGCAACAGGAGATTTCCTCTCCTACACGGCTTTCGTTGTGTGGAGAATAAATAGGGTCATGAAAAGTGAGTTTGTAGCTAGTCCACTTTTGATTAGGAGTATTTAGCAGAAAAGTCTTAAGAAGCTAGATATAAAAACATCTTTGGAGAGAAAAGTATAGACTTTCTTGGCAAGGCAGGGGAGTTTCATGCTCTGGTGTGATTATCCCAGGTAACTCAGACTTACACATGTCCACATTGGTTCTATATTTGGTTTGTATCCTGTGGAATTCGATGTAAAAATTTATCTTTAGTTACCTAATCCTTTTAAGGATTCTCCTCAAGGCAGTATCAGAGTATTACTTACAAAATTGGAACATTTGTGGATCTGATCCTAAAAATCTCATTCTAGTGTGAATTGATAGATGAAAAATTCGGGTAGCAATATCAGTTTCAAATTTAGGCATTTTAAGTATAGATCCAGGAAATGCTTGTTGAGTTAAGGAAACTCACCACAATAGTCTAAATTTGAATGAAAATAAAGCAGCCTATCTTTTATAAAATTCTGCAGAATTGGATTTGTAAATTATATTGGAAAAGACCAAGACTGTGGCCAAGAATGAGTATTTAGGCAAGAAAAGACCAATTAAGTCAAGAATTGGCCCAATTAACTCTGGCCCTCAGAGTTCAGAGAGCACAGGCTCAGGAATGGACTGCCCAGATTGAGATCTCACTGGGTGGGGCCACAGGCAGTTTACTCCAAAGTGCCTCTGTTTCCTCCCTGGCATTCGGGATAAGAATAGTACCACTTCACAGATCTCATACAGATTAAACGAATTCACACATGTAGGGGGGCACTTTTAACAGTGCCTGGAACATCTTTTTTTAAATCAGATTTTCTACTGAAGCAGGATTGTGAACTTCAGGAAGACATATATACATATATATATATATATTTTTTTTTAATTTATTTTTAACTAATCTCTATACCCAGTGTGGGGCTCAAATTCATGACCCTGAGATCAAGAGTTGCATGCTCTACTTGCTGAGCTAGCCAGGCACCACAGGAAGATTTTTTTTTTTTTTTAAGATTATGTATGTATTTACGAGAGAGAGAGAGGGCAGGGGCAGAGGGAGAGAGGTAATCTCAAGCAGACTCCGCACTAAGAGCTGAGCCAGACACAGGGCTCCATCCCAGGACTTTGAGATCATGACCTGAGCTGAAATCCAGAGTTGGATACTCCACCAACTGAACCACTCAGGAAGATATTTTTAATAAACCTAACTTGGTAGCCAGCAGGAAAACATCCAGCAAAGAGATAGGAAAAATAAAATACACTTCACAATGCAAAATGTATGAGGAAAGGTGTTCAGAATGAACATAATGCATAAAATATTTGATCTTGTTTTCCTAAATTCTATTGCCTTTTCAAGTTGAATATTATATTTTAGAATACTTATTCTATTAGATTTTAGAAATAAAATCATTAATTGATTAACATGCAGTATATTTTGAAATAAAAGAGAATGTGAGATCTAAATACACTATACCTGTACTTCTTGCCTATAGTTTCCATAAAATATTATGTCCATCCTTTAAAAAATGGTGTTTATCCATTTCCCATCTCTATGTAACACAAACCATTGCCCACATGTTATAATTCAAATACCTTGCATTCTACCCTGATTTAGGCCACATGAAGGAAAGAAAATTCACATGTTAAAATAATTGTGAGTACATGTGTTTGAGTTATTTTTAACCTAGGTTTGGATTTCATAAATGTAGCAGAAGTCACTGGCCATTTATAGAAGCTAATTATAATCTGTTTCTTTAAAAAGTTTATATAGCTTACTATTAGACGACAGTATTCTCATTCCCCATCCATGAATAGCTATAGCAATAAGGGGCTGATGGTATTTCCAGGGGGTCGGATCCTAAAGTCAAAAAAAGACCTCAGGAATTCTAGAAATTAATTGCTTCATTAAGCCCAGATTTTAAAGGTGGTGTCCTATTTTAAGAGTCTCTGCCAGAAGAACCACTGAGCTACTAAATATGCTCCAATATTTCTAATACTAATTTCCACTGTAGCCAAGATATTTCACGAAGGTTAAGTTCACCATGATAACATAGGATCAGTCAGAGTCCAGTTCCTGATGTCAGCAAACAAAGAATTAATCTATGTATCAGATTACCGAAAGGGAGTGTAAATTGTAGCAAAACTCCAGATTAATATCTGACAGTTACTTTAAAAAGAAAGCCATTCCTATTCCAGAAAGCAGGGAAAGTTAAAAAGATGAAACAGATTCTTTCTGAATTTAGGCTTGCTTCTAATTAAATGATGCGGGGTAGTGTTGATAAAAGAGACCAAGAGGAGGAGAATCAGCCCAAAAGCCTGAAAACTTCAAGTTCAGTATGCTGTCATGAAGATAATTTAACTTCTCCATTTTATTTCAGCATTGCTTCTGAGAAACGAGAAAAGGAAAATCTAATTTTAACTACTAATCTCTTATTCCTACCTTACAATTTTTATCAATATGTCACTACAGCTAATTCAGAATAATAAATGGAGATGGGTTTGTTGCTATCCCACGTGTTGCAGCCAAAGCTAAGTTAATATGCCTGCTTTGGGAAATTGATTACTTAATGCTGTTTCATATAAACATATGCAAATGTCTATAATAACATCCATGTCACACGTTAAATGACAAAGGTACATCGTAAAATTTTGCACAGTTTTCCTGCAGACGTGCTATGTCATGTTATAAACAGGATGTTGCTCATGTATATTTCCTCACAATAAACAAAGATATATTCCAAAAGAAATCAACAAGTTTTGTCATTAAAAACAGAGGGGTGCCCTTAGGTATAAGTTATGCCCCGCATTAGACAAGACCCTCATTGTGCATTCTGTTAGATAATCTGAGATAACTGCAAAGATTCTGACGCAGGTATTATTACTCCCATGAGCAAATCTGTGTCAGTTCGGAAGCTGGATTTAGGTGCACAAGAGATTCACTGGGGGGAGATGCCTTTGATGGTGAAGGGGCAGGAAGTGGGACTAGGTGGGGCGAGTGTCCAAACCACAGTACGGGTCTGGCATCTCTCATAGGAGCAGGGAAGGAACGTCGGAACACAGGAGCCTCAGAGGGGAGTGGCTCAGAGGAAGTCTCCGAACCTAAGTGCTGGGCCAGGAGAGCTGACTCTGGCTGCTTGACTCCTGGCTTAGAGCCACGGGAGTGGGGTGGTTGGGCCTGGGCCTGGCAGAAGGGCATGTGGCCCCCTGGAAACACCACAGTGGATCAGAAGGTACAGTGACTAGAAGCTGCCAGGCAGCCTCCCTCCCCAAAGCTGGTTCCTTTGAAGGGAGCTCAGAGCTGAGTGCTGGGGCCATCTTGCCGACCACCACGGAAAAAGTAACAATTCACCTTTACACACAAGCAGCCCTTGGAAGTTTACCTACCTCGAACTGGCTTTTTATCTGTTTATAGATGTGCCTTTTCACATTGGGGTTTGCTTTCTTAGCTCCAGCCCTCCTGATTCTGAAGACTTGGCCGTAGGTTAACCAGCTTGCTCCCGTTACCCCACAGAAAGGTCACCCTTTGCTTCTTTGGTGTCCGTGTCATGCTTCCTCAGTTCAAACCGGAGGGCCTTTGGGGTCTAGATTCAGCTGTCCACCTGGCATTTTCTGTACGATCATAGGCAGGTTACTGCATTTGTTAAGCTGCACTTTTCTCCCCTATAAACTGGGTAGAAGAATATGGAGTATTGAACGTAAGGATTTAATGACAGAACACACATGAACCACTTAATATGATGCTTGGCTTATGGTAAGTGCCCAAAAACATTAGCGATCTTTATTGTGACTGCAATTTTTGAGTATCCTTCTGTTATCTATACGTTTCGTAGTCTTACCCAGAAATATCTGAGTTGCTATATATATGACTTCCACTTGAGCGGACCAGCTTTGTTTTGAAAGCTCCGATTGTGTCCTTCAGGGTAATGTAAAATATAGAAGAAATGATGTCAGAGATCTATAAAATACCAAATCGAGGCCTTGTCTAGTGCGGTGCATTTTAAATGTGATGTTTTGCCTATTGGCAAGCAAAATCAGAGGCCCACGATGAGTACTATGATTTCATATTTCTGGGGAACAAAAATAAATGTTGATGGCTGGAAGGCTTCTGGATAAAAGGAAGCACGCCCCTTGTCTGGACAAAGAGGAACATACCTGCAGTTCCAAGGTGCTACGTTTACTCATCAAGAAAGGAGGGGGGCCTGGGGGGCTCAGTTGGTTAAGTGCCTCCCTTCATTCAGCTCAGGTCATGATCCCAGGGTCCTGAGATCAAGTCCCAAGTCAGGCTCTCTGCTCAGCAGGGGGTCTGCGTCTCCCTCTGCCTGCTGCTCTCCCCATTTGTGCTCTCTCTTTCTCGCTGACAAATTAATAAATAAAATCTTTAAAAATAAATGACACAGCTCTTCCCTTACTTTTCTTGCTTTGTGAGAAATGCTCAGCACAAAATTAACTGCTTGAGAGTACCCTTGATAGATACGAGACAAGTAAAATAGATTGAGAAAGAGAGTATAAAGAGTAGGATAGAATACAGCAGCTTCTCGTGTGGACCCAGACCAAGTGACTTGTGAAACTGTTTTATCACTTGCCCCTGCCAGGGACAGAAATTGCTTCTCATTTGAAAGTATAAATTTGTGGGTGTCAGTTAAGTTTCAGTTATGCTGCCCTTGTGTTTTGTCCGGGAAATTACATACTACAGAGGCAGTCGAGTGTTGGGACCTCAAAAAGAAACCTGTTCTCAGGAAGCTTGTGTTATAGTTGGGAGATGAAAATATATATATATAATAAGAAACTGTAGAAGGAAAGAGGAGACTATAGATTACGTTGGGCGGTGATAAACCTATGGAAAAAATAAAGCTGAGAAGAAGGTCTTGGGTTTAAGATGACAAGATTTACCATCAGCTGTGACTGTTTTTCCAGGCATGCTCAAGCCATTGGTCTCGAGACCCGTATTTTTAAAATGCCTGGCTGAATACAGGGATGTGGTATGGGGCTGTGAAGCAAAGCTAAATGCATGAGCCAGGCTTTTTTGGTGTGGTTCTAGTTAATACAACAAGCTGGCAGATGAAAAGTAATATATTAACTTCTTCCCAAACAGAAGTCCCTACTGTCCTGGTACTAAAGGAATAAATTTAAATACATAGTACTTAAAATTAATACAGGACCAAAAATAGATAAGGTGAAACAGGATAATTAAAATAATAAGCATACATACTATGCCTAAATCCCATAAGATATCATAAATATACAAGCCTTAAAATGCAAAGGGTTATCATTCTTGAATGTATTTGGAAGGAATTCCCAAATTTTGCAAACCCTTGATTTAGACAGTGACTGTTTTTAGCTTGTATTGATATTGTATACTATTTTATTTTTTTGCAAGGTCCTCATCACACAGAGTAAGGAATTACTTGGTACTGTTCTGGAAATACAGACCAGAGGCTCAAAAATTTTTAATTGTACAACCTGAAATTAATATAATATTAGTGCCTGGGTGGCTCAGTGGGTTAAAGCCTCTGCCTTCGGCTCAGGTCATGATCCCAGGGTCCTGGGATTGAGCCCCGCATCGGGCTTTCTCTGCTCAGTGGGGAGCCTGCTTCCCCCCGGCCTCCCCCTCCGCCTGCCTCTCTGCCTACTTGTGATCTCTGTCTGTCAAATAAATAAATAAAATCTTTAAAAAAATTAATATAATATTGTGTGTCAACTGTACTTCAATAAAATCAATCAATCAATCAATCAATCAAATAAGACCCTGTGGGTAATCAGCAGGCAGGAAGAAGAGGCAGGAGAAGGTCCATCAGTGGGCAGTTCTGGATACTTGGTGCTTTGGATATGTGGCCTTCTTTATCTCCTTCATGCAGAAATGGCATATTAGGCTGAATAGAGCTGCCAGGAGATACTTTAAAAGAATTGTTTTCCACTGTCGTTAGGTGTCTTCCTACCCCTCCAATTAGCTGGTCCTCCCCAGCTAGGTATCAGGGTTTCAGGGTTTCCTGTAATACCAAAATGATTTAGCTGGGATTTTGTAATGTTGGCTAGCAGCTAGAGGTATTTCTGATGAAGCAGGATGAAATTTATCATCTGGAGTCTGGGGTCCTTCCCCCACCACAAATGTAAAGGAGAAATCAGGTAGTTTCTATTTTTCTATTTTAATTTTTTTAAAAATAAGGTCCATTCACTTCTTTTTGAAATAGGGGAGAGAGGCACAGTGAATCCTCAAGCAGACTCCCCGCTGATGGAGACCCCCATGCGGACCTCTATCCCAGGACCCCGAGATCATAAGCTGGGTTGAATCCAAGAGTCGGATGGATGCTCAACTGACTGAGCTACTCAGGCACCCCCCGAATCAAGTATTTTTATTTATTTTTTTTTTAGTTTAAGTTTAATTTTATTATTTTTTAAAAATTTATTTAAATTCAATTAACTGACATATAGTGTAGTATTAATTTCAGTGATTCATGAGTTGCATAGAACACATGGGGATCATTACATCTCATGCCCTCCTTAATGCCCATCACTCAGTTTCACATTCCTTCCCTCATCTCCCCTCAGCAACCCTCAGCTGTTTCCTATGATTAAGAGTCTCTTACTGTTTTCTCCCTCTCTGATTTCCTCTTGCTTTATTTTCCCCAACCTTCCCCTATGATGCTCTGTTTGGTTTCTTAAGGTCCACACATGAGTGAGATCATATAATTGTCTTTCTCTGAGTGACATATTTTACTTAGCATGATACCCTCAGGTTCCATGCACGTTGTTGCAGATGGTAAGATTTCAATTTTTTGGTGGCTGTGTAGTATTCCACTGTGTGTATATGTGTGTGTGTGTGTGTGTACACCACATCTTTTTTTATCCATTCATCTATTGATGGGTATCTGGGCTCTCTGCATATTTTGTGTATTGTGGACATTGCTTCTTTGGGTAAATATCTAGTGGTACAATTGCTGGGTCCTAGGGTAACTCTATTTTTAACTTTTTGAGGAACCTCTATACTAATCTGATACTTTTAAAAGAAATAACTGTTCAACCTCTGGTTATTTGAACCTACACTACAGGAGCCTTGTTGACCATATGGTTGAAGTCCCAGGGATTGGGATTCCCCCTCCCCCACCATATGGACTTGCCAGGGGTGGGCAGCTTTCTAGTAGAAGGAAAGATTTGTGTCTATTATCGGATTCTACTTAGCCAAACGGATGGTCTGTAACCTAATCAGCAAGTCAGGTGCAGAAGAGGAGTTTCTTGGAAGTGGGTAGAGCCTTAAAAAACACTAAGAGTCTTTTGAATGGACTGAAGCTTATTCAAAGAGATTGCAATAGGGCTCAGAGAACAGAGAGTGTTAATTTTCTTCTTGTTTCCTCAAGTACCTGAATTTTGTTTTTTATTGCGTGAGTTGAATCTTTTCTACATCCCAGTAATTCCATAGGATAGTCCTAATTAAAACCAAGAAAGAAAGAAATCTTACAAGAAAAAATAGTTATATTAGTTTCACTGCATTTTTCTATTTATTCACATTACAACACAATATGGATGAAAATATATTGTTTTGAAACTGTTTATAAGAGTTTATTTAATCCTCTTAATTTTTTCTACACTCTGTGTATAGGAATCTTCCCCCAGAACATAAGTTGTTGGTTTTTTTTTTAATATTTCATTTATTTTCCAGATTCTTCTTGTCCTTATGATCTTTATTTTGTCTTAAGCACTAGATTTTTAGAAGGATATTATCAGGATAATATTGAATGAATTTCTTTGAATGCTGTACATTTTTTTGACGATTTTATTTATTTATTTAACAGAGCGAGAGATCACAAGTAGGCAGAGAGGCAAGCAGAGAGAGAGAGGGGGAAGCAGGTGGGGCTCAATCCCAGGACCCTGAGATCATGACCTGAGCTAAAGGCAGTGGCTTAACCCACTGAGCCACGCAAGTGCCCCATGCTGTATTTTTTCAATTAAGAATTACAATTATACCTAAAATGAAAGTATGTATTTTAATAAATACATTAAATTTCAATTTTTTAGAAAATGTTTTTTGGAAGGAATGTTCTGAGATTCTTCCTCTCTAACTCAGTATTATTTTAACACAGTTGATAGCTTTGTCTGCCAATTACGTGAAGCAAATCATGGCGATAAGTGAGTTTTTGACTTTCTCCATAGTGGTGAGTAACTTCCAAATATCCTAAAGAAGTAACGTAAATGCATTAACATAGAATTTTGAAATTAGTTAGCCATCACCTGAAAGATGTTAGTGTTCAGAGTGATCATTTTCATTTAATGAATAATTAACGCGTACTGTACGTCAGGCACTATTAATTAAATTAATTCTTCAGACAACCCCACGAGGAAGATACTAATATCTCCATTGTACAAATGGAGAAATTAAGACGCAGAATGGTTACAAAACTTTCAACTGAAGAGTTGAAACTCCAGAGTATTAAGGAGAGCTCTCTCTACCTTTTATCAGCCTGAACTTGCCACCCTGGGTCAAAGCCAGCAAAACCTCTTCATATTTATATTATACCAAACTCCATTCAAAAGTGATTTGTCACCAATAAAACTCAGTGGTTCATTCACTTCAAAAGAGATGGTCTTTTCTCTTCTTCATTATTGCCTTGGGCAGTTCTCTGTTTTTATATATTATTTATCCTTCCATTTAAGGAAAACATCCTTTCTTATTCTGTATTTCTTTACATCAAGAAAAAAAAATTCTATACAACTCCCTGCAAAAGATTTAAGGTGATTTTCAAAAATACTCAGGTTACCATGAAAGTCTATTAATCTCACAAAACAAACTGAGGGTTGTGGGGGGTGGAGAGGAGAGGGGGGTGGGGTTACGGACATTGGGGAAGGTATGTGCTATGGTGAGTGCTGTGAAGTGTGTAAACCTGGCGATTCACAGATCTGTACCCCTGGGGCTAATAATATATTATATGTTTATAAAAAATTTTAAAAATTATTAAAAAAATACTCGGGTTACAGCACAATAAAATTTAATGAGATCAGTAAGGGAAGTAGTGACAGAAAAAATTTAGTGGACTAGCAGTAAGGTAACATCAATTCAGGGGTACTCTGTTTGGGAAACAAGGTGTACTTTGTTTGGGGGAAGTTAACACAAAAAGGAAAAGAAAAAGTAAAATGCAGTGTTCTTTGGGTTAAAAAAAGACTCATAGGAAAAGCGTAGTGATCCTTGTGCTTCAGGGAAGACATTCATGGTTCCTGATGCAGAGACATCATGTGATATGATGAGCAGTCTCTGTGATACCAAGAGAGTAAATCCAAAAATGAAATCGTCGAGCCGTTTGTAAACACGGCCTTCACTAGGTCTGTGGCCTAACATCAAAGAAATCTCCAACCAATGCAGTTCTGTTAAGGATCAAATGTGACGTGGTCGTTGTGTGTAGTTCTTTATTATTTTGGCTTGATTCAAAGATAACACTTAATATGAATTTTTTCTTTTTTTTTTTAAATAGGTTCCCCACTCAGCATGGAACCCAGGTCAGGGCTTGAACTCACGACTGTGAGATCGAGACCTGAGCTGAAATCAAGAGTCAGACACTTAACGGACTGAGCCACCTCAGCACCCCCTAATTTAATATATTCATAGAGAAGGAAGTTTAAGATTGTATTCTTTGACAAATGCTTTGTTATTGATATGCTGTGCAAACCAAGGAGTGACTTGATGGGTTATAGGTTCTGATTGGTTTACTTCTTAAATGGTCGTTTTCTCTTTACTATAGAATGAAAGCATTAAAATTTAGGAATTGTGTATAACTTCTGAGAGGAGGTATAAACTGATGCATTCTTTGTACAGTATACACAGAAGATATGGTGTTTGAATCCTGTGTCATCTCAGGGAGAAAGAATTCAAAGGTGACAGGATTTGCAACAGCTGATATTATTTGTTTGTTTTTTTGATTGGATTTTTTTAAACAAATTATACTGTGGGAGGATTGGCTTCCTATATCCTGTCACAATTCCTTTACATTTATGTTCCTTTTGTTCTGTGTTTGTCTAATGCAGATTCTATACAAGCAAACTTTAGAGAATGTGCTTGTCTCTTGTAGACACACAAAAATTAATATCATTCCCTTGACAGAATGAATTCTTTAAGTGGTATTTCTGGTTGATTGGCAGTGTGGTTCCACCCAACACAAGCAAACATATGCTCTTTTCCCTGAGAGGTAACTAATACCATTTTTGCCAACCTCCCTCCACTCCTCTACTCCCTCCCCACTTACCCCCCACTCCCCAGTTCACTCCCCAGTTCACTCCCTATTGCTGTGGGGACCCCGCATATCCTGTCTCCTCCTGTCTCCCCTGGGGACATCATGGGCTACACTGTGACTCCCTGACACTCCATTTTCTTCACCATGTTGCTTCCTACAAGCTCTCTCTCCTTCACATTCCCAATAATGTCCCATTTTCAAAAGTAAATAAAGGAGAGTCACAGGAAAACAACCTTCTGTCGAGCCCGCCCTTTGGCTTCTCTATCCTCAAGTAATAATCGCTTTGCTTCACAGATGAGTAGAAATTTTAACTTTTTAAAATTATGCTTGATTTAGTTTTGAGTTGAATTTCAGTTTTCTGCATGAATTTAAACAAGTAATAATTGTGATTTTTTTTCTGAAACATAAAAATGCATGAATGCTTAATTTGCTTAAAAGTGGAAAAGGTGGGACTTAGGGATAGTTACTAAATTTGGGAATGAAGGGGGGCATTCATTGTCTTTCCTGCAAGCGGGTTTGTGGGAGCAGAAGTGTTTACCATTTGTTATATCACTGGGTATATAAATACTGTACCTTGGGTAAAATCGGACTAGTCCTATTAACAGAAAGCTGTTTTTGTGACCCAAAGTTGATCTGTTTCAAAAGTCATGATTCTGAAAGCCCACAGTGGTCAAAAGAAAAAAGAACTTTTCTCCACTTACATTCTTGTGCCAGATCATAAAGGCTTTTCTTTGGTTTTGTTTTTATAATATAATGCATCCCAGGGATATAAAAAATAGACATAATTTCATTTTGTACATTCACACTTTTACAGCTGCTTGCAGGGTATATGTAAAAATAACTTGACTACAAGTTCACTTTTCTGGCAGATTAAGAAAGCAAAATAGATAATTGATGTTAAACTACTCACAAATGCTCTAATAGAAATAATTAAAAATATGTAAATTAGTTTTAAATTAACTTTATGTACATATATTGTGTTTGACACTAAAAATGATCTTGGGGGGCGCCTGGGTTAAAGTGGTTTAAAACAGTAAAACAGTGGGTTAAAGCCTCTGCCTTCGGTTCGGGTCGTGATCCCAAGGGTCCTGGAATGGACCCCACATTGGGCTCTCTGCTCAGCGAGGAGCCTGCTTCCCCTTCTCTCTTTGCCTGCCTTTCTGCCTACTTGTGATCTCTGTCTGTCAAATAAATAAATAAAATCTTTTAAAAAGCAAAAAAATAAAAATGATCTTGGGAGCTTTAGAATTTGTATCTCAAGTTTAGTTGAGAACCTTGATAGATGTATTTCATTAACGTCGTATTTTAAAATTCCACACTGTGAAAAAAACTTCTTTTCAGACATTTGATGGAATCAGCTTTAGACAGTGTTATGTTTCTTCTCCATCAGGTTGACAAAATTAATTTTCTGATCACCAGTCAGCAAATATATGATGAGAGGAATAGAGAATAAGGTGTGAGTCATGATTCCTAGAAAAAGGAGTTCACTTTTCTGCAGCTAAAATACATAACTATGTTTTTTGTTATCCCGCACTAATGTGCGATGCCTTCACTAGCTTTGAGCAACATAGATTACGACGTGGAGCATATTGAGGGCTTAGTGATGCGATGACATCATGTCATCGCCGACACAGAGTCTGGTGTGGAGAGAGGACAGGAAGTCATCAGGAAGCGAGTACACAGAGAGATGAGCCACAGCCGATTATAGCTGAGTCGCAATTTTGTGAGACACTATTTTCAAGCCCAAGTCAAACTTGTTCCCACATATGGTCTGATTTTCATCCCTTCTGGTGAGTTCTGAAAGGGTGTGCCCTGAAAGGCTTTCGTGATCACGTCCGTCATTTCGGATCCTCCTGGCTCTTTCTTGCCTGTTCCTTTGCTCTCTTCCTGGCGCTCTGCTTCCCTCTCTGTGATTCCATATTCGCTCCGGAGCTGAGCTTTCTGAGTCTGTCACTGCCACCTTCATCCATCTTAACTGTTACTCCCACCACGCTGTTTCTCAGCGAGTATAAGTTTAGCTGTTACCTATCTGCTCTTACAGTGACAGTCTCAAGACCCGTGTGTCTGGCTTCCCCTCTTCTCGCTGGCACGCCTTCTCTGCTTCCGTCTGGCTTATCTTCCTCCTGTGCTAGACTTGACTTCCCATCCCTGTGAACTCATTCCTGGGTCACTTTCTGCAGGAGACTTTCTCCCTTTGGAATGTGCTCTTTTTTCATCCCCAAAGCTGTGTGATACTTTATCCTGCCGTACTGTAAGCATACTTGCCCTTTGGGTTTGTTTCTGGCTGCAGTGGATTAAAGATGACTGCAAATGATTTCACATTCTTCCCACTGAGATGTGATATCTGCGTCCCCTGCCTTTGAACATGGGCTGGTTCTGTAATGTTCTGACCAACACAGTGTGTCAGAAGAGACTCTCTGCTGGCTTCCAGTCCAGAGCCTTGAGAGACGGGCAGCTTCTCTTTCTTTTCTCCTGGAACGCTCACTCTCCCCTCCCTAAGCCTCCCTATAAAAAGTCTGACGACCCTGAGATGGTTCTAAAGAAATGACTGCAATGGGTTCTTGACTCTAACTTATATTTTTATCGGAGACATTCCCACTGGAAACAGTGTAAAAGACAATTTATTGGGTGTAGGAATTAAATATCATTTACATTTTGCTGCATATTTTAAGATTTCCATTTGGTGCATCATTTCTATTTTAGCAATATATAATGTGTCATATGTGGCTGTGATTTATGTATAAATACACACCTGTTTGAGGCATATGCATAAATATTTCTAATGAAAAAATTGCGCTGTTAAAAAGTTCAATGTCCAGGAGTCTATCAAAATAAAAGTCATCCTGTGTGTATACCTGCATACATATGTACCCTAAAAGAAGAGCAGTCCTTTACTTCCATGCAGTGTTGCAAATCCCTGGAGTGAAGAATGCACAAATAAAGAAGTGTGAGCCAAAGCCTCCCTTTGCAGAATTCTAGAGCTACGCCTCTAATTCAATTTATCCCCCCCAAAATCAAATTCCATTTCTTTAGGTGCCTACACATTCTTCTCCATAAAAGTTTCGTAGGAATATCAAAGGGTGTAAGTGGAGACTTGGTGTTATCGGAGTTTCCTTTCTTCCCCCAGCGACCATTCAGTACTGATCACGCATGAGAAGCAGGTGCGTCTCTGTGCCACCATCACAGAAGCGGGGACAGTGCAGCCCCATCTCTCAGTTCACAGTCCATTAGTGAAATCTATGTTTCTGGACTAGTCTGGAACCAGGCGAGGTAACAGAGAGCCTCCCAGGCTTCTGGGCTGGCATAAAGAAAAGCAAACATCTGGAAAGGAACACAGACAAAGTAGCTTCTGACACAGCAAAGAGGGTGTTTGAGCAGGAGACGGATGGGCTGTCAATGGTGCTTTGCTCCTCAGTTTCCTTCTGGGGACTCTTGCCTGTGCTGGCCGTCGGTATGCAGCTCCATCCTTTTCTTCTCACCCGTGGCCAAGCTAGGACATGTGTAAGGTTAAGGATCGCTTTTGATTCTTCTGCGTCCCCCACTGCCTCGGGGATAAGCCCGGACCTTAAATTCAGGTAATGCTTAGCTGTGTTGTGTAATTCCCAGACCTTCCAATCTGGCTGCTGGGATATGTTTCTGAGAACAAGGAGTCTTGGCTTCCAGTTTTGGCTTCGTATTATGTAACATTTATTATTTGAAATTATAAATTACAACTCGATGCCAATTATTTGGGTTCCTATAAATCTCCTTATATGGGCAGGAGGATGATACAATCTGTACTAGACACGTGAAGAAACTGGATGTGAACAGTTTCTTTCAGCTTCTCATGGTCCTTTATCTCAGCGGGTGCAGGACGGAGGCGCATGTTATGATGGTTGGGTCTTTTTCTGTGTCTGTCTCTTCTCATCCCTCTAAAAGGTACTTGGAATCCTGAAGAAAGAGTAATGCAGTTTCTAAGGTTAATAAAGAACCGTTTTACTGTTGCCCTCTTTAAATAGGTGATGAAATATACTGAATTTTGTCTTCTGGTTATTTTTTATTTTTTTTTCTTCAGTGTGGCATACTTAGCAATTAAGAAAGTGACCCTGTCACTTGAAACACTACATCCCTCAGGACCTCAAACACGCACTGCATGCCTTGAAGAAGAATGTTTGTTTTTAAAAAAAATTCTCAATGATGGACACATTCCAGTGATGGGTGAATGACTTTAAATGCCTTTAGAACCAGAGCGAGCAGACACAGACCTTAAGAAAAAAGTATCTGGGCTAGATGATTGCTGCGGCACTGGATCTATTATAAGCTTCACCTGTTGGCTTCATTTCAAAGTACGCAGCTCTTGTGCTAACATTGACTAGCACGTGACCCTTGCTGATATAATTTCTTGCTTGGGTTAAAGGGAATTATGATGAACATCATTTTCTTCTTTCGCTGAGGGGGTTGGATCACTTTTATTTTCTGTATGTCCCAGAGTGCCATCCTTAAAATAGAACTCATCATTTTCTCCACCAATGTTTCCTACCCCCTCCCAACTTTATTCCAAGAAGAAAAGATGACAAAATGTGATCATTTGTCTCCTGGAGTCTGAGGGTGTTAAAGAGTTCTGAGTGGTAAAACAGATGGAATTATGCTAAAAAGCACATGGCCCCTTATAATTTCTTCTTTAAAAAGCTCCAAAAGTTAGGCTTAGTAATGGAATAGACTTTGCTATTCTTGAGTAACACATAAAGATATCTTTGCTTCTCCCTATTCTGACTCACTGCTCTTTTGCCAGAGTGCAAAATGTCCATTTCAGATCAGTCACTAAGAAATGCTGATTAAATAGGCTTCTAGAAAAGGTGACCATGATAAGAGTAACTCTCTTGATAAGGGAAATGAAGCATATCAAGTTATAAGATTCTTACTAAGTTTTCTTCTGACTTTTGGCGACAAGGATAAGTCTTCAGCTGCTTTTGGTACTGTAGTCTATTTCTACCATTATGCCAATGTTAAATATTTTTTTTCCTATAAATAGTCAATATGGACTAATTTTAAAGTATAGTTTTTCTTCTTTGGAAAATTACATTCATTGAAGTTAATGTCTGGCATGATATTTCCGAAATGAGAGTGATAGGTGCCAATTCCATATGACTGAAATTTGCTGTTTTAGGAGTGATTTTTGTTAGCTCCCACAAACAGCACTAAAATCTTTATGTCGGGATTTTTAAATTCTTTGCTTTGGGTGTCACACTCAGGTATTTGAAACAATGTCACTGTACTATTTAACCTTTGACATACTGAAATTGAAAATAGGGGAACTGGACCTCATTCCTATGTATTTATCTTAGAATTTAGTGCCATAATACGCTTTAAATGATCAATGTGTAATGACTGTATATTCTTACGCACAAAATACATTGGAAACAGTTCTTCAGACACAGATTGCAAACAGTGAAACTTAAACATCTATTGTGTTAAGATTAGGAAAGATAGAGCCAGTAAATTCACTAACAGGGCATAATTAGTAAATGATATCACCTTACTAACATATTCCTATAGAAGGAAAAATTGTTGTGGGATTCTAAAAGCCCAAATTAGTAAGGGAAGACCAGAAGTTGTTACTTTCTATGAAAGGCAAGCATAATGAAAAATATAAATTAGACTCCAAGTCAAAAGACCTGAGTGTTAGTTGATACTTCTCATCTACTTTACAAGGAAATCTGGGTAATTTATTCAGCGTGGGTCTCAGGGTTTCCTCCCTTCAAAAAAGCCTGTTTTGCAGGATTTCTGTGGAGTGTTGGAGGGCACAGTATGTTAAAGTGCTTTGCACCTTCCTGACTGTTTCTACCTATGGCTCTGCCCCTGTTTCTTCCATGGCTGGGACATGCAGTTTATTCTGCCCGTTTCTTTTACATGTCTCTCTTCCTGTTAGAATGTAAGCTCTTTAAGGTCTCTTTGTGAATCATCTTGGTGTCTCTAGTTGCTGACACACTGAACATTCTTAGTAAATGTATGATTGAAGGAATGAGCACTATTTGCATAACCATTACCAAGACGTGAAAATCTTCAGCTCGGGTGTTAAGTAAATGTAGTGCATTTCCTGGACACAAACTTTGAGCGCTCTTTTGGATTCCTTCAGTGCCCTCCTTCTTTCCAAAAGCACCACCTGTTCCTGGCACTGTGCCCACCCCTGCCTTTGTCAAGCTCTCTTAGGAGACTGGAATCTGAGCTCATAGCCCGGGGGGCTGTGTAGCCTCTGCTCCGCAACCACAGAGCTTTACCTGCACCATTCAGCCTGGAGGAGATGGAATAGTGTTGTCCAGATTCTAACCACTGGTACCTGTGGTTGTGACCTTATCTGGAAATAGCATCGTTGTGGGTGTAATTTAGTTATGGATCTTGAGATGAGATCATCTCCCTATATTCATGACTGCTCTTCTTATAGGAACACTTCCTTCCTCCCTTCCTTCTTTTCTTCATTCTCACCACGGTGGAATTGCACCTCACAAAGTGTCAGTATTTTAATACTTGCCTCAGGCCCTGCTTTGTACAAGATTTAGCTAAGAGATTGGTTGTATTAAGTTGAAGAATTGAAAGAAGTCTTATTGTTTACGGAATTAACTTCCTGAAAAATTCTTGGTGAAATAGAAATAGTCTTTGAGAGAAACAGTCTTAAGGGGTCAAATTCCTGGCCTGGAGGCAACTATATCATTTATATAAACAGTAAGATTTCCTATAATTAGATATAAAGTTTATATATTTTTTAATTCTTGTCCATAGTCCTAGGAAATGGGTATAAATTCACTACATTGATTATGTCAGTCAATGAGTCATTAATAGTACTTTAAAGAATTTCAGAACAACTTACATATTTACCAGACTAAATTTTTGTTAGTATTTCATTGTTGCTAGACTTCCTTTTTCTACCAAAGAGTGGTGTCAGGAGCTCAGCTGAGAGAGAGAGAGAAAACCAGGCTGCCAAGTGTTGGCGGAGGCAGAATAATTGAAGCAGCAAGCCAAGAACGAAAGAGTTAAAACTTTAATCACTTACTGAGGTGATATAGGCAGCAGTCTAAAACTGGAGGATGTGCTGAGCTCCCCCACTCCATTTGCCCCCATGAAATGGTGCCCAGGTTGGTGGTCAGGTAGGTTCAGCCCAAAAGTCTCACTGTAGAGACAGCCCTGATCAAAAGGTTGCCGCAGATTTATCAAGCCTGGCAGGACGGGGGTGGGGGAAGCAAGGGAGGTAAAAGCTCTTAGTGGAAAAGTACTAGGTACTGAGTCAGGGTGGGGAAAGGTGTCTTCATGTGTTTCCCCTCACCTTCCCTTAAGGGGGCCTTGTGCAGAGGGCCCTGAAGAAAACCTC
Organism: Mustela putorius furo; assembly: GCF_011764305.1. NCBI lineage: Eukaryota > Metazoa > Chordata > Mammalia > Carnivora > Mustelidae > Mustela > Mustela putorius. The sequence goes on from NW_025421577.1 coordinate 2,937,910, forward strand.
GGCCCAGGACCTGAGATAAAGAGATCTGGGAACGAAGGCACCAGAGCTAGTTGTGCAAATGTGTAAGAGCATGACAAGCAAGAGACAGGGGGGTGGAAGAGTGGAGGGTGAGGGTCCAGAGTTTTGACTGCACCTCCCCTCTTTCCGTGCACACTGTCTCTGCACAGGTCTGGTGTGGAGCGGGCAGCTTCACCCCCCACGACACCTGCCAGGAAAAGCCTTTATAATCGCCTGTGGTCAGTTCTGAAGAAATCACACATAGGTTTTAGCCAAAAGCCCAGTTCCTCAAGTGGTTTTGTTTTGTTATGTCCATTAGGAGGGGCACCCCGGTAAGGCAAAGAGGATAACTAATTATTCCTCAAATCGCTTCTTGGAATTCTATGCATTTATTATGCTATATCCAACATCACTTCCTAGACGGAAGGAACACAAGTAAGCTTATGAGCCCCATGTGTAAAGATAGCTTATTATGTATCTCTACTGTTCTCCTTTTTTTTTTTTTTTTAAAGATTTTATTTGTTTGAGAGAGCGAGAGAGCACACAAACAGAAATGCGGGACAGAGAGAGAGGGAGAAGCAGACTCCCTGAGTTTGATCCAAGATCATGGGTCCTGAGCTGAAGGCAGACACCCCACCAACTGAACCACCCAGGCATCCCTCTACTGTTCTAATGACTCCATTTCTGGCCCTTCTTCTTATAGACAACCCCAGCTGTCCTTTTCTTATCTTTAGGTATGGGTACTGAGAACTTGTCTTGTCATTCATCTTATTTTGGTTCTACAACGATTTTATTTTTCCCATGGATTTGGTGCTTGTGGTAACCTAATCTTGTACATTCTGTGATTTTTCTTCCTGCTTCTTGTAGCCTCCCTCTATAGGAAACTCTCATTGCGAGAAACTCCTGAAAAGAATGAACCGACTGATAGGCCATATTCATTGACAGCAGACAAAATGCAGTATCAGAATAGGTAAATTCTCTTTAAATGTGGGAGATGAAACAGATTTATTTTAAAAGTAAGAGCAGGTAACAGTTTGCTTTTACAGATACCAAATTAGGAACCCATACTAATTAAAATATTATGGTATCAGTGCAGTTATAAACAATAAATCAAGAAAATATAACAAAGATCAGAAATAGCCTCACAGGGCACCTGGGTGGCTTACTGGGTTAAACCTCTGCCTTTGGCTCAGGTCATGGTCTTAGGGTCCTGGGATCAAGGCCCGCATCGGGCTCTCCGCTCAGCCGGGAGCCTGCATCCTTCTTTCTCTCTGCCTGCCTCTCTGCCTCTTGTGATCTCTCTGCCAAATAAATAAATAAATAAATAAATCTTAAAAAAAAAAAAAGCCTCACTTTTGAAAGAAATCTTGATGTAGGATAAATTGACATTAAAAACAACAGATAACTTTTCAAAAATTGGTGCTGGAATCAATGAGTATATGTAAGGACAAATAAACCAACTTAAAAGTAAATCCCAGGCCCATTAGACACTAATTTTAAAATGTGAAAATAATATAGAAGAATCTTTTTTGAGTGAAGGAAAATCCATAAGTTCTGAAATGCCAAAAACTTATAAGCAGAAAGGGTGAAACATTTAACTAATTTAAGCATGAGCAAAATTTTTAAAAAGATACGCAAAAGAGTGAAAAACAAGTCAGAGATTCTGGAAATTCATCTGCTATACATATCGTCACCCATTGATGGTTATTCCAACTATGGTATACAGAAAATTCTTATATACAGCAAGAAAAAGTTCACTAAATAAAAAAAAATGGAGATAAGAATAGGCAGTTCACATGAGACATGTTCCAAATGGTTGCAACAATATGAAGCAAACAGAGCCTCTGTGAAGTGTTGGTGAGTGAGGGGCCCCCAGATGACTTAGTTGGTTGAACTTCTGACTCTTGATTTCAGCTCAGGTCATAATCTCTGTGTCGTGAGATCAAGCCCTATCCAGGCTCAGCATGGAACCTGCTTAAGAGTCTCTCTCTCCCTTTCCCTCTGTCCTAACCCTCTCTCTTGAGGAAGGAAGGAAGGAAGGAAGGAAGAAGGGTTGATGGGTGAAGAATATGTATAATTAATTTAGACTATAATTTGACAACACATAATAAAGCAGTTTTATTCGCAGATGTTCATATTTTAATGACAACATTGTTTATAATAATGAGACAATGCAAACAATCTAAATGAAACTCAATAACAAAACAAATAAACCATGGTATTCCTATACAGTGGAATAAAATAAATAACATAAATGAATGCATGCTTGCTTTGAAATCAACATGGATACACATATTTCCTAAATACATTAAGTGAAAGCAAGTCAAATAAAGAAGAATTTTCAGCAGTGTACACACTATTATACTATTATACTATTATAATATTATACTATTATACTATTTCTGTATTGTTAAGACACATTTATGTATACATGGTTTGTGGTAATACCAAATTCAGTGTAGTGGTTACTCTGAAGAAAATAACAGAGAAAAAATGGTATTAGGAAGGACTTCAATAGAATCATTAATTTTTACTTACATATTTATTTTGGAGTACCAAAGTACCAGATGGATAGACGCTGTTAAGAGGAAGTTATGTGAAAAACAACAAAACAATTAGGAAAATGGGATGATTTAACTGCTAAGTTGACCAAATTGTATACAGAGTGGTTAAGAAGTAATTAAGTTAGACAAACCCATCCATGTTGTATCTGTGAAGGATATACAGAAGTAAGAAAGTGACTTGAAAAAATAAGAGCTATGTCAGTGCAAAAGGAATTTTAAATGTTGTTAGTTATATTAATATCAACAGTGATAAGACATGTATACATTGCAAAATGATTACCACAAACAAGCTAATGAGTATATTCATCACCTCACTTGCTACCATTTCTGTCCTTCCTTTCTCTCTCTCTTGTTGTGGTGGTGGTGGTGGTGGTTGTGAGAGTACTAAACTCTCTTAGCAAACTTGAAGTGTGTATGTGGCCTCTAACATAGTCGAACCCACAGACGTGGAGAGTAGTGGTTATGTTCCTGAGGCTTGGGGGAGGAAGAAATGGGAGATATTGGTCAAGGGATACAGATCTGGCATTATGTAGAATCAAATCACTTTTTTAAAGTATCTTGATTACATTTTCAAATAATATGCTCAATATGGGTTTTTCAACTTCCAGATCTCTTTTCAGGAGAGGTACCTCTAAATTTAAAGCAATTGGTCCCATTGTTATGCTGAGAAAATATGCATGGAACCAACCAATCAAAAAGTCTGGAAACACAGGGAAAAATAGGACAATTTTCAAAGGAGTGGAGGATATAAAGGGCTACTCAGAAGACTAGATGAGGAATTTAGGTATTGGAAGAAGAATGAAAGATGAGTAGGAGTTAGACCTGCAGGCTCTTCAGTGGAGGGCAATGTAGGCTTTGAACAGATGTGCACAGGTGCTGGGGTAAAGTACCATGGCAAACGCACAGAACTACCCACCCCACCAATCCTGTATAACTTAAAGTCTGGTTAAAACAAAGAGAATAATAGATTACATTAGTCTCTTTCACTTAATATCTTGACTCAACCACCAACTGGCTGTGTAAATTGAGCAAGTTAATCTTTGTGTGACTCAGTTTCCAACTCTAAAATTGAGGGTCATAAAGTCATGAGCATTGGAGTAATAGCACTTAGATGTGTGCTTGGGGAATTGCCACATAAAGGAAAGATTTAGAAAATTGTAAGAGACTGCTGTTATCGTCCTAACAATGAGAACAATCTAGATATGCTATAAAATCAGGGTTTTTAAATCCACTCAAAATGCTGAGGAAGCAAAGAAACTCAAATGAACTGAAAATCCAAAAAGCGATAAAGAGAGGCAGCCCCCCCACCCCGCCTCCAGCTGCTCTCAATCTTACAGAAGCAGCAAAAGAAAGAAGAGTCTGCCATTGTGGGGGTGAGAAGAAACCAGCTCAATTTTAATAAACTTTTAACATCTGCATGAGAGCTCATGTGGTAGTTGAGAATCCTGAGGAACTCCAGCTATAGAACAAGTCTGTATCTACCACACCTCAAATCTTTCTTGTGGGCCTTCACTGATTACATAGTAGCCTTTGCAAGTACAAAGCTTAGGGCATGGCTGCAAAGTTTGGGACATCTGAAGTAGGGAGGAGGGAACCAATATAAAACTGAGGTCCTGGCCCTATAGCTCAGGGGTTAGAGCACTGGTCTTGTAAAACTGAGGTCTTTTGTTGAGTGTAAAGCAGTGGAAGAGCAAAAAAGCTGAGAGAATCCTTTTGGAAGTGCTCCAGTGCAAGTAGTGACCACTCAAGACTTTGGAACGAATAGGACATTCCCTTGAGGCTCTCTGGGCCTTTATTACATGCATTGCAGATGCTGTGTGAAGCTGGGGGAGGACAGAAAGCTCCCAGAGCACAGCACACCAGGAATCGGAGAGAAGGTGAAGTCCCCAGTGAAACAAAGAGCTGGCAGGGAGGTTATTAAGGCAGAGAAAGAGCTTGCACAGTGTGGAAACCAGGTGGCTGGTGTGTAAACAAAACTGAACATCTAGCCTATTTCTGGTGTTAAGTTCTCAAGTCCTGTTGAAAGGGAAGTGCTGTTTCTTCACTCAGTGGTTCTTCACTCACTGAATGAAGATATAAAAAGCCCAAACAAAGGTCAAATTCAGATAAGACTGACTCATCCCCGCACTAGCAGTCTGTCAGTGGAAGAATATGTTACTACCTTCTGGAAGAAGATGTTACTACCTACAGTCTTGATTGTTCTTTGCATGTAATATTCAGCATAGAAGGAACAATGGCAAAATGTTTAAGAAGTAAGAAAAGGTCACTAACAGTCAAAAGTAGAACAGTCAATAGATACAGACCAAGAAATGCTATGGATACTAGCATTAGTAGATAAAGAATTTAGAATGCCTGTAAAGGAAATTCCAAAAGATATAATAAAAAAGCTAGACAATGTGAATTAATATGTGGAATTTTAGCAGAGTAAATAGAGACATATTAAAAAAAAAAGACACACAATGGAAATACTGTACTTGCAAAATATAAGATTTGAAGGCTTAATTCCATGGATTTTAACAATAGAGTTTTTTTAAAAAACTCTTTAATAAACAAAAGAAGGAATCAGTGGATTTTAAGAAAGATAAATAGAAATTATGTAAATTAAAACATAAAGAGAAAATAAAAAGTGAAAAAAATATAATAAAATACCTGAGAACTATGGGACAATAGTAGCTGAAATCCCTCTAGGAGAGGAGAAACTCACTGTGGCAGAAGAAATATTTGACTAAATAATGGCCTTCTCTCCCCCCAAATTAAAGAAAGACTGTCATCTACAAATCCAATAAACTGAGTAAACCTAAATGGGGTGGATATAAGGAAAACCATACTTATATGTGCTGCATTCAAACTGCTGTAACCAAAGGTATGAAAGAAACCTTAAAAGCTGCTAGAATAGAAAACTTACAAAAGAACATAGGTAAGAAAAACAGCTAACTTCCTGTAAGATATGATGGAGGCTGGAGGGACAATGGAACATCTTCAGAACACTGGAAAAAGCATCTGTCAACCTATGATTCTACATCAAGGAAAAAATATCTTTCCAACATAAGGACTAAATAAAAAATTTCAGGTGGACAAATGTTAAGATAATTTGATGACAGGCAACTTTCCCTAAATGAAATACTAAAGGGTGTGACTTAAGCTGAAAGGTTTATGTTTCGGTTATGATACCAGATGAAAGTTCAGATTTATACAAAAGAATGAAGAACAAAAAGGATAAGTTTGTAGATAAAACAAAGGACTGTTTTTGTTTACATACACGTACGTTTGTGCATTTATCTTTAAAACTTATTATCTATTCAGAGTTTATATATAGGAATACACCATGAGGTTTAAGCATCTGAGCAAAATCTCATAATAATACAATCTATAAAAAGCTATAATTTATTGAATACATCCTGTGTGCCAGGTACCATACTTCATACATTTAAACTCAGGTTTAGAGCCCTTCTTTTATAAACTAGGAAATGCAGGCTCAGATGACTGAAGTAACTTGCCTAACACTCCCAGCCACTCCGCTGCCAGGTGAGAACTGAGCTCATACATTCCAAAATGCGTGAACAAGTTTTAACATGTTTTGTATGAAAAGAACACAGAAAATAACTCAATTCTACTAAAAGGAAACTGATACAAAATGACAGTGTTTCCATTTAATGGAATATTATATCGCTGTTAAAATGGTTAGTAGATCTAAATATGTAGTTAAAAAATATTGTTAAAGATTTATTTATTCGAGAGAGAGAGAGAAAGTAAGCAGGAGGAGGGGCAGAGGGAGAGAGAGGGAGAATCCTGAAGCAGACTCCCTGCTGAGCAGGAAGCCCAGTGTGGGGCTCAATCCCAGGACACTTAGATGACCTGAGTCAAAATTCAGAGTTGGCTGCTTAAATGACTGAGCCACCCAGGGGCCCTGAAGTATGTACTAAAAATTTTATCAATACCAATAATGAGTACTAAAGAGGTATCTCTTTTGAGATACATTCTAAAGTCTTTCTTTTTTTTTTTTTTAAGATTTAATTTATTTATTTGACAGAGAGAGCATGTGTGTGTGTGTGTGTGTATGTATGTGTGTGTGTGTGTGTGTATACAAGTAGGCAGAGAGGCAGGGCCTGATCCCAGAGTCCTGAGACCATGACCTGGGCCAAAGGCAGACGCTTAACCCACTGAGCCACCCAGACGCCCCTCTAATGTCTTTCTAAGATTCAAAAACTCTCAGCAGTTCTTATGTATTGTTAAAAGCTAGTCTTTCTCTCTGTATGTATGTGCAGACGTGTTTGTACATAAAAGCATAAAAGTATGTACACCTATTCATACACATGGAAAAACCCAATCTTGTGATATTCAACCTGACTTTTCCCACTTTGCATTATGTCATGGATACCGTCCCAAGTCAGCACATTTAGATCTACTCATTTTTGGTATTGTTAAAAATTTTAGTACATACTTCAGGGCCCCTGGGTGGCTCAGTCATTTAAGCAGCCAACTCTGAATTTTGACTCAGGTCATCTCAGTGTCCTGGGATTGAGCCCCATGCTGGGCTTCCTGCTCAGCAGGGAGTCTGCTTCAGGATTCTCCCTCTCTCTCCCTCTGCCCCTCCTCCTGCATACTTTCTCTCTCTCTCGAATAAATAAATCTTTAACAATATTTTTTAACTACATACTTGGATTTTTTTTTTCAGTTTTGTAAAGCCCAGGTTTTAAACAAATCAGAGTTTTGCTCATTTCACTGCACTAAAGGTGCAAGACTCACAACATGAGCTTATTAGGGACAGAGGTCATTTTTTAAATCTACATTTTTCCTTTTTACCCAGTATAATGCCATGTCATATAGGCATCAATATTGGTTGAAATTTCAATTAGAAGGATTTTGGTAATATTGGAGTAATATTCTTTGAAATACTGGTATGAGACAAACACACAAAAATAGGACTGCTTAGAATAACACATACTGTAGGAGGTACTATTGGAACAGATACTGGATGGGCATTATTTTGGGGTTTGAAGAACAAGATCTATCACATATATCACCTTAGGCAAGAATGATAGACTCGTAGGTGGGGAAGGCCAAAAGTGCAGGTATATTTTGGTGAAGCGCAATATTTTTTGAGAAATAATGAGGGGGGGGAGATAGATTGGTGCCATACTGTGGGGCGAAGGGTGGGGGTAGGAGAATCATCAGTGGGTTCTGGACCTCAGACACAACAGTTCTTTAGGAAGGTTAAACTGGTGAGGAAGTCTTTCTTTCAGGCAAATTGTGAAGGCAATCCTCTTTGCCATTATACGGGCTTTCTTTTTTCACTTTGTCATGTTCTTTCTGTTTCAGCCCCATCTTGCTGTGTCTTTGCTACATGTCCCCTTTCTTTCCTCTCTCCCTCTGGCCCTTCTGTGCCAGCCTGGGCTTGGCGGTAACAGCCTAGTGACACCCTCACGCTTTTTGGAGCTGCTCGGATGACTCATAGAGCAAGCATTCTCTCACATTCCTGTTGGTTATAGCCTTTCTCTTTTTTTGCATCTCTGTTTTATCTTAACCTCTGTCCACATGGACATGCAACTGTGATGGGAAACACTGGCCCTTTCAGGGAGAAAAACAAGGGCTGAAGACCAAAAGGACCATTTGCGTGTTTCTGTTCCACAAAATAACTGGTCTGAGCTTGGAAAGGCACATACCCTACCTGAAGGACAGTTTCTCCTCTCTGTAAAACAAGATAACATTTTTGCCTAGAAAGGGTGGCCCCCTTTCTGCCCCTCAACCTCAATTCACCCGGCTAACCCCTGGTCATCTTTCATGTATCAGATTAGATAGCCCTCTCTGCAGGAAGACTTCCCCGGCATCCCACCCACATCCCACCGGGGGCTGCCCATGTAAAGCTCCCTGAGCTTCACAACATTGTTACTACCCTGAGGTGCAGTTGCCTGTTTATATTATCCTCTGAGCCATAAATTTCGTTCTGCTTTGTATCGTATTTGTCATATTCATCTTTTATGGCCAGTACTAGCTTAGTAGCTGGAATTTAGTAAACTCTCAGTAAATATTTGTCCAGTGCATGAATGAATCACATGATAGAAAATATAGGGCGGTATTTCATTGTTTTCATGACACTGAATTCCTTCAGAACTCCTTTCCTATCCACAATATTTTTGGTATTCATGTCATCCTAAAGCATTGTTTCCCCTCCCTACCTTGAAAGATACTCCATAATATCCGCACTAATTTCAAAGTATGTTGGTAGAAGGCACTGTTTGAATCAAATGGATCTTTCAGGGTCTCTCTTTTGGTGTATGGCCCTCTTTAAGTAAATTTGAAAGAGGTAAAGGGAGTGTTTCGAAGATGCTAGTGTTAACACAGCAATAATTAACAGCTTTGTCAAAGTGTTTGAAAAACCTACAACTATTACTTGTCTGTTCTACATTTTCTAAATTCTCATTATTCTAATCTTCATTATACAGGAAGGTATTCGAGCTTTAGTGATGGACAAGAGGCTCAGGAATGTTGCCCCAGTAGAAAAATGTATTCCCCCAGAAGCTGTTGAGAAGCTAGGCTCCCATTATAATTCTAAAGGGTTTCTTCTAAGGCTTTTGTAAAATTAACTAACCATATGCTGCTAGGGTTCCCCGTGTTGGTTCTCCATTTCCTGCATGCCACCCTGAAAGAGGCTGTTCCCCAGTGGACTTCCTAGTAAGATGGAGCCCAAGTAATCCAAGACCATAAAGCTCTCAAAAGAGTAGATGGGGTTGTGGCAGAAACTTGGCTTTGCAGGAGCAAATGGGAGTGGTTCACCCTTCTTTTGCAAAGCTTCTTTAACTGTGAAATTGTTTTTGACAAGATGCTTTGTCACATGCTTGACATCTTTTTTCTTTTTTTAATGAGGGAGTGACTGGAAGATAATTTAATCTGAAATGCTGCCACCTACGTAGCAAGAGATTAATTGGATACTGTCTGAAAAATTATGTGAGCACCTCAGAGACAGAGTCTACATCAACAGAAGGTGGTGTTAGACTGAATAAAGTAGAGTCAACTTATGCCCCCTTTTTGGCTGTTCAGGTAGGCTATGGGGAAGCCATTGTCCTTACTTTTTGTCCACCCTTAAATTGGCTAGAAAGCCGGTTTGGTATCACAGCAAACATAGGTTTTATACAACCAGGGTATGGTCTACTTCAAATACAGCTATCAGTTTAACTATCTTTCTTCGGATGCTTATTTTGTGCAGGAAGGGAAGCGATTTCACTGCAGTGGACTTTGTCGAATAACAGAATGTCATTAACGAAATACATGTGTAGGCGTTTTAGCTCTGAAACAGCCCTTCAAGATCTCCAAAAGATCTTCATTGTAAGTCGTTTCTAGGATATAATTCTACCATGCAGAACACAGTGATTAGAATGGAAGAAAGCCAGACATGGGAATAGGGGACAGGTGTGGACACTGTGTAGAGCTGGGCATTCTGCGTTGATGGAGGCAAGGGTATTGTGTGAAGGTCACAGTGTGAAGCTGATAGACAGATTCTCAGGTGGCTGTGTTCTGAGAAAACAAAGATAAAAACTAGAGAAAATCTTATGACAAAGCCTTCTATAATATATAAACTCTAACTTATCCATTTCTAGAAACCTCTGTGTTCAGCTATCCAGTTTGGTTGGACAGGGGAAAGTAGTGCATACCTCCATTATAACAATCTTGAAATTAAGCTGATTTTTACAGAACAGTTCCCCATTCACTATCACCTTCAGGTTCTTCTGGGGCCATAGTATTTTCTTAATACTCTGGCCCATCAAGCTATGAAAACTTCATAGATTAGTTTAGCTGTCTTAGAATGCCTGAGAACCCAGCTCTTGGCCATTTCTTTGTTGCGTCTTGCACGAAGAGGACAAGTGCACAAAAGCTCAAATGTCTACAAGAGTCACATAGTGGGCCAGGGGATTGCTGTTAAATTGGCAAGGCTAGTCTTTTCAGTCTCAGATAATATGCTACCTCCCATTTCTTTCCTCGAAAGGTGTAACAATCTCGGCCTATTCTTAATCTTTCTTTCTTTTGATGTGGGAAGAGAAAAATTTATGTCCAGCTCATTGATCTCTTGCAGATCACATCTGGCCTCAGTGTTGAGATGCAAGGGGGAGTGGCAGGGCCGGGACATACTAGGGAGCCATGCTTATACCTGGGGGGTCAGGGGAACCTCCTGCATATCTCCTGCTTGTCACTAGCATGCATACACAGGGCACAGTGTGGGCCATTCTTCCAATTATTTCAATAAATTTTCTATTTTTATTCATTCAAGGAGAGAAATTTAGTTTCCTCTCTGTGTCTTGGACACCGTGTGAAGTGGTTCTTGTTCATCTGTCTCTTTTTGCAAATACTCTGACACAGACACCCGGTTTATCTTTCTCCGTATCTATACCGATCATGTCCCACCTTCTAGCATCTATAAATCCCTCCTGCTACCAAATGCATTCTGACCTGCTTAGCCCGACACTCAAGGCTTTCTACAGTCTAGCTGTGATCTATCCTGTACTTGAGGCTCCGTTTATCACAGTGCCTGCTACAGACATGGCAGCCATGGGCTTTAGCTCCCAACTTGCTTCTCTATAAACCCAGTCTGGTCTCAGTCCCATTTACTTCCAACTGTCCTACCCACATACACAAACCGTGGAAACTATGTAGTTCCATTCTGTCTGTGGGAACTTAGTCATGACATGGTTTAGAATAGGGGTTGGCAAATTTTATTTGTAAAGGACCACAACGTAAGTATTTTGGGTTTTGCAGGCTATATAGGATCTCTGTTGGAAATACTGTAGTGTAAAACCAGTTAGATAATATGTAAAAGAGAGAGCATGTTGCAGTGAAACTTTATTTACAAATAGGTGACTAACAGGCTGTAGTCTACTGACTCCTGACTTGGAATCTCTTCCCCTACCTCTGTGTTCCTCAACTTTCTGCTCTGATGGTTTCTCATCATTACCACTAGAAAAGAATTCTGGTCTCTGATCTGTGGCGTTCACCTCTACTACTAGTCTGCTGTAATAATTTGATTACCTCCTTAACAAGATAGCAGAGCCCTGGGGAGAGGACCAGATGTTATTCTTCTTTCTATCTTCTGTACCAAATGTTGGTTAAATGAAAAAATGAAGAACCATTTGCTCTATGTCACTGAAATTTCAAACTTTTGTTATATATTGCAAATACCAACTTGTAGATAGAACTTACTGAGAAAAGCAATGAACACCAATTCAGGGAAGACCAAATTATTTTCATGTGTGTGTTCATCTTCCATTCAAATATGAAAATCAATAAGGTAAATTGAAACCATCCATATATTGAACTTTATAAAGTCAATAAACTCAAAATAAATATAAGAAAAAGGGCCTTGTTTAAGACATGGAAGTATGAAAGAATGAACTATTTTCTTTAACTATTAGGGTGAAGGACATTCAGAATCCCAATCATGATCTTGTTTGCCTTTCAAATGAACTATAATGTCGTCATTATTTTCAGATAACATTATCTGTTATAATCCTGAAGATCTCGGGGAAAACAAATGAAAAAAAGAAGAGAATTTAGTAAAGGTTCTACTTTAAAAAACTTTGTATATAACTTGGCCTAAGTAAGTTTCCATACACACAACAAACAAACACTTAAATTTTGGAAGAAGAGCCTTCATGTACAATATCAACAAAAAGAATAACCTATCTAGGAAGAAATTCAGTCAGAAATGTGTCAGACCAACATGAAAAACTTCAAACCTCTCCACTTTTGGCATAAAAGAATGACTGAATTCATGGAAACACATGGCATGTTTTTAGATAGGAAGTTGTGGTGTTGTGAAAATGTCAATTCTCCATAAATTAGTCTATAACTACATTGTGTTCCCAGTCAAAATAACAAAAGACTATCTTGGGAGTGCTTACAGGCATATGAGAAAAATAGATCTAAGATGATAGCACATTTATCAATCCTTTCAAATTTAAAAATCTTAATCTAGAAAGGAAAAATATTCCTTTAAAAAAAATCTGTACTACTAAATACACAAAACCAAATGACTGAAACATGCTTAAATATTTGCCCCCCCCCAAAAAAAATCCCACAACATGGAAAGATAGACAAAGGAGAAATATCCTTAAAATACAAAGAGATGAATAGAAACCATGTAGTAGAAAATTATGCAAAGAGCACTTCATTGTTAAAGAGATATAAATGAATAAACAGTTATCATATGGGAAAAAAGAAGCTCACCTCTTTGCTAAGTAGAGAAATGCATATTAAAATGGGTACTTTTTAGCCTAGAAGGATAGAAGATGAAAAAGATAATCTCAGTGAAGTAAAGTTGGTAAGTGGGTACTCTTCCTGTCCTCTGGGTGGGAATGGTAACTCGTCTAGAACCGTCACTGTGCAATTTGGCAAACTTTCAAAATGTGAATTGCACATACTCTTTGACTACTCTTAGGAGCCAAATTCCTCTTGTAGGAAGAATTTTCTACTTCGGTACTTGTAAAGATAAGAAAAGTATTATCGAAATCCCAGCAGTCATTCCTAAATGCTCGTTGATAGGCTACCAATCAAATTATGACAAATCCCTATTTTGGACTCCTTGAGTAGTTGTTAAAATGAGTTACCTAGTTTTGTAGATGCTAGGACAAGCATCTACATCCTTTGTAGATGTAGGACAAGCTTCAAAACACAGGTGGGAACAAAGCAAGCTGTAGGCTGTTTCTGTTACCATTTCTCCTCCATGAATTGTTTTGCACCTAAAGCACACAAAGAGTTTAGAAGAATTGGTAAGAAATTAGTGTCTGTAGTTTCTTCTAGATACCAGGTTAGGAGATCATATGGGAATGAATATTAAATACATCTAAATTTGTACCTGTCTGTTTTCCATTTATTCGTGTTTTGCTTTTGTAATAAATATCTGGTTGGAAATAAAGATTATCAGGTTTTGCCTGATACTTTGCAGGTAGAGAAAGGCAGGAAGCAATTTCCGACTACTCTTTTTTGAGCAAGGAAAATGCTTGAGTAGGTTCGTAACAGCCCAGCTTCTCATTACTGGGTATCAAATTCATCTGCCGGTTATGAATGTAATCTAAACCTTTATATATTTTCAGGACCTCCTGCCTCAGAGCTGGAAGTGTCAGGAAGCATGGTTTTAGTTTTTTTTTTTTTTTAAGTGAAATGTTCCTTTTCTATTCCTGATTTCCTGGAAGGTATTTTTGCCCAAACACAGGTGGTGTCGGTGTAATCCCTCAGTCTTCCCTCCTCTGCGTGGAAAAGTGTTGTAGCAGAAATGGTGACAGAATAACCCGGCATGCTCTGATCAGCAGCACCGTCTTTTCTCTGCCAGTCTGCAAAGAGCAGGGCCTTTGCTGCCATGGGCCAGGCTGGGAAGATGGGGGTTCAGTCCCTGACCTAGAAGAGGGGGCCTGCCTGTCTAGGGCTACCCCCAGGGAGATGAGTGAAGTTGACCGGAGTCTGCCCCTTCTCCAGACCAACTGTCATCAGACTCAAGGGGATTTGCTGACTCTTTGGTCTTACAGCTCCTTTGTCCAAAACTCATCTGAGATGAGAGCTGGTGTAGAGGAGTTTGCTCAGAACTCCATACCACACTGTTTAGGAACTGCATTCATCTTGAGAACTCACCAGTGCAAGCATAATCAGTTTATAGGTAAAGAAACTGAGGTTCAAAGAAGTAAACTTGCACAGTTTGAGACAATAGCTGAACTGAAGCTGGGACGCAGATTTGGTCCTGTAATCAAAAGATTCTGCAAGGAAGAAAAGCTAATATGAAAAACCAAAGACTTTAGGAATTACGTTTATTTTAATTAAATTAAATCTTAGCGATACTCAACTGATGGAGTTACCTATTGCAGATGTCTTAGTACTTTGTGTTGATTCATGCAAGTTGATCAGTGTGGTTTCTCGTGAGATCTACAGCGTGCACCTGGGAGACCCCAGTTATTAGCTGAAGAACTCCATTTCACCGCTGGGCTTGCCCAGTTGTCCCTTTAGTTATGCAGCCCTATCTGATGAGTTTTTTAAAAAAAAATTCTATCCTTCCTGTCCTGAAAATATCTCAGCTAAATTAATCTCTGTGGGAAGTTGGTCTTATCACATATTTGTAAGATGGAAGTTTATTTATGGCTAAAGTTTCTTGAAAACTTTGTTCAAAAATAGCTTTCAAAAATTATTTGGATACCATGCCAAACACACAGTAGGGATTTCAAAAGCAGTAGGCTAATAATAAATGTAAGAGCTTTGTACTTAGTTAATAGGTTCCCACTGAGGAGAAAATTAAAATTTCCAACTTGCAATGTGGTTTAACTCTCTAACGGTGTATAAGGAGGAACTGGAATTCGGACCCTGGGTGTTATTTATGCTCGGTTAAAGTCCACTAGTCCAAGTACTGCTGTTTAATAATGTCTAGGAGCATTTTAAAAAAGATTTATTTATGTATTCTACAGAGAGAGAGAGAGAGAGAGAACAGGTGGAGGGGAGGGGTGGGGGGAGAGGGATAGTCTTAAGCAGATTCTAAGCTGAGCTCCGAGCCCAGCGTGAGCTCGATCTCCTGACCCCGAGATCACCACCTGAGCAGAAATCAAGAGGCAGGTGCTTAACTGACTGTGCCACCTAGGTGCCCCCACAAGCATTTGTTTTTTTTAATGGTTCATGTATGTATTTATATGTATATCAGATTTCAGCTCCCTTACTGAAACAGTAACAAAGATAGTAATAGCTAGGTTTTCATTGTTGTTATTTTTTTTTGTGTGTCTATAATTTTTTATTAACATATAATTTATTATTAGCCCCAGGGGTATAGGTCTGTGAATCGCCAGGTTTGCACACTTCACAGCACTCATCATAGCACATACCTTCCCCAATGTCCATAATCTCACCATCCTCTCCCTATCCCTTTCCCCCGCAAAAGCATTCTTAAATACAAACTGTATACTAATGTTCACTTCAATGGACAGTTAATTGATAATGAATATATGTGTGGATGTTTACATATATGACAGCTAAACAAGTTGCCAAAAATATTTGTATAGTTTGTATTTTTACTCCATTTTCTTCTTTCTAGGGAAAACTTTTTTTTCCCCCAAGTAGGTAAAATAATACCTTTGTCTGGGTTCTTCTGGGTCTTTTGTAATCATCTTTGTATTAAAGCATTTAGTATTTTTCAGCATTTCATTTTTCATGTCTGTCTGGATTGGGACACTCACTTCCTTATATGGCCACTTCTCATTCTAATGCAGACAATTCTTAGTGTGTCTGCTTATAATTTTTGGAAATTCAGATATGAGAACCCAGACTCATCACATACTTAGTTAATGGTTAGTCATAGAAGAACGAGGTTCCATCAGTGTCTTTAGAATTAAACTCATTGGAATTCATATAGATGTTTGGGTTTTCTCCACATTAAACCATCAACTGTCAGGCAAAAGGGAAGAGCAAGAAAGCAGCCCAAGAAACAGGCAGGCAGTGGACCTGTAGCCCTTTCTCTTTCCTCTCTAATTAACCTTCCTTTTAGCCTCCTGCCCTCCCACCACCAGACCCCCTCAGCCCAGACCCCATGCAAATTTGGCTGTTTTTTCTCTGAACCACTCTCTCAGTCCATCCGTGAAACACCTCTGTGTGCCTCTCCATCCCTGTTCTGGGGTCTGAGTCATGCTCTGTTCTCACAGTGGAATGGGGGAGAAGGTGCTGGATGAGCAACAGGCAGGTCCCACTTGAGATCAGTCTTCCTCCCTCTGAATAGAGCTCTACCTTCCACCAGCCATGAGCCCTCACACTAGTATGCTCTGCTTAGGACCATCATGTATAAAATGGAGGTGATAATTATAATGGCTATTATAATACTGATGAGTAAATGAAACTATCTATCAAGTTTTCAGCACAAAGTAACCTCTCCATAGATATTAGCTATTATTAATTTTCACTGCTGCTGTTTTCACTGCTCATTCTTGCATACCCCATCTCAGAATTCCCTTCTACTCAAAAGCAAACAGACTTTCTTTTAATTTCTTACCTTTTCTTCCCACTTTTGGCAACCTATGAAAACACCGGAGTAAGAGGGTAATGGGGTATAGTGTATGGGAGAGGGATTCTGTACCAATAATACCTTGACCACTCTTTATTTTCAGATGCCTCTTTGTATCTCTCTTTCTTGGGTATATAGTACAGAAATCATCAAAGGGACAAACTAGATGAAAACCGCATGCGTGTTGGTGTCACCAGAGGGCAAGCCAGCAGGAGATGCCCTCCACAGGACCACTATACTACCTCCCCCTGATATGTGAGGGTTCCAGGCTTGGAGAGAGACACTGAACCAAGCACCTACATTCAAATTCCAGTCCTACCTATGCTGGTTTCATGAGTGGAACTTTCTAAGTCTCAACAAATATGGGTACCATGAACTTTTCTGCACTGACAGCTCTTTCTCATCTCTCTAGATCGCACCTCAAATGAACTTTGAAAGTAGCTCCTTGTGTCAATATTTAGAATTCTCCAGTTTGGGTGATGTGTTTTGAACATTATTTCACACAACTTTTACATGTATATTGTAATTCTACAGCCTGAAGGTTTGGCTCTTCCCCCCCAAAAAATATTTATTTACTTATTTGGGCATTGGGGGGGCATGGTGTCGAGAGAACAGGAGTGCAGGAAGGAGCAGAGGGGAAGGCAGAGAGAGAATCCCAAGCAGTCTCCATGAGCCCAATGCAGGGTTCTATCCAAAGTTCATCACGCAAGCTGAAACCAAGTGTCAGAAACTCAACTGACTGAAACACCTAGCACCTCTACAGTCTGAAAGTTTTTAAAAATTTCATTTTGTTTGTTTTTAACCTATAAACAGGGCAGTCTGGGCTCTGTCTTAATGAATTCCCGATGTTTCAGGCTGAAGAGAAGCTGCTGCTAAACCTATTCTCTCAGCCTCACCCTTGCTTTCAGAAAATACCCCTTTCCCCCACCAGTCTTCTTATAATGTGTGTGTGTAAACACAGATCCTGAGCTAGACTCTTATGTCTCTAGTGAGGGTATTTGGGGTTGGATGTGTGCTACCATAACTAGACAGACCCAGAAAGGGCCATTGCATCTAAGTTCCCAAATCTGGGCTGTTGAAGATACTAACCAGAGTCATGGCTTAGGAGAGTAACTTTAGAGAGAAATGCTATTCCAGGGAACGTGAAGTGGGGATCACACTTATAGAAGATTGTTGGCAAAGATGATGGGGATCCGCATGGTCATTTTTTTATGCTTTGGGATAGGAGTTTAATGCCTCAATTTTGCAGTTACATTTCATTTTATTCAGTGCTTTCCCGGGACAATAAAAAGACTGATTAATGTACATTTAAGTTCAGCTGACTTTGGAGAAAATAAATGAACAAACAGATCAGTAAATAATTTCCCTTGGAATAGTAATAAAGGCAGAGGAACCAGAAACTGAGTGTCACTAAGCCCCACAACATACTGAGGACATTATCCTAATGCCTATTTTTGCTTATTCTTTGGGCTTACTCCTTTGCTTGCTTATGAACTATTTCTCTAGCCCTTCACTTGGATGAAGTAGAAGCCAGTCATAGCATTGTCCTAGGTCTTTCTCTGCTTCTCTGGAAGTCACTATTTTTAAAGAATCATAGAAGGTCGAAAGGCTAGAGATACTCACTTTTTGTGCTTTCTTTCTTCTTCTTGAGGTGCCAGAAGAAAGGTTCAATGGCAGTATGAGGCTAGGGCAGAGTCAGGGTTGTTGGACCCAACAGGGCATGAGGCCATGGCCAATGCTTTGAGAAGACCAGGAGAAGACACTGGGTCTGAGGGAGCTGTGAACAATTTAAAACAACTGGAATAGTGGCAGCAGCCAACCAGACTGGATGTGGCCATGTTGCTGGAGCCGGGAGCCTACCATGCCATTCACTAGCTCTCCAGTGGAAAAGTGCAAGGTGTCTAGGATATGAGCCAGGCCTCTCTGGGCAGCCAGGGGACAACGGGGATGTTTGAGTCCATCTGCAGCTATTCACCAACTAACACAAACAAGTCTTAATAATTTATGATCTGCTGTGAGTATCTGTCATACGGCTGCTGGTGGAACAAGCCTGAGGTCTCATGGGTGGAAACTGCTAGTCAAATGTGGACACTGAGCATCGTTGATATGGGGGAATTCTCTGTTAGCGTCATTCAACCTTTCATTAGTCATGCATGAGCGTATCAAGACACTTGCCTTGTAGAACTAAAAATCTTGTAAGGATTGAGTTTTTACTATAACCCATAAGAATTCAATTTATTTTTATTTTTTTAAGACTTTATTTATTTATATGACAGAGAGAAAGAGGGATCACAAGTAGGCAGAGAGGCAGGCAGAGGCGGGGGGGGGGGGAAGCAGGCTCCCCACTAAACAGAGAGCCCGATGCAGGGCTCAATCCCAGAACCCTGGGATCATGACCAGAACTGAAGGCAGAGGCTTTAACCCACTGAGCCACCCAGGTGCCCCAAGAATTCAATTTATAAAGATGCAAGTGATTTAAAGATTTTTGAAATACCTAGCATATTAAATGTGATTATTAGTCACATGCTTTCTTGGTTTTTGTTGTCACTGTATTTGTTATCAAAGATAACTTAGTAATTACAAAAGTGGATGGAAAGAAATAGACTGTTCAATGAAAAAATGAATTTGATATAAATAAAATTAAGTTTCTACCTGGTGAATCCTATATCTCTTTTTCTGTGTGGAACCTCAGTTTATTTAAGAGGCAGGTGGACCTACAGAAGACAAACACTTTGCTTTACTAATAAGTAAAACAAGGAAACATAAACCATAAGTGTAGACTTTCTCAGAGTTTATAAGAATGCCATCTCTCTCTAATAAGTGAATTATTCATCAGCACTGTAATGGACATCACCTTAACAAGCTGAAATGTAGGTGTCTGGCAAAACCTGATCTATTTTTGGGTGTAAACTAATTTCCCAGAGTTGCATGTAAAATACTTGTCCTGCTAGATAGCTAATAAAATTTTAATAGATCAGTTCCCACTTGTAGGCGTTTACAAGCTGCTATACAATCACACCTTTGACATACTTTGATCTATGCCTCCTCCCTGGAATGCTCTACAAATTTCATCTTATTTATCATGCTCTCTCCTATGTAGATCCTCCTTCCCTAGTAAACATGAGGAGCCTTGCATTCAGGAGCCTTTAACTTTACAACTTCTCAAAAGAGGATTATCTTTATTACCTTTAAAAAGAGTGAAATAGGGGCACCTGGGTGGCTCAGTGGGTTAAGCCTCTGCTTTCAGCTCAGGTCATGATCCCAAGGTCCTGGGATCGAGCCCCGCAACAGGCTCTCTGCTCAGGAGGGAGCCTGCTTCCCCCTCTCTCTCTGCCTGCCTCTCTGTCTACTTGTGCTCTCTGTCTTCAAATAAATTAAAAAATGTAAAAAAAAAAAAAAAAGAGTGAAATAACAGTGCCTCCCATCCCATGTGCCCTCCTTGAATTGGGCCACCGCCATCACCACCACCACCATCACCATCAAGAAGTAGAGTTGTGTCCCCTTCCACTGAACCTGGGGAGACCTTTATCATTGGTTTGACCAGTGGATAAAGTTGAAGTAACTTCTGAGGCATTTCATGCCTGAAAATGGCATGCCTGCCACCTGGCTCTCTTGACTTTTAGCAACTCAGCCACCATCTTGTGAAGAATCCTCAAAGCAGACTAAGGAGGAGCCCATGTGGACAGGAACCCAAACCCCCTGCCACGCTCCCAGCTGGCAGCCAGCAGCCCCCTTGCCAGCCCTGTGAATGGGCACTTTGAATGCAGATCTCTCAGCTTACGGTGGAGCTTCTCCATCTGATGTCTCCCCCAGGGATGAGGCAACCCCACTGAGCCCTGTCCAAACTGCAGACTTGTGAACAAAATACAGATTGTGGGTATTTATAACTGCATATTAAAGTGGAGTTTGATAGCTATTTTTGACTATTATATTATCAATATAATCACTAAGTCTATATCCTGCATTTATTTTACATATAATTTATATTAGGTAATTGTTTCTTATATAACATTAATAAATATTTAATGCTTACACAGTAGTATAATTGATAATATTAATAAATTACAATGTAATCATAACTAAAGACTTCACTGCTCACTATTCACTATTTTGGAAAAATTTTTGACCTCCCTTGGCCTTGGTTTCTTCAGCCTTTAAAGACTGGGGATCCTACAAGTACTTACCTCTTACTGTTGTGAGAAGTAAGTGGAATTAACATACAGAAAAGAACCTGAGACATATTGGGACACAGTAGTTATTTGTTGTGATGATAACGATGATGCTGATGATGGCAGTTCTTTTTTTTTTTTTTTAAGAATTTATTTATTTGACAGGTGAGAGATCACAAGTAGGCAGAGGCAGGCAGAGAGAGAAAGGAGGAAGCAGGCTCCCTGCTGAGCAGAGAGTCCAATGCAGGACTCGATCCCAGGACCCTGGGATCATGACCTCAGCCAGAGGCAGAGGCTCAACCTACTGAGCCACCCAGACACCCAGATGATGGCAGTTCTTGATAATGCTGATGAGCTGGACAAAAACATCAAGAGATCACCTTTCTGTGGGCTAAGTGCTTACTGTATTATATTTTCAATTATGTATTTATGGGCCTGTTTATGTGAACAGAAAACTAAAACTCACTGAATTCAGGGAATTGATCTCATTTATTTTTGTATGTCAAGCACAGCTGTGCTTGTTGGACTGCTGAAGAACAGACATTCGAGTGAAAAAGATAAATTCTATTTTGGACCTTCTGGGGTTTAGGATGTGAGGGGGATATCCCTAAAATTTATATAGAAGTCCCTGAAAATAGGAGCTTTGTGCTTATAAGAAAAGCAGAGATTTGGGTGATAATTCAAGACACAATTGGAGAGAATCTCCATGGTATATGGCTGATAAGAATCCAAGGCAGAAGGCAGTAATCATTTCCGGCACAATGATACAGAGCCTGAGACTGGTAATACTACTTCTGACGAGAAAGACGGGCGGGGGGGGGGGGGGGTAGTTCGCAGAGAAGATGGCGCCGGACAAGCCTCTCCTGTAAATCTTGAGGTCATTGGAAATGACTATTAATCATGTGCAGATCTATTTTCCAAAGAAAAAGATTAGATTGACTCTCCCCAAGTTAGTATTCAGAGAAAAAGGAGAGGTGAAACTACGCAATTTTGATTTAAGAGCAGTTGATAGTTGACAATGGAAGCACAGTTCTGTATAATGAAACGAGACCTCAAACTATTTACCTCAGTATTTTCTGGAATTTCGGTCGGTTATCATGAATATCAGAAATTCTCATGGGGGCACCTGGGTGGCTCAGTGGGTTAAAGCCTCTGCCTTCGGCTCAGGTTATGATCCCAGAGTCCTGGGATCGAGCCCCATATGGGGCTCTTCTCTCGTCAGGGAGTCTGCTTCCTCCTCTCTCTCTGCCTGCCTCTCTGTCTGCTTGTGATTTCTGTCTGTCAAATACATAAATAAAATATTTTTTAAAAAATTAGTTCTTATGAAAATATGAATGTTTATTTGTGATATTCTTTCCCTCTTCAAAGGTTTAGGGTACAGATGACTCTACATCTTTGTTCTCTGTTCTCTTTCTCAACTCACTGCAGTCTTGCTTCTGCCTGAGGATTCTGCTTTAAGTATAATCACCAGTAACCTCCTATTTATAATTTCCATAATGGGCACCTTATTATGGAAAGGACTAGATGCTTACAGAGAAGTCTAGAATGCTTCCCATATTGATACTTATTTCTAGAGCTTGCTAGATGGATCCTCTTATGAACAAAGGCCATAAGAATTATGTCAACCACTTTCATTTTTTAAAAAAGACTTATTTTCAGAGAGAGAGATCACGCACAAGGGTGGGGGGCAGAGGGAGAAAAAGAAAAGACTCTGAAGTGACTCCCCACGGAGCACAGAGCCCAGCACGGGCTCGGTCCTGAGATCTCATGGTCATGAGATCGAGCGCTGAGCTAAAACTGAGAGTTGGACACTTAACAGACTGAGCCACCCCGGAGCCCCGAATGATGGTTTTAGAATCAGCCCTAAGTCTTAACAAAATGCTTTTGACATAGTGGGTGTTCAACACATAATTTTGATTAATCAAACCATGAATCAAGTCTCAAGCAAGCAGCGTTCAGTTTCAGCTCTGTCTGTGATACTAAAGTTGTGACATGGGACAACTCATTCAGCCTCCTTCAAATTAGACTTTTTTAATCTTTTGAACTAGGTCCTCTTGAAGTCCCTTTTAGCCATATATTGTGAAGTGATGTTTTGGAAAATGTGGGGGGAAAATCAGCTTTGCATGAATTGTAAGCAATAGAGAAGACTAGGAAGCAGGACTTTTATTTCAAAAAGAAATGATTTCAAATAAATATCCTAGATACAAGATGAAGGACTAGGTATCCATGTTACACTGCGTCAAGTGTCTCCAGCCCAGCAAACACTACATTATCTAAACCAGGTATTATAAAGATACAGAGTTTTTCACTTTAGTCCTAATAGAAGTTCTTCAGAATCTAGATGGTATTTTACTTTTTCCGTCCAAATACTACTAACCAGATCTGACTCTGCTTGAGATTAGATGAGATGGGGCACATTCAGGATGGTATGGCCATAGTCTGTATTTTTCTTTCTCTCTTTTTTTCTTTCTTTCAAGAGAGGGAAGTAGAGGAGAGGAGGAGAGAGAGAATCCTAAGTGGACTCCATGCCCAGCACAGAGCCTGACGCAGGGCTCCATCTCATGACCCTTAGATCAAGACCTGAACCAAAATCGAGAGTCAGGTGCTTAACTGACTGAGCTTCCCAGGCGCCCCTATATTTTATTTTCTTGATTTAAATAAACCATCTAATGAAAATGTTCAGGGTGTTGGTAAATATATTTGATTGATATTTTTTTTCTTGAGAAATATTCTTTCTTCTTATCCACTCTCTCTGGATACGTTGTAAAAAGAAATTTTTGTTTTTTTCTATCAAGTAATTACATGCGCTCTTGTGGTCTTGACAATGTTTAAAATAAATTCCATCAATGGCAATACCCAGTTATATGCTTTTTCCCTTTATACAAAGAGGAAATTAACCTAGAATTCCCGTCCAAGAACATTTATGCTTTTGACTCTGGTAAAATCTGTGTATAAAACACTAGCTGAGTTTTTTCCCCAAGGTGCAGACAGAGTTGGTTTCCATGTGATCTGGTTGATTCATTTCCAGCCAGCAAATCACAAGCTTCTGGGATCATGTGAATCCCTCCATGACTCTTTACATAGAAATGCTGATGCTGTAGGTAGCAGAGAGAAATGCTTTTTTAAGAGTGACAGCTGTCCTAAGCTTTCTATATTTCTGCTATTGTGTGTCTATAAGAATAACATTATGTATTTTTACATGTTTTAGACTAAATTCAGTGTGTAAAGATATTTATGTGTGCCTTTTGAACATGAATTTTGAAATTGACTTTGGAATTGTGTTGATGAGTTTTTTATTTTCTTAGTCAACAACTGAAAAGTTTTAAGAGGTAAAAACTATTTACCCTGCATAAGAATTCTGAGATATCATAAAAGAAGCCATAGTTCTTAATGAGTTTTTTGTCCCCTCAAAATATATCTTACTCCCAGATTGTTAGTCTAAGCCAAACAAAGTCTTCGTATTTTTTTTTTCCTACCAAATACTGATTTAGAAAAGAGCATGTGCAGTAATCTAGGTCTATGAAACATGAGCAGAGTCAGTCTTGGGACTTCTGCAGTTTTCTTGTT
This sequence comes from Mustela putorius furo, assembly GCF_011764305.1. Taxonomy (NCBI): domain Eukaryota; kingdom Metazoa; phylum Chordata; class Mammalia; order Carnivora; family Mustelidae; genus Mustela; species Mustela putorius. The sequence goes on from NW_025421577.1 coordinate 2,962,218, forward strand.
CATTAGAAAGAGAAATGAGAACAAATTGATCTGTCTTTTTTCTCTGGGTATTGAGGCAGGAAAATGCAGCCACCATACTGTGACCATCTCTGAGAAGCTAATGGCACCAAAAAACAAAAATTTCTTTTTACAACATATCCAGAGAGAGTGGATAAGAAGAAAGAATATTTCTCAATATGTGTGGTATAGGAGAACTGTCTTTAGTAGCATCTTTGGATTAGAATGTGCCTGAAGTCCATGCTAACCCTCTAGACTTTTGTATCGTGAGATAATAAGTTTTAGCTAGTTTGAGGTTTTTTCCCTACCTACTTCTTAACAGATACAGAATCGATACACCCTAGGAGTGAAATAGAATTGTCCAGAAGAAATAAATGCAACTATAGCAATAAAGAGAAATAAAATATTAAAGAAAGACAGAAACACCTCTATATGAGAAGAGAATGCGGTGCCCAAGGGCTAATTAACAAAGATGTGAGAACTGAATAGGGTTCGTTAATCCCATGTCGTTGTTATAGGTTATACACTCTAATTAATGCAAGAATCAGAGAGAGATATTAATCAAATTGCACACAGTTTTATTTTATTAACGGCTATGAAAACTATCTAGAACCGTGGGTGTTACTTTCCAGTACTAATGATATCTTTAAAAAATTAATTAAACACAGAGGAAACAAATTATCTGTAGTTGTGTGGTTATTGGTTATTATTTTCAGTTTTCTCATGGTTGTTACCTTGTAGATGTATTTAAGATCAAAGTATGATAAAGGTGTGATTTATTATTTGTTATAATTTTGTTACTCTGTAACTGAAAGTAGATGTTCACTTTCTTCCAGTACAATTAAGTGTTTTAAAAGATTTTAAAAATGGCAGTGTCAAGATTGATTTCTCTGGCTATTTTTCTCCTTAAAAATAAATTTCCAAAGAGGTTAGATATGTCTGTTCCATTTTTGTCATTATTTTGCTAAATGATTTCAACTCTATTGGATTTAAAAAACAAATCAGGTTCAATTAATTTGGGAGTTGTCGCAGATTATATTAGGAGAAGAGTTTGGAGATTTTTTGTCTGACATGTAGCAAATTAAAACTTTATTTCTGATTAAGTTTAATTCCATGAAGCACAGACTGATACTTACTTTCAGATTCACTTCTTGATTGGAATGAAACATGTTTCATGGGAAATTAAGAGGAAGAGAACAAAAGTAAAAATCCTACCATTGCCAAATCAGTAGATTAAGGAAACAAAATACACTTTTTGTAAGGTAATTGAAATTTTAATGAATGAGCACTTTATATTTTTATTGCAAGTACATTTTAAATTCATTTGTGCAAAGAGAAGGATATTATTGGAATAGTAATTGGTTATGATATGTACATGGATTGGAGGGTTAAGACTGAAAGAAGAAATCTGGAAGGAGTTACTTATTCTAGTTGAGGGTTTGGGCTAGGACGTTGGCATGGCAACTGGACGAAGGAAGCTGTGGGAGAGATGAAGGATTGACTTTGAAGAAGGATGAGTCAACAGAGAACTACAAATCCAGGTAAAGGGCAGTCCAGAGCAGGTGCGGTTTTGGTGGAGATGCCCAATTCACTCTTAGACAGTCATTGTATGGAAAAGTGGGATCGTCAAGTCTGAGTGTTCAGGCTGGGGGTAGAACTCAGGGCTTTAGTCAGGTGGGTGCTCAGGGAGTTGGGGGAGCCATCTGGGCTCTAGTGATAGCCACAGGATTTCAATTCCTTTCAAGAAATTTTACCTGAATGAAAGCCTAGTCTGTATAGGAGATCTCGAGTGGCTAAAAGTGAAGGCATGTAAAGCAGCAGCGACTCAAGCATCACCACAGTGTGTTCCTGAATCTCTATCCCCAGTCTCCTTTGTTGATTTCACCATAGTTTGACATTAGCTTTGGAGTATTGTTTTTTAGGAAAACTTGGCCAGTTTATTCTATCTGGAAGCTTGTAATTCCTTCCCTCCTTCTCTTCCACTTTCCCTCCCTACCTTTCTTCCTTCTTTCTAACCCTCTAAAGAACCTAGCTGTAGGTGGAAGTTTCAATTCGTACTTTGTGTGGGTGCCAGACTTAACCTCTTCCCCTAAGAAAAATTCTAAGACTCAGGACCATTGGTTGAGCAGAAAGGCAAATGGCCCCAAGTAGCTATAGGTCCTGTGCCAACTCACCAGTCCAGCTGTCAGCTTCCCCTTCTCTCTTGGCTCACTCTGTTGATTTCTCTCATGTTGTTTTGGGGTATGCCATGCATTTGAGAGATGCCTGTTCTCATGCCCGCTCACCTCTAGCATTGATAAATGTTATTATATTGAAAGGGCTTTTTATGGAGCACCTGGATGGCTCAGTTGTCAAGCATCTGCCTTTGGCTCATGTCATGATCCCAGGGTTCTTGGATGGAGCCCCACATTGGGCTCCAAGAGCAGAGGGCCTGCTTCTCCTTCTCCCTCTGCTCCTCCACCCCTGCTCATGCTTTCTTTCTCTCAAATAAATAAATAAAATCTTAAAAAAGAAAGAAAGAAAGAAAGGGCTTTTTTGTTTTAGGTCTTATTTCTGGTATCAGAAATCTAGATTTAGGAAATTAGTACAATATCAACTGGGTTCCTAATATGTTTTAAACGTTTTTATGGGTATTATAAAAATAAAATAGAAGATAACAAAAGGGTACTATTATTCTTTTGGCATCTTAACCTGATCCCTCCCCCCTTTTTATTTTGTTTCAGTTAATTTAAATCTGTTGATTTTAATTTTTTCCTTTTTTTTAAATGACATTTTGATTTATTTATATATACATTGATTGGACTGTTTTCTTGTTTTCTACAAACTTTATAAATGTTCTAACAATTGGAAGTAGAAATGAGATATACAAAATTCTAAACTTTTGAATTATCTTTTTATAAGCCATGCTATGAATATTTGAAATATTAATTAACTAATCCGGTCAGATAATTAGTTATTTGACAAATGACCAATTCATGGTAGCGGGCAGATACTGCCTGAGGCATTGGAAAGTTAGTTATTAGGGAACTTCCTGATATCACAGCACTTCCTTTCTTCTGGAGCAAACACATCATTTACTTGTTTTCAAGGAGATTCTGTTTTGTGAATGAAAATAATGATACTGTTGGAAACTGCCTTAAACTATAGCTTATGTACAATGTGCCTGTTTTTAGTTGGACATTAATTTTTAGAGAAGTTTTAAGTTTACACAGCAAAAATGAATGAAAATACAGCCTCCTTATATGCACTACCCCTTTCACATCCCCCACTAGAGAGGTATATCTGTTCTAATCAATGAATCTACATTGACACTTCATTGTCTTCCAAAGTCTTTAGTTTATAGTAGGGTTTACTACTAGGGTTATACATCCTGTGGGTTTTGACAGATGTATAACTTATCCACCATTATGGTATCACAGAGAGTAATTTTACTGACCTGGGAATCTGGGCTTTGCCTGTTTATCCTTCATTCTCCTCTATTAACCACTGATAGCCAATCATCTTTTCATTCTCTCCTTAGTTATACTGTTTCAAGCATGTCATATAGTTGGAACCATATAGCATGTAACTTTATCAGATGGCTTCCTGCACTCAGTACTATTCAGTTTAGGTTCTTCCATGTATTTTCATGACTTAATAGCTCTTGTCTTTTTTTTTTTTTTAGATTTTTTAAAATTTATTTATTTGACAGAGCGAGATCACAGTAGGCAGAGAGGCAGAGAGAGAGAGAGAGGGAAGCAGGCTCCCCGCTGAGCAGAGAGCCCGATACAGGACTCGATCCCAGGATCCTGAGACCATGACCCGAGCCGAAGGCAGCGGCTTAACCGACTGAGCCACCCAGGCGCCCCATAGCTCTTGTCTTTTTAGCACTGAATTTTATCATTGAATTCTATTGGCAGGATGGACCATGGCTAATTCATCCATTTACCTAGTGAAAGACATCTTGTTTGCTTCCAAATTTTAGCAATTATAGATAAAGCCTCTATAAACATCTGTGTGGTATTCTATGGTATGAGTACTTTGTTTTGTGAGAAACTACTTAACTGTCTTCCAAAGTGGCTGTTTTACGTTCTCACCAGTAATGAATGAGAGTTCATTTTATGTTTTACGTTCTCACCAGTAATGAATGAGAGTTCCTGTTGCTCCACATCCTTATCGTCAGTTTGTGTTGTCAGTGTTTTGGGATTTTGACTATTCTAATTGTTCTGATTTGCAATTTCCTAACACAAAGGATGTTGAGTGTCTTTTCTTTTCTTTTTTTTTTAAAAGATTTTATTTATTTACTTGACAGACAGAGATCACAAGTAGGCAGAGAGGCAGGCAGAGAGAGATGGAGAAGCAGGTTCCCCACTGAGCAGGGATCCTGATGCAGGACTCTATCTCAGGACCCTGGGATCATGACCTGAGCTGAAGGCAGAGGCCTCAATCCACTGAGCCACCCAGGCACCCCTTGAGTGTCTTTTTAAATGCTTATTTGCCATCTGTATATCACCTTTGGTGAGGTGTCTGGTAAAGTCTTTTGCCTGTTTTTAAATTTCATTGACCATTTTCTTATTGTTGAGTCTTAAGAGTTCTTTATGTATTTCAGATATGAATCTGTTATCAGACAAGTCTTTTCAACTATCTTCTCTAGTTTGTAGCTTTTCTTTTCATACTTTTCCAGTCTTTCACAGAGCAGAAGTCTTTAATTTTAATGAACTGTCCTGCATATCAGTTATTTCTTTCATGCCTAGAAGTGTTATTTTTTAATCTAAAAAGTGGTGTTTTATCTAAAAAATTTTGATGTTTTATCTAAAAATTATCACCATACCCAAGGTCATCTAGGTTTTCTCCTGTGTTAACTTTCCAGAGTTTTACAGGTTTGCATTTTGCATTTAGGTCTATGATCCATTTTGAGTTCATGAAGGGTATAAGGACTGTGTGTAGATTTTTTAATTTTATTTTATGTTATTTATTTATTTTTTAAGTAGCTCTCCAGATGTTCCAGCACTGTTTCTTGAAAAGACCATCTTTGCTCCATTATATTACCTTTGTTCCTTTGTCAAAGGTCAACATACTATATATTGGTCTATTGACTCTTTATTCTGCCCCTTTGCTCTCTCTGTCCTTTCTTCCCCCAGAGCCACACTGTCTTCGTTGCTTTGGCTTTACAATACATCTTGAAGTCCAGTAGTGTTAGTCATCCAACTTTGTTCTTCTCCTTCAATAGTCAGTTGGTATTCTAGGTCTTTTGTTTCTCCATGTGTGAACTTTAGAATCCGTTTTTCAGTATCTACAAAATAGCTCGCTGAGATCTTGATCAGGATTTCTTCAACTCTATAGATCAAGTTGGAAGAACTGACAAATTAACAGCATTGGCTCTTCCTAGCCTTGAACATGCAGTAACTCTCTCTTTAGTTCCTCTTCATTTTATTCACCTATAGACTTTTAAAAATAATTTTCTTGTGTAGATCTTGCACTTCTCTGGTAAATGTATACCTAACTTTCATTTTGAGGTGTTATTATAAATGATACTGTGTTTTTTACTTCCAAATTCCACTTGTTCATTGCTGGAAAACTGGAAAGCAACTGATTTTTTTTGTGTTAACCTTGAATCCTACAGTCCTATTATAGTCAGTTATTAGTTTAGGAGTTAAATTATTATTTTAGTTTTTTATATAGACAGTCATGTCATCTGCAAACAAAAACAATTTTATTTCTTCCTTCCGAATCTGTATATGTTTTAATTTCCTTTCCTTTACTTACTGTATTAGCTAAGACTTCCAGTGGAATGTTGAAAGGCATGATTGGAGGGAACATCTTTGCCTTGTTCTTTGTCTTATTGGGGAAGCTTCTTGTTTCTTCTAAGGATGCCCTTTTTTTTTTTTTAAGATTTTATTTATTTATTTGACAGAGAGAGACCACAAGTAGGCAGAGAGGCAGGCAGAGAGAGAGAGAGAGAGAGAGGAGGAAGGAGGCTCCCTGCTGAGCAGAGAGCCCAATGCGGGACTCGATCCCAGGACCTTGAGATCATGACCTGAGCCAAAGGCAGTGGCTTAACCCACTGAGCCACCCAGGTGCCCTAAGGATGCCTTTTTTAAGCTTACTGTTTCAAATATTTTCTTTGTGCAGAATTTAAGTGTTTTACATGCATCACTTATTTCAGCGCTCCATCCTGATTACTGTCTACTGAACTTGATTAACAAGAAAATTTGCAAGTGAAAGTATTTCATTACTAAGTGTTGGACAACAGCAGAAATAAATTTTTAAAAATTTTGGGACTCAGTAAATCCAAACATCACTATAGAAATGAAAATTAAAATTACCCCATTGAATATTTAAGAACTTAAAAATATTTTCACTTGCTAATGTCCTCTACATTTATAGAAATAAGATACATGTTGGTAAATGTAATACTGAACCGTATTAGAAAAAAAATATACTGATTTTCTTTATCAATAGTTGTATTTACTGGTCATATTTTTAATGCTTAAAATGTTGCCAGTGCTTGATAACTGTATATGTTTCCCTATAAATAACCTAAAACTTTAAATTCAGACTCTTTTTAAAATGCTTAGAAACAAGATGGGATCGGGAGGGAGACAAACCATAAGTGACTCTTAATCTTATGGACATTGGGGAGGGTATGTGCTTTGGTGAGTGCTGTGAAGTGTGTAAACCTGGTGATTCACAGACCTGTACCCCTGGGGATAAAAATACATGTTTATAAAAAAAATTTTTTTTTTAAATTAAAAAAATAAAATGAAGTCTTAAAAAAAAAAATGCTTAGTAAAGGGGCACCTGGATGGCTCAGTGGGTTAAAGTCTCTGCCTTCGGGCCCAGGTCATGATCTCAGGATCCTGGGATAGAGCCCCACATGGGCTCTCTGCTCAGCAGGGAGCCCGCTTCCCCCTCTCTCTGCTCTCCTCTCTGCCTAGTTGTGATCTCTATCTGTCAAATAAACAAAGAAAATCTTGAAAAAAAAATGCTTAGTAAAATAATATGTACAATTTTTTTTTCTAATATCCAGAATGAGTCCCTCGGGCTTTTAAATCTTCTATTGATATTACCAATTAGCACTGGGTAAGTTAAAAATAGATACATGACTGAAAGGCAGAAAATACATCATATAATTGAAACTTTTAATGGGACATCTAGAATAATTTAGAATTATTCATTTGTCCTTTTAAAATTCTGGGATAAGGATGGGGTAAGGTAAAAAACTTTATCTTAGGTTGCAGAATTTCACAATATTTATACTTGAAGAAGAGCAATGTCTGTTGCAAACCTGTTTTTTTTTCGCCATAAACAAACTTCAAAAACATGGCAGGCAAACGACTATCTTGAGAGATGAAAAGTGACGATGTATTTAACCCCTTGCATCATATTTTTAGGCAGGCAGAAATCTGCATCTGGAATGAGTAAAATGTGAAGACATATGCAGAACTGTCATCATTTTGTCAAGGTATTACAAGATGTGACTTACGTACTTCACGATAAGTAAAAGTATAATTCCATTAATAACTGGATACCCAAAATAACACTATATTTTTATATTCTTATGAGTTTTCTGTTTATTTTTTAAAAGCCTCATCAAAAACTTTGGGGAAATTTTAGGAACATGAACTATGAAATTAAGAGTGCTGCGTTTTGGTTTGGTTGTTGAATAGAACCATGGGAATCTTACGCCGTGTAATCTTCCCTTTAATAGCCATGAAGAGGTGGATAACTCATTGCTTTCCCCTTTCTTCTGTCTGCATTGCCAGAAAATGGAGAGCTCATTTCTTGTTTATTTGCAACAACCATTTGTAGTCTAGTCTTTCTAGTGTAATATTTCCACCTCCTTTTTTGAGGGAATTTACCCCATGAAAAAGGGGACTTCCTAACAGGGGATGCATTGTATGTAGTTATGCAAACATACTAAATAAAGGAAAACAGCAGAAAGAATTATGCTATTTGCAAGTAGTGTCTACAGCCTTGACAATATATCACTTGAAAGCTCAGAACTTGGCATTTGGGTTAGCATTCATTGTTTCTCTGCATTCCTTGGTTGTAAGAGCAAGGTAAAAAGAGGCAAATAACTTGCCCAAGTTCACTCAGCGGATGAGCAATGTGGATCTCCCCACTTCCCATTGCTTTGACATCTGTTGCCTTTGCTGTGCTTTGCATTTAGACCATCAACAAACAACATGATTTTATCATTGATATAATATACCTTATAAATTTGCTCCAGAATTTAGTGGAATACATGAGGTGGCCAATTATCAGTAGCATCAATGATAGCTATACAAAATGTCTTTCGGACCTTCCAGCAGAATCATGGTATTTAAGAAAATGGAACATCTGAATTATTTTTTATTTTTCTCTGGAGACTACTTGTATCTTTAGAAGTGAGCATTTTCAATGGACACGTTTTAGGAAGCACTATTTTTTTTTTTTTAATTTTTTATTTTTTATAAACATATATTTTTATCCCCAGGGGTACAGGTCTGTGAATCACCAGGTTTACACACTTCACAGCACTATTTTGATTGTCTTCGTTTTGTATATTCTACTTTAAAACTAACTCCGTCAAACTGGGAATAAATAGTAAAGACAATTTCCACATGTTTTCATTTAATTGCCTTTTTAAAGAATCTTCATGTTTTTAAAGAAATCTCTACACCCAGTGTGGGACTTGAACTCACAACCCTGAGATCAAGAGTCATATGTTCCACAACTGAGTCATCCAGGAGCCCTTAATTTAATTGCTTTTTAAAGAGCACAAGTGGGACACCTGGGTGACTCAGTTGGTTAAGCAACTGCCTTTGGCTCAGGTCATGATTCCGGGGTCTGGGGATCAAGACCCATATCAGGGTCGCCCTGCTCTTCAGGGGGCCTGTTTCTCCCTTTTTCTCTGCCTGCCATCACCCCCCACCCCGTTTGTGCTCTCTCTTTGTGTCAAATAAATAAATACAATATTTAAAAGAAATAATAATTTAAAAAAAGGAGCACAAGGGAAGAATAAATAGCCAAATAAATGTTTCAAGCTATGTGTAATAACCAGAAGTAATCACGTCATTAAATATATGCAGGCAAACAGTAAATACAAAGGAAGACTTTGTCCCATTTATAGAAGAGAATCAGGTGAATGTGGATTTGAACCTATCTCAGTTCAATGATCAGTTAACCCACTACCCCTCTTCTGTTACCCCAAGTCATTCTCAACTTTACCACTGGACTGGATGCATAATATGATTTCAGTTACGTTATGCTATATAATCTACCCACTGAGGTCTACAAAAAAGACTTCCCATGAGATGTTCCCTTGGTGGGTGATGGAGAAAGCAGATATGGCCAAATGTAAGCTGTCAACCTGGGTGAAGGCTCTTTAAATTTGCTATAGGTTTGACATTTTTCAAAGTCAGAAATCTAGATGGAGCAGGGGAGAACGCAGAAAGCTGAAGCTATTTCCAGGATGTTAACTGGCGTTAGAATTTAACCTGTAAATGCAGTGAGGACAATAGCATGATTTAAGGTCATGAAGGGAACATCTGTACACTAGTATTTATGAGGAGAAAGTTTATGTGTAGCTATTCTAGATGAATCCTCTTGTCTAAAAGACGGAGAGGTAATGATTGAGCTGCTCAGACACAGCCTTCCTGCCTAGAGTGATCTGAGCTATTCATTCCTTCTCTTTCTCGTTATAGCGCAGTGCATTTTTGCTACAAATGCTTCTGTCACCACAGAATAATGGACTCATGGTCTTTGTAGCCTAACAATTTGACTTTGAAAGGTCATCAGCTTACATTTTTCTTTGAGTATATTTTAGGGAGACTTTGAACGTAATTCTTCAATGTAAAGAATAGAAAAATTCAGTGTGGCACACATGTATCTAGATAAATAAAAATTGATACAGATTCTCCTTTGTAGTAATTTAAACTCAGATTTTAACATTGTCTATTATAGTTCAAATAAAGCCATCCATTGTGAAGCAGTATTAAGAAATATAGCATCTTCTACATGTTTTAAGACACACCCAAATTAACTTGCAAACTTTTTTAAATAATTTTTTCATTGGTATTAGAAATAACAATTTTCTGTGTTTTCCATGTGAGTTCTCCATGATTCATAAATTAAGCAGTTCATCAATTGGGTTAATGTTCTTTTTATCATCCAAAGAAGACCTACTTTGAAATAAGTCTAAACAATTGTTAGCAGAGATTTTTAATGGAGAGAATATTCCATGTTCATTTACTTTATTTTGGCTCCTCGAATATTTCTCCATAAAAGAATTATTCTCTCATGCTCCTTGCCATTTGAACTCACTTGCCATTTTCACATGGTTAAAAAACTGGCTCGTTGGTTCTTATTCTTTTGCTTTCCCTATCTCCTAAAGTTCAAAATGTACTGTTTCACGTTCAAGTGCTTTTTTTTTTTTTTTAAAGATTTTAGTGACAGATAGAGATCACAAGTAGGCAGAGAGATAGGCAGAGAGAGAGAGAGGAGGAAGCAGGCTCCCTGCTGAGCAGAGAGCCTGATGTCGGGCTCCATCCCAGGACCCTGGGATCATGACCATGAGCCAAAGGCAGAGACTTTAACCCACTGAGCCTCCCAGGTGTCCCCAAATACCAAATGTTTTAACTCTAAATGTGCCCAATTATTGCTGGGAAAATAAACTATTTTTTTTAAATTCCTACAATGTATTAATATTCTGGCATCCAAGAAGTGCATACAAGTATTATAAGTTGAAATCAGGGATATTCGGGGAATGGATATGTTTTTCAGTCTTCAAGTACTCTTGTTCATAAGAGCAAGGCAAGGGCATAATTCCAGTCAAATCAATAACTAAAACAACATCCTGACCAGGTTCTTCTGGTTCTTCAGGGCTTTCACAGCATTCATCTCCTTTGAGTAGACCTAATATTGACCCTCTTTTAGGAACACTTTCATGTATTTGCAGAGGCATTCAAAAGGCAGCTTCAACCCAAAGCATTTGTACATACATGGCATACTGTTAGTGCAATCTTATGAAGGCTTTCAAATGCATCCTAATAAAACTCCTGTCTCTTTCTAGTTACGTAATTATAGAGCACAGAAAAGACAGAGATTTGACCCGAGAAGAACTTGAAGGAATCAAGGTTGGCAGTAAGAGTGCAAAAATAGACATGCAGGAAATCCTTTAGAATGTATTTTATTATTCAGATTTGTATTAAAAATAATTGGATTAGGTGTTCCTCCCACATTGCTGTAGTACCATCCAGAGCAGCAAACCTAGACTTCACCTATCAAAGACTAAAGATCCTCCTTTGTAGTCATTCCATAGAATTTTGAAGCTCACCAGTGATCAACAGATGGTCATTGCTGATATAAGTGCTGCCCAATGTCTGCTTCCCTTGGGACACACACACAATTTTTCTGGCCCTTAAGCCTTTGGATTTAAGGCTCCAAGGAAGCCATGGGTGTCTTTGTGAAGACACTGACTCTGAGTGATACAAGACAGTGGATCTTTGTCATGCACCTGGAAGGCATCTTCAGAATTATTCACTGAAAATCTGTGCTCCACATAATTCCCTGAAATTCTCAAGTGTTGACATGGAATGACAGCTCCCCATAGGTAGAATGCCTATGCACTCTGCGTTTTGTGGTTCTTCACTAAATGAAGCAATTTCTGATATTGAAATAATATACCACATGAATTAGGCTGAGTTGTCAGAGGATTTCAGCATTGCATTAATTTTACAGAAAGATAGTGAAATTTCATTGCACACCTGGACATACAGGTTTACTATATGTTTTATACATGGAAGAGATATATTGTTTTGCTCATAGTACTGGTACTACAGTGTGTCACTGAAGGTTTTTGGTCAAAAATGGGAATGTGCTCTCATTCCTTGAACATGGGCAGAAGTGTTGCTGCTGCGACAACGCTTGGAATAAGATGTTTGACTTGCACGCCATGTCATGAAAGATATTACAGCATCCATCTTGCTTTCTTAAATTGTTGCAGTTAGGGAAGCAGGTGCCCTGTCATGAAGAGTTCGAAGCCACCCTATGGAGGGAGCCGGCCATGTGGACAGGGGCTGATGCCCTCAACCCCCAGCCTGTACCAATCTGCTAAACTTTTGAAAAACCTCCTGGGAAGCTAATGCCTCATCCCCACTCAAACTCTTTTTTTTTTTTTTCTTTAAGATTTTGTTTATTTGTTTGTCAGAGACACACGCAGAGAGAGAGAACACAAGCAGGGGGAGTGGCAGCAGAAGGAGAAGCAGGTTCCACACTGAGCAAGGAGCCCTGTGTGGGACTCAATCCCAGGACCCTGGAATCGTGACCAGGGCCAAAGGCAGACACTTAACTGACTGAGCTACCCAGGTGTCCCCCAACCCAAACTCTTAATGGATCCTCCAGATTTAGCCAACCCACGACTAGAACTGCATGAAAGACCTTAAAGTAGACTTTCCCAGTCACACCTTCCCAAGTTCCTGTCCAACAGAAATGGCATGAGGAAGAGCCACCATGTTTTCAGGTGATGACTTTATGGTGACAGATAGCAGGCATTAATTTTGGTTGGGCATACATGTTCTTTATATGTTCCTTTGTGCATTTGGGGAAATGAGTCTTCTGGCTGCTGAAAATCAGGAGGGAGATACATTCTGGACAGAGACCTTTCAAATTTGAACACACTTCCAAGAAATACATGGCCTTGCAGATGCTGAGCTTGATATAAGAAAAAGAAACTCAGTGTGTCTACACATTGCCCTACAAAGAGTTCATACATTATCAATTTAAGTCCCTCTGGAAAGGTGATGGAAGCTTACAGAAGAAGAAAAAATGGTGGTCTGGCAAAAAATTGGAGCTCCTCAGACCTGGCAGAATCCTTATTTGAGTAGAAAATGTTACTCCCCCTGCAGGTGTCTGAGCCCAGGGAGGCTCTGCCTTAGAAATGTGTAGCACATAACATCAGGAAATAATGGTGTTCATTAGTTTTTCTAATAACAAAAACTCTATAATATATGTGCCTAGTACCTAACTGGCATCCAAAACATAACAGTGGAAGGGCTGACTACATTTCAAAACATATGTAATGAAGTTTTGAAGCAAAATCATTCCAATACCTTGGCTTAACTTTTAGAGGGTAAATTATAAACAACATCTTATTCCATAGCCATGACTGTTATCTGAGCAGAGATTGGCAATGATATATTCTGGGTGGGTTTTTTGTTGTGGTGGTGGTTTTTTTTTTTTTTTTTTTTTTTTTTTTTTTTTTTTTTTTGTTTTGTTTTGTTTTGTTTCTTGTTTTTTTTAAGATTTGCTTATTTATTTATTTATTTATTTATTTGACAGACAGAGATCACAAGTAGGCAGAGAGGCAGGCAGAGAGAGGGGGAAAGCAGGCTCCCCGCCAAGCAGAGAGGCCAATGTGGGGCTCGATCCCAGGATCCTGGGACCATGACCTGAGCTGAAGGCAGAGGCTTTAACCCACTGAGACACCCAGGTGCCCTGGTAATGACACATTCTTAATGGTGACCTGAAGTTCATGCAGAATTATCTAAAAGGGCTTATGCTATTTAGTTTTACTGTTTGGAGAATAGGGTATCTCTCTTATATATGTCTGCTTGCTGTTAGTGGATTATTTGATCAAAAACCTTTCATTCTGTAGTGATTGCAAATGCGAGTCAGTATTGTCAAAAAATTTTAATAGCAAAAACCAGGATAATAGCTTTACACAGTGCAGGTCAAACAGCCCAGCAATTTGTCACAGCAACCTCACGTGTATTCTGTGGTTGAAAAACTGGAGTGCTGTTGATCGACGTGTCTTGCTGTTTGATGTGAAGACCATGGTGGCTGCTTTCCAGCAGTTTCAGCACTGCTTTTTGTAGTCTCATAATTGGCCTTCACAGGTGTGCTAGAAGATAACTTTTAGAAAAGTTAAGAGTTGTACATTACACGTATTGTTTGGAGACGCTCACTCCCATTCTACATGGAGCGAATCAAATGGGATCAGCTCATTCTAAGAAAGTATGTGTAGTTCTTCTCACCTGGTTATTTTTCCTTTTCCAGTTATTTTTGCCAACATTCATGAGACTTTAAATCTGGGACCTTCCATGAGATCTGACAGTTCAATGGCAGTGGTGGGAACGTAGGGTCAGAGACACAGAAAAATGAGCCTGTGTACTTGTCCAAATTGCCCTTTCTTTTTTTTTTTTTTAATTTTTTCAATTTATTTATTTTCAGAAAAACAGTATTCATTATTTTTTCACCACACCCAGTGCTCCATGCAATCCGTGCCCTCTATAATACCCACCACCTGGTACCCCAATATCCCACACCCCCACCACTTCAAACCCCTCAGATTGTTTTTCAGAGTCCATAGTCTCTCGTGATTCACCTCCCCTTCCAATTTACCCCAACTCCCTTCTCCTCTCTATCACCCCTTGTCCTCCATGATATTTGTTATGCTCCACAAATAAGTGAAACCATATGATAATTGACTCTCTCTGCTTGACTTATTTCACTCAGCATAATCTCTTCCAGTCCAGTCCATGTTGCTACAAAAGTTGGGTATTCTTCCTTTCTGATGGAGGCATAATACTCCATAGTGTATATGGACCACATCTTCCTTATCCATTCGTCCATTGAAGGGGATCTTGGTTCTTTCCATAGTTTGGCGACCGTGGCCATTGCTGCTATAAACATTGGGGTACAGATGGCCCTTCTTTTCATGACATCTGTATCTTTGGGGTAAATACCCAGGAGTGCAATTGCAGGGTCATAGGGAAGTTCTATTTTTAATTTCTTGAGGAATCTCCACACTGTTCTCCAAAGAGCCTGCACCAATTTGCATTCCCACCAACAGTGTAAGAGGGTTCCCCTTTCTCCACATCCTCTCCAACACATGTTGTTTCCTGTTTTGTTAATTTTGGCCATTCTAACTGGAGTAAGGTGATATCTCAATCTGGTTTTAATTTGAATCTCCCTGAGGGCTAATGATGATGAACATTTTTTCATGTGTCTGATAGGCATTTGTATGTCTTGATTGGAGAAGTGTCTGTTCATATCTTCTACCCATTGTTTGATATGTTTGCCTGTTTCATGTGTGTTGAGTTTGAGGAGTTCATTATAGATCTTGGATATCAACCTTTTGTGTGTACTGTCATTTGCAAATATCTTCTCCCATTCCATGGGTTGCCTCTTTGTTTTTTTGACTGTTTCCTTTGCTGTGCAGAAGCTTTTGATTTTGATGAAGTCCCAAAAGTTTATTTTCGCTTTTGTTTCCTTTGCCTTTGGAGACATATCTTGAAAGAAGTTGCTGTGGCTGATATCGAAGAGATTACTGCCTATGTTCTCCTCTAGGATTCTGATGGATTCCTGTTTCACGTTGAGGTCTTTTACCCATTTTGAGTTTATCTTTGTGTATGGTGTAAGAGAATGGTCGAGTTTCATTCTTCTACACATAGCTGTCCAGTTTTCCCAGTACCATTTATTGAAGAAACTGTCTTTTTTCCACTGTATATTTTTTCCTGTTTTGTCAAAGATTAATTGACCATAGAGTTGAGGGTCCATATCTGGGCTCTTTACTCTGTTCCACTGGTCTATGTATCTGTTTTTATGCCAGTACCATGCTGTCTTGGTGATCACAGTTTTGTAATAAAGCTTGAAATCAGGTAACGTGATGCCCCCAGCTTTATTTTTGTTTTTCAACATTTCCTTAGCAATTCGGGGTCTCTTCTGATTCCATACAAATTTTAGGATTATTTGCTCCAGCTCTTTGAAGAATAACGGTGGAATTTTGATCAGAATGACATTAAAAGTATATCTTGCTCTAGGCAGTATAGACATTTTAACAATGTTTATTCTTCCAATCCAAGAGCATGGAATGGTCTTCCATCTTTTTGTGTCTTCTTCAATTTCTTTCATGAGTGTTCTGTAGTTCCTCGAGTACAGATCCTTTACCTCTTTGGTTAGGTTTATTCCCAGGTATCTTATGGCTCTTGGTGCTATCGTAAATGGAATCGATTCTCTAATTTCCCTTTCTGTATTTTCATTGATAGTGTATAAGAAAGCCACTGATTTCTGCACATTGACTTTGTATCCTGCCACGTTGCTGAATTGCTGTATGAGTTCTAGTAGTTTGGGGGTGGAGTCTTTTGGGTTTTCCATATAAAGAATCATGTCATCTGCGAAGAGAGAGAGTTTGACTTCTTCATTACCAATTTGGATACCTTTTATTTCTTTTTGTTGTCTGATTGCTGTTGCTAGGACTTCTAATACTATGTTGAACGAGTGGTGAAAGTGGGCATCCTTGTCTTGTTCCTGATCTCAACAGGAAGGCTGCAAGCTTTTTCCCATTGAGGATGATATTTGCTGTGGGTCTTTCATAGATAGATTTGATGAGGTTCAGGAATGTTCCCTCTATCCCTATACTTTGAAGTGTTTTAATCAGGAATGGATGCTGGATTTTGTGAAATGCTTTTTCTGCATCAATTGAGAGGACCATGTGGTTCTTCTCTCTTCTCATATTAATTTGTTGTATCACATTGATTGATTTGTGAATGTTGAGCCATCCTTGTAGCCCAGGGATGAATCCTACCTGATCATGGTGGATAATCTTTTTAATGTGCTGTTGGATCCTGTTGGCTAGGATTTTGTTGAGAATCTTAGCATCCATATTCATCAGTGATATTGGTCTAAAATTCTCCTTTTTGGTAGGGTCTTTGCCTGATTTGGGGATCAGGGTAATGCTGGCTTCATAGAAAGAGTCTGGAAGTTTTCCTTCTGCTTCAATTTTTTGAAACAGCTTCAGGAGAATAGGTGTTATTTCTTCTTTGAAGGTTTGGTAGAATTCCCCAGGGAATCCATCAGGTCCTGGGCTCTTGTTTTTTGAGAGGTTTTTGATCACTGCTTCAATCTCGTTATTAGATATCAGTCTATTCAGGTTGTCGATTTCTTTCTAGTTCAATTTTGGTAGTTTATAGTTTTCCAGGAATGCATCCATTTCATCTAGGTTGCTAAGCTTATTGGCATATAACTGTTGATAATAACTTCTGATGATTGTTTCTACTTCCTTGGTGTTAGTTGTGATCTTTCCCTTTTCATTCATAATTTTATGAATTTGGGCTTTCTCTCTTTTCTTTTGAATTAGTGTGGCCAATGGTTTATCGATCTTATTGATTCTTTCAAAAGAGCAGCTTCTAGTTTCATTGATACGTTCTACTGTATCTCTGGTTTCTACCTCATTGATCTCAGCTCTAATCTTGATGATTCCCCTTCTTATGTGTGGAGTTGGTTTGATTTGTTGTTGATTCTCCAGTTGTTTAAGGTGTAGAGACAGCTGCTGTGTTCTGGATTTTTCCATTTTTTTGAGGGAGGATTGGATGGCTATGTATTTCTCCCTTAGGTTGCTGTATCCCATAGGTTTTGGACCGAAGTGTCTTCATTCTCCTTGGTTTCCATGAATTGTTTCAGTTCTTCTTTGATCTCCTGGTTGATCCAAGCATTCTTAAGCAAGTTGGTCTTTAGCTTCCAGGTGTTTGAGTTCCTTCTGAACTTTTCCTTGTGATTGAGCATTGAGCATTTCCAGTTTCAAAGCATTGTGATCTGAGAATATGCAGGGAATAGTCTCTGTCTTTTGGTATCGGTTGAGTCCTCATTTGTGACCCAGTATGTGGTCTATTCTGGAGAAGGTTCCGTGTGCACTTGAGAAGAATGAATATTCTGTTGTTTTAGGGTGGAATGTTCTGTATATATCTATGAGGTCCATCTGGTCCAATGTGTCATTCAATGCTCTTGTTTCTTTATTGATTTTCTGCTTCGATGATCTGTCTATTTCTGAGAGAGGCATGTTAAGATCGCCTACGATTAGTGTATGCATATCAATATGACTCTTTATCTTGATTAACAGTTTTCTTAAGTACCAAATCGCCCTTTCTGGAAAGCTTTCCCTTCACCTCTGCATTTCACTGTCATCCTCAGGATCCTGCCCAGATGTCACACCCCAACCCCTGAAAGTCCTGTCCTAACTATCCACCAGAAGCCATCCCATCCATCCCTCACTGCTTAATTGCCTCCTTCCCATTTATTTCCTTCCTAGACAGTGTCACAGTGTGAGTCCCTGTTGATATATTTGTTTACTTGGGTATTGTCTGCCTTCCCTACTAATACGTCATTCTCTGTGCATTTTATTTACTGATCTCTCCATAGCTCCTGGTACACAGTAGGTACTCATTAAATATTTAGTGAATTAATGAATGATTAGCTTTTATCTGAGTCTGTTGTTTCATCAACTGGTCATCTTACAATACTCCCTAATAAGTCAAGCACTTTTTTTGGTTTATCCTCTTCCTTCTCACTAAGGGAAGGTAGAGCATAGAGAGAATTCTTGAATCATAGAATCTTAAAGACCGAAGTAGCCTTTTTCACCTTGCGAGTTCTGCTCTGTCATTTAATAGTTAAGGGTACAGATCTTAGAGGTTAGGGATAATGCCCAGGTTAGCATAACATTAGTGACATATGTCCAAGCTAGGCGTCCAGCTCATACGCCACTACTCTAGATGCTAGCACTGCAACAGGAAATTAATTTCTCAGCAGTGATGTTTTGCAAATGAAAATATAATTTAAAAATTACAGATAAGCTGATGAATGTAGATAGTCGGAGTGACAGATGTGGTTTAAGACAAAAATAGCATCTGAATCCTTTGTCCCCCATATGGGAAAATGTTTTTTTAATTCCCATCTGATGTCTCTCTGCTATTATCATATTGTAATTCGGAAATCCTGATTTCACTTTATTTTCTTGATCAGAATAGAGCCAGGAACATAAATGGTGCCATCGAGTCCTCCAGTGACAATTAGCAAGAAACTATTGGGTGTTTTGGTAGAACAGTATGTCCAGAGGGACGTAAAGTATAGCTTGGAGGACAGAAGGTAAGACGGAGAGAAATTGGAAGAAGCAGTGTGGTAGTGTCAACTCAAACATTTTTGTTTGGATTTTTTGTGACTCTGTGTCACACCTTTTCTGTCAAATCAATGAAGTCCTTTAGAAAAGTAAGATCTATAAGGTGGAACTGAGAACTGAGAACCAAGTGTGTGAGTTCTAGAGGCCCGATAAAATTTAAAGTCACATTTCTCAGCTTTTAAGTACTAAGCACACTCAAAACCTTTCTAACAGTTGTGAAAACCCAAAAGCCCCACCCAATTTATAATTCCAGATTCCTACTGACTTAAAGAATATGTATGTACCAGTTTCTCATAATATTGTTTGTTTTTTTACCCCCCAAAACAGGCCTTCTGCAAATTTTACTGACAGCCTATATTTTTATCTCTTCACGAAGACAGTTCCTTCTCATTGTTCTTTCCAGCAATCTGGCATTTGATTTAAGTAACTTATTCTCCAGTGTGTAGTACTTGAGGTAACTACCCAGGGAAATTGCTCTCTATCTCTTTGGTGTTTTCTTGAAACCATGGATGGAACATTCAGTTATTTGTTGCCAAGCCCATCTGCAGTTTTGGCGCATGGCATACCTGGCTAAAAGGTGATAAATGTAATTAAGAAAAGTGTTACCATAAGGGATTTTCAGTTAAATATAATCAATGAATGCCACAGACCGAATTCATACCCTGAGCATGAGAATCAGGTTTCTTTTCCATTTTTATTTAATTTTTTAAGATTTTATTTTATTTTTTATTAACGTATAATGTATTATTTGCCCCAGGGGTACAGGTCTGTGAATCATCAGGCTTACACACTTCATAGCACTCACCATAGCACATACTCTTGCCAGTGTCCATCCCCAGCCACCCTTTCCTGACACACCCCCCCAACAACCCTCAGTTTGTTTTGTGAGATTAAGAGTCTCTTATGGTTTGTCTCCCTCTCTGGTTTCACTAAGATTTTATTTTTAAGTAATTTCTACACCCAATATGGGGCTCAAACTCACCACCCCGAGATCAAGAGTTACATGCTCCACCGAATGAGCCACCCAGGTGCCCCTCCCTTCCATTTGTGAATTGTAATCAGGCTGAACCATGTCTTACCTCAGGAATAAAAATAAAGAAAATTAAATGATTAAACAAAAAACTTGAAAGGAGGCGGGACACCTGGGTGCCCCAGTGGGTGAAGCCTCTGCCTTCGGCTCACGTCATGGTTTCAGGGTCCTGGGATCAAGTCCCGCATCAGACTCTCTGCTCAGCAGGGAGCTTGCTTCCTCCTCTCTCTCTGCCTGCCTCTCTGCCTGATTGTAATCTCTCTCTCTCTGTCAAATAAATAAAATATTAAAAAAAAAAAAAACCTTGAAAGGAGGCAACGGTAACATCGAAGTGATTTTTTAAGCTGCAGTTTCTTCATCCTTCTGTGTTAAGCCTGGCTTAGGTCAGAAGGCCTGATCAACAAAGTCTGCTTCCAGATACTACTCTTTGATTTTTCTTAGATCCATCATCTTCTAGAAAAAAAATTTAATTATCCCCTCTTTCAATATTTGGATAAACTAAGATTTTAAAAAATATTTTATATTTATATAATACATATATAAATATATATATATTTGGAATAGAATATAAATTATATATAAATGTTAAATAAATGTATATTTTATATTATACTTATTATAGAATTATATAATATATAATATATTATGTTATATTATTGTAATGATATTTATATAGTGTATATAAATATATATTTGGAATTCAAGCATCCCAGTCTGTTCACATGCACATCTGTTACATAATACTATCCAGAATATACTCTCATGCATTTTGCTTTATTATTCTTGTACAAGTTTTTGTGTTCTAAGATACTCCACCTAATTTTTACTTTCCTAGCCATATGATCCCATGTTGATGTATCTTTTTTTTTTTAAGATTTTATTTATTTATTTCACAGAGACCACAAGTAGGCAGAGAGGCAGGCAGAGAGAGAGGAGGAGGCAGGCTCCCCGTTGAGCAGAGAGCCAGATGCGGGGCTCGATCCTAAGACCCTGGGATCATGACTGGAGCCAAACGCAGAGGCTTACCCCACTGAGCCACCCAGGCACCCCCAATGTTGCTGTATCTTAACTCGATTATCAGCTATTGGACTGTTAAGAAGTTTGGTTTCCTTTACTCCTTCTTTTATAAAACCTTTAAATCACATTTAGTATAAATACATATATACAGATTAGGCTGTTTATTTGGGGTTCACCAAACAGTTCAAGTGAAGTTGAATAATACAAATTATAACATATTCCCAGATTCTTCTCTTTTTTTTTGAGAAAAAGAACAAATTAATTGGCAACATGTGTGTATATACCACTTCAACTTCCCCCATCCACTATCTCATGACATCTTAAATTTTTTGTTGTAATGCCTAAAAGTCGACTTAATTTGTGGCTTTTTAACCTTACTCAGGGTTTTGCATTTCTTCCTCAGGACAATTTTCTCTTTTATCATTATGCAGAATAAAGGGGAATGAGATATGGTTCACAGCATATAGTAGACCCATGGTTCTCCGCCTTGGCTGCATAGTACCATCAACTTGGGGAACTTTTAGAAACCCTGATGCCCACAATACCCCATTTCCACTTAAATCTGAGTCCTCAGGAATGGAACTCAGGCTTCTGTAAATTTTAAAGCTTTTTAAGTGATTCCATTGGGTAACCACATTTGGGAAGCCCTGGGCTAACCTGGTAATGAAGTTGCATCTGGGGATGATGGGGGACTGGGAAGAGAGAAGCAGCAACCTTAGCTCGGGCAGTCAGAATTAGGTAGTGTTTCTTGCCCTGCTTGGATCTAGTCTGCTGAAGCAAACCCTACCTGACCCTGAATCTCCTCTTACTGCCTGCATCCTTTCTTGTCTAGTCTCTCCATACTGGAATGGCCTATGAGACAGGTCTTCCATATATTAGTCCCACCTTACTCTGTGTGACTGGTACCACATCTGACTACTTGCATGCTTTTTTCTTATGCTTTTCCCTGCAGAGCTGTCTTGCTTCCTGAACTTCCAAACCCATCTGAAATTGTTCTCTCAGAGGATACCTGATATTTTATGACATTTTTATATTAATGAAGGGTCACAATAACCCTCTTTCCGCCCAGTAATTTTAGGACATACCTCATTACATACCCAGTAATTTAAGGACATACTGGATTGACCTCTGTGGTGAATATGAATGCTGCTGGCCTGGGAACCAGTACTTGCTAGAGGCCCCCGGCTGCGTTGGCCTTCCCAAAGCTTTAATGAGAAGGACATTTTCTGGTCTCAGCAAACACACTCCTGCTCTTATTCCTTTGCCACAATTAAGTGCAAGTGAAATACAGCAGTTTTTGCTGTATTTAATAAGACCAAGTCCTAGAGTAAGGAAAAAGAGCCCATCTTCATTTATTAGGCTTTTCCTTTTTTTTTTTTATTCTTACTCTTATTTTCTACCAGCTGCAAACCAAGTCTGTCTCATCCATAATGATAATAACCACAATGATGAAAATAACTAACTTTCATCGGTTTCTTTTTACATCTCCACATCCTGAAAATTCTTTTACAAGTTTTATATCTCATTTGCTGCTGTAACAGCCTACGAAATAATTACTATACTTACTCGGATTTTCAGATGAAGAAACCATGGGTGAGATAAAGTTTCTTGGGCAAGGTATCATATCTGATAAATGACAGAGCTAAGAGAATCCAAGCTAGGAGTGATGGGTTCCCAGAGCCTGAGCTATTTATTCCCCATGATCTAGTAAAAACTGGACTTCTTAAAAAATACGCAAGACCTTCAAAACATCTGTTGTCCAGCTCTGTTTATATCCTTTTATTTTCTCACTGTTGTCTTTACCTATCCTTTCCTCAAGCCTTCTGACTTACTGGTTGTCCCCTAACTGTGACCATGGTATGTCTTTCCATGTTGTTCCTTAGCTCAGACATTTTATTCCCTCCTTCAAGGTGAATGCTCATTTAAAATTTTCAAGCCTCAATTCAAATATCAGATGATTTTGTGTGAAAATTTAACTGAGCTCCCAAGTTGTTCATTTGCTCTTTTTCTCCATGTTCTTACAGCATATGGTAAATACCTCAATCATAACATTCTTCACTGACTAGTTAATAATTTTTTATGATTTAATTAACATCTGTAAGACTCAGTTTCCTCATCTACAAAAATAAAGTTAATCAGAGATCCCATGTCAGAGTCTTATGAGGATGATTGGACATAATGAATTTAAGATACTTAACAGCATGTTGTATCATAAGCATTTTAAAAAATATTAACTATTTTTATTACCATCTCATCATAACACAGTTTCTTAAAAATCTGTTTTCTCATTCTATATAGTTACTTTCTTTTTTTTTTTAAGATTTTATTTATTAACAGAGAGAGAGAGAGGGATATCACAAGTAGGCTGAGCAGCAGGAAGAGAGGAAGGGAAGCAGGCTCCCTGCTGAGCAGAGAGCCCGATGCGGGGCTCGATCCCAGGACCCTGAGACCATGACCTGAGCCAAAGGCAGAGGCCCAACTCACTAAGCCACCCAGGTGCCCCTATATAGTTATTTTCTATAAGGATGGGAACAGTGATGGATATCTTGTATTTCCACATTATACAAAGTGCTCAACACGCAGTAGACTTGGGAGCTCTTGCAAGTTACCTAACTCCTCCATCTCTCAATAATGAAGACCCCGTAGGGTTATATAAGGATTAAGAGAGAATGTTAAACTATTAGCATGGAAATCCCTTAATAAATGTCAGCAACTATCAGTATGTAATAAGTCTGAATAAGTGGAGGATGAATTTAGGAAGGAGTAAAACTCTTTCATGTTGCTGGTTTCTATTTATTATATACTGAGTTGATGGCAAATCACAGCTGTCCATGTCAGCTGCCTCCTAGATAGACCTCTCTGTGTGATGGGATATGACGAGTCTTGAGACTTTGTCTTATTAATATGCAACAGGACTTACTCATGCTGTCATTCAGGGAGTATTTTATTGATCAATGAGAGACCTGGTAAGTCTTGCTTCATGAATGTCTCTTCTGACATAAGATAAGCACTTTCCATGGATCCTTTCTATTCTGCATGGGGCTTCATCTGTTTGAAGGTGTAGGATATAATGGTGACAGAGGAAATAAAGTGCCCTTCTGTAAATTGTAGCAATCCATCTACAGTAAATGCCAAAATATGACTTGAATAGGTACCTGGCAATTTTTGTTACAAGTAGAACCTAAAGATCCTGCGCCAGCAGAGGTTAGAGAGGGAAATAAAAAGACATTAATTTAGTTTGGGATGGAGAAAACCATATCAAAATCTTTTTTTCCGGAATACCTCCCCAAAACAGTATGGAGATTTCTTTTCTTATTGAGTTGTTTTTTTTTTTTTCTTTCTTTCTTTTAAAGATTGTATTTATTTATTTGACAGAGAGAGAGAGTGAGAGAGGGAACATAGGCAGGGGGAGTGGGAGAAGGAGAAGCAGGCTTTCTGCTGAGCTGGGAGTCATATGCAGGGCTCCATGTGGGGCTCGATGTGGGGCTTGATGTGGGTCTCGGTCCCAGGACCCAGGGATCATGATCTGAGCCGAAGGCAGACACTTACCGTCTGAGCCACCCAGGCGCCCCTTCTTATTCAGTCTTAAAAGAGCAATCTTTACTTAATGGATCCCCCTTCCAACCTTCCATTTACTTCTGAACACAATGATGTCTTTTTGAACAATTGTTTTGGCAATGATTGCCTTTAAAGAAAGAAAATACGATTAAAAAATTGCACTGAAGAAATACTTGCAAGTCTTGCTTTGTTTGCAGAGAATATTCCGTGTCATAGAATACAGCATACTTCAGTTTAGTGATTATCAGCTGCTTTGATGTGGTAGTCGGAGAAGTGAATACATGAATTGCTAATTTCAGATGTCTTTCATTTTTAAATTTAAATAGCTAATACATTATGAGATGTCTTGTTAATTACCTGTTGCTTTACTTGATTAATTATGCATTCTCCCATTTCTGTCCCTGTATCATTCATCTTTACATCAACCCAACCGTCATTCATCTTCAGAGACTACCTTTTACAGGTAACTTCAGGTGCTGGTCTCACCCCTGTTTTTCTAATAGTAACACTTTTAATTGATGAACAAATTCTTTTCTTAAACCTTCTCTCCAATGCTAGCAAGCTCTCATGTCTCTCATTATTTTTGATAATAAACTTCTCCAAAAATAGATTAAATTAAATTGTACAATTGAATTAGCTACTAATTTCCCAATTTCTCAATTTCAAATTTCGATCCCAATAAATGAGCTAAAACTAATATAACATTTTTATCTATATTGATTGATCCAGTAAAATTTATGTTGACATTAAAACAGTGAACAGCTCTAAATAGTGTGCTTGTAAAAATTAATAATTAAAGATTTTAAGAAAATTGGACTTTTGGAGTGTGACCCATACTCAAGAAAAATAAAAAAGAAGAAGCATTTGATAGAAAGTATCAATCTGAAGGTCCAGGTGTGAAATTTAACATACAGAGACTTCAGTGCAGCTATGATAAGTATGTTCAAAGAACTAAAGGATTCTATGCTTTAAAGAATTGAAAGGAAGTATGTGAATGACATATCACCAGATAGAGAATATCAACAAAGAAGAAGAAGAAGAAGAAAAAAAAAATATATATATATATATATAAGGTTTACTAGAGGGAACTCAAAAGTAGACTTGAGATAGTAGTAAGCAATGAACTTGAAGATTTATGAATGGGAATAATTCATGAAAAACAGGAAAAATGAAGGGCAATGAACAGAGCATCAGGGCCTGTGGTAGAGCATCAAGTGTACCAACATAGAGGAGTTCCAGAAGAAGGCAGAAAAAAACAAAAACTATTTGCAAAACTAATGGTCAAACTTTCCAAATTTTATGAAAAATATTAATCTACATATCTAGGAATCACAACAAACTTCAGGGGCGCCTGAGCGGCTCAGTGGATTAAAGCCTCTGCCTTCGTTCGGCTCAGGTCATGATCCCAGGGTCCTGGGATCCAGCCCCGCATGGGGCTCTCTGCTCAGTGGGGAGCCTGCTTCCCTTCCTCTCTCTCTGCCTACTTGTGATCTCTGTCTGTCAAATAAATAAATAAAATCTTAAAAAACAAAAAACTTCAAGTCAAATAAATGCAAAGAGATCCATGCTTGGACACATCATGGTCAAATTTTTGAAAGACAAAACAAAGATAAAATTCTTAAAACAGACTAACAGAAAGACAAAGACATTTAATAGAGACAAAGATGTTTATAATGCTAAAAGTATCTATCAGGAAGATAAAGAATTTCAAAACATATAGACACCTAACAACAGAGCTCCAAAATATTGGAAGCAAAACCTGACAAAATTGAAATGAATAGGAACAATTCAACAAGAATAGTTTTTGACTTCTACCCTTAACAATTGATAGAATAATGTGACAGAACCAGCAAGGATATAAAGACTTGAACAACACTATCAACTAACTTGAAATAAAAGAAATCTGTGGAGCACTCCATCCAAACACTAAAATATATATTATTTTCAAATGCAGATGGAGCATTTTCAAGATATATTAAATGCTAGGCCCATACAACAAGATTCAATAAACTTAGAAATGTTCAAGTCACATAAACCATGTTCTCTCACCATGACGAAATTAAATTAGAAATCAATAAGAAAAAAAATTGAGGAAATCCCTAAGTATTAAACATGGAACAGAATACTTCTAAAACAACCTATGTGTCACAGAAGAAATCACATGGGAAATTTCTAAATATTTTGAATGAATGAAAAAGAAAATATAACATACCTAAATTTGTGAGATACAGCTAACACAATGCTACAGTAAATTTGTATCTTCAAGTTCCCACAATATAATAAAGGGAAATTTTAAATTAATAATCTAAGCTTCATTATAAAATACTGGAAAAAAGGAACAATGAAAAATGAAAATATGGAAGCAAATAATAAAGATTGCAGTGGAAATCAATGAAATGGAAAACAGGAAAACAGGAGAGAAAACTAATAAAAAAATAGAGAAAATATGTAAAACCAAAGGTTTGATCTTTGAAAAGGTCAGCACAATGGACAAACTTTAGATCGATTGACCCTCTCCCCCACAAAAAAAAAAAAAAAAAAGAGAGAGAGAGAGAGAGAGAGAGAAGTTACAAATTGTCAAAATCAGGAACATGAGAGGACATTGCCGCCGATCCTACAGAAGTTAAAGGCATTGTAAGGAAATACTTTGAACTGTTTTTTGCCAGCATTGACAATTTTGATGAAATAGACAAATACCTAGAAAGATACAAATCCAGAACTGACAAAAAAAAAAAAAAGAAGAAGAAGAAGAAGAAAAGAAAATCTGAATGGCCAATAAGTAAAAAAATAGAATTATCAATTTAAAATGTCCAGATAAAGGAAAGCCCAACCCCACATGGCTTCTTTGATGAATTGTCAGATACTTAAGGAAGAAATAATACTATTCTTTACAAACTCTTTAAAATTAAGAGGAGGAGAGAACATTTTATATTTCCTTCAGTCCAATGTCATTGTCATGCCAAAGCCAGAGAAGACATCACAAGAAAACTAAACCAATATCCCTCATAAATATAAATGCAAAAACATCAACAAAATAGCAAACCAGGTCAATGTTGTAAATTGACCAACAGGTGTAAATTAAATAATTTTTTGTTTAATAACAAAATTAGTTTAATATTTAAAAATCAATTAATGTAATATACCAAATTAATAAAATAAAAGGGAAAATACAGGATCATCTTAAAAGATACAAAAGCCCCCCAAAGACACAAATTCCAATATCCATTCCTGATTTAAAAGCAAAAACGAAAACTTTCAGCAAACTACAGATAAAACAGAACTTTCTCAGTCTGTTAAAAGGCATTTACGGAAACATGTACAACCAACATTACTAAAGAATGAGAGAGTGGTATTTTATCCCTATCATAGAGAACAAGTCAGGATATCCAGTCTCATTACTCTTCTCACCATTGTATAGGACATTCTGACTGCTTGCAATAAGACCAAAATTAAATTTTAATAAAGTAAATAAAGGGGTGGGGTGGCTTGGTTGGTTGGGTGTCCACCTCTTGATTTCATCTCGGTTCATGATCAGGGTTGTGAAATTGGGCCCTGTGTCAGGCTCCGTGCTCAGCGCGGAGTCTGCTTGAGATTCCTTCTGTCACCTCTGCCCCATCCCCCCATAAGTGTGCTTCTCTCTATCTCTCTCTCTTTATCGCTCAGTAAATAAATAAAATCTTTCAGATAAATAAATTAATTAAACAAAGGCAACAGGATTAGAAGAAAAGTAGATTGTTTTTATTGACAGATGTTGTGATGCTGTATGTAGAAATCCTAAGCAATCCACTGTTAGAACTAATAAAAGTTTCAACAATACCAGAGTATGTAATATCAATAAGGACAGTCAATTGTATGTGTACATACTGTCAATGAATTTTCTGAAAATAAAATTAAAATAACTTCATTCACAAAGAAATTAAGTATGTAGGAATACATTTAGCAAAAGAAGTACAATAGTTACCATCAACAATTTAAAGCACTGCTGACAGAAAGAACATGATAGCTGAGAGAAATTAATGAAGATTTAATTAAATAGGGAGACATTTCATGGTCATGGATGGAAAGACTCAGTATTGTTAATAGGGCAGTTCTTGCCAACTTCATCAATAGATTCAAACAATCCTATCAAGGGACGCCTGGGTGGCTTAGTTGATTAAGCAGCTGCCTTTGGCTCAGGTCATGATCCCAGTGTTCTGGGATCGAGTCCCGCATCGGGCTCCTTGCTCAGCAGGGAGCTTGCCTCTCTCTCTGCCTCTGCCTGCCTGTGCTCGCTTTCTCGCTTTCCCTCTCTCTGACAAATAAATAAATAAAATCTTTAAAAAAAAAAATCCTATCAATATCTCTCTAGAATCTTTGCAGGAAGTGCTAAGCTCATCCAAAAATTTATTTGGGAATTCCCAGCATCCCAAATAAGCAAATGATTTTGAAGCAGAAAATCAAAGTTGGAGAACTTAATACTTCCTGACTTTAAACCTTAATATAAAACTACATTAATCAAAACAGTGTAATAGCATAAAGACAGATACATAGATTATAGATATCTAAGAGGAGCCATATAGGAAGGGCTATTTGTAGGACTTCATTTGTATGGCCATCTGAAATAACTTAAAAAACAGAAATCAGAGCAGAAGTTGCCAGGGCTGGGGTAGTAGAACACTAACTACAAAGGGACATAGGTACTTCTTAGGGTGATGGGAGTGTATATTGTGATGCTTGGCATGGTTATTGTATTATGAACATTTATAAAAACTCAACAAGCCGTACACTAAAATGGGGGCTAATCTTACTATATGAAAATTATTTCTAAACAAATTCAATTTTAAAATTAAAAAAAGAACATCCTGAATGTATTTATAACAATATGTTAGTAAATACTGCCAATTTAGTTAAAAGAGCATAAACCTTTGAACCAAAGGACACTGATGCTTGGGAACTTAGTTCCACCACTTACTAGCTGAAAAACTCATTTTCTCTTCATTAAAATGCAATGGTGGGACCCCTGGGCAGCTTAGTCATTTGGGTGTCTGCCTTCAACTTGCATCATGATCCCAGGATCCTGGGATCAAGTCCCCCATTGAGCTCCTTGCTCAGCAGGGAGTCTGCATCTCCCTCTGCCTGCCGCTCCCCCTGCTTGTGCTCATTTTCTCTCTCTGACAAATAAATAAATAAAATATTTTTAAAAATGCAGTGGCAATAGCTTCCATGTATAAGTATTATATGGTTCTCAATTATTGGAAATGCTCTCTTTAAAACAGTTATATGACTGCCTACATAATTTTGTGTTAATTTTCTTCATTCTTTATCTTAAAATATTGAAAATATCAACTGAAAGTTGTGGATTTCTCTTTGTTTTTGTCTTTCCTGTTTTTGCCATTTCAAAGATGGAAAATTCAAATAAAGTGCATTAATTTTCCCTTTGCTGATTCTGCTAAATAGGCTTTATTCTCTAATGGATGGGATTTAGTTCCCCATACTAGACCAGTTGACTTGTCATCACTAACCAGGAGCTATCGCCCATGCATATAGCAGGCCATAATTTCTTGTGTTTCTGTGTTGTCCAGTCCAAGCTCAGATAGATGTTTTGTGGGAAGCTTTTCTCAATCAAACCAGTTTGGCATCCACATCATGACATTATCTTCAATAACACTTCCTGTTAAAATGTACATAATTTATGTACACGTGATTTCTTTTTTTTTAAGATTTTATTTATTTATTTGACACAGAGAGAGAGATTAGAAGTAGGCAGAGAGGCAGGCAGAGAAAGAGGGGAGGAATCAGGCTCCCTGCTGAGATCATGACCTGAGCTGAAGGCAGAGGCTTAACCCACTGAGCCACCCAGGCGCCCTACGTGATTTCTTTTATATATTGAATTATTCTTCTTATTCATGTCATAAGGTTAAATCAAGATTTATCTCATTGCATTGCTAAATATACTCTTGAAGAAGTGAGATTTTCTGCAACCAGAGCATGTGAGCTTGATGGCACCTAGAATTATGTTTTGTACTATGCTTACCATGTTAATGGTTTGATAGTGATAATAAAAGAATAGGTCTCGTTTCAGAACTTGTTTCATGTTATTTCAGTTGAACACTGTTGAAGTTTTGAGGACAAAAACAAAGAAAAACCTATATATGTGATAGAGATGATGAATTTAGATGAGGAAAATTACATTTAAAAATGTTAGAGGATCATGAGAACATCTGATCAGAAAATTTTAAAAATAGATCAATGGCAGCCAATAACTGTACTAAGAGATTAAGTATAAATCATATAATTAGATCATGTCATTACTCCTAAAATGTTAGAGAGTAGCACTCTGTAATTCTACTTAAAATGGAACTATTCTGAATTGAGTATTTTAAGGTATCATGAACTTGGTTAATTCTAAGGAAAACTATGTCTATTATTCATTTTGTCTTGTAGAAAAGAATGTCTGCACAATTGGTTTCTAAGATTAAGAATTTTTTTTTTTTTACAAGGTATGTAGGAGTTCGGTTCCATTTGATAAGGTAGTTTCTGAAAGAAAAGCAATATAATGAAAACTGAGAGGTTAAGTATGAAAATAAGAATGTGCTAAGCCAGAAGGGAGTGGCATGGTATATTCAAAGTGCTGAATGAGAAATATTTGCAGCTAGGAATACTCTATCCAAAAATGCTGTCATTTGGGATAGAGGGAGAGATAAAGAGCTTCCCAGATAAACAAAAACTAAAGGAGTTTATGCCTACTAAACCAACTCTGCAAGAGATATTAAAGAGGACACTTTGAGTTGAAAGGAGAGACCCAAAATGACAGTATAGAAGTAGGAAACACAAAAGCAGTAAGATTTCTGTAAAAAATCAGTCAAGGAACTCACAAAATAAAAAGATAAAAATGTAACAACATATACTTAAATATGGGAAAGAGAGGAGTAAAGCATGGGTTCAGACCACTATTTGCAGAAGAAGTTATGTACAAACCTACGGTAACCATATATCAAAAACCACTTATAAATATGCAAAGAGTAAAGAGAAATAAATAGGAAATATATCACTAACAAAACTCGCAAACCATGGAAGAGAATGACAAGAAAGGAGGAGAGAAAATATTCAGAAACAATCATAAAACAAGTAATAAAATGACAGTAAATACATATCTTCAATAGTTATTTTATTTTTTTAAAGATGTATTTATTTGAAAGAGAGAGAGATTCTGATTGGGGGCTTGATCCCACAGCCCTGAGATCATGACTCAAAACAAAATTAAGAGTCTGACACTCAACCAACTGAGCCACTCAGGGATTTATTCCTGGGTTACAAGGGTGTTTCAGTATTCACAAATTAGTCAACAGAATAAACTTTAATAATTATTTTAAATGTAAATAGACTAAATGCTCCAATCAAAAGGCATAGGATGACAGAATGTATTAAAAAAAAAAAAGACCTATCTATATGCTGCCTATAAGAGACTCATTCAGACCTAAAGACACCTGCAGATTGAAAGTGAGGGGATGGAAAAACATCTGTCATGCAAATGGCTGTCAATAGAAAGCCAGAATAGCAATACTTATATCAGAAGAAACAGACTTTAAGACCAGGAGTGTAACAAGAGACAACACTACATAATCACAAAGGGGACAATCCAACAAGAAGGTATAATAAAGGTATATATGTATGCACCCAACATAGGAACACCCAGATATAAAAAACAATAACAATCATAAAAGAACCCTTTGATAATAATACAATAATAGTAGGGGACTTCAACACCCTACTTACATCAATGGAAGGTCATCAAAACAGGAAATCAACAAGGAAACAATGGCTTTGATTGACACACTGGAAAATAGATTTAAGAGATACATTTAAAACCTTCCATCCTAAACAGCAGAATAGACATTATTTTCAAGTGCACATGGAACATTTTCCAGAATAGATCACACGTTAGCCCATAAGACAAGCCTCTGCAAAGTCATGAAGACAGAAGTCATATCATGCATCTTTTCTGACTGCAGTGGTGTGACACTAGAAATAAACTACAAGAAAAAATCTGGAAAGACCACAAATACATGGAAGTTAAATAATATGCTACTTAGCAATAAATGGGTCTACCAGGAAATCAAAGAAGAAACAAAAAACTACATGGAAATGAAAATGAAAACACAATGGTCTAAAACCTCTGGGATGCAGCAAAAGCAGTCATAAGAGGAAAGTATATACCTATACAGACCTACCTCAAGAAGAAAGAAAAATCTCAAATATAAAACCAAACCTTGCACCTAAAGGAGCTAGAAAAAAACCAGCAAATAAACCCTAAAACCAGCAGAAGAATGGAAATAATGATGATTAGAGCAGAAATAAATGCTATATAAACTAAAAAACCAATAGAGCAGATCAATAAAAGCAAGAACTGGTTCTTAGAAAACAATCAATAGAATTGATAAAACTCTAGCCAGTCTTATCATGAAAAAATGAGAAAGGACTCAATAAAATCACAAATGAGAAAGGAGGACTAACAACCAATATAAATATAAATAATATAATAAAATATAATTATAAATAAAATATAAATATAAAAATATAAATATAAACAACTATAAGAGAGTATTAATGAAAACTCTATGCCAACAAATTGACAACCTACAAGAAATGGGTAGATTCCTAGAAATATATAACCTACCAAAACTAAATCAGGAAGAAACAGAAAACTTGAACAGACTAATCAGCAGAGAAATTCAATCAGTAAACAAAAACTCACAACAAAAGTCCAGGACCTGGGGCGCCTGGGTGGCTCAGTAGGTTAAAGCCTCTGCCTTCAGCTCAGGTCATGATCCCAGTGTCCTGGGATCGAACCCCACATCGGGCTTTCTGCTCAGCAGGGAGCCTACTTCCTCCTCTCCCTCTATGCCTCCCTCTCTGCCTACTTGTGATTCTCTGTCAATAAAAATAAATAAAATCTTAAAAAAAAAAAAAAGTCCAGGACCAGATGACTTCACATGTGAATTCTACCAACTTTTAAGTCTGTGTTTTTTTAAAGTATTCCAAAAACTATGGGGTGCCTGGGTGGCTCAGTGGGCTAAAGCCTCTGCCTTCAGCTCAGGTCATGATCCCAGGGTCTTGAGATTGAGCCCCGCATCAGGCTCTCTGCTCAGCAAGAAGCCTGCTTCCTCCTCTCTCTGCTTGCCTCTCTGCCTACTTGTGATCTCTGTCTGTCAAATAAATAAATAAAATCTTTAAAATAAATAAACAAACAAATAAATAAATAAAATATTCCAAAAAATAGAAAAGGAAGGAAAACTTGCAAATTTATTCTATGAGGCCAGCATTACCCTGGTATTAAGACACCACTGAGAAAGAGAACTACAGGCCAATACTCCTAATGAACATGAACGCAGAAATCCTCAACAAAATACTAGCAAACCAAATTCAACAATCATTAAAAAAATATCATCATCATGATCAAGTGGGACTTTTCTCTAGGCTACAAGGGTGCTTCAGTGTTCACAAATCAATCAACATGATATACCATATCAATTAGAGACATGGAAAGAATCATATGCTCATTTCAATAGATGTGGACAAAATACAACATCAATTCATGATAAAAACCCTCAACAAAGTAGGTATAGAGGGAACATACCTCAACGCAATAAAGGCCAAATAAGAAAAAGCCACAGCTAACATCATCCTCTGTGGGCAAAAACCGAGGGCTTTTCCACTAAGTTCAGGATCAAGAGAGGGATGTCCATTCTCACCACTTCTATTCAATATAGTCCTGGAAGTCCTAGTCACATCAATCAGACAAAGAAAAGAAATAAATGACAATCTAGATTGGTAAAGAAAGGAGTAAAATCTTCACTTTTGCAGTTGACATGATACTCTGCATAGAAAACCTGAAAGACTCTCCCAAAAAAAATACTAGAACTGAAACACAAATTCAGTAAACTGGCATGATACAGAATCAATGTACAGAAATCTGTTTCATTTCTATACACCAATAATGAAATAGCAGAAAGAAAAATTAAGGAATCAGTCCTAATTACATTTGCACCACAAACAAGAAGATACCTAGGAATACACATAACTAAAGAGATTAAAGACCTGAACTCTAAAAACTATGAAACGCTGTTGGAAGAAATGAAACACAACACAAAGAAATGGAAAAACATTCCATGCTCATGGATTGGAAGGACAAATATTGTTTAAATGTCTATACTACCAATGCAGTCTACATATTTAATGCAATCCTTATCAAATGCCAGCACCATTTGAACAGAATAGAAAACCCAGAAATAAACCCTGCAACTTTATGGTCAGTCTTCAATAGAGCAAGAAAAAATATCCAATGGGAAAAGGACAGTCTCATCAACAAATGGAGTTGGTAAAACTGGACAGCAACATTGCAAAAGAGATAAACTGAACCACTTTCTTACACCATACACAAAAATAAATTCAAAATGGTTTAAAGAGCTCTATGTGAGACCTAAAAATATAAAAATCCTATGACACTGGAGTAACCTCTTTGACATTAACCATAGAAACTTCTTCCTAGATATGCCCCCTGAGGCAAGGGAAACAAAAGCAAAAATAAACTATATCCTAATAGAAAGGTTTTCTACAGCAATAGAAACCATCAACAAAACCAAAAGTCAACCTATGGAATGAAAGAAGATATTTTCAAATGACATATCCAATGAAGGTTTAGTATCCAACATGTATAAAGAACTTACAAAATTCAATACCCAAAAAATAGTCCAATTAAAATATGGGCAGAAGATGTGAATAGACACTTCTCCAAAGAAGACATACAGATGGCCAACAGACACGTGAAAAATGCTCAACATCACTCATCATCAGGGAGTTGCAAATTAAAATCACAATGAGTTATCACCTACACTTGTCAGATTAGCTAAAATCAAAAGGATAAGAAACAACAAATATTGGTAAGGATGTGGAGAAAAATGTACCGTCCTGCATTGTTTGTAGGAATACAAACTTGTGCAGCTACCATGGAAGGCTGTGTGGAGGATCCTCAAGAAGTTAAAAATAGATCTACCTTACAGTCCAGCAGTTATATTACTATTTACCCAAAGAATACAAAAACACTAACTCAAAGGGATACATTCACTCCCGTATTTATAGCAACATTATTTACAATAGCTAAGATATGAAAGCAACACAAGTGTTTATCGAGTAATGGATCAATAAAGAAGATGGGGCATATGTATACAATGGAATATTACTCAGCCATGAAAAGGAATGTAATCTCACCATTTGCAATGACATAGATGGAGCTAGAGTGTATTATGCTGTTAAATAAGTCTGTCAGAGAAAGACAAATACCATATAATTTCACTCACATGTGGAATTTAAGAAGCCAATCAAACAAGCAAAGGGAAAAGAAGGAGAGGGAGTGAGAGACAAATTAAGAAATAGACTCTTAATTGTAGCCAACAAACTGATGGTTATTGAAGTGGGGTTGGTGGGGGGCTGGGGTTAGGTGATGGAAATAGGTGATGAGCACCAAATGAAGTAGGAAATTGTTGAATCACTATATCATATACGTGAAAGTAGTATAGCACTGTTATGTTAACTAATTGGAGTTAAAATAAAAACTTAGAAAAAAGAATGTGTTAAAAAAAAATAATTAAGAGAGAAGAATGCCTGGTGAAGTTTAATATAATCCTTGCTCCAAATTTAGGCATAATCACCTCTTTAAAAAATGAGAACAAAAATGACCAAAACAGATTCTGTTAAAATGTTACTTTTTTTGTTTTTTGTTTTTTAAGATTTTATTTATTTATTTAGAGGAAGAGAGAAAGTGAGAGCACAAAAGGGGGAAGAGAAGGAGAGAGAGAAGAAGAAGCAGGCTCCTAGCTGCGCAGGAGCCCGATATGCGGTTCAATAGCAGGACCCCCAGGATCGTGGCCTGAGCCCAAGGCAGACACTTAACTTACTGAGCCACCCAGGTGCCCCAAAATGTTATTTACGTTTTTAAGTCGATTTTCACTCTAACTCATTAGTTTCCTGAATTTTTTTTTTATTTTTGCAAAGTGCCCCTAATTAAAACCTTTAAATAATTCTGGGGCATCCTTGAACTATTCTGAGCACTCTGATAGAAATACATATTCTGAACTATTCTTATTCTCATTCTTCGTTAGGAGAGGAAACAAAAGGTCAAATTTTTCCACGTTTTTAGGGAAGAAAAGCATTGTAATCCTTTTTTCCCTCCATTTTTGTGTGAACATGGTAATAAAGCATACTAAGGCTCCCATACCTAAGCCAAACTTTCCATGATGGGAAATGGGCGCATCCATGATAAGGTTAATCTGATCACCTCCTCTGCTGCTCCACTGAATGTGAGTTGACTCAACAGTCCCCACTATGTAGTCAGAGGCCCCTGCTTCATTTCCTTACCATTATATGTGTGTCAGAATGGTCGTGTTCATTTTAGGCAAAACACACACACACACACACACACACACACACAACACACACATGTGCGCTCACTCTGATTTGTAATGATAGGTCTTTAACTTCCAAAGAATTTTCATGTGTATGTTACTCTACTTTATCCCATGTAATAGATTGGGAAATGGATCCCAAACTAACTCACTGTCACCTAACTACATGCTGATGCCAGAATTAGCACGACTTTTCACTGTAGATATCTTCCTATCATTTCCAGTTTCAGGGACAGTCCCTGAAACAGAAAGTAAAGAAAAGTTTAAGTTATCGTATGGTGGAAGGCAAATGAAATTTGGCATAATCCAACCTAAGTATGAATCACCAGTTTCCTCATCTGTAAAATGGGGCTAATGTACCTTTTCAAGGTAGTAAGAAGGATTAACTGACACAGTCCATATTGGGAACAATTAGCATTTGCCCTAGTCCAAAAAATAGCCATGTATAATAAAAATAATAATCTGTAGTAGTAGTAAGGCCCTCGTTAATCAAAGGATCTCGTATGCTGGTGGCTGCTGAGCTTCAGGAATGGCTTATTTGGAAGATCCTATCTTTCCGTAAGGATGTGCATCCATTGGAAACTATTCCGGTATGCATCAGGCACTGTGCTAGGCACTGGAGATGCAGAGGTGAGAAAGAGCCTCTGCTCTCATCCAGCTCACCGTGTACATGCTTCCCTTAGCATGTTCAGCCTGGACTGCTTCTGCAACTTTCTTCCACCAAATGATTGTACCTTTATCAGAACCTCAGTGATGGAATTCATTCAGCACCGAGGAATTTTTGAGGTGAGGAGGATGGACAGAGTTCAACGTGGCATTGCCCAGGATGCCCGTTCGTCATTGCCAGTGACCTAGCGTCTGCATGCTGTGAACTTAAGCTCAGTTGAGAGCAATCTTGTCATGGTTAATATTGGCATTATGCTCTCAGCCCACCTGAGGCAAAAAGCTCTTAATGCATCTTATCTC
This sequence comes from Mustela putorius furo, assembly GCF_011764305.1. Taxonomy (NCBI): domain Eukaryota; kingdom Metazoa; phylum Chordata; class Mammalia; order Carnivora; family Mustelidae; genus Mustela; species Mustela putorius. The sequence continues at coordinate 3,000,139 of NW_025421577.1, forward strand.
TTCTCTCCAAAAGGGAGAATTCATCCTGTTGTCTCTGTGTTACCATGCTGAGAACTCTGAGTGCAGACCATCACTAGGTCTTACTTAAGAGACCCTTATTTTCCATCTAGTGTATATTTTAAGCCCTTTACATCTCTCCTTCCCTCTTTGGGCCCTGTGTTTCTAGCACCCCAGAGCCACACCGAGTGTGGGATCTGCCTTGTGAAAACACTTCACGTTCTTGTCAGGCAGTTCTTCAGGCTCCTGTGAGATGAGGACTGTAAATCTGGCTGTCCCCTGGGCTTTTGGGTACAGACTGCTGCAGTTTGACCTTGACCCAGACAGGTGCCACCTAGCCCGGAATTTCTAATGCAGCAGACTGACTATTAGAAACATGCTGAATGGACAGTGTGCACGGTGTTCAAGCTGCAGGCCTGCTGCACCCATGAAGGACTTCTGAGACTCCATCATTACTCTCTTAGGACCGAGTCTTGGCGTGGCCCTATTATGTCTGTTCCTCCCCATTCCACTCTCCACTCAGAGTCCTGGCAGAGAGATGAACACTGGACTTACATGGCTAATCCTCATGGTTTTCAGTTTAAGTATTGAAATTTTCACTTTGGCTCTGTTTTTCCAGTTCCCACAGTGCAGGGTGTTTGAGGAGCATGAGGTTCGAGTGCTCTCCGTTCAATCTCAACCGTTTATTTCGATGTTCCAGCTGGAGGACATGGCAACTAGTTTTCTTTTGGCCAAAGCCACCGTGCTCCTACGACAAACAATCTCTACTGAGATGGAGAGCACAGTTTCAGGATTAATACTAGGAGCTATGACCGAGGGAAGAGGGTGCATCCCACCGACAGGCCCCGGTGGTTAGTGGAGAGGCTGCCCGCCACCGTGTTCCTGTGTCCAGCAGGAAGCTGTATGCTTTTGGAATCCAGGAGACCCCTGTCCAGAGGTTAATAATCGGAATGGGTGTGTTCTTTGTATAAAATGCACACTCCTAGAGCAGCTTAATCATGTGAGCCATATACCTGTATACCCTAAGACAGCTGCTTGTCCTTTGTATCTTAATCCTGTCCTCGATCTCACTTTGTACGTGGCCTGGAAACCTACTTTCTCTAATGTAGTGGAAATCCTTCCTCTCATCCACATTTAGAGTGCTACTTTCCTTGCTTAAATGTGTTGGATGGAGAGCTGCCTTGTGCTAAGAGACAGCTGGGTGAAGCCGTGCACTGAAATCCTGAATGCATTTTGCCATAAGCAAACCTTGCTGCTGCTCTTAAGCCATAAGTGCACCCTCCTTCTGCCCCAAAAGCACAGTATCCTATTGCCCTAAATGTTTGTTCTAGTCTTCCTTACTTAGTCCAGAGAATGCTGAGTATCAGCACTAAAGAATGCTTCTCCGTTTGTCTTGCCCTGGCATTAAGAAGCGTTATCACTTCCAAAGACTAAGGAGCATTTGTTAGGTTTATAAATATTCTGACTCCAAAGTATACCTGACACATCTCTTTACCCAAAATACTAGTAAACCAGCATCTTTTTTTGAAAACTGTAATATTCATGGGAGGTAGCTGTGCGATTTCTGAGTCATAAATCACTTCCTTTCAAGACAAAACTAGGAAAGTGTCCAAAGGCATTTGCGATGATAACCATCTAAATATCCAGGCTGGTAAGATGAAAAGAGAAAACCCCAACATTAATTTCTGTGTTCTCTTGGCTGCCTTTCTTCTTACTGTGCTTCCAGGAAACCAAGGCCTTTCCAGGTGTCAGAATCTCTGGGGCACTGGCTTCTCAGTACTGGAAAGTGAACCTGAACTCTAGTGATGTAAGAATTTGTAAGGAAGCTGTTCCCATTTAGAGATAAATGCATACTTTGCCTCTGTGGATCTATTCTGGTAGAAATCTTCCACATTCCAGTAGTGGGTTCCATTATGTTTTAAGAGCCTAACTGAGCTTTTTTTTTTTTTCCCCCCTCCCTTTGCTTTTGTTTCTTAGGCTTCAGAGATGACTCTTAAGTTTGCTTTCCTTGGGCTTCACTCTAGAATCCCTAGCAGATATCAATTAAATGACTGATTTCATAGATTGCTAATTTTGTTGCAGTTCAGTAATGGAATAACCCTTTAACCACTCGTCCAGTCTAAACATCTCTTGGTCAAATAACAATTATTTTTCTTCCCTTTTATCATCCATAAATTCCCTGGTACATTAGCATGGATCATGGTCCCTTTTAACATAAAGATTCAAACATTAATCCCATTTGTTCCTTAAGGACTTACTCTATGGTTGTGATTTAAGAATGTTTAATCGAGGGGCGCCTGGGTGGCTCAGTGGGTTCGGCTCAGGTCATGATCTCAGGGTCCTGGGATCAAGTCCCGCATCGGGCTCTCTGCTCAGCAGGGAGCCTGCTTCCCTCTCTCTCTCTCTGCCTGCCTCTCCATCTACTTGTGATTTCTCTCTGTCAAATAAAATAAATAAAATCTTAAAAAAAAAAAAAAGAATGTTTAATCGAGAAGCTCTCTGATACGGAGTTAGGTTCTGAAGGGTAACTTAATTGAACTCCCAGTATCCTTACCCACCCCAAACCACATCGTAATTCCTTATATGCTTAGGGTCTGTGATGTTGCAGTGAGTTCTGCATTATGCAGAGCTCTACTCCCAGGAAGCTTAACTTTTCTTCGTAAAAGAATCGGTTAGATTGGGCTTGGTTTCTGCCTCTGCCTACTCATGGCTCTCTGGCTGTGAAATTCAGTCTGTGAGAACCTCAGCTTCTTTGAAATACCAGTAGCAACAGTTTGGGAAGATTGTGGAAAGAAAACAAATCCACATGTAAAGTACCCATCAAAGAGCCTGGCACAAAGTAGATGCATGAGTAATGCTAACTGTTATAATGCTTCTGCTAAAAAAGACACGGAGAGAGAAGAGGAGGAGGAGAAGCATAGGAGGAAAAGAAGAAAGAGAAGAGGAGGGCCATGGAATGGTTAGAGTAATGAGATTCTAGAATGTACCATAGTTTGGGGGAGGGTTTTTCCAAGTCTCTCTTCATTGAATGTAATAGCTCTCATCTTCAGTGTGATCACATAAGGTGATGCGAGTCTCTAAAAGCCTTTTTTTATTTTTCCCTTCTCTCTCTTTTCAAGAAGATGCCAGTAGAAAGTGCTTCTCACCTTCTCTCTGCTGGCCCTTTGCCCTAACTTTCGACTGCCTCTCTGCATTAGCTAACCTCCACAGTGCCCCTCCATCCAAAGGCTCGGCCACTTGTCTACCATCATGACATTCTTGATTCATAAGGGAGCTCTTTCTCCACAGCCTGCTAAATGGATATCTCAGCCCAATCAGATAATATTGGGGTTAGATTTATAATTGAAGAGTTAGAAGCTGCTGTCTCTGCTTTGTAAATTATATATGAAAAAAATTCTCCTGATTTTTTTCTAGTCAATTTAACAGTCCTTACTTAAAATTAATACAGAAGATTACTTGGAACATCAGGAAAGCAAATGTAGCATAAACATAGAAGTTAATTTTGGATACCACTTGTCTTTAAAGTTTAATAGCCAATAAATGTAAAGATGGATTGGCAATTGTCTCATTATAGATGTAAACACGTATCAACCTACCCACTAGCAATTTAAAATAAACTTAGAAATACACCTCCTCCTTTGGTTATGCCTGAGACTTTTCCACCAACGCTGTCATTCTTTTTGATTTATTATTTCCTACCTTAACACTGTAGCTGTCTAATGCAGTTACTAAAATAGTTAATTCTTACAAAAATTAACTTTAGAGTCTTAACAGAGAACGAGAAATAACCATCAGGTTATCCTTTAGATAGTGGGAAACCTAGCTAGAATGTGTATTTTCATGTAGAAGGTCACTGTGTGCCCTGGGCATAACCATTACTGTGCTCAAACCATGTATATATCTGCTTTGGCTCTCTGGTCCTAATCATTGTATGGGAGAAAAGCCACCCACTCACACAGAAGGACCTGCTTCTGATTCTCAGATGATCAGATTTCATTGTTACACAATTTCATTGTTATACAATCAAGGTCACTTTTTGGTACTTTCTTTCATAGAAGATGCTTTTGATTAAACAAATTTTCTTTACATTGTTTTGGCTTTGTTCTGTTAGAATGCAATGAGAATAAGATAATATTAGTGGCCTCATGAGTGAGGGGCAGAGGTGAGAACTGCCTGCAGATCAAAGTCTGAGACACAGAGGAGCTGTGAGCGGGGTGTCCTGTGGCAGTTAGCTTCCCCGTCCTGTCTGAGCACAAATCAACATGTTTTGAGTCTCAGCTGTTGCTCTTGTCAAATATTGTCTCCCTTTGTGGGCAATGACTTTTGTCATTATGTTTGATGTGGTTTTACTAAAACAGCATGCTTTCTATGTGATATATATATATATATTTCCATCCATCCATCCTCCAAGGGCAGGAGTCAGCATCAGTGTGTTGATTGCTTATGCTAATTGGCAAATATCAAGGTAAACTTGTCTATTTTAAGTAGAGTAGGTGGTTTAAATGAATCCATTCCAGAGAGAACTTAGCTTCAGTAATTTGTGTGTGTGTGTGTGTTTTAAATCTGCTTCTAAATGATTCCATCTCCAACAGCAAAATAAATAGACAAACAAATAGCTCTTTGTAAAACTACAGTAAGCATTTCCTTTGCTGACAGAAAAAGTGAGATTTCAAATGTGGAGAAGTCTGAGATGTTACCACCACTCATAAAAATGTAGTCATGTGTTAAAAATTGCAATCTACCCAAAGAAAGCAGAAAATGCAAAATCAGGAGAGACCTACCTATGCAACAGCCATTCTCCTATAACTATAATTGGCACGGTGGGTGGCTGAGTATTAGTACAGGAGAGTGGGCCGGTGAACAGGGCGAGCCCTGAAAGAAGATAGGAAGCTGGTGAAAATATCACATACTTCCCATGTGACAAGCAGTATGGACATTTGTGTGTATTTTTCTTAGAATCTTTAGAATGACCCTGTTTTAGAGATGATGCAAATGAGACTTTGAATACAAAGTTGTTCAAGGTCGTACAGCAAGCACATGGTCGATTTGGTGTTCAGGGCCAAGACTTTGAAATCAGAACCCCTCTTCTCTTCACCACGATGCAGTTAATAGTTAAATGGGAAACCACTTAAATGGCTTTGCATTTATTTGGGTTTAATTCTGTGAAGAGAAATCTTTGGGATTGTGTTTTGTGTTGTCTCAGAGTTCATTGAGAGTACAAAATAGATGTTCTACAAAACTTATTTTCACTTTCTTTGGTGTCTTTCAAACGTAAATGTTTCCTCTTCAGAGAGACAGCATGGTTTTCCTTGTGCTATGTAACAGATTTTTTTTTAACAGGATCCTTAAATTATTTGTTATTTTTTGTTTTTATTTAAATGCCACCTAGTTAACAATACAGCGTAATACCGGTTTCTGGTGTAGAGTTTAGTGATTCAGCACGTACATACACTACCAGTGCCCATCACAACAGATTCTTTTTTATAGGTGTTATGCTCTATTTTGCTTACCTTTATCACCCCTTTATCCATCTATAGATATGGCCAGTGAGAACATCTCAGCTTATTGGAGGACAACACTCCATCCATCCTCAACTGCCCAGCCTGTGTGCCACACTGAGTGTGGCTGAGTCTCACCTTTCTGGCGCCTCCCCCAGGGAGAAGCCCCGCTGTCCCCCAGCAAGCCTGACCATACTCCCTGCAGCTGTTGCATTGCCTCTGGGACTCTTCATCTTCTGGGAGGATCAGATTCCCACCCCCTGCTTCCAGTCTGCTGGAAAGCACCCTGTATCCCTAATAGCATCCCCTCCAAAAAGGCGATGATCCTTCCAGCCAGCCATTTCAATAAAAGGTCAGATAGTCCATATTTTAGAGTTTGCGAGTCATGCTACTTGTCACCACCCCTCAACTCTGCCATGGTAGCATGAAAGCAGCCAGAGACAAGATGGAAATGAATGCCTGTGGCTGTGTTCCAATAAAACTTTATTTATAGACTCCGAAATTTGAATTTCAAATAATTTGCAGGCTTCTTTTGATTCCTTTCAACGATTTAAAAATGTAGGACCCATTCTTAGCTCACAAACATGCGGCAGGCTGCAGTCCGTCAGTCTCTGCTCTAGACAGACAGTGCACCAACAGCACTCCCTCCCTCTTCCGTGGGGTCAGCTGGGGTCTGACCATTGGAGTGTCTGATGTAGCTCTCTCATGAGAGTCTCCAATCCAGAGCTGCTTTGCCAGTTCCTTCCTGGAGCCTTTAGTCATTTTTGTTTGCTCCTGTCTCTGTGCGGGGGAAGACCCACGATAGGATCTGGTCATAAGGGAAGGTGGTGAGGTTCTGTTCACTAGCTGATATCTGATCTGGGAGTAAAAGGCGAATTCTTTTTCTCCGGAAAATTTCTTTGTTTGTTAACCTTTTGCTGTTTTCAGGAACCTCTGCAATGAAGTATATTAAACTGATTACTGATCACTTTGTAATTCTTTGAGTATATGTATTTGACCTTAATTCCCATGATTTTTCAGATCATTGATCCTAACCTTTCTCCTCTTGAGTTTGTGTTGCAAATGGGAAGATAACGTTGGCAAGTAAATGAAAGCATTGATCAAACCGAGTATGAGTTTAGAGAAAAAAGATACACCAATTCCTGGTTTTTGCCATTTATTCGTTCACTTACTCAGCAAGTATTTACATGTGGCCAACCCTGAATCCTAAAATGAAAGCTCACTTTATAGCTCTCCCCACAGTGAAGAGCAGAGTATTATGCTTGTTGTCCAGGGACCGTGGGCGTGAGGGGTGCAGAGGTCAAGGAGATTCAGCTTCCTTTGGTCCTCTTTGTATCTGTTACTCATATTGGAGGATAGATAGGGTCCAAAGATCCAAGTAGACATGGGACCATGCCTGTGCCTGTACACTCCACATGCTGTGGTGAAAGAGCCTGGCTCTGGAGGGCAGAGTCTGGGGCCAGTAGCTCTACTTTCTGATCTTAAATGTTGTAAATGAAAAGACTGTGTTGCAGCTTTGTTGTGAAGACTGAAAAAAAGCCATACACAGGCCTGATAGAATGTTCAGCATGTAGACCCTAAAAAAATTCTATATCCAAGGATGTCAAATATACCTTTTGTTTGTTTTGTTCTTTTTTTTTTTTTTCAAAAGATTTTATTTATTTATTTGACAGGCAGAGATCACAAATAGGCAGAGAGACAGGCTAAGAGAGAGGGGGAAGCAGGTTCCCCCCTGGCAGAGAGCCCAATGTGGGGCTCAATCCCAGGACCCTGAGATCATGACCTGAGCCGAAGGCAGAGGTCCAACCACTGAGCTACCCAGGCACCCCTTGTACCTTTTTTTATTTCCCCAAGAGGGAAAGTGGTGGGGGCGTGGGGGACAGAGATAAGATAAGAGAATCTTAAGCAGGCTCCACCTTTAGCAAAGAGCCCTATGCAGGGCTCGATCCCACAACCAGAGATCATGACCTGAGCCAAAATCAAGAGTCAGATGCTTAACTGACTGAGCCACCCAAGCGCCCCTGTTTTGTTCTTTATTGATAATTGTATAACCCTCCAGTAATGTTAAACCAATTTAGTACTAAGTTTACTACTTCCTAATCGGACTTATTGACTGCCTAGTGTGTTTCCACAACTATACTGTGCATTGTGAGGAAAGCAGAGACAGGTGAATCAAGGCCCCTCTGTTGGATTGTCAAACACTTTTTTTTTAATACTGTAGGTTGGAAAGCTACTCTTCTATGAATTATATAGAAAAACATTTATTAACTTTGCTATCTCTTTGTGTTTCTTTTTAGATCTGAACGGTGATGGCACACATTTCAGTTACGAGTTGCTCAGTGAGCTGTGGATTGATGGAACTATGAGGGTCCTTGTGATGTACACCTGGAAGACCCTTCACTAGTAGGTATTTTCTATTCAGTATCATTTATGTGGTTACATTGAGATCTTCAATAGAGTATAAACTTACAATGAAAAATGTGTAAGATACATATGTTCGTGTTGATGTTGTGAATATGGCTAGATTTATTCTGGTTTGTGCCAACCTATTGCAAAATGAAAGAACCCGTTAAAATGTATCTGTTACATGTGTATGTCTATTAGTAAGATAGTACATATACATCTCCGTAGCAGAATTTAGAAGAACAGAACTTTACCTCTCCTTTAACTGAGTGAAAAATGTCACTGGGAAGTTGCAATGTCTTTTGGTTCTTTAATGTCATGTAATCTGGCAGTATAAAAATTTCACCTAATAGAATGTTTTGAAATGGTTCGATTTTATTGTAGTTTTAACCAACAGCGCATCTGATAATGCTTTTGCTTACCCAACTGCCATATGGTAATTGACACATGATGTTTATGGTGCCATGGAAATGGAATTATACTATGTTAGAAAACCTTGATCTTCTTATTTGACCAGTTCCATATAACACGAAGATATACTATTTCCATGTATAGTCCAAGCTTCAGTTTTCTCCATCTGCAAAATGAGAGGGAGAATTTCTGCTTTACCTAATTCATAAGATTACTTTATAGGTCCAGTGAGTTAATACTGTAAAATTATTAGTTAATTGCAAACCCCATAAAAATGGTATGGTTGTGGTTGACTCATATTTCAACTAGGGAACTGGATAAAAGTGTGATCATATTTTGTTTTTTAAGTTTTTTTAATTTAAATTCCAGTCATGTTAACATACATTGTAACATTAGTTTCACATGTACAATGTAGTGATTCGGCACTTCCATACATCACCTTCTGCTCATCATAAGAAGTGCACTCCTTGGGGTGCCTGGGTGGCTCAGTCAGTTAAACATCTGCCTCTGGCTCAGGTCATGATCCCCTGGGGTCCTGGGTTCGAGCCCCACGTCAACCTGCCTGCAGGAAGCCTGCTTCTCCCTCTCTCACTCCCCCTGCTTCTGTTCCCTCTCTCACTATGTCTCCCTCTGTCAGATAAACAAATAAGATCTTTTTTAAAAAAAGAAGTGCCTTCCTTAATCCCCATATACTCTGCTTTTAAGTTGGTTAATACAGTTTGATATCTTGTGTGTTATTCCCCTAAATCATAAATGATAATCTCATACTTAATTTTAATTCATCACTAAAATGAATTTCTTATATTTGAGAAAATGATGTTTAAGTTTTGAGAAACGTGTTTCTCAGGCCCACTGCAAACGCCAGCCCCCACCAGCCATAGGAATTGGGTTTCTGATCTTGATCTCCAGGATACTTTCTTATTAGACTTAATTTGGGGTATTTACACTTTGAGGAGAACAGACACGTTAGATCCTTTTTATGTATAGTTTCATTTCAGGATACTAAGGAAATGATACAGAAATTCCATCAGGAATTATTCATTTGGTTTACTACATTTAATTCCTTTTTGCTGCGATCTCTTCACTACTTAATCTGCCTATTCTCTTTTGCTAACAGAACACAGCCACTCAGTTTAAGTAAAAGATTGAAAATAAGAATCTCAGCAAATATATTTAGTAAGATTGAGAAAGACTTTTTCACTAAAATTAAACGAGTTGTTATATAACCAGTCCAATGCAATGAGAGTGGTTTCCAAACTATTCTCCAGAAATTGGAGATGATTATTATTGAAAGGGCAATGATTTATTACATGAATAAAGTGTTTTCATTTAGGTGAAACAAAATCCTTAATAACAGGTAGCATATATTCACTTGGTTGTATTGTAGCATAGTCCTTAAGTATGGGGGGAACTGTCTAGAGTCAACCTGGGGTTGCAGCCCAATTCTTTAATTTTTTCAGCTTTGCAAGTCACTTAACCTCTATCTGCCTTTGTTTGCTCATCTGTAGAATGGGTCTAATAATAAGAACTTGTATCTCATAGGGTTGTTGTGTGGATTACATGAGTTAGTAGAGTCAGGTGCTTAGGAGCGCTGTGTGATGCTTAGTAACTAATCAGTCTTAATGGTTATTATTCACTGGACAAGTGTGGGATTATGGTGACCACCACAGATTTTGGAATCAGAAAGCCCTAGGTTCAAAACTATTAATTCATGGTGGAACCTAGTCACTGAACCTTTTGAAGTCTCAGTTTTTTGGGGGGAAGAAAAGAAATAATTAAAATATACTTCATACTGCTTAGGATGGTTTACTAGGGCATCTGGCAAGGAATGTTAGCCAATACCTGTGAAGATAGAATCACAAATTATTATGTAATGTTTTGAAGTAATTTAAATCAGAGATTATCTGATTCTGAAAATGTCCTTCTTGCCATATGTTATATTTAGAGGACTTTTAGAAATGTGCCCAATTATAAGACTTACTTTGTTAAAACCAAAATTTCAAAAAAGACAACCGAATAATTTAAATCGAATCATACAATGCAAACAGAACTTATATATGGCATCCTGACTTAAAAAATAAACAAAACTCATTAGCCTTTTTAGGCCTATCAGGCATATCAAACCAATGTTTAATTTGTTACAAAGATTGGGCTGTTACTGTATTTAAAATGGTTTTCTTTTCTAGAAAAATAGGGAAAAAAGAAGAAAAGAGGTGGAAATGCAGAACATGTGTCACAAAACGAGGGGGAGGAAGGGCTTGCTTTTTCAGTTCCATGATCATGGTGTCTAATCCATATTTTATGCTTATTCTTGTTATGAATAAACTTAAGGTATTGTCCATTGGGCTCATATTGGACAAAATTCAGTGGTTGTACTGGGTGGCATATTTCAAACCAATCATCATTTTTTCCCCCAAGGTGAGAAATACTGATAATTTGGGACAGTGATCTGAGCCAAGAGCTAATTGCCTGACTGCCATGTAGCACTCAGAATGGAAAGCCAAGTCTCCTTGCCTCACATGTTAATTATAAACCATCTGGAGCAGTGATGGTGCTTGGCCAGTCCAGGTCTGTGTCCATCCCAGCACCCAGAGAGTCTTTCATACATAAATTTAACCTGACTTATTTATAATTCAGATTGTAATATTCTCAGTATTTGCTTTGTACCCTTCTGTTATCCTTCCTATTTGTTTTTGCAGTAGGGTTAGCTTTTAAGAGTTTGCCCCGGATAAGGACAGTCTTGGGGGTGGAGGAGGCTATTGAGTGTAAAGTTTTGGAGGGGAATTCCTAGCTAACAGCCCACGTTCCATGTATGTGTGCTTGGGGACCTGGGTGACAGATGGCCTTGGTGCTTCTTCTGACCTCTTTCCACAGGGCTCTGCATCTCTCCATACTTTGAATCTTTCATCATGGTCAACATTCACATCTTGAAGTCTTGTATTAGGATTTAAGGTGTAATAAAAAGAAAAACCAGAGTCAAGGTGCTCATCTAAACAAATGGGTTCTCATGTTGTCCTGCTTATTTCCCCAGCCATAATATATTTGTGATGTCTATCTCAAAACTTTTTGGTGTCTTTAGGAGTGTCCTTTTAAGTACTATTAATCAGAACAGGGGAAGGTGGAATTGTATATTGAGTAATTCAACATTCCTATAGGTTTCAGCTATTTTTTTTTTTTTTTAAGAAATACAGAGATGGGAGTGCCTGGATGGCTCAGTTGGTTAAGCATCTAACTCTTGGTTTAAGCCCAGGACATGATATTGGGTCTTGAGATCAAGTCTTGCATCAGGCTCTGCACTCAGCTCGGGGTCCCCTGAAGATTTTCTCGCCTTCCCTCTGCTTCTACCTATGCACATGTATGCTCTATCTTTCTAAAATAAATAAACAAATCTTTTAAAAAAGAGAGAGAATAGGAAAAGAAATACAAGGGGAAGCAAACAAACAAAAATAATCTGTAAGTCAGTAAACAAAACCCTCATGATGTAGCCATAAGAAATTTTATCTGAAAACTTATTTTAGATGCAGACTTCAAATAATTTAGTTTAATGTTGATTCTTGAATAGTACCATTTTACAGGAAAGACCATTGGTTACTCTAAACCAGTATTTTAACACTCAACATTCATCTTTGTTCCCTAATGTACATCAGTTATATAAAGAGGAGTCAGTGCAGGTTAACTATGGCAAACTTGATCTCAGTGACACAGGGTATCTCAAGCCATTCAGCATTCACAGATGACTGTAGGTAGACAAGTGGAAAACGTTAAGCCAGTCAAGATGTATTTAAGAGAGAAAAATGCATGAGCTATTTTAGATTGACGTGCTTCCAGCAAAAAGGGATAATGTTTGAATGAATCATGTATCAAGAATACTCATCCAGTTGTGTAAGCAGAAGTAGAGGACTAATGTAGGACTGATGAATATTTATCTAGTTGTGTAAGCAGAAACATAGGACTAATGTAGAAGTATAAGACTAATGTAATCACAATATTAAAGCTTTGATAGGCTCCAGTAAGCAGAGCACAATACAGCAAGAATAATACATTATTGAAAGAAGTGGGTTTTTGTAATTCCCAAAGGTAACGCTTGGAAGATTTCCAGATTGTTTCCAGATAACTTTTTAAGTCTTTATTTTATGTATTTGAAGATTAGAATATCTCAGTGACTATTTTCTTTTTAGCTAAAGAACTTACAGTTGTATGTTGAAATAGAGTAATAATAATGGTGATGACCATCTACTGAGCCAGTGACTATGCAATTGGGTTTCATCTCAAATTGTGCCACATCATCAGGCCATCTTCACAAAAGCTATGCAGGGACAGCCTTATCACCTTCTTTTTACAAAGGAAATGTATAATACACATTGTACATTACTGATTCACATGCGAACTTATATAATCTACACTTTGTAATGGCCTCTTTGATACAAGATGGCCACATACCTATGGAGGAATATCATATTTTATGAATATAGAAAACTAATTTAATTTTTGAAACAAAATTAATTTTGAAAGTAGAATGCACTTCAGGTTTTCGGCCATGTCTATTTCACATTCTCGAGAATAAATAGCTTATAAAATTATAACTTTATAATTATAAAAGCTTTCCCCTTTTATCCTTCTGCAACAACTGATATGAATAAAAATGAGAATCTGCACTTATTTGAGATGTGTTTTCAGTGACAGATACAAGCAGGTGTTTTTCAGAAAATGCATGAAAAATGCATCTTTACGCCTGGACAGTTTATCCTTAAAATTAAATAAATCTTACTTGACCTATTTTCTTAGGTCTTTTTTTTTTTTTCCCATAAGAATGGTCAGTATAAATGCCATGAAAGCAGCATGTGTTTCATAGAGAAATGGATTGCTTCCACAAAATTGAGCCTAAAATTCTTGGTCTCAACAAATATCTTCTGTACACCTCACGAAAGGCTCTCACATTAATTCTCTCTTTTCAACTCAATCAGTTGAAAGGAATTTTGTTGATTTGTCTATGCTTTGCCTCTCGCTCCGATGGACAGATATTAACACTGTTTCACTCTCCCTTAGATGTGCACTCAATGGATCTATTTCTCCCAACAAGGAATACATAAATGTAATTAAAAAAAAAATAAGCCTGGGAAGCAGAGATAGTTTTGAAGAAGCAGTGGTTTTAACACTTGCTTTTAAATAGAGAAGATATTTATAATATGTTGGAGTCATTTAAAACCTAAGGGGATTAAATAATCTGAAAGAAAAATCATGATTTAAATTGCATTAGTTAAATATTTGAGGCTGGAGAACTCAAGTATTGTCTTTATGCATTCAACAAATATTTCTGGACCTACCTCTATGCAGTAGGCCCTGATAAGAAGAAACAAATTCTTGTCCTCGTTGAGTTTTCTAGGTAGCCAGTGGGGAGTGGGGAGCAGGAGGTATGGAGAAGGGAGTTGAATGTGTGTGTGCGTGTGTGTGTGTGTATAACTTATTTATAGTGATATATATCATTAAATATATGTATATACAAATAGCAATAAATTTAACTTTACATAAAAGCAGGTGCTTTTTTTTTTAAAGGTTTATTTATTGATTTGACAGAGAGAGACACAGCGGGAGAGGGAACACAAGCAGAGGGAGTGGGAGGGGGAGAAGCAGGCTTCCGGCCAAGCAGGGAGCCCAATGCCGGGCTCGATCCCAGGACCCGGGAATCATGACCTGAACCAAAGGCAGCCGCTTAATGACTGAGCCACCCAGGCACGCCAAGCAGGTGCTTTTTATATCAGGAAAAAAAAAAAAAAAAAAAAACTTTCTTTGAACTTTCTAGAAAGTGTAGTTTTAAATTATAAAGTTGGACATTCTTACTCATCAAAACTCCCTACTTTGATCATTTCCAGAAATGAAATTTTTGATATACAATCAGTCTTTGTTTGAACATCATTCATGTGTTTCCACTCTTGTTTTCTTTATTCATTGAAGATGATTTGTAGGTGCTCCAGAATCTAAAGGCGAAGTCCTCGAGGCTATTCTGTGCAACATCCGATAGTACCAAGGGGAATTATAGGGGCTAATGGGGACAGAAAACTCACACACCGTGAGACCCAAGGGGCGAAAAAATAACAGAGAAGAGAGAAGGAATTCCAATTTTTTGTTCTTCAATTGAAGCTGAAGTTCTCTCTGCTGAAGCATGGAGTAACATGGACGGGTTAAGCTTGTGAGCGTTGGTTGTAGAACCAGAGTCATTGATCCATAGACATTACTTAATTAGAAATGTACCACTGAGTGTGTACTTAGAGCTTGTGAGGAAAGGAGCAAGCGAAAAATTAGATAAAACAAAGTGTCATCGGAGCACCTGGGTGGCTCAGTGGGTTAAAGCCTCTGCCTTCAGCTCAGGTCATGATCCCAGCGTCTTAGGATCGAGCCCCGCATCAGGCGCCCTGCTTGGCAGGAAGCCTGTTTGCCCCTCTGTACTCTCCCTGCTTGTTTTCGCTCTCTGGCTGTCTCTCTCTGGCTGTCAAATAAATAAAATCTTTTTTTTAAAAAAATGTCATCCATACACTGTGTTGAGTCAGTTTTGCAAGTGGAAAGTGAGTCAATCATTTTTGGTGATTTTTGGATGCCATATAATGACCTCTTAAGCTGAACAAATAAATGGATATTAAATTCCAATTACTTGGACTGAAGCGTTCGCTGAAAGTTAACCCACCCATTCCTCTTGGGGGAGATGCGAAACATCCTAGCTCTGCATTCCTTTAAAAATATATTTCTTTTCTTTTCTTGAAGCACAGCTTCATGTTTGAAAACTTACATACTTTCTAGGTTTTCTGACTACATGATTTTGGTGGTGTTCCCAAACCAAGATCATTTATCTTTCCTGCTACTGATGTAAAAGTCCATGCTTGATACAAAATGGGCAGAAAAGATTTTGCAGCCTTTCTTGATAGTGGATTTTTAAATGTATCTTTTTAAAATAACCTAGGTTCAAAAATAATGTAGTCAAAAGATAATATCTAATGGTTTTTTTGACAATGCAGTAAAACAGGGCTGAGGTGGAGGAACAGGAATAGCTCATCAGGGCTAGTTTTGCTTTTTTCTACTACTCCATAGAGAGCGCAACAGCAAAGGATTTCTGCCAAAGTAAAAATTGTTGACAAAGTACTTATTATTAAGTCCCCATCCTATGTACTAACAACCTTCCAGGTATAGCATGTTAATAGTAGAGAAATTACAGCTGCATTTCTGTATCTAGTGTTTGTCTACTAAAATGCACTAAACAAGTTGTAGAAATATCAGAGTCTTGGGGCTTCTGGGTGGCTCAGTTGGTTAAGTGTCCCACTCTTGGTTTCAGCTCAGGTCATGATTTTAGGTCATGAGTTGGAGCCCTGATTCAGGCTCTACGTTCAGACCAGTCTGCTTAATTCTCTCTACGTCTCCCTCTGCCCCTCCCTCTGCTCATGTGTGTGCGTGCTCTCTTTCTCCCTCTCTCGAAGAAATAAAATCTTAAAAAATAAAAAAAAAGATATATTAGAGCTTTTTAAAATTAAGCTGGATATCTAGCTTTCTCAAGGAAAAAGCACATAAGATTAGTTTGCAACACAGTAAGTAAGTCTCAGGCAAGAAAGAACTCATTGTATAGAAATTCCAAGTTGTTTGTTTCAGTTTTGTTAGAACTCAGTGGGAAATTAACACAAAGGAGGGCACAGAGGAGGAAACAAATAAATGTTAGTTGAGTTGAATGATCCCCCTGCTTACCAATTTCTTTGAGAGATCAACTACACCCTTAGACTGTATTACCAAATGTGTTTATTTTTTTTAAACTTTGAAAAGTAACTGACTCATGGACTTTAATCTCATTCTTTCCTTGATGCTGTGGGCTTGGAGAGCCTCGGGGACTGCCGTAGAGTAAGGAAAAGCCATTTAGTAGAGAGCCTCCGCTTTGTTCAGATACTCTTTAGCCTGCTAATGAGAAGGGCAACTCAGTCACATCGCTTCTGACACTCAGACTTCTGCATTCAGCTGACACTGAACAAAGCCAGTCTTTCCATCGGAGTTCCCTGTCAGCGTTGCTCAAACTTCAAGGGTGACCTCTGAATCAATCATAAAATCAGCTTAGTAGAGTGCCAACAGCATTTTTAAATGAAACACGAGAAAAATAAAAAAAAAAAAAGAAAAGAAAAGAAAGAGTATCTCCCATCCTCACTTTTTATAATGCCTTTGTTTCATGTGTATTTGTATATTGTGGTGTCAGGTCAGAGATAAAGTGTGTTTATGGTTAGGTGCCACGGTCAAAAAAAGAAAACCACTGTTACTTTTCTAAATTCTGTCTTCTTAATTTGTCCCTTATAGTTCATCCATTTTCAAAATCTTCATTTCAGTACCTCCTTTATGTCCCTGTAGACAGCTCCTTGGTTCCTCAGTATCTCCCCCATCACAGCAGACCCATCGTATAGAGAGCCCCCAGACTGCTCTTTAAATGTCGTCTGAAGTAATGATTTAGCGGCATTCTAACAGCAGTTACAATTTTGTACGTCTGAATTTGAACTTAGTTTTTATTCCCACTCTTTCTCTTCCCTTAATCCCTGTTATGACTCCTGGTAATCATCACTGCCCATTGGAATTTCTGAGTCGTTTTCCCAGTTTCCTTGCCTCTTTAACCAAAGTGACTGATCAATCCAGACAATTCTATCCCCTAATGTCCTTTAAAACAATCCTGTTCTTGGGGCACCTGGATAGCTCAGTCAGGCAAGCGTTCGGCTCAGGTCATGATCTCAGGTTCCTGAGGTGGAACGCGGTGTCAGTCTCCACGTTGCGAGAGGAGCCTGCTTAGGATTCTCTCTCTCCCTTTTCCTGTGCCTCCCAAACCCCTGTGCACACGCACCCTCCCTCTCTCTTTCTTTTAGAACCAAACACAACCAACCCTATTCTTCACCTTGCCATGACAACTATTTGGTCCTATGATTTTATACCCAAACTATTATAATTAACGTTGTAATAAACTCTTCACTCCAGCATTACTGCCTTCTGGTGGGTCATTTCTCTTGCTGTTGGAATCCTTTCTAACACACAAATATGAATATTTTACTCTTTGGGTAAACATTTCCCTTAGCCACACTCCATTTGTCTTGAGATTAAAATCCAGACACATTTCAGTGAGAAGAAGAGGCCCTCTAGTGTATCTGACTGCAGGAAATTCTCCAAAAATGTCCAGCCCTACCCACTCAAACAGCTAACATTTGAACGTGAGTCTGTATTCTGAGCTATTGCCCACGTTACAATCTTCTTACTGGACCATCAAACTAACCTATGTTCTCCTCTTTGCCTAGAATGTCGTCACCTTCTGTTATGTCTGGAAAATGTCTACACAACCATTAACGTATTGGTCCGAGTTTTTGACCTCATGTAAGAATTCTGAGTCCCGGGTGCCTGGGTGGCTCAGTGGGTTAAACTTCTGCCTTCGGCTCAGGTCATGACCTCAGGGTCCTTGGATCAAGCCCCACATCAGGCTTTCTGCTTGGCAGGGAGCCTGCTTTCCCTTCTCTCTCTGCTTGCTGCTCTGCATACTTGTGATCTCTCCCTCTCTGCCAAATAAATAAATAAAATCTTTAAAAAAAAAAAGAATTCTGAGTCCCCTGAGTCAGCTTCGCTGCCATTAATTATTAAGTATTTATGGAACCAAAATCTTTCATTGCCTCTATATTCATCTTCCTGTCCCTAATTGGGCTCTGAGCTCCTCTTACATCTGTATTGCCAATTCCCCTTTGTAATCCAAGACAGAACCTGTCACAGTGCTGAGCACTGAGGGGATGCTCAGTCCATATAGACTGAGTGAATTCTTGTGCCAGAAATATCACCAGAACTCTTCCGCTGATATGGTCTTCCTTACCCTCTTGTCCCCACTGTACACCGGGATCATTCTTGCTAGACTCATAAGTATGACACAAAATGATATTCACAATAACCATTCTCCATCACTTTCCCTAAGTCTGTGAGTTTTATAATCTGTGAAAAGGCTGTATAAGGAAAGAGGTATGTCTCCATTATTCACAGTCCGTGGAAATACCTTGGTATTCTGGACCTGGGTTGAGATCATTTTACGTGGATTCACCAGTTTATGTTCCTATAGTATATTTCCTAAAAATATGTTCCAATATGGTACAAACATTTATTTAAATACTTGCGTTTAAAATCAGATCTTGGTAGGGGGTGCCTTGGGTGGCTCAGTAGGTAAAGTGTCTGCCTTCAGCTCAGGTCATGATCTCAGGGTCCTGAGATCAAGCCCCATATCTAGCTCCCTCCTCAGCAGGGAGCCTGTTTCTCCCTCTCCCTTTGCCCCTCCCCAGTCCCCCTGCTTCTGTGCTCTCTCTCACAAATAAATAAATAAAAACTTTAAAAAAAATTTTTATATAAATAAAATCAGATCTTGGGGTTCAGCTTAACCTTGACCATAACCTTGACCTAGAACACTGTTATACAACACACTTTCCCCAATTGCTTTGTGATAAGGAAAAGTTTTTAGTTGAATGCCAACAACTGACAGTTTGATCACAGCATCAAATTTTTTAACATCAAATTTTGAGGGGTTGAGTTTTTTAAATATAAGATTTTCTCCTTAAGATTCAGGGAAAGTTAGGAAGAATTTCAAGAGTAGTGCTTGATTTAATTCGGTAAAGAAGACATTTCTGTTGCAGGAAGCTAATCAGCACTTCTTGTGCCTAAGTTGATGACATTGATACATTTCACTAGATGGCCATGATAGTGTTAGTTTAATAAGGGAAAATATTGCATTGGTTTTATAATTGTGAGTGTCTGTGTGTGTGTGTATGTGTGTGTGTGTATATATATACTGTTCCAGTGACTGTGATGTGCCTTAGTCACATTTTTCCTCTTCTTGTCATTGCAGAGCTCAGTTCTTAAACAATTGATCATTTCCAATGTGTCATCCAAATTGACCATTAAGGAGAAACAAAACATTTCGTGGCCCTTTTGTTTTGGAATAAACAGCAGTGGATGTCACAGTGCATTTTTCCAAGTAAATTTAACAGTGATGCATAGACTAACTCTATACCATTTATTCATAAGGAAAGGTACAAATAGTAAAGTATAGTGACTTGTATGCAACAATTCTCTGGGGCCAAAACTTTATGTATGCAAGGAACAAGAAAAAAATATTAAGAAATGTTCTGTGTTGTAAAAAAAAATTAAACAATACCTTTATATAAGCACATTAATTAGAAAATGTATCAATACTTCTACTTCTGTTAATAAATCTATAGAAATACTAGGAAAGGAAATACTGTTAAACTGCTTTTGCTGACTCTTTCTTTAATATGTTCTGCTGTTTTATTGTAATTCAGAGGCTAACTGATGTTTTTATGGTCATTAATTTTTCCATATTTTTATACACTTGAAAATACAAAAAATGATACAAAAAGTAATACAGAATACCTCTAATCTTATCACTGAAAAACTCTGAAGTAACTTCAAATATTTTTATCTTCTAGACTTTTTAAAATTGTATTTTTAAGTAATCTTTCACCCAACATGGGGCTTGAATTTACAGTTCTGAGATCAAGAGTCACACAGTCCACTGATGAGCCAGCTAGGCGTCCCTATATTCTAGACTATTAAAATTTACCTACTTTTACACCAATGTGGGATTATAAAACTCATACCTCTTTCCTCTTTATAATCTAATAATACATTCCCATTTTCCCATTTTTCTTCTTCTAAATATGATTCTTAAAGATAAGTTAAGGATGCATAACATTGTGTCTTTGGGTGTACCATAATGTGTTTATTCCATATTAGTGATCATTTCACTCATTTTTATTCGTTCTATGTATAAACTTTTTTGGAAAAAAAAATTTAAACATCCATTGATAAAAATGTCTGACTACGTCTGGGTCCTAGGACAGCCTTATCCCTTCTCTGAAGATCAGACTCCATGTAACAAAGATGCTGTCATCACGTGAGTGCCTAACAGATATTCTAAATTAACACGTGTGGAATTGGACCGTGGATTTCCCCCATTTCACCCCAAATGTGCTTCTCCCCCATCTGTCTTGTTTCCCTTTTCCAAATTCTACTCCTTTCCCAGGAGAACCAGGCAAAGCCTAGGTGTTGTTTTTCTTCTTTCCTCATTTCCCACATGTGATTCACCAGTACATCTTTTTTTTTTTTTTAAAGATTTTATTTATTTATTTGACAGAGAGAGATCACAAGTAGGCGGAGAGAAAGAGGGGGAAGCAGGGTCCCCGCTGAGCAGAGAGCCCAATGCGGGGCTCGATCCCAGGATCCCAAGGTCATGACCTGAGCCGAAGGCAGCGGCTTACCCCACTGAGGCACCCAGGCGCCCCCACCAGTACATCTTACTACGTCGGTCTCCAGTGCACGTGCTCCCACTCTAGGAGAACCGCCCATCCTGTCTGGGCACGCCTGGGCCCGTGTCGCCTGCCACTTCCCAGGCAGCTCTCCCTGTGACCCTTCTCGACACCTGCCATGCCTCTCTTCCGTTCACAGTCCTGCGGGAGCTTTCAGAACACCTGAATCAAGTCCAGACTCTTAATCCTGTCGCAGCCAGAGCTCCTACGACAGTCGCCCGCCCGGGCTCCCCGACATCTTCCACCGCCCTCTTCCTCGTTGGCTCTTTGTCTGCCACGCTGGCTTCTTTCTGCCTCGTAGAAAATCCCCTCCTGTCACACTCAAGTTGCCTCTTCCTTTTCGCTCACGAGTCAGCGGACGTGCCATGGCCCTCAGTGGCTTCCTGCCCAGTGCGTAGGAAAGGCGCCCCAACCACTTTCAAACAGACATCCACATTTTGTTTCCTGCCTCTGTGTATTATTTCTTGAATACTCATGTATCTGTTTATTATACATCTCCTCATCAGAATGTAAGCTCCGTGGAAGCCGAGAAAAGATCCGTCTTCTTCACCCATAGCTCTAACCCTAGAACCAAGAAGAGTGCTTACTGTGTGGTGGAGACTAAATATTTACTAAAAGAACAAATAAATCCATGGAGATGGATTACTGTAATTTGTATTAAATAGAATTTCTTTTTTTTTTTTTTAATTTTTTATTTTTTATAAACATATATTTTTATCCCCTGGGGTAAAAAAATTCTTTTTAACTTTTTTTTTTAACTTTTTGCTTCTCAATCTTTAGTCCCCATACCTCCAAAATACCAGTTTTCTTTCCCATTACCCATTATATGGCAGGGCTAAATTTACCGCACTGCCCCAGATCCAATGGTGTATACACAATTTTGCTTTGCCAGTATACAGTATTTAACCCATATTTAAAATTTTCATACCAGTTTCTACTGATGGGGTCCAAAAGTTTGAAATTTGAAAATCCTTCTCATTAGAAGTCCATACACTTCTTTTTTTTTCCCCTTTTTTTAAGATTTTATTTGTGTTAGAGAGAAAGCTCAAGCTGGTGGGGAGAGGGTAAGGGCAGGGTGAGAAGCAGACTCCCCACTGAGCAGAGACCCCCCCCAGGGCGAGGCTTGATCCCCTGACCCTGGGATCATGAGCTGAGCCCAGGGGACTCGCTTAACAAGCTGAGCCACCCAGGCACCTCCTCACTTCTGACCCAGTACATATAGACCACAATATTTGATGATATCTGGAAGTAAAGGATACTCTACTTCCCTAACTTCCTTAACTTCCTAACTTAAATGGGGACACATCTAATGAGATTCTGTTAGGCACCATACTTGTTTTCATTTAAGTATTTACATATAAGTCATTTGATCCTCATGACAACCCTAAAAATAGAAAATTATACCTTTTATCCATGTGAATAGATGTTCTCTGAAGGATTATGGTTCGTGGACCCAGCAGGCTGTAGGACTTAAATATATGCCCAAGTCTGGCCGGTGCCTATGCCCGAACCATTAATGCAACATCATAAAAATAAATGGTTTGTGTCTATCCTCCAAACTTTCTGAGTCTTAATCATTAAGTTTTAGTGTGGATTCTGGATATTCATGTTCATTCAGAGCATTTTTAAAAGAAACGAGCATCATTCCTTTAGAACATTTCCACAGACTCAAACGTATCTGATTTATTATAGAAAGGAAAGTTTTGCAGAGAGGGAAATGGAAGATACTGGAATCCACCATTTATACAGGCAAAGAAATGATAAACTGCTATTGCACATTTCAGCAAACCTTTTATTTATGCATTAATAAAATCACATCATCAGAATTGGTACAGATGGGATTTATGTCATATTCTAGACATGCTTATAGGTGCAGACGCTTACCTCCCTTCTCGTAAAGGGTAGTGTGTCCTTTATTCCAAGGTTGATGTGGAGCAAAAAGGCAAGAAACTGTGAAGGGATCCATCCAGGTGCAAACCCTTTCTTTAGATTATATAATCAAAATTATGAATATTTATTTGTTTCCAAGAATAAGTAGATCATCAGAGAAATGGCTTCAATCAGGAAGATGAGGTCAGTTTAGAGCGTGCATGAAATTGTTGAAGTTCCCCAGAGAGCTAACTTCAGAAAGAGAGCTCAGAATGTCACAAAATAACCAATCTTTGGGTCCTTAAAAAGTAGAAGACTTATAATAAATAAGTAAAATCTTAAAAAAAAAAGTAGAAGACTTAAGAACAGCTTATGGCCCCCCAAAAATAAATAAGAGGTTTGAATCATTTTTATTCTAGTTCTTCAGATGTATGAATGACCTTTTTTTCATAGTGTTCTTTTTTCATCCCAAACATTTAGCAGTATAATTCAATAATTGTGAAAAATTCCAAATGGGTTCACAGAATTCTAAGTTTTTATTATATAGCAGTGATCTATTTTGGGATAAGGAGGCAATATTTTAATGAAAAAGGTATGCTTTGTGGTTTTTTTTTTTTAATTAAAGGGAGGTGGGCATAATGAACTAGAAGTTTTTTTTTTTTTTTTTATGGTAACTCTGTGCACTTAGCTCAGTACACGTTTGACAAGAGGCTAATTTCGAGTGGAAACAAATAGTTGTGAAAAATGAGGAAATCCTGCTGGAAAAAAAAGTGTGACAGGATCACATCAAATAGGAGTGTTAGAGTAATTTACTATTCTAGGCAATCCAGCAGCTGGTTTATCTAAAACGTTCCTCTTTTTCATGAGTACTGGAACAAGGACAGGAAATGGCTCAAAAAGCATGCTGACTTTCCTCTAACAGATTTCTGTAAAACTTTAATAGCAAAAAATGAGTTTTAGAAGCTCAATTCTTAGCCATTTTGGGGATTCTTTAATGAGACAATGAATATATTTCTAACTTTAGTTACTCGGAAATTATCCTAGAATGGAGATGTTTCAAATAGAGTAAGGATAAAAGGAAACAAATTTCTGCTTATGTCATTCATAAAATGTGTACTAGATTGAACTCAACACTTAGAATCAGTTTATAGAATAATGAAGATTTTAGCTAACCATTGAGAAAATGATCCAAAGATCCCCTGTAAAGTAGAATATTTGTAACATTTTATTAAACTATTCTTAATTGTTCCAAATAAGGACATAGTAGGACTGGTATAAATAGTACTTGGAATCCCAAACAATACAAAGAGCTAAAGTAGATGAAGAAGGAAACAGGTATTTGGAAAAACATTTTAATGCAACTAACAACCTAAGGGTAGGATTATCTTTTTAAAAAATTCATTCCAAGAGATTTGCGTGGAATCTCTTTATATAAATCACACACAAAAAGAATTTTAAAAGTTGCCTTACTAGGGGCTGGGGATGGGGAAGATGGGGAGATACTGGTTAAAGGATATAAACTTTCAGTTATAAGGTGAATATATGAGATATATATCTTAGTATATATGATTTCACTGCAGTGGTTAGCCACCACAACTAACTATATTTTTAAGTAACAAAATGCATTTTTCATAGGAATTTTCAGTTTAGGTCATGATCCCAGGGTCCTGGGTTTGAGCCCTGCATCAGGCTTCCAGCGAGAAACCTGCTTCTTCCTTTCCCACTGCCCCTGCTTGTGTTCTCTCTCTCTCTATCTCTTCTCTTAAATAAATAAATAAAATCTTAAAAAAAAATTACCACAAACTGTTTAATCTCTCACAGTTCTGGAGGACATCAGTCCAAAATCAAGATGGTGAGAGAGCTGTTCTGCTCCCCTCCATGGAGGCTCTAGGGAGACTTCTTGCTGGTTGCATTCCTTGCTTGTGGCCTCATCGCTCTTACCTCTGTCTGGATCTTCACATCACATCAGCTCCTCTGCCATATGGGTCGATCTCCTTGGCCTTCCTCTTACACATGTAACACCGTTAAGAGGCACCTACATAATCCAGGATAATCTCCCTATCTCAAGATTCTTAACATAATCACATCTACAGAGACTCTTTCCAAATAGGATCACATGTGTAGGTTCTGGGGATTAAGGCCTGACATCTCCTGGAGGGGCATTATTTATCTACTCTATTAAGTCTAATGTTGTGGAACATATTAAAATATAGGTGTCAGGGCGCCTGGGTGGCTCAGTGGGTTAACACCTCTGCGTTTGGCTCAGATCATGATCCCAGGGTCCTGGGATCAAGCCCCACATCAGGCTCTCTGCTCAACAGGGAGCCTGCTTCCTCCTCTCTCTCTGCCTGCCTCTCTGCCTACTTGTGATCTCTGTCTGTCAAAAAAAAAAAAAAAGTCTTTTTAAAATATAGGTGTTAACTACAGCTTTTTGTTAAATGAAACTAATCAAAGCTATCATAGCTGTATTAGTACAGGACAGCAGGGATTTGGGCTGAAAAAAAATAGCTTTGTACCTAAATTACTTTTTACCCCAAATACTTATTCTGTTCTCAATTACTGAGCTCATCCTATGAAGCTCTATGATTCTGTGTTAATTAAATATTAAAGAAATCAAGTTTTAAATGTTTCAGTACAATTTATTTATTTTCCCAAGTTTCTTGCCACATTTTGCCTACATGGTCCTCGTTGATGTATATTGAAAGTACATTAGAATACTTGGTATTAGGCATTTTAAAACATAGTAGTTAAGTGAACTCTCCTGTTTTCTAGTGATCGTTTCCTCACATTCAGGCAATTTGTTCTCATGGTAAAGGAATTAAGATGAAAAAAAAAAAACAGCTCGATCTGATCTTGTTTTATAGCATGTTCAACTGGGAAAATGATCCGTGTTAAAACACCATGTTAACAAAACACTGTTTTCATCCCAAACATCCTAATTTTGATTTAGCCGCAGGTCTGCTACAGCAGACCAAGCTATAGACAATTAATAAGAATCCGGAGATTATGTCATTGTATCTTTTACTATGTTAATTAGTTTAAGTGAATTACCAATGTCCAGCAAGACATTACTCACTTTGGAATGCATTTCACTAGCAATTTATCATAGTAATAAGAGGCAGGAGAGACATATTAGTTCCCTAAGTGGCAGCAATTATACCTGCTAATGGAAAGAGAAGCTGTGGTTATTAAAACATAGTATATCTTTTATATCAGAGTTGTTCATCTTGACTTAGATGCCTGATTTCAGTTCCTTTTCATTCAGGTTCTTCTGTGTATGTTTATTACCTTGAGGGACTCTTCAGGGCCAGGTTAATTATTTGCCTTTTGTTCTCAATTGCTGTCAAATAAAGTGGAACTTGAATTCCTAATGGGGCATGAAAATTTCTCCCAGGAATGTGGATTTGAAGGGAACTTTGAAAAAACTTGCTTGCTCTCCCTTGACCCCACATTCATGGAGAAATATTGGCAGGTCAGCTACCGAGTTGCGGGTTCTTCATCACCTCCAGGCTCCTCCCTTATGGAACAGTAGGTCTGGTGGCAGAGAGGTAGTGTGAGAAGAAAGGGTGCCCACCCAGTGCAACTCTTAGTTGGTAACAAATACAATTCCTTTCACTGAACCCAAACATATACAATGTGTCAGGTGCAAGCTCATTCACAATGATACATTTAAAAGTCTTTGAAGAAATGTACCAAATTTGTGTAGAATGAAATCAACCAGATCAAGATCTTTCTTTGGGGATGGCTAGAAGAGCATTCTAAGAATCACATCATTGCACTGGAAGGATTGAATGTAGTAACCTATAATTCCTAGGGATCTCAGGAACTTAAAATTAATTCTTTGCCACAATTTCATGATTGCCCTTTCTTTTTTTTTTTTTTTAAAGATTTTTATTTATTTATTTGACAGACAGAGATCACAAGTAGGCAGAGAGACAGGCAGAGAGAGCAGGGAAAGCAGGTTCCCTGCTGAGCAGAGAGCCCGATGTGGGGCTCGATCCCAGGACTCTGGGATCATGACCTGAGCCGAAAGCAGAGGCTTTAACCCACTGAGCCACCCAGGCGCCCCTCATGATTGCCCTTTCTTAATTGTAAACAATGTAATAGTATCCTATCAAAGAAATATTTAAGAATTATTGCTAGGGGCTTTCAACCTTCCTGTGACCTTATTAAAACCAGTAAGCTCTCTTTAGGTACTTTCTCTCTAATTAAAAAAAAAGAACTTGACATCCTCTTGGTGCTGTCGTTAAAATTTTTACTCTCAGTGCAACAACATACATATGCAGAAAAAATACATTTCCTTTATTCTAACCCTAAAACACTTTCAGAATTTATTTTTAAGCAATAATCCAAACAGCACCTTAGATACTGCTCATTGTTTAGGGACATGATCTGCTTCAAGTCACCCACCATTCCTACCGGTGACGATGACTTATATACGTGGAGGTGAATGTGTGGCTTCCATTATATCACAGAGCATGTGATCCACATCGCTGGGCACAAGGCTGTCTGCTCAGGGCTCCAGGATGCTGCCCCTATGTCCTCTGCCCTGCTTGTACTCTGGCACTTAATGATGAAATCTGCATAAGTAGTAACCTCAAGGCGGGTCTGTTTTGGCACAGAGTCTGTGCCAGCAGGTGGGTTCTCACTAAGCCCCGGGGGGTCTGCACTGTATCTCATTCTGCTCTGGCTGGGGCTCACACTCTTCATCCCTTCCCCCTGCTGTGATGGCCTGCTCTGGCCAGTCTGCCGACCACCCCTCAGCCACTTCTGAGCCTGTCTCCATCTCTGGGAACGGAGCCAGGCTAGGAAATGGAATTTGCATGTCTCCCCTAACCAGTCATGCTGGGCAGCTGAGTTCCTGTTCATGGGACTACACCCCAGGCTGGTGTGGGCAGCCTCTTTCCAGAGTCCAAGATAGGGAATTGAGACAAAAGCCCTGCTTCGTTTTGCTTTGCATTCTCTATTATAACCTGTCCCCCACCCATCCCATGGACAACGCGGAAAGAACAAAATAGGAACACACGCATACCCCTTACCCTCTTCCCTTCAAGTCTCCTTTTTCCTGGGCCTCCCCTCTTAGTCCACTCTTCCCCAGGACCCATAAAAGGCAGCTTTTCCTGGATCATATACTTCTTCTGGATAAAAGCCTAACCATTAATCCCTAAGAAAAATAGGGGCATGATCTCTACTCCCCAGGATATCTGGGCTCCGAGCACTCATGCGCTTAGCTCTTGGCGAACTAAATGAGAGCAACAGGAATTCAGCAAGACTGCTCTCTACACATCATGCCTGGCTCTCATTGTCCCCTGCTAGAGAGAACCAGGTTCTTTCCATTTTAGTACCCTTCACAAAAGAGAAGGGCTACATTGGAACATCATTAAAGGCGAAAACGTAGAAGATAGTGGTTTATTATTTACGATCACGTTATCTCTAATACTTATGGATGTGATGTGTGTATCCATACATAGGTAAATAGAACAATCTCATCACCTGCCGGTTATATGACAATAAGAAATTAGCTTCATTCTGTAAGCCTTGGTTTGCAACTAAGATGGGGCTGTAAAAGCACATCACTTGTAGGGTGGTTTTTAAAAAATGGCCAACAGGGTTTAGCAGCTGAAATGATAGGTACAGGCTTCAAGAACCTTCGATACAGAAGTCTTCATGATTTTGATTGTGCACTCAGAGTCATTTCACAAACAGGCACAGTTAACTCGTTGTGTAATAACCCAGGTGGCTTCTTTGGAAGTCTACCAAAGGAGCCTTTGAAATTATTTTAAACTAAGAAAAAATGTAAATACAACGGCAAGGTAAATTATCAGGAAATACATTTATGTATTGGTCGTAGGTTAGTACTTTTAATCAATTCGTCAAACCTACGCCTTTGGAAGGTGATTATATCCATCGGGGTTGAAGAAATCCACCACCCTTCATACCATGAGTCCTGATTCTAATGAGAAATAAAGAATAATTGAGAGGGGGAAGAACAAGACATCACCTTTATTGTTAATCAAGTCAAGGCAGAAGAGCATTGGTTTATGTGGGTGTTGAAGCTGGTTTCCCAATACTGAACATCATATAGACCTGGACAGCAGAGCTGGATCGAGTCCAGTGTCCCCCACAGGGCTGGAATCCGTTCATAGGAACATCAAGAATGGAGGTACACAGAGGCGGCTCACTTTAGCCCTGAGATACTTGTATTTTAAGATACTTCTGTAGGTTTATGATTTCCCCCACCATGTGTTATTTTAGCAGTTTAACTGATTTCTGAAGATACATCTAAAATTGTCTAGCTACTCCCTTCCTAGGAAATCAGAAAGGACATGTTTTATATTTAAAAAACACAACCACAGAACAAAGAGAGGTCAGAGTGGTGATTCTCACGTAGACAGGTCAGAAAAGCTCCTGCTCTCCCTGGGAGAGGGGAGAAGAGCTGTCCCCAGAGGTGGAAAATCTTTTCCCTTTACTTTGAGATTTTACCAGCATCAAATGGTGTGGTGACTTGCAAATGGCCAGATTGTTACACACTCAAATCTCTAAATACTTGCAGGTCAGTTGTATTTGCTTGATCTGTCCATTGTTTCAAATAATTGATTGTTGAGGGTGCTTCTCAAATAAAAACAGTGAACCGGATAAAAGATGTTCCCTTAAATCATGTATCTTGTTCAGAAATGTGGGGTTGGAAATACATTCTGGAGAGAACCAAGTGACTTGGCTAGAGGTCCCTTTAGTGCACGGGGCAGATTCAGATGATCTGAACCCCTAGCTTGGAGTAAAGATGGTCCCATTCCTTTTCATCTAATCACTTGCAAACTAAAGTAAAGAAAGAAACTCCATTTTCTCTGATAGTAGAAAAAATTCCAGGAAAACGGGAAGAGGGAAGGTGCTGGATTAAATTCAGGGATTTATGTGAAAGTTTACAGGGAATTGGAGACCATGATGCCAATTTCTACATGACAGCAGCTGTTGAATAGGGATGCTGGACAGCTCTCTCTCGCTATACTGAGTCTACCCTGAGAAATAACCTAAAGATCGTAATAATTAAGGGACCACCACTGACCAGGCCTGCAGTCTCCCTGCCATGAAGTGGACAGACCTCTCCAATGGACCAGACTTTCCCATGAGCTTGTAGGGCTTTGCATGTTAAGAACAGACTACCAAGGAGCACGAGCTATTTGAGGAAAGCCTCTAACAGAAATGTTCCAGAAACACAGTACCCAGAAAACCGCAGGGAAACATTTTAACAAGCAAACAGTACAAAAACATTTCTCAAAACTGAAGGACACACGTCTCCAGCTTGAAGAAGCTTGTGATTGGCCTGCAATTGAATGAATTAAGATTGACTCTGGGGCACATGACCATGAAATTTCAAACATCTTGGAGCCCTGCTCTTCCGTGTTGAGTAATCTCCAAGACGGGTCCTCCCTGACCTCCCAAGGAACCACCATGGACATATGCCTGTTTGAGAATGGCTGGGTGAAGATGGTCACCCAGCTGTCCCTTCCCACAGTAACATTCCATGTGAGCTCTGTGGATTCAGACTTCTTTTATTCTTAGTGATTTCTATCCACACATCTTATTACTCTCCCCTGCTCCATCAGGGCCATCCCAGGATGTCAGAAATCTCGGCAATGCCCAGCTCCAAATGGAAGTGGCTAAAGCTCCAGTTCTGTTTCTCTTACAAGTAATCATTGTACTGATTTATAAATGCAAATAGATACATGGGCATTGAGTATTAGCACCTTTCTTCCCGCTGGAATTTGATCTCTAGATACTGATCAGTGTGTTGAAGGAGACCTTGACTTTTTTGACTTCTTCTTCCAAGCTCTGCCTCAGCTACTTTGTCCTGTCAGTTACCATTTAATTTAAAAAAGTACCATGTGCCAGACACCATGCTGAGTGATTTGCATATAATGTCAAATTACTCTTACAAGCATCCTATAGGGAAGTAACAACATTTTACATTTTAACTTGGATTTGACCTAAATCTATTTTTAGCCATTTTGCCTCCAAAATCTCCTATAATTTGCCCCCTAGGACTTCATATGTGCACGGGAGTACCAATGCGGGTGCTGGGAGTAATATTCCTTCATCCTGAATGATTTTGAGGCCTGGGGGATTCCCGCAGTGAATGCTGAAGATCCTGGACCACCTTGATGAAATGAAAAAAAGATGCCAATGCATAAGTTTTCACAAATTCAGTCCTCTTTTCCAAGCACTTAGGTGGATCAGAGATACTGCTAATTTTCTGTCTGAAATGGAGAAGCTTTTCTTTTCTAGATTATATATCGGTAAATTGTTGTTAGAAATGTGACACTGATGAAGGTCATATTGAATAAGACTTCCTAATTCAGTGTAAACTTGTATCAGGATAATGTGCATGGTTTCCACCAGTGTGCATCATAATTAATAATCATCAGCAATGACCAAATTCATACATTTTTATTTGTCTCCACTTCTCTTTTAAACAGTTTATTTAAATGAAGCCTTCTATTTCCATTAAGTACTTCATACATCAAATCTTAGATCTCAAGGATTATTGGATTTTTATGCATCATTTTGATGTAAAGTGTCCCTGGCCAAATAGTTAAGTAAAGTGACAAGGAATCCCAGGTCCTCGTGGGTGTGATCTGGGATGTTTGTTATTTACACATATCCATTGTCTCAAATTTCTTTTAAAGTAACTATTTTTATTTAAGAGGAATAAAATCATGTTATTAAGGATGACACAAAACATTTCCAAAGTACACAGAGAGGAAAATGAGATTGTATACTTCCGAAACCTAACCCTCCCTTGTTCGCAATTCTTTATATCCCTCTTGGAATTGAACTTTCACTTCCAATACTCATCCTTCTCCAGAACATTCTTACCTTTTGCTTTGCTTAGCAGGTGGTGCTTGTTCTCTCATTCAGGCCAGGCTTCCAGGGGTACTTTGGCTTTCCAAGGGGTTTGGCCTGATGCTTGTCTCCTGTAGGCATATAGAGCACGGAGACCCCCATATCTTTTCTTCTTTCCGTATCCCTTTCCATTACAACACTTACAATCCGGCATCACCCCTTCTCCTACTGCTGTTCAATGTAAGTTGCTCCCAACTTTGAATTTCACTTACCTCTTCCCTTCTAATTCTTCCTTCATCCTTCTGCTCTGCTAATTGCCTCACTGGGCAGTTCTGGTAAGTCCCTTCTGTGAGGTTAATCTCACAAAGGTGAGGCTGCTGAGTAATAATATATTGAAATATCATGAAAAGAAGATTCTCTGTAGAAAATTACCTTGATTGGGGCACCTGGGTGGCTCAGGGGGTTAAAGCCTCTGCCTTCGGCTCAGGTCATGATTCCAGGGTCCTGGGATCGAGCCCCACATCGGGCTCTCTGCTCAGCAGGGAGCCTGCTTCCTACCTCTCTCTCTCTCTGCCTGCCTCTCTGCCTGCTTGTGATCTCTGTCTGTCAAATAAATAAATAAAATCTTAAAAAAAAAAAAAGAAAGAAAGAAAGAAAGAAAGAAAATTACCTTGATTCATTTAACACTGATCCATCCCAGGGTCAAAACTTGGCCGTGGCTCTCTGGTGTGTCCCAGAAATTCTCTTCTTTAAGTCATATTCTTCCCCAGGTGATTGCCAAAGTCTTTTAATGATTTAACTACATGGTGAAGGGTTATTGGATGAGAACAAAACTATATTAAATGCACATAACTATATTAAATACAGCCCATTGTGAGTGCCCGTAATTGCATAGACTGAAGCAATAGTGGTCCCCATAAGTCATGCTTTTTTGTCAGCTTTAATTCTCCTGGGGGTAGCAGCTCTTCTGGTCAAGGATCTCCTTTCACTGGCCCTCAGGTTCCCCATTAAATCTCCTCACTCCGCAGTTGTCCTTTTTTCTAAATTTTGCTCAGAGCATATCCCTGAGCTGAAACCCCCATTTTGGAGTTATAGTCATCTCCTTCTTCTATTAACTTTTCATTTCTAGACCCCCCAGTCTTCCCGTAACTCCCAGAGCTTTAATATTCTGGACCTCGTCTTCCATACCAGGTCCCCACCACCCCTGAGAAAGATTCCAGTTGTTCAGTTCCTGCTGGAGGCTGGGTCTAGTCTCTTGTCTCCTGGTCGAATGGTCTTTGAAGAACGCTGGGACGACGCTGCTGTCATCACATCCGAGAGCAGTCCGCGCCAACCCACCCAACAGTCCATCAAGAGTTAGTCCTTTATTCACACACAACGAGCTTTCAGTAGGCAGAAGAGATAGTCGGTTTCCCATTCCTTGCCCCATGTCAGCTGGTGCTCAGCGGAGCGGCCAGAGTGATCTTTGTAAAACATAAGCCAGAACACACTATTTCTCTCCTCATCTCCCTCCATGGCTCCTCCCTTCCTGGAGTCAAAGCCACAGTCTTTACAGAATCTGAAAGACGCTGCCTGGTTGAATGCCCGTCTCCCACCCGGCCTCCTCTTCTGTCTCTCACCTTTCTCCAGCTCATTGTCCCCGCTGGTCCTCACTGGTGTCACACATGCTTCTGCCATGCGGCCCGCACTCTGGCTCTGGGCCCAGAGCACTCTTCTCCAGATACGTGCTGGGACGACCCCTTCACTTCCGTCAGGTCTTTGACGAAATCTCACTTCCTTTATCAGGCCCTCCTGGACTGTCCTGCACAATTGAACAAGCTGTCCCTCCTGCCTACACTACTGGGACACTTCCTGTCACTCTCAGCTCACTTTATTTATGCCCCACCCCCATATTTTTTTTGCCACATTCATGTCATTTTTTAGCATTCTCTGGAATTTACTTTTTTACTGGATTTATTATTTATTGTCTTATTCCTTCTGCCATCATTTACATTCAGAGCATATCCCTGAGCTGAAACCCCCACACGATGAAATGATTTTCATCGTGTGGCTATGATCATGGTGCTTCTCATCATCGTCACCCAGAACAATACCTGCCACATAGTGGGTCTTCAAAAATATTTGTTGAATAGAAGTAATGTTCTAACCCAATGGGCAACTTGGCCCTCATGTTATCCTTAGAATAGAGGACACCATTTCCGAATTCCCAGTACTGATCTTACAGGGTCAGAAACTATGCCTTGCATGTGCAGTGACGTGGATGAAACTAGAGGGTATTATGCTAAGCAAAATAAGTCAATCGGAGAAAGATAATTATCATATGATCTCACTCATATATGGAGCTTAAGAAACAAAATAGAAGATCCTAAGAGAAGGAAGAGAAAAATAAAACAAGATGAAATCAAAGAGGGAGAGAAACCGAAAGAGATTTAATCATAGGAAACAAACTGAGGGTTCCTGGCATCCCAGAGAAGGGTGGTTGGATGGAGTAACTGGGTGATGGGCATTAAGGAGGGCACGGGATGTACTGAGCACTGGGTATTATATGAGACTGATGAATTACCTCTGAAACTAAAATGAATGAATGAATGAGAGAAAGGAAGGAAGGAGCCATGCCTTGATTCTGATGTAAAATAAATGTCAGTATAGTGCGACTCTTGAAACCTCTATGTCCAAAGGAAAGGATTAAGGGATTTAAACTAAGGAGCCCCAGGAGCCCCTGGGTGGCTCAGTGGGTTAAGCTGCTGCCTTCGGCTCAGGTCATGAATCCGGGGGTCATGGAATCGAGTCCCGCATCGGGCTCCTTGCTCGGCAGGGAACCTGTTTCTCTCGCTGCCTCTGCCTGCCTCTCTGCCTGCTTGTGTGCACTCGCTCTCTCTGGCAAATAAATAAAATCTTTTTAAAAATTAATTAATTAATTAATTAATTAAGGAGCCCCAAGTTTTTGTTTTTGTTTTTCCAACTGGGATATTATTTTTGTGGCCAAATTTCTCCTTTTATGAAAATGGATTCAAAACAAAGTTTCAAAACAAAGATTCTCTCTATCTATTCACATTTAATCTTTTTAAAAGGCAGAACTCTGAGTAAAGAACAGAAAGCAGGGAAGGTTCTTACACCTCTGGTTAACTGAAGTCATCATCGTCTGCTGTGAATGAAGAGAGACAAACAGAAAATCCTAGTAAAGCCCAAGGACAACTAAAATAATTCATACTATTTTAATCCTAATACCTTCTAAGAATCTCCAAGGAGGGCCCAAGTCTTTTTTTTTTTTTAATTGTTATATACTTTAGTGGTTTTTTTATCCATTTTATTTTATTGTATTTCTTTTCAGTGTTCCTGAGTCTTTTTTGACTTACTGTGTTTCTGAATTTGTTGGATCTCACCACCTCTCACTTTTAAGAGAAAGTAGAATACCTTTGAGAGTAATGCTAGCTTTGCATCATGCCCAGGATATAGAGTTCATTCTGACTCCTGATTTAAGTCACTGGCAGACATCAGTGTGGGTTGAAAGTCCCAAATGGTTTGTGGTGTCTTGTCAAGGGATTCATGTTTAGCGTGAATCTTCTGGGTTCTCCGCTAAACTAGGGTTGCTTTCTAGAGGCTGGAAGAACTAGAAGCTGTCAGAGCCAGGAAGGTGGCCAGTCCAGCACAGGTGGCCATGCTCAGCGACCTCAGTGACAGCACCCACAGGCAGCCACTTGTCAGGGCTGGAGCCGGATGGCTGGTTGATGACATCCTGGCCCTGGAATGTGTGCGTAGTCCCATAGGCTGTGTACCTTTTACAGTTTTTTGAACACACACACACTCATATTTTAATTATTTTTGTTAGGACGAAAAACCCACATGGCATTAAAGTTACCATCCTAACCATTCAGCATGTACAATGGAGTGTTATTATGTACCCTCGCAGTGTTATTCCACACCCTTGCAGAATGTTACATCCTGCAAGAATGAAGCTCTACCCCATGAAACAGTAACTCCCCATCCCCCGCTCCTTCCGGCCCCTGCAGCACCCCCCCCCTTTCTGCGTTGCTCAGTCGGACTCCTCTAAGAACCTTGTGTACGTGGAAACATGTGGTTTTTGTCTTTTTTGGTGATGGGCTTGTTTTACGTAGCTTGAGGGCCATTAGGTTCATCCGTGGGTAGCCCATGTCAGAATTTTCTGCCTTTTTTAGAGTCAGATAATATTCCATTGTGTGGATACACCACATTTTGTTTATCCATTCATCCCGTGAGGCTAGATCTCGCCCCTCGTCCTATGCTCCTCTCCCAGGAATTACAGCTAATGGCAATTTTAAGTGAAATAATGACGATTAGAAGAGGTACTTGAGATTACTCAGAAAGGGTCATCAGACAGGATATTAGAAAGACTCTTACTTTAAAGCAAGGTTGAGAGAAGTAACTGGTGAGCAGTTTGGTCCGTGATGAGGGAGTAATGGAAGTTCACCACTTCTGCATATTTCCTGCCACTCTCAAGAGCTTCTTCGCAGCAAAGAAACCAACAGCTCCTCATCGCAGCCCTCTGAAAAACACCCATTGTGCTCACGAACACCCAGGAGCAACATCTTTCTGGGGAAAGATTACACACACACAGAGAGATTTTAGCTTTCAAGCTGAGTTACTTATTCTCCATATAAAAACACTTCCAGAGAAAAGTGATCGCAGAGTCCAGAATTTTCAAGATCATTTGACATCTTTAAATTGAAACTGAAATATTAGAAATGTCATCTGTTTGTGATTCTTCCTCTAAATTTGTAAAGGTCTCGAATCCAGAGGCTTCTAATAAATCTCCAATTAGATGTTGTTCTCGTCTTGTCTTATGTAGCCTTTTCTTTCTCCTTCCTTCCTCCTTCCCTCCCTTTCTTTTTTCTTTTTCTTTCATTCCGTATTTGTCCAATGATAAGGTTAGGTTATGACCTTTCAGTTTGACTTCATTTATTTTTTATAATTTTTATTATGTTAGTCCCCTCACAGTACCTCTTTTTAATTTTATTTTAAAATGAGAAATCCTTTGTTCATATACATTTTGAAAACAGTAGTGGAAAACAAGTTGTTCAGAGAAAATTCATGATAGAGCACTTCTCACATCGGAGGGTAGGATGGGCCAACCTGTAGGTCAGCCCACTTGGGACTGACATGTGATCTTCTCATGTAAGGCGTGGGGCACACGGTGGGTGTCGTTACCAGTACACGCATCGCCCCCTCCCCTATCTTACAGTTGCAAAACGATGGGTTATATAAATTCTTGAAACTCTTAGTAGCATGCACTTGCTGTTGGGTTTTGGAATAATGATTGCTCTGAGTACAAACTATTTAATAACCTTTCATTGCTACTTATCCCATTATAAAAATCCTGCATAAAATGCACTATGTTTGAATGCAAAATTCTAATTTTTTTCCCCAAATCTTGCATCCTGTCAGATTTATGTATTGGTTGCCATTTCCAATATGCCCAAGTCGTGCATTATCCTGAAGGGGCAGGTCCTGTTTACAGCATCCTCACTTCCCCTGTCAATGACATTTCCCTGAAGTGCCCATCGTGGGCATTCTGATCCCTCCTGAGAACCATTACTGCTCTAGCAAAACCCTGTTCATGAAGGAAATGACAGACTTATTAATGTGAAGACATTAATATCTGAGAGGGTCTATTATGTCATTCTTCCCAAGGGCATGTACATTTTTATAATGGTCAATGCTTGAAGCCTGAAGAATAGCACACTTGCGGGTAGATTTTGAATATTTACAGTGAACCAAAGAAATGAGACTTCCTTTCGTGTGTTGGAGGCTGTGTTTTGACTTTCGTGTTTGACTCCGCTGAAATCAGATAACACAGATGATTGTCTTTACAGAAGGCCAGCTAGACCTTTTGCAGGTTACAGTCATTTCTAGCCCCATTTACGTGTGCAATTATAGTGAGTACATTTCTGAATCTGTGTCTTGTGGCCTTTCAGTTTCTGGCACAAGAAATGTGTGTGTACATTTTTGTATTTCATATGTGATATTTCATATCTTTATATTTACCAGAAATATTTCCTGGGTTTTACTAAGATATATATTACATAACTTTTGGTGATACCACTTTGTTCGGGAAAATTAAGTTAATTATGCATCTTACTGATATTATTTAGTTCTGGATAACGGGACTTTTTCCAAAAATTGAATCTATCAATAAAGGTCAAAATTTACCACTATCATCAACATTCAGAAGATTACGCTACAGAATCTTAAAGGCATTAGAAGAGGCACTCTACCATGTTTTAATCAACTGATACTGGTTTTTAAATTAGTATATAACCTCTTCTGTGACTCTACTGAAATGAACTGACTTACCAGAATGGGCAGAGAGGAGTGTGTTGAGTTTTTATAAAATGAATCTCATTATCCTTGGTTAACCCCTTTATTAATTACCTTTTTTTTCAGTAGTCCCGAAGCCCAGAAGAATATCAAAACCACCCCAAAAGCGTTTTACACTAAGAGATCACCAGGACTCTGCCCAGAGACCTCACCCAGAATTTCCTGGTCTCCCCCACAAGATGCATAGTTGTAATTAGCTCCCTAAGTGGTTTCTATGCAACTGGGTGAACCCTTATTGGGGACCATTGAGAACCGTTAATGTACAGTTACCCTGTTCAGAAAACTTGGAGTGATTCTAAAGTTCCTCATCCCCGTTTTATTAAGTAACAAGATCCTAATGACTTTACATTTTAAACTTATTTATTGGGAGGGGAGTGTAAATGGGGGATGGGAGGGAGAGAGAATCCTCAAGCAGAATCTCTGCTGAGCAGAGGGTCCATAGCAGGACTCCATCCCAGGACCCCGAGATCATGACCTGAACTGAAATCAGGAGTCAGCCGCTTAAGGGACTGAGCTATCCAGACACTCCGACTTTACATTTTAAATTCTCTCATTGTCCCATTATTATATTTATGAGCATAAATGTCTCACCACTTCTCTCAAATAAGGGAATCAAATTCTATTCTAGCATATTTTAAGCATTTTTTGAAATATCTGTTGAATGAGTGATAAAGTGAATGAATGAAGGTATCATGACAAATCTTTTTCAATGTCTTTCTGACTCCAGGTTTTATTATATCTCACATTTCCCTAAATTACCAAGCTGCCAACGCTAACAAAGGAAATGTTGAAGTTAGTTGGACATAGACTGGTTTTATTAAACTCGTAGTGATCCTTAGGGATTCCCCATTCTCTTTTCTTGATGTCCTTTACTATGCTAATCCATTACAGAATCTTTTCAGGAATATCAAACACATTGATCTCAATATCTGGAAATGACATTGCTTTTGGGAAATTGGGACATCAGGTACATTTTCCAGAATTACAGGAACTCTTCATAATCTGTATATGGTTTTAAAAGTCTCCAGTCGGAGCTAAGTAGTCTTGCTTGTGGATTCTTTCAGTACCTTATAAAGCTAGTTTTTTGGAGGCAAGGCTATTGGAATTCCCTTCCAGAAGCCCCTGTGTAATTCCTGCTTTCGTGTTAACTGGGATTTGGTTTTCATTTTAACAACTTCCCATGCACTCAGGAGCTCATTTTTCTTGACAGAGAAGACAAAAAATATGTTAAAACATGGAGAATTTTCTGACTCTTTCACTTTCCTTTTTCATCCAGGAACATAAACTTAATTGCCCAAAAGCAGTCAATGTGAGCTTTCTTTACTCCTGAAATAATCCTTCTTGCCTTTAATCAGTGCTGTGCCCTCTAACTTTATTTGACTGTTAGATCTTTTACAATGTTTTTTTGTCAGTCTTTCCTAATAGTTAATATTTTGTCCCCACAGCATGGCGGGCATTGCTGTAAGTATTTCTATGTATAGTTGAATTTATTAATCTTCACGGGAACATGTGGCAGTTGTCATCATTTTACAGAGGGGGAAACCAAGGCACAGAAAAGCTAAGTAATTTGTTCAGGGTCCTACAGCTCAAGGTATTTGAACTCAAGCAGATTTGAACTCAAGCAGCCTGACTCTAATATTCTTAACCACGATGGCAGATTGCCTCTTTACTTAGCTGTCTTCAGTTATGTGCCATTGTCCACATCTTTAGTCCGTAGTTTGGTACTGTAGGAATTCAGTCAAGAGTTCTATACGCATCCACATGGTCCCTGTAGTTATCTACTCCCTCCTCTGTCACCCAGAGGATTTATGCATATATAGATGGCATTACTTCCCCCATATTTTCCAAAGTGTCCTGGAACCAGACTGTGTGCTCTTCAGAAAACACACACTGA
Organism: Mustela putorius furo; assembly: GCF_011764305.1. Taxonomy (NCBI): domain Eukaryota; kingdom Metazoa; phylum Chordata; class Mammalia; order Carnivora; family Mustelidae; genus Mustela; species Mustela putorius. The sequence continues at coordinate 3,039,759 of NW_025421577.1, forward strand.
CGTGCACATACACACACACAGAGACGTTGTTAGTTGAAAAGAAATGGACTAAATATTGTTTAACTAAGTAATATGATCAGTTTCTATATTTTCTTTTCTAATCGAATTGTTAAGGTGTTATTATCTAACAAGGAAGGAAACTAAAATTCCCCTATGCTGTCTACACTTTTCGACTATTTATATAATCTTTTATTTTTTATTTATTTATTTTTAATCTTTTATTTTTTATAAACATATATTTTTATCCCCAGGGGTACAGGTCTGTGAATCACCAGGTTTACACACTTCACAGCATTCACCAAAGCACATACCCTCCCCAATGTCCATAATCCCACCCCCTTCTCCTAAACCCCCTCCCCCCAGCAACCCTCAGTTTGTTTTATGAGATTAAGAGTCACTTATGGTTTGTCTCCCTCCCAATCCCATCTTGTTTCATTGATTCTTCTCCTACCCACTTAAGCCCCCATGTTGCATTACCACTTCCTCATATCAGGGAGATAATATGATAGTTGTCTTTCTCCGCTTGACTTATTTCGCTAAGCATGATACGCTCTAGTTCCATCCATGTTGTCGCAAATGGCAAGATTTCATTTGGCAAAAAGTTTAGCAACTGTTTATGCCTTGCTGCAAAGTCACTCTTACTCTCCCTCAACCAAAGAAAAAACTGTTAAGTGATTGATTTGTGGTCATCGAGAATTTATCAAAACTGACAGTACAGTTGACTTTTTCTGCTCTGATTTTCAGACCCAGTGTCAAAATATCCACCCAGGCTCCCTCCACTTGTTACTTTACATGATTTCAGCTACATCACTTTGCCAAATTTATATATGGATATATACATATATATACTCATATTCATTATATACAAGTTAAGAAATTTTATGTGATATTAAGATGCAGAAGTTTTCAGTGAAATTGCTTCTTGAGCACATCTCTCCACTGCTGGAATACAATACAGGACTGTTATCCTCTAGGGCATCTGACTACCAAACATAGGCTCTTTAGGTCATACTCTGAGTACTTGGCAGTGACCCAAGGACATGGCCCTTTACATAGACCTTGAGGTAGTCCAGAGGCTCCGTTTTATCACCTTTTTTTTAAACCCTATCAATGCAACTCTTTTTTTTTTTTTTTAAGATTTTATTTATTTATTTGTCAGACAAAGATCACAAGTAGGCAGAGAAGCAGGCAGAGAGAGAGGGAGAAGCAGGCCCCCACTGAGCAGAAAGCCCTATGTGGGGCTCAGCCCCAGGACCCTGAGATCGTGACCCAAGCCAAGGGCAGAGGTTTAACCCACTGAGCCACCCAGACACCCCTATCAATACACCTCTTGATGTTCATTTTAACTAAGAACTTTTTGGTAGGAAGTTACCGTATGAGCCATGACAAAATGTGTGCCCTTCCAGGGGTGGTTTTGTCTCCACTGAGAGTATTAGTAATGAGAAGGGAGAGGAGGAATATGTTAAGGACTTACAAGAAAAAAGTTATTTAAATCCCCAAACATTGTTAAGAGATGGCTGTTGTTATCCTTCTGCTTCAGATAGAGAAATCAAAGCTTGCGGGGTGTTAGAAATTGTTGAACTTCACGCAGCTAGTAAGTGGCAAAGCTAGAATGTGAACCCAGGACTGTCTGATACCAACACTCTCTCTTCCTAGGGAGGTTACTACTGAGATTTGTCTGTTTATGCATATGTGTGTGGATCAAATGCTCCCAGAGTTTCCACTGGGCAAATATTTACTGAGGACCTGCAAAGCCAGACTCCCTGTACTGGTCGCCTTGTGGGTGCTGCCATGATTAAGGCCCAGTCACTAACGGAACACAATTCAGTGTGCTGAACCACGTGTTGAGCAATTTATGGGTGGCCAGCACTGCTCTGCTCTAACGCCTTCGTTACGTTAGCTCATTTCATGCTCACAGGTAATCCTAAAACGTAGGTGATGTTCCGTATTACCGATGATGGAATTGAAGTTTAGAAGGGCGCGTGAAAGTGTCATTTAGCAAGTGAGTGGAAAAGGCACGACATGAACTTAGGTCTCCTGACTCCAGAGACTTCACATGGATTCTGTGTCTGTTCGCTCTTCTGAAAAGAAATTACTAGAAATAGTTTCATACGTTCAGCTAGAGACAGAGCAGAGGAAAACAAGTTCCACGAATGATTCGTGGTATCTTTCTTTTTGTCCTCCTTCATCTCTGCCGTAATGTTTGTGACAATACTATAGGAAAATGCATATAAATGAAAACATACCATGGTCTGATATTTGCAAGACTTTTTCGCCCAAGTGCTTTGCAAATAGGTGCCATTTAAAGAACTAAACCTTTGAATTTCTCATAAGAGAGCACAGGGAAGCTAAATTGTGTGCTGAGTGAGACCGTTTATGTGCTACAAGCATGGGATACTATTGGGCGATACAAATTGTGCAGTCTGCTAACCTTTGTGACATTTTCCTCTGTGCTCTCGCTACTCTCGCTACCCTGAAAATGTCAAACTGGAGAGGATTTGGGCTGTACTGTCGGCTTAGAGAATTAGCAGACTGACTTCGCTAAAATACTTACTTTTCATCTATATTATTGCCTTATTAAGAAGACGAACCATCTCTGTGTAAAATAAGTCTGCAATACGTACCTTTTGAGCATTTGAGTTATTTTACCACAAATTCAGTTTTCTACCTATGGCAACATTGTTCCATCGAATGGTAACATCTCCCATCCAAGAGTCCACACACACTCTGCCTCCCGTCACCAGCCATGTACTCCTTGCTCCCCATTTCCCTGGACAGCGGAAGTGTCCCGGGCTCCAGAACAGCACACCTAACATTCTCGTTACTGTTCAGATCTAGTCTCCACGAAGTGCGAGGTGTGATGACCTCTTCTCTCCTCAGCTCAGGATGCATTCCTCATAATTCCTTCAAAATGCCAGTTGGAAAAGCATCTGTTGGTTATGTGGACATTGTGTTGACCAGTAGTATCTAAATTGTCTAATTTCTTTTATTGTACATCCCCTCTTGTGTGCTCAGGTGTCTCAAACACACCCTTTCTCAAACTAAATATGCTTTTCCTTCAGTCCTCTCAAAGACATCTTTCCAATGCCATCCTATCCATGGCGCCATTCTCTGTCATCTGAGTTACCGAAATAGCACCATAGCCATCACTAAGCTCCTTAACGAAATTCGGCCCTCTAGAATCTGTTCTCTGCACAATGACTAATGGCAACTTTCCAAGGTCACATGGGTCCTTCTGATGGGATCAAGTAGCGTGTTCACTCAGAACCCTTGAGTGTCTTCCATGGGGATCAAGTACGATGGTTTTTATTTGATTTCCAAGACCTCTTCCAAGATTCTCCAGAGTCACCATTAGCCACTCTCTCTTTCCTTGCTGCCTCCCACCAGGCTGTGTGCCTCTGGCCTCCTCTGATGATGAGAGTTCACTCATCCCCTTGTTCTCACTCAAGCTGACTGACTAGGCTCGCTGACATCCCCCCGTCAATCATTCAGTGAGTTTCACCCTGGACCATGTGACTATCCCATACCTCTACGCACCACACTTTAGTTCAGAGTTTAGTGTCTATTTTCTTTCGGAGAGTGAAATTTTAGGAGGGCAGGTCTCATGTATGAATGAACCATATGGGAAGCAGGTATGTTAACACTATTTGTAGTATTTTGTATTAACTGTGCATATGTGTTTGTTTATAGCTTAACGGTAAATGATTCATAGAGTTTATAAAATATGGAAATAGTCAAATACATATTGAGTCTCAAAAAATGCTTGTATTTACTAAGTGCTTACTAAATGATAGGCACATGAAAGAATGCATTTGTCCAAAAAATGCTTAGCAAATGTTTCTGCTGTGTCTGGAACTGTGCTAAATATAGGAAGTAAGGCACACTGTGTGTCTTCGAAGTTTAAGACAATTTAGTTGAGAAGATAGGACACAGACACAAGGACTATGGTAATGTAGGTCAATTTAGTATGGGGATACTAGGTCTCCAGAATCTATTTTTACTGGTTAATTGCTTAGCTAAGAATTACTTTGAAAGTAATTTCACTAATTTTGACTTGCTCTTCTCTCCCTTTTCTCCTCCCTTACACCCACTTTTCTGAGCAGAAATGTAAGATTTATTCAATTCCCCTCATTTGGCATCATGACAGTATAAAGTCATCAGTGTAATCACCATAAGAGGACTTTGTTTTAATTTTTATCACCCAGCACATTTTTATTGTCAGAATGGTTACTAATCATTCATTTTTATTTACTCTAGCTGGGGAAGTTTTGTAAAAATCTTGTGACTATTTAGAAAAAAAATGTTTTAAATTATGGGTTCTCTTCTAGCCTGCTTCCCAGTGAACACACCATAGACTCAAACCCTATGACTCCATTAGATAAAGAAGCCTTCACTAAGAGACAAGATCTTCTTCACCCCTTGACAATGACCTCCTGGCCACAGAGCCCCCTCACCTCCTTCCAGACCAGGCTCAGCCCCAGAATGTCACAGTCATGTTGTGTTTTTCTCAGGTTTGATTGGATTAACCCTCTGGATGGCTAAGATACAGGACACAAAAACACAGGTGATTAGTGTCTATTTCAAATTCTTGGGCTCTTAAGGTGTTTTTAAAATAACCATTATTTTATAGTTTTTTAAAGCTGAATTGAAGTATTTTAGTAATTGTTTAAGAGCATATATAAGAAGAGAAAAATGAGAGTAAGAGTAAACATGAAATAGTCTTAAGAAATGCTATGATATAAACTAAATCTTTGAGAGCTGTTGAGAGTGGCTAAAACCTTGTGTTGAGAAGAGAGTCAGGAAGGTCTAGGTTTAGAAGATTCTCACTACTGTTCAGATCTAGTCTCCACGAAGTGCCAGGTGTGATGACCTCTTCTCTCTTCAGCTCAGGATGCATTCCTCATAATTCCTTCAAAATGCCAGTTAGAAAAGCATCTGTTGGTTGTGTGGACATTGTGTTGACCAGTAGTATCTAAATTGTCTTCCCTGCTACTTAGAAGCTCAGGAAGACCTGGAATTCATGACTGAGATATCAGCATTTGACCTGATATCTGATATCTCAGATATCAGGTCAAATTATTTTGTGAACATGTGCACTCGGTTCTGGTTGGAATAATTCAAATAGGCCCATGACTTGCAGTGGTAAGTGGTGATAGTTCTTCATGATACAACAAAATAAAACTTGAATGACATAAATGGCTGTTTGGAGATATGGTGAACATATACAAATCTTTACAAGCTTTCAGACATATATGTATAAGCAGATGTCTAAAAAGTTTGATACTAAAAGGACAATAATCTAGATATTTCGTTTGAGTAAGAAGTGTTGTCCTTCCTCTTGAAAGAGGAATGTGTTATCGGGGGGGGTGGGGGGGAAGAGGAATGTGTTATCTAGGGGGAAAAAAAAAAAAAGATGTTCGGGACCTTCATAAGAGTCAACCAGCTGGTCAGGAGAGCAGGTTATTTCATTTGGTGATAATAGAGAGATATTTGAAGCTGGGCAATGATTTTGAGCATTGTATCTAACATTAGAAGAAGGTTTGGGATGATTACAGCAAGATAAGATGTGATACATTCATGGAAGGGGACCCTGGTAACCTTTTGTAGTTCAAAGGTGTGGAGGACAAACACCTTGCTTGATCATTTTGTCATCAAAAGCCCCCAAATCAGGGTGCCTGGGTGGCTCAGTGGGTTAAGCCACTGCCTTCAGCTCAGGTCATGATCTCAGGGTCCTGGGATCGAGTCCCGCATGGGGCTCTCTGTGCAGCGGGGAGCTTGCTTCCTCCTCTCTCTCTCTCTGCCTGCCTCTCCAACTACTTGTGATTTCTCTCTGTCAAATAAATAAATAAAATCTTTAAAAAAAAAAATAAAAAAAAAAAGCCCCCAAATCAGCCTTTCCCAAAATAGAAGTGTTCAAGGGTAAACACTGAGCTGAATGGGTCCCCTGTCGCCTGTGTTGGATGATGGCAGTTTGGTGTGGCTGTAAATACTTGGGACGCAGACCCCTACTTTCTTTCTCAGGCTAAATGTTATGAAAGCCACTGGAGGGTTGAAGAGACAGAATGGGAATTCTAAATGTCCATATCAAGATTAACGTGGTCTATAAACTGTGGTCACCATCTTACATCAAATTTTGCTCAGCTTGCCAAAGAACTCGATGTTCCTGGGAGCACTTTTCCTGCCCCAACTCTCTGCTTCCACTCTAAAAAAAAAAAAAAAAAGAAAAGAAAAAGAAAAAAAAAAGATCTTCCTCTATGATGTTGATTTTATTTGTCCTTCCCATTTTAGAGATGAGAATACTTGGGCCCAGGAATGTAGTCTTTCTAGGGAAACTCAGCTAATCAAGCATGATGCAAATCCTGATCCGATGGGTTGGCATTCTGTCTGCCTGCCATAGTCTCTCTGATGGAAACATTTCTATCTTCCTGCTCTGCCCAGGGAGCAGACAGCCCCAGAGACCGCTGATCTCTGTGAACTGATGTGATAAAGATGTTTAGATTCTTCATAAGACAGTATCTGAGGCCAAGGCGAGTCAGGACTGATGGAAAGTTATATAGGTTTTTTGTTGCTGTCTCTTAGTGGATTTTAGCTCTGGAATTCCACCAAGCCTATTAATATATAACTGTGGCCCATGCAGCCATAAAGGTCTTTTTATGAAAACTGCAGAGGTGAGCTTGGACTACAGTCTATTTTTTGCAGCCTGGAAGTTTCTCAAAGCAAATGTCAGGGCTTTGGATACTCATGAATCAAAACATGGACAGAAATAAAATTTTAGATACCTCCTAAACCCAAAACTAAAGGCTAAAAAATAATCCCCTTCCCATTCTTCAATGTCTCAGGGAGCTTATTCTTAAATTCACCATTAATTTATTTATAAATTATTCAGGTGTTCTTTGAGAAACACTTCAGTTCTTTTCATTATATATTTAGGGATGTTATAAAGCAGATATGTTGCACGCTTCCTTATTTCTATGTGCAGATTTTAACTTTGGCACTCAAGGGAAAAATGTGCTAGGAGGTTTCTTAAATTTTTGGAGAAAGTTAAAATTATTTCCTTGCACTTTCTGAGACACATAATGAGCTCCAGCCAGTTCTCGGGTTGGTGCTGGAAGTTTGGGGTGCTGGTTTATTGTCTCTTGTTCCTTCTAGGTTCCCTCTGGGAGCGATGAGGAGGAAAAGCAGGGATGATGTTTCACTTTCATTTAGGATAGATAGAGGCATCTCTCAACACAGATCTTTTTGGTAAAGTTGGATTTGAAAATTTGACCAGTGTGCAATAATGGGGCTCCTACTGACTTCTCAGGGCTGTAGCTTTCCAGGCTTGTAGAGAAAACTGGGGGCATGTCCTCTTGCCTCAACTAGTAGAGGAGTAACCTCAGCTGTATCTCCCACATTCTGTCACAGGCAGACAACAGTCAGCTTGGGATGATCCTCCCGACCTCCCTCTAGCAGGTGGGCCCTCAGCCTTGCCCACATGTGTTGAATGGAGCAACCATTGGGTCCTGGTTTCTTCTTACAAAGCTGTGGCACTTGCCACAGACAGACATGACATGTCTCCAGTTCCCACCTGAGCAGAGCTCGGTCCTCCATCTTGTAAATAACACACCCCAGAGAGGCCAGTTTCTTACCAGTTGACCGCAGCTCCTTTCCTTTTGATGGAAACTACGGTGGGAAGGGAGATAGAAGGAGGATCTCCTCCTCCTACTTCATCCCACCCCCCAACACACGAACCAGAAAGGACTTTTCTTCTCATCAAGAAATTCCATCGTTTATAGGCCAAGTTAGGACATGGGGAAGCAGAGAGTGGCCCACGCAGTCAGTGCCCTGAGGAATTTTAAGCCAGCTATGCAATTAAAATAGTGAGGTTGGCAAAACTGTTTAAATTACCTACAGACACTAGTCTTTATTTTATTTTTCTGTTTATCAGCCTGTCTCTCTGTCCTACACTGCTTTCCTTTCTCCATTTCTCTAACCCTTAAACAGCGACCAAGTCATTTTTCCAGGGCTTATTTCAGGAATTATAGCCACAGTTACAAAAGCGTGTTCTGGCAAAGAGAAACATTTTCTCAGATTCATTTATAAAGAAACTTTCTCTTGTGCTAAGCAACAAAAGAAGCTTTATATTGACTTAAATTGTACATATCTGATTAGCCAATGTAGCTTTCTCTTGCTAAGTATATTTTTATTAGACCAGTAAATAAGCTTGTGCATTCTATTTTCCTACTTTTTTATTCTCCTATTTTTATACATACACAAAGGTTTCTTGAGTTTGGTTTTTGAGCATTGTGTACATCTCTGCTCTCTTAATGCAAACCATGTAGCATATTTTTAATTCTATGTGAATACTGCATAAAAACTTTTGAATACATTATGCCATTTTCTAATTTTAAACAAACTTGATTTAAGCATGTATGCAGATTGGTTCTTTTGCTAGTTAGAATACCCTTCCTGCAGCTCCCAGGGAGTAGATGAGCATGGAGATAATATTTATGAAACTATAATCTGGAATATCCATCAACCTTCCCACTGTCCAGTTGACATTGCTCTTTGGAGACCAAGTCCCCTGTCTGGGAGTGTCTCTCTATTATTTGGAGGCATTTGTATTATTGTTAACAAAGTATTTGTCTGTATAATTCACAAACCTCCAAGAGGTAGCCTAGTGCATGGCAAATGAGAAAGCTCCACGAGCAATTGTTCTCTGAGTCAATGACCATCTACTAATGTGTGACTATAATCAAGCCCCCACTAGGAACATTCACTTGTTCTTTTCATTTTCCGTTGTCAGATGTTGTACTGCAGTGCTTCAACAGACAATCATCTTTCTTTTGTGAACAAAAGATGATTTTGAAAAACAAAAGGAAAATAAAAGGAAGGACACTGAGCCAACCTTGAAAAAAGTTTATATGTATTATATATATACATATACACATATGCATATATATGTACATGTATATCTCCAGCTGTCTTGTGCCCTAGTGTTCTGCTCTGTGACAGAGGAACTAGAATATGAGCAGTTCTGGATGCACAAGCTGGGAGAAATGCTGCCTATACACATTTTATAATAAAAAAAATGGGCTTATTTGTGTAAAGAAGTGGAATGCATATATGCACATGAATGTGATAGTTCATAAATGCTCAGACAATTTTGTAGAAAAAGAAGTGGGTTTATAAGCATATCTTAGACCTTCAGGTGTTAGGAAAAAGCAAAAGTGTTCCCTTAATGAGTTACTGAAGCAGCATTATAAAAGAACCAAACAATGTAATAACTTATGAATAGGTAATCTACTGATTTCAATGAGGAACCAAATTGAATATCTACTAAATCACTCTGCTGAATAAAATAGACCCTACGTTTGAAGACATCTCTCTGCCAAAGATGATTCAAGGTACCAAATGCAAGCACTGTTCATGAAAAAAAATCATATATTAATACATGAAAATTACATAAAACTGTATTTCTGACTTTGCTTCTGAAGGACTATAGAGATCCCCATTAAATGCATGACTTTAGAAGTAAGACCATTTATTTACAAATGTCATAGAATGCCTTAGTTATAAATACAAAATAATAGGATCTTTGATTTTTATGTGAAAACCCACATTTTAAGTATTATTCGTTTTTTAAAAATCTTCTATTATTTTATATTTCTTTCTGATGCATATTATAATGTTTGTATGTAAAGTGCTTTAGACCTAAAACTGTGGATGTGATGGATCCATGAGACTCAAGGTCACCTTCATAGATCATCTAGTCTGTCTGACTCCCTTCCTCCATTTATCTCCTCAGGAAGCCAAGCAGTGACTTGTCCATGAGGATCTCTAGCTCAACCAGAAATGCAGTAAATGCTGAGTGTTCCCTACGTGACCTTCATACTTTACCTTCAGTTCATCCAGTTATTTATTAAGTCAACCATTAAAAATCTTTAAAATCATTAAAAATTATTAAAAATCATTAAAAACCATTAAAAATGACCATTATGTATCTGGGAATATCAGGACCAATAAGATATGATTCTTAGCCACAAGAACTTCAGAGTTGACCATAAAAAGGAGACCAGAGGGCAAAGAAGGCCAGTGCTCTTTAACAGTATTATGATCTACATATAACATGAGCTACATTGGGGACACACAGAGAGGGTAACCAATACTCTTGGAGACAGGGATAAAAGCTGACTTAAGGCATTATGGTTTAACCACTTTTAATAAGATGCAACTTGATAGTTAAAAAAAGGGCACTAAGTTTTTACAAAGTAGAGGCCAAAAATTTTCCCTATATCTATTCTAACTTCTCTGACCCTCCTTTAAGAAATTCTTTATATCTTACCCAGATTCTTCAGAATGCATTTTTAACTTGAAGTTCCTTGGTTTCTCCAGGGAAGATAGAAAACTGCTGATTGGTATCCCTTATTTAGTAATCTGAATTTTTGGCAGGCTGAATTTGAATTGCTGGATCAAAACCAAAAAGATTAAATATAACAGGAATAAACATAAAATCCTATATTTAAGTTAAAAATGTTATCTTACAGATAAAAGACAAGAGAAGCACTGACTTAACATGAAAAATGAAAAGGTCTAAAGAATTCGGTTGGCCACAAACTTCCGTAGAAGCCCATTGTGGGGTTGTAGCAGCTAAAAATCCCAACTTCAAGCTACCATTGATGGAAACCGTCTCCACATCACAGAAAGTATTAAGCTCATTATCCCAGGACCGGTCAGAGAGCAACTGTAAAATAATCGGTTTGGTTCTGTGTATCACATTCGGAATACTCGAAAGCTCTGTGTGAGGAAGACATCCATCCACACACTTATCTCTAGACTAGCCCCAGCCTCCGTCTTGATTGTGGGTTTCCACCAACAGCTGAGCATGGTCTAGTTTGTAACAACTCTTAACTGTTCATCAGTTCCTCACTTCCAAAAAGTCTCAATCAGTTCTCTGAAACCAAGCCACTCTTCCTTCCCTGTGACAAGCTCTTCTCCTTGGAAGGCCTACATCCATTTTTTATACCACTGCTCTAACATCCGCCTAGTTGGAAAACATGGGGCTCATTGATTTGAATTAAGGCTTCACACCATGTCTTCATTAAAAATATATGTAGTCCCTGATATGTGACATCAGTATATTCCATAGTGTCCTGGACATTATAGTGACATGACTGCATTGAAAAGTAAACTCTCAGAAAACTTCATTACACTGAAGAGATTTTGCCCTTACTCTCAAAAATATAGCGAGTCTAGAAAGATGTACCATTTACAATTATTTGAGTATGAAGTGATCTACCATACCTGGAAACTAACATTTTTATTCCTCATCCGTAATATACCTGCTGCTTCTTTTCCTCATCAGAAATTGTCAGGTTTTTGGTTTCTGTTTTTGTTTTGGTCTTCATTCTCATGCCTGAAGGCCTTGATTTCTCCTTTAGTTTCTAAAATCTGTTTCGGTGTCAGCCAAAGTAATAATTGGATTTGCCTGATATTTATTTCTTACTTTAGACCATTCTTTAAAAAAATGATAAAGTTCAAATACTTTATTTCATTTGCCTGAGATCAATTCTGTGATCTGTTTAGCAGGCTATTATAATTCAATATTGAGTCCATATTATGTAGGAAATCTCTATTAATTTATGTTAAAAATGTAACAACTATATTAATTTCAGTAGCTTCCCTAAACGTTTCCCTGCTCCCATTTTCAAAGACAAACATCCAGCTTTCTATCTTTTCTCTTATTTCTGCTAATTCCTCTAAAAGTGTGCACTTATGAAACAACTGATATACAAAAGATAGCAATTTCAACTCTTTGTCTCTTTGTAACCTCATTCAAGAGAATATACACTTTTTTTATCAGGCTCAGAATTTCACCACTAGTGAAAGTTCACAACCCCGGGGTGATTCAAGGTAAAAGATGAATAACACTATGAAGAATCCAGTAAGGTAACATAGAGTGTCAATCTTTCTGGGAACACCACTGATAGAGAGACCTTCATTCAGGCCCAAGGAAAGCAGAAGTCATTAATACATCTGACATATTACCACGGTTGATTATAATCTTGTTCAAAAGCAATCCTTAGCACCTATAACCCTTACTTAACAGCACTTGTCATTAAGGTGTAAATAAATCTGCAGAATTGTAATTAAACCCTGATGTTCCAATCCACTCAAGCAGGTTCATTATTTACTGCTGTATATTGTCACTGAAATGGTGTTCTTAGGTATTTTCCATAATACTAATGTGATTCCCCCTTTAAGCTGTTAGTGATGATTCAGGCATGAGAGATAGGAGAAAGTATTGTAAAACATGGAAATAGATAAGCTTTTTCTCCTTTGTAATGTCTAAAGTATTTTGCGAGGCACAAATTATTTCTGTATTCTGTGTTATAATACAACGATGTTATTGGTTTTAACATGTGGAAATCAGAAGTGAAGTACTTTTCAAATGACTCATTGGATTTACAAGCAAGGGAATGAAAGTACATTTCTAAAACCAGACAAACTTGATAAGCACAGTTGTACTACTTGGGAGTTTGTTGACTTTTGTTTAAGGAGACTAAAAGTGGTAACAACAAAGCTTTTCCCCAAGTGGTTGGATTTTCTAAATTTGGTGTGTATCATGAGATACATTGGCAAAGAACACATTTTGCAAGATGTTTGTGTTTGTAAGAAGCAGTGTTTGTATCTACACAGACACATCTCTATTGTGAATATAGCAGTGGTTCTGTTGTACCTGTGAATTTATTGTTGCTGAGTCAGCTTGTCATTGGTGTCAAGGTTCACTTAAGTTCAACATCAGCTCAAGATTGTCTTCAGTGTTTCAAATGTTTAAGGTGTTTTCAGAGTGTATAACTTCAGATGCATTTATGGCCATTTCTCAGTTTGATCGAAGCCTCCCTCTTTGATTTCTGATAGCGAGAATTCCAGGGCCATGCAGAAAACTGCTGGAATACACATTTCAATGCAAGTCTTTGAAGAAAGGAAATTATTTTGGTAACTGAGACAAGAACATGTCTTCAGAAGTATTTCCCATAACCTAAGGGATTGACATATGTAACTGGACCTTTCCTATCTTGCTCATTTACTTATATTTTTATAAAGCATAAAATCATTGGATTTATTTATGTCTTTGAAAACCATGTATTTCCAAGGTGTTTCTTCTATCAGAAGATTTTCTAGGCTTCTCTTTCAGTTGCCCAGTTCTCCAAGGCTGTGAACCTTGTAAGCTTTTGAAACAATGTTTAATATTTATTCATATGCGTGGCAGAGATTAGAATTTTCTTTTGTAAACAAATCTAAATCTACTTTAACCATTTCAGCAAAAGATGGCCACATTTGCACCAGTGTTGTTGAAAACTGAATTGTGTACCAGGGAAATACGTTCTGATACCAACATTGATACCAAAGTTTAGTCCCGTTTTTCTCTTTGATATTTCCTTAATTTTAGAATGTTTTTTTCAAATACTACTTTACAAGTAGTCCCCTGATTTTGAATATGAAGTTAGACCAGTCTTTTTCACTATATGTGAAGTATGTTATATTTAGGAGACAAAACTTGGCCTAAAGCATTCAGTGTCTTTTTTTTTTTTTAAATACAGTTTTTATCTATTTATTATGTGAGAGAGAGAGAGAGAGTGTGTACGAGAAGGGGTAGAGACAAAGGGAGAAGCAGAAGTGAGCAGGGATGCTGGAGAGGGGGGACTCGAACCTGGGACTCCCGGATCATGACGTGAGCCAAAGACAGTCGCTTAACCAGCTGGGCAACCCAGGCGCCCAGCATTGGTGTCTTTATACTCAGAAGTGTTAGTGTTAGTTCATGCTTCTTAGTTTTAATCAGAGAAGAAAAGATCCATTTTAAAGTATATTTCACTTGGCTGGATTTACAACATTCAATGTTTGAAACATTTTATATCGATTGTTTCTTCCACCCCTCCTGTTTCATTAGACCATTTGAAGTCGCATAGAAAAAAATCAATGTTGAGATACCTCCTCTAAGACTGCCTTCTTCTCCATTTTTTTCTTCTTTCTTTAAATCCAGTAATTTTCCATCTCTGACTCTTTACATGAAAAGCATTTGCAGCTCCTGGGACATTTCAGCTGTTGACACTTTAGGAACTTCCAACTCTGTGTAGGTGTTTTGAAGTAAATTTGAAACCTGGAGGTGGAAGAAAAGCCATATGTCCCTAAAAGTTTTATTTTATTTTTTTGAGTGAAAGAATTGCTGTCAGTATGAGAGACAGTCAGCAGCTCGTACGTAAGGCAAGTCTCTAAGAGAACCGAAGTGCAACGTCTATTGTTTAAAAAAGTCCTAGCAAAAATCACAAACCATCGTTTTACTACTTGGAGACTAAGACACCTTCAAAAAGAGCTGTATGACTATGCCTTTTCTTCTTGATGGGCAAAAATTGTATTATCAAGAGTAGGTAGGTGTATCATCTGATAATTTTTAAGTTTTTAAATTTTTTAATTAATTTATTTATTTATCTGAGAGCACAAGCAAGGGTTGGGATAGAGGGAGAAGAAGACGCAGGCTCCCCACTAAGCAGGGAGCTGGACGCAGGTCTCGATCCCAGGACCTGAGCTGAAGGCAGCTGCTTAATGACTGAGCCCCCTGGGAACCCCTCACCTGATCAATTTTAATTTCGAGTAGTAAATTGATTAATTGTAAATCAGAGGCTGTCTGTCATCATCACATCTTGAGAGGAACCCCATCTTGCAGCAGGGCATGCTGCACTGTTTCAGAATGTGAAATACTTTCCAAGGAAACAGATGTAATCTCTGTTGATGATTTTTAAAAAGATAAAAACTTAATGGCTAAAGGGCCCCAGAATGATTTTTCCTTTGACTGTCTGCATGTAAATACAAATCCTTTGTATAAGCATAAGTGCTACACCAGAATTTTTTTTTCCCCACAAGATTCAGGACAGAGAAAGCCAAAGAAGCTTCATTTTTCTCTGTGCATCTCTAGGAGGGAGTGAGGGATAATCCAAGAACAAGAAACTTTGCACAAAGAAATGAGTAATTTTTTTTTTAATTTTCCAAATAGCTCACAGTTTAAACGGAAGAGTCAACAAAAATGAAATAAAATGAACACAACTAAATAAATAAAATTAAACCAAAAGGCTTTATGGGTGAAAATTCAATTATGATTTGCTTCAGTTTATGTTTTTTGGGATTATTCCTCATTTTACATCGTCAAAATGCATTTTGGGACATTTCTGATGAGCAGGGCACTGGAGACACAAGGAGGTGTTCTCTACCCTTCACTGTTTTGATTTTTTGTGTTACAGAAAAATAATTGAACAATTATTCTTGTTTCACTGGCTTTTTCAAGAGGGCAATTTATCTATGAAAGGTAAAATGTCATACCGTAAAACTATTGTCAGTAGCTGACCTAAGGGGAGGCTGAGAGGTCTCGTCCAAGGTACAAAGTGTAAGCAGTCAAAAAACAGTGATCTCTAAAATTACCAATCTAGTGAGGGGTTTTGTCATTATTTAATGAAATGACTGAGGTTCACTTTCTCATCATAGGTTGTTTCTAGGTGCTACCTTTTGATTTGTTTCCTTTCACAGCCAATGTAAAACAGGGCAACTGATTGCAATGCTGACTTGTGTTCATTCTTCCAACTTTCCCTTTACCTCACTTAAAGCAGAGAGCTATGCTTTTATATTTTCCCACTTTTCATTTGATTTTTGTATTTTTTCTTTTAAGGAATTTATCTATTTACCTATTAGTTGATTTAGAGTGTATGAGTATGGGGAGGGGCAGAGGGAGAAGGAGAGGGAGTGAATGAATCTCAAGCTGACTCTGGGCTGAGCAGGGAGCCTGATGCGGGGCTCGATCTCATGACCCTGAGATCATGACCTGAGCTGAAATCAAGAGTCAGGTACCTAATCAACCGAGCTACCCAGGGGCCACTGTATTTTTTTTTCCCCAATCAGTGGCATCCCCTGTCTTCTTTAAAAGCCTAAACTTGTTGATGGGGTTTTTGCTGTTGTGAGTCTGGCGGTGGGGGAGGACAATGGGAAGAGAGCAAAAATGATTTGTCAGAGCCTTCCCTTCCCTGAAAATACAATTCTGACAGGTGGGATCTCTGAGCATGAGGGTCCCTTGTGTAATTTAATGGCAATGCCTAGGGACATGGCAAGATTTCAGAGGATGTTCCAGCAAGAGGCTGGGCGTAGACATCCAGTTTTTAATTGTAAAATCAATTCCTCATCAGGGTGCAGAGCTAAGGGCTCTGAAGGCAAGAGCCAGTGTGGACGGCTAACATGGTGGCTAGGGTGGGTGCCTGCGCTTTGGTTCTGTGGAAGACACCGGGACATTGCAAAGGCTGTGGTCATTGTTGAAATTATTGTGGTTGTATCATTGTTACTGCTCAGATTTCCCTGCCAGCCCAGCTGAACAGAAGCTTCAAGCTGGATCTTTGTTGATTCTAGAAAATAAGAGGCATGTATTTCTTGGCTTCTTTGCATCTCGAATGTGCCCTGAGATATGTCTGTATCCGGTATCTTTATGTTCTCCTGAAGCTGGTATTGTGAAAAGGCTGCTGACCTAGCACTCAGGAGTGATTCTCTGCCTTTGTCTTGGGTCTGTCTTTGGATCGCAACTTTGTCTCATTATAATCCAAGACATAACTCTCTTTTGGTTGAATTGGCATTAACCATGTTGGTTCGTCCATGCCTCCCAAATTTAAGGGTGGTGTTGCTTGATTAAAGGTTCCTGATCAAGGATCAAGCAGAACCATGGTTCAAGAGCAGAGCTGCAGGTTAATCAGAGCAAAGTTGGTACCTCCTGACTTGTTTGGGGGAAGCAGCGACAAAGGTTTCAGTTTTTTAAACTCTCATTTGGTTCCCTAATTTGGAATGTATACAGACTTCTCTGAACTAATGTTTCTCCTTCACACACCACAGTGCTTTTTGCCCCTCTCCTCTTTCTCTTTTTCCAAAATTGAGAGTGTGAGCTATGATTGTGAGTCAACGGTGCTCCTGTCCCAACCCCAGCCCCAGCTCCACGCTACCGTCTAGGTCTGCACAGAGACCACCAGAAGGCCACCTGACATTTTACTTACCCCATGTCATGTTATTGGCTCTTGCCTCCTCTGTTCCCAGCTGCTCCCTCTTCTTGTGACATCTCTTTGTGGATCTGTTTTCTTCTCTGTGTATTCAGCCCCTCTCTTGCAGCCTCCTTCCACAGACTCTACTCAACTTTTACCTTGAAAAGAGACCTGCACCCCCAGCCCCTGCACTGCTGCACCACGTACCTGCCAGTCACCAGCCAACTTCTTCAGAGGTGAGAGGGATTTTCCTTTCATGCTCAGCCCTACCAAGGGCAGCCTGTAGAGGCAGCAAGACTATGCATCCCATCACTATATCCCCTGGATGCTCTCCACAGCCCCTCTCAGTCGTCGTCTGTAGTGCTGCCCTGCGATGCCTCTCCTCCCCCAGGATCTCCTACTACTTCCCATCCTTCATCAGGCTCAGTGCAGGCTCCTGGTGGCCCTTCTTTTCCTTCCTGGAACTCTGAAACATGAATAGTGTTGCACAGGGTTACTCCCTGATCCCCTGCCTTGCTTTCATGATGTCCTATCCATGCATTTTGCATCCTTTCTCTTAGTTTTAACATCTATCCATTTGATGATGACGCCCAAAGCTTACTTCCTACCCCTGCCTCCCACCAAGATAGTGTAAAATCCAACAATGCATAGTTTATGCCTGCTAGGCCACTCCTCAGACATAACAGGCATACAAAAGAACATTTTTTCCTCTAAATCTGTTTTAATGTATGTGCCTTCTTTGGGTTAAAAGTAGTGCTCCCCCCCCCCACCAAATCCAGAAACCTCAAAGCCGTTTCCCCCACTCACATCCAATTCAAAACCAAGTCATTTGAGTTTGACTCTCAAATAATCTCTGCTATCTTCCCCTTCATCTCTTGGCACTGTCGCTCGTCCCTGTGGTCGAGCCCACAACAACTTACTGTGACACTATCCAGGAGCTATTTTGGCCACCTCCATCCCCGTCCATTCTCTGCCCTTCATCTGGGATCGTGCCCTGGATGGCTGACCTCCATGTGGTCTCCTCTGCTTGAGCTAAATCAATGGGAGGCCCAGGAGGAAGGCAAGAAGGTATGAGGAGAGAGGTGGTCCCCATGGTTCTGGCTTTGGTTGCCTTCGTCTGGGGACACATGGTCCTCTGGGGAGACCTACTTCCAACCCTGGTTCTCTCCAGACTCCATAACACCATTCCTCTTGTCCATTCTTCTTCAGGCTGGTTACAGGTATTCATTGTTGCTGGTCCCTGGGAGCCTCACCCTTACTTGGTGGTTCCTTACCTCTGCTCACACCTCTGCAAATGGCCCCTTCCTTCATGTATCTTCAGCTGCACCTCGAGTGTGCCAGCGGCTTTCCTGCTGGGGCTCCGGGTGACGTACCTTTTAGCTAGTCTCTGTCTTTAGCTCTGGTCTTCTCCTACCCCTCCTTCATGTCCTTATGCAGAATGAGATTTTATTTTATTTTTTTTTTAGAGATTTATTTATTCAAGGGAGAGAGAAAGAGAGGAGAGGGAGAGAGAGTTCCCGACAGACTCCCCACTGAGCACTGAGCACCAAGCAGGGGTCGATCCCATGACCCTGAGAACATAACTGAGCCGAAACCAAGAGTCAGATGCTTAATCGACTGAGCCACCCAGGTGCCCCCAGAAGGAACTTTTAAATGTAAATCTGTTATCCTTGTACTTAAAATCCTGCGATGACTTCCTTCACTCCAAGAATGACGATGACAGCTTCTGTGGCAGTCTTTTCCATGACTGGCTGCCTCTCCGGCCCTCCTCGACCCTTCTTGGTATCCTACTTGGTAGGGCCCAGCTGGCGAAGTCTAAGTGCTTTTCAGCCTGGATCGGTAGGGACAGCCCTGCATGTGAGCTCTGAGCACTCTGGACTCTGGCCTTGTTCAGTCTGACCTGCACACACCCCTCTCCCAGGGCATTGCCACCATGTGAACGATAGGTAATTGTTCAGATTGTGTCATTTGGGTGAATATCGCGAAAAACAAATGGAAACAAGAAAGATAAAGTTCTTCTGATTGGATGGCTTTTCTCTTCACAGCATGTGAAGCTGGAAATAAGGCCCATCTTATTTTTCACGGAAACATGAAGGATGAAATGGTGGGTTACTGTAACTCATGGAAACTCAAGACAGAGGCACTTTCCAATATAGACAACGACCTCTGAGCATATTGAAAGGGCATTTTCTCACATGGTGCAAAGTATATTTGAGAGTTTTAAACCCATTGATTTAAAGGATGTGAGCTGGGGAAGAGGGGGGAGAACAATTTCAAAGCCCAGTGATAGGAGGCTAGACTCCTCTTTCTCATCTGAAATATTACCTTTAAGAACCCAATGGAGAGGATTATGTCATTCCTTAAGTGGATCTTCATATTTCAGGAAGGCTCATTATTAATTACCCTAAGGGAGTGAGTGAGTCCCATGCTGGAACAGCTTTCCCCCATCCTCCGCTCGCAAATCTTGTGTTTTCCTCAGTTAATTTGCTGAGGTCTGTGCAGCTTGTTGATTGATGGGAGACCTCCGAGAGGCCTGGAATGTGAGTCGTGGTGACATGACCGATGGCCATGGAGGGCTGCTTCCTGATCCATAAAACGAGCAAATAATCTCTGGGACCAGATTGATCTTCTGTGATAGAAGTGGTTTTTAAACTGTGTTTTCTTAAAGGAAACGTCAATAGGCGTGCAAATCCGGAGGGGCTTATTGAGTCCTAAAGTGGGAAGGAATGGGAGTGGGGTTAGAGCCAGAAAAAGGGTATGCATTTGCGAGGAACGTCTGGACCTCTCCTAGTTCGATAGATCCTAGGACCGATTAGAGAAAAGGTGGTGGGCCCGGGGATATCGACTACGAGACGCAGGGCAAATTACTTAAATTCGTGGAACATCAGTTTTCCTTCTAAAATGAGGGGGAAGAGAGTCCACCCCATGTATTTATTGCGGTGATTAAATACATGCATAACCTCTAAAGCATTGAATACAGTGCAAAGCGTGAGTGCTCACGCAATAGAGAACTGGTGGTTCCTGCTCTCTTTCTGTGGCTGCTCTCAGAGCCGGTGTTTAGACATTTTTATGCTTTTTAATGTAGCCTATTGTCATGCTTTTTTATATACATTCAGTCACTCTGTTTTTGTCTTTCATTGTGCAATAGCTGTTTTCCACCACGTCAGTCAGCGGGTTACAGCTCCCCTGGTGATGTCCTTCCTTCTTCCTTCTCATGAAACTTTTAATATATAAATACCCACAGTGCTAATGAGTTGGTCCTTTTTTTTTCCCCAAAGTGTTTTGAGCAGGAGGACGCACTTTGGACTTTAAGATTATGGTTTGATAATAAAGAATGTCATTCTAGTAGCCAGTGTGGACAGTTTGAAATATTGTTAGAGGTGGAGTATCCCCTTCAGATCATGAATTTTGGTATGAAAAGAAAGAAACTGGGAGTATGAAATGCTGAACTAATGAGGGGTTTCCAGTATGATGAGTTTAGATGAGCGAAAATGACTCTCTGCCTATCCTATCTTCTAAAAAAAATTAATAAGTGTCCATTTGATTCCATTTGATGTTGATGCAATAAAAAGTATCATTTTTAACAACAGGCAAATAGGTGCTTGATACATATTTTTCTCAGTTAATGCTGAGTGTGCATTGCTGAGAGTGTGTCCATATAACCTAGAAGCACTTCCCGAAACATCTGTAGAACAATTCATTTTTTAGAGCTATGTGCAATGACAGTGTAGGGAACTTGCTTCATTTCTAAGTGTACCGTTAGATTGTGTTAAGTACATTTGAGCTGTGCCACCAATGTGCAGAACTTTCCCATTTTACAAAATTGACTACTCTACCCATTCAATGACAACTCCCCATCTCCCTGGGCCCCTGGCAACCACCATTCTACATTCTCTTTCTGTGTTGTTGACTACTGCAGATACATTACCCATGTCGGTATTGGTCTTCTTGTGACTGGTGTATTTCACTCAGCACAACATCTTCAAGTTCATCCACATCCTAGCAGATGTCAGGAAACTGAAGAAGACTCCATTGTGTGTATATACCACATCCACTTACCCACTCATCTGTTGTATGGGCACTTGGGTTCCTTCTGGAACCTGTAGCTACTGTGCATAGTGCTCCTGGGCACATGGGGTACAAATATCTTTTTGAGATCCTGCTTTCCATTCTTCTTCATATATATACCCAGGAATGGAATTGCAGGATTATATGGCCATTCTAGTTTTCACCTCTTCTGAGGAGACTTCATACTGTTCACTAGTGGCTGTACCACTTTATGTTCTCCACATCCTCAACAATACTTGTCATTGTTTATTGATCGTCATCATCTTACTGGGTGTCAAGAGATCTTGTGATTTTGATTTGCATTTACTTAATGATTAGTGATACTGAGAATCTTCTCTTCTGCTTGTTGGCCATTTCTGTATCCTCTTTGGAGAATGGTGTATTCATGTCCTTTGCCCATTTTTAAATTGGTTTTGTTGTCATTGTTGAGTTGTAGTAGTTCTTTATATATTCTGGATATTAATCCCCTATTATGTGTATGACTTATAAATATTTTCTCCCATTCTGTGGGTTGTCTTTTTACTCTGTTGATTATGCTCTTTGATGTATAGAAGTTTAGAATTTTAGTATAGTCCAATTTATCTATCTTTATAATTATTTCTTCAACTTTTGTTTTCATTTATATTGAAGGAATATGAAGTTCTGTCCTAATACACTTAGTGCACTATTGTTTGTTGTTTAAAATTTAAGAATATTTAATAATCCCTTATCATAATAGGAAAATACTTTTTAAGAACATAATGCTCCTTATTTTTCATCTTGATTTTTTGGCAAGGAGTTCCTACTATTGAAGGCAAAAACTTAGACAAGTTAACTTTTTGGAGTAGATAGGTAAAGCATGAGTAAATAACAAAGCAATACTTTTGGAAGATATGAGTTTTTCTAAACAGATGTGGGTGCTTCTAGCATTCAGTGGTAGGTCTGTGTATGCTGTATCCTGGCAGGCATTCTGTCACCTTGAACAAAGTAGGTCTATGCTCTTGCCATGGTTCTACCTGGGGTCAATCAGACTTTCTTAGCTTTGGGAAGGAAGTTGGCTCTAAAGTAAGCATGTATAGCCCAAGCCAATGAGCTCTGGGTTTGACCTTTTTAGAAACCACAGCTTTCTCTTTTGGTCTTTATGAAGCTGCTTCTAGAAACTGACCTTCTGCTTTACCAAAGAAAATATATTAATGTCCCATGAAAAATAGCCTTATACAATTAATGTATGATAGGTTCATAGTGAACCTCAAAGTTAAACCGAGCTATGAGTGTTTAGGTGTTTCCTTTAACTTTACATGTGCATCCTCACACACCCATGCACGTGTGTGTGCACACACACGCACACATATACATACACACACACACATACAATATGGACAGTTTATAGATAATGGTAAAATTCATAATAAAAATGAGTAGCCTTATATGAATTTCTGTTTGGAATTTCTGTTTAGAGTAATTTCTGTTATATAACTATGAATAATTTTTTATAGCTTAGTCATTTGCTAGGAGATGGCATTTTTGCCCCAAATCCTATTTGATTTTCCTCGGTGGTATTATGAAGCTTCAGCAATGCAGTAAAAGATGAACTTTGATAAGAACAGACTACTTAGTTAAGTTGGTAAAAATGGAGAGGATCCATAATATATAAATTTTAAAATTGAAATATATTTAAAAACATTTTCTCTCCTCAGTTAAATCCTGTTCCTTTCAATTAAACATATTCTTTACGGTCAAGTTTGAGATTTAGATGTTGGATTAAACATTACATGGCTGTGCTTTTTGTGTTCTATACAGAAAGATGGTGATTATTGCACTTTAAGAAGTAACATTTATTAAATTGGAAACAATACAATTTTAAATGAAATAGAAAACTCTTAGCCCATCTGTAAAAACTAAGGCTAGAATTTTTTTTAACTTTTTTGTTGTTGTTGACAGACAGAGATCAAAAGTAGGCAGAGAGGCAGGCACGGGGAGCCAGGAGCAGGCTCCCCACAGAGAAAAGAGCCTGACGTGGGCCTCGATCCCAGGACCCTGACATCATGACCTGAGCCAAACCCACTGAGCCACCCAGGTGCCCCAGGTTTTTTTTTTTTTTAATCAAGAAAAGCAATCTGGGGACGCCTGGGTGGCTCAGTTGGTTGAGCGGCTGCCTTCGGCTCAGGTCATGATCCCAGCGTCCTGGGATCGAGTCCCACATCGGGCTCCTTGCTTGGCAGGGAGCCTGCTTCTCCCTCTCCCTCTGCCTGCCACTCTGTCTGCCTGTGCTTGCTCTCGCTTCTCTCTCTATGACAAATAAATAAATAAAATCTTTAAAAAAAAAAAAAAAGAAAAGAAAAGCAATCTGAAAAAAAGTCCAATTTTCCAAATATGACTTTTAAATAACGTCATGGTATTTATCCATTCCTTCATTTCATGTAGCCCTTCCTATAATTTCTGTGCTCCAGGAATTCTCGAACATATTTCCACCTCTCTTCAAATAAGGCTGAAATGATTGAGAAATGGGAAAGATCGTCTCCAGTCTCTGACAATGTGCCTAACATTATGCTTCCTTCTCTGAGACTTAATGTCTGGAGCCATGTGAGTCCCAGCTGGCTTTCTGCATGTCAAACCACAACTGCCCTCTCATGAAGTGACAGACTCGGGGTCTCCAGAGGCAGGATCAGTTTCTGTGGCTTACAGATAATCCAAGAGAAATGGGTCCCAACATAGAGTTCATCCTGAGAACTTTTAGATACTTCTGTTGTTCCTTTAATCCAGGGATTTGCAGCTTTGTTTCCTCTGAAGTGGTACAGTTGGGGAAAGTGGAATACCACCTGGTATTTTTAAATTTCTGTGCCTTTCAAAGATTATTAGACTATTTAAATGCAGAATAAATTCCTTCCATTTTACTTTCTGAATCTGAGATTACATGAGTTACTTCCATTAGGGTCTCTTTATTTTTCAATCAAAATGCTCCACTTAATGACTGAGATTTTTTAATAGGAAAATTTGATTTAATACTATTTTTTTAAGTTAGGATGAATTATATATTTCATAAGATCATTTTTCGATTGAATTACACTGGTTTTTATGCCAGGAGGAGCCACATGAGCTACCCAAAATTTAATCAGGTAAGAGTTTAAATATCTGTATGGCTGTATGGTCCAGATAATATGAATGAATGAAGAATTATTCTCAAGTTCAAAGGTCCTTAGGGGAGAAGACATTTACATAGCTTAAGATCCAGACGTATTCAAAATCCAATCAAGCCACCAGCCTGCGTTAGAGTTTTAGACTTTTTTAGTAGAAGGGCAAAAATAAGTCATGCCCATAACCGAATTTAGGATTATAGGCTATATGCTTTTTCCTCTCTTGCTGGTACAGAGCCATTGATATAATGACCATGTGGAGTCTAGTGCCTCTCATGAGATCAACTAATAAAATCCCATGAAAACACTGGCCAAAGGAACAGGTCAACAGGAATCCCAGTTAGACTGGGAAGATAATTGTCTTCCCTACAAAGCAAGTATCTTTCACCTCTGAGAAGATAAGGAATTAAGATATAAATATTTAAGAGAATCAAGACCATAATGTTAGTATTTTTTAAGGAGAATGTGTGCATAATTGGTAGTTTATAGATATGTAATTTTAAGATCACCCTAATAGAGTTACAGTCTGATCATCCCAATGTAGAATGTATAATCATTTAAACTTGGGATTTGGGGAAGAAATCTCACGAAGTTTACTTTTTTCATTAGGATATTTAAGATAACTTAAAGTTTCTGGCATTTATTAGGTTGATGTATTAAATTCATGAGAGCTACTTATGTGCTTAGGAAGGTTTTTCATATGGGTGTTTGTAACACTTAAAGAGGATTAGACCTATCAGTTGGTAACTAACAGTATTCAAGGTCACTGCGGTGATTAGCTTCCAAAGGGTGCCTTGGGATTCTGTGGGGTCCCCAGGTCCGTGAGGGATCTCGTATGGTCAAAACTATTTTCATAACAATGCTAAAATTTCAGACTATTTGCTTTTCCTCTCTTACTGCCTCAGCATCGTCCAGGTTTCCCTAAACGTGATATTCTAACAGACAGAATGCAGAAGCTGATAGGAGAACCAGCTGTCTTCTGTTAAACCAGTCACTATAGAAATTTGCACAAATATAAAACAGTGCCAGTTTTAACCACATCTTTTTTGTTTGTTTGTTTTGGAAAGCACAGTTATTTTTCACCAAAAGATAAATTATTTGTGTTAATATTTTTAGGGCTTTATTATTTTCAAGTGAATTAATTTTTCTCTAAATTTCTAGTTTTCATTTCTAATACAGTAAATATTAATAGGTATAATTTACTTAAAGAACAGCTCATTGGGGTCCTCAACTAATTTAAGGGTGTAAAAAAAGGGTGTGGAACCTAAAACTTGACCTGAAAAATACCCAGAAGCTCACACGCATTCTTTAGATTTATTTGAAATAATTTTTGCAATTCAAGTCATGGTTGTAAAATTTCAAAGTATAAGATCAAGTGGGATTTATTCCAGGTATACAAGGGTGGTTCAACCTTGTCTAAACTCACTATGATATACCACAGTAAGAAACTGAAATATAGTGATCATACGGTCATATTAATAAATGCACAGAAAAAGCTTTGGCAAAACTCAATATCTGTCCTGATAAAAACCCTCCACAAACTCATTATAGAGGGAATGTATCTCAACACGGTAAAGCACACATGCGACAGGCCACAGTTAGCATCATTCTCAATGGTGAAAACTGGTTTTCCTCTAAGATCAGAAACTAGACCAGGATGCCCACTCTTTCCACTTCTGTTCAGCATAATACTGGAAGTCCTAACCAGAGCAATTAGGCATCCAAATCAGAAAGGTAGATGAAAGAGTGCCTCTATTTGCAGGTTACATGATATGATAGTTAGAAAACCCTCAAGATTCCACCAAAAAAAGTTGGAAGTAATCAACTAACTCAGTAAAGCACAGGATACAAAATCAATGTACAAAAACCAGTTACTTTGCTATATACGAACAACAAACTAGCACAAAGGGAAATTAAGAAAATAATGCATTAAAAAGAGTAAAATAGGGGCGCCTGGGTGGCTCAGTGGGTTAAAGCCTCTGCCTTTGGCTCAGGTCATGATCCCAGGGTCCTGGGATGGAGCCCAACATCGGGCTCTCTGCTCAGCAGGGAGCCTGCTTCCCCGTCTCTCTCTTTCTCTCTGCCTGCTTCTCTGCCTACTTGTGATCTCCGTCTGTCAAATAAATGAAATATTTTTTTTAAAAAGAGTAAAATATCTAGGAAAAAATTTAGCCAAGGAGGTGAAAGATCTGTACGCAGTCAACAATAAGACATTGATGAGAGAAATCGCAGAAGACATAAATAAAAGATATTCTGTGCTCATCGATCAGAACAATTAATATTGTTAAAAATGTTCATACTACCCAAAGCAATTTACAGATTCAGTGCAATGAGTAGAAAGGTTCCAGTGGCATTTTTCACAAAAAAAAAAATAGAACAAATCATCTTAAAACTTGTGTAGAATCACGAAAGACCTTGAATAGCTAAAGAAGTCTGGAGGCAGAGAACAAAGCCAGAGGGATCCCACTTCCTGATTTCAAACTATATTACAAAGCTATAGTGTAAGCATAAAACACAAGCCTGGAACAATGGCATAACCCAGAAATAAAACCAGGTATATGTGGTCAATTAATTTGCAACAAAGGAGCCGAGAATATGCACAGGAGAAAGGACAGTCTCTTCATTAAATGACATTGGCAAACGGGTCGGCTACATGCAAAAGACTGAAACTGGTCCCCTATCTTATACCATACACAAAAATCAATTCGAAATGGATTAAAGACTTGCATGTGAGACCTGAAACCATAAGACTCCTAGAAGAAAACTAAGCTCCTTGCCATTGGTCTTGGCAAAGAGTTTTAGGATCTGACACCAAAAGCAAAGCGACGAAAGGAAAAATAAGCAACTGGGACTCCTTCAAACTATAGAGCTTCTGCACAGCAAATAGAACTCTCTTATTTTATTAATTTGATAATGAAAATATGCTTCACATTATTCCCTGTATTCTATTTTAAGATTATAGCATAATTATGCACTCTTTTGTTTATATTTAGAATTAGGGCAAGCTTTCATTAGGCAACCTCCCATGGCCTCCTAGAAGTTTATTTATAAATATATATATATAATATAATTATGACATAATTATATATTATATATAATAATAAATATTAAATATTATTTTATTATTTTAAGGAAGATGCTTTTTCCCTGGAAGAAATGACCAGGTATGTATTAATAAGCAAAGTAGTTTTCATAATTTCTGAGGTCCAAAGAATCCCTTTATTTTATCGGCTCCACTCTGTATCATAATGAGTAGAATAAATTGTACCCTAAGTTAAATATACTTTCTGTTGCAGCAAAGCTTTGACGTTTATGTATAATTATATTTTGAAATCATTTAGTTACAAATGAATCAAACTCATTCATCATTGGTTGAGCTTCCTTGACAAACACCACGGTAAATGCAGGCTATGACCCAAGTCTGCCATCTGAATCATTATGAGCTTATCACACAGGCCTCCTTTGTTCAAAAGTTGCTTTTGAAAATGTTCCCCACATACTTATTGTTTAAATAAACTTTCGTGAGTTCTAATAATTTAGAGTTTCTGAAAAGAGCAGCTCTGACAAAATTCTTGTTGGCAAAGATATTTCCTCCTAAATACTTCCATCTGTTTTAATTGTTCTATATGCTCTAAAATAACCAGCATAGATACTTCCACAGGCAAGAAAGTGCCAGAGCTCTCTTGCCAAACCATAAAACAATAAATTTTGATAATTCTGAGGTTTAGAGTATGGACCAGTGCATTTGGTCCTTCTGAACACCACCTTGCAGGTGCACCTCGTGACTGTGGCACCCCTGACCGAGGCCACACATGCAGAAATGACCATGGCACCCCTGACCAAGGCCACACATGCAGAAACAGTACTGAAAGTCAAAGTTGATCAGTTCTGTTACTCAGCTGTGGGAAAAATGGAGCCATCTTCATCAGGACAAAGGTTTTGAATATAAAAGTCTTGGGAATAATGTTTGCTTAAAGATTCTTAACTTCACAAACAGGCTTGACATACTATTTTCTATAGCAATGCAATGGAAGATCATTTTTCTTGCAGACCCAACACTGTTGCTGCGTTGTCCATTTGCATAAATGGCAGGGCATTGACAAATAAAATAAATGGAAAGATACAGTCAATTTATTATTTTTCCAGATTTATTAAGGTAAAATTGATATCTATAAATTGCACACACTTAAAGCATCCAGTGTGAAGTTTTGACGTAATGTGTACATCTGTGAAACCATCAACAAAAACAAGACAATGAGGGTGTTTGTGAGTTTGTAAGGTTTTGTGATGTTGGAATTCTTTGCGGTGACCCCTCTTCCCTGTCCCCAGGCAACCACTGATGTGCTTTCAGGTGATAGAGATTACTTTGCATTTTCTAGAATTTCATATAAATAGGATCGTACTCTAATAGGTACTCTGTTTTGATCTAGCTTCTTTCACTCAGCACACTCATTTTGAGATTTCTTCATACTTTTATGTACATCAGTAGTTTCTACCTTTTTGTCACTTACAAGTATTCTGTGATGTCGATATTCTATTTGTTTATCCATTCACCTCTTAATAGACCTTCAGCTTGTTTGCAGTGTGGAGCTGTTAAGAAAATTCTGCTGTGAACATTTGTGTACATAGCTCTGCATGGAAATGTTTTCATTTCTCTTAGGTACATACCCAGGGGCAAAATGTGTGGGTCCTAT
This sequence comes from Mustela putorius furo, assembly GCF_011764305.1. Taxonomy (NCBI): domain Eukaryota; kingdom Metazoa; phylum Chordata; class Mammalia; order Carnivora; family Mustelidae; genus Mustela; species Mustela putorius. The sequence continues at coordinate 3,068,676 of NW_025421577.1, forward strand.
GGTAGGTGTATATTGAACTTTTCGGGAGACTGTCAGACGGGTTTTCAAGGTGGTTATGGACTTGACATTCCCAGAGCAGCAGATGAGAGTTCCAGTTGCTCTATGTTTTTACTAATGCTTACGATGGCCAATATTTTTCATTTTAGTCTTCCTAACACATGTGCAATGGTACTTGTTTTTATTTGCATTTCCCTCATGGCTGTTTATCCCGGGCATCTTTTCATGTTGCTTAATTAACATTTGTATATATCCTTGGGCAAAGTGTCTGTTAAGATCTTTTGTTCATATTTCCTTTTGGGAGCTGTTCAGTCTCTTATTGGGTGTTCATAGTTCTTCATATATTTCAGGTATAGTTCTCTAAACTAACACAGCTAATTTGATGCTGTTAAAATAAACTTTTTCCATAAATTCATCAAACTAAATTCCTGTAACTTTTAAAATTGATGTTAAAATAATGATCCAAAGTGTGAATCATCTCTAATGTTACTATTCATGTTTCAAGAACTGGTCTGTCAGGGCATCTGCGTGGCTCAGTTGGTTAAGTGTCTGCCTTTGGCTCAGATCATGATCCCAGGGTCCTGGGATTGAGCCCCTCCTTGGTCTCCCTGCTCAATGGGGAGCTTGCTTCTCCCTTTTCCTCTGCCACTCCCCCTGTTTGTGCTCTCGAACTGTGCTATCATTGGGGTGCCTGGGTGGCTCAGCTGGGTAAGCATCCAACCCTTGGTTTTGGCTCAGTTCATGATCTCATGGGTCATGAGATCTCTCCCCGTGTGGCGTTCCATGCTAAGTGGAGAGTCTGCTTGAGGATTGTCACCCTCTGCCCCTCTCCCCATTCACACACATGCTCACGCTCTCTCAAATAAAATAAGCAAATCGTTGTTGTTTTTTAAAGAACTGTGCTATCATTATTTATGCCTCTTATTTTTTAATGCCTATGTCTTGTATATATTAGATTATAATGTCTTATTAAATGGTCTACCATTGTCCCATTTCTTATGTCATAGTTATCAAGTTCTCTCTAATGCTGTTCCTGATCTATAATAGATTCATAACACCTTATAACTTCATACAGATAATCTAATCTCTAAAACTGAATAGCTCTTTTCCTTGCCAGGCATTATGCTAAGCCATTCTAAGGTCTTTACATACATTAAATAATTTGGTCCTTGCAACGACATGAGTGTACTACTGTGATCCCATTTAGAAACAAGAAAACCAAGTCACAGAAAGGAAAGACATTTGCCGAACATCATGAATGACTCGGCAGCAAAATTAGGGTTCACATCCAGGCTGCCTGGTTCTGGTCTCCACACTCTCTACCTCGCTCAAATCCTTGGGAATTTTCTTTTAACGAAAGCTATGAACATTAATGATTTTTCTGTTAGCCAATTAACCTTTGTATAAACAAAATAAACAAGTTTGAGTGCTTTTTTCTCTTTAAGTAATGAAAATGTCAAAATGCATAGGAGAAAAGCAAACAAAGTGAAGCTTACTGGAAAAATCTATAAATTCTAAACTAAGCTCTAATCCATTAAACACGTTGAGTAAAATGCACTTATATGCTAATTTTTACAACATGTAAATAGTACAAATAGACAATTTAAATCGCATAATATATAAGTAGATAATTCATTAAACATTGGGTAAATCCAAATTTTATTTTATTTTATTTTTAAGATTTTATTTATTTATTTATTTGTCAGAGAGAGAGGGAGAGAGAGAGCACAAGCACAGGCAGGCAGAGTGGCAGGCAGAGGCAGAGGGAGAAGCAGGCTCCCTGCGGAGCAAGGAGTCTGATGTGGGATCCAATCCCAGGACGCTGGATCATGACCTGAGCCAAAGGCAGTCGCTTAACCAAGTGAGCCACCCAGGCATCCCCCAAATTTTATTTTTTTAAAGTAATCTCTACACCTAACATGGGACTTGAACTCACAGTCCTGAGATCAAGAGTTGTGTGCTCAACGTACTGAGCCAGCCAGGCATCCTGAAATCCATCCTTTTTTTTTTAATTTACCATTTTAACTTTTCTTTTTTAAAAGATTTTTTTTTTTTTTTTTTTTTTTTTTTTTACTTGACAGAGAGAAAGATCACAAGTAGGCAGAGAGGCAGGCAGGGTGTGAGGATGGAGGGGGGAAGCAGGCTTCCTGCTGAGCAGAGAGCCCCATGTGGGACTTGATCCCAGGACCCTGAGATCCATGATCTGAGCAGAGACTTAACCGACTGAGCCACCCGTGCACCCCCCCTGAAATCCATACTTTTTAAGTGATGTTTTTTGCATCTAAGAGAAAATTTTTCTGTAGACAAGTTTTCATAACATCACAAATTCAGGCAAGTCTACCTAAAATTTATTGTCAGTGGGTTATAATTAAGAAGTATGTGGTATTGATGTTTATGAAAAATGAAAAAAAGAAGATTCTCACAGATTTTAAGAATTATAAGTACAATTTATAAAATTCTAATTTATAGATTTGAGTTTATACACATAGACTCATTCATAAAATAAGTTACTGACTCGTAGAACTAGGATTTCTCTCATGGGTTTTCAGATTGGTTCTTTTCCTTTACCGTGTCCTCATGAATCAAGCAATAAACTCTCTGCTTAAAGATATTCAGAGATGGAAACATCAAGTCTTTTTTTTTCTTCATAAATGTGAGTATTTTGTTATATTAATGGGATAATTGCAATTCCTACTGCTCTGACCTTCTTGGAAGGAAGACTCCTAGAAGACATGTAACAGATTTTTAATTTTTATTTTAATTAGTATGTCATGAGACATCATATCACATAGCACTTAGCAGTTTTCACTTAAATTTTTGAGGTGATTTTATTAATCGACACAGAGCGGTAGAGTGCATTTTTGTGTATTGAATTGCCACTTCTGATAAGTCAAGAATATCAACATTTTCTGAGTTTTGCATTTAAAATTCTTCCTTAAATCAGAAAATATGTATTTTCCTCTTCTATAAATTGCATGCCCTCTTCCTCAGACAGATAAGAAAAAAGCAATCACACCCACAGATAAACAGAAGCCGGCCTATTCCTCTCAGCCTGCCAACTCCACTCTCCATCACACACTGAGAAACGTCTGTCTAGACAGGGCATCATTCAAAAGCAGTCTCATTTCTAGTTGGCTTTTTCCCTTCTCCATCTTTTTCCCCATTCCCTGCAGCATACAGCTGAAGAAACGCTGCCCATTGTCTCACATTAAACCATGGAGATCCACCATGGGACTTGGTCCCCACTGAACGTTTCCCTGTGATGTGGGTTGGGATTCATTCCCCAAGGAGTGTTGTGGAGTCGCATGGTGGTTAAGAACCACCTTTATGGAGCCACACTGCTGCCTACTACCTGTCGTCTTGAGGAAGCCACCCATCCAGACCTTGCCTTGCCCTTCTCGGTCATGTGGAGGATAGCAAGAGTGTCTTTGCCATAGCTTTCGTGAGAATTAGGGGTCGTTCCTGAAGACCGTCAGGGATACCTCAGAAGCTTATGTGTGTGCTGTCTTTCTTTTCTGATCACGAACTCAAGATTAGGAGAATGCCCCCAGCACAAAATAGGCAGAGGGGATCCAGGGTGTCCTCACTCATCTTCCATGTGGCTTTCCCAGGGCTCCTGGGAGGACCTACACAGGCAGTGAAAGCTGATGTGATAGTTCATCAGGCACAGGCTTTTGCCAAGTGAATTGCACTTACCATGTGCAACCAGCAGAGGCTGAAGGCACCATCCTTCTTACTCATGGTACAGAGGGTCTCTAAGGAACCGCTACTGATTTGGAGCAGAACGAGCCCAACAAAGCGCTTTGTTTTTTTGTTTTTATGCTTTTGAAATAGAATGAAGACAACATACATTGTTATGAATATTTAAATGTAGGGTTTGTTTATAGAGAAATGAAGATCACACAGATTATATATTCTAAAAATCTCCCAGTCTCAAATACTACATACGATAGCACTATTCACAGTCAGCCTGAGGCCTGCGCACCAAAAGTGGAAGTCTGAGGAGTTGCAGGCCTCCAAATGAGTAATGTTCGTTGATGAAGGATCTGCGGGTAAAGAGAAATGAAAATAAAGGGTCCATACATGAAGAAAAGCATATGGCTGTCTATGTCTACATCTGTCTGTGTGTCTGTCTCCCTCTGTCAGTCTTTCCGCTTGTGTGTGTTTCTCACTCCCTGTTGCTCTCTCTCTATGACACACACATGCACATGGGCATACAGACCCCCTATCCCCACATTCATAATTCTAACGATTAATCAGAAATGCGAGGTCATCACAGCAATTACCAGGAAGGATACAGTATCTCATAAGAGAAAAAGAAGACTGAGGTAGGTGAGGTAGCTCTGGATCTCACTTGTGCTTTCTTAAAGACCAAGTTTCTACTTACTTGAAAAATGTTTGCAGTCTTACTGATCCCTCCCAACTGAACCAATCAAAACATCAAGTGGATAGTATGATTAGGATGTGCCACCAAAAGATTCAAGACAACTGTGTTACATATAATGTGAAATTCCAAATTAAATTCTTGAGTTTAAGTATTCATCACTTTATGGATGTGGGAGAGTGGTTGTCAAGTCACACTAGGGAGCCATGGAAGTAATTGTTATGATTTTAATGCTTATGCACAGAATAGGCTCAAACCAGGCTTGGGAAAAATAAATCCTGAACCTAAGTTCAAATGTCTTTTCTTTTGCTGTAATTCAGGTTCCCAGTGATTCCTTTTAACTTCTGGGTGGTCAAAATGCCCAGCTTTTACCTCACCCAACAAAGCATATATTTTCCCAGTATAGCTGATGCTCTATGTGGTATAAAGAAAATTGTGCTTTAATTTATGGAAAAGTGGAAATAATTTCATGGACTATAGAAATATATTACGTAGAATCTTTTTGAATCTTTAATTGAGTATTTAATTGCAGAAATTCAGGTCATCTTTTTCAAAGTGATAAACACCTCATAGAGTAGGGTTAACAGAATTTTGGAAAGCAAAATGGAATACAAAGGTATTAGATTCAAATAAAAATACCCTTCATTCAGCTTGAAAAGTATTCACTTCTATCTAGTCTCCATAATATGGGGAAAACTTCATAAATTTTTTCAAGAGACATTAATTATTTGGTTGGCTATTTCTTTTTTTGTCTTATTTTTAAAATTATTTTAATTCCCATGTAGTGAAAATACAGTGTTGGCTGACTCTTCATTAATAATTCTCATTGGTTTTTTTTTTTTTTGAATGACAAGTAATTTTATTAGAGTCTAGTTGTTTTCTTCTTCCCCCAACTTGCCAATGTTTTAGAGGGTGGGGGAGGTGATCTCATTAAAATGGGTGCTTGTTATGAAACCATTTCTACGAAATCCAGACATCCAGACGGACTTATATCCAGATTGACTTCTCTCAGGAGAATGCTCCTCCCATGGCCCCGCCTTGGGGCTCCAGCAAAATGAGAGAGATGACACTCCTTTGTAATGAAAGGATTTCCTTAGTCCTGTAGCCTCACGATTCTAGGGATCCTTCAGACTTCTTTTGTTTTTTTCCTTGATTTTTTTAATATATAATGCATTATTTGCTTCAGAGGTACCAGTTTGTAACTCATCAGTCTTACACAATTCACAGCACTCACCACAGCACATACCCTCCCTAGTATCCATCCCCCAACCACCCCAACCCTTCCACCCTCTCCCTTCCAGCAGCCCTCAGTTTGTTTCCTGAGATTAAGAGTCTCTCTTTTTTTTTTAATATAATTTTTATTTTTTATAAACATATATTTTTATCCCCAGGGGTACAGGTCTGTGAATCACCAGGTTTACACACTTCACAGCACTCACCAAAGCACATACCCTCCCCAATGTCCATAATACCACCCCCCTCTCCCAAACCCTCTCCCCCCAGCAACCCTCAGTTTGTTTTGTGAGATTAAGAGTCACTTATGGTTTGTCTCTTAAGGTTTGTCTCCCGCCCCGGTCCCACCAGACTTCCGACTTAGAAAGGTATAGCCTTGATTATCAGACGGCAGTATGTGTTAACTGTTTACCTGCTGAAGATACTGTTTAATCCAGCAGAAATAAGCTATACTAACTGAGAACATTTGAGCATTTTATGAAAGATAATTTAACAAGAAAACTCCAGGGGAACTGATTAAATATTTGTTTTCCACTACCAACAACATTGTATTGCCCCAGAACAGCTGTAGACTAGGAATTGCAAAATTATAATTCATCAAATCAAAATTGACCTTTCCAAATATTTAAGAGGTTGAAATTTTAGCTAAATACAGTTTCAGAAGCCCATTAGATTTTCAAGAGTGTATCCTAGAATGCCATGATTACATTTCAAAATGTGGTGTTAGAAGATATGTTTTTTGAATATTGCTATTGCCTTTTTTTCTATCCCAAATCAATGAGTTTTTGTTGCACAACACAGCATGCCTTATTCTCTTTTCAGAAAGACAGATTTGTTTTTCATGGTGTTATAGAGTCTATGAATTTGGGGAAAATACTAATCCTGACTCAAGATCAAATACATTTTCCAGCTAGGCTAGGAAAGAAATAGACCTTTTTTCTGTACTGAAGTAACAAAGAACCTTGAGCTGTATAATGCAGCATTTACCCCAGTTCTCTTAAGAGAAACTCAACGTGGGAGCACCTGGTTGGATTAGTCCTTAAACTTCCAGCTTTGGCTCAGGTCAAGTCGTGATCTCAGAGTCCTGGGATCAAGCCCTGCATCAGGCTCCCTGCTCAGCGGGAAGCCAGCTTCTCCCTCTCCCACTCCCCTGCTTGTGTTCCTTCTCTCGCAGTCTCCCTCTCTGTCAATAAATAAATACAATCTTTAAAAAAAGAAAGAAGAGAGGAAAACTCAACATGGCTAAACAAAATTGGAAAAGCAAACATCACAATGCATCTGGCTTTATAAAATTCAAAATGTATATCTCTGTTTTAATTTCTGTATGATCCCATTTCAAAGTTAATAGTAGTGTAGCATTTAACCCAGAAATTCCCAATTTATTTGAGCACCAAATCTCTTTTTTGAACACTGTGGAGCTCCTAGGACATCGGGTGCAGTATGGAAAATGTTGTGAACACTTGTAAAGAGTCTTCTGATTGCTTGGTTTTGCCTACTCTGAACACTATCTTCTTGGTCAATTAACAGGATCCATACAGTTAAGGTAGCTCATTATGACAATGCCAGCAAGAATTAATTTTTATATAAGTGATAGTTTTGTGCCCCCAAATTTAAATCTCCAATATGTTGTTAATATGTCTGTATTTGTATATGCATATTATATAGAGTACAATGTAAAAGATACAGAGTTCTAATACTAATTTCCTTTGCTTGCCACACACACGCACATACATACACAATGGATAACGATCTATAGCTCAGATGACCACTGTAGTGGTCCACTAGAGATTCCTTTTGTGTCTGGATTTGAACAGTGTGTGATGGTCCCTTTTATGTCCCCACACTGTTATTATATTGTCTCTAAGTATTCTGCTTATCTTGTATCTTAGAGAAGCATTTATAAATATCAGATTCTGCCTGCAGTTCTTAAGTTTCTTTGCTCATGTTTGTTTGTTTGGTTAATTATATTCCTGAGGAATCTGGCTTAGCTGTATTATACTCTGATACACGCCTGCTGTTGAGAATTTGCCAGGCATGACTTCATTACTTCCTCTGGTCTTAGCTGTATGTCCACCTCAAAAGCAGTGTGGACTTAAGGGAACATTTGGGGCACAGAGTCCTTACCTACAATCTGGTAAAAGAGCTAGACACATGAATAGATAGTAAGGCTAACTTTTAATTGCAGGGAACATGTAGCTGCTGATGAAGCCAGCAGCCCAGAGCAGGAGTGTGGGGAGAAAGGAAGCACAGAGGGGGGGTCAGGCTTGGGGGATCCTATCTGACTTGGAGACGAGCTCAGCCTTTATATTGTGGGAGATTTGTTTCAGATGACTTTGATATCAGAATGTAATATCTGCTTATATTAAAAGTTGAAAACAAGAATGTTAGGGGGAAAAAAAATCACACAAATTCCCATCATTCCGAACACAGCCATGTTATTATCCTTTAGATGTAGTATTTCCTCTCTTTTGTACAAGTTTTTTTTTTTTATCATTCCTCCAAGTTGAATTCATGGTTTCAGCTTCAAGCTGTGGATGAGAAAATCAAGACACTGAATCAAGTGACTGCCTGAAGTCCAGACTCAGCTATGGCTCAAGAACATGGGAATTTAGGGCGCCTGGGTGGCTCAGTTGGTTACGTGTCTGACTTTGGCTCAGGTCATGATCCCAAGTGTCCTGGGATCGAGCCGTGCATCAGGCTCTCTGCTTATCAGGGAGCCTGCTTCTTCTTCTGCCGCTCCCCCTGCTGTGCTCTCCTATGCTCTGTCAAATAAATAAAATCTTCAAATAAAAAAGAAAAAGAAAAGGAAAAGAACATGGAAATTTCCTGAGTACTGAAAGGAAGAATAAAGGGGTGAAAAAGGAAAACATTTTTCTCCAAACAAGCAAACCCTAGGCACAGAGAAAAATCTACTTTCATTCTTATTTCTTAAAAGTATATCTGCCTGAAGTGGGTTGTTTTTGTTTTTGTTTTTGTTTTTGGAAGATTTTATTTATTTATTTGACAGAGAGAGATCACAAGTAGGCAGAGAGGCAGAGACAGAGAGAGAAGAGGAAGCAGGCTCCCTGTCGAGCAGAGCCCAATGCAGGAGTCAATCCCAGGACCCTGAGATGATGACCTGAGCTGAAGGCAGAGAGGCTTAACCCACTGAGCCACCCAGGTGCCCCTGCCTAAGATGTCTTAAATGAAACTAGAATCATTACTAACTAATTCTTAATCACCAAATCAGTTCCATAATGTAGTGGATGAACTTGCTGTCCCGCTACCAAAAGATCTTGGGCTCCACATTCATTAGTGGTCCTGTAATGTGTTTTTCAGATGTCTCGTGGAAGCCCCCCAAAGAATATTCTATACAAGATTCTAGACTCCAGACACCCTTTTCCATCTTAAAATTCATTCCTGGAAGCATTGCTCTTTGATCAGGCTTTGATACACTGTTTTGACCAAAAATAAGAAATATTCCTTTCTCGCTTTCACAGTCGTATTATGACTTAACTTCAGGGACAGGGAGAAAGACTGAGATTTAAAGGACTATAATTACAAGCCACCTGAGTAGGGACTGTGGAAAGGTTACCTGAAGAAAAGGGTGATTAACATTTCCAAGCATGTGAACTGAGTCATTTCTGGCTGAAGGGTAGCATTTTAAAGATATAATATTGTTTATAAAATTAAGGAACTTCAAGACTGGACCTTTTCCTTTGTTATAGATTTTTTTTTTTGAACTTTTAAAGAATACAGGAAGCCATTTGGTGGGTTAGACATTTTTAAAATCATAGTTTTATGGAGAAAATAATAGACTTTTAAGTTAGAATGTATTTTCCCATGTAGAGCAACTTCCTGAACAGAGCGTTTCCTTGTTTTCACTCAGTACAACACCTGTACACTTTCTTTCTCTGAATAGTAATTACTGTTGTTTTTCCTAAGATATATTTTCTAAGGATTATCTCCCTCTTCTGCCTTGACATTGGAACATTGGCCAAAGATTCTTTACAGTGTGCCCTTAGTACAAAACCCTCTCTGAGACCCAACAGATAATAAAGAGATAATGCAAGGAACACCGATTTTCTTGCTAAAAAATAAGACTGATTGATTAATAGATAGAATGATAAAGATAATACACAATTATGGAACATGGGAACCAAAATTGCTACATTTTTGATCTGTAACAGGCATGATCCATTTAACTATAAAGTATGAAGACCCTTTAAGCCATAAATCATAGCTTCTGGAATATGTGACTACAAAGTGAACATACATATACACAAGGATAGTTATTGCTAAATTGTTTTTAATAGGAAAAATAAAAGGAAGCAATCCTCATCTCATGCACAGTAAAAGGATTAAATAGATTTTGTCACTTCAAGCCGAGGTGGGTTCCATCAGCTCTTAACAAAGCATGAGTCCAAGCTATATGGACTGATGAGGAATATGTATTGTACTGTTTCCTGAGAAGATCATGTGCATGATAACATGAAAGGTAGGGTGACAGTCAAGGAAATCGATATGCTGAATGATAAGACAAAATATAGGGAACAATAAACACCAAACTATTAAATTCATGGTGACTGAATGATAATGCGGGAAAAACAGAAATCATTGATTTTTTTTTCTCCTCCTATAACGAGGTATGATTTGGTTTAAGTGAGCTTCATTACTTTATAGCAAAAAATATATATATATATTTTATTATGTATTATTATGCATGAATGGTCATTTAGTTCCATTTCTAAATCATTAGGTTGCCAGGAATTTAGGCTCCAGAACAAAAAAAAATGAATGGTGGCACCTGGGCAAACAAAACCACCTCCTGCCCCTACCTTATTCGTTCCACTCTGTTTCCATAGACTCCTTAGAATTATAGATTAGTTAGTCTCCTAGGCTCACCCATAAATGCATATATCAACTCGTAAATACCTCTATATCCAATGTGGATTAAAAGGTGGAAGTTAGTAGTTTTTCTGTATAAAAGGAAAAGTGAAAATATATAAACCCATGGCTACTTTTCCTTCCCACATCATTCCTACCAGTAATAGAGATTAACTACTTTTTGACCAACCTAACTCATCAGTTTTAGAAATATCATGATAAATCACATGTGATAAATGACTCTTTCCCTCTTTAATTCAGATACAGGCCCCACATCATATTCCTTGCTATGCATTGCCTTCAAATTCATTATGTAATGAAGGGAGCCGAGGTTTCAACGATTCTTTTTTATCCTTATTTTGCAAATTGCCAGCAAAGGAGGATATTTCTGTCTTATCATCATACATACTCTACTTAAAGTTCAAATTTCATTTTAGATCCACCACTTCTGACTGAAGGACAGAATTCAGAAATGGTAAAATTTGGGCTCAATTGTTCTTTAATTCTGTTTATTTACTTTCAGTATTCTAGAATTTGAAGATTTTAAAGTAAAACACCAAAACTGTAGGTGAGGTTCAAAATAATCTCCATCAGGTTCTTGTTTTTATCCACTGGAGAGCTGATTATCAAATTGGGAGTGTATCGGTGTATTCACGCCGCTGTAACAAAGTGTCCCTGGCAGGGTGGCTGAAGCAGAAACTCTTCTCTCACCATTCTAGAGGCTTGGGTCCCTGGACAATGTTGGTTTCTGGTGAGGCCCCCTCCTTGCCTTGCAGACAGTGCCTTCTCGTTGTGTCCTCACATGATCTATTGTCTGGAAGAGGGAGAGTAAGAGAGCTGCCCACACAAGAAGGACAGAGAGCAGGAGCAGGCCGGGCAGAGGGAGAGGGACTGAAAAAATCACAAGCAAACCCACATGTGGCTCAATCTCACAACCCTGAGATCATGACCTGAGCCGAAATCAAAAGTCAGACTCTTAACCTGCTGAGCCCCCCAGGTGCTCCTCTTCCTCCTTTTACCAGGACACCAGTCCTATGGGAATAGGGCACCACACTTACAATCTTTTTTAACCCTTGTCATCTCTTTAAAGGCTCCATCCCCAAATATAGCCACATGGGGGATAGGGGCTTAGGGCTTTCAGCATATGAAATTGAGAGGGACAAAATTCAGTCTGTGACAGGGAGAAAAACAAACATTGGATATTACGGTATAATTTTGTGAATATTTTATGCTATGCTAAGTTTCTCCCTTCTAAGTTTTCCTTGTGTCTTTTAGTAAAAGAAACATTGAAATGACATTTAACTGCCTACTCCCACCAGCAGGCATAATCTATAGAGTCTGATTTTTAGAAGGTCATGAATTATTTCATTAAATTGTTAAATGTCTTTATATTTAACATAATATGTGAGATATGTACATATATCCTTCTCAAAAGTGACATTTTAAACTACGCCTTTTTAGAAGCTTTTCTTTTGCTCTTTAAAAAGCTAATGCAGAAAGAACTGGTTAAATGTGTTAAATTCGAGTAAAGCGTCAGTTTCTTGTTATTTAACTGGCCCTGTAGATATACTAGTTAGTTGACTAAAAGTAAAGACTTTTTCTTCTAATGTATAAGAAAAAATTAAAGTACACAAGAATCACACCAAATTATAGAAAGAGTCAGCCAACAGTGTTAATATTATTAGAGAAGCTCTTTTTTGTTACTTTTTTATGTACAGAGATAATGTGAAATTACAAACTTTGGATAATCTTTTCACACAGTTTTCTACATCTTGTTGAATCTAGCCTCCAACTTTTATCTCCACAGTATGAGATTAGATTTGTGGAAATTGAACAGAGAAGCAGTCCTTTTCCACGGAGAGGGTCAAGTTTTCTTCTCCCATTCCCGTTTTCTCCAAAACTGAAACAGAGAGCAGTACTTTTCTCCGCATTTAATTGTCTATTGGTATGGCCTTGAATTTGCAGAACCCTTGGCGTAATGAGACTTTATAAGAATCTCAGTAGCCACTCTTGCGGACTCTGGCTCTGGGAGCTGTGAGAATTGAAAACCGCCAGCCAGTCGGACTCCATTGCTGTGCAATGAATAAGTACATTCATCCCCTCTATGTGGCGGCTTCTGGGAATCTTGTGACCTCTGAGAGGTCTAGGGTGGGTCTTAGTGAGACACTATCGAGTGGTAGCATTCCTAGACAGCAAACCCCAAAGAATGTCATTCCCACTTACTGTCGCTTCCCTTCCAGAGTGTTAAGTTTTCAGGAATACCCAGGTAGAGCTTATCTACCATAAAGCCCTCAGTGTCCCCTAAAAACTCTCATTGCACTGCCCTGACCAAGGTCTGTTGCCTAACAAAACAGCCAAAGCAACACCTCAAAAACGTAGGAATTGCTGGGCCTGTTGTACTTCCGCCCACTCAAACCAGGAGGTGTGTGAACTTTGTGTCTTGGGTGAGGTAAAATGAGAAGGAATGGACAGAGAAGGGAAAGGGTGAATGGGAAAAGATGGAGCAGGACCAAATTTTGTCTCAATGATCCCTCTAGAGCTGTGGTTCCCCTAGAAAGAGCGAATGGGGAGCTATTTCTTTATCTATACAATGTAGACAACAACAGATAGAGCGGTGATGAGGCCATGATTGGGTGTACACAAAGGGCTTGCAGTAGCAAATATTCAGTAAATACTCATCAGAGCTGTTGTTCCTGCTACCATTATGGGCATTTGGAAATGGAAAGGGTCCAAGCTTGGACAACAGTTTTACCCATCGGTCACCGGACGGACAACTCTGAGACAGTTCCTTGATTCCTGAACCTCATCTGCAAACTGGGGATTATAGCAGAGGAATTGCACAATTTCATTCCTAAGAACAATTTCATGTGTTAATTATCTCTGTGTTTCGGGGAGCCTGAGTGGCTCAGTTGGTTAAGCGTCTGATTCTTGGGTTTAGCTCAGGTCGTGATTTTGTGGGTTGTGAGTCGAGTTTTGAGTGGGCTCCTCACTCAGTGGGGAGTTGACTTAAAGTTTGTCTCCCTCTGCCTCCACTCCTCCCCCCCATGTGCTCCCTCACTCTCTCTCTCTGGTAGATAAATCTTTTCAAAAAATCTTAAAAAAAAAAAAATGACCTCTGTCTTTCCTTGTCTGGATGGGATGGCTTAAAAAATGAGAAGACGGACTTTGAAGGGAACTGGTTAGCATATAACGCGACATCTGAGTGAGCACAGATACTTAGTGAATCCTGTTTTTAAATAAGAACTTAATGCAAACTAGAGTTAGCATAATATATACATTTTTAGAACCGTATTTATCCTATTCCCATAAAACAAGCTGTCAGGCACAACTTTGTCAAAACACTTGTTATTTTGGTCTTCAGATAAGGCAAGTTAAAAACTAAAGCTATATTGTGAAATTAAAAAGGAATATTCTATATCTTAAGAGGCTGGGATCTGATTTCAGCTGAACACAAGAAGTTAAATTAGTTAATTAAGCTTATTTATTTCAGAGCCGTGAGCAGGTATGATGCTGTGTAAATCAGACGGCAGTGGATTGAGTTATCATTCACTTAGATTGCAAAAACATCTGCATAAGTGGTCTGTGTCTTCCAGGATATAAGAGCAATACACATGCTCACAATAATTAGAAAGCAGGCGGGCACCTGGGTGGCTCAGTTGGTCGGGCGACTGACTTCAGCTCAGGTCATGATCTCAGAGTCCCAGGATGGAGTCCCACATCGGGCTCCCAACTCCATGGGGAGTCCGCTTCTCCCTTTGACCTTCTCAGCTCTCATTCTCTCATGCTCTCTCTCAAATGAATAAATAAAATCTTAAAAAAAAAAACAATAATTAGAAAGCAGACAAATAATGATGTTTTGGAAAAGACTGAAGGAAATGCAACCATCTAGATGGTTCTGCTAAAAGTCCAGATCTGTCATCACATTGCTACTTCATGATGTCTGTAAAACCCAGCCATTTAAGGACAATAACAAAACACCTACCTTTTTCTGTATACATCCTAAAAGTAATATGGTGTTGGCCTATTAAAAGAGATGTTTCTTCTACTTTTCCTTAATTATTATTCTGTCTCAGGCTTTGTGTTCCTCTTTATTTGGCTAACTGCAAGATTATGACAACAATCTCTGGAATCACCAATCATATTTTCACTCTATAACCCTTTGAACCATGTTTGGTGGGGTTTGGTAGAGCCTGTCATCTACACTCAGAGATTTGAAGCTCACCCCTAAATGAATGTCATGTGCAATTAATTTGCAATAGAAGTGATTTGAAGTTAGAATTAAAGCCAGATCTCTCACTGGTTTTCAAAATGAATGCTTTCCCGAGTCTAACACTAGAGAAACTCAGAAATATTCCAAGGTATTCAATCTCAGTTGTTGTTCCCCAGTTCACTGAGGGAACGAGGCATTTTTATTAGCAGATACTTTAATGACTGAGTAGTGTTTATCCTTACTTATGTGACTTAATTTTATTTTATTGAGAGGTATGTATTCACTTATTAAAATGATCTGAATCCCAAGATGTAGGCATGTTGGGAACTTCTCCTTATAAATTAGGCAAATGTGTTCTGGATAACTGTTATCCATCTATATCCATATTATCCATATAACAAATACTTACTGAGCAACTAGTATGTGCAGGACACTCAGTAGGTTACAGTGACTGGACTGACAGGCGTCTCTGTGGGATTCACTCGCCCTTGGGCTCATTAGATTCTAGAAGGAATCAATGGTCAAAGATGAAGTCTAGGCTCACTGGCATGCTCCATATGGCCCAAAGCGTCTGTGTCCTAGAGACCAGAGACCAAAATGCCTGCATCCTCCCACTGAAGTGTTATTTGGTGACTTTCCCCCCCACTTCCACTGGCAAGAACGGGAATGTCGATATTGGCGCATATTCTCCTGAAGTTCCAGCTGCTCAGAGGTTATTTCCTGAGGAGACGCTGGTGTCTAGAATAGAATGTTGTCTAGGACAATGCTTCTCAAATTGATGTAGTATGAGTGATTTTTCTTTCTTTTCCTTTTTCCCAATCCTTTGTAGACAGATACTTTAAAAAAGAGAGACATGCAAAACAGAAATCTGTTTTTTACTATGACTGAAACATTTCTTTCCACCTCTAGCTTAACTTGTAGACGCTACTCTCAGAGGCTGCCCTGAGGTCCTCTAGTCATACACATCCCGGGAACCCTCAACGTTTCACCTCACAGACTCTCCCTGTGCTGTCGTCTGACCTCGCCTTCAACCCCCAGGAAACTACAGGGTCCTCCTTTCAAAAATCCACCAACATCTCAACATGTCGGTCTCCATCACCAAATTCTCCCATAGCCCTTACTTTTCCTTCCTGACCCTCTGTCCCCAGGGACATCCTTGCCAAGGCCGCACTTCCTTCGTTCTCTGAACATGAAAATCGGTGCCTCTTTTTCATTCTCTAGTCGACCTTCTAAAAGCTTTCCTAAGGTTCTGGCCTAAATGTCAGACTCTGTACCCTTTAAAAATGTGAATGCCAGTGTCCAAAATGGAGTTGGGGAATTTCTTTAAGATTTGACTCTAACCCTGTGTGTGAGTGCATGAGTCTGTGTGTGTGTCTCCATTGCGGCTGGGGAGGGTAGCTTACAGGAGCTTCTAGGGGTGGTTGATAGTACTAACCCACCAGCTGAAAAAAGGAGAATGCCGTCATTAACACGGAAGAAGGAATGTACAACGTCTATTGTTTCCTGTCTTCTAGTTTCTAGCTTTAGATCCCTTCACTGTGACCAGAGCTTTGGTGGGTGTGAGGAGTCGAACTATACACACACACACACACTCACACAGGAAGAGCATTTTGTAGAAGGTCAATAAATGTGTTTCTTCTGCCAATGACAGGAACCTTCAGTCTCCGTCCATGTGTGTCCTCATCTGTTACATGAGATGGTTAGGCACCATGATCTATGAGCTCACTTTCACTAAAAAATTCTATAATCTTCTGACATTTCCTCAAATCCTTTTATGTAACCTACTGACTTTTCCCCGCCTAAGACTATACGTTAACCCCATTTTCTTAATTCTCTTCTAGCAACTGTGTTCTGATCAGAGGCCAAATAAATGACATTTGGAACTTCCACTAAGGTACTATAAGGTAAGATCTTTGTTGGGGGAGAGGGTTGAGTTCTTTGCTTTAATAAAAGGATTTATGGATTGATCAGTGAAATAGATTAATGAGAAATAGGGATTTCTAAATTGGTGTTTTTCAATATGATTTCTAATTGCTCTCTGTGCATCTTAATATAGCTATACAATAGTGCTTGATTTTTGAGTCTTAATGAAGATATTGTTTTTGCTTATTTGCTGATCAGATACAAAATTACAGTGAAAGCATGTTTGTTAAAATACGAAATAAGTTGTTTTATTTCAAATATTCCTTTGTATCTTAATTATAGCAATATGGGGTTATTGGAAATCAATGCAAAATGTTTGCATTTTTAGTGTATATAGAATTTTATAGCTCATCTAACTCATAGAAGCTTAAATGTTATCCCTTGATTTATATCATCTTATCCAAAATGCCATACAAAAATCTGATAGGGAATATAAAGAGTGATATTGTAAAAAAAGGTTAATCTCCCTTAAACATTGTTAATACATTCTCCATTCAGCAGTGCAACTAGCCTACCTAATATCCTTTCTCCCTTCCAAATAATAATAATAATACCATTATTACTATTATTATTCTGATGTTTTTAAAAACAGTGAAATGCCAAGTTTAGAATCTTTGCCTTCCCTGACTCCTTTATTGAGGCCGCATAACCCAGCTCTGGCTAACGAACTCTAGACGGTGAGCTCCAGAATTTATTCCCTTCCTGACATAGTAGAGCAGGGCTTCAAGAGCAGACTCTCTTTGAAATATTTTCCTTATGAGGACTCCATCTACCTACCTGGAAAGCTGTTCTAAAATTTGGAGCCGCTGAGTAATGACACAGTCAACGCCATTGAAAGGAGAACTTATTACTTACATATCCTGAGAGAAGGGCCACTGCCTGCCACCAGGGCCATCTGAGGAAGCACCAGGTTAGACAGAAGAGAAGGAGAAGTCTGAGAGTCTTTACTGGGAGTGTCTGCAGGAATAGCTGTGCAGAATGGGACAAACAGCCGAGAACTGGCCATTTGGAAGAGTGTAGGTAGGCGCTGGGTTGTAGAGGTTGTCTCTGGCCTCTGGGTCCCAGGTGCTAGGGAAATACTGGTGTGGGGTGTAAGAGTGAGAGGAGAGCTAGGAGGATACAGCTAGGATTGCTGGGTTTACCTGTGATAGGTGGGCTCCGGTCCTCGCCCTTTGCTATCTCTAAGAACTGGCTAGCTCTGGGAAAGGCAGTCTTTCCCTAGGCAGCTAGCTTTTAAGATCTCAAAGCATCATAAAATACAGGAAGTAAAAACCATGATGAGTACCCAGCACAGCCCCCATCTCGTAGTCCCAAAGACAGAAGCCCCAGCCAGAGATGTCGGAGCAGAAGGCTAAAGGAGCTTGACTCCTTGATGATGTTCTTGAGTTCTCGTGAACCTACCATCAGCTCTCCCGTGGTATGACCTTGATCGGTTAGGTCCCCTGAGCCTCAGAGCCGAATACAGACAGAGCCAGTTCACGGTCATTCAGATCCAGGCGCTGTGCTAGTCGTGCCTCTTTAACGTCGCAGGAGTACTGTCCGGGTGTTAGTATCCCCATCTACAGATGAAGAAGCTGAGATGTTGAGAACTGTGTCCTGTGATCATAGGTGTTACGGGCGAGGTTTGGACTGGACCTGTCAGGCGCCCTTCCCAGTGCTCCGCTGCCTTGATGCTTATCTTGGCAGTGTGTGGCGGGACCCCGGGCTGTTGCTGATCACATCTGCTGGCTAGTCTGTGGCACTGCCAGCTCCAACCCTTTGAACGCTTGCTCTTTGGTAACACAGAATTCCCACCAGATTATCCATTTATAAAACTAAGTGAACTGAGAATCTTCCCCATTAAGAAAGAAAAATGGAAGGAGAGCGAAAGTCTGGTTGTGGGGAATCAAAATGAATTAGAATTGCCTATGAAAGCAGGTGAAGGAACTATGAATTCCAAGGTGGATTGTTTTTGCTTTCTTTCATTCTTTTTTGAAGTAAACGCTTAGAACTAATGGTCTCAATATGGCCACCAAAATTCAGCTTTTAACCTACAGTCTTGATATGAAATCTTCTCTTTCTCACAGTCTCTTACTTTACTCATATTTATTGGGTTCAGGGGGGAAAAGGCAGGTGAAAGATAAATTATGTAAAGAAACTCCTTTCCAAAGAAATCATGCACAATATTGAATAAGGTACTGAGCTGAGTCGGGGAAGGACAGGGAAGGAGGTGCTTGGGTAATGGAAAAGTCTCTGGGCTGGAAAATACGAGAGGGGCAGTGCAGGTGACAGCCAGCTCTGCTGCCCTTAAAAATGCCATCTCACCTCTCCGGACCTTTGTTCTTTATTTGTAAATTGAGGGAGTCAGATATTCTGATACTCTCTTAGTGTAAAATAATAGCTTACCCTGTCGGATCTCCTTTGCAAAGTACAGGGACATGCTGTGTCTGCTAAAGCCACGCTTTCCTTTTGGCCTTTGAATCTCTGCGTTCAGTGATTTTCCTGTCTCTTTCCTTTCTTTCAAATAGATCTTGAATCTCCTCATTTCTTTCTATGTCTTCTGTTACGACCCTATCCCAAGTCATTCTGTCTTGCCTGGACCACGGCATGAGCTTCCTCCTGGCCTCCTGACGGGAGTGCTTGCCTTGCCAAAATCCTTTCCATGTGCCACAGTCCCTGCCTGGGGAAGCCGCATCACATCTCTGCCTCTCCTGCTTGAGACCTGCTCAAGACCCTTCCACTCCCCTACATCAAGGGGCACACTCCAATGCACAGCCATGACTTATGCATCAAATACTTTTCTCCTTGTTCCCCTACTCTGTCATCTGTCCTTCTTACCATTCTGTGAGTGTTTCTTTGTGTCCTTGCCCCCTTTCTGGGGCCCTGCCCATTCACATTTCAGCGGCTGCAGCCTTCCCTAACCACTCTCTGGAAACGAGCACTAGCCCAGGCATGCAAATTTAAGTCCTTCTAAAAACTAGACATTTTCTGTTGTGAAATACCCCGCTATGGTAAAAATACCTACCCCTACAACTTAAGGGATTTAGGCAAGACTGACAAATGCAGCCATGAGTGTTTGTTTAGGGTTTGCTGTTGATCTCTTGCCCTAGAATGATCCAAGCTCCATGAGAGTGGGACGTTGTGTGTGTCTGTGTTGTCGAAACTACAGTGCCTATAGGGCTGCCTGTTGCCTCCAAGAAGCTTTATAAATATTTGCTGAATGGATGAATGTAGAGGCAGAAAATGCTATGTCAGTTATCCCAAAAGAAGTTATGTTGTGCTTATAGATGTCTCCCATGAGTCTATTGCTTAGGAAGGAAGGGGGAAAAAAGGTAAAGATGGAGGGAAAAAAAGAGAGAAAGAAAGGAACCCCTCTGGGAAGAGGGACGGACAGCAGTGCACACAGAGGCAGCAGTTAACCTGGGAGGGATGGCTTTCGGTATTCTTCCTAGCCACATTTTTGGTCTATGATGAGGAGTGGCAGATGTGGATCTTCTAGATCTTACTTAGATTTATCAACTAAGCCTGGCACATACGTAATCAGAAATGTTTGTTGAGTGAAGGCCCCAAAGAATGAAATAATAAATTATTGAACTGCTAAGAGCCTTTTGCCTTTTTTTTTTTTAATGGGCATGATAATATTCCCTGGATGCCAATATTCAGTCCGTGTTGGTAACAGGCATTCCAAATACTCCGAGTGTGAAAAACGTTCCTTGAAACAGAATTGAGTTACTGTGCTCGGCATCTCCCCCAGAGCATTTCAGAATTCATTCCGTCTTCAAGTAAATTGTCACAGTGACTATCCAGAGTGGCACACCATGCTAATGTATTAAAATGCTGATGGGAAAATGGAAACGAGAAAAATGTCTTATCTGTCAATTAAATGATGTAGCTTCGTGGTTGGATTACAGCAACTCCGGGCCTTTTTGTTTTCTGCCAATTGAGATTTGACAGCTGTTTATAAAATATTTACATTCTGATTTCAGTCACATTGACAGCACTTTTGGGTCTTTGGAAGATGATAATTACATGTTAGGAAAATGTTAAAAAAATTTTTGAAGCTGATCTGTTGAGGGGGAAAAGTCTGTTTTTTTTTCAAATTGTGCAAAGGAAGGAAATGTACTTTATTAAAGGATATATTTCTAATAAAATAAAGAAATAATAGGTTTTTGTGATCCAGAGATACTGCATGTAATATGAAGGAATATTCTTCATCCTGCCTGTTCTGGGCACCTTAGCTTTTCTTAATCAGCCCTGTCTAGCTAGATACATGCCTCTCACCTTTTTTCACTTTTTTTATGCATCCATAACGTTTGTGTGGTATATGGGTAGGCAAATTACACTGAATTTGAGAGCATCCATACAGAATTTTGCAGATTAAAAAAGTGTATTGTTACTATTCAGAGAAAATAAGTGTTGAGAACAATATCAAGTACTGAATTTATATAGAATTTTCCAATAAAATACTCTCAAGTGTTTTCATGAGGAATGTCAATTTATGAATCGCTTCTTCTTATCAGGTATTAGGTTAGAAAGAGTGACCTGTATTTCTTGGTCAGTGATCTTCCTGGAGTTTTGACAGTCATTTTCTGGGTTATGCTTTGTAGGAACAACTAGATGATAGAAAATTTAAAACCTGGTTTATAACCATTCAAAACTTTCCTGCAATTGAAATTCTGTTTAAGAATCTAACAGCAGGGATGCCTGGGTGGCTCAGTTGGTTAAGCGGCTGCCTTACGTTCAGGTCATGATCCCAGCGTCCTGGGATCGAGTCCCACATCGGGCTGCTTGCTCCGCAGGGAGCCTGCTTCTCCCTCTGCCTCTGCCTGCCATTCTGTCTGCCTGTGCTCACTCTCTCTCCCTCTCTCTCTCTCTGATGAATAAATAAAATCTTTAAAAAAAAAAAAAGAATCTAACATCAGTTACTTTCTTTCACTGAAAAACACTATGTTGAAATTTCTTAGGGCAAATGATTTTGGAATTCAACCTAACTTTTTGAGTATGAGGTATTTTTTTATATATTTTTTAAGATTTTATTTATTTATTTGACAGAGAGAGAGAGCATGCACAAGCTGGGGCAGGGGCAGAGGGAGAGGAGAAACAGGCTCACCGCTGAGCAGCGAGCTGGACATGGGGCTCCATCCCAGGACCCAGAGATCATGACCTTGGCCGAATGCAGATGCGTAACCCACTGAGCCACCCAGGCTCCCCTAGTATCAAGTATTTTAAAACTGCATGAAAAGCATAGACTTTTTTTGCTAGCCATCGCCATGCATGTAGCTTGGCCCCCTCTAAAAAGGCAAAAGTGGGCTTGAGCCTATGTGTGGAACCAGGAGGAAAAGTATGGCTCAGGGCCCTGGGCCCACCCCCTCTCCACCCCTGCTCTTCCCTGCTCCTCCAGGGGCCTCGCTCTGGGACCATTCAGGTGGACCCCCAGCCTGAAAGTCTACCATGCCCCTTTCCCCACTGGGTCACAGCCGTGCTCTGGCCAGCCATTGGGCCCCAGGCGCACTAAAGGATGCATCTGGTGATTGCTTATGCCCGAAGCAGTAAGCAGGCCTGAGCCTCTGGAAGGGATTCTGGGGACCTGCAGATACAAAGCTGATCTAGAAGAACCTGGACTCCTTGTGGGCATTTCCCTTGCAGAAGGCATTTCATGGCCACAGGAAATCCAGAGTGAACCTTTGGATGCAGCACTTCTCAAACACGAATGTGTAAACACCTGTTAAAATACAGCTTCTGATTTGGAAGGGCTGAGGAGGGCCCGAGCTTTGGCATTTCGGACGTGCTCCCCGATGAGGCCGATGCAGATACCGACTGTGCTCTCAGGAGGAGACAGTGACACGACGAGACCACAGGGACATGACAGGGACATGGCAGTGGGTCCCGCTGCCTGGTTGCATGCAGTGCTGTACAGAAGTATCTGCTTTAGGTGAAGACGGAGACCAGGACCTGCCACAGAGAGCCGTCCTCACCTGCCAAGATCCCCAGCCTGGATCCTGAAAAGCACTTACTCCCAGTTCTGCATCAGGGCCCTTGGCCGTCTGTCCTACCAGGTGTACCTCTAAGAGCTCGCAGCCCCTTGTGCATGAGAGCAGCTCACTCTGTGGCTGGGCACTAAGTTGGATGTCCAGGGGGCAGGGCCCAACTTGGCTGTGCTCAGAGCATCCCGAAGTGGCCGCAGGGCCAGGTGTCTCCATCAGGCTTACAGCCTGTGAGAGCTCAGCACCAGCCTGTGCTCAGCCACACCTGCCCTCTGGGGGAGTGGCACCTCCGCCCAGGCCCCCCCCAGCCACAGAGCAGCTCTGAGAGTATCTGGGGGGTACCCCGCCCAGGTGCTGGAACCCCGCATGTGGGAAGCCCTATAACTGGGTTCAAAAAAGCACATTAGGGGGAAGTAGTTAATCCATTAGTTCTCTAGCAAGACTGCAATACGTTATGTGGGACTAGATGAAAAAGTATTCAGAAATGACCCAAATAAAAGCAGTGCATTAAAAAAAAAAATGACTACATTCTCAGAGAACAGTTGAATAAAAGGGAAAAGAACACCCAAATAAGGAAAAATAAAATTTTAAAAATGAACCTTTGGGAAACAAATACCCGTGTTATGCTATATGCAAAAGAAAATGCCACCCAAAGTTAATTAAATTATCAAAATATATCACAGAATCCCATTTGAAACAAACACACAAACGGTAGCTGGAGATGGGAATCAAAAATAAATCTTATGGGATGACCATAAAAACTTGTAACAGAAGAGCAGCTCTTGGCAACTAGTCATCGGGTAAAGTCGTAAAGGTCATTCATTTCATAAAAATCTGAGTTTGAAGGTGACACTTTTTAACTAGGTAGGTGACACTTTTTAAGTTAAAAGGGGTTTTAGACATAGCTCCATAACATACAGAAGTTCAGTCACATTCCAAGAGAAATGAAAGAGCTCGTTACAATAAAAACATTATAGAAAAGAATGTGACAACCAGAGGCGTAATCTTCCAGTTTTCAGCGTGTGTACAAGTAGAAGAAGGAATCAGTGCAGGGCGCCTGGGTGGCTCATTTGTTTGAGCAACTGACTTTAGCTCAGGTCATGATCCTGGAGTCCCGGGATCGAGCCCCACATTGGGGCTCCCTGCTCAGCAGGGGGTCTGCTTCTCCCTCTGAGCTCTGCCCTCTCATGCCCACTCTCTCTCATTCTCTTTCTCTCTCAAATAAATAATTAAAATCTAAAAAAAAAAGAAAAAGAAAAAGAAGAAGAAATCAATTCGAAGCACATATAAGAATGACTTGGAAAAAACAAAGATCTCATAATGTGATAAAAGGCCAAAGCTTTGGATGTGCTGTATTTACAATGTAGCATATCCCAGGGGGAGGAAAAAAAAAAAATTCCATTCACACAGCTTCTTCTTATTCTAAGACTGCAAATTCTGTCCGGTTTTCTTTACAGCAAAATAGTTGTTCAGTTCCTGCTGTATGTTCCTAAGATAGAAATCTTAGATGATCTGTACCTATGCTTTAATACACAGCTTCTTTCCTCAAAGAACATGCTGTCCAGTTTGGATGAGAAAGCTAGACACATTTTTGTAATGATGTCAGTGTTAAATATAAGACCAGATATAAGGAATATCACTAAGTAGTTTAAGTAGCAGAGACATCCTGACCCAGTGCTTGTCGTGGGCTGTAGATTTAGCGGCTTTTCACAGTGATAGACCTAGGTGAGCTTTGAGATCACCTTCATGAAAAGGATGTGCTAATGACATACCAGGGCAGAACAAGAGAGGTAACATTTTTGTTTAGTTTCGGGGACGTTGAAGGGGTGACATGCACAGAGACTTGGGAGAGGGTAAGACTTAACATGGGAAGAAAGAAACCTGTGGGCATTTCAGAGGAATCAGGGGACAGAATTCAGGGGCAGCTTCAGATATCTGGTGTGGGGGGGGCAGGAGACGGTGGGCTCCAAGGAAGGAGAGAGACAGAGACAGGGAGGAGCAGACTGAGAAGGACTTTGCAATTCTAAAGGAGTTTGGGTTTTATCTGAAAGATCAGTACTGCTGGAGGAGTATGAGCGGGGGAATAACGGGAGGAAAATTAACTGGGCAAAACTGTGTGGAACTACGGGGAAGGTGGGAAAAGAGGTCAGTCACTTTCATCAGGAACAAGGACTATAGAGACTGAAGAGGAAACGGCCCCCTGGAGGGAAGGGAGAGTAGATTCATAAGACAGCACTAAGAAGCCTCAGTCTCATTCTTTCCTGCCTCCCCGTGCTGTTTGCTCTCTCCTGCTTCTCTACAATTTTCAATTCTTTTGATGATTCCCCTTTCATATGTAAATTTAAAATGGATTCTCATCATAAAGAAGAAGTAGACAACACCCAGCTAGGTTCTCTTTTGATTTCTGTCTCCCCGTCCAGTCCTTCTCTTCCTCCAACCCTCCCTGACCCTAATTCTTTCTTCAGGTCTCCTCCTCTTCCCTGTTTTCCTGAACTCACTGCAGCCTGGCCCCTGGGTCCCCCCGGTTCACTGGGAATGCTGCTGCAGAAGTGACTGATCTCCTCGTAGTTGATGAACCCCTTCAAGGGTTGATCCCTAACTTTCCTGATGTCTCTGTAAGTGTTGTTGCCATTGGCCTTTTGGAAGATCTCACTTTCCTTGGTTGCAAATAACCTCCCTCTCCTTGAATCTCATTGTACCTCTTCCCCCCTTCTCAGTTTGTTCTCTCTCTCCTTCCTTCTTTCCTTCCTTCCTTCTCTCTCTCTTTTCTTCTTCTGTCACCTGCCTAAGTGCACATCCTCTTCCCTACCCCCACAAAGCTCTGTTCAGAATTCTTCTTATGTCACTTAAAGTCCAGGCTTAGACTATGACCTTTAGCCCAGTACCTCAAATCTGCGCCTCTAGCTTAGCCATCTTTGCCAAGTCCACATCTGTATATTGAGCCAGACAACTCTCTCTACAGGTTTTTGCCCCCTAACTCCACAACCAGAACAGCAGAACTGAACATCCCTGCCCTCTTGCGCTCCCTGGGTCTCCACGTCTCTGTCCTACAGTTATGTGCATTGTACAGGTGCAACCCAGAAATATCCCTTTACCTTTCTCAAGTGAAAATCTAATCGGAATTCTAACTGAGCCACTAGCTGTGTGACCTTCAATATTCCTTAGCTTCTATGGCTCTCAATTTCCTTATTTATAAAGTGGAAAAAATAGTTACCACCTGCCTCACAGAGGTGTTGTGAAGATAATAAATGGCACATTGCAAGCCATCAATAAGCGTTAACTGTTGCATTGTTTGAAATAGACTCCCTATCGACTTAAAGAGAAAAAAACAAAACTAGTCTTATCATGTCTTTTAATTTTTGCTTAATTCTCAAACTTCATTTCTCCCATTTCTCAACTTCCACCCTGCTCTCTGCCCTTAAAAAAAGATGCTCTTAGGTCTGTGCTCTGTGCGCCCCTCCCCCCCAGATCCCTGGTGCATCCTCCTGGTATTAGATCATGACTTAACCATGATCATTTCCACCGATCCTCATCCTCAAAGTGTTATCTGGAGTAGCTCTTCTTTTTTTTTTCCTTCAAGATTTTATTTATTTATTTGACAGATAGAGATCACAAGTAGGTAGAAAGGCAGGCAGAGAGAGAGGAGAGGAAGCAGGCTCCGTCCCAGGACCTTGGGATCATGACCTGAGCCCAGGGCAGAGGCTTAACCCATTGAGCCACCCAGGTGCCCCTGGAGTAGCTCGTCTTATTTTGTCTCCCCAGTTCTCAACCAGCTGTTCCACATGGTCTTCTGGAAATGCATTATCTTAGAGATGGTTCCTTCTCCATTGCCATTGATTGTGCAACTTTATCTGCATCTCTGTACCATCAGTTCCTTGGTGGTCGAGGCCACACTATTTATCTTGAAGTGGGAGTGGTTTTGAGAAGAAGTATGACCAGGGTGTGGACAAAAGAGAATAAGCATAGGACACACCAATGATACACCTAGAAATGGCTCTAGATAGAGGGGAGTCAACTCCCTTTCCTCTTCAGTTGAGTCTGAGAGAGCTGGAAAGGGGCAAGTTTAAAGAGGAGAAGGCAGAAGGGAATACGGTGATATTGAGGGAAAGTGAACCAGAGATGTGGGGGGAAAAACAGAAGCCAGCTGGTAGACTGCTCACCAAGGATTAGAGAGCTCCATGGGTCAGCGTGCAAGAGATTACCACAGGGGTGGCTGGCAAGAGAGGAGGGCTCATGCTGACCTGGTGATAAATTTGCATCTCCAGAAAAAGATCCTGAAGAAGAGAGGCTTTCAGTGTCAAGAATGAGGAAGGGACAAGACATACATAAATTTGTGATATTTAGGAAGCTGAGAGAGAATGCTAACATATACACACAGTTTCAATGAGTCACAGTATTTTGTTACAATATGTATGTAGTGCCATATATAATAGCATATTATAAATATACTTTTATATACAGTTGACTCTCAAACAACACAGGGCTTAAGTGTGCTGACCCCCTGCATGGATAACTTCTGACTCTCCAAAAACTTAACAACTTATAACTTGTTACTACATTACTGAAACCTTCTCAGTAACATAACAGTTGATTAAAATGCATTTCATATGTTCTGTATTCTATATTGTATTCATATGATAAGGTGACCTAGGAAAGAGAAAATGTTATTTAAAAATCATAAGGAAAGAGAAGATACATTTATAGGACTATAAGAGAATCTGTATATCAGCAAAACTGTGCAGTTCAAACCCGTGTTGGTCAAGGGTCAACTGTATTTTGATTATAATAGTACAGTGTTTATTATCGAAATATCGGCCATCAGAGAAATCAAAGGCTGATATGACATAGGGTTCAAAACAGAGGTGGAGGTGAGGAAGCAGGAGTAGGCTGTATAGACAGTGTCATAGGCAACCTTGATCTCACAAGGGAGCAGAAACATGGTGGTGATCCAGATAAAAGGGGACCCAGCGAGGATGGCATTTTGTTTGTGGAATGATGGATGTGATGGAGGAAAGAAGGGAGGACAAACCCACAATGGATGAGAGAGAGGTTGTTTCAGGAGTAAAGCTCTGTGAGAAGTGGAGGAAGGGAACCATGATTGGGATGTCTGTGGCAGGTGCAGGGCAGGAAGGCCGACTTCACAGTCATGGCTGCCAGAGAATGGATAGAAAGTGGTGCTCAGAAAAGGAAGCAGTTCCGAAGCATTATCACTTTTCTCTTTTCCCCAGCCCTGAGAGACTTGGCAGCAGGGCTCCATGTTCCCTTGAGTTTAAATGGTTTGGATTTAGAAGAACGCCTCAGAACAAAGCAAGCCATATGCCTAATGACTGACCTCAGGGGTGTTTCCAGACAGACCTCTGTGTCCTGACGCTGCCACCTTCCTTCACCTGCGGGGCCCTTGTCACTGCTGGTGGTGGTAGGGGCTGGACTGGACTCTGGCTGGGCTCCTGTGCCAGGACCCTGGGCACGCACAAATGTTGCGAAAATAAAAAAGAAGTTGCACATAAAGTTTCCAGGACACAACAAGGGAGCTTAAAGAGAAAAGGAAAACTAAGTGAGTGTCAGAGACATCTTTCCTGGGCATCTGGACACTGGTGACATTCCAATGAAGATGGGGAGATAGAAAGTGACTTGTGGTTTGAAGACAAAGTTTTTGAATTTTAATTTTTAACAGAATGGAAGCCCATGGAAGCCTAGGGATGTAGCCAAGGCCCAGCCTTTCTTTAGAAGCTGATAAACTTATAAAAATGCATTCCTTTCCACTTCAGTAAAGACGAGGGGAGATTTCGCATGTGGACAGGCACATTTCAGAACACGTATTTGCAGAGGCTATCTTAGTGAAATGAGATTTTATATTGGGAAGTGACATTACCACATTATATCAGAGCATCTGAACAAGGATGCAGAATGTTTGAAACTAAGTAAACTGAACTACTTAATTAAAATACTGCATTTCATAGTATCATGAATGTAATATAAAAATAGTATGTTAAAAATGTTTATATTATATGTCTTGATTTTCATATGGAAGTACAAGGATCCAAGGGCAAACCTAGCACAGTGCCTGGGACATGGTAGCTACTAGAGAATGGAGAACAAATAAAATGAGCCAATAAAGCCCATGTTGGCAACTTGTGTGGCTTATACACCAGTTCTCCACCTCGGAAAACAAAAACACAAACAAACAAACAAAAAACATCCAGTACATTCTATTAGTTTCTTGTAAACACATGTAATACAAAATTATGCTTAATGAGGGACACCTGGGTGGCTCTTAAAACCTCTTCTTTAGGCTCAGGTCATGTTCCCAGGGTCCTGGGATGGAGACCCGAGTGTCCATCTCCATCTCTGCTCAGCGGGGAGCCTGCTTCCCCCTCTCCCTCTCTGCTCCCTTCTCTGCCTACTTGTGATCTCTGTCAAATAAATAAATAAAATCTTTTAAAAAATTTTTGCTTAATGATAGTCCCATAATTAAGGAATTTTTTAAGGATTTATTCATTTATTTTAGAGAAAGAGCAAGCAGAATTGGGAGGGACAGAGGGAGTGGGAGAGAGAATCTCAAGCAGCCTCTGCTCTGAGCATGGAGCCCGATGCAGGGCTGGATCCCACAGTCCCAAGATCACGACCTGAGCCGAAACCAAGAGTCAGACGCTCAACCCACTATGCCACCAAAGCACCCCTATAGTTAGGGAAATTTATATGAGTTGATGTATCAATGAACAAGGCAAGACATTCTGAAATGCATTATAATCTAAGTGTAGATGGGATTGTGTTCCAGACAGTTGGAAAAAGATTAAGGTACCAAATGATATCCTTGAGAATTACCTGAAATAATGTTATATGTGCTGCAAAAGGGAAACATTCCTACAAAAGCACAAGGAAGGCAGGATTTAAAGCTGGAGGTGATACAGCATAGCACAGTGACAGTGAAGGGGGGTTCAGAGAAACTTGAGGAGTAGGTTTGGCTGAGACAGAATCAAGGATCCTTTGTGTTTCCTTCTTCCCCTGCCCCAGAATAGTCCCCAGAATGGGAATGTCCATGACCTGAGTGAATAACTCTAGCACTTTCTGAATGGAGTATAAAGAAACGGGTACTTAAAGCACCACCCGTGGACCACAGGCTTCAGCATCACCTGGGAACTTACTGTAAATGCAGAATCTTAGACCCCACAGCAGCCCTACTGAACCAGAATCTGCCATTAACAAGTTCTCTAGGCACGTGGCATTCAATCTTGAATAAAATTTGAGAGGTATTAGTCTGGCATTTAGAAACATGGGCTTTAAGGCAAAGGGACTTGGGCTCAAATCTCATTTCCACCTGGGTCAAGCTGATTTTCTGACACCGTTTCATCGTCTGCCCCCTGCAGTTAGAGCTATCTCATAAATATCGTCATCTCACGTAAATGAGATCATTACGTGTAAAATGTGTAGTGCCCACCCTTTAGTAAACACTCGATAAACGTGAGCTACTTTTATTATTTCCCTTCTGCTGAACTGAAGGATAAGGAAATGGTGAGGAAGAAGAGTTCTCCCCATGATCTCTGTCTCTCCGTTCCCAGTCTTAGACTCAGCAGCAACTTGCGAGTAGATCTGATGGTTTCTCTGAGTCTCCTTCGGCCACCAAATGTTTTTTTCTTGTACATTCCTATGAACAAGTCAGCTATCCTCTTTGAGCTTCCTTGTCCTCCCCAGAGGCATGGGATGGCCATATTAACCTGCCTTTGGGTTGTGAAAACAAGGGGGAGTGATCCATAAGAGAGTATATTGTTCCTTGTTCAAAGAGCTCGTATGGAGGATGCAGCATAACGGAGCCCAACTGGGAAGAATCATCTTGGGTAAGAGGCTGAACAACCACCCTCAGGTGCTAAATTTCGTCATTTGCTAGTAATGTGTGGTGCAGCGACTGAGGAGGCATTTCCTTTTGATAGGAAGAGACAAGGTGGGTTCTAGAAGCCAATAGGGAGGGCAGGAAGCTAGTTTCATCTTCCAAGACAGAAGCCTCTGTAGAAACATCCCAGAAAGATTGTTCCTGAAAAATATGACCTAGATTTTCAAGAGCTACCTAAACGTTTTGCTTTTTACCTTATGTCACAGCAGAAAAAGAGATACATTCACTGGAAGAGTAACATAAATTCAGTAAGCGGACCTAGAGGACAGTTTCTAAAGAGGATCACAGGAGGGAATGATGGCCTCTGGTTGGGTGTCAGCAGAGCTTCTGAGAAAGAAGATTTTTATGGTTGGCTTTGAGGGATGGATAGACTCTTGAGAGGGAGTTGCTGTCTTCGTGGAGGAAACAGCCTAGGAAAAATGAGTCAGAAAATGTTGAGGTGTCTAAAGGAACAATGAAGAAAGCTCCAGATTGCACAGGGCTGGAGAGGGAGAGTCTGTTGTGAAGGTAGGCAGGCATCCGATTTTGAAGGACCTCGATGGCTCAGCTCCTCATTTCTCTGCGATGGCCAGTCATGCACTCTTGGGGATTGGGGGAATGACGTGATCAGGAACGTGTTTCAGAACATGTATCTGGCATCTCTGTGTGATTTGGTTCAAATCAGGAAGAAGTTAGGGAGACCAAATCCATATTTGTGGCCCAGGAAAAGTAACCAGGCCCTGGATTTGTAACAGTGGGACTGAAAGGAAAGACAGTTTCGAACAGTGGCCTTTGGAACAGGACTCCTCCCTGTCAGCAAGAAGCCTCGATATTAGAGGAAAATATAATTCACTCACCTTACAGTTGCTGTTGCCAAGCTCCAGGTTTCCATATATTTTTTTAAGGTAGTGTGAGTATCAGAGAAAATATACTAGTTACTTGTTCTATTTTTATGTCCTTGTGTAGGGAAAAGAGAAAAAGGAAGAATTCTTTTGATGTGTCATACTCTGAGACTTATGGTAGTTTGCTAATTATAAGTTCTATTGTCTCCGTCTCAAAAGGCATTCAAGAGCTGAACCAAGTATAGTAAGGTCTCCCAGACCCCAGTGATGACACAGCTGCAAAATTTGTAGCCGAAATGTCAGAACGCCTTAGTATTTTAGCAGGCCAAAAGGCCAAGCAGAGTAAAGTTAAACTGTTTCTTGCTTCTTACCAAAACTTGCAAGATCTAACAATAGAGCCCAAGATCTCATCAAAAACGTTTCATCCCTTCTTTGACCCCCTGGACTGTTGGCTGAGCCTGGTTTTTCCCACCTGTTGAATGGGAAATAATCATACTTCCATCTATTCCTGTCTTCCTAACAAAGGCTGTTTGAGCGCCTTGGTTTCAGGATATTTTCGTAGAGTCCAAAATTAAACATACTTTGGATGTCCTCATCCACATGGCTCCGGGCCAGCTTTCTCTATTAGTGTAAACTCTTGAAACTGAGGGCTAGCCACCTTCATCTCACTTACTCTCAGAGCTGAGTGCCCACCTGACTTCTCATCTACAAAGTTAGTTCATTAATCTGCACAATCAGGCATGATCTTAGTGTCATCTTCAAATGTCTTCTCTTCAGGAACAGTTTTTCGTTCTTTTTGTTTGTTTGTTTAAGATTTTATTTATTTGAGAGAATTAGAGAGACCACGAGAGGAGAGAGGTGAGTGAGAGAAGCAGACTCCCTGCAGAGCAGGGAGACTGATGTGGGACTCGATCCCGGGACTCCAGGATCATGACCTGGACTGAAGACAGTTGCTTAACCAACTGAGCCACCCAGGTGCCCAGGAATGGTCTTTCTAAAGGCTTCCCAAATAATATGAATTCAAACAAATGACTTAATACCATCCCCCCCACTAAATATTTAGAAAATGTAAATAAAGAGGTCTTTTTTAAAGCTTTTATTAACATATAATGTATTATTTGCTTCAGTGATACAGGTCTGTGAATCATCAGTCTTACACAAATCACAGCACTCAACATAGCACATACCCTCCCCAATGTCCATCAACCAGCCACCCTCTCCCTCGCACCACCCCCCAACCTCCAAGCAACCTTCAGTTTGCTTGGTTTGTCTCCTTCCCGATCCCATCTTGTTTCATTTTCCCCTCCCTTCCCCCCATGGTCTCCCACCCTGCATCTCAAATTCCTCATATCAGAGAAATCATATGATAATTGTTTTTCTCTGATTGACTTATTTCACTTAGCATAAATGCCCTCTAGTTCCATCCATGTTGTTGCAAATAGCAAGATTTGGGGCTCTTTGATGGCTGCATAGTATTCCATTGTATACATACACCACATCTTCTATATTCATTCATCTGCGGATGGACATCTGGGTTTTTCCAGTCAGGTGTCAGGTGTGCATGCCCCTTTGGATCACTACATTTGTATCTTTGGGGTAAATACCCAGTAGTGCAATTGCTGGGTTGTAGGGTAGTTCTACTTTTAACTTTCTGAGGAACCTCCATACTGTTTTCCAGAGTGACTACACCAGCTTGCATTCCTACCAACAGTGTTGGAGGGTTCCCCTTTCTCTGCATCCTCTCCAACACCTGTCATTTCCTGACTGGTTAACTTGAGCCATTCTGACTGATGTGTGGTGTTATTTCATTGTGGTTTTGATTTGTATTTCCCTGATGCTGAGTGATGTTTTCATGTGTCTGTGATCATTTGGATGCCCATTCTTTGCAGAAATGTCCATTCATGTATATCATTCATTTCTTGATTGGATTATTTGTTCTTTGGGTGTTGAGTTTGATAAGTTCTTTATATATTTTGGATACTAGCCCTTTGTCTGGTATGTCATTTGTAAATATCTTTTCCCATTTTGTCAGTTATCTTTTGGTTTTGTTGACTATTTCCTTTGCTGTGCAGAAGTTTTGATCTTGATGAAGTCCCAGTGGTTCATTTTTGCCCTTGCTTCCCTTGTCTTTGGTTGCCTTTCTGGGAAGAAGTTGCTACAGCTGAGGTCGAAGAGGTTGCTGCCTGTGTTCTCCTCAAGGATTTTGATGGATTCCTTTCTCACATTGAGGTCATTCATCCATGTTGAGTCTATTTTTGTGTGTGCTGTAAGGAAATGGTCCATTTTCATTCTTCTGATGTGGCTGTCCAGTTTTCCCAACACTATTTGTTAAAGAGACTATCTTTTTTCCATTGAACATTCTTTCCTGCTTTGTTGAAGATTAGTTGACTATAGAGTTGAGGGTCCATTTCTGGGTCCTCTATTCTGGTTCACTGATCTATGTGTCTGTTTTTGTGCTAGTACCATACTTTCATGATGATTATAGCTTTTTAATAGAGCTTGAAGTCTGGAATTGTGATGCCACCAACTTTGGCTTTCTTTTTCAATATTCCTCTGGCTATTCGAGGTCTTTTCTGAATCATATAAATTTTAGGATTATTTGTTCCCTTTCTTTGAAAAACGTTGATGGTATTTTGATAGGGATTGCATTAAATGTATAGATTGCTCTAGGAAGCATAGACATTTTCACAATATTTGTTTTTCTAATCCATGAGCATTGAATGTTTTTCCATTTCTTTATGTCTTCCTCCATTTCTTTTGTGAGTACTTGATAGTTGTGTGAGTACAGATTCTTTGCCTCTTTGGTTAGATTTATTCCTAGGTATCTTATGGTTTTGGGTGCAACTGTAAATGGGATTGACTCCTTAATTTCCCTTTCTTCTGTCTTGCTGTTGGTGTATAGAAATGCAAATGATTTCTGGCATTGATTTTATATCCTGACACTTTGCTGAATTCCTATAGTTCTAGCAGTTTTCCAGTGGAGTCCTTTGGGTTTTCCATATAAAATATCATATCATCTGCAAAGAGGGAGAGATTAACTTTTTCTTTGCAAATTCAGATACCTTTTGTTTCTTTTTGTTGTCTGATTGCTGAGGCTAGGACTTCTAGTACTATTTTGAATAGCAGTGGTGATAGTGGACAGAACTGTTGTGTTCCTGACCTTAGGGGAAAAGCTCTGTTTTTCCCCATTGAGAATAATGTGGGTTTTTCATAGATGGCTTTTATAATATTGAGGTATATCTCCTCTATCCCCACACTATGAAGAATTTTTCTCAAGAAGGATGTTGTACTTTGTCAAATGCTTTTTCAGCATCTATTGAGAATATCTTTCCTTATTAATGTATTGTATCATATTGATTGATTTGCAGATGTTGAACCAACCTTGCATCCCAGGAATAAATCCCATTTGGTCGTGGTGAATAATCCTTTCAATGTACTGTTGGATCCTATTGGCTAGTATTTCGGTGAGAATTTTTGCATCCTTGTTCATCAAGGATATTTGTCTGTAATTCTCCTTTTTTGATGGGGTCTTTATCTGGTTTTGTGGTCAAGGCAATGCTGGCCTCATTAAATGAGTTTGGAAGTTTTCGTTCCATTTCTTTTTTTTTTTTTTAAATAGTTTCAGGAGAATAGGTATTAATTCTTCTTTAAATGTTTGGTAGAATTCCCCCCAGGAAACCATCTGGCCCTGGACTCTTGTTTGTTGGGAGATTTTTTATTGCTTCTTCATCTTCCTTACTGTTTATGGGTATGTACAGGTTTTCTATTTCTTTCCAGTTCAGTTTTGGTAGTTTATATGTCTCTAGGAATGCATCCATTTCTCCCAGATTGTCAAATTTGCTAGCATATA
This sequence comes from Mustela putorius furo, assembly GCF_011764305.1. Classification (NCBI taxonomy): domain Eukaryota; kingdom Metazoa; phylum Chordata; class Mammalia; order Carnivora; family Mustelidae; genus Mustela; species Mustela putorius. The sequence goes on from NW_025421577.1 coordinate 3,103,811, forward strand.
GGTGTTCATAATATGTTCTCATAATTGTTTGTATTTCCTTGGTATTAGTTGTGATTGCTCCTCTTTCATTCATGATTTTATTAACTTGAGTCTTTCTCTTTTCTTTCTGATAAGTCTGGCCAAGGGTTTATCAATCTTATTAATTCTTTCAAAGAGCCAGCCCCTAGTTTCATTGATCTGTTCTACTGTTCTTCTGGTTTCTGTTTCATTGATTTCTGCTCTGATCTTTATTATTTTTCTTTTCCTGCTGGGTTTAGGCTTTATTTGCTGTTCTTTCTCCAGCTCCCCTTGGTGTAGGATTAGTTTGTGTGCTTGAAATCTTTCTTGTTTCTTGACAAAGGCTTGTATTGCTATATACTTTCCTCTCTGGACTGCCTTTGCTGTGTCCCACAGATTTTGAACAGTTGTGCTTTCCTTTTAATTTGTTTCTATGAATTTTTAAAATACTTCTTTAATTTCCTGGTTGACCTATTCATTGTTTAGTAGGATGCTCTTTAGCCTACATGTTTTTGAGTTCTTTCCAACTTTCCTTTTGTGGTTGAGTTCTACTTTCAAAGCATTGTGTTCTGAAAATATGCAGGGAATGATCCCAATCTTTTGATATCAGTTGAAACCTGATTTGTGACCCCAGATGTGATCTATTCTGGAAAATGTTCCATGAGCATTAAGGAAGAATGTGTATTCTGTTGCTTTGGGATGGAATGTTCTGAATATATCTGTGATGTCCATCTGGTTCAGTGTGTCATTTAAAACCTTTATTTCCTTATTGATTTTTTGCTTAGATGATCCATCCATTTCAGTGATGGGGGGTGTTAAAGTCCCCTACTATTATTGCTTTATTGTCGATGTGTTTCTTTGATTTTGTTTAGATAGTTGGCTGCTCCCATGTTAGGGGTCTTTTCATAGTTTTCGGCTTAAAAGCTAATTTATCTGATACAAGGATTGCCACCCCCACTTTCTTTTGATGTCCATTAGCATGGTATATTGTTTTCCATGCCCCCACGTTAAATCTGGAGGTGTCTTTGGGTCTAAAATGAGTTTCTTACAAACAGCGTATCGATGGGTCTTATTTTTTTATCCATTCTGATACCCTGTGTCTTTTGATTGGGACATTTAGCCCATTTACATTCAAGGTAACTTTTAGAAGATAAGAATTTTGTGCCACTGTATTGCCTTTAAGGTGACTCTTATTGTATATTGTATATTGTCTCCGTTCCTTTCTAGTCTGTTACTTTTAGGCTCTCTCTTTGCTTAGAGGAGCCCCTTCAATATTTCCTGTAGGGCTGGTTTGGTGTTTGCAAAATCTTTTAGTTTTTGTTTGTCCTAGAAGATTTTTATCTCTCCTTCTATTTTCAATGACAGCCTAGTTGGATTTAGTATTCTTGGCTGCATATTTTTCCCGTTTAGTGCTGTGAATAGATCATGCCAGTCCTTTCTGGCCTGCCAGATCTCTGTGGATAGGTCTGCTGCCAATCTAATCTAATGTTTTGACCATTGTGTGTTACAGGCCTCTTTTCCTGATCTGCTTTTGATATTTTCTCTTTGTCTCTGAGACTTGTAAGTTTTGCTATTAGATGATGGGGTGTTGACCTTTTATTGACTTTGGGGGGGGGGGGGCTGTTCTCTGTGTCTCCTGGATTTTGATGCTTGTTTCCTTCCCCAAATTAGGGAAACTCTCTGCTATAATTGACTCCAATATACCTCCTGCCCCCCTCTCTCTTCTTTTTCTGGAATCCCAATTATTCTAATATTGTTTCATTTTAATGGTATCACTTACCTCTTGAATTCTCCCCTTGTGGTCCAGTAGTTGTTTATCTCTCTTCTGCTCAGCTTCTTTATTCTCCATCATTTGGTCTTCTATATCACTAATTCTCTCTTCTGCCTCATTTATCCTAGCAGTAAGAGCCTCCATTTTTTATTGCACCTCATTAATAGCCTTTTTGATTTCCACTTGGTTAGATTTTCTTCTTTTATTTCTCCAGAAAGGGATTTTATTTCTCCAGAAAATGAAAAAAAAATTATATTTTATATATAAATTAATTTTATAAATTATACAAAATTATACACACACACACACACACACACACATTAGCCTGGTGAATCGAACAGAGCCACATACTTGATTCTGATTATATTTTGATCTTTTAGAGGAGACTACATCCAAAAATTTGAATGAAAGAAAAACTTATATCTATAAAAATATAAGGATAAACACAATGAAGGGATGGAATATGACTATAAAGATGAAAATTTTAAAAGATTTTTAAAAAGGTATTGATACCATGAGAAGCTGCTTAAAGAAAGAAAAAAATAAGATGAAAGAATGTGATCAGGCTGGAGACTAGAACAACGCTAGATTAGGGTGTATTTTGTTCTGTTCGGGAATATTTTGATCTGTTAGAAGAAACTATATCCCAAAATTTTTAAGAAGGAAAAACTTACATGTATACAAAAAATTAAGTTAAATACAATGAAGGATAGACTATGACAATGGAAATTTTAAAAGATTTTTTTAAAAAGGTATTGATAAGATAAAATATTTTTTAAAAGGTTAAAATAGGAAAAAAGTAGAAAAAAGTAAAATAAAATTTTAAAAATTTTAATTTTGGAAGACTAAAGAATCATGGGGGAAAAGCCATAAATTCTGTGTGTTGGTTTCCCTTACCTCTGGAGTTCCGCAGTGCTCATTGGTCAGTAAACTTGGTCTTGGTTGGATGTTCCTCCTGACATTTTCAGTGAGGGACCTGTTGCCGTGACTTTCAAATTTCTTTGCGGGAGGCAGAATCACACCGCCCTTGCCAGGGGCCAGACTATGTAATGTGCTCGGGTTTGTGCTCAGGAGCTTTTGTTCCCTGAACACTTTCCCTAGATCTTTGGAGGACAGGAATGAAAATGGCGGCCTCCCAATCTCTGCCTGGTGGAGCCGAGAGCTCAGAGCTGGGGCACTGCTCTTCAGTGCGCCCCTGGAGAAAAAGCGGACCATCCCTCCTGTCTCCATGGTCTCCAGCCGCCCTCTGTGCTCAGCCGGGCTGTGACTCAGTGTTTCTGTCTCTGGAACATGGCCCCGGTTCTAGTCTCCAAACCCAGCATATTCCTGCCACGTGTTCCAGTGCCACTCCTCCTGGGGGATGAAGGTGAGTCTCTCTGATCTGCTACTTATACAGTCCCAGCTGAAAGAGCAGCAGCCCAGCTGTGCCTCAGATCATGGCTTAAGGTAACCCAAGGCTGAGACCTCCTTTCTCGGCTCTGTCTCTGTAGCTGGCTTCCCTGCCCCTGATGCCTATGAGCTGTGCCACATTCAGGCGCCCCCGGTCTTTATGTGACCTTCGGCTTCTGAGACTACACTATCCCAGTGGGGGTTACACCCCCTGCTTAGCCTCTGTCATGTCCCCCAACAGAGCAGACTTGTAAAGATTCCTATTTTATGGTTCACAGCTCTATCACTTGCCGGGAGCCAGCCCCTCCCTCTGTGGTCTCTCTCCCCATATATCCACTTGGATTTACTTCTCTGCAAGTCTTACCTTCTGGAAAGTGGTCATTTTTCTGTTCCTAGAATTGCTGCTCTTCTTCTCTTTGATCTCCTGTTGAGTTTGTAGGTGTTCAGGATGGTTTGATAACTAGCTGAACCCCTGAACCCCATGATATTTAGGTCTCCTACTCCTCTGTCACCTTGCTCCTCTCTCCACAAATAAAGAGATTTGATATTGATAGTGGTTTTATTGATAAACCACTATTGATATTGATAGTGGCATTATAAGTGGTTTTATAATGATTTTGTTTTTTCTTTTCAAATCTTTATAATAAACAAATATTGCTTACATGAGTTGGAAAAACTTGTTTTTTTAAACTAAGGTATAATGGACAAACAAGTTATATTAGTTTCAGGTGTGCAACATAATGATTTGGTATTGTGAACATTGTGAAATGGTGAGCACACTAAATCTAGTTAATATCCCTTACCACACATAGTTAAGGAATTTATATTTTCTTGTGATGAGAACTTTTAAGATTTACTCTCTGAGCAACGTGCATATATGCACTATATATGCACTATATATGCACATATATGCACTATAATACTATTAACCATAGACACTGTGGTGTACCTTACATCCCAGGACTTACTTATTTTGTAACTGGAAGATTATACCTTTTGATGCTCCCCCCCCTCACCTGTTTCACCCACCCTGTACCCCCACCTCTGGCAATCACCAGTTTGGTTCTCTGAGTCTTTGAGCTTGGTTTGGGATTGTTGTCTTATTTTAATATAAAACTTATGTTTTTTAATTTCACATATAAGTAGACCATGTGGTATTTGTCTTCCCCTGTCTTATTTCACTTAGCACATTACCCTCAAGGTTCATCCATATTGTCACAAATGGCAAGATTTCATTCTTTTTAATGGCTGAATATCATATATCATCATATATAATATACATATATATACACATATATATATATATATGTATACACACACAGACCTATATATTTACCACATTTTCTTTATCATTCATCTGATATTGGAAAGGGATCTATTATTTAAGAAACTTTTTTTCTAAGCATAGTCATCATACATCATTTTTATAATTTAGATTTTTATTTCTAAAAGACATAGGCATTGAAATGTTTTGATGATTGTGCACATAAGAGTTATGGTTCTTAAATTTTAGGATTTTAAAACAGATTAGGAGGCTAATAGGGAATTATGAATTTTTGGTTTTGAAAATTGAATAATTTTTAAAAAGCTGCTAACCTTTGCTTTCAATTTTTAAGAAAAGGCAAGGATGGGGCACCTGGGTGGCTCAGTCAATTACACATCCGACTCTTGATTTCCTTTCAGGTCATGATCTCAGGGCTATGAGATCAAGCCCCACACCAGGCTCCCTGCTAAGCGTGGAGGCTGCTTAAAATTATCTCTCTCCCTTTCTCTCACTTTGCCCCTCCTTCTGCTCTCTGTCTGAAAATGGAAAGGATATTCTAATACCATACAACTATAAAGAACTTGGTCTAAGAACAAAAGAGGACCCTTCAGAAGAAAGTCCAATAGGTATATTTTTGCAAACTTTTATGAGTGTTATATTAATACATGTATTACCATTTCAAACCCCTTAAAATTCTATTTAATGACATTATTATCAAATAAAATTATTTTGGAGACAGTGAAACATGAGGAAGAGATGGAACATCTCCAATGTCTCAATTTCTCTTTGTGTCCTTGTCATTATAAAATTATCCAGTTTTATGCAAGACTATTAAAGAAAATGGAACAGTACTCCTTAATATTTATTACATGCAGTTTGGAATGTTCTAGGTACATTGAAAGAAACCAAGGTACAACCAGCCATCCTGCCTAATTTTAACTTTGAAAAGCCTGGAATTTAAGGAGTAAGGGGACTAGCTACCAAGGTGGCCTCAGTAATTCTGGACCCTGATGATTCAGCACAGAAAAGGCAGCAGCTTCTATGAACAGTTCATCAAGATTGGTACCAGAAGGGGCACTGGAGAAGACTTTTTCTTCCTTAATTGCCTTTTTCTACTCTGACTATCCACCCCGCCCTCTCAGAAATATATTTTAGGTACTAAATCTCATGATAAAGCCATTTTAACTCTAGTTTGATTCTGTGATTTGAAGCATGGACAGGTTAGTCAGAAAATGTTCACTTTGGTAGGCTGCTTTTTAAAATAAAGCAAAATCCCATTAAAAATAACATCTGTCTCCACTGCCCTTGGTGACTTTGTCCTTTATATAACTAATACATCTATATTCTTCCTTCTACATTCCTCGGAGAGAAATTACAAGATTTATCTTTATACTCTGACAGCTGTGTTATTGCATAAGTACTGAGAAACAGAACAATGCAATATACTTTAGTGGGGTTATTTTTAAGTGGTCTAGTATGTGCCCCTTTGCTAATATTAATTTGCAGTTCTTAATATGCTCTATTTATGGTTCTCTCAAATAAGGAAAAGTCCCTAGATTAGGGGTTGAACATCTAGTAGAGTTGAGACCAACTGTTGAGAGCTACTTTGTTTTTAATAACAAAGGGAGTGATCAACTCTTATGGATTTCAAATATTGAGATGAGTTTATTGTAAAAGAAGAGGTTATAGCTTCACCATAGACTTCCTGTATGTGGTTCACCACACAATTCTAACATTATTTGTGTGCAGTTTACCAATAATTTTTAGTCCTCATACTAAGTGGTAGGTTGAATAATGGGTATTGTGTTGAAAGGTGCCTGAGGCTTCTTTGGATCCAACCAGAAGGAATATTAAGACAGATTCATAATGTCCACAAAGGGATAGGAGCCAAGACATACACATGACTGCCTGGGCATTGCCAGCCTAGTTTAAGGTAACTTTTTTTTTTCTTAAGATTTTATTTATTTGAGAGAGAGAATTAAAACACAATCAGGGAGAGAGGCAGAGGGAGAAGCATGCTCCCCTGTGAGTGGGGAGTCCAACATGGGTCTCGATCCTAGGTCCCTGGATCATGACCCAAGCCAAAGGCAGATGCTTAACCAACTGAGCCACCAAAGTACCCCTGAGATAATATTTTTAAGTTGTCCTCTATAATTTAGTATCTGTTTAGATTGTTCTCTAAGCTTCTTCTTGAAGTCCAGACTTTCCAGTTTCATTGTAAGTTTGCTCAGAATCCCTGGTATGTTAGAACCCAATCAAAAATGGTAATTGATCGATTGCCTAAAGGATATAAAAATGAGCAAATATTTGGCACCTGAAGATTGCCACCTTGTACACTGTGTCTGTGCATCCTTGTACCTTCTTGAAAACAATTTTATGATTTGGATTTTCTGTAAGGACATTTATTCCATATCCACTTTGGGCAAACAGTAGCACAATCTCATTCCATCCTTGTCCATGGCAATTTTGCTATTGCTCAAAGTTAATAGGTATGAGTTCCATATCTTCTATTTCAGATTCTGTTTGTGTCCTCACTATCCACTCCTTATGTCTCCAGGAAGAGAGGGCTTTTCTCCTTCACCTTAGGTAAGCCCCACTCTGCCATTACCTTCACCTGCATCTCCTGGGATCTTGTGCCTCCATTGTTCCCAGGATTGGTAGTAACTGCCTTGTCTTTCTCTTGTCTGGAGCTTTGTCCTCTCCTTAAAGATCTACTAGTCTCCCTGTTTCAGAGTAGACTTCACTTTGCTCTCTCTTGCTCCCTTCTAGCTCCCATCTCATTTCTTGCCTCTCACAAGTGTCTCTCCAGCCTCGTGCCCCACTTCCTCCCAAGATACTTTCAACAGTGATGGAAATGTCCTAGACCTGTGTTGAGCCATTCAGCACAGGTGGTTCTCGAACTCTTGAAACGGGAGAAGTGTAACGTGGAGAAATGAATTGTCAATTCTCGACATGTCATTTAAATTTGGAACAGTCACTTAGGGCAAATGGCTGCAATATCAGATAGTACGTAGACTTTCAAAGCCAGGGTCCCTCACTTGAACCACAGAGCACAGAACATCATGTGACTGCATCTTCTCCATTCCCCCAAGGACAGTCCTGAGCGAGTACTATCCCACGTTGGGGAGAAGTGAAATCCACATCTGCATCAGGACTTTGTTCTCTCTGCTTAGGTAACTGAAGCCTTTCTTTCCAGCCCTTGGAAAGAAGAAGTTCTAATATATGTCATTTGCAAAGGTCATTAGCAACTCTAAAAGGCAGTCCAGTGCTGGTTTCTCAATCCTGTCTCCTAACTGCTTTAATGTAATTAATTTGTTACTATCCTCTGAATGCTACCTTTACTTGTCTACTTGTCAGCCTCAGCATCCTCTCTGCACTCACCAAACTACAGAGATTCTTTGAGGCTCCCATCTTGACTTTGCTAAAAATTAAGGTTATGAATATTGAAATCCTTCAGTGTTTTAAAAATATCTATTGAAGGGGAGTTTGGCTTAGTCAGTGAAGCAGCCAACACTTCATTTTGGTTCAGGTCAGGATCAAACAAACCCCTCGTTGTGCTCTGTGCTCAGTGGGGAGTCTGCTTAAAAGTTCTCTCTCTCTCCCTCTCCCTCTGCCTCTCCCCCCAAATAAATAAATAAATCTTTTTAAAAAGTATCTATTGAAGTTTTATTAGAGTTCAGGCAAGACTATCCTTTCAGAGATCATTTCTATAGTTTGTTACTAGAGTTTAGGCAAGCACCAAAGATAAAGTGGTTGCTAATAAAAATAATAATAATAATAATAAATATTTTAATAAAATATTTGTTATGATATGCCAGGTCCTCTTCTTAGCTCTGAGGGTACATGATTTCATTTACTTCTCATAGGTACCCAATGTGATAGATATTATCATTATATAAATTTTACAGATGAGGAATCTGTAATAACGTACCGGGTCTCACAATCCATGACTGACAGAACTCACCTGCTTCTACACAGTTTATATTGCAGCACCAGCCCATTCTTCCTATTCTTCAACAGTATTAGGGAATTCCTAGTTTGTTTGTTTGTTTGTTTGTTTTAAAATTTATTTACTTATTTGAGAGCAGAAGAGAGAGAAAGAGCAAGCAAGAGCAGGGGAAGTGGGGAGAGGAAAAAGCAGGCTCCCAGCTGAACAGGGAGCCCAATGTGGGGCTTGATCCCAAGACCCTGAGATCCTGACCTGAGCTGAAGGCAGACGCTCAACCAACTGAGCCAACCTAGGTGCCCCAGGAATTCCTAATTTCTTATAGCTCTTTTACCTTTGCTTTGTTTTGTTGTTGCCCTTTGTTTTGTTCTTAACTTTTTGTTACTTAACTTCTCACATAATAGACTTTTCTTTCCCATGAACATCTAAGCTCCCAACATAGGGACCAAATGGTTTCACCCTTTGTGTTCACCAAAAACCCAATGTCGTATTTTAGGCTCTAGTTTTAAAACAACAGATATGATCCTTCTGAGGTTCTGAAATCAGTTTATCATTTACCTAATTTACAACCCAGTTACTTTAATGAAGTTGAAAGCAATCATATGCAAATGTGGCATGTCCATACAATGTAATATTATTCAGCAATGAAAAAATAGCTCTAAAAAGTACTGAGGAAGCATAAATGTGTAGTGCTATGTGAAGGAAGCCAGTATGAAAGGTTACATGCTGTGGGATTCCAACTATATGACATTCTGGAAACAGTGAAACTCTGGACACAGCAAAATGGTCAGTGGTTGCCTGGGATTCTGGGGGGAGGAGTGAGTTTCTGTTCAATTTTTCTGCAAACCTAAAACGACCCTAAACAGAGTAAGTTCTGTTAGTTTAAAAAATTGAACAGAAAATCATCAGAGCACACACTGTGAAATAAATATTGTTTCAAGAAATATTTTTTGCTGTTTTTAGATTTGCATGTATGCGTGCAAATGGGTGCCCTAGGTTGGGTAAAAACAATATATATATCGTACTGTGGATGAGAAGTCAAAATAATTTAAAAGCCATTGTTTTAGAGATCACTGCAAAATCAATACCTATTTGCCACCTGACTGAAAAGCCAACTTGGAATTCTGGGAATGATGGTGAGTCGAGCTCACGTAAGAGGAAACGGTCCTTTATCCACAGCCTTCAATTAGTATGAAATGTGTCTGATGTAATAGGTCTACTTTCTAAAACAGTTGTACATGATAATTACAGATCCTCTCTGAAAGTGTTTAACCACAGGGTATGACAGAATTAACCCACAAGTTGTAGATGACAAAATGATTTTTGTCAGGGTATTTTTCAGCGTTCCTGATTGGATGTAGTAGCTACCTTTTCGAGTTTGGGTAACATATTTGGAGTGTCTTGATTTTTGTTTTAGATGAAGCAGAACCGAATGATAGTCCCTAAACAGTATCAGCCCAGGTTTTTTGTTTGTTTTTTATGTTCAGTTAGCTAGCATATAGTACAGGATTAGTTTTGGATGTCATGTTCAGTGATTCGTCAGTTGTGTTTAACACCTAGTGCTCGTCACAACACATGCCCTCCTCAGTACCCATCACCGTGTCACCTCCTCCCCACCCTCCCCTCTGAAACCCTCGGTTTGTTTCCCGAGGTCCATGACCTTTCACGGTTCATCTCCCTCTGATTTCTCCCCCTTCAGATTTCCCTCCCTTCCCCTGTGGTCCTCTGTGCTATTCCTTAAGTTCCACATACAAATGAAACCATATGACAACTGTCTTTTTCTGCTTGACCTTAGCATAATCCCCTCCAGCTCCATCCATGTCCATGCTAATGGTGGGTATTCCTCCTTTCTGATGAACATCAGCCCAGTTTTTACCAAATATTTGAAGGAACCTGTGAACATAAAGACTGTGTGTATGTGGCTCCTGCAATCACCCTCCCACCTGGCTCAGGAGAGGTGCCCAGGAGAATCAAGTCCAATTTTAGACGGACTCCAGTTAGTGGTTTTCTGCAGCTGGCGTCAATACAGAACAGGAGTGTGTTTACGGGGTGATTGGTTTCTGTTATTGTCTGGTTGGTTCTTATTTCCCCCTCCCTCTTCCCAACCTTCCGCCTTTCCTCCTCCGCCCCCCATCTCCCTCCTCCTCCTCTTTCTTCCTCTTCCTCTCTTCTTTCTTCTTTGTAAAATAGCTCTCCTGGATTCATGTGTCTGGGAAGTGGAACGTCTTAACTGAAAAGTCCAGGCCATCTGGCGCTGGGGCATCTGTCAAGCTGGAGACGAAGCAGAGTTTCTGGCCTTGCTGCCTCTTCAGGACTTTCCATCTCACCCCATTTTGCTCTTCCTTTGTCTTCACCCCCTTTCCGTACAGATCACCATGAGGACTTTGACTTTTGTATTAGCCTACTCGGAAGGATACCAAAAGAATGAACATACAGAATTTCGTCAACACAGTGCTAAACTCCCGGATCCCGTGTAACTCACTTCCGGCACACGTTTCTTTTTCTTGCTGTACCTCCCCAGGAGAGGGAGACACAATGCTTCCCTGCGGCAGATATCCAGAGGGTGATCTCATCCCTTTGAATCAGAGTCAGGGGAGTGGAACCATAGAGAAAGGAAGAATATACAGTTAATTCATTTCTTGGTTGCTGCCTAATCATCCTTAAGCTCTTTTATGTTTTTAAGGAGCAATAAATAAAATGAAAACCCTGCATATGGGAGTTCCAAATGAAACAAGTGAGTCTTCTATCCGGCATGGGAGTTGCGCAATGCCAATTTACTCTTAAATTTTATACAGCACCAAAGGAAATCTATTTATTTTGCGGTTTGTCGATTACAGTTTACAAATAGAAGGCTCTTTCAGTATTTCTTTAGAGACTTTTTGTAAAAATACAGATTCCTGGGGTCTGCCTCAGGCCTCTTGAATCACAGTCTCTGAACTTAGTACTTAGAACTTTTTCCTTTTATTTATTTATTTTTTTAAGATTTTATTTATTTATTTGGCAGAGAGAGAGAGTGAAAGAGGGAACATGAGCAGAGGGAGTGGGAGAGGGAGAAGAGAAGCAGGCTTCCCGCCAAGCAGGGATCCCCACACAGGGCTTGATCCCAGCATCCCGGGATCACAACCTGAGCTGAAGGTAGACAGACGCTCAATGACTGAGCCACCCAGGCACTCTGAAATTTTTCCTTTTTAAGAAATTTCTTCTTGGGACGCCTGGGTGGCTCAGGTGGTTGGACGACTGCCTTCGGCTCAGGTCATGATCCTGGAGTCCCGGGATGGAGTCCCGCATCGGGCTCCCAGCTCCACGGGGAGTCTGCTTCTCTCTCTGACCTTCTCCTCGCTCATGCTCTGTCTCACTGTCTCTCTCTCAAATAAATAAATAAATATTTTTTTTAAAAAAAGAAAGAAAGAAATTTCTTCTTTAAGAGAATTTTATTGATTTCACCAGGCTAGGGAACCAGTGGCATGCTGTCTTGGGTGGTAAGTGAAAACCTCTTAAATATCAAAAAATAACTTTTAAAATATATAACACTTTTGAAAATTCGTCTCTTTTTTCTCTTAGTCATGACACCATGTTTACATGATAGTCAGGTTTATCTTTAGGGTGTCCCTTCTGGCCCCCAGAAGAAAGCTACCAAAATTTGACATCAGAAAGCAATAGATGAGTATTCACTTGTCCAAGAACCCTCTTTGTCTGTAAATATTTACAGAGTTCCTTGTTTCTTACTATAAAGCACTATCTTCAAGTAAGTCGTCCTACTCAACCAGCTCTGTTAGCTCATGTGTATAGTTTGAGAAGGAAAGTAGCTTTATTCCATGTTTGATTTATCACTGATTGAACAGTACCAAAAGCATTTTTTACATTCTAGCTTGTGTGTGGTCCTGTTCTTGGTGCTCTAGAATGAAAGTCCCAAGCACACTGGTTCTTGCTTCCTTCGAACAAACCAGGCCCTCTGTGTGTATCCAGATACTTTCCAAACATGTTCCTTTTTTATTCTGTGAGAGGGAGAAAACAATCGCCTTCACTCCTTTGGCAGAAGGACCCCTTTCAGTGTCTATTTTGTTCTCTCACATTCCTTACTTCAGAGTCTCTCCTCGTGAATTGTGGGTCCTTTCGTTCCTCAGAGTCTCCTGGGGAGGCAGCTCTGTGAGTCCCCTTCAGATAACACAGACCTCGTCCGACCCCACCCTGCCCTTTTCTCTCTTACCCCAGCCTCTTTCCCTCTTCAGGCCTCCGCGGTCACTCTCCATGAAGCTTTCCTCCTATGTCATTATCACAAGACACTATTGGAAGCTCCCACAAACCATGTAGACAAGGCCCATGGTGAATGTGGGTCTTCCTGGCTTTTCAGCAGGCCTCCTGTCGGCCTTCTAGAATGTCCGAGTCTCCTCATCACAGTGGCTTTGCCAGTTCTCCTTCACTCTTCACCCCCAAACCTCCATGTTGTCCCTCTAACCCAACTACTCTTAGGATACCCTGTCACCTGCTTTTCTGAGGAACCCAGAGCTCACACATGTGCCCTGTAGGCATCTTCAACACGTCCGGCCCTACCTTGCGGCTCTCTCATCCCTCCATCTGTCTCTGGAGAAGTGTCTCTTCAAAAACATCCCCGTTTCGACCCGGACTCTTCATACTATCTCTCTGGCCTTGGACATCTGCCCTTTGAGCTTACTACTGTTTCCTTACCCTGGTATTTTAAACTTTAAAAATTCAAATCTTGTCTTAAAATCTTTTAAATGTTGGATGACCTCACCTCCCTGCCTTCTTTTCACTCATTCTAAAAAATGCTTGAGTGCCCAGGGTGCCTGGGTGGCTCATTTGGTGAAGCGTCTGCCTTCAGCTCAGGTCTTGATCATCTGACTTCCGCTCAGGTCATGGAGTCGAGTCCCACGTAAGGCTCCCTGCTCAGCGGGAAGTCTGCTTCTCCCTCTGCCTGCAGTTCCCCCTGCTTGTGTTCTCTCTCTCTCAAAGGACTAAATAAAATCTTTGAAAAAAATAAATAAAATCCTTCAGTGCCCCACTGCTTGCCCCGCGAGCATGCATTTTCCTGTGTTCCCTTCACCGTAAGACTCCGCTGTGTCCCCTGCCCTTTAACTCACCGTCATTTGGCTTCTCTTTCTTCATTTTCTCAAAATAATGGTTTTCAGTGAACACTTCTCTTCTCTAACCTAACCAGTTTTTCCAGCTTTTCTACCTGGAACCTTTTTAGAATTTGAGGCAATTGTTACCATTTTTTTTTTTTTAACCTTGCCATCAGTTATATCTGAGAATCTTTGTGTTTTTCCACTTTCTCTAGTTGGTTCTGGGGTTTTGGCTGGAGTCTTCTTTTCCACCTCCTGCCTCCTAAAATAGTTATTCCCTAAGAATGAGTCTTCCTCTCCTGTCTTAAACTCTTTCCTTCCGATTCTGCATGTTTCTGCTCACATAACTCTCATAGCTGTCGGGCAGGTAGGTCGCCTGTATATTTTAATCTTTAAACTATCTCTCCAAGGCTTACTTTCTGTGTTGTTAATTGTTTAAATGACCGAATGAGTCACCCTTCCATCAAAATTAACAGCTCTGAAACACAGAACTGTTTACATTGCTCTTGAAATTTAAACACACACACACACACGCACACACACACACACACACACGAGTGCATTTCCTTCTCCTTTTTATCTCAAAGGAATTACTGTTCTCCTGGTAACTGGGCCTTCAAAATATGTGAATAACCTCCTTTCACTTTTATATCTGTTCAGTTGAGAAGTTCTTGTGTTGGTCTCTGCCTGCTGGAGTCACCTGGGCCCATAGGACCTGCACTGAGGCCCCCCCACTGACTTTTCGCCGGTCAGAGCCAGTGTTGGGGCTCAACCAGTCCTTCTAGTTCTTAGAGTTTCAAAACACATCTCGCAACAATCTTCGGGGAACTTTGAGGAAGAATATTTATTCTTCACAGATTCTAAAAGGTGGAAGGGACACCCAGGGGCCCACAGTGAAGTCATGGGTAGGAAGAGGGAGCCCCCTTTTTTGGGTCCAGGGATGGGGTGTCCATGAGTTAATGGGCTCATGAGGGACACATTTAAAACATGAAAGTGGGAAGTACGGCTTAGGTAGGAAAGCTTGGGATCACTGAGGTGGTCGGTTACCTCAGTGACCCAGGGCTTTATAGAAGGGGAACTTCATGTGTGGGAGAGGCCTGGTTCCTTTGCTGGGGGTTTTACGAGCAGCCATGTCCCACAGTGGTAGTATGTTGACTTGAGATGGGTGTCTTGGAAATGGATGCCTCAGCGATCAGAAGCGATCTTGCGATCAGAAGCAATCTTGTAGTATCAACATCTAGTCAACTGTGTTCTTCATGAGGCTCTTCAGCGCCCATCCCTTCCATTCCAGCCCTGCCTCGGCATCTGCGTCAGTCGCTGTGTGCCTGGACTCTTGGTGTGGTCCTTCAGCTCTTCCAAGGCCTCATTTTTCCCTCACGATCCCCACTGTTGACTGAGCCCCGTCACGATTCTGTTTCAGCTCCCTGTTACAGATTGATTATCTTTCAACTTTTGACGTGAATTCAGTGTGAATTCAAGCTATAAAATGTTGCTCTCCATAAGGAGACGGAAACCCAAAGGGGATTTCCTTGAAGAAGCCTCCCCTCTATCTTTCCTTTTGCAAGAGCCGCTTCCGTAAGTACAGATGCACCAGGCAGGCCATATACCCTGTTCCCTAATGCAGCCTCTGGACATTTTCCTGTGCTCCTCTGCACCTGAATCCCCTCATCTCCCTTGTCTTTCTCTCAAAACTCTACCCCACTTTGCAGGATCCAGCAGGAATCTCCCACCTCCTCCTGCCTGATGAGAACTGAACCCATCCTTCTCTGTGTTCCTATAACTTCATAACTCTGGTATAAAACCTGCTGTCTTTCTCCCACAACTCCCAAAAGATATGGAATCAGTGTTTTGTGTTGAATTGTCTCGAAATTCGGCAATGTGTGCAGACTTGAAACACCTTTTTTTTTTTAAGATTTTATTTATTTATTTGACAGAGAGAGAGATCACAAGGAGGCAGAGAGGCAGGCAGAGAGAGAGGGGGAAGCAGGCTCCCCGCTGAGCAAAGAGCCCAATGACCCTTGCCAAAGGCAGAGGCTTTAACCCACTGAGCCACCCAGGCACTCTCAAAGCACCTAATTTTATTGAGAATTTACTACTACTTAGAAATGTTCTTCATTCATCATTTGAGGATGTACTTTACAAATTTCATTTGGCCTCCACTTCTTTGGTCCCTGGCTCCTGGTTCGTATTCAGCATTGATTACAAGTCTCGTTCACATAACGATCTCTATCCCATCAGCCTTCTACTCAACATGTTCAGTGAGTGACTCTGCTTTGCTCTCAGGATAAACCACAAATTCCTAATGACCGGCGTTCAAGGCTTTTCCCAGTCTGGCTCCAGCCTAATTTCCTTTAACTGAGCTCAATGTTATTCTGCCGTTGGTCCCACAGTATATCATCTTGATTCTTGATTCTTTGCCTTTGTTTTTATTGTCCCCCCCTTATCCTTGAGGCACTTCCCTCCTCTGTTATTTTATGAATTATACCCAGAATTTAAGATCTAGCTTATCTCCTAGAAAGCATTTCCTTCTTTTTCAGTTTATCTTTTATGGATCTACGGCTTTCCCACAGTGTTATAGGACTCACTCCCAATAACACTGAGCACCACGTTGGAGGATGATGGATGGATGGATGGACGGACGGACCCACACCATACATGTATTATATGTGTGTATATGTAACTTTCTATCATTATTCTGATGACATGATTATTTTTTTGCTCAAAAAACCATGTAAACTTCCCAAAGGCAAGGATAATGATTTACTTCTTTACATCCACAGAAATGTTAGATCCCTAGCGTATCGTACTCTCTACCTGAGGTCCTTCAGAATAATTAAATACAGAACATCTTGGAAAAGAAAGAAATGTAAGACTTTTCTATTCTAAATTTTTTTCTGGGGGCGGCTGGGTGGTTCAGTCGGTTAAGTGGCTGCCTTCAGCTCGGGTCATGATCCCAGGATCCTAGGATCGAGGGGCTCCCTGAGCAGGGAGCCCGCTTCTCCTTGTCCCTCTGTCTGTCTGCCTACTTGTGTTCTCTCTCTAGTTCTCTGTCAAATAAATAAATAAAATCTTTACAAAAGTAAAATAAGTTATTTTTTAAAGATCTTACTTATTTATTTGACAGAGAGAGCGCACAAGTAGGCAGAGAAACAGGCAGAGAGAGAGAGAGAAAGAGAGGGAAGCAGGCTCCCCGCTGAGCAGAGAGCCCGATGTGGGGCTCAATCCCAGGACCCTGAGATCATGACCTGAGCCTAAGGCAGAGACTTAACCCACTGAGCCACCCAGGCACCCCTAAAATGTTTTTCTGACCCTTGTTCTGTATAGTCATACTCTTCCCTTTGGAATTCTTTAAGCTCCTGTTACTAAGGTGAAATGTTTTACAAGGAGTTTAAGTTAAAATTTTAAAAAACTGTGTCCACAGGAATATTAGAGCCCCACAATAATGGGATTAAGTGTTGTTTCTGTACAGCTTGCACTGTTAAACATCTTGGTGTTGTGTTGTTCTAGTTCAACATGAAGAACAGTTCCCAGTTCATCCATAATGTGTTGGTTTTAGAAAACAGAACTCTAATTTATCACATCAGAGTGTGACTGCAGAAGTGTATGTTCTTTGTTGGTAATCAGTACGTGGTTTTGGGTTTGGGTGTTTTTGTTTTTGTTTTTTGGTCCATTCTTGCTCATTAGAAAAACAGTTTGGGGTGTTATTAACAGAAAGAATGGGTGGTTCTAGAGATAATAGGATCAAGAAGGAAATGCCATATTCCATTTTGTACAACACCAAGAAACTGGAGGGGACATTAGTTTCTCTAAAGGGCATCCCTGCCTACGTAGTTGAACACTGCCTTCTACTTTGTTCATCAGTTTCTATGCTGACGGACTGCATTCTGAGCTTCGATCTCACTGGAAAGGCTAGGAGGCTTTGTCAACGTGGAGCCTGTTAGAGTCTTGTGTTCATCAGGACAGGGCTCAGTGCTTGTGGACCCAAACCCCTCTCATGTGACTTCGAGCCTGCCACTCACTTTCCCTGAAGTTAGCAAGAATTCTGATGCCTTCAAAGGGAGAACTAGGATGAAGATAATGAAGTCCCACTTCCTTTCCCTTTGAAAAATTTTCACGACTGTCTCTTGGTGTTCACTGTGTTGAACTGGCTTCTTGGTTCTGTCCGTTTCTATCAGCTTGTTAAAGCAGACTTGACATTCAGCTCATGGAACCAAGTGGGTGTTTCTCTACACTTTGTTTATTCCTGAAAGAGCCTCTCTTCTGCAGGCCAGGTTTACTGAAATTCATTATCGTTTCATAGAATGAACCAGCCTCAGATTTAACCCATTTCCCCTCAGATTATTCAGGTCTTAACTTACATGTGTGACACACGTTGTTTCGCATCTGAGAGCTGCCATTGACTAAAAAATAAAAAGAGAAAAGTGAAGGACAGTTGAGAAAACATAAGAAAGACCCAGAAAGACTTCACCACACTATCTGGGAATGAGCATAGGGACAGGAGCAGGTTAAAACATACATGTCACCCTAAAATATATTAAAGATAATATCTTAGTTAAAGAAATGCAATCTGTTAGGTTTGAAAAATATTTCAGATAAAAAAAACTGCGGATTCATTCCGAAGTTGACAGAGGAGCATACTCACCCCGTAGCTTCAGTATGTAGCAGCACACAGACAGCTTGTGTCTTCTACGTGGCCCCCTTGATCCATGGACACTGGATTATTTTAAAACAGATGCAAGATGTGCATATTCCCCAATGCCCCTAAATTAATATCTTAATATTCAAAATTGTTTTTTAAGATAAAATATTTAATCTTGAAGAGATCATCTCTGGTATTTTAAAAGAATTAAGAAGCCAGTTGTTTTATTTTAACCAACGATATTGAGGTATAATGTATATATGATAACAAACACCATGTTAAGTGTGTATTTGGATGAGGTTAAACAGATTCATCTGGGGCACCTGGGGCACTCAGTCAGTTAAGCATCTGACTCTCGATTTCAGCTCAGGTCATGATGTCAGGGTCCTGGGATCGAACCCCGTGTTGGCCTCTGTGCTCAGTGCTCAGTCTGATTCTTTCTCTCCCTCTCCTTCTGCCCTTCCCCCACTCTCTCTCTCTATGTCTAGCTCTAAAATAAATAAAATCTTTTTAATAGCCCAGGGATGCCAGAGAGGCTCAGTGGGTTAAGCCTCTGCCTTCA
Organism: Mustela putorius furo; assembly: GCF_011764305.1. Classification (NCBI taxonomy): domain Eukaryota; kingdom Metazoa; phylum Chordata; class Mammalia; order Carnivora; family Mustelidae; genus Mustela; species Mustela putorius. Next base: position 3,122,460 of record NW_025421577.1, read on the forward strand.
GCTCAGGTCATGAGCTCAGGGTCCTGGGATGGAGCCCCACATCGGGCTCTCTGCTCGGCGGGGAGCCTGCTTCTCCCTCTCTCTCTGCCTGATGCTCTGCCTGCTTGTGATATCGCTCTCTCTCTCTGTGTCAGATAAATGGATAAAATCTTTAAAAAAAATAAAAATTAAAAAGCTAAATACCCCAGATTTATCTACCATGTTTTTATCACTAAGTCAAGTCGTATAATACATTACTATCACCACACCAAGTTCCCTCATGGCCCTTCTTTTTCTGTCGCCTCAGGCAATCACTGTTAAGCTTTCTTACCCATTGATTAGATTTCATTTTTCTAGAGTTTTGTAAGAATGGAACCCTCTGATAGACATTTTTCTACCTGGCTTCTCTTGCTCAGCATAGTGTTTTTGAGGCTTCCAGGTGGTATCCAGGAATATTAGCAGTTCACCCGCTTTGTTGCATTTTTTTCCATTTTGTTGCATTTTTTAATCGCATTGTCTGATATTATCTAGATTTGCTTCTCTGTTCCAGCTGAGGGACATCTGCTTTTCCAGTGCAGTGTAACTGTGAATGAAGTTACTATGAACATTTACGTAAAAGTGTCTTGTTTAAAAAGTGTCTGTATAGTTACTCCTGGATGGTTCAGTTAAGCATCCGACTCTTGATTTTGGCTATGGTCATGATCTCAGGGTCGTGGGATCAACCGCCATGTGAAGCGTGGAGTCTGCTTGGGATTCTCTCTCTCCCTCTTCCTCTGTCCCTACCTCCTCGAGCTCTGCTCATGTGTTAATCTCTTTCTCTCTTAAGAAACCCTCTCTGTACAGATATATGTTTTTATCTCTCTTGGGAAAGGAACTAGGAGTATAATGGCTCAACTATGTACACAGTATATGTTTAACTACATAGTAAAGTGCAGACTGTTTTCTAAAGTGGTTGTACCATTTCACATTCCCCTCAGCCACATATGGGTGTTAGAGCCTTTGCCAACATGAGTACGGTCATTCATTTTAATGTCAGCCATTTTTAGGGGTGTGGGATGACTTCTAATTGAGATTTTATTTAGCATTGCCTGATAACTCACCTTATTGAGCACCTTATATGTAGGCTTTCTGGACTCCTCAAACTCCGATCACCGCTTTCTCAACTCAGGGAGGCAACCACCCTCTGCCCAGTTCCTCTGCCCACTTTCCAGAAATCTCTTCCACACAAAGACACACAGGTGTTGTCTTATCTTTGCTTATTAGTTTCCTGTCTTTCAGTCATCACAGTCCTGCACTATCTGTTGTCTGGTTCCTGAAAACAGTTATTTATTTTGTACATCTTCTAAGGTGCTTTTTGCGGGGGCTGTGGGGTACAGCTGATCAATGTAGGTTACACTCCATTCTTGTGACTCTGGCATAGCTATAAAGTTGTTCAGGGCATTTTTTTAATTTTGTTTTTTTTTTTTAATTTTCTAATTTTTTGTTTTTTGTTTTTTTAAGTTTATCAAGAGCCAAGCCCAGAGAACTCATGTCATATTCTATTTGGGGGGGGGGGGGACAACTTAATACCCTTAGGCTCACTCTCTGCTAGTAAGAGAATATGATGCCAAGAAAGAGAAGGGAAAGCATACTCCTTTGCTGAGCCTGAGGAATTCTGCCAAAAAGGAATGACAGTGGAAGGGAGGAAATGAAGCTGCAGAGTGTGTGCCTACCAACTTTGTCTCTTGGCATTTTAGCCCAAAGAATGAGAGGTGTGTCAGTGAAAATGAGGTGTGCACCAGGACAGGAAGCTATGTCCTGGGCAGCCTCCTACAGCATCCCAGTGAGCCCAGCAGTTCAGCCCACTAGGTCAGAGGGACGCCTGGAAACTTGGGTTCTTATGTAGCAGAGATAGGACCCTGAGATAGCCAGACAAATTGTCCCTGGCACTTGGAGTGCCATCACGTAGCCAAGGGCACTTCTGTCCTGAGCACTGAAGCCCTAGGCTGAAGGGGCATCACAGCCACACCCCCAGAAAAGGCTTCATTGTCAGCAGGAGGCGAGATGAGTTAAACAGAGATGTCTACCCAACCAGAGCAGATCAAGAAAAGGCAGAAGGCTTATCTACCAGTGGTGAATTTAACTATAATGTCAGCACAGTCAAAAGCACGCAGATCCATAAGGAAACCTGCCCCATAGTCAGAGCAGATAGAAAAAGTCATGTCTGGAGACAAACAACTTTTTTTCTGTTCCCAAATCTATTAAAGGCACATCTCTTTCCACTATGCATCTCTCTCTCTCTCTCTCACACACACACACACACACACATTTTAGAATGAAAGAGAAGGTAAACAGAGGTGCTAACTGGTCCAAAAGAAACAGAACAGTACCTAAATTCCACTTAATTTGTGTTTCTTTTTATGCACAAATGAGTAAGTATAATGTGGAGGGAAGGGCAGGGACATGGTTTGTAAATTTCTAATGATTTGTAACATTTATAAACTAGGAAGCACCTTTGCCTTCCAAGAAGCTTCTCTATTTTCATCTCACTTCTAGAAGACAAAGGAGCAGCAAATGCTAAGGTTTACTGCCTAAAACCAAGAATGAGACCAAGAGTGGACAGAGATGAACATGAGACCGTATGAGACAGATGATGCACGCTTGCTTGCTCACCTTTAGTCTTACATGAGGCTGAAGCAAGTGCCCGAGGACTTGGTTTTGTTTCTTCAAATGCTGCTTCTTTCCTGGACAAAGACAAAATGACTTCCCAGAGTTGGAAGAGACCTTGCTGGGTACATGGGTGACATTATAGAGCAGAAAATGAAGGAGTAGAAGAATTCCATAGCTGAGCTAATTTCTTGAGCTTTTTTTCCTAGAAAATGGGATTGGCAGGGCGGGGGGTGGGGGGGGTTCCTGGGTGGCTCAGTTGGTTAAGTATTTGTCTTCGGCTCACATCATGATACCAGAGTCCTGGGATCAAGTCCTGCATCGGGCTCCCTGCCCAGCAGGGAGCCTGCTTTTCCCTCTGCTTGCCACTTCTGTTTGCTCTCTCTCTTTCTCTGCCTGTCTCTCACACAATAAATAAATCTTTTAAAAATAAAAAGGAAATGGGATGGAGGGACTGTGAGAAGATGAAAGCTATAATACACAGTGGAAAAGACTGTTGGTCATAGAGCCATTTAAAATCATATACAGTTTATAAAAAAATTTTTAAATCATATACACTGACAATTATGTCAACCAATCGTAATCTTATCTCATTTTTCATGGGCTGCCATAATATAAAAACAATTGATTTTCACCATTATGTTAAAATAGGTCTATTTTATCCTGGCATCATACAAAGTGTATCTCCTTCCCTCTTCCTCCACTATCAAATGGTTAATGATGTAACAAAATAATATTGTAGATGCTGGAAACCATTTAACCACATGAACACACACTCCGATGATACTGTGTTTGTGGGTCTGTATTTTAATTCAATGGATACTTTAAATGAGTACAATTTTAAATTATACGGTGAGAAGGGGATTAAGATTTCTTAAATGTGTTCATAGCTACTTTAGCCTAGCATGACTATTATCTTTTTTGTGGTCACTAGCTAGTATTTACTCACATATATATTTTGTTCCTACTTATAATCAGAACATACAATTTTATATACGGTGTTCTTTATCATTCTCCATATTGACACTTATTTGTTACTTTAATGCTTACTTAATGTACTGTGGAGTTAATATAGCAACATTTTTTTTTTAGATTCTCCCCTATTGGATATACAAATTGTTTCCATTATTCACTATAATGAATAAGGCTGCAGTGAACATTTTCCTAAGTATGCCATTTTCTAATTTTGAATTGTTATTTTGGATAATTTGTAAGATTACCAAATCCAAGGATATAAATATATTTAGGGACTCTTAATATAGGTATAGGTGAGATTGGGGATTCAATGGGCTGTACACATCTATAGTACCACCAGAAATATATGAGTTTATCATTTGTTTTCCCAAGAATCTCATCTACATTCACATTTTATGATTTATAATTTTATTTAACATATTCTGTGTCACTTTTTTATTTATTTGTATTTCTTTCATTGCTACTTAGAGTTTTAAAGTTTATGTAGGGCTTTATATAAGCCATACTATTAGTGAGGCTTAATCAAGGAAATCACTTTAATATCAGAAAACACAGGTTCAAATTCCAACTTAGGCCCCTTCTTGTTGTCAATCAGCCTCTCAAAAAAAATCAGTTTCTTCATTTATGAAGAACTAATGACAGTGAGACCCACTTCATGAAGTTATTGAAATGATTTGATGAATTAAGAGATGTCTCATGTGTTAGCAGCAAAAGGGAATGATTACTACTTCTTCCCTTGCTCTCTGCCTCCCTCATCTCCTCTATCAATTCTCCTGCCCCTGACATCTTCCTTTGAGAATTATCTATTCAGATTCTCTTGGTACAGAGTTTCACAGAAGCTGCTTTGTCATTCCAGAGTCTACATCCATGCGGGCTCATTGTCAGCATTTTCTAGGGAACTGATCTGTGTCTTGCCAGGGAGTGTTGAGTTCTATTGCAAAGCGCTGAGCTCAGATCTGTTGGACCCCATGAGTTAACTAAGTGTTCACACAAACAAATGGGGAATACACTTGACACAGATGTCTTCCCATAGATCACCCATTCTAGGATTCTGTGGATAGTCCAGTTTCTCTATTAAATGTCTTATCTCCAGGTTTCCTCCATTAGGGGGTTTCTCAAAGAATCTGATTTTTTGCCACTTTCTTTTGGTTTTGGGAAATACTTTATCTTAATACTCTATCTGTTGCATCCCACCCAAGAATAAGCTTCCTTCTGTGGTAAAAAAGCACAGTAGGTCAAGCAGTCAAAAGGCAAGACAATTGCTAGAAACTGCATTCTGGATGATTCCATCATTTGGATATTGTCTGACATACCTCCACTGTCCATTTTCCAGGCATTACTGCTCAGTGGTGGCCTGGAATTGGTATCCACTTTGAGGGTTTTTGTAGCAGGAGCTGTCTTTCCAAGAAGATATTCTTCTTGAAAGCAAAAATAATTCCTAATACATTATCAGGTATGAGAAAGCCCATTAAGCATATAATTTCTCAATCGGAAAAGCATTGAAAGTCTAAGTCGCTATCCTCTTCCTTGAGGGTGGGGCAGTTTGGGGGGCTACCAGAAAATGTTCCAGTCTCTCACCTTCCTGATGAGAAGTTGAACTGAGGAAGTCATATTTTAAGCTGATTTCATTTCTGGATTTTATTAAAGAGAAAAGCAGGAGGAGGGAGAAGGAGGGGAATCGTTGTCTGCAGTCTCTTCCAACCTCGGTAGCTGTACTTCTTTCTCATCCTCTGGCAAATGGTACGGGCTCCTTTTGATTTTTTTATTTCTTACACAAGCGTTTCCTTTGTGTGTCACGCTCAAGGCATCTTCACTTTGGCATCACTAAACCCGCTTTCCCCCCATCTCCGCACCCCCTCGCCCCGTTTTTGTCACAAGTGAGCACTGGCCTCTTTTCCCATCTGAGTGTGGATGCAACCATTCCAAGTTCTTACCGACATCAAAGCCCTTCATCCTCACAGGGCATCAGCAAAGTTATCTGAGTCTTGACGATTTCCACTGCAAAATCCCACCAAGCCTGAGGGAGGCTCCTATAACAGATAAGTCCACAGAGGGAATTCAGGGATCCCAGCAGGGTTTAGGCAGAATGACCAGTGTTTCCACTGTGGCTGGGCAGCCCACAGAAGCCACCATTGCCTGCCATGGGCCGTACAGAGACACATAGCCTCGAACTTACCCAACTCACTGGTGAAGAAGTGCGCACTTAGAAGCACAATCTGGTGTTTCCACCCACACTTGCACTCGTGAGGCTGGAAACAGAAAGGGTGATATTAGAGATGGTGTCCTTGTGCCCAGAGTCCCCTCTGCCACACACAGCGAGAAAGCTCCTGACAGGAAACAGGACGGTGACTGGAATGACCCTACGACGTTCATCGTACCACACGCACTTGCTGACGAATCCTGGCCTGGGGAGCCTCTCCTTGAAGCCAGTGGAGGACTGGCCCACACCTTCAGCCTCACTCTATGTGACTGACTTTGTCCTTTGGGCAAACCCCTCAACCACGGTCTCCCCTCAACCATGGGTCCCACTGTCCTATCTTACAGCGGTTGTGAAGCCAGAAGGAGACAGGATTTTGGAACAGGGGTCACATTCTCTACACTTGGTGGGGCAGGTGTCTTTGTTAGTCCTGTCAGGCTGATGTATAGTAATTGAAATCCATAAAAAGATGTTCTGCCATTTGTTTGTGTATGTTCTATTTTCCTCACACTCTTGTACGCCCATTAAGGCGGCTTTCGGAACATGCCATTCTCCCTCACAGCTTCCTGCATTTGAACATGCCACTTGAATATCCTTCTCCTCCCTTCCGCCCCCAAGTCCCTTTGTCCGTCTGCCACTTTCCCACTCAGCTTTCAAGACTCGGCTTAAAGACCCTCTGTACCCTCTCTGTACCGTGGTCGGGCAAGTAATCAGATCTCCATCTAATGTGGCCTCTTCCATTTGACTGGGCTCAGGCTTTTTGAAGGCTGTACCAAGTCTTACTCAGTTTCCAACCCAATATCTGATTCCTCTTATTCACTCGGTAAAGGCTGATCAAAATGATGCGTGATTGTCACGTACTTGTTGCCATGAAATAAATTGTATTAATTAGGTGAATGATTCTTTGCTCATTTGCTATAAAACTTAGGAAGGAATTTCAACACTTAGCTTTTTAATACAAATATATATATGCATTATGTATACATATTAAGGGGGAAGGCTAATAAGGTACTCCCAATTATTGCAAGTTTCAGACTGAGGGCATGAGACCCTAGGACAGAGGCCGCCAGATGTGATATTTGTGTGGACAGGTGGGTTCCACAAATTCATTGTTCCCCCAATAGCTGACGTAACTCACTCATTCAGCAGGATGCCAACAGGTATTATAGAAGAAAAGGTTTTCTTGATGAATATCTGGAAAATGCTGGCATACATCTCTATTTATAGAATTTATCGTTTAATTAAAATGCCATCTCTGGAGGAATAGAAGAAGGGTGATCAAAGGTGCAAACCTCCTGAGAGTTCTCATCACCAGGAGAAAGAAACTATTTTTCTTTTCTTTTTTGCTTTGTTTTTAAGATATCTGTATGAGATGATGGTTGCTAACTAAACTCAGAGCAGTAATTATTTCACAACGTATGTTGAGATGTACGTTGTGTTATATCTCGATAAAACGGGGAAAAAATAAATAAAATGCTCTCTGGGGGCGCCTGGGTGGCTCAGTGGGTTAAAGCCTCTGCTCAGGTCATGATCCCAGGGTCCTGGGATTGAGCCCCGCATGGGGCTCTTTGCTCAGCAGGGAGCCTGCTTCCTCCCCTCTCTCTCTGCCTGCCTCTCTGCCTACTTGTAATCTCTGTCTGTCAAATAAAATAAATAAAATCTTTTTAAAAAATAAAATAAATAAATAAATAAAATGCTCTCTCACAGTTTAGTGATCCAAGTAACCTCCTTCATGTTTTGTTTTGATTTAGATTAATTTTCCTCTTCTTTATTTGTTTGATCTTCAGCTTTCTTGGGGACATGGCCCCTGTTTTCTTCCTGCAAGAAAAATTCAGCACACAGCAGAGTCCTTAATCAATTGGGTTGCTTTAAGGATCCTACCTGGAATAGGTAATGTAAACTTTCCACAGATGCTTCCCCATGGTTTTGAATCCTATTTATGATGCAACAGGAACCGTTCCTGTCATTCTGGTTCTTCACTGAGATTGCAGTATGTCCTGAGGAGTAAAATTTTTGTGTCAGAGATGACCTTTGTCTTTTCCACTGTGAAGTATATGTTTATAGCATGACTTTCCATCCTCCCAAAGACCCCTTTATTTTCTTTCTTATGTGATACATAGTAAGCATACTCTCAGTCCAGGAAAGAGGGGAAATTCTATGCTCATAGGATTCTGCAAATAATAAGATTTATCTACAATCTCATGGAAATCAAGCATTTGAGATATGACAGATCCTCTGGTATGTTTATGATTATAATATCTATAGTTCAAGGTCCAACAGAAAGGTATAAACGTCTTTTCTTTTTTTTTTTCCTAAAAATTAGTCCAGGCTTAGACAAAACTGAATGCTAAATTATGAACTAAATAATTACATGTGTGAATTAATAAGCGATCCCTTCATCTCTGAGGTTTGTGACAATTACTCCCTTGGTGTATCACGATATAAATATGATTTAAGAAACAAAGTATAGAGTGTTTGACAATTTCACTATATAATGAATTCTCCTGAAGGAAATGTTCTAAAATGTAACTCTTGATGTGATCCGATTCAGACTATTTGGATAACTACTGCGTGTGCATGTGTGTGTGCACGTGTGTGTGTGTGTGTGGTGTTACCATCAAGGTTGGTGATACCATCAAGGATCCTTGGTTACAAGATTCATCATGTTCTGGTATTCAACTTTTAAAATATTATTAGAAATATGGTAGGCTTTGTTGAGATACTGACATAAATTTTTTAAAACTCCTATCTACATAAATTATATTTTCAAAATTAAAACTCTATAACTCCCCCCCCCAAAAAAAGTGCTGGAAATCACTTTTGGGAAGCAGCACAGACTTGAGAGTTAATCAGATATGAGGATCTAGCTTTACTACTTAACCCACTACCTTGCAAAAATTTTTTTATGTTGCTTTACAAAGAGTGTTATAACTCGACTTGGAAGGGAGGGAGGGAGGGTTACAATGTATCAAGTACACCAGGTCACCTTTATTCATAATGAAGGATCAGATAATTAATTACGTGTTTCCAAGAGTCTCCAAAGAATTTCACTCCTATTCTGTGAACGTCTGAAATCCATAATTAGAGTTTAACTCCCTGATTTAAACAGAATTTGCAACTGGTCACCTACATGTCAGATCCTTCTCAGTTTTTTTTTTTTTTTATTGGGTTTTGTGACTTACACAAAATGGATATGTATATGTTTTTCAAAATTACCAAGTCAAAAAACCAGGAGAGTTCACATAAAAATCTGGGTCCCCAGTCTCCTCTTTCTCTGTCACTGGCACTGCCATTAAACCACTTACTCATTTTAGAAATCTAGTTGCCATAGAAGAGAATATTCCCTCTACTTAACCTCTCCACATCTACCCCATCTAGTTGTTCAAGTTTAGCGCAGACTCGGTGGTTCTCAGCCCTCAGGGTGAGAAGATGCAGGTGCCCAGGTTGTACCCAGAAAATTAAGTCCAAATCTCAGAGTGGAGCTGGAGCTTTGGAATTTTTAAAAAGCTCTTCAAATGATTTACAGGTGCAGCTGGGGTTTCAAACCACTGCTCCGAAATCTCCATTCGTCTCTATGTTAGTTTTCACACACACCCTCTCCCCCCAGGTACATGTGGCATCCATCACTTCCTTGTCTCATTGATATGCAGCCATGGTCCCCAAATCACCTTCTCGCTCTGTTCTGGTCCCCCATTCAATCTGTTCTCCACCCAACAGCCAGCGTGATTGTTTATAAATAGGAAATTGTCTGGTCAGTTCTGCTTACACCTCTTCAGTTATAATAAGAGAAATGAAGGAAACTGCTAATGATCATTTAACGCTTCGGTGGGATGAAGACCAAGTTCAGGCTTTGTTGAAAGACCGAGGCACTGAGGCACTGAATTTTAGGAGCAAATGGAAGAAAGTGCCTAGAAGGTGTAGCTGAAGATACCGAGGCAATTTTCCTCCATCTGTGCATCAGTCCTTGGACTAATCTTCTGCTTGCCACCAGGCAGTGACTCGGAGGCTAAAATGTTATTGACGTCTCCCACCAATTGCAACTTAATGCATTCCTGGTATCTTGTTACCATCAGGAGCAAAGAGATTTCGTAATTTGTCAGTGACACTATTATAAGATTAATTTTATGGCACAGCCACCGTAGTTTATTAAATGTCCCTCCCTCGTGGTAAATTTTAGGCAGAATAACAGGATTTGGGGCATGTGTTTGTTAGGTGGGGAGGTGATGGTTATAGCTGGGATCATTTCATCTGTGACTCAGATATACAGGCCTTTGTTTTCACTGATACAGAAGATAAATCCAATATTTATCTGAGCTGCACCAGAGATCTTGGTGCACTCATGGTGACTGTCCAGTGACTTTATAAACCACTGTTTCAGCCACTGAAATCTTTCCTTTAGATTCTAAACACCTATCCCTGTAGATGTTGCCCTTCCCATTGGAAGGGACAGAGATAAGTTGTCATCAAAATGCTTTCATCAAAAAGGACACCCTTTGAAGGATAGCGATGCTATTTTAATCAGAATTTTAAAAGAAATCAATAAATGTAAGGTGCTTTGCTGCAGAGTGGAAACTTGGATCTGTGTCAGTGCCCCTTGTACACGGCGTAATCAACTTTTATTTCATGCTTTTGTCTTCCACATAGAACCTTGGGCATTTCATTATTTACATCATTAAAAAGCTCAAGAAGCTGCATACATTAAGAACATAATAAAAATGTGCACTTGACATTCAGGTAATGGAGACCAGTGGTGAGGTTATCAATGTAGCTACACCTTCTTTACCCTAAATTATTTTCATCCGTGAAGCTAAAGTGCGTTTGGGGAACTAATTTAACAAATAGCATGCCTGCACAGTACTATCTTTCTCCTAAAGGTCTGTTTGGTGGTGGCGGGCAGAAGGAGGACAAAATACGCAGAGAGAGACAAACACAGAGACACTGAGTGTCCTTAGAGACCCAGGACAGGACAGTGCTTAAGAGATGCCCCTGCATTTCCTTTTGTCCTCAAGGTGGATTGGTCTTGTGTAGAATTCTCTCTGGCGAATTGAGCTTTAATAAGGCCACAGATTCTTTTCATGCTGTTTTAGGAATTTATTTGAAAGGATTCAGGCAGCGATGCCCCTTATGTTTTAGAGTTTTACATTAGTGCAGGCAAAGCTTTTCAAATAATATAAAGCCATTTTTTTTTCGAATTCCTTATATCCCCGAGTCTCTGGGTTCTGGACAGAGGAAGATTAAAATCTCTATAAAATCTACCATATTGCCACCACATGAAACAGCTATTGAGAGAGAAATTAATAGTACCTAAAATGAACCTTGGGTTAAGTGTACTTTCTTTGTATTTTCTATGACTTTTTTTCATTTGCCTTGATGTCTCTTTAATCAGAGTTTCCCTAAAACTGACCTACAGCTGGTCCAGATTAACTTTAAAAATTGAATATGAAAGATAAATACATCCTGTGTTTGTTATAGGTCAGACACACTATGGTGCTTGATAATACCAAGTTCCTTATCAATGTTTGTCTTATTTTGTTTTAATATGTAAAGTGGTTCCAACAATACACTTTTGTCACAGATATTTATAGTACATCTGACTTTTTCTTATTCATCTCATTCCCCTAGCACTTCATGATGAGTCTTGAGAGTGAGTATTTTAGAACAAAACATAGTCTTCCAGGACCCTCCATGTTTGGACTCCGCATTAGATGTTAGTAAATATTTATGGAATTTGTGGAATGAATAATTCCAATGCATTTTACTTTTAGACACAAGCAAGGAAGTGACTTGGCCAGTGAACTACACAAATGAAATAATGAGCAATGAAAATGGTAATTCATCAGATCAGAGACTGTATCTGATGTGCTCTGCCGAAGCAGAACGATGGGCATCATTTTTAAAGGATTTGGACAAAGTCAAAGGGCCAGGAAAGCTCATATTTTGTTAGCAACTCATTCTGATGTTATTAAAGCCATGGATGGTTACTTCCTTCTTCTTTGCCAATATTTTCATCTTTAATTTTTTCCCTGCCATGTTGAGATGTTATAGTCTAAAAACTCCTATCGGAAGTGCCTTATCTTTTGAAACTGCTAAAGTCATGTGGACAAACCTGAACACGTAGAACATTACAGAGTGGCTATCGATACTAGTCTGGTAAAGAAAGAGTTGTACTCGTGAACAGCTGAAGAGCTTCTGATGCATCCAAGTAGATGGTCCGAATGGATATGATGTCTGCACAATTCTAGAAGCCCTTGATACATGAAGTTGTTTTTCTCACTAGTTCTGAAACTTCACTTTGAAACTAGATTGCATTTGTCATGTAACAACACACAGTGTTGTTATAAAGGGAACTCCAAGTTGACTCATTTGGAAGGCCCTGCAAATCTTGATCTTGGTTGTGAGTTCCAGCCCCAGGTTGGATATAAAAATGACTTAAAAAATAAAATCTTAAAAAAAGGGGGGATTAACTCAAAAACCAAAGGTTGAAGATAATAATAATTAAAAGATATTCTGGAAGATATATTTGTATTATAAAGAGAACAGATAAACAAATATAGATAGATATTAGTCCTAGTTTGTTTTAAAGTAGCGTAAACCTCTTTAATTCTCTCCACAGGAGTTTTTAATAACAATTGCATAAAAATGCGATCTGCTTGAATGTTACTAATTTGTTTTCTTGAAAAACACAGAATGAGATTTTTTTCAGTTAATTTTTTTGGGGGGGAGGATTCTAGTTGAAGCATCACACATTAACATGCAGGAGGAATGATGAGTAATAAAATACTAATAGGACCAATTGTTGCCTTAGCTTCCAGCATTTCCTCTGTGCGGAGAAGGATTTACAACCAGGCATGGGCTAAATAAACATTTGCATAAAAAGGTGATGAGAACATGATTAAAAATGTAAATTTCTCTGATTAGAATTTTTTTTAATTGGAGTGAAAAGAATTGTAAAATAGCAGGACTTATAAATTAGGTTTTTTATAATGCTGCGGGTTACAAAACATAAAATCAGTCCCCAAATGTAAGATTATTTTGTATTTGGAATGTCCTGTAAGTTGCACTACGTCTTCCTAGAACGTATGTTTCCTCTTTTGGAGGGATCTTAAAACTGGGACATTTACTGGCTACATGCTTTGTGTCAGACATCCATAGGCACTGAGGCTGTGATAGAGAATAAAACAAAAAGCTGTGCCTTTTTGGATGTCATGTCACAGTAGGAGAGAGAAAGTACAGAGATACACATCAAATGTTGAGGGTCAGGGAGATCAGTCTTAGTAAGGGTATTAAAGCAATGGAGAATCTTGGTGGGATAGGCTTGTGGTGCAACATTCTTTTAAAGAGATTGTTCAAAAAGTCCTTTTTAGTAATGTGACATTGGAAGAGAGACCAGAAGAAGGGCACGGGACCAGCATCTGCAAAGGCCCTGAGGTAGGAGTGTGCTGGAAGTGTTGAAGAGCATGGCAGGGAGGAGTCAGGAGCCTGGGTTAGAGAGTAGGAAAACCATGAGAAAATGGAGTCAAATCAGAAGTTGGTGGACAAGGAGCAGATCATGCAAGGCCAAGTAGACTACTGTAGGACCTTGAATTCTAAGCAAAATGACCTGGGAAGCCTTTGAAAGACATAATCTAAAGATTTTATAGAAGGCTCATTCTGACTTTTCTGTGAAGAATAGACTGGAGAAGGGGTGACATCCATCGATAATTTACAGGGATGTGAGGTGTAGACCAGTATATGTCTCTTTCTTAGGGAAGGTCTCTGTGAGACCAGCCAAGAGTCTGGGGGGCTTATTATTACAAGAATAGGGAGAATGATTGTAAGTACACAAGGATCTGTTTCAGCATCGTTCATAGAGTAGGATATGGAGTAGGAAGGCCAAGTTTGTGGAGCGGGGGGGTCTTGAGTTAGGGTTTGAGTGTGAAAAATATGAGGTACTTAGATGAACTCCTAGTGGAGTATTTGGGAGGGGTATCAGAGAGTTATCTGCTTGGAGAAGATTTGAGGTTCCTTTCTATTGTTATGTGTCGATTCAAGCCCTGAAAACAAAAGTATGTAACGTGACGGAGACAAGAACCCTAGGGATGTTGATGCTGCTAAGCATGGTTGTGGAACATATTCCAGGGGTCAGCTCACCCTCAGAGGGAGAGAAGGTGCTGGTGGGTGGAGTTCTCTCTTTCTTCGGTTCTCTTTTCCTTTTTGCCCTAACATCCAGAATGCCATGGATTCGCATTCCAACCGGTCTCTCCAACTTAATGTGAGCGCCAGTTTTTGGACATATAATACTTGAAATTCCTAAGTTGATCCCAGCGAGGCAAAATAATCACCAAAAGAAGGGGCTGTATTAACATAAATTGAGCATATTTCATGCAAAAGTACTTTCTCATCTTAAGAAAAAAAGGTTACTTAAAATAGGACTGTTTTTCTCAAAAAATCACCCCTTATATGGAAATTCACAATAAATTATTTTCTCTCTGCTTTGGGAAAGGATCACCATTTAAAAGAGTTGCATATGGTTGTTTGTGTTAGTATTCTTAAAAATTCATAATGTTTGTGTGACATGTAGTGACTGGTAATTTTTAAATATATATTTCTCTCTAATTCATCTGCTTATAACAAAATACCTAAATACACACACACAGACACACACACACACACACACACATACTATATATGTAATCCATGAATTATCTCTAATTCATCTGCTTGTAACAAAATACCTAGGCATACACACACACAGAGTAATCCAAGAGAAAGGAATCCGAAGAGTTGATGAGAAGCTATAAAGTATCCAACGTTGAATTAATTACATTGTTTGGACACTAGCTAAGGCTAGCAGAAAGCAGAAACCTTTGCTTAGAGAGTGGTCTCTATATGAGACCAAAGGAGCTCAAGAACCAGCATCACTCGGGAAAATTTGCCAGGCTAGGGTGGGAGTTGTTAAGGACTGAAGCCTTGCTGCTCGGCCAGAGGAAGCCACTCAGGGATCGGAGAAGCCATGAGATAGTCCCGATCCGGTAAGGAGTCATTCGGGGTGGCAGATCGGGAGCTGGGCAGGGAGGGTCTTGACGTGCTGACTCAAGATCTTCAGGAAGCAGTTGGGTTTCATTTGAAACCTGTAGGACGAGCTCATCAGGCTTATGAAGAGACACATTGGTAAATGTGATTTAAGACTTTCAAAGAGTAATTTTTCTTAAATGTGGTGGATATGCCTTGCGTTTGCTCAAAGAATTTTACCTTCCTCAACATGTTTTTAGAAAAGTTTCCTGACTCCTACCAAAAAAAAAAAAAAAAAAAAAGGAAGAAAAAGAAAATATTTTAAAGGTCAGAGGCTACAATCTTTTCATTCTTTAGCCAAGAGACATAGATAATATAGTCCATGTATTAGGTTTAATTTAAATAAAATGTCAGCTGGAGGGAATAACTGCTAAGCAATTATCTGAAGATAGATTAGAGTGACATTATACTGTGTCCCTCATGTCCACCTGGGGATCTCAACATATAGTGATTCATCCATTTTAAGCTTTATATATTGTTCCTAGGGAGAAAATAGCCAATCATAATTTTAAATGGTCCCTAAATGTTTTATGTTGTATTTGCCTTTTCTGTTCAGTCATGCTGACATCTCCTAATTTGGGTGTGCATAGGACTAGTGGATTGCATGGTTCTCTCCATATTTTGTTGTGAAATAGAATGTCTACTTTTCGACTCAGGGCTTACAGGTCCCCAAGGCACATCATCTGAGGATTTTCCCCCAAGACCAAGTGTCTAGAAAGATCAGTTGTGAAATAATAAAATCAAAGTGTACTTATTTTAATGTTTTGACAGGGATCCTGAAGCAAGAGACCTTAGGGGATGAAAGTATCTCAAAGTGAATTAGCAAATTCAGATGTCATCAGTATCTTATGTCCGTTCCCCCTAGGCTTGTTTCCTGGAATCTGTTCCAGGTTCTTCTTCTCGAGTCTGAAAGGTGGTCTCTCTCTTAGGCATCTTGAGCAAAACAAATACATCTTTGAGATAAGTGTTCAGAGACTGGAATCAGTCTCTGAAGGAAAAAATGGGGCGTCTGTCTTTTGAAGAAACCTGCTTTGTTCATGGTACCCTTTGTTGTCCATAACATTCTGCATATGCTCAGGCCACGTGACTCAATAGGGGGCAGTATGGAGCTTAAGAGAATTAAGGTTGCAGAATCAACACTCTGGAATTTAAACTCTAATTAGAGATGATTTTCAAAATACCTCAAAGTAATTAATGATAATTCCAGACAATGAAAGGCCTGCAGTTGGTTATAATTTTGAAAGACAAAATAAGACAAAAAGAGACAGAATAAGAACTAGCAAGTTTAGGTGAGCTAAGAACTCTCATGCCTCCCTGTTTGGCAGTGTCGCTGGTTCTTTTCAAAAATAGCGAGCTAATCCCGCTGTTATGCTCAATACTGATGAGACCCTAATGAGTACATTGGTTCCATTACTCAGGAGGAGCATGGAGAATTTGAAAAGGATTTAGAGGGTAATCACAAAGGTGAGTAATGGAACAAAAAGCAGGAACAGTTAAGAAAACCAAAGCACTTCTCAAGAAGAACTTTGATTACGTTTTTAACTCAAGAACAGCTCCATAAGAGGAGATGGTGGTCCTGTCTGCCTTCCTTCTGCAGGACTAAGCAGATAGCAACTAGGCATAAAGACTTTGATGCTGCAGGACAAAAAATTGTTGTTCAACCGTGAAACTGGGAAATAGCAGGCATGGGAGCTAAGAGATTGTAAAGTTTAATTGTTCAAAGAATTGGGATATAGAGAAGATGTGTTTTCATGTAGTTGTCTGGGTTTCTGTAAGTCCTGTCCTCAGATGGACTCCTTCATCTTTTCTAACCATTTCTGTGCATTTCTTCCTTGCTCTGGAGAAACACATCTCAGTGCATTTAGGAGTAGAAATCCGATCATCAGAGGGCATGCAGCATTTGTACTGCTGCTGTGTGTTCATCGCATTTCTGTTTGCTCCATGTTTTCGTCACACGGGTTTCTAAAAAAGGTATTGAGGGAGGCGCCTGGATGGCTTTGTTGTTAAGCATCTGCCTTAGGCTCAGGTGATGATCCCAGGATCCTGGGATGCAGCCTTGCTAGGTGGGGAGCCTGCTTCTCCGTCTGCCTCTGCTGCTCCCCCTGCTTGTACACGCTCTCTCTCTGTCTCACTCTCACTCTCTGCCAAGTAAATAAAAAATCTTAAAGAAAAAGGAAACTATTGTGATTGGTACCTTCAGCTCTCTACACCATCATGGTCAAATAGTTCAAAACAGGCTGCTTCCTTTTTTTGTTCACAAGGTTACAATAATGTTCAAGAGCACCATGGATTGAATTGCATGCTCCCAAATTTAACCTCCAGTGCAATTTTATTTGGAGATAGGGCTTTTAGGAGGTAATGAAGGTCACATGAGTGCATAAGGACGGGTCCTAATCCCATAGGATTAGTGGCCTTGTTAAAAAAAAATCATACAACATAGCTCTAGCCTCCTGATCCCCCCACCAAGAATCAAATCCTTCAGAACTTTCATCTTGGACTTCCCTAAGCTCCAGAACTGTGAGCTGTCTGTGTTTCTGAGCCACCCAGTTGGTAGCATTTGGTTATGATAACGTGAGTAGACTAATAAGAAGAAAGTCTGCTGCTTGACTTCATAATCTCATTTGTCTCAAGCTGGCTTTAATTGGCAGAAACCTTAGAAAATTATAGACGACTTTCCTCATAAGTTTTGGTGTAGAGGTGAAGGGCTGGGCTGGGGGCATTGTGGTAGTGGGGATAAGAGCAGGGCGGTAGGATAAGAAAGGCTTATGCCCACCTTGGACCCTGAAAACAGACTTGGGTTATGCCATACGTGGGAAGCATCAGAACACTCGCTAAATCAGACCTGTTTAATGCTTTAGTAAATAGATCAGGAGATGAGCCTACAGGGTTTCCTTTGATTTCATACATAGTGGAGATTATTTTTCCAATATTAATAAAAGATGGACTAGCCTCTGGCCAACCCATAAATGACAGGAAGCCACGTTACAGAAAGATGATTTTCAGTTACTTTTCACACAGCGTTAATTTACATATTAGATACTGCATATTAGGATGCAGTGAGTCTTACACTATTTGTATGGTAAACAAGTTTTAGGTCTTTAGGTATCTGTGAAGTTTAAGGGAATTAAGAACAAAAGTAATGAACAAGAATTACCTATCAAAAGCAATTACGACTGAGGTTGTCAGTTGAATACTTTGATCTGATTTTTACTCCAAGTACAACAGGAACTCAGCCAAGAAAGGCACCGTTACGAATTACCTGAAGAAGATAACTCAAAGAGAGGGAACTTTGGCATATTTTCTTCTCGGACATCACCGCGTTTGAAAATGTTTTGTTCCTACATTTGTTTATTCATACAGATGACAGCAGTTGCTCAGTAAATATCTTGCATGAAGGAGTGAATGCTCGGAATAAAAGATCGCTGTGAGGGATAGATATTAATCTAAGAACTGACTCACAGATTTGCTATAGATGCTTGGAATTAAATGTCTTAATGATCCTCGCCGGATTCAGTATGATCTGGCAAATTTAGAAAATCACCAGGCCTAGAATACACTGAGACAGAGGAATTCCTAAGGGTTTTGCAATTATTAATTTCTCATTTCATCATAGTGCTCTTCTTTGGGGTGGATGTTATGGTCATCATTTCTATTTTGCAGATAGGGTAGTTATGGCTAAAAATATTGTTGTTCGCATGAGTCTCAGGGTAGGAGCTGAACCTCAGCGGTCCGGGTCCATAGTATTTCTAGTCTCTCGACTGCATTTTACAGAGAGAGCCCAAGCAAGGGGAGCAGCATGCAGAGGTAGAAACAGATTCTCTGCTGAGCAAGGAGCCCAATGCAGGACTCGATCCCCGGGATCATGACCCAAGCCGAAGGCAGACACTTAACTGACTAAGCCACCCAGGTGTCCCTCAGATTTCTTTTAATCATAAAGAATTTGATCAACATGGAACAAAAAATTTACAGTTACAATGAAGATAACATTATCTTAAGATGTGAGGTCACATCATGCATGCAAGATCTGCTTCATTTTCCACGAGGACAGGCATGTGGGAGCACCCCAGGTCAGGAAATGAGGCACAAATCCTTTGCCACAGGTTATAGGAAGGGAGCTCAGCCAAATCGGGCATATGACCCTGTGTTTGTATGCACATGCCTTATGTAAATGAGCCATCCAAGTTCTGAATCTTTAAAAGGAGGTTTCAAGAAATAAGACAGGGGTGCTTATGTGGCTCAGTCCATTAAGTGTCTCAGGTCATGATCCGGGGGTCCTGGGATCGAGCCCCGCATCAGGCTCCCTGCTCAGCGGGGAGTCTACTCCACCCTCTCCCTCTGCCTCTCCCCCTGCTTGTACTCTTCATCTCTCTCTCTCAAATAAATAAAATCTTAAAAAGTAAAAGAAATAAGAAAAGGTCTTTGGTTTATTAGGTAAAGTGCTTATATAATGTAAATTTGATCTTTCTATATAAAATCTTTTTTCCTATTTGGTATTAGAGTAGTAGAAACTGCCCTCTCTCTGTTTGAAAACATTTTATTTTATTTCCTTTTTACCTTGAGACTCTGGGGTTAAAAATCAAAAGAATGAAGGTATTCCATTCTCTTGTACATTAATGAGCATATAAAAATGATATTGAAAAAATTGAGTCATCATTTGTATTTTAACACAAGCTTAACATCCTAAAAATTATCACACTAATTTTGATCGGTATCATCTGTCTATGAGAAAAGGTAATTTTATTGATAATATGTACAGCTAATTTTAATAAAAACTGCTTTCACTTTCATATTTTTTTTTTACTTTTTAGAGTTTTATATTTATTTTTCATTAACATCTATGTTGCAGAGCAAAAAAAATTCACTCACTTAAAATAACAAAAAAAAATCATAGAAATTACAACATGGGTAAAATTGGCATTGATTATGAAAGACTATTTCTACTTTACTTGGGGAAAATATTCATATTTTGTATATCTTACCATATATAACCTAACAAAATGAATTATTATTTTTTGATTGTTGTTAATTAGGAAAATTTAGTATACTGCTTTGATATGTTCATACATTGGTATTACTCACATATTTATTTTATCTTAATTTCATTAGAAATATGGAAGATCTTGAGTGACCAGTAACTAAACCCATCACCCTCGCTGTGATCAGCTATAGTCATTACATGCAAAATTACATGTAAAACAATAATGGCTTTCATGCATGTTATAAACTTGGGTAATAGAAATTCAAACTTGGCCCATAATAATTTTTTAAACTATTATGATAGATATATGAAATGACTTTTTCCCTCAGAGTAGTAATATTTAGAGGAAATGAAAAGGAAAGAAAACTCATTTAGAAAATTATTTTTAAGAACCAGAGAAAAAATTTTTATTGCCCTTTAATTATTTCAGGTTTGCTATTCTATTATTGGCTCTTAAACTACACTTACACAGTTATTTAACTTCAATTGTTTCGGTAACATGCTAGAGAGTGTGCACAATTCAAATAACCTAATTGCCCCAAAATGATTTATCTTGATTTCTGTTTTCTTTTCTAATGAATGGATGACATCTGTACTTACCGTGATATATATGTATGTATTACCTCTAAACTCAACATCTTCTCCATCCTTTCCATGTATGCATTGACATTATCTCTTGAGTTATCTACAATACAGTGAGTAAGTAGACTGTCGTTATCAAGTAAAGTACTAGAAAATACATATCTGGATTTGAAGCCAAAAGACATAATTTCTGGGTTTGACTTTGCTATTTGCTAAAATGTCTGGTCTTGAGTAAGACAATTAACCTCCCTAAGGTTCTGTCTCTTTTAAAATAAAGGTTCTGCTTCATTAAAATAGAGATAATGAGACCTCCCTTGTGGCTTGAATGAAAATCCTATGTCAAAATATAAGTGCTCTTATCTTGTAAACTGTAAAGTACAATAAAAATGCAAGCTCTTAGAAAAAGAAGAACAAACAAAACCCAAAAGCAGTAGAAGAAAGGAAATAATAAAGATTAGAGCAGAAATAAACAAAATAGAGACTAAAAAAATAGAACAAATCAATGAAACCAGCAACTCGTTCTTTGAAAAGATCAATAAAATTGATAAACCTTTAGCTAGACTCGTCAAAAAAAGGTGGGGGACAGGGAGAGGGCTCAAATTAAAAAAAAAATCCGAAATGAAACCCACAGAAATACAAAGGATTATAAGATATAAAATGTATAACCTCCCCAAACCAGGAATCCAAATCAGAAAGAAATAGAAAATTTGAACAGAGTATGAGCAATAAAACTGAATCAGTTATCAAAAAAACTCCCAACAAACAAAAGTTCAGGAACAGACGGCTTCACAGGTGAATTCTAAAACATTTTTAAAATATTTCACTTATTTGTGGAGCATAACAAATAGCATGGAGGACAAGGGGAGATGGAGAGAAGGGAGTTGGGGGAAATTGGAAGGGGAGGTGAACCATGACAGACTATAGACTATGGACTCTGAAAAACAATCTGAGGGTTTTGAAGGGGTGGGGGGATGGGAGGTTGGGGAACCAGGTGGTGGGTATTATAGAGGGCATGGATTGCATGGAGCACTGGGTGTGGTGCAAAAATAATGAATACTGTTATGCTGGAAATAAATAAAAAATAAATTAATTTAAAAAAAAGTTAATAGCTAGTTCAAACTATTCTAAAAAATAGAAAAGAGAGGAAAACTTCTAAATTCATTCTGTGAGGCCAGCATTACCATGGTACTAAAACTGAAGACAACAAAAAGAACTACAAGCCAGTACCTCTGATGAACATAGATGGAAAAGTCTTCAACAAAGTATTAGCAAACCAAATCCAACAGTACATTTAAAAAGTCATTCACACGATCAAGCGGAATTTATTCCTGGGATACAGGGCTGGGTCAGCATTCTCAAATCAATCAACATGATTTGTCACATCAACAAGAGAAAGAATAAAAACCATGTGATCATCTCAATAGATGCAAGAAAAGCATTTGACAAAGTACAATATCCATTCACGATGGGGAAAAAAAAAAAAACCTGCCGACAAAGGAGGTTTAGAGGGAATATGCCTCAACGTAATAAAGGTCATGTATGAAAAACCCACATCTAACATCCTACTCAATGGCAAAAAACAAGAGCTTTTCCCCTAAAATCAAGACAAGGATTTCCACTCTTACCACTTTTATTCAACCTACTACTGGAAGTCTTAGCCACAACAGTCAGACAACAAAGAGATTTAAAGGGCATCCAGATTGGTATGGAAGAAGTAAAACATTCCCAGTTTGCAGATGTCATGATACTATATATAGAAAATTAAAAAAAAAAAAAAACTCCACCAAAAAGTTACTAGAACTGATAAATTCAGTAAGGCTGCAGGACATAAAATCAACGTACAGAAATCCATTGCATTTCTATACAGTAATAATGAAATTGCAAACAGAGAAATTAAGAAAACAATCCCATTTAAAATTGCACCAAAAATAATAAAATACCTAGGAATAAACTTTACCAAGGAGGTGAAAAACCTGTACTCTGAGAATAATCAAACACTGATGAAAGAAATTGAGGACAACACAAACAAGAAGACATTCCGTGCTTATGGATTGGGAGAAGCAGTATTGTCAAAACGTCCATACCACCCAAAGCAATCTGCAGATTCAGTGCAGTCTCTATCAAGATACCAGTAGCATTTCTCACAGAACTAGAACAAATAATCCTACAATGGGTATGGAATTGTAAAAGACCCCAAATAGCCAAAGCAATCTTGGAAAAGGATAGAACTGGAGGGATCACAATCCCAGATTTTGAGACATACTACAAAGCTGAAGTCATCAAAACAGTATGGTACTGGCACAAAACTAGACACATAAATCGGTGGAAAAGATTAGTGAGCTTGGAAATAAACCCATGACTATATGGTCAATTAATCTTCAGTAAAGGATGCAAAAACATACAAATGGAAAAAAATAGTCTTGTCAACAAATGATGTTGGGATAAGCTACTTCCAAAAGAATGAAACCGGACCACTTTATTACACCATACACAAAAATAAACTCAAAATTGATTGATTAAGGGCCTAAATGTGAAACCTAAAACCATTAAAATCCTAGAAGAGAGCACAGGCAGTAATTTCTCCATCGTGGGCCCTAGCAACTTTTTTCTAGCTGTTATCTCTTAAGGCGAGGGAAACAAAAGCAAATATTAATTATTGGGACTACATCAAAATGAAAGACTTCTTCATACCAAAGGAATGAATCGATAAAGCAGAGGTGATAAAGAAGTGTGTGAGGCACACACACACAGACACACACACACACACACGCACACACATACATACATACACGCACACATAAAATGGAATATTACTCAGCCATAAAAAAGAATGAAATCTTGCCATTTGGAATAACATGGATGGATCTAAAGGGCATAATGCTAAGTGAAATAAGTCTATCAGAGAAAGACAAATACCATATTATTTCATTCATAGGCCAAATTTAAGAAACAAAACAAAGGAACAATGAAAAAAAGACAAATCAAAAAAGCAGAAGAACAAACCGATGGTCACCAGAGGGGAGCTGAGTGGGGGGGATGGGTGAAATAAGGGAAGGCGATTAAGATCACACTTTTCATGATGTGCACTGAGTAATGTATGAAACTGTTGAATCAGTATATTGTACACCTGAGACTAATATAACCCTATGTGGTAATTATGCTGGAATTTTTTAAACTGCAAACTTTATATGTTGTCACTTATCTTGGAAGTTGAAAGTTATTAAGAAAATAGATCATATATGCTCTCTTCACCAAAAAGTAAGTAATTGTGTATGGGGACAGAGGTGTCATTAACCTTAGTATGGTCGTATTTTGCAGTATATACATATATCAAATAATCACGTTGTACACCTTCAGCTGGCATTGTAAATCAGTAATATCTCAATAAGCCTAGAAAGTAAAAAAAAAAAAAAAGAATAAGTAACAAAAACAGGTTATTACAAAAAACAATATAAATCTGTGGCTAGAACTAGTATCCAATTTGGTAGCCACCATCCCAGCCACATGTGACCATTCAGCACTTGAAACGTTCTACAAGTGTGAAATAGACCATATTATGAAAACTTACTATAGAAAAAAAATGTAAAATACCTCATTAGTAAATTTTATTTGATTAATTTTTGAAATTATAGTATTTTGGATATTTAAGGTTACATAAAAGACTTTATTATTATTTTTTTTAATCCAAGTTCTCAGTGTGCAGTAGTGTAGGTGTCTTGATCGAAGCATAAACACTGGTGGTCTCCTGTGTGGTTTATCTCTCACCTGTCATTTTTGACAACTCTGTGACTTAGGTTAAGATCCTGAACCTCTGTGAGTTTCAACTTCTTCATCTTTAAATGAGGGATTAGGAAAACATTCCCCTCCGAGGGCAAAGTGAAATTTAAACAAGAAATACATGTAAAGTATTTACAGAAGAGTCTGGCAGGTAGTGAGCATAAAATAAATAATAATTCATATTATATTCTTTTAAAACATGCGTGTTCAGCATCATACTGGCACTTGTAGGACCTGCTCAGAGGGCAATGAGTGTGTTAAGAAGAAAACGTGATTTTTTATTTTAGTTTTGTAATGCTGTTATTTTGTAATACATCTTTGCTGTAAGAGCTCAGAATATACAGAAAAGCATCCGGAAGTAAACAAAATGACCATCAGCCCAACTACCCAAATAGAACCACTGTGAATCATGTTTTAGAAGGGAAAAATACTTGAACCAAAATAATTTCAGGGAAAACGGGGGATGGACAGGGAATGGGTTTGGGTTGTAGAGAAACCCACATTAAGCATGGAAACCAATGGAGGGGAAGGAATTTGGGAAGTTTAATAGAGAAAGAAGCAACAGACTTTCAAAACTACGATAGTTTTAACAAGGACTGAGACCCACTTTAGTATTCCAAAGACTAAAACACATGTCCTTGCTTTGGGCAGAGTCACCCCGATTTCACCATTTCCCCCACAGGATTTCTCCGCTCTACCCGCAGGGATGTCACCAAAGCTAGTTTAGAGAGATAGCCCTGCAGAGAGGGGTCAAGAGGTACACATATAAACCACTTTCCAGTGTTTTCCCCCAGAAAAATAAACTATGGAGAAAAAGAAAACTAATTCTCTGACTCATTCCCATCGTACTTGTGATGTCAGAAACCACTGTCCTTGGTGTCTAGGGAGGGAAAAACTGACAACATAAAAAAGTAGGCAGAGAACGTGGAGTAAATTTGACATCCCTGGCTTTCTGCAGACAGAACTGGGGGATTATTCATACACCAGGGCAATTAAGAAAAAAATATTCTGAGAAAGGAATGACAAACCAACTTTGTCAAATTCGGTTTCTAAAAACAGGCATTAATAGGTAATTATTATTTTGTAGAACTGTGCACCATGACAGTATTATAAATGCCACGATGTCTACACTTGACATTACTACATAATTAAGAAGAGATTATTTCAGATCTCGAGAAATCACTCTCCTATTTCCTTCTCAAAAGGTCATTTATTTCTAAGTCATTAATCTAAAAGCAAATTTAAGGTAACATATAGGAAAATAGCTTAAAAGTTTAAAGCAGATTTATTCTTTACACGCTTCAGTAATTTAATTTACGATTGGGGACCCCTCCAAGCTCAGAATCCTGCCCGCCTGCTATGCCTGATGCTCTGGAGTGCCGCTTAGTATTTCATCAACAATGAGCGAGGGGAACCAAGTGCATTTGTTTCTTTCCTCGTTTTGTTTTGGAAATAAAATACATCTTGCCATGAGGCCACTAAACTGTTCAACAGTACATAGGATTTAAGACACAATAAACATTGGCGTACTCCCAGTGAAGTATACACTTAACTGGCAGAACTTAATTCTTCCAAATAGAAAAGCTAATTAGCTAGAATACATTCCCTTACTTAGGAGGAGCCACACTGATTTTCCCTCTGACCCTGTAAGGATCAGCTGCTACCTTCCTGCAGAAGCAATGAGTTCAATTTTCAGTTACTGAGGGTCGACTGTGCGTCCTATGGGCTCTGTCTATGGTGTGTGGGTAGCGAGGGTCCTGGTTGTCTGGTCTCAATTGTCCCTCAGGACCATTTGCCTAAGGAAGGTAGTAGACTATCAATTCCTGATAAGCTGGTTAACAGTCATGGTCCCACAAATTTAACCCTTTCACGAGAATTTTAAAGTTGTATATACGTATCTATTAAAGCCTGTAAAATAAACAGGTTTGAAAAGAAAAGAGGGGTGCCTGGATGGCGCAGTCAATTAAACAACCAACTCTTGTTTTTAGCTCAGGTCATGGTCTCAGTCAGGGTTGTTAGATTGAGTCCCGTGTCGGGCTCCATGCTCAGCATGGAGTCTGCTTGAGGTTCTCTTTCTCCCTCTCCCTCTGCCCCTCCACTAATAAAATATTTCTAAAAATATTGTAAAATTTTTAGAAATAAAAGAAAAAAGAATAAAAAACACTCATAGTCTGACCACACTAACACAACCACAGCTAGCATATTGATATTTTTCTTTGAAGACTCTTTTCTACATCTGAGTTTTTCTTACCATGATTTTATTAACATTATATGTGTAATTTCTGAATCCTCTTTTTTCTTTAATCTATTAAAAGTATGTTTTGGTTTATTACATAGTTTTGGAAAGTTCATTGTTGAGTGGTCTTTTTTTTTAAGATTTTATTTATTTATTTGACAGACAGAGATAACAAATAGACAGAGAGGCAGGCAGAGAGAGGAAGGGAAGCAGGCTTGCCGCTGAGCAGAGAGCCCGATGCTGGGCTTGATCCCAGGACCCTGGGATCATAACCTGAGCCAAAGGCAGAGGCTTTAACCTACTGAGCCACCCAGGTGCCCCTCATTGTTGAGTGGTCTTATGGACTGAATGTTTGTGTTCCCACCCCAACTGCATATATGTTGAAGCTCAAACCCCCAGTATGATGGTATTTGGTGGTGGGGTCTCTGGGAGGTATTAGAATTAGAGGGGGTCACAAGAGTGGGGTTTAGTGCTCTTAGGAGAAGAGACACCAGAAAGCTCATTCTCTCTCCATGCAAACCAAGTAAGAGGTCATATGAAGACACAGCGAGATGGCCATCTACAGGTCAGGAGAAGAGAACCTTCACCAAGCTGACTTGGTGGGCACCTTGATCTTGGACTTCCCAGCCTCCAGAACCTTGAGAGAGAAATTTCTGCTCTCTAAGCCTCCCAGCCTGTGGTATTTTGTTGTAGGAGTCTGAGCTGACTAAAACAAGTGACTATGTCCCATACTGTTTGATTATGTCTAATTATTCATAGATGAACTCTGTCGAGAGTTGTGGATACATCTTTGTGTGTAAAGTACTTTTCTCTAGTTCACATTGCTTCCTTTGTGCAGATTCTCAGAAGTGGAATTATCTGATCAAAGATAAGAATACTTGCTAAGTATTTGTAAATTGTTTGTACCAAATCACACAGCCAAAAGGAATATAGAAAAAGCATGTCTTCTGCCTAACAGTGCTGAACGGAAATATATGACAAAAACCCTCAGAATATTAGAATAACAGAACTGAATTTGGAACCAGCCTTAAGAAAATAGGGAAGAAAGTTAGGTTTATTTTCTTTCATGTTTCCTTTTTCCTGTGCTTTGTTTTCCTCTCATTCAGCCGGATTGTATTTTCCTTCACTTGAAAGAAAAAGAATCCTGGATTCCTGTGCTTTTAGATCTTTAATTCATTCTTTCACATACGAAGATGGTGTCTGGTAATTAGAGGTTCGTGAAAGAAATGCCAGACACACACTCTGGGCTCTTCCCTCACCACGCCTTGTATGGTTCTGTCAGGATACCAGTGTTTTCTCCCATCCTCTCCCATTTGAGATGCTGATGTCCTCCAGTGTTAGAATTTTAGATTTGGGAAGGATCTTGGAGGCTGTCATCCCAACCTCCCATCCAACGTGGAGTTATTCCCTCTATATCATCCTCACCAAGTCTTGGTGTGAGCATCTCCAGTGCCCGGAAACCCACCAGCTCACTGGTCAGTTACATTTGCTTATATCCATCCTCTGGAGGGATCACAAACAAATCTAATTCTGCTCTGAGTTGAAAGCCTTCAGAAATTTGAAAAGAGCTGTCAAGCCTTGTCCTGGATAAATCTTACCAGTCCATCCCCTGTCCCTTGGGTGATATGGCTTTGAGTTCCCATTAACATCCTGTCACCCCCAGAATGGTCTCCTTTGTGGGCATGTTCCTATTAAAGCAGATGTCATAAACCCATAGCCTGCAGCCTGGCTTTTGATCCTTGAGTATTTGGGAGGGGAAAAAAGAAATAGAAAGATCTGAGGGGCTTTATTTCTTTGGTTTGGCTTGTTCCTCCCAGTGTTCTTGCCCCTAGAAGTTCTTACTCATCTAAGTTACCTGCCGACTTTTAGATGCATTTCTGTTTGTGACCTCTGTTTGAAAGGGCAGGTCCCTCAACGGAACACAAAACCATAGGTCTGATTTGAACTGCTTGGAGGAAAAGAGAGCTGTCCGGTCCCTCATTTTACTGACATTCCACAGATGGGTTGAAATCCGTTTCCTGCATGTATCAGCCATTTATACACTTGGCTTGTGTTTACTTTTCATTTATCTTCTTCATAACACCTAAAGTTCCTGAGGCTTTTCCCCACTGTTTGTATGCCCTTTTGAGTCATTTCTCTGACTTTATTTTGTGCTGTTAGTTTTTCTGGACCAAAGCATAGGACTCTCTGTACTTCAGATGAGTGAGCATCTCCTCCTAAAATCAGTCCAACCAGGCAAAATTTGGGTGTCCTGGTTCTGTCCATCCTTCGCAGGATTGTGCTACACACCCTCCTCTTCCCCCTGGGTTCCACATGCTCCTTGTTCTTCTTCGAGTCTGTCCTCCTTCCCTAGGCCTTGGCACCAGTGCGTGGTCCGACTATAAAAGGGCCATCAAGGGGCGCCTGAGTAGCTCAGTGGGTTAAGCCTCTGCCTTCGGCTCAGGTCATGATCTCAGGGTCCTGGGATGGAGCCTGCTTCCCTCTCTCTCTCTGCCTGCCTCTCTGCCTACTTGTGGTCTCTGTCTGTCAAATAAATAAATGAAATCTTTAAAAAAAAAAAAAAAAGGACCATCAAGTTCTCCTCTTCATTCTCACAGTTGAGAGCTGTTCCTCATCCCATTAGGCCTCAAGTTTTGTCAGGAATTACCGACCTCATTTGGCTACCTGGCTCTTACTCTGAATTTCAGTCCACGCTGCATGACATTACCCTACTGTTTTCCTAAAATATCTCATTCATCATGTCCGTTCTGATCCTGAGATTTTAAAACACATTCTTGCCTGTGGGGGGCACGGGCTCGGTGACCCCGTTCCTTTCTGACCCACCCAGTGTTCTGGGCAGCCTGGACTCTTACGGCCTTGCTCCATTCCTTGCTCATACTATTTCTTTCACTTGGAATATTTTCAGGCTCCTTATGAACTATCCAAATCCGACCTGTTCTTTAAAAACCAGATATAGTCCCCTTCCCCTGTAATCTTTTTGCTCTGGTCCACACTAATTAGCCTTAAGTCAGCTCCTAAAGAATCTATTATCACTTCTTTAATAGTTCCCATTGTGTTACATCCCTCGTTCTGGGCTGGAGGGTAAGCGCCTTGAGAAGGGACCATGTCACTTAATGTTTTGTCTAAACACCTTTCCTGAAATAGCATAAAAAACATACAGTGGATGCTTGATGAATGTTGGTTTTGGGTTGATATAGTTACCCTTAAAGGCATGTGGTGCTTAAAATAATCACGATCGATCGCTCATTTAATTTGACTGATTATGGAATTTCAAATCGAGGACAGCATTTGGGGGCAATTTACATCCAACCCTTCTAACAAGAGCTCTGAAGAGCCTTCTACTTGCCCTGTGACCATGGCTCTCTCAGATTCAATCCGAGCCTTCCTGTGAAAGAAGAACACTATAGGTCGATCCTGTTTTGAAAACTTTACAGGGATTTTTCCCTTTGCCGAACCATGAGTGTTACTTGAGCTGACTTTCACAACATTGCATGCGTGTTCACTGTACGTCTAGGAAAGTAAGCATTGTCTGTCTCTCTGGTTTTTTCCTAAAACCTTAGTATTAATAAAGGTTGTAGAAACTTCTTGTCTTATGTACTCAATCAGTCTCATATTTACAAAAATAAAATTCACCTCATTTGCTGCCTAAAAACAAAACATGAATCCAGTCCACTGAGTTTCTGTGGAGACCTGAATCTCTATTCCACAAAAGTGGCATACCACAAGTAACTTACTTCGTTGTGATTTTCAGTGTTTATACGTCAGCCTCATGTCTAGTCTTCAACAGATATCATGTGTGGACTGATAATATTTCAAACTGCTTCCAGAATTTCACAGACTGTTATCCCGTCTCCTAATTCAGACTTGTATCCCCACCACAGAAATAATATTAAGTCCCTCATTAGATGTGGCCTGGGCTCGGTCTTACAGTAAAGGGAGCAATGTGAATAAACCATATTTTTTCTCTCCTGGGAAACTCTATTTTGCTTGGTTCTCTTATGAGTTTACATCCCTTTCTGGTTCCTAGAGTGACAGAGGAAGTTTCCAAATTGTCTGGAGATTGCATATCCCCATATACAGAAATCCTTTTAGGTAGAAGAGTTAGCTTTCACTGCTTCTGTGCCTGTAGACTAAAAGCCAAATAGGGGAGTCAGCTCCTAGTCCCAGCCACATTTGAGAGGTGTCATGTTAAGGACAACAGATGATGAGTCCTTATTAATACAGTACAAATCAAGAAATTCATAAAGGTTCCCAATCAATGACAAAGTCATCTGGAGATTCTTCAGTTTCTTTTGGCTGCCAAATACATGTCCTCTTATTCAAGCCAAAGCAAGCAAAGGCTTATTGTTTTTGTGAGATGATAACTTAATAAGCATTACATTGAAACTATCCCCCAATTTGATATACCTACCCTCAAAATTTTAGACTGGAAATGGTTTAATCAAGTTAACTACAAATCGATAGAGATATCACTTGAATAAGTGCTAATGTCATCTTGTAAACTTTAGTTGGTGAGTCCACTTAAAATTTGTATTTGATTCACTCCTATTCAAAATGTACTTGTTTATTAATTACTGCAGGAGCAATTCATTTTTGCATCAAGTTTGCCATCTCCACTGGAAAGAAGGGGGAAAAGTTTGGGGGAATAATTCTGTGGGTGGTAATAAGCATTTAGCCTCTGGGCATTTCATGAAGGTCACAGAGGCTTTATCCAGCTTTGTTCATTTTATTTTTTTAAGATTTTATTTATTTATTTATTTGAGAGAGAGAGAAAGAGCACAAGTTGGGGGGCAGAGGCAGAGGGAGAAGCAGACTCCACACTGAGCAGGGAGCCCAATGCGGGGCTCGATCCCAGGACTCCAAGACCTGAAGGCAGAGGATTAACCAACTGAGCCACCCCAATGCGCCCAGCTTTGTTCATTTCAAAGACTGATGTGAGAATTTTTGGAAATGCCCTCCCACAACATTTTGAAAATATTCTGTATCAACAACAATTTCTGCGTAAATAACTTTGAAGGTAGATTACTCAAAAAGATGAGTAGACACACCTGCATACCAAAATCATGCACCGTATCAAAGCCAGTCTGCAACCAGTACCAGTCAGCAGGTGTGGGATGAAACAGATAATGAAGTGCTGGCTGTGGAAATTAGTAATGAACGCACTCTTTCTCCCACTGAACTGATGAATCGGTTGATGAAAAGACCTTTTGGCCCAACTCAGACTTGAATTTTTATATTGATTACAAAAGGGAAATGTGGTACACCAGATCCTGGGAGAAGATACAACTTGAAAGGACGTGGAGAAGAGAATAAACCTTCAGAAGTTCATGTTAGCTTCTTACCAGGAAAGCAGAAACACAGTTCACCACAAGCTTTTCCCAAGGAGCTAGACTTCTCTTACGCAACCCAGGTAACAAAATAAACATGAAGTACCTTCTCTGTGCAGAGCCCTGGGACCGGCATCATGAGCAGTACCAGAAGGAGGAAGAGGTAGTTCTCACCCCCCCCACAAGGACTTGGTTTATTTTTTAGAGGAAGATATGTATACAAG
Source organism: Mustela putorius furo (assembly GCF_011764305.1). Taxonomy (NCBI): domain Eukaryota; kingdom Metazoa; phylum Chordata; class Mammalia; order Carnivora; family Mustelidae; genus Mustela; species Mustela putorius. The sequence goes on from NW_025421577.1 coordinate 3,154,432, forward strand.
TAACAACAAGGCAAAGTAGAATTTATTAATATTTATAATAAAGATACAAATAAAGTGCTACAGGGACCGCAAAAAGAAATAAATTTATTCCAGCTAGCCATTTTGCACAATTTATGGTGGAAATCATCTTCGGGCTAATCGTAAATGATCATGAGGAATTCTCTAGGCATATATGAAATAAATAATTTTTGAGAAGTGAAAGTATGGCACATGGCTGGGGAAAAGCAAATCATCCTTTTTGAGTGCAGTTCAAGTTATGACTTTACTGGGACTGCTGAAACACAGTATCACTGATTGAGGGGCTGACCCAGGAGAAATGCATTGTCTCAGAGTTCTGGAGGCTGAAGTCTGAAATCACAGTGCCTGTAGGGTTGGTTCCTTCTGAGGGCTGGAAGGGAGAATCTGTTCCATGCATCCCTTCAGGAGGCTGCCTACAACCTTTGGTGTTTCTCGGATTGTAGATGCTTCACCCCCATCCATCTTTGCCCTCATCTCCACATGGCCTTCTCCCATGTGTCTGTGTCCCAATTTCCACCTTTTACAGGGACCAGTCACACTGGATTAGGGCCCACATTAACAACCCCTTTTTTACTTAATTACCTCTGTTAAGATCCTCCTCTAAGTCAGATCACATGCTGGGGTTAGGATTCCAACACATCTTCTGGGAAGGAAACAGATCAACTCACAAGAGTATGTAAAGGAGAAAAAAATGACAGGCTGGGAGAGAGTTTCACTATATATATCTAGTGGACTTGTTATTCAAAATAAGGTATGTAAATAATATTCTAAGCATTGGAGCTCTGTGGCCAATGGATGCAAGGTATGCAAATTACCTCGGGATGCTACATGAGCTTTCATACACAATTAGGATATAAAGTTGTGAAATGAATGATCGAGGTAGGTGATACTGAAGATAAAAGAGAAATTATAATTAAATACTTTAAATCTGAGAGGAGGAGTTTGAAAGCAAGGAGGATGGTTAATTTATTGAGATGGAAGGATTATGAACTGAGGGAAAGAATACCTTCATTCAACTTCCAAGAGATGACAAAGACGCTGCCACAAGGACATCCCATGACCCAGTGTGCAGACCATCTCCTCCCTCCAGAAACGCTGTTGTTAAGCACCCTCTCCTGTGTTAGATCATCTGTCTCCTTGTGGGTTTAAAGAAGAAGAATTTCTTAGCCATGAGGATTTCCACTACTTCCTGAAACTCAGCATCTAGAAAATTTTTTTTAATTTTTTTATTTTTTATTTATTTATTTGACAGAGATCACAGGTAGGCAGAGGCAGGCAGAGAGAGAGGAGGGAATCAGAGTCCCCGCTGAGCAGAGAGCTCGATCCCAGGACCCCGAGACCATGACCCAAGCTGAAGGCAGAGGCCCAACCCACTGAGCCACCCAGGCTCCCCTAGAAAAAATTTTTTACTGCCTTTCTACTTCACAGACCCTCTCCACACACATGTGTGAAACACCCAGGGACATGTGCAGACATACACATGTATGTGCATGATTTTGGGAAGCACTAAGGAGGTACTACAAAAACTAGATATATTATCATAGTAATTTCCAGGGAAATGTCAAAAACACTGATATTCTTCAGCTTGTGTGAGAGAAGCGAAGGCAGTGTATGGTAGGAGAAGGAACAGACTTGGAGTCTGGTGGGCAGCCTTGCACATGTATGACATCACCCCTCTCTGGGTGACTGTGGACATATGAACTAATCTTACCAACCTTGGTTAATGTACCACGTAAGAGGGGGATAAATGTGTCCTAGACTCATTTGGACAATTAGATGAAATAAGCTATGTGAAGAATATAAGTGTTGCATATTTCTTTCATTATTATGAATTCTAATTATCATAACCAAAAGGATTCCAGATATATCTCCTTAAAGATTTAAACATGTGCTAATGCGCCCACTGATTTTCAGTCCTGCTCATAATTGAAAATAAATTAGCCAGGGGCTCCTGGGTCACTCAGTGGTTAAAGCCTCTGTCTTTGGCTCAGGTCATAATCCCAGGGTCATGGATCCTGGGATCGAGCCCCGCATCCGGCTCTCTGCTCAGCGTAGAGCTTGCTTCCGCCCCCAACCCCAGCCCCGCCTGCCTCTGTGCCTACTTGTGATCTCTGTCTGTCAAAATAAATAAACTCTTAATTAATAAATAAATAAATAAATAAATAAGCTGGAAAATAAAAAATTCTAAATCTCTGGATGGAAAAACCCATAGTTGTTACAGGACTGTGTGATGAGTCTCAGCGAATGTGGTAACTTTTTGTGTAAAGTTTCCTTCAGTTTATTTAGTTTTGCAAACCCAACACAGGGCTTGAACTCACAACCCTGAGATCAAGACCTGAGCTGAGATCTAGAGTCTCTAATGCTTAACCGACTGAGCCACCCAGTTGGCCCTGCGAACCTGGAGGTTCTGAATAACGAGACACTTGTTTTAGAAGTAAATATCATCCACATTTTCAAATGAATATACTGATGTTTGTTGGAAGAAAACTTCAGGAATGATTTTAAACATTTTACGCAGATGTGTGATCCTGGTCTCACAAAGACATTATTAATAAGACAGAGGCATTGGTTTTGAAAAAGGATGTAAATAAAACATCCTCCCTTTTTTTCATTGCTTTTGTATTTCTTGTGCTCAATAATTCCAATAGACATTTTCTGGGCAACAGAGTTTGTCAGCAATTATTCTGTTGAGAATGTAGAAGAGAAAACAGTAATTAAATACCTTCACTTATCCTACTTTATCCCTGACTCTGTAGCTAAACTTAAGCATAGATTGAAAAATAAACATACCTTGGGATAACTCAATATATAAAAGAACTGGCTATCTTTGGCCATGCAGAAATTTTTTGTACAGCTGTAGACATTAAATGCCTTTAAGTATACTATTTTAGCTATTCCCTTCGATCTGTCTCTAACTTGGTGAATAAATACTATGGGATATTTCATTAAGCAAAATACGTATTCATCTCCTTAAAAAGGACTGTGTCAGTATCTGAATGTAGTAATTCTGGAACATGAGAGACGATATGGCAGCAGGATGTTTGAGTCGGGAAGTAGCTTGGGGATGGGTGAAAGCGGTGATGGGGATGAAGGAAGGCACCTGTCATGATGAGCACTGGGTGATGCATGGACGTGTCGGATCACTACATGGTACACCTGGAATTCATATTAAACTGTACACTAACTGGAATTTTTTTTAAGATTTTGTTTATTTGACAGACAGAGATCACAAGCAGGCAGAGAGAGAGAGATGGGGGGGAAGCAGGCTCCCTGCTGAGCAGAGAGCCCAATGGGGGGCTCAGTCCCGGGACCCCGGGATCATGACCTGAGCCAAAGGCAGAGGCTTAACCCACTGAGCCACCCAGGTGCCCCCACTAACTGGAATTTAAATAAAAACTTAATCATGACCTGAAAGATGAAACAAAACAAAATCCAATGCTAGCAATATAACACTATATAGTGTTTCAGAAAATAGGAAAAAATACTCATTATTTCACTCAGCTATTAACAATTTATCCTTTTTTCTATTTATGATCAGAGTGTGTGTGTAAAAGTTTACATGCATTTTATAAACCTTAATTAAATATCCCATTATAGTGTAGACTTTTACATGGCTTCATTGGATAGATAATTCTCGTTTTGTCTGATATATAATATTTTGAAAATAGTCTTTCATCTAGTTGAGTATGTTTCTATGGTTGGACATTTATCACGATCTCAGTGTTTCAATATTTTCAACATGATTAATGATCACATAAGGAGCTTCCTCTTAAATAGCTAAGGATTCATGATATCTGTGTTACCTCATAATGTAGTTCCTGAGGCTGGACGATTCAGGTTTTCGCTCCTCAGAACCAAGAAAGAAAATATACTTCAAATTATATAAATGTCTTGGCAGATGGGTGCCTGGGTGGCTCAGTGGGTTAAGCTTCTGCCTTCGGCTCAGGTCATGATCCCAGGGTCCTGGGATCGAGCCCCACATCCAGCTCTCTGCTCAGCTGGGAGCCCACTTCCCCCTCTCTCTCTGCCTGCCTCTGCCTATCTGTCAAACAAACAAATGAATAAATAAATAAATCTTAAAAATAAATAAATAAATAAATGTCTTGGCAGAGTTACTCTGAAGGTGTGAAGTGTTTGAAGAACAGATACCCTTACAATGTAAGCATTAAATATTCCATGAAGGAATGGAAAATTAATTTTCTGAGAAATTAGGGAATCCAAATGGATATGACTTTGTGAGCTGAAGCCAAAAGAGGCAGAGAAAGCTTTTCTTCCATCCTGGAAATGGAGTTCATGAGTGAGTAAGATGCCTATTTTCATTTCTTTTGTGAAATATGCAAGATAGCTGAAGACAGCTACTCCTCAGAGGCTAGAATGGTTAATTAATAACGGAACTTTCAGGAATGTCCAGCTTGTCCTCCACTTGGAGGTAGAAATGGTTTCTGAGCCTGAGGGTGAAAGATAGCTTGAAGTTCTTTATCTGTGTCTTTCATTGGGCCAATAAGCTGTTTCATCTGCGGTGGTTTGTTCTTCTGGTTCCATGACAAGTTCAGCATGAATCAACCTTCACGGTCTGCATCAGCAAAAAGACATTGTCATTAAACATAAAAGCGCTTATCCAAAACGTACTGTTTCTGTCTAGTCCTGTGTATTTACGTATCCTGGAAAATATAATCCTTGTTGTTTTTTGTTTTGTTTTGTTTTGTTTTTGCTTCTTATTTTCTGCAGCTCCACTCATTATTTTTCAAAGGTTTTAGCCCTCAAACGCACTCATGTTGACCTTCTTGCTGCTTCTTGAACACGTGAAGCTTGTTCCCACCCTGGGCCTTTGTTCTCTGTGTCTCACGGACTGCCCTCTGGGGAGCAGGGCTCGGAGCAGCTGTCTCGCCCTCAGGCAGCTCTCATTGACCCTGGATCTCAAGTGGTCATACCCCTCACATCACATCCTCCTCTTCCCTGGTGTCTCCTTTGACCCACATATCCCGCTTTATTTTTTAGGTAAAGCAGCTAGTGTTATTGTACACATTCAGTTGCAGTTTTGTGTCTCCTCCTGAAATAAAATTGCTTTTAATTACTAATTTTGTCTGTTTCATCTCTGTGCCCCAAGTTAAAGCAGCCCTTGCTCTGTTGCAGGGACTGTGTATTTGTTGAAATAATTATGAATGAATGAATGAAATCCTTCTTGTAGACATGAAACTGCTGAAAGGGGTTTGCAGGTCCCTTATCCTGTTCAGTGGCTGCTTTTGGAAATCCTGTTGTCAGAGACGGGTTTTGAAGAGTTCTCTTTGATGCAATTTCTGTAATTTATGATTTGTTGTGAAGTTATATGAAGTAGCTAAATTCTAGATAAGCTTAAAGAGATAACCATCGGTATACCTAACTTCTTCACTACTAACAAATATTGCTCAATAGCAAAGCATCCTTGTCTTCCTTTATCTTTAAAGCCTAAGTGTTATTCTTAAAAATCACGATAATAAAACAATATCTGCATTGTGGTAAGTTCGAAATGATATTAATTGGTCTTTGGCATGAAATGTCATTGTATCATGGGATACTACTAAAAGAAACTGCAGCCCTATAACCGGGTCAGCTAAGAAAGGGACTGATCACAGTGTTTGCAATGCCAATTTCTTTTTGCCAACATTGACCTTGAAGGCTGGTTAATGTTGAGCTTGTCATAGGCCCCCAGGAATAAATCATTATGAATTAGATAATTTCATAGCTCAACTAATGACTAAAAGATAAATAGCCTTTCCACCTATCAATATCTGTATGTCATCTATATAACTGTATTCGTATCAAGATCAATCATGGCAAAAGAGCCTGGTCTAAAAATATTCCATTAATCGTAGGAATTTCATATCAGTAGGTAAAGCAGATAATGCAAGAAAATGCATCAGGACAGCCTAAGTAATGACAGAGCACTGTGGAGCTGGATGTGGGCTGGGTCTGTGTGTGTGACACAGGGGGAGGGAGACGTGAAACGGGGGCTGAGGTTTGCTTCAGACACAAGCTTCAATTAAGCATGCAAATTTCAATGCATTACTGAGTATTATTTAACCAGGTATAGTACAGACAATTTGATGACTAATTGAATACCAAGCCTGAATTAAATAATTTAACAAGTTTTTCTTACATCTCATTCTGGAGAAATCGCTTCTTCCTAAGCATAAGGACAATAAATAGAGTCTTTAGGTGCTGTCTCTGAACACTCCTCAACCGTGTGTCCAGCACCTTTCACTGCCCACCTCCACCCCCACCACCAAATTCCTGTGTGTGTCGCTGGCCAACTTCATTCCTGCATATCCTTTGCTTGGAAAGCTCTTCTTCTTTTCCAGTTTCGTGTGGCTTCTTTTGAGGGAATTGAAGGGGTACACTTCTAAGTTCTCAAAATTTTGTGGCCACTCATGCTCATTCTCCAGTACCTACTATAAAAATTACCTCCCTGAGTCCCAAGGTAGGATAAAGGAGCCCTTCGTTGGAGCCCCACAATGTTGTGTAGACACAGCCTCTGTGGTACTAGTGAGATTCTCAAAGTTTTGTCCATTGCTTGCCCATCTGTCTTTCCCTCTGCACCATGAGGCTTTGGGGTCATGCAGGGACCATATCTGATACCCTGATGGCAAGATGGAATTTTTTTGGACCTCTGAGATTCAGTAAACAGGACTCACTGCATCTTAGAGCCCAGAGTTCTCCCTATGGGTCCTGGAATTTACTCTAGTGTTTATTTCCTTATAGTCACTGGTGTCTTTATTCCTAACTCCATGTGTCCGGTAATGATCTAGGGCCCAGAACCACCCCTCAATCCTCTTGCAATTTTGATTTTCTCTGGAAAGTCTTTTGACTTTCTCTGGAATTTGATAAACGAATTAACAAAGATTTGAGAGGTTTCTAAGAGAAGAACCTCGAAGCAAGCACAACAAATGTCTTCCACCTAATCCTGAGTTCCCTGCCGGTCTCCCTCCCTCTGCCTCTCTCTGTCTTCCTTTCTCCCTTCAGGCTACAACCAGATCCCTCCCCAGAGCTCACACAGGGCAGCCCCTCCCAATGAGGCTCCTCATCACTCTGGCTTTTATCCCCAGCAAGCTTATTCAGAAATGCTCCCAACAAAAAATTTCCTCCTGTAAGAGAAACTCTCAGACAATCCAGAAAAGGAATAATTCCTTTTATCTCAATTACACATCTTTGTCATGAGCATAGAGTCAAGATTTTTATAGATGTTAAACAAACAAACAAACAAACATTCATTGATTGTAACTCTCTCCATTAACTCCATCCCTGATCAAGTTCAGGTAATTTCAAAAGTCTTCTATTTTAGTTTTTCTTGCTTGTGATTTAAATGACTTCATTGATTGGTGAGCTATTTTAATTTTCCCTTTGTCCTTTACTGAATTCTTCTCAGATTAAAAGAGAAAAATGATGGTGTGAAAATCATCCCCTACCTAGGAAATATTTCTGTAAAATAAGTGCAATATATTATTGTGAAAAAGTGAAAATACCAAAGTTCACCTTCAATTGGTTTAAGATCTTAGACTAATGGAACTCTGTCATTGGAAGGAATGAAAACCCAGAGGTCTTTGTAACAGGGGACAGGGTGGAGTTTGACTCCCGAAAAGTCTCAGCATTGTAACGAGTTCCTCTTGCCAACCTTTAGGAGAATAAGTATGATGGCACATTGCCTTTCACACCCTAATTTCAATTTCAAAAAAAAACAATTTCTTATAAGAACTTGAGAACGGCGAAAGATCTATTTTGTAAAGGCTGAAGAGGACCCCCCAAAGCACCAAAAAATGATAATTAATCTGTTAACTGTAAGGTGAAATGCTTCATGGGCAAATCATGGAGAAATGTCCACATTTTGTGTGGTAGAGATGGTCTCCGATCCCCAAGACTGGAGTGGCCATAGCTGGACTAGTTCTTTGCTCCCTTATGTGAAATCTGACCACACAGTAAAGACCTAGTTTTGCCTCTTTTAATTTACCCAAGATTGAAGCAGAGGTATGATAGAATGACAAACCAATCAAAGTTTGTGTGTTTGGCATTTTAAAGGTCCTTTAAATCCTTGTCACAGGGCCAATTCTCAGTGCCTAAAAAGGAAGCCTTTGCAGACAACACAAACTGAGCCTGGGCACAGTCTGCCTCTGCAAAGATTGTGTAAAGGTTCTTTATGGGCATTTCTGTGTGGTAGCAGACAAGGACATAAAATACTTTCCAGTGTGCCTTCCCTGTTTTTGGAGGCAGCTTAGCAACATGAATAGATCCCTGACCTAGAAGCCAGAGATCTGACTGATCATTCCAGCAATGCAATTTATTATCTGCATTTCTGAGTTCTGGGGGCCAGTTTCCTCATCGGTCGATACGGACAATATTTGGCTTTCTACTTACACAATCGAGTCTTTAGGGACAGTCTTGATGTTGTTCTTTGTCTTCTTCTTCTTGTTGTTCATCTGCCATTCTGCTGGGTCCCGGGGCTTTTTGAGGAATCTGGGTTGATGGTGGGGATCAAGTAACATGATACACAACATAAGCTCTGGATAAAAGGCAGGATGATTAAGGCAATTGTATTACCCATGATCGTAATTGCAATGCATTACTCATTCCACAATCTGCACAGATACCAACACCATGTTATAAGGAGCTTGCTTCTGTAATGAATTTGGTCATTCTCTGGCTCCAATCATATTTCCCTCTGGACAGAGAATTTTGCACTTACTTATTTTGTCAATTATTTTGTCAACTAAAGCTAAGGTGGCCACTGGGCCCAGATATCTGGAGATCTGCATCACTTACCTGTGTTATCTTGGCATAATTATTAATATATTATTAATATCACTGCCTTTCACCGACAGATATGCCCCAGCTTGCATAACAAACTATACTGTTATCCTGTTTGAGCAGACATAGAGACTGAGCATAAACTAGGAAAATGTATATAGGTCTTTATGATTGCAAACCTTGATCTTTAGGCAAGACATACTGTGAAGCCAACAGATTCCTCTTCTATCGTTTGAGTAACTCATCTCTGTCTTCCCCACGATGTTTACTAGTAATCAGGTCATGTCTCTGTCAGAGTCTTCATTTGCTGGCTTAGAACTGCTTTCAGCTTGTCTGCAGGAAATCTAGTGTTCTGCCAGTGTCCCCGCTGCAGAAATCCTGGAAGTTCCCAGGATCTGCATTCATGCATTCTGTAAATATTCACAGGAGTAGCGCTGCTAGCAAGACATAAACTGCTGGCTGCACACTTGTTATTTTTTAAGGTTTTGCTGGTTTTTTTACAAATTTTATTTACTTACTCAGAGAAAGAGAGAGAGCGAGGGAAGGGGCTTGCTTCTGTGCTGAGCTTGGAGACCGATGCCAGGCTCGACCTCACGACCCTGAGATCCTGACCAGAACGGAATCTAAGAGTCGGATGCTTAACTGACCAAGCCGCCCAACTGCCCCACCTGGGTGCACATCTGTGAGCAAGAAGGGACAGTCTTGGCCTCCAGAGAGGTCACTGTCTGAAGAGAGAAACAGATACTAACTACTGTATTGAATAAATGTGTTCTTCTAGGAAAGAACGCAAATGAATGGTCCCTAAAAAGGACCCTAAGAAGAAGTGACAAGAAAGGTAAAGGAGAAATTCAACACACAGTGATATCCTGGAAGGCAAAGCACGAGAAATACAAGAAGGGAGCTTCCAATAGGATCGGATTCAGTTGGTAATAACTGCAAAGCAGCCATTAGATTTATCAACTAGGAGGTTACTGATTACCTCGGAAATACCAGCTTCAATGAAGAACTGGTAAGAATTAAAGGCATATTTAGAGGGACACATGTTTATTTAGGAGGGAATGATCAACTGAGTACACACTACATTTTTAAGTAAGACATAGAAGGAAAGAAGAGAAGGTAACGTAACTAAAAAGGGACAGAGACTAGATGTAAGAATTTTCTTGTCCATATTTTTGGCTTTTTGGAGCAGGGCTTATGCGTAGTGGTGTCTTGATAAAAGCAGCTTCCCAGTGCGGGGGGTTGATTACCAAACCCCCGATTTGTAGCTTTGGCACATTGCTATGGGGTCAGAACTCCCACCATGGCTGATATCCAGTTGTCAGTGTGATATTACCAATGCAGATAGGAGAAGAGACACAGAATCAGCCACCAGCTCCAGCACACCACCTCGTAGAAGCCAGCACTAGGGAAGTGGCTAAAGTTTTGTTTGCTGAATGCAGTACCTCATAGAGCAGGTAAAGAGGAAGCGGGTAGAGTGGAGAATAAAGGTCGAAAGATCAGTGTTGGACAAAAGAAAAGATATGTCTTCTCATGAGTTGAGAGTCAAAGAACCGGGGTAGAGTAAATTCAAAGGGAGGAGAAGGAGTTAAAAGAGTTCTGATTTCGTTGGGCTGCTTTATCTGTAAAATAAAATCAGGAAATGAAGGCTTTGTTGATAGTGAGGAAGTTGTGGTTGGTATACAGTACTGGATCGGAAGGAACAAAGGTGGAAGGAAAGATGGATGTGGTCGGATAGTTGGGCACTGTTGGGGTTCCACAGGTACTGAGGACCAAGGCTCTGTACCAGGACCATTCTGTGGAGCCATGCGGATTTTCCCCAAAACTTAACAAGCACAAGTATAAGACCAAAGAAATAAAACAATTGCAAAAAATACAAGAACCCAAGTTCTTGGGTTAAAATTTTGCAAGGGGGTGTGGAGGGAAGGCAAGAATTCAGAGAAGCAGTAGGTACTGGTGAGACAATGTTTGAAGCGATGGGCTATGATCTCTAGGGTAAAGAGTGAGAACAAAAATTAGAGCCAAAGGGAGTTTTTAGACTGAAAGAAGATGCTGCTTCTAGGAGATTCAAAGTCTTAGTGAGGTTGGAGAACAGATGTAGTAGAAATACGAAGTTGAGAGATGAAACGTGGAGAAGGTGCCCCTTGGAGAACATCCCAGAGTCAGCAAGTGAAGAGGTAACCGATCTGTGTGTGGCTGTGCATGGACCTGGCTGAAGCAGGATGGAGGGGTGGGGATCACGACGAGTCAGCTAGGGTGTTAGGTAGGTCATTCAAAAGGACATGGATGTCACCCCAGATCTTGTACTGGTTACTAAGACTTTAAACCATGTGTTAAAGTCTCTGTGAGAGGTAGGGGGAGCTCGCTGAGGCTGCAGGCATTTGCAGGGAGAAATGGGGTATAGTTGAACGGTATGCTCCTTACATGAGAGTGTGTTTTATAGGAGAAGAAGTAATATTTGTTAAGGTGGTAATGAAGAAAGCTGGCCAGTGGATCCTCAGATAATAAGACTGTGTGTGCATGTGCGTGTGTGTGTGTGTGTGTGTGTTGGGGCACCTGGGTGGGTCAGTCGGTTAAGCCTCTGTCTTCTGCTCAGGTCATGATCCTAGGGTCCTGGGATGGAGCCCAATGTCAGGCTCCCTGCTCAGTGGGGAGGCTGCTTCTCCCTCTACGTCCTACCTCTCCCCACTGCTCATCCTTTCTCTCTCTCTCTCTCTCTAATAAATAAATAAAATCTTTAAAATACATACACACACACACACACACACACACACACACACACACACACACAGTAGAGGCCACGGGTGGCTTTGAGGAAACGCAGGGTAAGGCAGATCTCTCTGGATATGAGAATGCAAGGGAGGGTTTTGATTGGTTCATGTGTGTGTGTTTTGGACTTGGTTTAGGTTTGTCAATTTGCATTGATTTCAGCCATCCACACAAGCATATTTGAAGAATGCTTGTCCAGAAGGCAGTTGGGGAGTGATACTTTAGGGAACAATACTGAATTGTCTTCAGTTCCAGAAAGACATCAGTGTTCTTAATAACGTTCATTTGTCTTGCATTAAGAAGTTGCCAGGAGTACATGAAAAGAGAAAGTTCAAGGGTAAGATCTGAGATGAATCATGAAGTTCTCAGAAAGTGCTTTTGGATTCATTTCTCAGTGGCAAATGCTGGGACCCTGAATAAGGTTGATATATGTGCTGGGCCCATATGCTTGTTGAGGAAGTCACCACTGAGTTCGGAAGCCGCTAGTGGTGTTGACTTTGTCATGCCGGCACCGGGGAAGCATTGAACAGATTATTTTTGAAAACCTAGAGTGTTGCTGGACACTTCAGTGTCACAGAGGGAAGCTGGAGTGATTTCTTTGGCAGATATTGAAATATTTTTCTTAACTGACAATTCCATCACCACTGAAAAATCCTAATACAACACTTAAGAGACGTACATAGACATGTTTCTCTTTGTGAGTAAACAGTAACTAAATGTGTTTGATGGAGGGGCTCCTGGGTGGCTCAGATGGTTAAGCAGCAGTCTTTGGCTCAGGTTACAGTCCCATGGTCCTGGGATAGAGCCCTGCGTTGGGCTCGGTCAGAGGCTACTTCTCCCTCTGCCTCCTGCCTCTTTCCATGGCTCATTTTTTCTCTCTCTCTCCCAAATAAATTATTAAATAAAATCTTAAAAAAATAATAAATGCTATTGATGTTTATAATCACCTTGTTAGGGATTAGAATTCCATTTCTTCAGATCTGCAAAAAGACCTATGTAATAAGGTCCTTGTGTGGCCATAAATGGGGGTCAAGATGCTTATAGCATTTCCTTTCTTTAGGTGGGTTGACTCTTTTATGCTACCTGTCATTTCTGGCTTAAACATGGTCCAGGAAATCCACCTCCACTGAGCAAAGAGCCAGCTCCCTTGCTTGGGTTTGATCCTTCCTCCTCTAACATGGGCATTCCTTGAGGCCATGTCCTGAAATGACTTGCCCTCTTCTAGCCAAATGGTAGTAAACCGTGTTTAACTCAGTTGATCAGGCGATCTCGTTTTCTGTCATGTCAGAGTATATGGTGATATGGATTTAACAGGATAGAGAGGTGATTTTTGTTTTGTTTTGTTTTGTTTTTGTAGGTTGGTTTTTGTAAATGTATTTCTACTCCATTTGAAACATGATTTTGTGTACGGACAAGCAAATGGTATAGGTATCGCAGAAAGAGTAGCAACCATCCTATTATTTTGCCAGAACTCCCTTTACCGTATCAAAGAATGCCAAGAAAGAGAACAGCGGAGGTTAAAACATTCCTCTCGATTAATAGCAAAGCTTTACTTGACTGACATAAAAACCCATTCAGGATTGAAATGCAGCTTGCAAGGGTGAAACATGACAAGTGGTTCATTGAACGCTGCATAGAAGGTAAATTGGAGTGTATATTTTCCAATCACAATAGGAATTTTAAATGACTGGAATGGAATAAACCCAGTTTGGAATTCGAAATAAATTCAGCTTGGAATGTGTCTCAGAGCCCCAAGGTTTACACAAGAGCTATACAAAACTCTCAGCATGAAACATGACACTAGGTAAAATTTTCCTGGCATCTGAGATCCAGGAAAGAGCAGGGTACAGACATCTGGTCAAAAGTTCTTTGTTTCTACTTGGGAAAGGAAACATAGATGCTTATTTAATACCCTGGTCAGGAGTAATATTGCACCCGATAGATGGAATTATGTACACTTTCTCAGAAGGTGGTGTTTTTAGTTTGGTGTTACCAATAAAATATTTTCATCCTATTTTCATTTTGCTTTCTCTTGACGTCCACTTCAGTAGTTCTAAGTAATGTCATGGATCACACATAATAAAACTGGTGAGAAAAAAAGGAGAAGTGGTTAGAGAAGACACAAGAGTCAACTTCCAGTAATTCATAACTAACCACTAGTAGCAACTTTCCTACCTTCTTGCCAAAGCTATTTTCTGAAATTATAGATCCTCATTAGCTAGTAAATTTGCAGGGGAATCATAAAGGGAGAATAGACTCTGTGCAAAGCTGAAGAAGCAGTTGGTAACTAACAATACATCTTTTCCAAGGTAAGTTCAAGTCCCCAAAAAGACTGAATCTGTAGAGTCGAAAAACTTCCATATTTCTTAGGAGCTCAGAGATACTGGGTTAGTTGGGACAGCAGGCAGGTGCGAGACTTGAAAAAAGAAGCCATCTTTTGAATGCAGAGGAAAGGGAGAATGCCAAGAGTAAGGGAGAAAATAAAGGGTGCAGGGTTGTGGACTAAATTTCATGCTTAGAGCTCAGGCACTTAGCAAGGGAAATGATGAAGTGGGTGAGCTCCAGGAACGCAGGATATGTTGAATTAACAGTCAGGTCTAGTGGACTGCATGTTCTGAGTTTACAGTTGTTGGAGGGATGGAATTCGTCCCTCGTACTACATGTTACACTTTTCCACTTTCAGCATGAGCTTGTGATTATGTGACCCTCGTTTGCATTCAGGTTAAAAACCAAGATGATGCCCTCTAATTCCGCAAATATTTGTTTTCCTGGCGGGGATGGACCTGCGTGGGTTACAGTCACAGGGCAGTTCTAGAATGTTTACAGTTTCCACTGCTTGGAGGTTCTGTATATTTATCCCTGGATTAGGCTCAAAGTAAGCTGATTTTCCCAAACCACTGGGCAATTCTGACCATTTCATCTGGCGATTTTAGTACTGTTGTCGCAGCTGACCTGTGTGCGTAGGGAATTACTGGGTCACCAGCTCAAGGAAATGCCTTCTGATTATGAACGCACTTTCAGCAAGTGTGCACTGAAGGTAAGCAGGAAAGAGAATAGCACCATCAACTTTAACGGCGGTTTTACCTAAGTAAAAGTGGGATTTCAGGCGTGGGTTAGTTGTCTCTTCTTAAATTTAAATAGAAGTGCCGCGATTCAGTGTAGAAACAAGAGGTCTTTGAAGAGCTGAACATTCAGATGAAGCAACCGTGTCCTTCAAACCACATCCTTCCTGCTGCTTGTGGGAAAGGGGTGGTATTTGTGTCCTGCTCAGTGCACATGCAGAATAGATCTGTGTGTATTTCCATAAATAAAAGGACATTGTGTGTGTATTTGGCACCTGTGATAGCAAGAGCCGTTGATTGCTTCCGAAAGCTTTGTTCCAACTCCAGGATCAGCAGGATTTTTAAACACTGATCTAGGAACTGAGCACTAAAAATACATACACAGGAGACCTATGATAGCATTAGGTTTTGAAGAGCAGAGTGAGGACTTGCAAACTTCGTGATAGCTGTGTCATTACTCCGATTACGATGGCTCAGGGGAAGAGATTTGACATGTCGCATATCCAACCTGCCGACTAAGGAGCCGTGTGGTAGCAATATTTTGTGTTACTGTTCGTTGTTTCAGTGAGGATGTCCGGAATATAGAGAATATGAGTGTATGTTTGGCTAAAACCAAAAACATTTTTTATTTTCTTGCCTTGTATTTTTCATATTGTGTTCATAAAGCTACTGGCAACTTAATGATTTTGTTATATATTCAGAGACAAAGTAGCACCCAATTAAAAAATAAAGCTTAAAATAGAATTAAAAGTTGTATTAAAAATTCAGCGTGAATTATCAAAATGAAATAGTAATCCAATTTGCCTCCATCTTTCTCAAGGTGTAAATCAAGACCTGTCCATGCTACAGATAGCTACAAAGTAAACAAATAGCTAAGCATGAGCATATTTTAAATGCTCCTGATGTTTCTAAATGCCTAATCCCAAATCTTAATGGGCTTTGTCTGTAGAGATATGAGAAATTTGAGTGGTTTTTTTTTTATCATTTTTTTCTATTATGCAATTCCTCAGAGTTTTGACTATAAAATGCATGGAACTGGCATAATTTAAAGAGAAAACAAAGTCCAGTGTAATTCATGTTGGAAATCATGATTATTGTTAGGTCTCCTCACATATGACCAAAGAGGTCACCTCCTTGGATATAATGAAAATAAAGACAAGTGATACCCCTTAGGTTTAGTTGGATGCAGTTTTTTCTCTGTGAATAAAATTTCCTTCTTTAAGCATCTCGGCCAGAGAGTGATTTTGTTGAAAGGCAGTATGCATTTTTAAATTTTATTTTTGTTTTATTTACATTTGACTGAAATGGACTTGAGAAGAACATTTGTTTATTTAAGCAAGGGTCTCCATAAATTAATATGATATGGAAATCATTGCAAAATTTAAAATAATCATAATTTTGCCCAATTAAAAAAGTACTCAGTTGCAGGATGAAAAATGTGTCAAAAGCCCAAACTCTGTGTTGGTAACATGATGCCTGGTTCTCAGAAAAAAAAAGGAGTTCCTGTCTAAATCTGTGAGTGAAATTCTCTTTCGAGGGAATGCTGAATACAGAAGATGAGATGAGTGATAGAGGGAAAAGAATGGTCTTCTCTAGTTCCCCTGCTAGAGTCACCTTTCCCACCAGCTCAGAGGGTTCTCCTTCGATCAGAATCCCTGATACTGCAGGTTCTAGAGGGAAGAAGCATGTTTAAATGACAAGCATGGCATTAAACCTTAAGAATGGCATTTTTATTGAATAATTATTACTGTTTCCAGGGCTTCTGAAACGTTAGACAGAAAGCGTAGCCCATGGATGGTATAAACGCATTTCTTTAACAGGCAGGACAAAGTTTCAAACTGAAAGTCAAGATAAGAGTTTATATTTTAATCAAGTACAGAACCCGTCGTCCCCCCCCCACCCCTGCCTGCCACCAGTAGATTCAAAAGAATGAAAAAAAATCTCTTACCTACTGTCAGCCCAAATGAAGAACATTTCACTGAAATGGTTCCTACCTTGAAAACTCAGCATGGGATAATCAGTATGGATTATCTCTCTATAGTATGGGAAATAGAAAACAAGAAGGGTTGAGTGTATAATCTGGGTGAGAATTGTGTGCACTCCGGTGTTATATGTACTCGTGAAACAACTGGAGAAAAATACAAACAAGACCAAAAAGAAATATGTAACAGCGTAGCATGAAAAAATAAATATTGTAGAAGGCGAGGGAGGGAACCAGAGTTGATATGGAGAAATTTCAGGACAATGATTTTTATGACAGACATTGAAAATGGTGGGAAAAAATGGGTCCCCTCAGCAAAGGGTTAGGAAAGACAATCCAGACCATGAAAAAAGTGAAAAATAATTACTTTCCCAGTTCACATTCAGCTTTTGGTTCAAGGGGCACGTGTTTAGATATGATTCAACTTATTTGATCTCCTGCATAAATCGCTCCATCTCTTTCATGCTCCAGCTAAAGCCTGGGAAGCCATGTAAGCACTTCCTCTTTGCCAGGAAAGTTATAAAGATGCACTCTCCTGGAAGATGCTAAAAGGATCGACGGAAAGCAATTTTCTTCCAATCTTGTGAAGTGCTCCTTTGCTTCAGTCGGGCTGGCTGGACAGCTAACAAAACAAAAAGAACCCGGTGGCCATGCTTCTTGGTGCTTGTTGGCCTTCCATGCCGAACACTCACTTATACCCAATTAGCTGCGTGAACAGATATTATATCTCCCTGCCCTCCCAGCCCGATTTAAGTATTCTTTTTTACCAACTTACCCAGTCTTTCCTCTTGCAGTTTAATAGTAAAAAGGAAGCAGTAAAATCTGAAGATTTAGATTCTAATCTTCTTGTCTTTGCCTAATGGATTTGTGACTCTGGTCAAGTCATTTAACCAACCTTCATTTTAGTGTTTCTCCATTGAGTTCTTACTCATTTAGCACTGAGCAACCCAAATGCATTGTCTGCTATGCAAGTATATTAGAGTTAATGATCTTCATTATTTAAAGTAGTAAGTGAACACTTGTACAGATAATACACTTAATTTAGAGCTAACCATGCAAGAGTGGCATTTATGATGATCATTCAGATGAATTCTTTCTTGCCTGAAAAAAACTAGTTCATAAACATGATTGTGCTTTACTGACTCTCATATTTCTTCTACCTTGGCTCCTTAAATGTGAGCACATCCCAGAGTAATTAGAGAACAGGCATCACTTAAGAGATTATAAAAAATTAAGAGGGGAATAAAAGCTAAACTAAATCTGGATGACTGTCGACACTACATAATTTGTTTTGATTAAAGATGGACAGTTGCTTATTGATGTATGTGTTGTCCCCAGATTAGCCCTTGGAGTTGAGGCGACAAGAATTTAATCAACATCCTCTGCTTTCTGCCTCTTCCTTCCTCTGTGTACCGTGAGAAATATTGCTGAGTTGCCATGCCAGTAGCATCTAAATCTGCTTACACTGGAGGAGAGGTCCTTACTTCAGTTTATTTAGCTATCTGCAAGTCATCATTTCTCAGCTAATTTCCAAAAATACCAAATAGATGAAGCATTTCCCTTCAGTAAGCGTAAGACAGTGCCCAAGTGATTGCTATAAGATACTTTATTCTGAGGATAAAATTGTTTCTACAGTATTATCAAATCACACTTTTCATATTTATTTTTCAAAGATTTATTTTAGAGAGAGAGGGTGGGAGGGGCAGAGGGAGAGGGAAAGAGAGACTCCCACCCAGACTTCCCCCTGAGCACAGAACCTGACACGGGGCTCGATCCCATGACCCTGAAGACTAGGACCCAAGCCAAAATCAACAGCCCGGCACCTAAACTGCTGAGCCACCCAGGTGCCCCACACAGCTTTTATTTTTTTATAAATTTTAATGTATCATCAGTATTTTTTTTGAAAGGTGAATAGTTTAGATTATCTTTAATAGAGATGTTTATTTTGTTTTGTTTTTACTCATTCTGGACATGTTATTTTTCAACTTTATCTTTAAAATATATAGTGGGTCATGGGGACTGGCAAATTCAACAATGAGGCAAATGGTTATTGAGCTCCCCTACAACTGTTAGGAAACTATCCTTCCACAAGTTGTGGTAATAAGAGCTAACATGTAGGGCGCCTGGGTGGCTCAGTGGGTTAAGCCGCTGCCTTCGGCTCAGGTCATGATCTCAGGGTCCTGGGATCAAGTCCCAAATCAGGCTTTCTGCTCAGCAGGGAGCCTGCTTCCCTTCCTCTCTCTACCTGCCTGCCTCTCTGCCTACTTGTGATCTCTCTCTGTCAAATAAATAAATAAAATCTTTTAAAAAAAAAAATAAGAGCTAACATGTATAGAACAGTTTGGGTGTGGTAGACCCTGTTTGGGGTTTCATACACTGTTTCTCACTATACCAATCCTATAAGATCAAAGCTGATTAAATATGATCCCTGTCCTTTGGGGCAAATTGGATGGGATGTTTCTAGACCAAGATTGGGAATCGCTGTGGCCAAAGTGACTTGCCCAGGCTTATACACCACTTCGCTTCTACTGATTCTAGAACTTAGATAGGAGGCCCCAGGGTACAAACCTGTAGCATTTTGCTTCCTTAAAGCACCAATTCAGTTGAATGCCCAGATTGTGGAGGTCGCCAAAAATTCAGAGGCTTTCACTGCAATAAGTAGGGAAGCAAACTCCATTTTATGAATGGGTGTATTTTGGCCCTTAGTTGATATTCACTGAAGCCAAAGCTATGTAATTTCCATTACTTTCAAATGTGGTTGAAAACGCACAAATCTGGCTTTTTGTCTCTCTGTAAATTAGCCCAAGTGAGAAGTCTTGCCTTGGTTGGCTGTGTTGTAGATGCTGGAACGCTGGATCAGCGTCAGTTTGGCAAGAATGTTGACTTAGGAGGACATGAATGCATTCTGGCCCATATAAACCTCCCCTATTTACGAAAGGCTGTCCAGAGTTCCCAGTGGAGTGCAGGAAGCGTGATTCTTTTTCAGAGATAAGACACAGGGCAAAGCCCAGGCAGCACCCCTGTGGGGCTGACCTTAGCAAAAGCCATCCTTTTTTGCAGTATTCTTCAGATTTTATTTTTTATTATCACAGTGAGGTAGCGGCTAAGAGTTCATTTATCCTCATAGACGTTCGTTCCTTTGCCGGTACAACGTGTACCCCAGTAGAGCTTTCCTGGGGATTCACAGAGATGTGAAGTGCATAGCACAGTTCCCAGTACAAGGAACACATTCAAAAATGTTTAAGTTAGAACAGTTTATAATAATGAGTTGCTAACCTAGCATTTTATCTTCATCCCCTGCTGCTTACTCTTCCTTCCCTGCCCCCTACCTATAACCGAATTACCGAAGCCTGGTGATTTTACCAGCTAAGTAGTCTCCATTGTGCCCTCTTTCCCCCATTCCTGTACCAGTGCCAAATTTCAGGCGATTTCATCTCTGGACCTGTTGATAAAGCAGCCAACCGCTTATTCTCGTATGCTTTTTTTGTCTTTTTTTTTTTAAGATTTTATTAATTTATTTGACAGACAGAGATCACAAGTAGGCAGAGAGGCAGGCCGAAAGAGAGGGAGAAGCAGGCTCCCCACTGAGCAGAGAGCCAAACATGGGGTTCCATCCCAGGACCCTGAGATTATGACCTAAGCAGAAGGCAGAGGCTTACCCCACTGAGCCACCCAGGCACCCCCCTTTTTTTTCTTTATTAAAGATTTTATTTATTTGACAGAGAGAGTGCATGTACACAAGCAGGGGGAGGAGCGGAGAGAGAAAAGCAGGCTTCCCACTAAGCAGGGAGCCCTAAGTAGAACTGGATCCCAGGACCCTGGGATCATGACCTGAACCAAAGGCAGACGCTTAACCAAGTGAGCCACCCAGGTGCCCTCTCTTGTGCTGTCCTGCCCTACATTCCCCTATCACCCCCTCTGCAGCATGTCCTCCGCCAACCCAGTGATTCCCATGTCCTGTCCTGGAAATGGAGAATCTCTTTGATCTAGCAGCTGTCTGGCTCTTTAATGTAATTTCCTTCCACAACATGCTTTGCCCTTTGGAAATTCCTTAGGAAATGAGTTTTTACCATTATTTTACATTAGGAAAAAAAATCTAGCTTTATCATTGGCTGGGGAATAAGGATACTATATTTTCTTTGCTGTTGTGGTCTATATAATATAGGATACTTTACTAAACAATTATGCCATTTTTCTAATACCACTGCAGTGAAATTGAAGCTTGGGAAATGAATATTAAGAACCTAAAATCAGTAAATTACTGACCATTTGTTTTCAAAATATTTTAAGTTTGAGTAAACACGTTAAGTAGAAATATTCACACATCAACTAAAATTGAATACACTTCGAACTAAGATGGGTGCAGATATACTAAAATCATTTTTAAGCTATACTAGAGTATATATTTTTGTATACGGGAATAATTTCATCCCATGCAGCCTGATGTAATTAATTGTTTCTTGTTATTAGACATACATGTTTTTTCTATAGATGTTCATACTTTTTAAAATATATTTTTTATTTTTTTACAAACATATAATGTATTATTAGCCCCAGGGGTACAGATCTGTGAATCGCCAGGTTTACAGACTTCACAGCACTCACCATAGCACATACCCTCCCCGATGTCCAGAACCCCACCAGCCTCTCCCTACCCCCCTCCCCCCAGCAACCCTCAGTTTGATTTGTGAGATTAAGAGTCACTTATGGTTTGTCTCCCTCCCAATCCCATCTTGTTTCATTTATTCTTCTCCTACCCCCTTAACCCCCCATGTTGCATCACCACTTCCTCATATCAGGGAGATCATATGATAGCTGTCTTTCTCTGACTGACTTATGTCGCTAAGTATTATTCTTAGTTCCATCCACGTCATCACAAATGGCAAGATTTCATTTTTTGATGGCTGCATAGTATTCCATTGTATATATATACCACTAAATGTTCATACTTTTTAAGTCAGGTGTCTCATTGCATACATAAAGATAATATAGTTGCCCACAACTATTTTAAACTTCTTGACAAGGGAACTCTTGTAATTGTGTATTCCCCCTGTGCTTAGACAAGACAAAACTCTTCATAACCAATCTGTAAATGCTTGCGGCCCAACTGATCAAGACTCAGATCATTAATTTTGAATTATTTGACCAAAAGTAATGAGAGTTTTGTTGCCTAGCTAAATATTTTTAAAAAACTCCTTTCCCTAAAATCTAGCCTAGAATTTGCAAACTATTTCAAGGGGGTAAAAGAGGATTGGATTTTTTTTTTTTAATGCTGCTAGTTTGAATTCAAATGAACAAATGTGTAGCTCGTGTATTGAAATGTTTAAAATCCCTCCCCTTTAAAAGATATTAAGCAGTATCAGAAAATATTACTAAAAAACACTAGTGTAAACGTCTTTAAACCCTTTTGTATTCCCATGGTCTAGCACAGAAGTCAGCAAACTACAGCCCTCAGCTAAAATTCACCTACTGCCTGTTTTGTCAATAAAGTTTTATTGGAAAGCAGCCACGCTCATTCATATGCACATTGTTCATGACTGCTTTTGCACTAAACGTGCAAAATTTGAATTGAGTAATTGCAACAGAGGCTGCAAACTAGAAGCTCTCAGGCCCTTTAATGAAAAGTGTGCTAATCCCTGATTTAGCGGATTCGCTGTTTTAAGTTCTTCTGTCTAGATATGGTTATATTAATAAGCAATTGGGTGCATTGCAAGCAGATATATGTTTTGTCTATGTATCACAAATGATGTCCACTCATAATACCCATGGAGTCAATATGCCATATTGCTAAGTGAGGCTTCATATTGGCCATTTAGTTCCTTTCTATTTTCTTATATTTTGGTTCATTTTGATTTACCTTTTAAAAATATGAATGCCATATCATTTAAAATATTAAAGTAGCTTCTTGAGATAGAGAGTTCTACCCCCAAGCGATTGTACTACATATGGGAGTCCAGGACTCATCTTTATGGCCTCAGAAATTAATTTTCTGACTCCCTACCAGATACATGAGTGTTGTTTCATGGCCTGAACACTTGGGTGAAATCAGTGGGCAGTAATTCCGTTTTCAGTTGAGTGGACAATCTCTGTGTTGGTATCCCTTCTGTGAAAACAGACTTGACAATAAACCTCTTACCACGCCAACGCCAAGAAATGATGTGTTGATGAAACTATATGTTTGTGGAGAAGTAACATCCGTTTCTTATTTACCACCACCAGGCCTGATGGATAGAAGTGCTTAGCAGATATTTTTTGTCTAAATTAAATTGTCTTAATCAGTAACGATGCAAGAAGTAGCCTTCCAGAACCATAGTTGGAAGTGTTGCCTCTCGAGTTAACAGCCCCGGGTTTGGATACTGGCTTCGCCACTCAGTACGTGTCTGCCACTTCACACACGTTAAACTCTATGCCACAGTTTCACAGAGTTTAACTACAGTTAAATCCACACCCACCATCATCTGTGTGCGAAGGATAGTAACAGTGCCTACTTCATAGACCTGTTGTCAGGATCCAATGATAATATGCAAATAAAGCTCTCACAACACGCTTGGCCCATAAGCAGCTCTCCGTGAATGCAAGTTATTATCCTGTTTTAATATAAATCTGAAGTGCAAGAAAGATAGCCTATTTTGAAGATAATTCTTCCTGAGAGGTCTTCATCTTTAGTTTGGATATAATTGTTATTCTGAGTTGCCTGCCCCAGAGCCCCCGAAAATAAGTATTAAAATGTCCTCTCATTTCAGAATGTCAGTTTCACAATTTCTTTGCCAATGGAACCCTTGAGAGTGAGGCCCTCTCGTTGACCTTTTTTGGTATCACCAATTGTTTAAAAGTCTCCATTTAATTTTAAAAAGCTTTTGTGCTACTTTTCCTTGATGCTTATTATAGGTTAGGAATCGCATGCTATAAAAAGTATTTGGCTGTATGTGCTTTTATAATGAAAGTAATTTAATTGGGCACTCTGCCTCCACAGATCAGCAAGGGTCAAAATGACTTTTTTAAAGAGAAGTAATACTGAAGGGGAAGGGGAAAAAAAAAAAACAACCTTGCCATTTGCTTTCAGCACTGAATCCTGCTTCATTAAAGCCAGTGGCAAGTCTCCCATGTTGGATATTTGCAAACCTGTTCCTCTGACAGACAAGTTCCCCACATGTGTTCTCCTGAAGTGGACAGCTGATCACCCCTCATTGGTTAAGTCTGTGCCTGTCCAAGTTGACGACACTAAACAAGGACCCTTAAACACACTCCATCAGAAACACTTAACTATTTTATCAGAAATTCTCCCTGCCTCTCAAAATTCCTTGTTGAACTTTTCCAGGATTGCCCTTGTCACTCTATAACAGTACAAGAAAAAAAAAATGCCTTTCTTAAAGAGGGGATATCCCAGCCTGATTAATTTACATAACCTACTTCCTTTTCACACAATGTCAGCAGGGTTATAAAGGTAACTACTTCTGCCTCTTACTGATAAGGGTTTCCCATAAGTGGAGCACACACTGTGTTTCTCTCAGAACGGACACACTTCATGTCACCCCCACTGACAGAGTTACATTTAACATTAGTGGTGTGGGTCATACACCATTTGAATGAGATGAGGATCTAACAGAATGAGATCTTAGGGATTCTGGCAAAAATCCTGAGTTTCTGATACATATAACATTACAATAGACCTATTTCTTTTTTTTTTCTTTTTATTATGTTTGTTGCTTTTTGCTTTCTGGGTTTTTTTTTTTGGGGGGGGGGTTGGGAATTTTTTTTCAGTGTTACAAGATTCATTGTTTATGCACCACAGCCAGTGCTCCATGAAGTATTTGCCCTCCTTAATACCCACCACCAGGCTTACCCATCCACCCATCCCCCTCCCCTCCAAACCCTCAGTTTGTTTCTCCGAGTCCACAGTTTCTCATGGTTTGTCTCCCCCTCCGGTTTCCCCCAACTCACTTTTCCTCTCCAACTCCCAATGTCCTCTGTGTTATTCCTTATGCTCCACAAGTAAGTGAAACCATATGATACTTTACTCTCTCTGCTTGACTTATTTCACTCAGCATAATGTCCTCCAGTCCCATCCATGTTGATACAAAAGTTGGGTATTCATCTTTTCTGATGGAAGCACAATATTCCATTGTATATATGGACCATATCTTCTTTATCCATTTGTCTTTTGAAGGGCATCTTGGTTCCTTCCACAGTTTGGCGACTATGGCCATTGCTGCTATGAACATTGAGGTACAGATGGCCCTTCTTTTCACTACATCAGAATCTTTGGGGTAAATACCCAATAGTGCAATTGCCAGGTCATAGGGTAGCTCTATTTTTTATTTCTTAAGGAATCTTCACACTGTTTTCCAAAGTGGCCGCACCAACTTGCATTCCCGCCAACAGTGTAAGAGGGTTCCCCTTTCTCCACATCCTCTCCAACACGTATTGTTTACTGTTTCATTGATTTTGGCCATTCTAACTGGTGTAAGATGGTATCTCAATGTGGTTTTGATTTGAATCTCCCTTCTGGCTAATGATGATGAACCTTTTTTCATGTTTCTGTTAGCCATTTGTATGTCTTCTTTGGAGAAGTGTCTGTTCATGTCTTCTGCCCATTTTTTGACATGATTTTCTGTTTTTTGTGTGTTGAGTTTGAGGTAGACCTATTTCATGGCCAGATCTCTAAAAGAAAATAATGCAGATATGATGGTGGAAGGAGGAGAAGCTAGATCTAGAACATATCATGTTCATCTGTCAATATTCCTTATTCAGTTTGGTTGAGTGAGTCTTTCAAGTCTTTTCATCCTTGTCCCATATTTCATAAGTTCATAAGAGTATTTCAGTTAAGGAGTATGTAGATAAATTCCTTTTCAAAATACTTAGTATAGCACTAACTGAAAAGTGTATATAAAATGAAGCAACAGTGTTCTATTCCTTTTTAGCTGAAGGTGATGAACTTAATGGAATAACTAAGACCTTTCCAATTGGTATATTCCCAAATCAGAATGGACACTTTTGACACACAACCTCTGTTTTTCTTTTTTTCTTTTTCTTTTTAAAATTTACTTGATACAAAGAAAGAGAAGCAAGAGAGAGATAACAAGCAAGGGAAGTGGCAGGCAGAGACAGAGGGAGAAGCAGGCTCCATGCTGAGCCAGGAGCCCTTCCTACTGAGCAAGGAGCCCAACGTGAGACTTGATCCCTGGGATCATGACCCAAGCCAAACGCAGACGTTCAACCGACTGAGACACCCAGGTGTCAAACCTCTGTTTTTCATTCAAATTTTGACTCAAGGGTCTACTAAACCATGTATCAAACAGACCAGGTCTCTATGGTACACACACACATACACACACGCGCATGTGCACATGTGCACACACACACACACACACCAGGTGAATGCACACTCACATATATCCTTAAAGCCATCAGAAGGACTCTGGTTATAGATGAAACCAACATGGATTCGTTCCTTCAGAATATTCTGAGAGCTCATTGTGTTTTAAGTGTTGTCTAGACCAGCAGTTCTCCAAGTGTGGTCTGTTGAGCTGTGTGGGTCTTCAGAACCTTTCAGTGGAGTACACCAGGTCAGAAATCATTAGGTTATAATACTAAGAAAATGTGCACTCTGTTGCCATTTGTATTGATGGTAGTAAATCAGTAGTAAGTAAAACTGCTGGTTCCTTAGTAGGAATCCAGGCAGGGACACATATTTATACTAGTCCCTGCCAGTTCTCACATTTGTGATGAAGCTGTTTTTTTGTTTGTTTGTTTACTTAAACCAACTAATTTTGTTAATTCTCCATCCTTGAGTACACACTAGTCCCTTGCCCACATTTGTGATGAAGCTGTTTTTTTGTTTGTTTGTTTACTTAAACCAACTAATTTTGTTAATTCTCCATCCTTGAGTACACACAAATTTTTAAATATTCAGTATTTTTAATACATGTATGCATAAATTTCTATTTCATGCTGAAGCATGATGTTTGCCTTGAAAGAGGCACACGTGTCCTTGCTTGAGATGCAAGCTGAACTAATCACTTTTTTTCATAGGACACCATTTGTACTTAAAGACTGACAGATAAACTTGGGTTGTTCAGACTTGGGTGTTTTACAGATATTTTCTCGATAATGAATGAAATGAGCTGTTACTTCAGGGAAAAGGGTTGACAGTATTTGTTGCCAATGATAAAACTTAAACTTTCAAGTAAAAGTTAAAATTGTGAAAAAATTAAGTCCACCACTGTGAGTTTGACAGGTTCATAATATTTAAGAGTTTTCTCATGAGATGCTACTATATTAATGTGACTTTTTGTATTAGATCATGAAGAGTGTTGAAATTTGGGAGATCTGCATAATTCAGGGAATCAGGTTTTTTTTTTTTTAAGATTTAATTTATTTGACAGGGGGAGAGAGATCACAAGTAGGCAGAGAGGCAGGCAGATAGAGAGGCAAACGGGCTCCCTGCTGAGCAGAGGAGCAATGTGGGGCTCCATCCCAGGACCACAAGATCATGACCTAGGCCGAAAGCAGAGGCTTAACCCACTGAGCCATCCACGTGCCCCCAATTTTTTTTTAATGCAAAAATCATGGGCAAAGATTCATTCAAAATACGAGGGATTCTAATATAACTCAGCGTGAAAACCTTATAGATACGGTTTTGATTTCACATTGCATCTCATATCTTAGAAAATACTACTCTTGACTTTGGGTGTATTTTCTTCTTCTTCTTTTTTTAAGATGTATTTATTAGAGAGAGAGAGAGATTATAAGCAGGAGGGGCAGAAGGAGAGGGGAAGCAGACTTCCCCACTGAGCAGGGAGACTGATACAGGGCTGGATTGCCGAACTGGGAGATCATGACCTGTGCCAAAACCAAGAGTCACACCTTCTTAAAGAGCTGGGTCACACAGGCACCCTGGGTGTATTTTCAAAGTGAAATAGCCACAAGCATATGAAGAAACTATTAAAATATGCTGTTCTAACTATAAATTTTTGTGAAGTTGGAATTTCTTTATGCATACCAACCAGAGCAGCATATCTCATAATATATTGAATTTAGGAACAGAAACAAGAATCTAGCTGTCTCCTATAAAGCCAGATATTAATGCAATTTGAAAGGGAGAAGAATACTACTCTCAACCATACATTTTTGGCTTTGGAAAATACAGCCACTTGTCCACAAAAAAAGATATGATTTATATTGACACGTAATTGGCTTGCTTTTAGATTATCCCTTAAATTCTCAGTTTTAACTTTTAATATTATAAATATTGGTATCTTTACCCCATAAGCAAAATGTTTGGTGTAGTCAATCATCTTAATAGTGTAAAGAGGACTCAAGACCCTGAATTTTGAGATGCGGGGTTTTAGATATGGGGACTGCAGACTCAAAGCCATGTTCTTCACTGTCACGGCTTCATGGAAGTAGAACAGGCAATAGGGCTGCTCCATTTACTGTGACTCGTACATAGAAGTTCTGTAAGAAGACTATAGGTGCAGATGCAGGACCTATAACTCCCAGAAGTGGAACAGGGAAGGCTTCTCAAAGGAAGTAACACTGTATCTGTCTTTTTTTTTTTAAGATTTTATTTATTTATTTGACAGACAGAGATCACAAGTAGGCAGAGAGAGAGAGAGAGGAGGAAGCAGGCTCCCTGCCGAGCAGAGAGCCCAATGTGAGGCTCGATCCCAGAACCCTGGGATCATGACCCAAGCCAAAGGGAGAGGCTTTAACCCACTGAGCCACCCAGGCGCCCCTACGACTGGATTATTAAGTAGAAAGAACCAGTGTTCACTTGAATGTACACCTCTTTTAGAAGAAACACAGAGGCTGAAAATACAGATGGGGCTGCCTTCAGGATGGAGGCATGGATCCCCCATTCCAATTGAGATCACCCAGACATTGGGCATGGGTTGACCATGGAAGATGGCTGAGGATACCAGTGTCAAAGAGCTAAATGGGGCAAAAGGAATTATATTGCATATGATGTTGGCTTTTATAGTAACTGTTGTCTTATTTAGAAGAGTTTGTTTCAACCTTTAGTTTCCCTAAGACTGAGATTCAGGAGGATCCCAGCTAGTGATCTGTTCACAAATGAAGAATTCAGTGGTTGAGCCTCTGTCACAGTTCGTTTTCATAGGCTATGACCATGTGTTGATATCTGTATGCATTCCTGCATCTGAGTAAGAATGAAAGAGTGGAGGGAGCATGAGGTGTAGTGAATGTATATGGAAACTGTGAACATTTTCTAGTACAAATCTGCTCTTTTTAAATATCTGGCAGCATTTGGGTGATTTAAAACATTTTAATTTGGTTCAGATTTAAATGTATCTTTTGCCAACCATTTATGACCCATAAATACCCATTAAGATTATTCCCTCAAAGACATTTAAAAATCTTTACTGCTGTCCTCAATGGTTTGGCAGAAATGTTAGTCCCAAACTGAAAAATTACCTGGTAATTAGCTATATGTGCTTGTGTTTTACATTTTAAAACATATATTCAACTGCCTTCTGAGGATTATGGTTTTAGAATATAAAGAGTAAATAAAAACAGGTTCCAACACAATTATTTAGCAACCCTCAAATTTGAGTTCTAACAAAGAAAAAATCTCTGAATGTAGAAAATGCTTGGTGGCATAACCAATGGGAGACAGCTCCTTGAGCAAAGGGCTTTCTTCCATAGATTTGCACTGGGTTGGACCTCTACTCACATACAGATGAAATTCAGTGGTTCACATGAAGTTGTTTAAAACATAGCCCATTTAGATAATCATATTAATATTTCATTTTGTTTGATTAATTGGGATAACTTTATCCAGACAGAGGGACAAATGTCATTTTGACCTTCCTTCCATTCATAGAAGCAACATTTTCCATCCAGAAGTCTCCATTGTCTCAATGCCATTTTATTACCAAAAAAAAAATGTATGTCTTCTTATCCTTTCATCCTCTGTTTTTCTGGTCCTTTAATCAAGCGGACCAAATTCTTTCCGTTCCCTCTAGCTCTCTACCTGTTTGAGTTAACTCTCTGTGGCTGTAATCCCAAACCATACCACCAACTCTCTCCATCAGACTTGAGCCGAAGTGGAGACCAG
Source organism: Mustela putorius furo (assembly GCF_011764305.1). Classification (NCBI taxonomy): domain Eukaryota; kingdom Metazoa; phylum Chordata; class Mammalia; order Carnivora; family Mustelidae; genus Mustela; species Mustela putorius. The sequence goes on from NW_025421577.1 coordinate 3,184,112, forward strand.
GTCCAGCTCCAGCATCTGGACAGCTCCCTGAGTGTGCAAAGTAGGAAGAGGCTCCAAGGGCAAGAGGGATGCAGAGTAGAATGGAAATGAAGACCCTCCCCTCAGAGGTTTCTCCAGCTGTCTCAAAGATTTATGAGCAAATGGAAGGAATTGAGGCAGAAACTTCTATTAACAGTAGGCACTTGGCTATTTGTACATATATACTTGGCACACAGTATGCATCCAAGAAATATTAATTCTTATTATTTAGTATTGTTCAAGGTAGATAGTCATAAGTTACAGACTAGCAATAAACTCCTCTTCTGCTCTCACCTTTGTAGATGCAGATAAAGGTATTGTAGTTTTTTTTAAAGATTTTATTTATTTATTTGACAGAGAGAGATCACAGTAGACAGAGAGGCAGGCAGAGAGAGGGAAGCAGGCTCCCTGCTCAGCAGGGAGCCCGACGCGGGACTCCGTCCTAGGACCCTGAGATCATGACCCGAGCCGAAGGCAGCAGCTTAACCCACTGAGCCACCCAGGTGCCCCAAGGTATTGTAGTTTTATCACAAAGCACAATTATTCTCATTTTAGAGGGGAAAAAATTGAAGTAAAATTAAAGGGTGAGGACTAAATAGGAAATTGGGCTCAGTCAAGAAGTAAACTCAAATATTCATTTCAGTATGGCTTTGCTACACTTTCCTCATGTAGGGAAATGTGGAAAGGAGTAAACCCTCATCAAAGATTTCTGGTGTATCAGACATTTCTAGGGCCTTTTGCAAACTTTATTTCATTAAATCCAATTTAAAGGATGCCTGGGTGGCTCAGTCAGTTAAGCGTCTGTCTTCGGCTCAAGTCATGATTTTGGGGTACTGGGATCAAGCCCCGCATCAGGCTCTCTGCTCCTCAGGGAACCTGCTTCCCCTTCTCTCTCTGCCTGCCTCTCTGCCTGCTTGTGATTTCTCTCTGTCTCTCTGCCAAATAAATAAATAAAATCTTATATATATATAATTTTATTCCATAGGCTGTATCATTTGAAATACAGGGCATTTGCATCTGCTCCAAAAAGGTATCTGCCTAGGGAATTAATTTTCCATACCTTTAATTTACCCATTTTTGTAGACAAGAAAGCAAACTGAATATATGTGCTCAGACACAGACACATAAAACTCTGTTACAAAGTCAGTGTCACATGAGTTTCTCATCTCTAAAGTCACCCTGGCTAAGATCATGTAACCGATCTCAAACTCGAATGGCTTCACATGAGTCTTCTTTCAAAGCAAAAGTCAAGTCGTTTCTACACTTGTCTTACAGACGACACTGATTTGCTTCATCCATATACTGGGTATTCAGAGCACACCGTCTGTGTCTGTTTCCCGTAATGCCAAATAATCCTGTTCACACTGTCTATCCGCAGCAGCCACACAGGTCCTGTGTAACTGACAAGCTTCAAATGAGAGACCGTTTCTTCCCTGCTTTTATTATTCTTTTAAAAATGATAACCCCAGGTTTAAAAATCATGAAGTAGTTCTGAATGGTTTTGTCAAAACAAGTCACTGTCAAGCTTTCTTTTCCCAGACATAGATTCATTACTTTTGAATAAAATAAAAGCCGTGAATAGAAACAACAAATAATAAATGGAGCCGTAATTTGGCTGGAGGTGTAAATTGCTGTCACGTTTCTTTGTCTGACCCCCTATGTGAGGACTGTTCACAACTGAAGAATTCAGTGGTTGAGCCTCTGTCACAGTTGGTGACAGTTACTTCTTTTCTTTTGTCCTTGAAATTCGCCAGCCAGAGAAAACTTCCTCCCTTAAGATGACTACTGACAAATTAACATTATTGTATAATTTACACAAATAAAATACATCCAAAAAGTAGTTAGGCTGAAATAATTTAGCAGCTGAGCCCACAAAGGAGGGTTTCCTTGGAGATGCATGGGAATGCCGTACTGTGCGTTTCTTGCCACTTTCAGCAAAAAGGGCTCCTGCACCCAGTCGGGACCAATAAACTAATGGCATACCAGTCCCCATCGTCACTACTGCCCTTGTGAGATGGGAGCCTAGACTAAACCAACACTATACTGTGGTATTCTCGACTTTCTGGTAATAACTTATAGAACCTGAACCCTTCCTGTGCACTCTTCACAGACATTCCTTGAGAAGGGAGTGACTTATGATTATAGGCATATATGTCGCGTGAGGAACTGTGGCAGAGGAAATGAGCTGCTCCAAAGCCAGAGAGCTAGACTGTCACAGAACCAGGATTTGACCTCTACAGTCTGAGCTGAACCCCGCACTTTTCATCTCTACTCAGCATGGCCTCCTTAAGGATGAATAGCTTCTTACTATCAGCTGAAAGATAAGGTATCATTGAAAACACAAGCAATCATCAAATAATACAGAAGATGCAGGAGAAGAAGAATTTAAAACGTGCTGTTGTATCATCATTGAAGTCCATCTTGACTTTAAAACTGCCCTTCACAAATAATACCAGCCTCAATTGCATTATACATGAGGACACTGGTGGGATTTATTTTAGGATATATCTTCAGATGTTAAACCTAATGACTGACAGATTAACACAGAAGGCTACTGATTTTGCTTTATATCAAGGATTTGAAACTCTCCTTTTTTGTTGTTATTCTTGAAAATTTTCCAAGTTTAATCGCTGATCTTGCTCATTTTCTTTCCATAACAGATGATGCCAATAAAATTCACATTTCCAGCATGAAATTGGCAGCATTCCATTTTTAATGTTTTATTTCCTTAAACATAATAAGATTTAAAAACATAACTTGTAAAGAGATTGCCTATCAAAATGGCTCCAACTTGGAATCTACTTAGAAGAATCCATTTGGTCATCATAGAAATCAATTCTCTGCTCTTAGTTTAGTTTTGTGTGAAAGTTCAGTCTTACTCAAAAATGGGATACATTTACATAACACATTTGTATTTGCATAGAATTACTGCTACTGCAGAAGTGGGTTGTTTTTTCTTTATTTATTTGACAGAGAAATCACAAGTAGGCAGAGAAGCAGGCAGAGAGAGGGGGAAGCCGGCTCCCCGCCGAGCAGAGAGCCCGATTCGGGGCTCGATCCCAGGACCCCGAGACCATGACCTGAGCTGAAGGCAGAGGCTTAACCCACTGAGCCACCCAGGCGCCCCTGCAGAAGTATTTTTAAATAGTTTAATGTTTGGGGTTCATTTCAAGAATTTTTTTCATTTGTTCATTTCTCATGGTCAGTTCAAGAAAAAATAATTACTCTTGGATAGAACTTCTTTAGTTGGCCTATGTTTTTTAATGGCCAGCAAGAATGAAGAGAAACCTGAATACCTAATAGGGATTGAGGTTCACTGGTTTCATTTCCATGAGGGTTTTGCACTGACGCATCGATGTAACCCAACTTCTCTTTATCAAATCTGCATTTTGGAAAACAGCTTTTCGTCCCTTCTCTCAGCTCCATCCTCATCCCTGGTAACCTGGTGCCCTTCATTTCCTCACTCTGATGCCATCTGTAGTTGTAGGATGCACCTCTGTTTGTACAGAATTAGAGAAAAGCTGTATCACGGCATGCAAGCATCCACCGCCTCCCCACCATATGGAGAGCCCTGGCTTGTGGTCAGCCCTGGGGTTTAGTGGTGGGGATCCCAGCCAGCCAGATGGGGATTACCCATCCCAGGGTCAAGCTCAGAGAGATTTTGGGAGCCAGGGGTTGTGTGTAAATGGGACATTAGGATACACAAACCCCAAGATGGCCAAAAACCCGTTTCTCCCGTGGGCAAGCGTGACTCTGATCTTTGGAGGGTAAATGGCATCGGTTTGGTGTTAGAAATCTGTGAGTTAGATGTTTGGATGCAGGGAATGAAATGAGAGAAAGAGGAAGAGGAAGGGAAAGAGAAAACCCAGTTAAGGCAGATCTACAACTGACTTTCTTTTGCTGGTTCTTGTGCCCTGGGAACAGAAACTGAAAACTGACCACATTGGCCCTCTTTCTGCTCTCTCTTAAGATATGTAAAGCTTACTCTGTGCACTTGGCAGAGCACTGCGTAAACAAGGAGTTGTGTATCTCTTTAAAAAGGACTTAAAAATCCACTCATGGCCTGGAAAAGATAGGTCTCATCTAAGACATGTTTGTGATGTAAAGGTCTCCATCAACACTCTGAAGCCTCTTACACATACTGTCTTTTCTGGGCTTGCTCCCTGGGAGCTTTCACTCTCCTCCCAGCCCTCCTCCCCGCCCCTACCTGCCTCCATAGATTCTGATCCTTTTGTTAATGTTCACTACAGGAAGCACCTAAGAATAGACTTGCTGCTCTGAGCAGATTCTATCTTGAGAGTGATGGGGTGGAGAACAGCCAAGAACATTGTAGCAAATAGGTGACCAGTTGGGCGTTTCGATATTATGTATTTGACAAGGCACACCAGCACCAGCAGGGATAAGCATTGGAAAAATGCATTGCCTCGTTCTGTTTGAAAGCTCCCTGTCATTTCAGAAGCACTTGAAAACGAGTGTGCACTGGGCTTTGCTACATCTCTCGTGGGGACTATTAATAGGAGTTCAAAACTTGTACTTGTATTGCCCTTTATATGGTAGTAGGTGGGGCGGGGGGGGAGGGGAGACAAATCCGAAAGCTTTTCTCTTCCAAAACATTACCAATCAAGCCAGCTGAAGCAGTCTCCCACCATACCCTCACATAGCTGTGAGCACTTTAGACAGGAGAGCTAAATCACATTCACTCTTAGGCACGATACTTCCTTTGTGCCCAAGATAGTATGGAATTCAGAGTGAATGAGGAAGATGAATGCAGAGGTCCCCTTACTTAGTTTGGGAAACACCCAGCTCAGCAATACTGTCAGGACATTGAACTATTCTGAAGAGCTTAGCATCCAATTACACACCCAGACAGCCTTAGTCAATACCCAGGAGTTATATATCTATTTGGCAGTGGTGAGGAGGGAATATTGTTTTAAACACTATACGGAGCGGGACACCTCATTGGCTCAGTGGGCTAAGTCTCTGACTCTTGAGCTCAGTTCAGGTCTTGATTTCCGTGTCGTGAGCTCAAGGCCCATGTCAGACTCCTACTGAAAAAAATAAAAACAAAAGAAATACTATACTTAGAAAAATGGGGCCTGTCCCGATGATCTTGGGGGAAACAGCAACAATGATGTCAAAAACCATAGTGTCCATGTTCTTTAGCAGACTGATATTTTTTAAAAAGAGTGATTTCTCTCATACCCTGCTAGCTGGGGGAGGCTTAGCAACCAGGGGGCAGCTGACTTTGCTCTTTGCCCTGGTGTGTGATGAAAGGACATGAGCTGCTTTACACAGAAGAACGAGCCAGTGAGATGCGTGCCTGTGTGGGACCTCACTTCTCTTTGGGTGTTAATGGAGTTAAGTGTGCGAGTTTCCAAGTCAGAAAGGCATTAAGGAAGGGAACTTTTCCAAAAGGGGTGGAGCACGTGACGTGGTTGTCCTGGAAGAGTTCGTCTGCTCTGAGGCATCTGGGTGTCTCCTGCAAGGTCACTTTCTGTCATACAGCCTTCTTCCCGTCAAGGAATAGGATGTTCTCAAGTCCAGGAATGTTAGAGGCCAAAACTAAAGTTAAGAAAACTATTGTCTGTTAACACAACACCTGGAAATCTCCTCAAAATAATATTGTGAAGTGCTTTGCCCAGGGTGTGAGGAAAAATGGCGCCTTTTTTTGTTGTTGTTGTTGTTGTTTTACCATTGTTTCCCCATTTTCAAAGCTGGGAGTCTGGAATTTTGACAAGATGTTCTAGGCTCAGTCTGAGCTGCTGAGGCAGGAAACATGAGCACCGCGTGCCCTGAGGTACCACGGTCTACCAAGGAAATGGAGGGTGTTTTCACAAACAGTACTGAGGTGATGGGGAAGGTCAGGTTTAGGAAAATAAATCATTGTTGTTTTTAAAAATGTTTCCCCGAGCTTAATCTTATTATGATTCCCTGTTTTTCTTTTTTCTTGATGTATTCATATGTTTTCTTCTCAGCTCTTTGTATGTGTTCTGTATCCTTTTCGTAAGACATCTGGGTTTGAACAAATAAATGAAAGGAATTTTGTCCTTGAAGCCAATTGAATATTGGCTGAATTCAGTCAGTTAAAGCCTTTTTATTTACAATGATGCCCCCACACCCCGTTCGTATATACGTATAGTCACACCACACACACACACACACACACACACACCTTATATTTGTAGGGAAACATAGTCAAAAGCTACATTTAGCTTCACAAAGAAGAAGGTGTTATGGTAAATTAAAAGAAACTTCTTTCTAAAATGTAAATCTGATTCCATCTTGTCCATCAGCCACATCTCTGCCTGTGTCCCTATGAGGTGACGTCAGCCCCACACTCTGTGACCATCCTTGGTCCCTCATCCTGTCACCACCCTCCCCTCCAGCACAGTGGCCATGCCCATACGGCCTCACGCTGCCCCCAACCCCAGGCCTCTCTCATCTTCTGTCTGTTGCACTTGGATTCTGAGCTGTAGGTCCCAGGAGTTTACAGGGTTTTTTCCTTCAGTCGTGTGACATTTCTGCCTTCTTATCATGTCTGTGTAAAAGTAGGTGTGAACTGTGTGCCTTATGGGTCACAGACTCAAGGACCCCGCGAGGCACCAAAAAGGAACATCATAATTTCAATCAGTCAAGACCTAATATAAGTATTGGTTTTATAATACACCTTTGGAGAAATTCCTCCAAACTTTTCAGTTTCTTTACTGATATAATGAATACATGTTTTTCTTTTCCCCTTGGGGGGTGGATAAAAAAGATAAGCCAAAACATCCTGAGCAAATGTTACAACTCATGGTGCATATGTTTTCCCTCATCTGTTTCTCTGTTGAACTTAATGCAAGAGAAACTTTATGTTAAAATGATGTATTTTAGAAAATCTCTGTATCGTTTAAATTATTTTAGGAACTGCTGTCACACTTATCTGTTGCTACAGATCCACCCCCAAAATTTAGTGACTATTGGTAATAACCACCTGCCGCCACTCACTTGGTGACAGTTTGGGCTGTTTGCAGCTGAGCAGGTCTTCTGTCCCACCTGGGGCCACTCATGCAGCTGTGGACATCTGGGGTCCAGCTGGGGCCAGATGGTCCAAGATTGTCTCACTCACCTGTATGGCTGCTAGGGGGGCTGACTGAAGACATCTCAGTTCCCCTCTGAAGGGCTGATCCAGCCCGAGAGCCAGGCTTCTGATGACAGTCTTGCCATTCTGAGAGGGGGAGAACAGAAACAGGCCTCATCATGGCCGGACTTGGAAGTTCCATACATCAGGATCGTCACATGCTCTTGGTCACAAGTCCAGCCTGGATTCTAGAGCTGCAGAAATACACTCTCCCGTGGTGGGAAAGTGCATAAATCTTTGAAAGACCTTTAACTTGCTTTCAAAGGGGAGATTACCTCACCCAAGAACTGGAGGAAATATACAGCTCTTTCCTTAATACACGAGTACCTGCGTTGTGGCAAAAACATGCCTACAAGTCCTGTAAGCCCCTGAGTTCCTGGGTTAATGATCTCATCCAGCGAGTGAATTTCTTCATATTTGGGCCAAAATGGCTTACACCGCAATATATCATTGGGATATGAGAGTCGTCACAACCTGGAAGCATTCCATGCCATCACCTGCTTAAATCCCCAGATACCCTGATGATGAACACAGTGATTTCTTTGAAGGATTTCCTGCAAGATACTGGCTCCCAGCTATCTTCTTTCCACAAGCCTTTCTAACTGCTGTGCTTCAAAACTGCAAACGGTCCAAGGACTCCCTAGACATCCTCACCATTACCCCTACGTGACCACAGATGCCACTGACATCAAAGACGAGGAGGTCTCAATAATCATCCAAAAGAAGCTCAACATCATTGGGAGACCCTTTAAGGGCACAGACAGCACACACGTTAGAGTGCACATTTTTGGTTTATTCATTGAGCGGGCAAGGTGGAACCATGGACAGAAAGTTCTAGAAGACTTGCCACCTCATGAGTTGTGCTGCAGTTTTCCTGAAATCTATTTCTTGCCAACAAAGATTTCGACTGAAAGAGCAAATGCTTCTGGGCAGACAGATTCCGAGCTCTACATGTTCAAATGCCCCATCTATCAGACACCTGAGCAGTCAAGAATTTTGACAACCCTCAAACTTTGAAACCTCAGTGCACTTACCCACAAAGAGACCTCCTAGTCACTGGGTCACAATGCAGGTTGCACTGCTATGTGAGAAGAAAGAGAAATAACGTACACACCAAACCAATTAAAAAAAAAAATCACCTGGGACCATGTTTAATCTACCACCATTGTAATGTGTGTCACATTCATTTAATGAGTAGTAAATATGCAAATAAAAGAAATAACATGTTGCAAGTCTGAACATTAACGAAACAAGAGTCTGGTGTCATTTTTAAACTTCTAACAAGATTCATTTAAAAATCAGGTCCTGTGATAATTGAAAGAAAACCAAAAATCTCAATTGCTGTTGCCCATGTTACTTATTCATACTATCATTTGGTTCTATGTAAACCTTGCTGACTGAGTATAGATCTTTTTAGAATGCTATTAGTTTCTATAATTTATTAAAAGGGGAAAGAGTTTGGGGATGTGTTCAATGCCTACTAATATTTAATCAAAGCCATGACTTGGGGTCCAAAGAAAAACCAATTCTAAAAAATAACTTCCAGGGGCTCCTGGGTGGCTCAGTGGGTTAAAGCCTCTGCCTTCGGCTCTGGTCATGTTCCCAGGGTCCTGGGATCGAGCCCCCCAACAGGTTCTCTGCTTAGCTGGGAGTCTGCTTCCCCCTCCCTCTCTAGCTGCCTCTCTGCCTGCTTGTGATCTCTGTCTGTCAAACAAATAAACAAAACCTTTAAAAAACTTTGATTTAAATGGAAACTGTAACATTTGCTTATGTAATGAAGATGCCTCCATTTTACTTCTCATTTTATTTACAGTTTGCAGTCAAAGTTGAAATCAGTTTTCAAACAAAACAGAGAATTTTTTTTTACTAGCGGCAGGTGACCGTTGGATACCATTCATCGTCACTTTTTATTGTATTCTGGGTGCTTTTCTCAATATATTCTTTTCAGTAAACTGCAGGTAAACATAAGTATCCTTTAATCATTTTAGCATTGATCATTGATGTTTTCTTGCTGGGGAAATTCAATTCCTAGTAAAAGTCGTGCAAACCTATCAACACTCTTCCATGAAACATGGCGACTAGAATACTGTGTGAGACACCCATCAGTGGGCCCCGTCATTTCCGATCCCAGCCACAACAAAGAGAAACACAGCGTCCATTTGTCAGTTACACTTCTGTGAAGCAGGGATGGAAGTCTATTTGGGGAGAATGGACCTGTCTCCAAAAGACAATATTCTTCCTCATGACCTCCACGTGTAGAGGAGATTTACAGTAAGATTTTACAGTTTCCCTCATAAAGCCAAAAAGAACCACAGCGCACATTTATTTGCTGAGAAACATTTTCCCTATTCCCACCGCCAAATTAAAGAGTCAGTTACAAATTCACTACTTCTGGCCTTGTAAGCTCACAAGTTAGTTTGAATCTGTGGAAAAATCTGAATATTTTATCTCAAATCTGACTAATTCCAAAGGAATAGTGTTAGAGATGGGCAATGGCTTATACACAATACACAAGTACAGTCCAGGGAGCTCTGTCAAGCGGTCATTGACTCATTCACCCACATCTTTGGAGAGCGCGTGGCTGGGGCACTGAGGACCGGATTTCCCTTCTGTCTCACTGTTTAATGCAGCCTATGTCATCAGCCCAAAAAGTGTTGCTATCCTGGTTCAGAAGAGAAAACTAGGTGCCATCAACAACTCGCTGCAAGTCTAGCCCTAGCAAATGCTCAGCTAGGATTTTAACACGAACCTGTCTTTTTTTCCTACCAAATCTGTGCTGTAATGTAATTTACAGTTTTAACCTTTTATCCTTCAAGGCTTTCTGCACATGTTCCCTCTCTTCTTTCAATGCACTTGCTTTTATTTGCAGATGGCATAATAACAGTTTGGGCATCCTTCCAACCAGGTCTTTATTCCTTGAGTATTTGGAAGGAAAAGGCGTTTTTCATTAACACCACTTACAAAAGGGCTTCTAGCCTCTAGAAATGACAGACCCTTAAGAAAAAACAGTTAGGGTGGGGATAACTCAACCAGTGATCCTGACTCTCTGTCCCCCAATTTTTCTCTTCTTTCCTTTTCTGGGGGTCGGGGGTTGGGCGGGGGGAGAAGATTGTCTTGCTTTTAACCATGATCTGGGCTACAGTGATTTCTCTCGTAAGTTCTCCATGGTTCTTTCTTGGAGGATTGTAGGTTTGGATCATTTTAGGAGTGATTATCTGGCCATGTGCTACTTCAAAGTTAGCTAATGATGAAATCAACAGCAACAGCTTTCATTGCACTAATGTTTATTGAGCACGAACTGCACTTTGGGTCAGCTCCCCAGGTGCACCTGGAGGACTGTAAAGATTGTGAAATCTGTGGGGCGCCTGGGTGGCTCAGTGGGTTAGAGCCTCTGCCTTCGGCTCAGGTCATGATCCCAGCATCCTGGGTTAGAGCCCCACATCAGGCTCTCTGCTCAGCAGGGAGCATGCTTCCTCCTCTCTCTGCCTGCCTCTCTGCCTACTTGTGATCTCTGTCAAATAAATAAATTAAATATTTTTAAAAAAAATCTCAGACTGCGGGGTTATCCAGAGCATAGATCAGAAGCTAGTATGTCTAACCTCTGCTCACTTGTTGGAAGTCAGAGCAGACATTATGCCTTCCAACACACTTCTTCTGTCCTGCTCTCTAAACAGAATTCGAGCCCATCAGGCTCTGTTTGTTAGTCTCCTCTGTGGTCAAGTGTCCACTCTTTAAGGCCAATTTTTCATTTGAAGTTTAATTCCTAGAACCTACCAGAGCACCTGATGTATGTTCCTTAATAACTGACCTATGGAAATAGGGGTGTGATCTTTAGTGGGGATGGCCTGAAAATAAGAGTCCTGGGAGCTGGATCTGGGGATGGTAGCAGCTGACCTTGACTGAGAAGTTAGGACCAACTAGATCTTGAGCAGCCTTCAGATGAAGTCCCTGATTCTCCCACATCACATGGAAGCAAGCCGAGACAGACCGGCTCGGTCATATGTTCGGAGCCACTGGTCTAGTACGTGGCAGAGTCAGGATCAGAGCCTGGATCCAAATCTACTCTCTTAAAATTTTATTCCTTTCCCAGGCTACTCAGAAATGATCACTCCATTTCTCCTTTCCTCGGTGACTTTACTTTTTTTTTTAGTCAAATTATTTTTATTTATTTTAATCTTGACATAATGCCCTACATTTTAATGGTAAAATTGATATATATTTCACTCAATGTGTGTTCACCGAGCCACTGTGTGCCCTAGGCACTATCATAAGCCTCTAGGCCCTAGAGATTCAGCCTAGTTCTTGCAGTTAAGCCCACATTCTGACCAGGGGCACAACAGCAGCAACAAAAGATGGGAATAAAGTATATAGCATGTAAGTAGGTAATAAATACCATAAGGAAAAATAGAAAAACTAGAAAAAAGGGAAGGTGCATGGGGTGGGGGTAGTGACGGGGAGTCCCTGAATTGCAGTTTTAGGTAGGGAGGTCAAGGAAAGCATCACTCAGAAGACAGCAGCTCAGCAGAGGCCTGGGGGAGTGAGGGGAGGGGCCAGTGGCTAGAGAGGAAGGTTGTTCCCAGCAGAGGGAAAAGCACAAACGTCCTGAGGCAGGAACGTGAATGGCTAGTTCAAGAAAGATCAAAGAGGCCCATGTGGCTGGAAGGTAGCCAGCACGGGGAGGTTTACTGAGAAGGGGGACAGGTGGGAGGGGAGGATTTGTTTTAGCAGTTTTCATTTTGAGATGCTTATTAAACATCCATAGGGAAAGGTGGAGGAGGCACCTAGCTAGATGCCAGATCAAGAATGCCAGGCTGAGGACATCTGGATTGGCACATCCATGCGGAAGTCCTCAGTTCATAAACCATTTAAGTCTGTGGCAACCCAGAGAGGGAAGAGAACACGATGAGTTTGCCCTGGAGGAGATGGTATCTGGGCTGGATCCTGAAGAATTTGCATCAGATCAAGAAGCAGAAATCAGGGACAAGGACACAGCAGGCAAAGAGTGGACTTTGTGCGAGGACACAGGACGAGGGAAGGTTCAGAGTGCTGGAAGCAGTGTCAGACTGTAGGATGGCATGGTGTGGATGGGGTGGGAAGGGGCCGCTGGTGAGGTTAGAGAGACAGACTGGGGAGCCAGATTGCTAACATCTTTAGCCGACATGCTGAGGAATTCAGTATTTGTTCTGCTACCAGATGGGAGCCATCGAAGTCTTTTAAACAGGAATGTCACATGATTGGATACATTGTTTAAAAAAGTAACTGGCAGTACAGAGAAGGTTAAACTGAAGAAGAGGAGGCTTAACTCATGTGCATATTAACTATCAACAAGCTTGAAAGTGACAGTCACAGGACATCAGGTCAAGCACTATGGAAAGATTACAGGTACCTCTTCCTGTTGAAAAAAACATTCCTGAAGAAAAAACAATGGCCTGTGTTTAAGGTTACTTATTGTTACCACTTTTGGGAGAGCATAATATGATGGGTCTGACTTCTTTTTCTTGAAGGGCTTAAATAATTTTCCTCTTAAACGGATGGTCTGGGGCCCCTGGGTGATGTTAAGCATCTGCCTTTGACTCAGGTCATGATCTCAGGGTTCTGGGATTGAGCCCCACATGGGACTCCCTGCTTGGTGGGGAAGCCTGCTTCTCCCTCTCCCACTATTTCTGCTTGTGTTCTCTCTCTCTCTATCTCGCTATCTCTCTCTGTCTAATAAATAAAATCTTCAAAAAAATAATAAGTAAATAAGCTGATGATCTATTTTGAAATGTGAGTACATTGTAAATAAATTTCTCTCCACAGAGCGAGACCCTCGGGTGTCACAGTTAACTACTCATTTTACTTGATTCCTAAGGAAATGGATCCAACTTACTTGGGACTAAATCCCATTTTGATTTATTTTGTTAAAAATTATACTTGTTTGCTTGATAGGCAGGGGGAGAGAGAGAGATCATGAGCAGGGGAGGAGAGAGAGAAGCAATCTCCCCCCAGTGAGCTGGGAGCCCAACATGGGGCTCGATCCCAGGACCCCAAGATCAATACCTGAGCTGAAGGCAGACATTTAACCGAACAATTCACCCAGGCACCTCTCCCCATTTTGATTTAATATATGGGGGAAATTGTGGCAATCCAGAAATACCCCCATATTTTTGATCCCTGAATACCATTACTCATATCATACTGACCAAATTGCAGTATTTCTTTTTGGAAAAACAGTGGGGGGCGTCTTACCAGAGCAGAAGCTATAGGAACCAGGAATATGCATACCTTACAGCTTGTTGAAGGGAGCCCCCCACAATCAAAGAGGAGCTTATCCCTGTGTTGATAGAGTCAGAGTACAAAGTCACATTTCTTGCTTTCTTAACACATTCTGTGTCACATGAATTTTTATTTAATTTTTAAAACACTATTACATGTGTAATTTTACAAGTGACAAAATTGAGGCTCAGAGATTTAAATAACTTGGCTAAGGACAAAGAGCTCTTACCCAAGGTAATAGTTACTCCTGTTGACCTCTGCTTAGCTAGCCATGAGAAAGCATACTTGATGTGTAAGGCAAAATACCCAGAGATGGGTAGAAGGGTCCCACCAATACTGTTTCTCATAGAAGCTTCAGAATGTTGTTAATGAAGAGTGATTTGTCTCACCAATAAACATCAATTTTCCTTCTAAGTAGTTCATTCTCTCCCTCGTCAGGATGTGGTTTTAAGTATGAAAGGTCCCCCAAAAAATCAAATAAAGAGATTTTGTCTGTTTGCTCTCCAAGACTTAAAAGCCTTACTAAAGATCTGGGACGCCTGGGTGGCTCCGTGGATTAAGCCTCTGCCTTTGGCTCAGGTCATGATCTCAGGGTTCTGGGATGGAGTCCTGCATCAGGCTCTCTGTTCAGCAGGGAGCCTGCTTCCCCCTCTCTCTCTGCCTGCCTCTCTGCCTACTTGTGATCTCTCTTTCTCTGTAAAATAAATAAATAAAATCTTTTTTAAAAAAATCTATTTTAAAAAAAGTCTTACTAAAGATTAAAGTTTATTACTCCAAACATTCCAATCCACTAACAAGAAACTTGGCTCATTAATTTTGGATAATGGGTGAATTAAAAGGAAAAACTGAAATTTATTCTTGTTTGATGTAAAAAAAAAAATCAATTATTTGACTTTCCATATATTTAAATGGACTGATTTCTATAGTTGTTTCCTTTCCAAGGAATTTATGTCATTCATGGCACAAATACTTATTAAACACCTACTAGGCATTGTTCTGGAAACTAAATAGAGAGCAGTGAACAACATATACAGAAATTCCTGCCTTGTGAGAGCACTTAATTTTGCAATGCATTCAATTGAAGACATGCATCAGAATTACTTGTGGCACTTTGAAGATGAATCCCATCAGAATCCCATCAGAATCCTGAAACGTTTGCCTGTTTGGAAAATTTTGCAGGGTTCTGATTCGGGACCTGGGACTGGGGAGCTTTTGTAGCAGGAAATGATGATATATTATCCATCCATCCCAAACCATTCTTGCTCCTCTTTTTTTTAATCAAATGTTCACTTTCTGGTCAAACATGGAGAGCAACTTGAGAAAACACAGGGCACAAAGTTTTTGCTTTGACAATTTGTAATGTGCTCAATATTTTAAATGTATTGATGTTTCTGATCAATTTCATAAGCAGAATAATGTTTTTAATTCCATAGGAATACTGATGTGCAAAGGACTACTGTCAGAATAGGAATAAGGAAGTAATGTTATTTTAACTTGAAGAGAAACCTGTAGATTTCACTGTTTTGTAAAATTGTACTTGATTATCAGCTATATAGATAATCATATATGGTTATATATGACATATATATGATCATATATGATATATAGTCATATATAATCATATAGACAAGATATGGTGTATCTTGTCTAGTTTTGTCTAGTATCTTGTCTAGTTTTGCTTTCGTTGCCTCTGTGTTTGATGTCATTTCCAAGTAATCATTAGCAAGACCCATGTCACAATTTTCTTCCATGCTTTCTTCTAAGAATTTTATAGTTTCAGTCTCATTTTATGTGTCTTTTTTTAAAAGATTTTGTTTATTTATTTTACAGACAGAGATCACAAATAGTCAGAGAAGCAGGCAGAGAGAGGGAAGCAGGCTCCCTGCTGAGCAGAGAGCCCAATGCAGGGCTTGATCCCAGGACCCTGAGACCATGACCTGAGCCGAAAGCAGAGGCTTAACCCACTGAGCCACCCAGGCTCCCCTGCTATTGAGGTCTTTTAAACCACCACTCAGGAAGAAAGTGTGCACACACAGGCCCATTATCTGCACTACTTTGAAATGTATTGGGTGTTAACAGCTTATCATTAATCCTCACATTGAGAGTCACATTCCTCATTTTTGTTTTATTTTGTCTTTCCCAACATCAATTCTCTCTTGTTGTGAAGGCAGTTTTTTATGGTCACTTTTTCCTCATTCTCAGGCCGATCAACCTACCATCATATGGTAGGCTTTTGTTCAGCTCTTGTTCTAGTAAGGGGATAAATCATAATACCCATCTGTCCTTGACTCTTTTTAATTCCATAGAAGTTTTAAATATACAATGTTTTTCAGTTAATGAAATGTCAGGACAGTTAAGTAGTAAATTCTGTGCAGAAGTCGATTTCTAGGTCAGAAAAATTCCAACTATGAAGTTATTAACTGGAATCAATTGGCATATAAGTTATTTCATTGTCACTTCAGTGTTAGGAAGGAAAAAAGGAACAGCGAGGGAATATATGATTAGTCCAAAATGGATGGATAGAATTCATTAGACAAATATAATTAGCCTTTAAACACCAACATCATTTAAAAAGAAACAATTAGGAGAAGACAAAGGAGGTTTATGCAAATCCTGGTGTGCCTTGTTTTATGAGTTAGCCTTGTCTAGATTTATGCAGGGCTGAAATACTTGACCTTCGTGTCAAGTGGATGGCTTTTCTGAGGGGGACATGATTTCTGTGCAGTATCAAAGCTATACTTGTGGCTCTGTGAAAGGTTCAACTCTGTGAAAACAGGCATTGAAATGAGCATCAGTAGGAGCGCCTAGGTGGCTCATTTGGTTAAAGATCTGCTTTGGGCTCAGGTCGTGATCCCAAGGTCCTGGGATCGAGTCCCAAATCAGGTTCCCTGCTCAATGGAGAGTTCGCTTCTCCCTCTCCTTCTGTACCTCTCCCGCCCTCTGGCTTTCTTTCCTCTTCCTCCCCTTTTCCCTTCTCCCCCCATTCATAGGTTTGCCCTGGTGTGGTAAGCACACACACACACTCACTCTCTCTGTCTCTCAAATAAATAAATAAAATCTTTTAAAAAAAAAGAAGGAAAGGAAGGAAGAAAGGAAGAAAGAAAGAAAGAAAGAAAGAAAGAAAGAAGCAGCATATACTGAAATGCATAGGAAAGATGACTCCCTGTTAGGGTCCAGGTGAGGAAAGCCCATGCAACAAGCAGCGTAGCTGCCTAAAACTCAGGCAGGATTTTTCCCCCAAGATTTGTTTTATATTTTAATAAAATGTGGGTTTGGGTTCAGCAGTACTTGACAAAGAAAGAGGAATCATTATCAGTCGTGAAACTTTACCTTTTGACCCCTGACAACTTTGCAATAGTGAGCTTCAGTGGAATCTCCCTTTTTGTTTTTGTTTTTGTTTTTTTTCTCTTGGGAGACTGGTTTTGATCAGACTGCTGTGCATGCTGAATTATGCTCACAAATCCTAAAGTAGGAAAGCAGAAGTGTTCTCATTATCACTCCGAACAGTGAAACGCTTGGCATAAAGTTTCAGGGGTAGCTTTGCATCGGGTGGGAGCATCTGAGCTTTGGGGTGCTGGAAACCCTTTTTAACAACGGTAGTTTAATCGCGAGCCAGAACAACTGTATTGTTAAGAGTTTCTGTTGTAAATAAAATTAAAACTTAGGTTGGACATCTTGACCTCACATTATAAAATGCCCATTTAAGGTATTAAGGAACTTACTTAGGTAGGACACCTTGACCTCAGATTATAAAATGACCATTTAAGTTATCGAAGAACTTTACCTGCCCAAATGGGTAGAAGATATTTGAGTCATAAGGCCCTTTCTGAATGATACAAAGGAAGCCAAGACCACAGGCTTTGAGTCTCAGTTAGTGGTTAGGATAGTCCATGATGGCTGTTGAAGAAATGATTATTTGTAGGTGGAATTTTTATTAATGGGGATAATACTTGTGCAATTCCTTCAAGCTTTATCTTAAATGTCACCCATTCTGTGACACCTCTTCTTCCCACTCTCTTCTGGAACGCAGCTTTTCCTACCTGCTCTGATGGGTGTGTACCTCCATCTTTCTACCTGTAATTCAGCATCAGAGTTTGCAACCTAGTTGATGGACTGGCTGGAAAAGGATTTAGTAAATGCAACAAGATACGTTATAAGATGTAACGTGTGTGTGTGTGTGTGTGTGTGTGTGTGAATCATGTATATATATAATGTGTATATAACATGTAACATATAACATGTAACAAGATACAATATAAACAAGATGCAAATGAAAAATGATAAACGTTAGACAAGTAGATATAAATGTGCTTGGAGAAGTACTTCATGTACGTTGGAAGGAAGTACATGAAAGACTATTAAAAATAAGATTGAAAAAAAAAAGTCACAGGCAGAACCCATAGTAAAAGCATTCTCTAGGAAGACTCTAGTGATGTGTATTTATTGTCAAATGCATTTTTGCAATTTATTTAGAAGTTTCTTTAACAACTTATGTTGCTGCCATTATTTATTTGGTCAGCTCTCCAAATTCCATTTTTGTGTGAGGATTTCCCCTTCAAGGATTCCACATTGCACTCCCCGAACATGTTCTTCACACCAAATGTCTCCTGATGGATTTTTTCAGCTTACCCTTAACAAAGGAAAAGATGCCAGATCAAGATGTATACAGTAATTACCCCTTGAGAGGACATGCATGGAAGAGTCATGGCCACCTCCTGTTTGCATCTTCTGTGTTGCTCTAAGGGAAACAAGGGTGCCAGCCCACCTGTCCATGTCTGCCATTCAATTTCTGCAGTGTATATCTGCAATTTACATCAGTTATCTTTTTTTTTTTAAGATTTTATTTATTCATTTGACAGAGAGAGAGGTCACAAGCAGGCAAAGAGGCAGAGGGGCGGGGGGATGCAGGCTCCCCGACGAGCAGAGAGCCCAATGCAGGGCTCAATCCCAGGAACCCAAGAGCATGACCTAGCTGAAGGCAGAAGCTTAACCTACTGAGCCACCCAGGCGCCCCTACATCAGTCATCTTAAACTGACTTGTGCTGATGAGCTAAGAACTAGTGGATAGCAGTCCTCTTGATAAAGTTCATATTTCTGGGATTCTTAGATTTTTATCAAAATGTTTTTACTCCTAACATCATTTCTTTGAGATGCTGGAATTGTGGGCCACTGCCCATTTGTATAACCAGGTAGTGTAACTCCACAGAAACAATGATCAGGTCAGAAGAAAGAACATAAGGAAGGGCTCAGACAGACAGACATGCACTTTCATGTCAGCTTCACCAAGTTATTCAAGGACCCTCCACATTCTCATCTACAAAAGGGGGTCAACAATGCTGTCTACCTAAGACGGTTTGTATGACTAAATAATATAATCCAGGGAAAGTGTTTAACATTCGGTGGAGCACAGACTAAGCATTTAAAACTAGGAGCTATAATAATAACCCATTGTTACTTTAAAGTAATGTGACAAAACACAAGAGAGAATTAATTTGCTGGAAGAGTCCATCAGGACTATGTGTTAGATGGGGAATGCTACGCCACTCTAGCAAAAGATCCGTTGTAGTTCAGGAGCTCAAGGAAGCAGAAGTTTATGTATTGTCTGCATAAAGGTCTTCAAGGGCTGTTCCAAGTCAGTGAGTTCTACATCGTGAGGTCATTTTCCAGGTCTCCCTAGTTAGTATCATTCCAGCACACAGAGAGGACAAAGAACATGGAGGCACCAAGTTAGGAAATTTGGGGTCAGGCATGGAAGTGACATCTGTCCAAGCAGACCCCACTGGGGAAGAGCAGTCACAAAGCTGTGTACCACGGCAAGGAATGTGGCTGGGCGATCATACTTCTGCTTCTTTGGAAGCAAGGAGAGTGAATTTTCCTTGAGTTGTTAGTCTTCTGTGGGGAGATTGGCAGAACACACACAGGCCCAAGGAAGTTGCCTCCTTGGGAAGTTTGTGAGTCAAGCCTGTCTCAAGCATAGAGTCTTGTGGTTTTCTTTTTATTAAATGAGAAGTGGGAATAAACCATTTACACAATCACTTCTAGTTCTTGGTACCATAGAATTAGAGAATACTGACTTTTAGCAAAATACCACTTTGGTTAAATATTTTCCTAATTGAACAATCGCCAACAAAAATATAGGGTAAGTGCTGTAAGGATTTATTTTGTTTTCCATTTTCAAATATGAAATAACATTAAGCGAAGTTAGGACAAACAACTGCCAAATTTATCCATCCAAACATTCTTAAAAACAAAATAGAAAAGGTTAACACATGCCAGTTTTCCTAAGCTGTTTTTCTAAATTGGAAAATCCTGAAATTCCTATGATTGTCTGTTAGATGGGATCATTGTATTTTTTAAATATTTTTTCACCAGGCTTCAGCTGTTGTGGGATTCACATCAGAAATCAAAGAGAAAAGGGATTAAGGTCAGGGTTAGTGTTAGATTTTTCAGATCTTGGTTAAGGGAATGAAAAACTTCAAGATAGACACTATTTTTTATTAATATTTACATATAAGAAGCTAGGTGATGTTTTTTAAAAATTCCTCTTTTGGGCAGCACAGTATTTGTCGGGAGGAAGGACTTTGATAAACTGCCAAAGGTAGAGGGCAAGACCGCAGGGGCGTAAACTACTCCACGTTAGATTAGAATGATTTCTGTTCCTTCTGAAATCTAGAGTGAGCATAGGAATCTCTTCCAAGGAATTTGGCATTGGGAATATGGAGATTTCATTATAGTTTCCTGGAGTAGGAATTGTCTCTGTCTTGTTCACCAGGACACAACCCCAGCATTTAGAGGGATGCCTGAGACACTATAGATATAAATATAAATATTTATCGCTACAGACAGAGATGGTAAGTTCTCATATTTTGTCGAATGCATGGTTGGTTATAGAAGTTGGAGCATCCGGGAAGCCTCCGTTTACTCGTTTACTCCTGGGTTATATAAGAAACGTGTAGGTGGAGAAGATGTCATTTAGCAAATGAACATAGTTGCTACAAAGACAACAGTGGATATTTCCCAAGGGATTTTTTTTTTTTAAGACAGAGTAAGAAAAGTAACACAGTAGAAGTAAACTGTTTGATCTGTTGACATTTTGAGTATCCTAAGTCATGTGTGACTGAGCCCTTTTGATTCTAGTCATCTTAGATGGTTGTTAGAGGCTTTGCTGTGTCCGTTCACTTACTCATTTATTTGTTTTCTTTACAGTATTTATTTATGCCAGACACTGTGCTTATTAGCACTGTGATTATAGTGACAAACACTGGGGCAAGACGGTGTTTGATGAGCTTATAGTCCAGGGGCCAATACAGATAATACACTTATTAGTATACAATACTAATACAATAATACATATATATATAATATACAATACATATACAGTCATATACTTATTAGTATATGCAGACTTGTCTGTGTGTTTATATACAGGGTTAATCTAGGATATGTAGGATTTTTTAATTAAGAGATCCTCTGAACAAATGTCTTTTTTTTTTTAAGATTTTATTTATTTAACAGAGAGAGAGATCACAAGTAGGCAGAGAGGCAGGCAGAGAGAGAGGGTGAAGCAGGCTTCCGGTTGAGCAGAGAGCCCGATGCGGGGCTCGATCCCAGGACCCTGAGATCACGACCTGAGCTGAAGGCAGAGGCTTAACCCGCTGAGCCACCCAGGTGCCCCCGAACAAATGTCTTTCAATTGCAATGGCTGGAACAAATGAAATGTGTCTGATAGCCATGATTAGAAACTGTAAAGATTTGAGTACCAGGTGGACAAATAATTTGGAACCTAAACACCTTCGCATATTGGCTCAGCAATCATTTCATGGCCCTCCCAGTTGCTAATTGTCCCCTGTATAGTTGTTGTTGGGATGGTGGTGGCAGGAATGGTCCTGCAGACATTTCAGGACAGCACAGTGTCTGAAGTGGCCCTCACATGGGGCTGGTACGACCCCTCCAAGAGGCACTCGCAAATATGCTGGTGCATTTTCATTTCCCACAATGACTACCCGCTCCTTGGATGTCCTAGGGTACGCTGACAGCTCAGTACTCCGGAGAGTTGTTCGGTCCCAAATGACACTGGCTTTCCATTAAGAAGCACTAGACAGATCAAGTCCTTTTTTTTTTTCCCCATTACTGTGTTCTGAAGATTCTGCTTTAAATATTTGTCTTTGGCTAAGCATGGACAATCCATTCACACCCTGGAACACAGGACAAAAAGAATCACACCAGAATCAGTAAGAATTAGTGCTATGTTCATGAAGGGAACAGTGATCTTGGGGTCACTCCGACCTTAGGACACCAAGGAAGAAAAACTTAAAATCTTTGAGTTATGGGCTAGTCCTTCAGAGGCTGAAAGAGACAGAAGAAGGGAGGAAGGTTTTCTTTCATAGTTTGTCTGATGATGGAAAAAAGAGGCCGGATCTTATTCTCAGGTTAAGACCATTAATGAATTTAAAATGTACAGACCCAAGGCTGTCCTACCCAGTCTTAAAAGGATTATGGATTGGATTAAGGGACTTTTCTGTTCCAGCAAAGCTTACACGAACTTTCCTACTTTATTGAGGTAGAATTCTCTTTAATTTTAATGCGATTTATCTTTTCTTTGTTCTCTTAAAACCAAATCCTAGGCATGTCCTTATCAATGCTGCTATAACCAGGTTAAATATTCTGGAGGACTCTTTTTTGAGGGAAATCTTTTCAGAACCACTGGGGATGTTATGATCAACACTCTGAAATGTTTCCTTTACCTTAGGTATGTCAGTCCCTGAGGCTGAATTTTGTAAACCATTGTGTTTTATTTCAGTAACACAATAAAACTCACTTATCAGGAAGTCCCTTATCTGTCCACCTCAAATATCTAAGATAGAGTAGACCCAAGCAACAAAGTGCCTGATTTTTATGCCAAAAATGAAAAACTTTCAGGCTCTCCTGGGAGTCAGTGAATTCTCAGTTTGTATACAGTTCTAAGAAGCTTGGTGATCTGTTTCCTTAGCCCACAATGGACTGAATGCCCGGACAGAGACCTGTAGAATTCAGGCTGCAGACTGAAGCAGGACTGCCCACAGCCTAGCAAGGAAGAGGTACAGGACGAGGGTACCACACGTTTATTTGAAAACAGTAAGGAAACTCAAAAACCATCGGAGTTTGGAACTGGGTTTTTTTTTTTTTTTTTGTCCAGAGGAGCCATCCAGCTACACAGTCCCTGAAACACTACATGTTCCCTAGGTATGGTCCTTCATGATCACAGTAACAGCATGAAAAGAAGCAAGAGAACTTTTACGAGGTTCCCCTCCAATATGTATTTTATTAACGACTTTGTAATTTCTAAAAATTGTGCTGGTATAAGACTAAGCCACAGTTGTCTGGCGGGGGAGAAGAAACGCTTATTTAGACTAGTTTACTCCCTAATAAAACCAGATTGATGGGGCAGTTATATGTGAAATTTAGTTTGGAAAACCACCTTTGGATGTGGGAATTATTCAAAACTAAACACAGCAAATTCTGCATTTTCTTATGCCCTCCTCACAAGATATTTGTCTTTCTGACTTAGAGATTTCTTGATACCGTGTGTAGTTGACTTGATTTCCTCATGAGCACATTTCACTGTGTCATGACGGAATCTCAGGCTAACCTGAATCTTTGGGCTTGTTCATACGTGAACCCACAATTTCCAACACCCTTAGAACTGAGGGAGAGAATGTCTTTTATTCATCGTGCACCAGCCTCTGTAAAGAGAATTGAGGAACTGGGCTGAAATCAAATGCCACCCAAGTGGAAAATACCAGTTATGTAATAATTAAAGCTTACATATTGGATTATTTTTATCTCTTTATTAGTAACTCTTAGATTAGTATAATTGCATTTATGGAGTACGTTCTGCCTATCAATTTATTTCAGAAGGGCTAATCAGTACTGACAGAGTAAAATGCATAGCCCTAAAATGTTTGTTATATTGGATCACTATTGTTCTAGTACCCCATATCTAATAAGGAAGAAAAATAGACTATTATTGAAATAATGATCAACTGTGGGTGGCGGTGGGCTCTGAAAGAATGAACTGGATGCTGAGTGTAGCAAAGATGGGACGGGCTGCCCTGTTTTCTGCCTGAAGTTTTGAGGTCTCGAACCACCCAGTTGCAGTTAAATTGTGGTACCCACAGTGCGCAACATCAGTAAACTCTTGTCCTTAATCCCTTCTCATCTTACTCTTGCCTAAGTCTTTTTTACAGAATATTTCTGCCCTCTTACTACACCAAGGTAAACATTTTAAACTATTACCACTAGCTAAGGAGGAAATACCGAGGTGTAGGTTATCTGCATTTTTTTTTAAGATTTTATTTATTTATTTGACAGAGATCACAAGTAGGCAGAGAGGCAGGCAGAGAGAGAGGAGGAAGCAGGCTCCCTGCTGAGCAAAGAGCCTGACGTGGGGCTCTATCCCAGGACCCTGGGATTATGACCTGAGCCAAAGGCAAAGGCTTTAACCCCCTGAGCCACCCAGGCGCCCCTTATCTGCATTTTTAAGCAGTGGACAAGTGAGTTGTAATCGTCGGAGAGTATTGTCAATATAAACCGTCTATTTAAATAGACCACATGCCTTGCTATACCCTCCTTTTCTGTCTTGAAAATAAAATACCATTTTCTTTCATATAACAATGTCGTGAATATTATTTGTGAAGGATTTTGAGGGTTTCAAGGCAAAGGTTCTGAAGGCTTTTGAGAACAAAAATGAATATTGTTGCAGTTTTCAATTGACCTCCCTTATCCATGAAATAGTTTCAAATTCATATTTATCCCAGACTTTCTTTGATTGTTCAGTCAAGGAGTGAGGCACTGAAAATCAGCTTTCCACGCATCCTAACTTCTCTTTACTAATGAATGAGTCTATATGTCAGCATTCAATATTGACACTCTTTTATAATAACCATAGGGAAGACATCCTGATTAAGAATGTTTGGATTGGGGGGCACCTGGGTGGTTCCGTTGGTTAAGCGTCTGACGCTTGGTTTTGGCTCGGGTTTTGATCTCTCAGTTGTGGGGTTGAGTCCCACATGGGCTCTGTGCTCATACGGAGTCTGTTTCTTATTCTTTTTGCCTCCCCCTTTGCGCCTCCCCCTGCTCGCTCATGCTTTCTTGCCCTCTCTCTCTAAAACAAATAAAATCTTAAAAAAAAAAAAAAAAGCATTTCTGGATGATAGATGTGAAAGTTATTTTTTAAGTACTTGCCAGGGGCTATCTAAAATAGGAGTTCAATATAAGCAATCCATTTTAATCCTTCGCTTTTCTTACCTTAAAGCTCAGTAAACATTTGGTCACTGAATATTGAATGCTAATGCATTCTGTTTGCCCATCTCATGAAAGAGACAAAGGGAGGCAGGTACCTTAATAAAGGCAGCAGGGACTTAAGCACTTAATCCTTGTGAAATGAAGATGTTTAAGTGCCACTCACTCTTCCTGAGTGACTCTTGGGTCAGAAGCAGTCAGTCAACTGCAAACATCTTATGTGCAGTTAAGAAATCCAAGTTAATTTGTAGAATTAAATAATTCCCAGCACTGCCCAACAAAACAGTAACAGATCTTAGCAGTTTGTTGCATAAATTGCAATTATTGGAGGTGGTTGGTAATGCTGAATATCTAATGCAACTCTTCTGAACTTGGCACGAAGGCTGGGCACAGCCTAGTCTCACTGACCATTATTCTAGTCAAGGCTAACACATCGCAGAGGAGTACTCTCTGTTGCCTGTCACCAATGTAACCTCAGCCTCTGACATCTGCCCCCTCAAATCCAAACAGGAATGTAGAAATTTAGCTAGCTACCTAGATTTTTTTCAGAAAGAGAATCAAATATCCAAATTGAAGACCCCAGTTGAGGGTAGATTGGGGATAAGGAAAAGCTTGCCTTGACCTTAGATAATTCTTTTCAAGGACTATAGCTCTTGAAACTTTAAATAAATGTCTCAAAATTGTCATTAGGAAAGAACCTTCTGTATCTGGCATTTTTTAACCATTGTGTCTTAAGTGGTAGGCAGGACATATATTTTGTTCCCCTCTGTCTCCGCTTGCAGCATCGAACTCTCGGCCCTACATAGTAGCTCTTGGCGAATGAATGCTGAGTCAGTCCCCAGCAACCAAGGTGGAAAATGGTTGGCAACGGCTTACTGGAACATGAACACATAAAAACATACATGTAAATGATTCCACATTTACCCGTCATTCTAAGAGTTATCTTCATGCCTCACAAGGTTCAAATAACTGAAATTGTTAAATGCTTGAATTTTTTTTAAATTGGCTTATCTATCAAAAGCCCTTTGGAATATAACTGGTAACACCTCCGTGTCTGAGGTTGAGCATTCAGATTTATAAATGGCTCCATACCCAAATCATATTATTTTATAACAATACTGGTTTTGGTTTTCTTCTTCCCCTGTTAGGAAAACTCTTTTTTTTTTTTTTTAAGATTTTGTTTATTTATTTATTTGACAGAAAGACACAGAGATAGAGGGAACACAAGCAGGGGGAGTGGGAGAGAGAGAAGCAGACTTCCCGCCAAGCAGGGAGCCCTATGTGAGCCTCCATCCCAGGACCCTGGGATCATGACTGGAGCCGAAGGCAGCCGCCTAATGACTGAGTCACCCAGGCGCCCAGGAAAATTCTTATATTATAGACCCTATTGTGATTTTGGTAAATTATTGCCATTACAGTGAATCTCAGAAGCAGACAACTTTGTTTTATAAATATTCACATAGTAGAAGTTGGACTTGGTGAATGCGATCCTCAGTTCTCACACAGCTGTCTGTAGAAGGCCTCCTCTCAGGAAACTCAAAGCTTGAAGCATCTTTTGGAAGGGATCGGGGAATGAGCTGTACAAACTATCTTCTAATCAGGTCCTTGGTGCTTGAACTAATAGGTTCCCCTCCGTGTCTGAGGTTGAGCATTCAGATTTATAAATGGCTCCATACCCAAATCATAAAAGCAGGGGTGGGCATCTTCCTCCTAACTCTGTGGTTCACTTAAGAGGGTCCGGAAGGCTTGTGGACGTCAGCAGAAAGGAAACTCATACTTTAAAATGCATGCAAACAGAGTTTGGGCTGAAAGTTAACTCAGTAACAAGCTTTTTTTTTTTTTTAAAGATTTTATTTATTTGACAGAAAGAAATCACAAGTAGATGGAGAGGCAGGCAGAGAGAGAGAGAGGGAAGCAGGCTCTCTGCTGAGCAGAGAGCCCGATGCGGGACTCGATCCCAGGACTCTGAGATCATGACCTGAGCCGAAGGCAGCGGCTTAACCCACTGAGCCACCCAGGTGCCCCAGTAACAAGCTTTTTAATATATCATCTCTTCATTCACTATTACCTGGGCTTTTGTTTTGTATCAGTTTATCAAAGAGGAAGCAAGGCTATGGATGGGTACCAGTCATACTTTAAGAAAGGACATATAAGCAAAAAATAATAATAATAAGTAAATAAAATGAGGGGCCTTCAGTATGCTGAATAAAAAATGGCCATGTAACCACAAAATGAGAGATTACAGAAACTACCCCATTTTCCAACCTTTTAATCATCCAAGATGGAACAACACTGACCGTGTCTTTTCAGATCCCTAAATTTGGTCGGCAGTTTGTGCATAAAAACAGCAACAGTCATCATATTGTTACTCTCAATCTGTTTTGAAAGAAACTCTAAAATTAGGAGATTTTGAAATGGGCACATGGGTGTGGCTGTGCCATGTGCTGTGTTTTCTCAGGGGCAGGAAGTCACGGGGAAATGAGTGCCGGCCTCGTGCTCTTTCCTTACAACCCAATTTTGAGTACTTAGCTGAGGAAGGAGTAAGCATGTCATTTTTTTACGTAGGCCTCATGAAATAATTTGTAGCCAGCTTCTAAGATGTGTCTTTTATTGTCCGTGGATCTATTTATATTTAATGGTCATATTATCAATAATTATAGTTTTCTGTAATATATTGTTATATAATACATAATTTTACATATATACACACATGCACATGCATGCACACACGCACACACACCAAAATTTGGCACACCAGTTGGTTCTCCAGTCTTTAATCAGGACAGGGTTTCTAAAATACAGGGCAGCAGCATATCATCCCATTTTAAAATTTCCATGGGGTGTCCGGGTGGCTCAGTGGGTTAAGCCTCTGCCTTTGGCTCAGGTCTTGATCTCAGGGTCTTGGATCGAGCCCCACATCAGGCTCTCTGCTCAGCAGGGAGCCTGCTTTCCTCTCTCTCTGCCTACTTGTGATCTATCAAATAAATAAATAAAATATTTAAAAATAAATAAATAAAAATATAAAATTTACACAGATGTGCCAACTGGGCTTAAAAAAAATCATTTATTTTAGCATGAAAGTCAAGGGGTCCTTCAGTCTGTTGTCACCTGTCTTTCCACCCTCTTGGCCACTCTGCCCTTCCGTGAACCACCCTGGTACCTTTCTGGTATGCTCCCTGATTTCACAGCACCTCTTCTCGCCTGCATACCTTTTTACATTAGTGAACTCCATCTCTTCTCCTTCTGTCACCCTTGTGTTTGAGCTGTCCTCTGAGTTCCAGGTGGACGGCTGGTTTTTCTCTCAGAAGGGGTTGCTCTTTTTGCTTGTGGTTTGCATTGACTCTGACCAGGGTCTCTAGTCATAGATATGTATACATCTATATATATATTTTTTTAACCTTTTCTGCTCCACATTATTGGTGTTTTTCTCCAGGTGCTTTTAGGATTTTCTCTTTATCCCTGGTTTGAAGCAATTTGATCATGATGTCCCCTGGTGTATTTTTTTTTTCCTATTTCTTCCCTTGGGCATTTTTGGAGGTCCTTGAATCTGTGGGTGTATAGTTTTCATCAGATTTGGAAATTTTTCTGTCAGTATATCTTCAAACATTTTGTCTACCCCCCTTCCTCCCCATTCTGTCCCCTTTTAGGGAAATCTCATTCCCATTCATTTGGTCTCTGATGTCCCACTTCTCACTGAAGCTCCATTCTTTTTTCTTTTTTTTAATATCAGACACTGTATATTTTTCCTACAGAAGTTTGATTTGAGTCTTTTTTTTTACTTTAGTTTTATTAGAGAGAGAGAGAGTACAAGTAGGCAGAGAAGAAGGCAGAGAAATAAGAGGAAAGCAGGCTCCCTGCTGAGCTGAGAGCCTGATGTGGGGCTTGATCCCAGGACCCCGAGATCATGACCTGAGCTGAAGGCAGAGGCTTAACCCACTGAGTCACCCAGATGCCCCTTGATTTTTATTTTTTTAAAGATTTTATTTATCCATTTGAGAGAGAGAAAGTGCAGCAAACAGAGAGAGAAGCAGGCCACCTGCCGTCCAAGGAGACTGATACAGGATTCGATCTCAAGACTTTGGAATCACGATCCAAGTCCATGAACCATCCAGGCATCTCTGATTTGGTTCTTCTTACGTCTTGTATGATCCTGTTACCATCCTCCTACTTTACTTTCTCAACACTGTGTGTGTGTGTGTGTGTGTGTGTGTGTGTGTGTGTAAGCTCCTTCAATGTCCTTATCTACTAATGATGCCATCAGTTTCACATCCAGACTCATTTCTATTGATTCTCTCTTCATTAGAGATCACACATTTCTGTTTGTTTGCATGTCTCAGGACTTTTAGATTTGATGCCAGACATTGTGAATTTTATTCTATGGGTTACTGTTACTTTATATCCCTCTAAAATGTTTTATCTTTGTTCTGGGATGCATTTAAGTTGGAAACACCTCAAGCTCTTTGATACTTCTGTTTAACGTTTTTAGGAGACTCCCAGAAAGTCTCTGGTCTAAAGTTACTCTGGCCTTACTCCTGCAGTGGTGCCTTCGGAGTGCTTTGCCATATGTCCCACGTGTCAGGAGACCTTTCCACTCCAGATGGGTGAAATACAAATTCTCCCCAGCCTGTGTATTCTGAAGATTGCTTTGATACTCCTTTCTTGGGGTCCATCTCCCAACCTCGGGTCGTTTCCTTCTGCACACGCAGTGGGCAGTCACACCCAACAGAACTCCAGAACTCTCCCTCTCTTTGCAGCTCCTCAAATCCTAGTTCAGCCATCACGTCCCAAATGAGTCTGTGGATTTCTTTTCTCCCCAAGAGAAGTGTTTATGACTTCATCTCCAGTTTTTCAGCTTTTCACTTTATCTAGCATTATGGCATGTCTCTGTTTTATTTTGTATTATTCCTTGAGGCTTACAAGTTACCTCTCAATAAATTGCAAGCCCCTTGAGAGCAGAATCCATGACACACCCTTTTCAAAGTCCCCACTGCACATCACAAAATGTGTAGTGTGCACACGGTGCATCATAAAGGTCAATGGAATGAATGAATAAAGGCATTTGTCATATGTCCTCATTAATTAATGTGGGAGAATTTGGGCCTCTGTCTAACATTGCAGGAAAATGAAATATATTTTCCAATAGTTGCCTTTGCTCAGCTTTCTCCCCCTCAGTCTTTCTGCATAATTTCACCAGTGACAGGAAGGAGGGCATAATAAGCACATTCATTAAATTTGTAGAGGATTCCAAATCCAAAGGGAATCGTAATCTCAAAATATAAGATTAGGGTTAATTATATCCTTGGCAAGTAGGATGAGCAATCACAAAGTAAGTAAAATTAAATGAAACTACAAGGTATTAAATTTTAGAAAGAAATTAAGCCACCTGCCATGATAGAGATGGTTGGAACCACGTAAGATTGTAGAAGCTATAGTGAATCACAAGCTGAAAATGTGTCAAAAATGAAATTTCCTGTTGTTATAAGATGTTTTGTAAAAGTGGCAAAGATAATTATCCTTTTACAGTCATAATTGTGCAACCCTTATAAAATCCTGTGGCAGTTTTTGAGGCCTGTTTTTTATAGCATTAGCAAATATAGGGATTTAAGATGAAAGCTATTAAATTGTTGCAAATGGAACCCATGAAGAGAACTTATTCCCTTTTTCCCTTTTGCTCTTTTATTTTTCTGCAAGAACAAGGTGCACGTACAGAAAATTAGCTTCCTGTAACAAAGAAAACATGCAAACAAAAAGAAACAACCACTGCCTATAACTGAAACCAAAGCACTAGCCTTAGCGTTGGGAGACAGTAAGTGAGAAACATGACATTGACTAGCATTTAAGTGGGGGCTGCACTGACCTCTTTCAGGCATGCAAAAGAGTATCTAGCATTCAAATAGCTTTTTTAACTTTTCAGTATATCATAAATATAATATCTAAACCTCACAGTGAATTTGTGAAATATTATTTCCATTGTACAGATGACAAAATTGAGTAGTTTTTTAAAAACTTTTTATAAGTATTTATTTAGTTATCTGAAAGAGAGAGTGTTGGGGGTAGGGCAGAGGGAAAGAATCTCAAGCAGACTCCTTACTGAGTGTGGAGTCCAATGCGGGGCTCAATCTCACAACCCTGAGATCATGACCTGAGCTGAAATCAAGAGTCAGATGCTCAACTGACTGAGCCACCCAGGGCCCCCTAAAATTGAGTGCTTTCGAAGAAATGAACCCCATTTTAAGTCAGATGGCTAATTAGCAGCATAGTCTAGACAGAAATAGTAATCTGTACAATACTGTTCAAAAGAATAGTAATCCCAAGTAAATATGGTGTAATATTTTGAAAGCACCAATGTGCTATGAAATGGAAGATGGTAAATATTATTTTCTGTGGTCTAGAGATTGGACCCTCCTGAAAAAGTACTCTTAGGAATTCCCATGAATTCCTTCAGTATTCAGGGGAAAAGAAAATTAGTTATTTTCCAGATTGTGGCACTAAGAAACCTAAAACATTTGTCTTCTATGAGCTTTCCTCTTGGGGGTAAATTGACCATTAATATTTTAAGCTTACAGTGATGCCAACTCCTTCCCTATTATGCATGAGTCAGTGATTTAAGTTACTGTGCCACCTCCAATCACTTATTTATTTTTAGGTTGTTTTATATTCCTCTTTAAAAATGATAAGTTGGAGTATGCAGGTGGCTCAGTCCGTTAAGCATCTGACTCTTGATTTCAGCTCAGGTCATGATCTCAGTTCGTGAGATCTAGTCCCACAGTCGGCTCCATGCTCAGCACTGAGTCTGCTTGAGATTCTCTCTCTCTCTCCCTTGCCCTTTGCTCCTCCCCACACCACATGTGCTCATGCGCTCTCTCTCAAATAATAAATCAATAAATCTTTAAAAACAAACAAACAAACAAACAAGTTTAAGTTAACGACAGGGTCCCTTGAGCTGCATGTTGAAGATTTGGACCCAAAAAAGGATAATGAAATTGATGTGGACTTGGAAGAATTATGCTTTGTAAGCAGAAGACTGTCCGTGAGAACAGAAGGGAAAGAGGAGGGAATTAGCACAGAGGCTGTTTGGTAGATGGACCGTGAGTGAGTGTCCATCCAAGGTGGAAGCTTTCTCTGGGAGTCCCCGGAGCAGATCAGCTGCTCCGAGGTCTGGATCGGACATGAGACTTGGGTTTGGGACAGATGGGGCAGTGGGGTCTCATGCAGCTGCTGTGGGAACCCCACTTCTCAGAGTCCTTTCCTGTCCTTTCTGTGTGTGCCTGCAGTTTTTCTTCACCGAAGGGAATTTTGCTGGTTTGGAGTGTCTGACGACAACATAATAGGTTGATAAATTAGGCTTCGTTAATTCAATAGAATATTTTTGGCAAAGAGAGGCTATTCTGTAGCCACGTCTCCTCATATTTATCTCCTGGCTTGACAAATCCCGAACAGGTAAAGACATACGCCACATAGTTACTATTCAAAAGAGTCTTGTCCCGTGAGCCTAAAATTGCCTTTTGTGGGATAACAAGTGCGATCATGTGAAGGAATTTGGTCATTCAGTTGACTGACCACCACTGGTGTGAAATTATATGACCCTAGAAAGCCCTTTCTGTCATTTTACCATGCTCTGCAGCTCGGGAAATTCCGGGGTTGGGGGGGGGGGGGGGGGGGATTCCTAGGTCTGTCTGGAAACATAAACTTATAACAGTCTGGAAATGGAAGAGACCCGGAGATCATTTTATTCCCTCATTCTAGAGATGAGGGAACTGTATCACACACAGGGTGCCTCACTCGGAATGTTCTGGAAGGTACTAGTGTTGTCGCCACTGTTCTGTCCTGCCTTCTCTGGAAAGATGTTGGTCTTTCACAGTGGAAGCCAGCAAACCTCTTTACAGATCTCTCTCTATTCACGAAGCCTGGGAATCCATCTCTCTCCTCCTCATTGCTCTCCATTGCCTCCCAGGAAACCCAAAGGTCCCTTTGCCATTGGCCCCTGGGCCTCACTGGCTGTTTTTTAGTCTGCATCCCTATGGCAGTAGGTCCTGTTCAGGGTCAGGTGCGGTTAATGCTTTATTATTTTCTAGTTATGATGTTTGTGATGCTAACTGTTTATAGCAACAGACAGTAGAAGCCTATGCAGACTTTATTTTGACAGTCTGTGGCATTTGACAGGAATAAACAGAAGACACATTTTGAGGATCAAAGACCAGCAGTTTAATCTTGGTGTCACTGGTGTCAGGGTGGTCATAAAAATTGAAGGCTTCTTACCAAAAGTGGCTTTGTGGGGAAGAGCCCAGCTTCTGACTTTCACCCACTTTATTTGGTATAAGGCCGTATGAAACGTGGTAGAATGACCCTCAAGCAGAGAGTATATCCCGTATGCATTTATGTGGTCAAATTGGAAGGGGTCGAATCAAACTAGTGATGCAATAAACTGAATAAAATGAGTATTTTCTTAACAAAAATCGATGCCAGAAATGGGAGAGAGAAAGTAAGAAGAAAAAGCTTATGTAAGTAACTGGAATTCTGAGAGCTTATCACCAAATAGTCGTGTTGTCCTACAGAGAAAATAAAATGCAGAGAAAACAAGAGGGAAAAAAGTACATGTGTCACAGCACACGGTCTCACCAAGGGTGACTGAAACCCACAATGAATAACCAAGGTCAATGTAGACTACCAATGCTGCATCATAAGTCAATGTAGACTACCAATACTGCAAAGAGAGGAGTTTCAAACATTACCCTCTTCAACTTTAGGCTACAGTAAACACTTGATGTTATTTGTGGTTTTGCTTGACATTTGTTGAGCAGGAATACTATTAATTCCTGTTATTTATTGATTATCATGGGCTAGGTGATTTATGTGTTACGTTTGCCATGACCACACAAGATGTGTATTTTTTTGCAGGAGAGCATGTGATTTGTAATTGATGGAATCAGATGGATCTACCTGGTTCCCAGGCTAACGCCTTTTCCAGGACACCAGAGCTTCCTCAGCCGTGTTCTGTAGTGTTTACAAACACTAATGTGTGTGAATCACTGGGGGTGTTTCTGACAGGCTCCGTGGTGATGTCCGTGCTGGTGACCATGGGGACCACACTTAGCACACTCACCACAAGTAGCAAAGTTCCAGAGTGCAGTATTTCCAGAGTATTTCTATAGATACGATTAAAACAAAAAACGTACTCTTAGCAAAACAGGGAAGACGGGGCTAAGCAGGACTGAACTGATCTTCTTACAGGTCTTCTTGGAGCCTTGAACTTGCTCATGTACATTGGGAACTGAGAGGAGAAGAGCATATATCCCATCTTTCAAATCTGTTTGGCTGCAGAGATTTTTTTTCTCATAAAACATACCTCAGGATCAGCGTTCACTTTCAAAGTATTGCTTTCCATCAGGTTGTTTCAAGGGAATGCCTTTTCTGGAAAATACTGAAACAAAGACTTGGCAGCAGTGAGAAGGGGGTAAAATTATATGACCTTTACGATGCCTCGTGGTTACTGGAGTTGGGACAGGATGGAGGGGCATGAGGGGGCGACAAGGATGAATAAAGTGGGACTTGTGCCTTCAAGGAGAGCTCAGCCTGGTGAAAATACATGTAGAAAATCCACTGCAGGGCAGGATGAAATGAATTCTAAATGTAGGTTTAAAAATAAAAAAACAGGGGTGACTGGGTGGCTTAGTGGGTTAAAGCCTGTGCCTTCAGCTCAGGTCATGATCTCAGGGTCCTGGGATCGGACCTCGCATCGGGCTCTCTGCCCAGCAAGTAACCTCCTTCCTCCTTTCTCTCTCTCTGCCTGCCTCTCTGCCTGCTTGTGATCTCTGTCTGTCAAATAAATAAATAAAATCTTAAAAAATAAATAAATAAAATAAAAATTAAAAACATGCAGCAAGAAATAGAGGGGGTAACTGTTCGTTCCAAGCTTTTGTTAGTAGTTTTGAATTCTCATTTTTTCCCTGTATCTGATGCTTCCTTTAGTGAAATCCTTAGATCCTGTGGAAATTGCTTGTTTAGGGTCAGAACATTTTCCAGATTGAACATTTTCCTGCATTAGAACTCTGGCCTTTCCCGATTCCTCCATGGGGGCCAGGCCAGAACATCAGTGATTTTTTTTTTCCCCAGAACGTGTCCTGCATGATTTTACACATCAGTGTTCTGAATCTCTTCTTCAATTCAGCTGTTTTAGGGGAGGGGGGGCGCGGGGAGTGGTGAGGACTGGGATCATTCCAGAAGGGGAGATCTGGGGCAGTCGGTAGCAAAGGGCACTCTGTGTTACCACCTGTATGTGGCACCCTTGGGTGGCCATTAGAAAGGGCTTTGTTGGGGCACCTGGGTGGCTCAGTGGGTTAAAGCCTCTGCCTTCGGGTCCTTGGGATCGAGCCCCGCATCGGGCTTTCTGCTCGGTGGAGAGCCTGCTTCCTCCTCTCTCTCTGCCTGCCTCTCTGCCTGCTTGTGATCTCTGTCTGTCAAATAAATAAATAAAATACTTTAAAAAGAGGGGGGGGGCTTTGTTTGTCCTAGCCCCTAGTTCCCTGGATCTGATCTCAGAAGTCTCAAGCGAATGCATCTATGTCACTCTTTTGTCAGCCAGAGCTAAGAACTCTGGTTATCACAGACGGAGACAGCCACAGGATCTTTGCTTTCAAATGTAAAGTCTGGTCATATGATTGCTGACCTATTCAGTATGTAGAACAGTTGTATAAACCCCATGTTCCAAGAGGAATCATGACATTTTGCTGTCAGCTTTGCTGCTGTAGCTCTTCTCTTTCTAGATCACTCCGTCAATCCATCACTTTTTCTCCTCAGGATCTAGAATCATTCGTTTTGGGTTTACCTATTCTTTTGGACATTTAGCTTTCTTTTGGTCAGATTGTCTCTTATAGCAGCTCCTTTTCTCTTAAAAATTGCAATGATGAACAGCAAACAAACCATTAATGTGGTATCACCTCATTTTTTTTTAATATTTTATTCATTTATTTGACAGAGAGACACAGCGAGAGAGGGAACACAAGCAGGGGGGGGAGATAGAGGGAGAAGCAGGCTCCCCACCGAGCAGGGAGCCCAATGCAGAACTCGATCCCAGGATCCTGGGATCATGACCTGAGCCAAAGGCAGATGCTAAATGACTTTTTTAAAGTGTTTTTTGATTAAAAAAAAATTAAAAAAAAAAATAAAGTGCTTTTTGGATTTTAGAACATTCTGGTTTAATAGTCACAAAAGCTCTGTATTAAAACATGTTGAACATGCTTGGAGGGTACAGCTGACCCCCATCGCATTTTCAGATTTAGTAATTTTTATTTTGGCCACATGTGGTTCCTCCCAGATTCAATGAAAGCTCATGGCACCTAGATCCGAATGGTTCCAAAGGCTGTGGGTGAACCTAGACAGTACCAGTGTCTCTCTGTATCCATATGACTTCGTAGTCCTCTGGTGATCTGAGTGTAATCAGTAATGCCTATGACATGGAAATTTAATTCTTTGTGAAAAATGGTCATCAAGTGAAAGAAATAATTTTAAAAAATACAAAAATATGTTTAACTTGTGGTATGAGGATATACACAGGAAACACGTGATTTCCTATGAAAATGTGATGCATAAAAAGGCACCTGAATAAACACCTCAGTACTCTCAATTTGAGGGACTCAGGGATGTTAGCCTCAGGAGTGTGTTACCCACCTTTCCGTGCCTGAGGGAAAGCATTGTAATGAAGATGGCTGCCTAGGGGACCTGAGGGAAGGATCCCAATGGGCAGGAAGGTGGAAAGACAGCAGGCTTTAGCTGGCCACACAGGGAACTGTTGGGTTTAAATAGCTGACTTTGGTAATACAAAGAATCACAAATCTTAGTAAACGATCTTGTTTATCACAAAATGAAAGTGCCTGTGTGAGTTTCACATGCTGTGTGATAAAAGTGATGTTCAGGAAAATATATTGCCTTAACTTCACATTTCTGTTGGTGTTTATTCTTCTTCTCGAGGGGGGTGAGTTACGCACCTTGTGATTTCAGGAGCATTTTAAACCCAGAAGCACTTACAACACCCCTTCGACTTTGACTTTATCCAGTGTGGCCTTCTTGGTATTTCTTGCTTCAGTTCTAACACTTCTGCCCATTCTCACCTTCGGGCTTTCCTCATCTCTGGCCTGGATGATAAGAACAGCCTCCTAATTGATCCATTTGTCCTAAGATTCCTTACTCAGACCCCCCTACACACTGCTACCAGGATTCTTTCCCAAAAACAAAACAAAACAAAAAAACCTTAATGATAACATGTTCATACAGCAAATCCACTTCTAGAAGATTCTCCTCACTTATAAGGATATGGATGTATGTATCCAAACATTTGTTCCCATTTTATTTGTGACAAAACAATTGGGTGACTTAAGTGTCTATCATATGGAAAAAAATGACATTTTTTCTAATGCCTACCTACTATACCAGAAGTCAGCAAACCTTTTCTGTAAAGAGCTAAATAGTCATATTTTAGGGATTTCATGCTATATGATCTCTGCCATGATTACTTGACTCTGCTCTTACATCAGGAAAGCAGCCACAATGATGGGCACCTTTGGGTAGCTCAGTTGGTTAAGCCTCTGACTCTTGGTTTCAACTCAGGTCATGATCTTGGGATGGTGGGATCTAGCCCCACATCGGGGTCTGTGATTGGCATGGAGTCTGCTTAGGATTCTCTCTCTCACTCTGCCCCTCCCTTGTGTGGACTCATGCATGCTCTCTCTCTTTCTTTCTCTTTCTCTAAAACAAATAAATAAATCAAATCTTAATGAAAAAAACAGAAGTGGCCAAATATGATACATAAAAAAATGAGCATGGCTGTGTTCCAATAAAACTTTATTTGCAAAAACAGGGACATGCTGATTTGGCCCCTAGGCCTGAAGGTTGCCAATCCCTGGCATAGATTACAGTATGTATATTAAGGATAATAAGATAAGGGCACCTGGGTTGCCCAGTTGGTTAAGCAACTGCCTTCGGCTCATGTCATGATCCTGGAGTTCTGGGATTGAATCCCACATCAGGCTCACAGCTCCATGGGGAGTCTGCTTCTCCCTCTGACTTTCTCCCCTCTCATGCTCTCTCTCACACTCTCTGTCTCTCTCAAATAAATAAATAAAATCTTTAAAAATAAATTGATGAGATAAATCTGCATGTGCTGGCAGGGAAGGATATCAACAATATACTCTTGGACAAAATAGTATGCTACTAATATATCCTATATTTGTTATTTTATCTTTCTTGGTGTTTCTATCTTTGTTAAAAAGATAAATGTCTATATTTATCTTTGTATATTTATCTACATACCTATATCCATATCTCTCTATATCTATCTATATATAGAGAGATATATACAGACAGACATAGGGAGATAGAGACATATGCAAGCAAAGGAATAAATAGATAAAATAGATGGTACAGTATGCACAAAAAAGAAAAAATCCAGAAGAATAGACAGAAAATATTACTAGGAGCTCTTCTGAGAGAGGATAGGTAGGAAGGCAAGGAAATCCTCCATTTTCATATACTTCTGTGTTGTTTAAACATCCACCTGGCTATGTATTATATTTGCTTACAGAAAAATACTGAAATGATGAATCATCTGAAATCTGAGCCTATCTCTCCACTGGTAAAAGACCTCCTGTTGTTTTGCATTGTCTATAGGATAAACTGTAAGCAATTTACCATGATCTGCCCTGGCACCTGCTCTGGTCTCATCTCGAATCATCCTGCCTGCTCTGCAGGCCCCCTTACTCCCCACAGCACACTGGGCCGTTTTTTTGTGACTCCCTCTCTACACACATGATGCTTCCCTTTCTCTGTAGTCGGCTCCTTCTTGGGTTGTCCTGCTCCCCCTTTCCTGCTCAGGAGGCAGGGGAGGGCAGTTTTTAGTGCAAGACAGGTGAGTGCTCTTCGTCCTGTCACCACCCCAGCTAGACGTCCCTTTCTTTTCTCCTCTCTCGCATCTTTCCTCTCTCCTACAGGCAAAAGTTGCCCTCAATATGTAACTGTTTCCATTTTCATATCCCCCGTTAGCCTGGGTTTCTTCAGGCAGCCTACTGTCTTGTCATTTCTGATTCTCCATACTCAGCACAGAGCCTAGCATGAAGTAAAGACTCATTAAACCTACACACATGGAGACTTCTATTTAAGGAAATATTTTAAGAATCTTAAGGCTACAATGGGGAGATTTTTACACTGAAATTTAAAAATGTTCAGTGAAGTCTACAACAGAGACTCATATGGAAAAACATCCCCATATAGAAAATTTTAAATATCCCCATAAAATTATTCATATTATTCATTAATGATCTGTAGGAGAAGGGTGCACATGTGGGTCTGCTTTCTTGTTTGTGGACTTGGGTGTTTTCAGCATCATCTAAGTAGCCAACACAAACATTGTAAGTCAAATAGCCCAGTCTGAGATGTTGATTTATAGCTATATTCACTGTGAATGTATTCAGCTGTAGTAATAGAATACCCTATTAATGGGCTAGATAATGAGTGCTTACTTGTCTCAAATATGAAGTCTATAGGAAAGCAGGTGTGGATTTTTAATGACCTGCTCAACACTGGCATCAGGGGCAAATGTCCTTTTTCATCTTTAATCTTTTAAAAAAATATTTTATTTATTTATTTGACAGAGACACAGTGAGAGAAGGAACATAAGCAGGGGGAGGAGGAGAGGGAGAAGCAGGCTTCCCACTGAGCAGAGAGCCCAATGGAGGGCTCATTCCCAGGACGCTGGGATCATGACCTGAGCCAAAGGCAGACACTTAACGACTGAGCCACCCAGGCGCCCCTCATCTTTACATTTACTATTTCTTAGTACATTTCCATCCCATTCTTGTTGCTTCATCATTGTGGGCTTGCCTGGCACCACGGAGAATTACATCCATATTTGAGGCAAAAGTTAAAGACTAGGAGCAAAAGTCCTCTGTCCTTGGTCTTCAAATTCTGAAAGTGAAGTCTTGACTAGCACTCTTTCCCTTACATTTTTTTCCATCTTTTTTTTTATAAACATATAATGTATTTTTATCCCAAGGGGTACAGGTCTGTGAATCGCCAGGTTTACAGACTTCACAGCACTCACCATAGCACATACCCTCCCCAGTGTCCACAACCCTACCCCCCTCCCTCGACCCCCCCTCCCCCAAGCAACCCTCAGTTTGTTTTGTGAGATTAAGAGTCACTTATGGTTTGTCTCCCTCCCGATCCCATCTTGTTTCATTTATTCTTCTCCTACCCCCCTAACCCCCGACGTTGCATCTCTACTTCCTCATATCAGGGAGATCATATGATAGTTGTCTTTCTCTGATTGACTTATTTCACTAAGCATGATACCCTCTAGTTCCATCCATGTCATTGCAAATGGCAAGATTTCATTTCTTTTGATGGCTGCATAATATTCCATTGTATATATATATACCACATCTTTTTTTTTTAAGATTATTATTTATTTATTTGACAGACAGATCACAAATAGGCAGAGAGGCAGGCAGAGAGAGAGAGGAGGAAGAAGGCTCCCAACTGAGCAGAGAGCCCGATGCGGGGCTCGATTCCAGGATGCTGGGATCATGACCTGAGCCGAAGACAGAGGCTTTAACCCACTGAGCCACCCAGGTGCCCCACCACATCTTCTTTATCCATTCATCTGTTGATGGACATCTAAGTTCTTTCCATAGTTTGGCTATTGTAGACATTGCTGCTATAAACATTCGGGTGCACATGCCCATTCAAATCACTACGTTTCAAGTGCAATTGCTGGGTCATAGGGTAGTTCTATTTTCAACTTTTTGAGGAACCTCCATGCTGTTTTCCAGAGTGGTTGCACTAGCTTGCATTCCCACCAACAGTGTAGGAAGGTTCACCTTTCTCCGCATCCTCGCCAGCATCTGTCGTTTCCTGACTTGTTAATTCTAGCCGTTCTGACTGGTGTGAGATGATATCTCATTGTGGTTTGGTTTTGTGTTTTCCTGATGCCGAATGATGTGGAGCACTTTTTCATGTGTCTGTTGGCCATCTGGATGTCTTCTTTGCAGAAATGTCTGTTCATGTCTTCTGCCCTCTTCTTGATTGGATTATTTGTTCTTTGGGTGTTGAGTTTGCTAAGTTCTTTATAGATTTTGGACACTAGCCCTTTATCAGATATGTCATTTGCAAATATCTTCTCCCATTCTGTCAGTTGTCTTTTGATTTTGTTAACTATTTCCTTTGCTGTGCAAAAGCTTTTGATCTTGATGAAATCCCAATAGTTCATTTTTGCCCTTGTTTCCCTTGCCTTTGGCGATGTTCCTAGAAAGACGTTGCTGCGGCTGAGGTCAAAGAGGTTGCTGCCTGCATTCTCCTCAAGGATTTTGGTGGATTCCTTTCTCACATTGAGGTCTTTCATCCATTTTGAGTCTATTTTCATGTGTGGTGTAAGGAAATTGTCCAATTTCATTTTTCTGCATGTGGCCATCCAATTTTCCCAACACCATTTATTGAAGAGGCTGTCTTTTTTCCATTGGACATTCTTTCCTGCTTTGTCAAAGATTAGTTGACCATAGGGTTGAGGGTCTATTTCTGGGCTCTCTATACTGTTCCCTTGATCTATGTATCGGTTTTTGTGCCAGTACCATGCTGTCTTGATGATGACAGCTTTGTAATAGAGCTTGAAGTCCAGAATTGTGATGCCACCAACTTTGGCTCTTTTTCAATATTCCTTTGGCTATTCGAGGTCTTTTCTGGTTCCATATAAATTTTAGGATTATTTTCTCCATTTCTTTGGAAAAAAAATGGGTGGGATTTTGATAGGGATTGCATTAAATGTTAGATTGCTTTAGGTAGCGTAGACATTTTCACAATATTTATTCTTCCAATCCAGGAGCATGGAACATTTTTCCATTTCTTTGTGTCTTCCTCAATTTCTTTCATGAGTACTTTATAGTTTTCTAAGTATAGATTCTTAGCCTCTTTGGTTAGGTTTATTCCTAGGTATCTTATGGTTTTGGGTGCAATTATAAATGGGATTGACTCCTTAATTTCTCTTTCTTCTGTCTTGTTGTTAGTGTAGAGAAATGCAACTGATTTCTGTGCATTGATTTTATATCCTGACACTTTACTGAATTCCTGTACAAGTTCTAGCAGTTTTTGGAGTGGAGTCTTTTGGGTTTTCCACATATAGTATCATATTATCTGCGAAGAGTGATAGTTTGACTTCTTCTTTGCCGATTTGGATGCCTTTAATTTCTTTTTGTTGTCTGATTGCTGAGGCTAGGACTTCTAGTACTATGTTGAATAGCAGTGGTGATAATGGACATCCTTGCCATGTTCCTGACCTTACCAGAAAAGCTTTCAGTTTTTCTCCATTGAGAATGATATTTGCGGTGGGTTTTTCATAGATGGCTTTGATGATATTGAGGTATGTGCCCTCTATCCCTACACTTTGAAGAGTTTTGATCAGGAAGGGATGCTGTACTTTGTCAAATGCTTTTTCAGCATCTATTGAGAGTATCATATGGTTCTTGTTCTTTCTTTTATTGATGTGTTGTATCACATTGATTGATTTGCGGATGTTGAACCAACCTTGCAGCCCTGGAATAAATCCCACTTGGTCGTGGTGAATAACCCTTTTAATGTACTGTTGAATCCTATTGGCTAGTATTTTGGTGAGAATTTTCGCATCTGTGTTCATCAAGGATATTGGTCTGTAATTCTCTTTTTTGATGGGATCCTTGTCTGGTTTGGGAATCAAGGTGATGCTGGCCTCATAAAATGAGTTTGGAAGTTTTCCTTCCATTTCTATTTTTTTGAACAGTTTCAGGAGAATAGGAATTAGTTCTTCTTTAAATGTTTGGTAGAATTCCCCTGGGAAGCCGTCTGGCCCTGCGCTTTTGTTTGTTTGGAGATTTTTGATGACTGTTTCAATCTCCTTACTGGTTATGGGTCTGTTCAGGTTTTCTATTTCTTCCTGATTCTGTTTTGGTTGTTTATATATCTCTAGGAATACATCCATTTCTTCCAGATTTTCAAATTTGTTTGCGTAGAGTTGCTCATAGTATGTTCTTATAATTGTTTGTATTTCTTTGGTGTTAGCTGTGATCTCTCCTCTTTCATTCCTGATTTTATTTATTTGGGTCCTTTCTCTTTTCTTTTTGATAAACGTGGCCAGGGGTT
Organism: Mustela putorius furo; assembly: GCF_011764305.1. NCBI lineage: Eukaryota > Metazoa > Chordata > Mammalia > Carnivora > Mustelidae > Mustela > Mustela putorius. Next base: position 3,226,941 of record NW_025421577.1, read on the forward strand.
TATCAATCTTATTAATTCCTTCAAAGAAACAGTTCCTAGTTTCGTTGATTTGTTCCATTGTTTTTTTGGTTTCTATTTCATTGATTTCTCCTCTGATCTTTATGATTTCTCTTCTCCTGCTGGGTTTAGGCTTTCTTTGTTGCTCTTTCTCCTGCTCCTTTAGGTGGAGGGTTAGGTTGTGTACCTGAGACCTTTCTTGTTTCTTGAGAAAGGCTTGTACTGCTATATATTTTCCTCTCAGGACTGCCTTTGCTGTGTCCCACAGATTTTGAACAGTTGTGTTTTCATTATCATTTGTTTCCATGATTTTTTTAATTCTTCTTTAATTTCCTGGTTGACCCATTCATTCTTTAGAATGATGCTGTTTAGTCTCCATGTATTTGGGTTTTTTCCAAATTTCCTCTTGTGATTGAGTTCTAGCTTCAGAGCATGGTGGTCTGAAAATATGCAGGGAATGATCCTAATCCTTTGATACCAGTTGAGACCTGATTTATGACCCAGGATGTGATCTATTCTGGAGAATGTTCCATGTGCACCAGAGAAGAATGTGTATTCTGTTGCTTTGGAATGAAATGTTCTGAATATATCTGTGATGTCCATCTGGTTCAGTGTGTCATTTAAGGCCTTTATTTCCTTGTTGATCTTTTGCTTGGATGATCTGTCCATTTCTGTGAGGGGAGTGTTAAAGTCCCCTACTATTATTGTATTATTGTCAATGTGTTTCTTTGATTTCATTATTAATTGGTTTATATAGTTGGCTGCTCCCACGGTAGGGGCATAGATATTTAAAATTGTTAGATCTTCTAGTTGGACAGACCCTTAGAGTATGATATAGTGTCCTTCCTCATCTCTTATTATAGTTTTTGGCTTAAAATATCATTGATCTGATATAAGGATTGCCACCCCAGCTTTCTTCTGATGTCCATTAGCATGGTAAATTGTTTTCCACCCCCTCACTTTAAATCTGGATGTGCCTTCGGGTCTAAAATGAGTTTCTTGTAGGCAACATACTGATGGATTTTGTTTTTTTATCCATTCTGATACCCTATGTCTTTTGATTGGGGCATTTAGCCCATTAACATTCAGGGTAACTATTGAGAGATATTAATTTAGTGCCATTGTATTGCCTGTAAGGTGACTGTTACTGTATATGGTCTCTGTTCCTTTCTGATCTACTACTTTTAGGGTATCTCTTTGCTTAGAGGACCCATTTCAATATTTCCTGTAGAGCTGCCTTAGTGTTTGCAAATTCTTTCAGTTTTTGTTTGTCCTGGAAGCTTTTTATCTCTCCTTCTATTTTCAATGATAGCCTAGCTGCATATAGTATTCTTGGCTGCATGTTTTTCTCATTTAGTGCTCTGAATATATCATGCCAGTTCTTTTTGGCCTGCCAGGTCTCTGTGGATAAGTCTGCTGCCAGTCTAAAATTTTTACCATTGTATGTTACAGACTTCTTGTCCCGGGCTGCTTTCAGGATTTTCTCTTTGTCGCTAAGACTTATAAATTTTACTATTAGGTGACGGGGTGTGGATCTATTCTTGTTGATTTTGAGGGGGGGTTCTCTGCACCTCCTGGATTTTGATGCTTGTTCCCTTTGCCATATTAGGGAAATTTTCTACAATAATTCTCTCCAATATACCTTCTCCTCCCCTCTCTCTTTCTTCCTCTTCTGGAATACCAATTATTCTAATGTTGTTTCGTCTTATGGTGTCACTTATCTCTCGAATTCTCCCCTCATGGTCCAGTAGCTGTTTGTCCCTCTTTTGCTCAGCTTTTTTATTCTCTGTCATTTGTCTTCTGTATCACTAATTCTTTCTTCTGCCTCATTTATCCTAGCAGTAAGAGCCTCCATTTTTTATTGCACCTCATTAATAGCTTTTTTTAAATTTCAACTTGGTTAGATTTTAGTTCTTTTATTTCTCCAGAAAGGGCTTTTATCTCTCCAGAGAGAGCTTCTCTAATATCTTCCATGCCTTTATCAAGCCTGGCTAGAACCTTGAGAATCGTCATTCTGAACTCTAGATATGACATATTACCAATGTCTGTATTGATTAGGTCCCTAGCCTTCGGTACTGCCTCTTGTTCTTTTTTTTGTGGTGAGTTTTTCTGCCTTGTCATTTTATCCAGATAAAAGTATATGAAGGAACAAATAAAATATTGAAAGGGTGTCAAAGACCCCAGGAAAATGCACTTTAACCAAATCAGAAGAGACCTCAAATCGTGGGAGGGAGAAAAGGGATAAAAAAGAGTTTAAAAAAATTTAAAAAAGAAAACAAATAAAGAAAAAATATTAAAAAGAAATATATATATATAGATATATAGAGAGAGATATTAGATAAACTAGTTAAAAAAACATTTAAAAAGAAAAGGGTAAAAGTTAAAAAAATTAGCAGAAGATGGGGCGCCTGGGTGGCTCAGTGGGTTAAAGCCTCTGCCTTCAGCTCAGGTCATGATCTCAGGGTCCTGGGATCAAGCCCTGCATCGGGCTCTCTGCTCCGTGGGGAGCCTGCTTCCTCCTTTCTCTCTGCCTGCCTCTCTGTCTACATGTGATCTCTGTCTGTCAAATAAATAAATAAAATCTTTAAAAAACAAAAATTAGCAGAAGAAAAAAAATAAAATTAAAAAAATTTTAATTAACTGCAAGACTAAAGAATCATGGGGAGAAAGCCATGAGTTCCGTGCTTTGCTTTCTCCTCCACTGGAATTCTGCTGCTCTCCTTGGTAAGTGAACTTTGTCTTGGCTGGATTTCTTGTTGATCTGGGGGAGGGGCCTGTTGTAGTGATTCTCAAGTGTCTTTTCCCGAGACGGAATTGCACAGCCCTTACCAGGGGCCAGGCTAAGTAATCTGCTTGGGTTCACTTTCGGGAGCTTTTGTCCCCTGAACGCTTTCCATAGAGTTCTGGAGGACGGGAATGAAAATGGAGGCCTCCCTTTATTGAGCTCAGGGCCCCACCCCTCAGTGCGCCCTCAGAGAAAAGAGCCCAATCACTCCCATCTCCCTGGCCTCCAGCACTCCAAGCTCACCCAGCCTGCAACCCGTTCAAGGTAACCCCCAGCTGAGAGCTCACTCCTTGACTCTGTCTCTGTAGCCCGCTTCCCCGGTCTAATACGTGCAAGCTCTGTGACACTCAGACACCCATGATCTTTCTGTGACCCTGCAGGACCTAGGGCCACGCTGGCCCCGTGTGGGCTTCATCCCTGTTTAGCCTCTGGAGCTATGTCCCTCAGTGGAGCAGACTTTTAAAAGTCCTGATTTAGTGCTCCATTGCTCCGCCATTTGCTGGGAGCCGGCCCCTCCCTCCACCATCTATCTTCCCCGTTGCTTTGGATTCACTTCTCCCCCGGTCCTGCCTTTCAGAAGGTAGTCGATTTTCTGTTTCTAGATTGCTGTTCTTCTTCTCTTTAATCTCCCGTTGGATTTGTAGGTGTTTGCAATGGTTTGATAAGCTATCTAGCTGATCTCCTGCTACCTGATGTAGTCTCAGTCTGCTACTTCTCCGCCATCTTGACTCCTCCCTTCCCTTACATTTCATTGGCCCCTTACCCATGGCCACTCAGCTATCAACCATTAGTCAAAGGAAATGAAATGATGATGACTAGTTTAGACCAATCACGATTCAACCCCTAGACTTGGGAGGATGAGCATGGCCTCCCTTTTTTAAAAGAATTCCCTACTTGTTACCTCCAGACCTTTTTTAGGATAGAAGGAGGAGGAAGCATGATTGTCTGTGCCAGTGTCAATTACTGTAACCGGACTAGCAGGTGACTGGACCTCAGTATATGAGGGGAAAAAATCATGATATTCAAGGTTAGACAGTGTTCTAGTTCCACTATTTACAGCTATGGGAACCTGAAATAATTACTTAACTTCTCTGTACCTTTTGTCCTAGCTACAAAATAGGAGAAAACACCATTTATCTCATGGGATTATTGTGAGGACAGAATCAAGATGGCTATCCTCAAGCCCAGTATTGTGAGCGCCATGGTTGGCATGCCAACAATACCAGGGCATTTTGCTGTTGCTCTGGGTTCAGGGAAGGATCTTCATAGATTCTTCCATGCCTTTGACTTTCAGTCTCCATTTGAGCCCACTGGTGTCATTGTTCTTGGTATGGCCATGGCTGTGTCTGGTCGGATATAAATTAGGTGCTTTTTTCAAGTGTTCAGTCACAGTAGAGATTCCCAGGCAACAGTTTTGTTTAAAGAGAGAGTGAGGTGTTTAGCAGTTCCTGTGTTGTTTAATCATGAAAGTCAAATATTGTTTCAATGTGGAGAAAAGAAAGATTTGTACAATCAAGATATAGAAAAAGAACATTTAATTTAGGGACCCGTGCAAAATGAAATTTCTTTTGAATCTCAAGTTCTTGGATGACATACTTGGTTTAAAATTGAGTGTTTTGTTCACCAACAATGACAGACATAAATTACATAAAATAGGAGGCTGAGGATTGCATCCTGTTTCAGAATAGTGCTGACCTTCCAGGGATCTCCACCCATACTTTTCATCCAGCAGCTTTCTCAAAATCTGGGGTTGCATTGGCTCATAGAAGGATGTGGGCGAAGTCCCACGATTTAGAAATGGGAATTATCTGATCCCTGCCTTGTCAGATATTCCTACTGATAAAAAGGATCAGAAAGGCTTTCCCTTCACAGAAAAAAAGGACAGCGTTACCACTCAGGCATTTCCTGATAGCTGCTCGGGGGTGGAGAGAGGGAGGGATTTGGGGAAGGGGAAATGTATTCCTTAAACCTGAGTGTGCAATAGTTCTGGAATCCTTCCTGTCATTGGAGAGAGAATCAAACTTCATGGGGCCAAAAATAGCGGGGGGGGGGGGGATCTGAAAGTAAAAGCCAAAAACCTCACATGTATTCTTCATATGAATTCTGTCCTTTGGAACTTTACTGAATTGAAATTTGGCAATAATTACTATTTGAAATTTCTTCCTTATCTGACAGCCTCCTTTGTCTGTTCCAATTTGGGACCATGGCCTGAAAGTTTATTTGACTTCCCTAGGTGAGTTAAAAAAAGAATTTAGATCAGTTTTGCAAATTGCTAAAATATCAAACAATAACTTTATCTTTGACATCCACATTAATAATCCAGTAACACTTTTATATTTATTATTCAAGAAGGAGTTTGAAGCTTGAAGTTTTTCCTATGTACTTCTCCAAGCATATTTGAACCTCAGCCTTGCACAATTAAATATCAGTCTCTGAAAAGTACTTATTTGGGAAACTCCAGGTGCTCTTTTTCTGTGTAAGACAGTCAGCTTTCTAGAAGATGAAGGACAATCTATGAAACCATTTAAGATTTCTATCCAGATGGGAGGGATTTTTGCAACCTTCAAACCTTACCCAAAAGAATTCTGCTATGAAAAAAAGGCTTAAAAACACATATTATCTTTCATAGTATGAATGAAGTGTCCCAAATCTCCTTAAACAGAAAATTCAATTTGATTTTAGCTCGTATCTAGAACTTCGCAGATGTCTGCACAGAGTCCCCGCTGCAGTCGTTCCCCTTACCACCACCACCACCACCACCACCCCGCCCCCCGCCGCCTGTGTAACCATGGCAATACCTGGAGCACGTTTGCTCAAGATTTCTGTGTTCTGGTTTCAGGTGGAAGAAAGCATGGGGTGTTGTAATGGGCTGTTGTAAATGACAAATTGTGGACTAGATCATGTTATGGGACGAATTAACGTGCAGCATATTGCAACACTCGGAGTGTTATCCATGGAAAATGGAGCGGAGAACTGGATTATCCCAGAGCAGAATTTGAGGAGAAGCGGCCTGAGGTTTAATGCTGCTGCTGTTAGTGAGCGCAGAAGGGGGTGGGGAGTTTTTCGTTCAGTAGAGGTGAGTGTGTACGAAGGGAAATTTGTAGGAAAGACTGAGCTAGGGAGGGTGCCTGTTGTAGCTTCTCAACCCTAAGAGGCTTTTTAACTTGCAGAGGTATTTGTAGACCTCATGTCCTAGCATACATGTTGTATGCATGTTGTAGTTCCAGAAGTCTGATCAGTTTTACACAAAACTGTGTGGGCTTCTTTAGTTTGTGCACTTGTTTGTTTGCCCATTCATTTTGTTTGCATTGTCTTCTCTGTTGAAAAAGGCACTAGGTGATGATTAGCCTCTGTGGAGATTTCTCCTCTTCCCTCTATAATAGCATAGTAGAGTAGCTGAAAGCAGAGACCATGGAGCCAGACTGCCTGGGTTTAGGCCTCAGTATTCTCATCTGTAAAATGGGGATTAAAAATAATTTCTACCTTATAAAGTTGTTACAAAAGAGTACATGAATTAGTGATTTTAAAGTCCTTAAAACAGTACCTAAAACAAAATATCCTGGGGCTTTCTGAGTGGCTCAGTCAGTTAAGTATCCAACTTTTGGTCTCAGCGCAGGTCTTGATCTCAGGGTCATGAAATCAAGCCCTGTGTCATCGCTGAGCATGGAGGCTGCTTAAGATTCTCCCTTTCTGGGGGTGCCTGGGTGGCTCAGTGCATTGAGCCTGTGTCTTCAGCTCAGGTCATGATCTCAGAGTCCTGGGATTGAGTCCCGCATTGGTCTCTCTGCTCAGCGGGGGACCCGCTTCCCTCTCTCTCTCCCTGCCTCTCTGCCTGCTTGTGATCTCTTTCCCTGTCAGGTAAATAAATAAAATCTCAAAAAAAAAAAAATATTCTCCCTCTCCCTCTGCCCTTCCCACCTCTCCCCCACCACCATTCACTTGTGCTCTATCTCTTAAAAAAAAAAAAAGTGTCTTAAGTAAAATTATTACCAGTTATTAAGGAGATAATAATATAAAGGATTGCTCAATATACGCTTCTCTCTCTTAACATTGCTACTCAGAACAAGATGCCACGCTCTATATCTCACTTCCCCACAGCCCTGGGGCAGATAATAAGCCCTTCACACAATTTCAAGAAAGCAAGGGAGGAAAAAGAACAAAGGGAAGGCCTGGAAAGAAGGACTCTGCCCCCAGAAAAGGATCTACTAACAGAGGTCCCTGCCAGGGGACTGCCCATACAGTGCCCTGTGAAATACTGCAGCCTTCATCCAGGAGCTGGAGGGCTCATTCTCTGTCTCAACCGGAGCTTTCCAGCTGTCTTTGTTATGCACTGTGCTATTTGTATTCTAGAAAAAGTTATTAAATGGATGGTTGTGAACAACAGATAAGTAGAAGAGGGGTAAACAAGAGCCCACCAAAAGAAAGTCAAGCTCCAGCAGCACCAGCATCTACATAATAGAAGAGACAGGTAAAGGAAAACCTGGTCCCTCTTGATTTCAAATGAGAGCGTCTTGATTTCAGAATGATGTTTGACAAAATGTTTCAAGGCACGACGATTGGAAAAAAAATATATGGATTGCTTTAATAATGCAATGAGACAGGGGCACCTGGGTGGCTCAGTGGGTTAAGCCTCTGCCTTCGGCTCAGGTCATGATTTCAGGGTCCTGGGATCGAGCCCCGCATCGGGCTCTCTGCTCAGTGGGGACCCTGCTTCCCTCTCTCTCTGCCTGCCTCTCTGCCTACTTGTGATCTCTCTGTCAAATAAATAAAATCTTAAGAAAATAATAATAATGCAATGAGACAGATGTTTATAGATCAGTCATTAACATTACAAGTAACAACAAAACGAACATCATTCCGTAAAACTTTGTTCCGGGATTGTTCTGTTTGCGGTGGGATAGTTGGAATCAACTGAATTGCAGGGAAGACTTCAGGTAGAAGATACATTAAATCCAGCACCGTTAAGTCGGCAAACAGTAAGCTCCAAATTTGGAAAAGGCACACAAGTTTGGTGTAAAGGACTGAGGGGGAGGGGGGGTGCTCGAAGGTGGAAAATACACAGGCTTCTGTTCCGTGAGCATATGGGGGCTTCTGTTCCGTGAGCATACGGCCTGGAGGCTGGCAGTGATCTCCGCCCTTCAGACACCAATTCAGCACCCAAGAAACCAAGGAAACCACTTGTTGGTAGATAGCTGGCTGTATTCTGGGATTTACGAAAGACAGTAGGAACGAACTTGAATACTTCAGATCACTGAGAGGTTGCCTTTCTGGACACCTGCAGGATATGCCAATTTCTTTCCTTCAGGGAAACCTAAAAGCACGGAGCTGGGTGTGACCCTTGACCACCCACCCCAGTATTCTGCTTCACTGGGACACATTCAGCAAGACCATATCCTTAAACTCAAAAATATAGGGTTATCCTCTCAGAATAGTCTACATCCCAGCATGTTCGGGATCTAGTCTCAAAACATAAAACGGATCTATGAGACCTGCTATGACATAAGCCACCCTGTGGAATTCTCTGTATTTTCAGCCTTTACTGGTTGTTGAAGTCATGAGTGATAGAAGTTTACTATAGACGGTTAAGTGGTACGTTTATTTATCCTCAGTTTACCTCTGACATCTCCCAGGCATCACCTCCACCGCCTCTCCACAATGGCAGGTTTTAACAGCATCTGGTTCTGAAGTCCCATGTCTCGCCTGCCCACGCCTTTCTGATCAACAGGCTTACATCAGCTTCTCTTACACACTCGCCTTGGCAGATGAGAATTTAGACAAGCTTCTCGGACTGCCCTGCCCTTCCCCATCTCCACCACCTCTATCTGGCCCTTTACCAACAAGGAAGATTCTGGAAGGACAGCCACAGGCCCGCACGTCCCTTGCTGTGAGGTGACGATCGTGGGCTGCTTGGTTCGCACACAGTGTTTTCCTGATAGTAGCAAGGGGATTTGGATTGGATTCAGAAATGACTTGGACATGACCCACACACGATCCTGTCATTCCTCTCCTTAGAGCCACAATTATGGGGGATGCCAGATCCTATTCAGTTTGGCCTTTTTTGTCCAACTTTTCCTTCCCTGATTATAAACATTTGCCATGACCATAAAAAGCCCTATCCTTAAAGGAGAGTCACTTATAGTGTCAGAAAGGTGATGTCTCTGACTCTGGGTCCATTCCCACTCTTATTGCTTCCAAGAGGAAGGATGAACATTATCTTCTCGTCACTTGTCAGAAGGACGAGGGGACTGTTTTTTCTGTCTTTGTGTTCAGCGTGATCACCTACTAATCCTAAACAATCTCTAGGTATGGGTTTGTTTGTTTTGATGTGCTTATATGTTTAGGGACTGAATTGACTCATCAGCAGCAAGGCCTTACACAAGTCATGTGACGTGTGTCTCCTCCCTTGATAAATATTTGGGTGGGGGGGAACTACATTATTTTTAATGTCTCTCCCAACTCCGGTTTTCAGTGATTTGGGTTCAGTCTTTTTCTCCTTCTATTGCTTACTAGATTTGCATACCAAATTGATAATTAAAACCAAACGGCGTAGTGTCCTACAGTTGTCCAGCATCCCCATTGTGTCCTCTGTTCCCTTGCTTGCCTTCCAATTTGCCATCTGGCGGTTTGCTGACTTGGCAATATCTCCAACCCCCGCCTGCTTTGCAACCTCTCGGCGAGGCTAAAGCTCCTGCTGCACGATTTGAGGGTCTCAGAATAAACAGAACCCAGGGAGGCCAAGGAAAGCCTTTCAGTCTCTGCAACACAGTCATTTCTCTTATAAAGCCACACAACTTAAGGCCATCATCCCGGTGACCCACTACTATAGATGAACCCCGCCCCCCCCCCCGTGACTTCATGAAGGGGTATCTCCTTGGTATAGTTCGGGCGACATTAGCGGGACGGGGAACACCTTATAAAACCTGGCTCTTTGGCTTCTTGACATTAAAATCTGTGCTATGAAGGCTGTATTATTTTAAAAGGATTTTAGAATTTAGTTGAGATGAGCATTTGAGGGTATGAACATAGAAAAATAAAGCACTTAAGCCCCCTGGCTTTCTGTCTACCTTCCTGGAAACCACATAGATGGCTGGTTCTTTTCTCTTCCAGCCTTTGTGACTTCTCTGAGTCCCTGAGTCTCCTGGTCCTTGTTTGACTTTTTTCTTTTCTCTTCTTTTGGTGTGATACTTCTTCCTCGCCCTTTCTTCCTTCCTTCCCTTGTTCCTTCCTCTTTCTTTTATGATCTAACTTCTTATGATCTTGATATTCTGTGATCTTCTCAGCTGGTTTTTGCTGATTCTCCTGACCCCACATGTATCACCTGAGACTGACATGGGTTAACTCCTTCACAAAAAATGGGGACTCAACTACGGAAGCCACCATCGCCAGTGGGTTATGGTTTTCATTTTCATCTTCATGGAAAGATTTAGTTTGCAGATCCATCCTGTTGGGGCACTTACGAGCCTTTCCTCTGCAAGGCAGGGAAATAGTCTCTTTCGGTACAATTGTGTTTTAACAAATCCTGTCAAGTGTGCTTGTGTGTGCATTTGTGGGTCCAAGGGCTTTCATGGTATCAACAAAACTGATATTTTAAATACATTATCTCAGGTGACTTGTTTGAGTACACAGGGAACCCTTGAACATCACAGGGGTTGGGGCACCAACCCAAGAACAGTTGACATCCTGCACAGTACAACTTCAGACTCCCCCAAAACTTAACAACTGATAGCCTGCTATTGGCTGTAATCCTGCTAATAGCAAGGACAGTCAATTAATACATATTTTGTATGTTATATATACTTTTTAAAGATTTTATTTATTTATCTGAGAGAGAAAAAGCATGAGCAGGAGAGAGGGACAGAGGGAAAGGCAGACTCGCGGCTGAGCAGGGAGTCGGGCACAGGACTCGATCCCATGACCCTGAACCAAAGGTAGACGTTTAACCAAATGAGCCACCCAGGTACCTGTATGTTATATGTATTTTATACTGTATTCTTCCAATAATGTAAGCTAGAGAAAAAGAAAGTATTATTAATTAATATTCATTAATAAATCATAATTATGAGGAGAAAATACATTCACAGTACTGTCCTGTATTTACTGAAAAATATCCATCATATAAGTGGGCCCATGTAGTTCAAACCCATGTTGTTCAAGGGTCTACCGCAGTAATCCTGAAGGGGTTCATCAGCTGCCCTTTGAACCCCTCTTCTGTTTCCCCTGCAATCACATCAACCTGTTATTCTGCTGATGTCAATTTCATTTCCAGAAGACTGGGTGTCGCTTTAACCAAGATACGGTCTGGTTTAGTTTTTTAAATGCACAGTAAGAACACTTCCTCCCCTAGTTGTATGTAGCTCAGTATATTCACATTTTCTGTCCACTGGCTGAGGCTAGCGAGGCAAAAGCAAATCATAACTCTCACCAACACTTTTGAGTACTATGAGCCAAGTACCATTCTAAACACTTGACGTATGTTACCTCATTTAATCCCCACAACATTCCTGTGGGTAGACACTGTGATGATGCAAAACACACAGCGCTGTGGTGTCCACCAGCTGGAGGAGTCCACGCTGTGCTGCCATGGAAGGTGGGGCAAGAACCGAATGAGCAGAGTGTAGGAGTTTGGTGAGCAGGACACCAGGTTGTGGAAAATCTCATAGCTAAACCAGGGAGTCTGATGTCCTAGAGAGCCATTAAAGGACAATATGCAAGCAAATTCACTGACAAGGTGTGTTTTTGAGAAAGAGCACTCTGGCTTGACTGTGGAGGTGGTGAGCAGAAGACCCAGACAGAGGCAGAAAGACTCATTGGTGGGCAATGGCTATTACCCAAGGAGAAGGTCAGGAGAAGGTTCACATCTAGGCTACTGGCTTTTGCAAATAGGTCAATGATACCAGTTCAGATAGGGAACACACTAAGACCAGTGGAAAAGGAAAGACTGTGAGTTTAGATGTTGGATCTCTAGAGTCTGAAATGCCAGAGTCGTCATGTCGTGGTGTAGTCACCAGGCAGCTGAAGGGCTGTGTCTGGAATGTGAAGATACAAGAGGTTCTGCCTCAGGGTGGCTGGTACCGACAAGGGGGGATGCAAGCAGTGGTGGAAAGCCACCCACAAGTGGAGTGAGAACTTCATGGGGCAGGTATAACAAATGCTATGGAGAAGATTGAGAGAAGTTTGTGAGGAGTAGAGCTCACCCAGAGCAAATCAAGTCTTAGAAGCCAAGACCAGAGAGCTTCTGGTGGCATGAGTGATCCAAAGAGGGTCATCAGATTGGGCAACTCAGAGGTCTTTGTGATCTTGAGATAGGTCAGTGGAAGGAAACACAGCCCAGACTCTGTGATCATGTTGGCCCATGCAAGAGGATGTGGGAACAACTCTCTGTGACTCATCTTTTCATGGGCGTGAACATGAACATCAGCACAAGTGAGTTCAGATTGCAGCTCTGTCATTGACCAGCCCGCGCGACCTTAGGTAAGTGACAAGACACCTTACAACCGTGGCTTCTAATGTGTAAAGTTAATACTGGGTGTCTCAAATAATATCTGGGGAATTAAATGTGCCAATATGTGTAAAAATATTTTACATATAAAATATGTTCTGTATTTATATGCTACAAATATACAAATATAGAACATATATATTCATATGTATAAATATATTTAGATACATAAACTACATTGTGAATGAGAATAGTTGCCATTTTTATTGTAATTCTTAGATTGAATAATTAAATATTTTTCTTCCTCTGAATCCCAAGTAGGGCCAATATTTTAATATTGGGAAATCAGATAACCACTGAGCTGTAGAAACTACACTTTTTTAATGTTTTTTTTTTTTGGATGATCCTAAATGAAAGATTCTGCAGAGTATGTTAAAACACCAAAGAAGGATGAAATTTCATTCAATTTTAGAGTATATTTTATGCTATTTTAATTCTTTGAAAGGATATTGAATATGTATTAATTATGGCAGTTCTAGCTAATATAATTGATAAAACTCTAAAACCTCAGTGGAATAAAACAATATTAGCTTGTTGACCATCTATACGTTTTCCTTGGAGAAATGTCGTTCATGTCTCCCGCCCATTTTTTTAATTGGATGATCTCGGTTTTGGTGTTGAGTTATTTAAGCTCTTTGTATATTTTGGATACTGACCGTTTACTGGACGTGTCATTTGCAAATATCTTCTCCCATTCTGTAGGTTGCCTTTTAGTTTTGCTGTTTGTTCCCTACACTATGCAGAAGCTTTTTATTTTGATGTAGTCCCAGAAGTTTATTTTTGCTTTCTTTCTTTTCCTTAGCCTCAGAGTACGTATCTAGAAAGATGTTGTTGTGGTCGATGTCAGAGAAATTATTGCCTGTGCTCTTTTCTGTGATTTTTATGGTTTCTGGTCTCACATTTAGAAACTAATACATTTTGAATTTATTTTTTAAAAGATTTTATTTATTTATTTGACAGAGAGAGAGAGATCCAAGTAGGCAGAGAGGCAGGCAGAGAAGGTGGGGAAGCAGGCTCCCCACTGAGCAGAGAGCAATGGGGGGCTTGATCTCAGGACCCTGGGATCATGACCTGAGCTGAAGGCAGAGGCTTTAACCCATTGAGCTACCCAAGCACCCTGAATTTATTTTTTTAAGAAAAAAATTTACCATGTAAATTTATGATGTAAGAAAGTGGTTCAGTTTCATTCTTTTGCATGTAGCTGTCCAGTTTTCCCAACACCATTTGCTAAAGAGACTATTTTGTTCCCAATGTATATTCTTCCTCCTTTGTCAAAGATTAATTGATCATATAACTGGATTTCTTTCTGGTCTTTCTGTTCTGCCCCACTGATCTTTGTGTTTATTTTTGTGCCAATTATCATATTGTTTTGATTACTAAAGCATTGTAATATAACTTGAAGTCAAGAAAAGATGCTCAACATTACTCATCGTCAGGGAAATGCAAATCAAAACCACAATGAGATATCACATCACACTTGTTAGAAAGGTTAGACTCAAAAACTGTTGACGAGGATGCAGAGGAAGGGGAAACTCATGCACTGTTGGTGGGAATGCATACTGGTGCAGCCGCTGGGGAAGACAGTGTGGAGATTCCTCAAAAGATTAAAAACAAAACTACCCTCCACTCCAGGAATCACACACCTGGGTACTTACACAAAGAATACAAAAACACTAGTTTGAAGGGACGTTCAGCACACGTTTATTATAGCATTATATACAATAGCCAAACTGTGGAAAAAGCCCCAAGTGTCCGTCAATAGATGAATGGATAAAGAAGATGTGGGATGCATGGAATATTTTTCAGCCAATAAAGAATGAAATTTTGTCACAGAGAGTATAATGTTAACCAAAATAAGCCAGAGAAAGACAAATGCCATATGATTTCACTCATCTGTGGAATTTAAGAAACAAAACAAATGAATGAAGGGGAAAGAGAGAGAGAGAGAGAGAGAGGCAAACCCCAATCAGATTCTAGGTGGGGGGAGGTGTGAAATAGGTGATGGGGATGGTGGAGTGTACTTGTCGTGATGAGTACTGAGTAATATATGGGATTGTTGAGTCACTATATTGTTCACCTGAAGCCAGTATAACACTACATGTTAATTGCACTGGAATTAAAATATTTAAAAACAAATAAAAATTTAAAGACCTGAAAATTAAGATGCAATCCCTGTCCATCGAGGAAATGAAAATTACCTTTTAAAAAACCAAAAAAAGAAAAAGAGAGAGAGAGAGAAAAGAAAGCAAGAAAAAGAACTGGTACTAGTTTGTATTTAGTTTATGCAAGAGTCTACTTTGGGTTTGCTTGGTCAAGTGTCTCTTCTCTGAGCAGTGGTTTGGTGCTCATTCCCTCCTCTGGCTCCGCCGTGTTCAGATAGAGTGCCTCCTCTGCAGCCATTTGGAAGAGAGAGGGAACACACGCAACTGGTCGTGGGAGCATGCCGTGTGCAGGGCTTGCGGTGGTCCACGTTACTTCTGCGCATGTCTGCTGGTAGACCCCAGACCCTACCACATCAGGAAGGAGGCTAGAGAATGTCATCTGTATGCTGAGGAGGAGGAGAAAGTTCATTTGAAGATTAGCCAGTCAAGGTACAGTATATAAACAATAGGAAATAGTGCATATTGTTTTTCAATATTTTATTTATTTATTTGACAGAGAGTGAGAGAACACAAGCAGGGGGAGCAGCAGAGGTAGAACGAGAAGCAGGCTCCCCACTGAGCAGCAGCCTGACATGGGGCTCGATCCCAAAACCCCAGGATCATGACCCAAGCCAAAGGCAGATGCTTAAACAACTGAGCCACCCAGCCCCGCCCCCCAGTGCACATATTTTTACTGTTATTTACCAGAATAAGCACCTTCCCAGCCACCTTGACTAAATATGCAGTTCATTCCATTTTAATCTTTTGAGATTCCTCCTCAGTCTTCTGAGGATTATTTATAATAAATACCCTTTCTTTAGCCTGGCAATTGTGTAAACCTAAACAGAGGCAAACACAAGGCTGTTAGTAGCAGAACTAAAAGTGGACGATGAGTTCCCAGCCCTCTTGCAGACTATCGGTTCCTAAATCACATTAATCTGCCCGAGCACAGACACAGGAGAGCCAAGACGGGGCTTGTGCCTCCAAATACAGCTTTATAGACATGGAAGTCAGAGTTGGATCCCCTTCTACTCTGCAGTTACAGAAAAGGTGTGACTTCATGGCAAGAATTCTTAAAAATGTACAATGAAATGATTCACAGGCTATTTTTAATTAGTAAAATTACACACACACACACACACACACACACACACAAAATACAGGAAAATATCCACAGGGAGTCTCCCCTGAAGAAGAAAAAAAAAAAATGGCCTGGGCAGCTGGATGGCTCAGTGGGTTAAGTCTCTGTGTTCACCTCAGGTCATGATCCCAGAGTCCTGGGATCGAGTCCTGCATTGGGCTCTCTGCTCAGCAGGCAGCCTGCTTCTCCCTCTCCCTCTGTGCTCTCTCTCTTTCAAATAAATAAATTTTAAAAATCTCCAAAAAAGGAAAAAATGGCCTGCCCCACAGTTTGTCACGATGGGCAGATTTTCTGGAAAAGGGCAGGATGGACATAACATACAGTCAGTAGCATCCCTGAAGCTGTGCTGAAGCAAATGGATTGTGAGCTGTGAATACGTCTGAGTGTCTTTGCCTCCTCAGCCTCCACAGACACTCTGCGGTTGATGTCTCAGCATTTCTAATAAAATTTTTTTAAGATTTTATGTATTTATTTGAGAGAAATAGAGAGTGAGAGAGAGAGAGCATGAGAGGAGAGAGGTCAGCAGGAGAAGCAGACTCCCCACTGAGCAGGGAGCCTGATGTGGGATTCGATCCCTGGACTCCAGGATCATGACCTGAGCCGTAGGCAGTTGCTTAAGCAACTGAGCCAAGCAGGCGCCCCCAATCAACTTTATTTTTTGTTGTCTGAGATAATGATACACTTTTCTGGCCACCCAAAGGGTTGCTTCATTCTGGGAGATCACAAACCAAACAGAAGGCTCAGGGTCTTCTCTGCCAGCTCTGAGAGCTTGAGGAGAAAAAACCCAACGTGTTTCATTAGGTGCAGACACTATGTTCCATTATTTGCAGACAAAGATGGTGTGGAGGGAGGGAAACAGGTCCTGATGGGCTCGGGTAAGAGGGTCAAAGAGATGAGAGAGAAGCTGTGGGGTGAGAAAGAGATGGGGCATAGAGATCCCAGAACCATCCAGGGTAGGAAGAGAGAAGCTAGGAGGCCTATAATAGTGAGCATGCATATCTATAAAAATCTGTATTTGGGGGCGCCTGGGTGGCTCAGTGGGTTAAAGCCTCTGCCTTCGGCTCAGGTCATGATCCCAGAGTCCTGGGATCGAGCCCCACGTCGGGCTCTCTGCTCTGCAGGGAGCCTGCTTCCTCCTCTATCTCTGCCTGCCTCTCTGCCTTCTTGTGATCTCTGTCTGCCAAATAAATAAATAAAAAATCTTTTTAAAAAATTCTGTATTTGGTCTTGTAAACGGTACTCAGAAGACTGATTTTTTAAAAAGAAGAAGACGAAGAGTCCAGTGAACAGGGCGGGCCCTTGGACAACTCCCTTCCCTATGGCTAGTGTGGCCACAGTCACTGTCCACGGGGAGGGTTATCATCAGCCTCTGCCTCTCTAAGCTGCTTGGCCACTGGGGAGTAAGGCTAATAGGGAAAAAAAAAATTATATTTTTTCCTGTGTCCCCCCCCCTTTTTTTTTCTCCCTCTGATTTTTACTGCCAGCATCATAGAGGAGAAAAGGCTCTGCTCTTTATTTATTTGTGTATTACTGAGTATCTGCTAGGTGCCAGGGATTGTACCAGAAACCAGGAAGGGATGATGAATAAAATAGGAGTCGCTGCCCACTGGGTGCTTTCAGTCTGTTCATCAAAAAGCTGCAGAGACGCAGAATTAATGTCCATACATCAGCTAAGAAAGCCCATCTGCCAGGCTCTGGGCAAAGCCTTGGGACAGACAGACAAGAGGTCATTTCCTTTTCCCCTGTAAGTCCGACTCAGATCCTAAGAAACTTTCAATATCGACATGCATTTTAATATTCGCAACTGAATGAGATCATTTTATAAGATTTTCCTTCTTTCAACAAACTGTAAATGAGATGACTTTCAAATTCATTGTTTCCCTATTGTTTATAGCTATCTGTTAAGACCGAAACGGGTCTGTATAAAGCTACAGGATGTTAGGAGTTGAAAGGATTTTAGAGCTGGTGAACTTCAAGGCTCAGGTACAAGAACTGGCTCTTTCCACAGATGTTCTGGTGGTGAACCACAGAATCAAATTTAACACTTAATACTTGGACCCTGGGCTTGAGGTTGGCTCACCAAGTCACAGTGTTGCTAGTGTCTTTGGTAAATTATGACCTGTTTAAGTGACAGAGCTGTGATTTGCATTTTACTGCAAGACCTAGCCTGTACTTGTGAATGGTCTAGCTGCAGAGGCCATTAGAGAGAAAATAATGATCTCTCATAATGGGAGTATCAATAAGAAGGCAAACCCTGAACTTGCTGGCTGTTCTTCCTGGCTAGAGAGAGTTTGACTGGCCTCTCAGTTATTTTTTCTAAAAAACACTACAAATGTGCTTTAGTCCTTTCTCAATATTAGTCACACACTTAGATACTTTCCCAACATTAGAATATGAATGAATTATGGAGCTTTCTTTAAAATCAGTAGCCATTCTAAATGATATTGGGCATCGGTGTTTCAATTCTCTAGGGATATTTCAGGATTGTTTATTTTAGTACAGTTCTATCCTTTGTTTCAAAAGATTAGGATTTTGTCTGTCCCTGGAAGAGTGCAAAGTAAGATTACAATGGCCCGTAGTTTTTCATTGGGATGGAGCTTCCGGGAGGGTACTAGCAAGATCAGTGACTTTCCTTGGAGGAGAATTACCTCTCAGATTATCTACCAAATTATTTTAATTCCAGAAAACAATGAGAGGGAACAGGCCCACATTAGTGACTTTTTAAAAACTGAATTTAAATTGTAAAAAAAAAAGAAAAAATAAAAACTGATGGTAAGCAATGAGACCATAAATAAAAAGCAAAATGATTCCTAGAAACATCTAGAATGTTACTTAACTGCTCAGGAAAAAAAATTAGACAGATTAGCAGTCTTGGAGTGAACGCTGCTGTAGATGGCCTTATCTTTTGAGCTTCTAAGTGCGAAAACATTTCGTCTGCTAGGATTAAGCAGAACTCTCTAATGGGGAGAATCTGGCATACCACCTCAGCTTTCTGAGGACTTTTGGGGAATTCCCACTTTATCACACCCTTCTGTGTTGGCAGCGAGCAGATGTGTGACTTTCAGGAAACTACAACACATACTGCTTCCTGGGCTCCCCCTTCCCCTCAATTGTTTAGGTCAGAAAATTTGTATTTTCTGTACAGCAAATACTTGTGAATGGAAAATACAGAGATCACAGTGAAACAAATTGCGTACCTGCTATTAGCTCTGACACCCAACTGAGGAAAATATAGAATATGCAGTAAAATAAAAGGCATACAATTTATTGTAATGATGGCAGGTGTGTGGGTAGGGGAAAGTCTCACAAGCCTAGCACACACCTCAGAATTAACTTGAGTTTCGTCTCGCCCCTTTAAAAGCTTGTTCCGTGTTGGTCTTTTTCTCTTGTACTGGATTGATTGTGTGACCATTCTAGAACTCAAATGGGTGTTTTCAGTAGCATGCCAAGATTTCAGACAGTAGAGCAACGAGAGTGGTAGCTAAGGACCTGCTGTATATATTCCAGGCTTGGTTTCAATTAGCGCCCAGGGGCTACTTGATACATTATCTCTTGTGTTTTTATTCTCCTACCAGGAAAATGTGGGAGTTGGGCTGTATGGATTCAGAGGTTTCAGCTCTAACTCTTTACTTTTAGTTACTACTCTCTGAACAAGCAATAGTGTTTCTGTTTATTAATTTGCAAGTTTTATGAGCTATTAAGCCACTTCTAATATTAAACGAGTAATTGATATTACATCGTTCTATCTCCATTCCATCATTTTACCATGAGTTTTATATTTCCAAGATGGGTTGCATCAATAACTTTAACAAGTGTTTTAAACAGTAGAATGGCCATTATGTTGTAGCAACTACTTGTTGTAGTAGATAATGGTATTAAATTGCTGTCACATTTCTGTAAATATCCAATTCTGGATAATTTCCCAAGTAGCTTATATTATCCATACCTGAGGACAGATTATCAGTCCATTAGATAACTCACATTTGCAAACTAACTGTTGATATTCAAAATCTTTACAATATAGTACTGATCCTTTTTTACTGACATTGTATATATATTTTTTTTTCATAGGAGTATAGTTGCCACACAATGTTACATTAGTTTCAGGTGTTGGACATAATGATTCACAAGATTTTACATTATGCTGCACTCATCACAAGTGTAGCTACCATCTGTCACCATACAGCACGACTACAATAGCTTTGACTATGTTCCCTACACTGTGCCTTTTAGCCTGTGACTCATTCATTCCATAATTGGAAGGCTGTACCTCCCACTCTCCTTCCCCCATTTTGTTGATATCGCCACCCCCTTCCCTCTGGTCACCATCAGTTTGTTCTTCATTGTTATCTGTTTTATTCTGCTTTCTGTTTATTCATTTAGGTTTTTGTTTGTTTTATGTTTAGATTTTACATATGAGTGAAATCATATGGTATCTGTGTCTCTCATTCTGACTTATTTCACTTAGAATACCCTCTAGGTCCATCCATGTTATTGAAAATGACACAATCTCTTCCTTTTTTATGGCACACACACACACACACACACACACACACACACACTCCATTCATCTGCTGATGGATACTTGGGCTGCTCCCGTATCTTGGCTATTGTAAATAAAGCTGCAGTAAACACAGTAAACATACAGGTGCATATGTATTTTCAGATTAGTGTTTTTGTTTTCTTTGGGTAAATACTGAACAGTGGAATTACTGGATCATATGGTATTTCCATTTTTAATATTTTGAGGAATCTTCATCCTGTTTCCCATGTTGGCTGCACCAGTTTGCATTCCCACCAACTATGCATGAGGGTTCCTCTTTCTCCACATCATCACTTGTTCTGTTTTGTGTTTTTTATTTTAGCCGTTCTGACAGGTGTGAGGTGATATCTCATTGTAGCTTTGATTTGCATTGCCCTGATGATCAGTGATGTTGAGCATCTTTTCTTGTATCTCTGTTTGTCTTTGTTTGGAGAAATGTCTGTTCAGATCCTCTGCCCATTTTCATTGGATTATTTGTGTTTGGGGTATCAAATTATATAAGTTCTTTATATGTTTTTGATATTAATCCCTTATCAGATATATCATTTACAAATATCTTCTCCCACTCTGTAGGTTGCCTTTTTGTTTTGTTGGTGGTTTCCATCTCTGTGCAGAAGCTTTTTATTTTGATGTAGTCCTAATAGTTTATTTTTGCTTTTGTTTCTCTTGCCTCGGAGACATAGCTAGAAAAATGTTGCTACAACCAACATCAGAGAAATTATTACCTGTGCTCTCTTCTAGGATTTGTATAGTTTCAGGTCTTACATTGAGGTCTTCAATCCATTTTTAGTTTATTTTTGTGTGTGGTGTGAGAAAGTGGTCCTGTTTCATTCTTTTACATCCAGCGTGGTACTGGTTATTCAGAGGAGGGTAGAATTGTCTTTAATAATTATTTTGCCCTTTCTATGTGAAAAACAAATGATTACCTTTGCTGCAGCAGACACATTTCTTTTAACCAAGAGTTAAGAAAATATTAGCTTCTCTGGTGTTAACGTATATAAAATCCTATGGTTTGTTGCACTGTATTTTTGAAAATGAGAGGGTATAGAAAGTAGGTAGGAGATAATGGATACTTTCTGATGGTCTTTTTTTCTTTTAAGATTTTATTTATTTATTTGACAGACAGAGATCACGAGTAGGCAGAGAGGCAGGCAGAGAGAGAGAGAGGAGGAAGCAGGCTCCCTGCTGAGCAGAGAGCCGATGTGGGGCTCGATCCCAGGACCCTGGGATCATGACCTGAGCCGAAGGCAGAGGCTTTAACCCACTGAGCCACCCAGGTGCCCCTTTTCTGATGGTTTTTAAGAGTAATTTTACTGGGGGCACCTGAGTGCTCCATTGATGAAGCATCTGACTCTTGATTTCCACTTTGGTCCTGGTCTCCAGGTCATGAGGTCAAGCCCTACATTGGCTCCATGCTGGGTGTGGAGCATCCTGTAGATTCTCTCTTTTTCTCCCTCTTTCTCACCTTCGCTTATGAATGTTCTCTCTCTCAAAAAAAAATTTTTTTTTTTCATTAAAGCAGATGGATATTTTTATTGGTGATTCTTTAATTTTTCTCAAGATCCTTCAAGAGGCTGTATGCCTTTGAGTGAAATGACTTTAAATTTTGTTCACCAGTGAGTTTAATTGCACTGTGAATGACTTGTATTACTGCTGGTCATTTTGACCCATCATGCTGTGAGTTAGCACATCAGTGTCTCAGGGAATGTTTTCTGATTAATCTCGTGTGAAGCAGGTCTCCTCCATGGTGTTCCAGTGGCTGTCTTTCAGTCCTGTTCATTGTCCAAATACAGTACTCAAACTGATTGGACTCAAAAAGAAGAATAAGGCTGAAGGCCGTCTCTTAATTTTTTCATTTGTTTCCTCCATGCTATAAAATGCTTTTTTAAATCTGTAATAGATTACTTCTTGAGTAGATTCACTATAGCTTCAGAAACTGGAAAGATGTTGAAAAGCTTCACAATTTTTATTTTTGTAATTTATTTTTCTATTTAAATTCAATTAGCCAACATATGGTACCTCACTAGTTTTAGGTATAGTCTTCAATAATTTATCAGTTACATATAACTTTTACTGAAGGTAGTTCATCCTTGCATTTTTATGAAAAGGGTTTTTTTTTTTTTCAGATTTAGAAGGACCCCATTTTTAAATAATTGAAATTGTTATGTGCTTAGTTGGCAGCATATTAGATCGGACCAATTCATCTTCGTCTGAGCTGAGTATAAATAAACTATGGTCTCCACAGGATAAGGTGTAAGGGGAGTTTATGCTGATATTTTCCCACTGACGATGCTCAGTGACATTTACATTCTGGCACGGGGAACACAAACGAGACATTTCTAAGAGTCTTCTAGCTAAGCGTATTTTTAAGTTAGTCAAAGAAATGCAACATGTTGAAATTCTTGTTGCTATTATAGTTTGTTCTAAGACTTTTGTTAATATTCCTGCTTTGAACAAATATACATTGAATTCTCACCGGGATCGGACCTCATCTCTCCAGAGCCTCTGAGCTTGCACGTGTAAAGAAGTCTGGAGTTTCGATGTTTTCCTTCTTCCTCTGTACTCTGTCTTTTCCTTCAGAGTTGAAGAAAAAAACTATAGTGAGATGAAGGGAGAAGGAAAGGGGTCACCGGAAACAGGGAGATGGAGAACAGTGATTTTACCCCTAAGTCCCCCGGGAGAGAAAAATCACTGTTTTTAAGGGATGGGGGTCTTTAAATGAGCATTGCGAGGGGCTCTTTCAGATAGCAGCGTTTTCACTGTCGTTTTTCACGTATCTCATAAACAGCTAATAGGAACTGAAAATCAGTGGTGTGGCCTCCATGCACATGTTGGTACAATTCGCTCCACGCTCTAGACTTGCGCGTGTCCTAGCATAGCTCGGTGGTCGGGGCACCCCGCTGACCCGCCTTTCCAAGGCTCTGTTCCAGTCGTTAACAGGCCTCTTCCCGCTATCCCTCCTTGGCGTTCACCAAATCCTGGAGTAGATTTGCTCCTGCGGTGTTTGTAAACGGCTGAGTTCATCAGCCATGGGAGGACGACACCTTCCACTCCACTGACAGTTCTGGCGACAAGGGTAAGACAAAAGGCATGAATTGTTCCAAAATAATGGTTTAAAAATGAAAATGGTGATTTGAGGGAATAATCCAATTATGTAATGGGAACAGCTTCAGGCCGTAGATGGCTGTGTGCTCAGCGTGTAGCATGCAGAAAGGTCTTAGCAGGCTGTGCGATGTGTCTCGTGCCTTCCCCTGTGTGGTCGATGTCCTTTTGCCACCCAGCATTTGAGAAGCTGTATTTTCAGTGCAGTAGTCTTCTCAGAGTGAGGCATCTAGGGCATATATAACAAATTACCTTTTTGATGCTTTACCTCTACACCAGCTTATGCCACCAACTCAAAAAGCCCAAAACCAGATCCCACATTCCCATGGCCACTCCTGGGTCTTCTTTCCAGGTCCTCGGATCTAACAAGTTGAGGTCATTCGTGTTTCTTTCTCTGTCTCCTGCTGTTGGCTCTGTCCTTAAAAATAAATCCGTATCCAGTATTCTGAGCAGTTCTACAGCCCCTCACCTACTTCCCAGCCCAACTCACCATCGGCTCCCACCTGAACTCTTTTAATGCATTTTATTCTCCTCACTATACTGCATGCTTCTGTCTCTGATTACCTCAGTCGCTCCAGCCTCGTCTCAGCACTGGAGTCAGACCAGTTCTTGAAAATGTAAGCCAGCTTGTCATACTCTTACTCAAAATTCCGTCCTGGCTTCTCCTGTCCTTCGGAGGAAAATCGGAGGCTTTGCTGGGAACTTAGGCCCTCATTGATCCATTCCCTGCTGCTTTTCTAGTGTCCTCTGCCCCCACCACCCCTTTCCCTCACTGCCTGACCGCCCCCCCCCCACACTGTTTTCCTCACTGTGTCCCCTACACAGCAAACATGCTCTGGGCCCTGCCCCAAATGCCCTTTCTGCAAATGTCTCAAGCATGATTTGCTCTCTCTCTTTAGATCTCTTCTCAATATCAGTCCATCAGAAAGTCCTCTCTTGGGGCGCCTGGGTGGCTCAGTGGGTTAAGCTGCTGCCTTCGGCTCAGGTCATGATCTCAGGGTCCTGGGATCGAGTCCCACATCAGGCTCTCTGCTCAGCAGGGAGCCTGCTTCCTCCTCTCTCTCTATGCCTGCCTCTCTGCCTACTTGTAATCTCTCTCTGTCAAATAAATAAATAAAATCTTAAAAAAAAAAAGAAAAAGAAAGTCCCCTCTTACGACCCTAAATAAACAACCCTCCTCTATAAACACATCATGTCCTTCCCTCTTACTTGATTCATTTTTCTTCATGATGGTTATTACCACCTGAGATAGGTAGGTAGGTAGGTGGGTAGATGATTGGCTAGACCCCTTCCCATTCTGGAATATAAGCTTCTTGATGGCAAGCTACTTTTTGTTAACCTCTCTATTCCTCGCTGTGTGAACACTGCGGGGCACACCGTAGACACTCCGTAAATATTTGTTAAGTCAGTGAGTGATGCAAGGCAGAAATGTTACTCTGCATCAGACCGCTCCATCCTGCACTGTCCTGGGGAGAGAAGGAGCTCGGTGAAATACCAAAGAGCGAGAATTACTGTGCAGATCTCAACAGGCACCATTCAGTAGGAAGAGAGAGGTTGTTCGAGGCTTGTAAGTCGTGAAACGTTTCATGGTGCTAACAAGACCACACCGCTCAGCCTGGGCAGTGGTTGTGTTTAGAGTTGACGCTCGTGGATGGAGAGATTGTCAATCATATGCACATGCGCAGGAGACAGCGGGAGAATTCTTATTCCAACCCTGAGGGGATGCTGATCTGTGTATGCTGATAGTATTTTCAGTCAAGCATCATTTGAAGCTGTTAGAGTGGATGCATATCTAAAAGACAAGAGTAGTACTAGACAAAGATGGGGGCTGGGCCTCAGGAAGTGACAGTTTAACAGATGGGCTGAGGGGTCAGGCCATTAAAGGGAACAGAGAAGAGAAGACCAGACGGGTTGAGAAGAAGCAGACTAATGAGATGCCACTAATGAGGAGACTAATGAGGAGGGTACAAGATAGACTGTTTGAAAGATTGGAGTCAAATCCAGTAGGAGATCCTCTGGAAAGCCATTGGACTTGAAACCTAGGAGATCATGGGCAGACTGGGTGTGTCTGGAGGGGAGGAGGTGAGCCGGTGACAGGGACTGTTAATGCGCATGTGCGAGGAGGGGTGAGGGTGCTGGTGCTGGGAATTGCTGGGAATACCGTCATGAAGTTAGACGGGAAAGGATTAAGATCTCGTCAAAGCCATCAAGGAGTGAGGCCACACTGGTGGGATCTGCACTTCTTTCTTGAAGATTTTTATTTATTTATTTGACTGACAGTGATCAGAAGAGAGGCAGTTGGGGAAGGTTGGAGGAGGGAAGCAGGTTCCCCGCGGAGCAGAAAGCCCGATGTGGGGCTCGATCCCAGAACCCTGGGATCATGACCCAAGCTGAAGGCAGAGGTTTTAACCCACTGAGCCACCCAGGCGGCCCAGGATCTGCACTTCTGATGGGCAGGGTAGAGGCCCTCCTGTCCGTCCCTGCGCGCAAGGTCACAGGACCCAGGATGCCCCTCACACAGTCCCTCACATAGCTCACCAGCTCTGTGTTTACCTCCCTCTTCTCCAAAGTGCCCAGCTCACAGACGACTCTTGGCCGCAACTTATTAGATTTAGTGGCACCATCCCACGTGTCAACTTCAAGAGAAACCATCAGATTGGACTCCCATTGACTTTTTGCTTTTTCTGCCTTGAGTCTTTCGTAACAGTGCAGATCCTGTGGTTTTCAGGCGAAAATGTCACTCTGCACAACATCAAATTTTAACTGCTCAACACAGCCCTGTCTCAGGGAGAGCATAAGGGCTCTATAAAATACAGAGAAGCATTCATTCCCTCGCAGGTTTCAATGAACCCAGGAATTATTACCGACAGAGTCAAATGAGAGCATGTCAGAGGCTTAGACAGTAAACAGGAGTCTACAACACACAGACAATTCAGTATACATCCCCAGAGTTGCCTTCAGAAAACTGCTTACTGCCGGGGTCTTGTCAGAATAGATTTTTATTTCTTCTTCACACCAGGTAGTTAAATTTTTTCAACTCTAATGATATGTGTAGGAATGAAAGAATAATATATTAAAACACTGAAGGATATTTTAATAGGGCTGGAGATGGGTTGGAGCCAGAGAAGGAAACAGACGGAGGGAGGATTATGGCCATTTTTCTAAGAACTCCAGGTTCAGATCACCAAACTCCTTTATGATCACTGCTCTTTAAAGGTAGAAAATCTCTAATGAATAGCTGAGCAGATTTCTAATGGGGCTGGTGGCAGGTTCCTGTGGGGCCAGGTCTTTGCTGTCCCCTTGTTCCCAGCTAGAGAACCCTTAAAAGAGGGAACAAAGCATTGTCATCTCTGTGTTCCTCACATTAATTAGCACAATGTCAGGCTCCCAGGCTCAGTAACTGTGTGCTGATTTCCGCCTCCTCTGACTTCATCAGAGTAGGTTAGTGCTGGTGGCCCCTTGGAAATCAAGTGCAATGCTTCTCAGCACTAACTCGCATACTAATACGCAGGGATCTCGATAAAATGCAGCCCTGACCATGTGGATCTGAGGCGACACCTGGTTCTGTGTTTCTCACAGGCTCCCAGGGGGCACCTCCAATGCTGGTTTGCAGACCACGCAAGTCCCACATCTTGCGCAGCAGGAAGGCACCCCTCTACCCGCGAGGTAGACCCATAGCATGATCCAAGTTCCTCTTCCTGAAGCATCAGATGTGGCTGAACAGAACTTGAACTCCAATATCTTTTAAAGTATTTAGACAAAGTTCTATTATGAAGGCAAACGCAAAATTTAATTATAAAAAATTGCAACTGTGATTTTAAAATTAAAAAAAAAATGTAAACTGTAAAACAACAACAGCAACAAGAAAAAATAAAGGCTGTTTTTGTAGTTGAGACCACCCCCTGCAGGTGACCATGCCGGTTGGCCTCTGGAAGATGTATTCGGATCAGAAGCTTCTTGAGTGCTTTAGAGGACAAGGTTCAGAAGCACTAATGTAGGTTGGGAGAAGGGGGGTGGGGTTATGGACATTGGGGAGGGTGTGTGCTTTGGTGAGTGCTGTGAAGTGTGTAAACCTGGCGATTCACAGACCTGTACCCCTGGGGATAAAAATATATGTTTATAAAAAATTAAAAATTAAAAAAAAAAAAGAAGAAGCACTAATGTAATCCCAATGAGGAAATGGGGACCGGGGGCACTGGAATAGCTAGTTAGCCTTGTAACAGCGCTGAGGACAACAGCTAACATTTATTGTGTTCTTAACTATGTATGAGCCAGGCGTGGCGCACAATACGTGGGTTATCACGATATTCTCGGCAATTTTCTGAAGTATGTGTAATGGTCGTTTCCATCTCGATCTGAGGAAACAGAGCCTTTAGAGAAGCCGGGCAGTTTGCCCCAAAACACACATCTAACTTTCGTCAACATCCCTGCTGTCAGCCACAGGATTTCAGTGCCTCCCAAGGAAGGGAGAGCCAGGGCTGGAACCAGAGCATCTCCCCTTCCGTCCAGCACTCCGTGGAGAAGCTGAGATAAAGCAGGTCGGTGCCTTTGGCAGAGTGCCTTTGGAAATTCTAGAAATGTGCCTTATATGAACCTGGAGAGTTACTCCTCCCTTATTTCTTTCATGATAACAACCAGCAGATTAACCAGGTTTTCTGTTCAGGTGTCTGATCCGTAGCCTCAGAGACCATCAGTACATTCTCACTCATGTGCACTTCTGCCGAGCGGCCATCATATTAAAGGAAAAGAGTGTCTAAAATGAGTTTTTATAAACTCATGGTTAATGGGCTTCATATTCCTTCCACAAATGGAATTTACAAGGGTAGCACCTGGAGTGTTATAAAGAATAAGTTCTCTTCTGTGCATTTCAACACAGCATTCTAGAAACTACCCAAGTCAATCTTTCGTAGTAATTTTGCAAGCTACCCAATATTCACCACTGCCTTTTGGGATGTGGATGAACTTGCCTTCTGCCCACAGAGTGACCTGGGGGCCAAGAGCAAGTGCAGCAGGAGCTGTCCCCCCAGGGTGAGCCGCTTGCTTTCATGCATGATGGCTCTCCAGTCTATAAAAATAGACTTAATTTTCTCCTTCTCCCTATAACAAATCCCTGACTCTCCCAAAAGCGAGAAATTCTGGATCATTTCTATTAAAGGAGATCCTGTAGAGACTCGGGTTTGGAAAAAGTCAAGCGGTTTGAAATGATACAATCTGATGTTGCTGAGACCATCGGTAGACCCCAGGATCAGCAGGAACCCTGAAGTTTTGTGTGTCTCTCCTTAAGCTAAGAACCCTGAGGTGTATGCTAAAGAAAATATTATTCCGCTCCATACAGTACCATAATTTCTCAAATTACTTCATAGCAGTAGCTGAGAATATGTAAAAATTCAACACAGTTTATCAAGCAAGAAATACAAGAGAATTCCAAGTGGTAAGGCAGCTCAAAGCATCACTACCTCTGTTGAGTTAGTTGCTGAAGGTCCATCTAATGGCTTCGCAGCGCCCTCTGTTGTCCAGCAGTAGTAGTGAAGCAGCACAGAGCCTTTGTGAGGAAAGGAGGCTGAGGGGCATAGGACCCCACATACAGACTGTGTGTGGTGGAATCATCTCTCAATCTTACTTTGAGATTTGATTGAGTCACAGGGAAGCTAAATATTTCCTCTCGTGGAGCCTACGATCCACCATATGCAATCCAGAATTCATGATAAGTCCTGCCATCTTCTTCCCAAATGTCCCTGAGACAGGTGACACATTGAGTTCTTGACATTGCAGCATGAAGACACTTGTAGATGCCCCTTTCCTCGGGTAACTGAGTGGAAAGCTGTATTTTCCCAATGAACAAAGAGGTCGAACTTCCACCTATCGTCCTTCCTGCTCGTTTTGGTGAGGGCAGGTCTCCATGGGGCTGGTCCATCTTGGTAGTTCCTTAGTGCAACACAAAGCCTAACACGTGGCAGCAAATTCAGAGAATGCTTTCCTTAGACCCCCTCCTGCAGGTGAATGGAAGTAGATGTTAGCTTGCCACTTAACGCCATTGGCTATGGTGAGGAGAACGGAAAGGAAAGGGACTGAAGACACAAGGCAACAATGTCCATCATCACATTTCCTTCAAAACTATGAATCTGTTTACCAACTTCTTTTTGAAAGACCTACGTTTCCTGGAGAGGGTGTTTATGTGAGGCAAGAATCCTGGGAAATGTTTTCCCTTTTCATCAGCTACAGTGACACAAAGAGCTTTGAATTTCAAGAGGTGCCTGGTCTCTCTACCCATCTTCACTGATCGTCAAAATTATGATAATTTCAGTGTCAGATTTAATCGTAAGTTTTTGAAGATCAACCTCCTTCTGAGCGTGAATATGATAGCCTTAGCCACCAAAATCCAATCCGAAAGACATGAGGTAGGAGATCATGGCTAACAAGTTGAATGATGAAAGCTACGAGTATGCCCCATGTTGCCAGGCAGAGCAGGAGTCTCATAGATCGAAGAGGAGAGGCAGGGCACACACACACCCCCTTTCAGGATGGCCTTTTGGAGATCCCAGTAACTACCTTATGTCACATTCACATTTTTCTGAACTGAACTTTCAAAGGTAGACCTGGGTCCCACAGGAGACAGACTGGTATCTTGCTATTCTGAGATTTGCCAGACTTGGTCAACCAAACCAAATTTCTTTTAAACTCTGGTGATCAGAGGATTTATAGTCTTCAGAAGCAACAGGCATTGTGGTAATGGGAATGAGACAGTATTCCCCCTCTCCGGGAACATTTATCTGTCCTCAGTGATGACAGCTTTATGATTTTACTGAGAAAATCTACAGAAGGTGCTTTCACAAAATCAACTGTCTTTTGACATATTTCCAAGGGCAGTGGCATAGGAAAGAGGAACCACATTATGAAGTAGAAGCTGAATAAAACTCAGGAGTGAAAAACGACTTGTCATTACCATGAAGGGAAATTGACTTTTTTTTCCTCTTCATTTATCACATTGCTGCCTCACATGTCACCCACTGTTTTTCTTTATTCGTAAAGGACCACGCTGTGGAAAACTTTCTTCCTGTGGTAAAGACCTGTGCATCTGCTGTGTGACATTGTCTCCTGGGAATTCCTCAAAGTTGGCAGCATTTGAGTTTCCTTGTCCCCACTTTGCATAGGCCGAGGGTCCGCCTCCCACTTCGTACTGTTGCAAGTCCTGTCTTCATTTAGATCAAAACTGCCTTGTGTTTTATAGGGAATTTGTTTTATAGTTGGGTTTCTGAGGAAGCCAAGTTGATGGTGAACCTGAACTCCACGGCATCTTTCCTGAAGAACCAGATGGTCCAAAGAGGGCCGTGTGCAAGTTCCCCCCCAAATCCTAGAACTTGACTTGAGGTAAATATAGCCCCTTTTTCTTAATTGGGGCTAAGGGGGCAGCAAGAGACAGAATTATCATTCTTCTGAATCTTCCTGCTTCTCTCACATCAGTCCTTTTCTCTCTATCACTTGCACTGTGTAAATTTTCCCCTTCATTTCTCTCTGCTGGTCTGTGACTCATGCAAGCTCTTTTCTTCTCTTGAAAATGTTCCCTTTTATCATGTCCTTGTATTTTTTAAAAAGTTTTATTTAATTTGTTTGACAAAGAGAGGGTGCACAAGCAGGGGGAGTGGCAGAGAGAAGGAAGGAGAAGCAGACTCTCCACTGAGCAGGGAGCCTGATGCCGGACTCAGTCCCAGGACCCTGAGATTGTGACCTGAGTCAAAGGCAGACACTTAACCATCTGAGCCCCCCAGGCGCCCCTATTATATCTACCCTTTAAGCTCTTCTCATTCATCCCCAAAATCATTAACTCATTTCCACCTCCTCTTCCTTCACTATTCTGAGATCATCCTCAGCTCATTTCCTTAACTGTTAACATTATTCCCCTTCGAGACCTAGAATAAGTCACAATGATGAGAGTAGTGATGGTTGTATATTGAAGCTGTTATGTTTCAGGACACACTGGGCTCCAGGCTTCACATTTGGCATCTCATTGAGTCCCTGAAAGGAGAAGATGGCAGCGTGCCCCTTTAATTGATGAGCTTCGACGAGGTTCATACAAGGAATTGCTGGCAGAGCTGCTGGTCTGGTGCATTTTCTCTGACTCCTGGTGTGCGAGAAAGGGCATGGCTTGCTTCATTATGAGCTATAACTCACAGGCCTCGAGTGAAGCTTGATAAATATTTACACCATCTCCTTCACTCTGGGCCATTCATTGACCCATATCCATTGATGCAGATAAGTTACTTTCACTGCACACCTTCCAATAATTACATATTGGATATCTGAAGCAGCTCATAAATTCAGGTCCTAGAGGTAGGCATAGTGACGAACTAGGATGAGGAAGAGAAGAGTGGGGGATGGGAACAGCAGCCTGGATAGCAAACAGATGAGAAGGTCTCGCGTTTCTAAGACTTGAAGGACTTTGCTGCGGCTGAGCTCCCAGGAATCTGGGGCGTGACGGGGGTGAGGTGAGGCATCACTGCCTTAAAGTGGGTGGGCCAGGAACGGTCAGGCTCATACCTGACCTCTTCACCTCTTCCCATGAGGCTGGAGAAGATTTGTGCAGGTAGCAAAGAAAACAATGAATATATTTTTATTTTTTGAAGATTTTATTTATTTATTTGTCAGAGAGACAGAGAGCATAAGCAGGGGGAGAAGCAGGCAGAGAGAGAAGCAGGCTCCCTGCCGAGCAAGGAGCCCAATGTAGGACTCGATCCCAGGACCCTGAGATCATGACCTGAGCTGAAGGCAGAGGCTTAACCCACTGAGCCACTCAGGCACCCCTACTATAAATATATTTTTATACTGCAAAGTTGTTTTAATAAATTACACAAATCTCCAAGGTTGTTTTTCCTTCGAAATCTATGACATGCTTATGTCATTCCAAATCACCCTGCCCTGACCCACACAGTGTGAAGTGAGTACCTTCCCTCATTTCCCTCAGCTGTAATATTACCCTGAGAAATGCCAAATCCATCATGAAACCATTAAAAAGGCAAAAGGAGCGGGGGGAGAGGTTAACCAGCAAGGGTTAGCATCAGTGGAACACACGTCTCAGGCTGAATCCCAGCTCCGTCCCTTCTGTCACTTCGTATATGTGCTACATCTCTTGGTTTACTTTTTTTGAATAATGGGAACACCAGTCCTGTATATCCTACCATGTTATTGTAAGGACTAAATGAACGAGGGTACTTTAAAATACTCCATGAAGTATAAAACACACTCCGAGGAAGACTGTAATTAGTTTCATCATTTTTTATTATTATTAACTGTACTGACTTCAAGGCACTTGATTTCCCTTATTGGTTAATTCCAAAGAGGTTTGCTTCCATGCTGTTTCTTTCCAGCATCTTAATAGTTGGTATGAAAGTGCCACATTTTAAGGAGGAAAAGAGAGAGAGAGAGAGAGAGAGATCTCTTTTAGAGCTTGATTCTGTTTTTTGAAAGCTTTTGATCCATCAGGAAACCCAGGAAATGCTCAGACACTTTCAACACAGCCCCCTGTAAACCCCCACCCTGCTCTTGTCCGCAGATCCCTAAGAGAGGTTCTGAGGTCTGTCATGAACCCCCAACTGCCAGCCTCCAATTCAACAGCAGCTTCTGCCTGGCTTCCTAAAGTAACCGTCTCATGAAGAAGAAAACTGAAAAATCTCAGGTTTCTGTTCTTCCAGTATCCTGCTTGCCTCAAATCGCTTTGGCCTCCCTCACTTAAAAAACCCACCTGTGCTCAGTTGTTCAGCGGGGACCGGCAATACTGAATAGAATTACACACCACACACACGTCTGTGCACAGGCAGAGATTATAATTGCTGAGTCCATTGTGAGCAGATGGACATGCTTAGCAAAAGAATAGGATTGACTGTGAGAATTACCCCTAGAGCAGTAAGGGAATTAGTAGACCAGATTTATCAGTCCTGCAGAGTAATGACGGACAGTGTTGCAGGTCATGTGACACATTGCGAATCACACGACATGTCGCGGATCACACGATTATTGCAGGTCACATGACGTAGAGCATGGACAAGCCAAACAGGAAGGCTTCCTTCCTCTGGGAGGTGGACCATTACTGTGTTCACTTCTAGAAGAAACACATGTGTTGTTGAAAACAAATATATACCTACACACTATTTCCCTTTCTGAAATACAGATACATTTTAGCTTTTTTTTTCATCATTCAGAATAGTCAGTATTGGCAAGGAAAGTGAAACATGGAAAGAAGAGCTGGAAATACAAGAAATTTGGCAATATTAGGTATACTTCCATTATCTTTATTATCTTTCAAAACATAAAGATAACAGAGTTCACAGAAGAAGCAAAAAGAAGTTACGTTTTCTTTAGAGAGTAGCATCTGCCATCATTCCCGAGGCTGCTCCCTGGTCAGGGAATGTTCCAAAGGGTTGTGGCTGCATGTGGGTTTTGATGGTGATGATGATGAAAATTCTTATTGATAAAACTTTTTTGCTTGACATTAGCTTTGGGTTGTGTCCTGCAATAAAGGACAATTTGACAAATACATTCTTCTGCATGTTTTAATCATGAAAATGTAAGAGAAGAAACAAAACCTTTTTTTGGGTAAAGATCTTTAGAAATTCAGTTCTTTTTTACTTCTTTAGAAAAGGAAAAGTAGCTCAAACTCGTTAATACATCATTGTAAATAATTATTCTTCTGGCCTTTTTATTAGTGGGTGTTAGTTTATAGTTTAATGTCAAGAATAATGTTTATAGGTTGGCACAATCTAAAAAAATCACCTTGTTTAAAATTGACCTACCATTTAAATATCATCATTTTGGCAGTGAACACCTTCTAACCGTACCCTTCTCAATTGTGGGCATTAGGCCCATAAATAGGAATGCTTGAGGGGGAGAAGAAGGGGTCACTTCCAGAAGAGGAGCCTTGGAGAAGTGAATGGAAAATGTTGCCTCTGTTTAGCATGAATGAGCCTGGGATTTAAATAACATTGTTCAGGCCAGATAAATAGTTTCTCTTTGGCTTAATAATCATGTGTTGCATTCAAATATTTAAGTGAAATGTTGTCTGGCTTTCCTCACTTTGTCTTTGATCTTTACATGCTCTGTTGTATTTTAACTTATCAGCCTCACCAAATAAAAGATCTAATTTATGCGTTTTAATACATGTAAGAGAGGCAGATTTGCTATAATGCATTGGAAACACATCATTGAGTTTTTGTTTTGTGTTGCACACGCACATACCCCCAAATGCTGAGATACACCAGAATGTTAGAAGTAGTTGGTGACTACGATGATCTAGCTGATAGATTGCTTTTTTTTCCTCTGTCTCCAAGCTGTTCTACAATGCCTATACATTACATTTATTAAAAAGCAGAAGAAATTTAAAGAAACCTATTCCAAAATCATTTAAATTCTTTGTCAGTCAGTCATCACCCTCCGGTTGTCATTTTGAGACCCTGGTTTCTTTGACCCAGATCAGAAGAGTCAGGGTCCAGTTTCAGTCCTCTCTGACGTAAGCGTCTTTATGGGAGCTCCACAAAGACAGCCTTACAGAAAGCGCTCACGCTTGCATCTACCCACGACAATGCCGAGCTGACGTTAGAGTCGCAGAAAGGATGTGCGATCCTCTCTTTTTCTCCCCCAACCATGTGCACCTTGGCCATGGGACATTTGCACAGCCTGATCTCACTCAGTCAAGTGCCAGGCTCTTCTTTGGGCAGGATTTATCTGCACCAGAGAAGGTGGGGATTCGTGTAGGGTGCTTGAGCAAAGGGGGACAAAGGGAATTCGCCTATGAAATCCTGCTGTGGCTGAGGAGACTACCTCATGCTGCCTTAATTACATGCCATGTGAACCATTTTCAGTCTTAGCACAGGTGATCTTTTCTAGGCATAGACATCAAATCTAAAGGAATGACGCAGATAGCCCTTATTTATCACCTCAAAAATGCCCGGCGATCTTCTTTGCCATGTCTACAGGGCTGATGAATCAAATGGGACACGCCTACCATGATTCCTACTTCCCACAACTCTAAATGGATCAGGAGGGAAAAATCAGGGTGAACCACTGATTTTATTCATAACCTTAGACCTTCCACAGACTCTGTAAAAGCCTTCCAGACAGTTGCCCAAAGTAGTTTTACTTCCTAGAAATGCACTGATTCTATAGAGAATTAATCAGCCCTCTTCTAGAAAACCCATCCAAGATGACTCGTTGATACAGGGCAGGAGCAGTCTTTGAAAGTCTTGTCTGTAATATTGCCTTTCCTGTTACTCCTATCTTTGCAAGTTCCCAGGTACAAAAAGGAAAGTAAGGGAGTTCGCGAGTTGATGTTTTCCTCACCCGACCAGGATCTGCACAGGCACGCCTCATTTTATTGTGCTTCCCTTCTTGGGCTTGGCAGATACTGATTTTTTGGTTTTTTGGGTGGTTTTGTTTTTGTTTAACCCCGTGAAAGTCTGTGGTCAGCCTGCATCCCACCAGTCTCTTACGTGTTTTTCCAACAGCATTTGCAACTTTGTGTCTCTGTGTCATGCTGAGGTAATCTCACGATTTTTCAGATCAATATTACTCATTGCTACTCTCTTTGTTATGCTGATCTGTGATCAGTGATTCTGACTCACCCAAAGCTCAGCTGGTTGCATTTTTCAGCAATAAAGGATTCCTTTTTTTTTTTTTTTTTTTTTTTTTTTTTTTTGACAGACAAGATCACAAGTAGGCAGGGAGGCAGGCAGAGAGAGAGAGGGGAAGCAGGCTCCCCACCGAGCAGAGAGCCTGATGTGGGGCTCAATCCCAGGACCCTGGG
This sequence comes from Mustela putorius furo, assembly GCF_011764305.1. NCBI lineage: Eukaryota > Metazoa > Chordata > Mammalia > Carnivora > Mustelidae > Mustela > Mustela putorius. Next base: position 3,262,939 of record NW_025421577.1, read on the forward strand.
ATCGTGACCTGAGCTGAAGGCAGAGGCTTTAACCCACTGAGCTCCCCAGGCACCCCGATAAAGGATTTCTTAATTCAAGTGTGTACTTTATTTTTTTAGACATGATGCCGTTGCACACTCCACAGTCTATAGTGTGAATGTAAGTTTTATAGGTACTGGGAAGGAAAAAAAAAAATTCATTTGACTCATTTTGTTGTGATAATTAGCTTTGTTGCCGTGGTCTGGAACCAAACCTCAATAGCTCCGAGGTTGTCCCCTTTGCCACTCCTGTACCCCCAACCCTTCCCCTTCCTGGAGGAAGTTTCCTACCGACTTACTGCTGTTTCCTGTTCACTTCCGCAAAGGCTCCTTGTGCCCTTTGAGCGAAGTTGCCTGGTCACATGAGAAGATAGATGGGGAAGCCACACCCTTGTGCTCTGGAGTGGTCGGGAGGCCCAGGAAAGGGGAAGGTCCATCTGCTCAGCTGAGGAGGAGCCAGTGTGTGACCGCTGCGGGGTTTGGTCCTGAGACCTGCAAAGCTTCCTCCTTTGTGTTGAGACTCTGTTCTCTCACAGGGAGCCCACGTGCAGAACGTGGCCATACTGTTGTAGTGCTTACGGCCCCAGGCCAGGCCCCAAACTGGGGGTCCCAAGGCGATCTGTGCACTGCAGTTTCCACACGGTGTCGTGGCTATGCTTCCTGATATCCTCTTGCAGCCCTGGGGGCTGGGATGAGATGCCAGCTGGGAGGTGATCCTCACCATAGAGGGATCTGTGCTGTTCTGGATTCCCAGGCTAGGAGAGCATTGAGGGAGAACTTGAGCTTGTGCTGAAGCTCAGTCAAAACACCCACGGACACATGGGGCCCAAGGCAGAGCCGTAGCCTCCTGGTGGCTCCGAGGAAGGCCAGCCAGGGGGTGTTGACTTCCTGCAGTGAGATTTTCTGAAAAAGCTATGCCAGGAGGTATGCTTTCCAAGATCTTCCAGGGGAATGGGCCTGGAGGACTGGGAAGGGGAGGACTTCCCAATCAGGTGCTTAGGATCCCAGAATTTAAGGCCAGGCCAGTTACTCTAAATGTTCTCTCTCTGGAATTTACTGGAAATTTCATTTCCCAGTAGCTATCGTTGAGGGTCTAGTGACAAGTGCTCAGTTTTAGCACAATCGCAATGATCATTCACAGATCCCCGGCCAAGGCCAAAGGCACTTTGATCATGTTACTGAGAACTAACAAATGGGATGGAATTCGGGTTGTGATTCAACACTGCCTCCTGCTTATCGGCACTAAGGGAAGGGGCTATCCTCCTCTGACCATTCACATCTCGTAATGTGCATTGCTGGCGTTTCTGAAAATGCCCATTGCTGGCGTTTCTGAAAATGCCCATCTGTAAGAGTCAAGTTCACTGCCGAGCACCTGTGCCTGCATGTGATTCCAGCTGAGGCATGGTTTCCAAAGAAACCCTAGGATCCCCTTGTTTTACTTTTAAGGGCATAGAGGAACCCTGATCCTCTGCATATTCAGGAGATAAGCATACTCAAGGCATACATGGGAATCAAAAGCCTCTTTCCTTTCAGAGCAAGACACAGTGTGTGGACCTGCACTTGGCCATGATTTGACTTTGTCGGTAAAAGCCATCCTGCTTCAAAGTCTGGGTAGCATTTCAGGGGATCACTGAGAATGCTCTCTGCAAACTGTGAGCAGATCGGCACTACAGGGAGGCTCTGCCTTTGTTTGCAGGTAGTCTGTGATGGGGTTTATTTTAGCACTTACGATGTGGCCACTCAGTTGGCACTAGAGAGCGTGCTGACCACATTCAGGTGGTCTCCCATTCAGGCCATCAAGACGGCTGTGAAAATTATCCTCCTTGCCAGCCACTTTGATCCTGTCACTTCCTCCCTGAAAGCTTCTGACTATTTCCTAAAGCCCCTCCTCCCTCTGGCTGTGGCAGCCCCCGACCCCGCGCAGGTGCTCGCCTAACCGCACATCGTCACCTGCCTTCCCCGGACCTCCCGCCATCTCCTCTACTTCAGCCAAACACAGCTATCCGCAGACATCTGGAACACGGTCTGACGTTGTTTTTGTTGTTGTCTTTTAAGATTTTTATTTCTTTGTGAGAGACAGAGAGCACGAGCAGGGGGAGCAGGAGTCAGAGGGAGAAGCAGGCTCCCGGCTGAGCAAGGACCCTGATACGGGACTTGATCTCAGGATCCCAGGATCGTGACCTGAACTGAAGGCAGACACTTCACCCCGTGAGGCACCCAAGGCGCCCCACAGTCTGACATTCTCAATACCTTATTTACACTAGGACAGTTTACCGAAACAGAAGGAGGACAGAGAAACCAAAGTTTATGTGTCACATGCGCTATTTCCACTGGTCCCCTAACCTCTGGGAGTTAGGAAGGGATGCCCGGGATTGAGACCTGAAGTTGATTCGTGCTTTAGATGGCTGCTGGACCACCTAATGTCAGAGCCCCTCCAGGGGAAGGTTCTGGGGGCAGAAGGCAGCTTTCCATCTTATTTTAAACAGTTTCAGGATGTTTTAAAGCCATTTAAAGACAAGAGGGAAAAAAATAATTTGTCGGTGCAAGAATGTCACAAATAAGGAGGTAACCAGAATGAATAGAAGGAAAAGCTATCCAGTGACCCTGAGTAGATTTTACAAGTGAACAACATGGGATGATGTACGAAGCCCAGATCGTTTTGTAATTAGACCCACTTATGCATTCATTCATCGATTTGACAGAACCTATCAGAAGTCTGATACGTGTCAGATGAAATTCAAAAAATAAGAAGACGTGCTCTCTACCTTCTAAAACTAACAAAACAAGTCACTGGTTCCAGGAACGAAGGGCATAGAGAACGTATGACGGTGGGGACAGAAACTGTAGGGAGGTCTCCTTTTAAGTCTTTTTTCATAAGGATGTCTTCTTTCTTTCTTTCTTTCTTTCTTTCTTTCTTTCTTTCTTTCTTTTCTTTAAATCTTTTTAAGTAGGCTCCACGCCCAGCATGGAGCCTAACATAGGGCCTGGATCTCACGACCTTGAGCTGAGATCAAGAGTTGGACGCTTGACCTTCAGAGCCACAGAGGCACCCCCACTTCCTTTAAATAGTATTTAAGTTTCATGGTTGCTACCAAGAAGACTTGGGCAAGTTTTATAATAATACTAATCTCTTTACAGTCCTGTGCCGTTTTCAGTCCATGTCTTAGACCTTATCTACTGTATATATCTACTGTATATAGAGAATACCCGTATCTACTCTATATAGAGAACACCTGGGCTGTACATTCGAACTTAAAACCGTGGCTGCCAAGTCAGCAGCACAGATCCTAGGCTCGACACCACAAGCAAAGCTTGATTTCATTTCAGTCATGCATGAACTGGTTGATCACCTCCCTCCTGGAGAAGGATTTCTGTCTCCTGGAGCCTCTTGCTAGAATCTAGGAGCTAATGGAAACCATCCCTTCTCCTAGAGGAAAGATGATCCGGTCCTGTTATTGTAACAAACTGGGACGGGCAGCCCAAAGTTCTTTGTATTTGCTGAGCAACGAAGGCCTGGGTCTCCTTGAGGAGCCCCCAGAACTGGGATGAAACATGAGGGAATTAATTTCCTTAGCCCATTTTTTGTGGAAATCTTCCCTGTTAAATGGAGAATATTCCTGTAAGCATGTACACGTTTACTTATAAGCTGTACGTGGTAGGGCTTCCCAAAACCTGTAGAGTATATCGTGAGACATTTCACACAGGAAAAAAAAAAGATTAATTTGGTCATATTTATATAGGATTCAGCATGTGCTGACTGGTGTACCCAAGACCACTCGAACGATGTCAATATTAGGTAGTAAGAAAGATGCCCCTACATACTGCATAGCATAACTCAAAAGGCCATTTTTTTTTTATTTTATTTATTTGACAGAGAGAGAGACTGTGAGAGATGGAATACAAGCTGGGTAGTGGGAGAGAGAGAAGCAGGCTCCCCGCTGAGGAGGCAGCCCAATGCTGGGTCCGATCCCAGGACCCTGGGATCATGACCTGAGCCAAAGGCAGAGGCTCAACGACTGAGCCATCCAGGTCCCCCTCAAAAGGCTATTTCAAATGAGAAATAAATGCAGGAGGAGTCCAGGGTTTCTGCATAATTAAGTACAAAGTAGGAGGGACTTAATTTCAAAGATTCCACCTAACATGGATTTGTACAAATTTGTACAGATTTATAAAAGCCTGACTCTGTTGGAAACAAATCACATTTTTCTACAATTAGTTGCAAGAAACATCTATTTTCAACCAAGATGAGCGTAATGAGCAAACTTAAGTCAGTCGTGGAAATGAAAATCATGGGTTTCTGTCTGTGCTGGCCCTTTGCCAAGCACATTACACAATTTCTAACCCAGCAACCTGGAAATACAGGTATTTGATTTTACAGAGGAGACACAGCGCTCATAGGACTTAAGCGCCCAAGGTCACATACATGAGGAAGGGCAAAGCCAGGGTCTCCCCTGCAGTGTGTCTCCTTCCAAAACCTGCTTCCTTTCCCTTTATTGCCCCACTTCCTAAGCAGGCTTCTGAGAAAGCTGGCCGTGTGAAGTTTCCTTCAAAAAGACAAAATTTTGTGGGTTGTTTGGGTGGCTCCGTCCATTAAGCACCTGACTTTCAGTTTCATCTCAGAGTCATGGGACCCAGTCCTGCGCCAGGCTTCGCTCTCAGGGGAATCTGCTTGAGATTGTCTCCCTTTCCCCCTGCCTCTCCCCACTGCTCCCATGTGTGCGCTCTCGCTCTCGCTCTCTCTCTCAAATAAGTAAATCTTTTAAAAATAAATAAAAATAAAAAAATAGAAGAACCAATTTAGTAAAGGATGCTGACTACATTCTCCTATTTAGAGAGTCACAGTACATGTCAGTGTATTAAGGATTCTAAGTCGTAACATCGACAGTTAAAAAAAGGAGGCAAAGGACCTGATTTGGACTGCCTAACATTTCAGACACTTGATTGATCAAACAAAACCAAACGAGACAACTTTTTCCCAAGAACTAACTTTGGCTAATATTTTTCTGCCTCGGCTACTTCAGCAAATACCTCATCTTCTACTCCACAGTCTTATTCCATGCAGAGGGAAAGGCATTAGGAAGTACCAGCAGCTGTCACTCTGAGAGGTATAGATGGCTTTTCTTTTTAGTCACTCCCAAGTCTCCAACAATCCTATGAACGTCATTAGCGTGCTAAAACAAACGAACAAGACGAATGAAGCCATCTTAAAAGGCCAATTGGGTTTTATGGATTTGTTTGTTTTGGGGGTTTTTTGTTGTTGTTGTTTTTTGTTTTTGTTTGTTTGTTTGTTTGGGCTACTTAAATCCAAATTTAAATAAATTGAAAGCATTTTTGGTATCCTTGGACTAGAAGTCAAATGGTTAATTTCGAAGTAAAAATGAAGATTAGTGTGTGGCTTCTCTCTCTCCTCCGCTCGCTCAATATCATAAAATTCATTTGTGTTATCTAGGTCTTGCTCATGGGAGACCAAGTTCGATTTTTAAGAAGGTCACACTAGGGGTTGTTAGATGTATTTCTCAGCAAACCCAGGCTTCTCTGTTTTTCCTTAGTCACCTACAGGAGAAATTGTCCTGAGTCACTTCAAAGCAGCCTGGAGATGAATATATGAATATGCTGCTTTTTGGAGGCACCCAAAGCTTCCTCCCCCACCCCCACCTCTCTTGGAGAGGGAACGCACCTGTTCTTCTCTCATCGGTGGGAACTGCCACGTGTACCTGCTGGCATCTTCAGCATTATGGAAGCCAACGGAATTGGCTCCAATGCTGACTCAGTCATCCCAGGCATGAGGCACACTGGGAAGGTGTTCCACGGAAGCCACCCCACACAAACCTTGTAAATGCTGGCATTGTGCTTCAGCCTCAGCGAGTGGTTTCTGAGGGTGACTCACAGCCTGCCTCAGAGATAGGGGCAGGATTTCAGCCCCTTCTGATCCCTCACATTTCTGGCCATTGCCTTTTCCTCCTTTTTCCTCTGGCAACCCACTGACCCCTTGTATGCATTTTAGCTCTTTATCATGTTCTCAGAAGGTAGGGATAAAGTCAACTTTGCAAGTCAAAGAGTCGAAAGGGATTCGTGAATAAAATAAAAAACATCTCCGCTGTATCATCATGGCCATTCCATGTGTACCCATTCTTATGACTCTCTCAGTAAAGGCAATGTGTGACTTTGCACTAGGCGTTTAGACTGTCTGCACTTTGTTCTGTGGAATTTTTTCTCTTCTGGTTTTAATCACATTTCTGTATTTGCAAAATGAAGAGATTTATCTAAAACAGTCTCAGAATTCTGCTTTTTTCTCTAATTCTGTAAACTATGCATAAACCCATAGCTTTACCTAATTAGTACTCATTTTAGAAGTTATGGTAATTAAAACCAAAGTGCAGAAGGACAATCCTTCTGAAAACTTCCCTCTTGCCAAAAAATAATTTGAAAAACGGAAGAAGGTGAGCTCTCACACACCCAAATATAAATAAAATGCTAGAATATTTACTACAGGCTAGAATATAGTATAGTATAGTCCTGTATAGTAAATACAGACAGCTCAGCCTACAGGGTGTCAAATCAAATGTAAAACAAGACAATGTTACTTAACATTGGACCGAGGTAAATTGATTCTGGGAGGGGGCAGATGTTTTCATCTGGGAACCTGACTTTGTGGTTGGGTATGCGCCGCCTGGAGTCTGAGGCTACCTCTTCGATCCAGTTCTGTGTATCTTTAAATCGCACTTTTAATGGACTCTTCTGCAGTTGAATGACATGTAGTGACAGCAGTTCAGCAAAACCATTGCAGCACTTTGACCTCAATGACAATTTGGATGCTGGGTCCCTATCATTTGCCAGAGAGCAGTGTATTTCCCTCCGGTTTGGTTTTGAGTTTTGTTTTTGGCTACGACTCTCACTCAGGAAAACAAACAAACAAACAAAAACCACAGCCAGAATTCCATGTCAGTTTTCTCCTCTCATATTCTCTCCCCGCTGTTCTCTCTTGGGAGGATTCACCCACTGGCGGCTATCATCCCGATGCTCTTGTAGCCAGCTGAGACGCGGGGCTGTGAAGAATCATCTAGAATGCAGAGGAATGCAGGGGAAGGCAGTGTCTCAGAATGACTGAGACTATTGCTGCCCACTCCCGTGAGGCTGATTCAGGCTGAGGGAATGTGTTTGTCTTGCTTCAAAGAGATCGTCTTTCCTAATACAGTCTTGCCTTACGATTCCAGCTGTGCTGCTGTGTTCTTACATTTTTTTATCCCCATAATCCTGTTTTCCTGAGGAGCTTTATTAATAACGTCTAAGCATCCCCTCCCTAATCCCTGCGGAGAGTGTATTAAAGCAAGGCAAACAGAGACACCGGTGGGTTAAAAAAGGATTCAGCGTCAGCCCCTCTAAGACTAGGCTCAGACCTTTGCCTGCCCGGCCGATCAGCCCTTCTCCCTGGTGGAGGAAGTGCGGGGCAAGGTGGGTTTCTCCAGGGCGTCATCCGGGCTGCCCTCTAGTGGTCAAGAGCGGGCAGTGAGTCTGCCTGGGCTCCACACCTGTTCTCTTTGCAGGCTGAGGGACCTGAGAAACCATCCAACCTCTCTGAGCCTCTCTTTAGTTCCAAATGAGGGCTATTCGCACCTGCCTTATGGAACACAGGTGAGGCAAGACGAGCTGATGAAAGCCAAAACCCTTGCCCAGCACTTGGACGTCTGCCTGTCACCCTCCGCAGAGAGGCAGTGGGGCAGTGAGATGAGACTCTGAGGGGCCTGAGGCTGTCCAACTGCCAGGGACACCCACTGAGAAGTTAGGAATCACCCTGACTGACCCCACAGCCCCACTCACATCCCAGCCAGCCCTCCCTCCAGGTCTCCTTCCTCGATCATTTCTCCTCACTGTTCACTGCCTAACAGGGGCTTCCCGGTCAGTTTGATGTGAGGTCACATTCCCTAACTGTCCTACCCCCAGAGCCACCCACATCTTCAAGACAGGACACAGCCCCGCTGAGATGGCCCAGAACTTACATGGGTCTCTAGGGCCCCTGAGAGCTCCTCTAAGATATGCGGACACCCCACAAGCTGCTGGGGGCACTGCCTTTGGCTTCCGCCTTACCTTGACTTTTTGCCAGCTCTCCCAGCAGTGGCCTCCTCCAGTGCATGCGTGCAAATCCCCATCGTGTCCCCAGGAAACCCACACATGTGCACAGCTCTTTAACTCTTGAGGAGATCCCCCCTCTCCAGATTCAGGAAACTGTGATTCAGTGAATGAGCCCCAGTATTCCTACAACCACACCCCCCCCCCCGGTTCAGATGTCCACAGGTTCTTAACAACCACGTAGCTTGAGAGAAATGACTTTGTTTTTCTGAGGCTGCTTCTCCGTGTATAAAATGGAGACGCTCAGCTTGCCTCACACAGAGGTTCTGAGAACTCAGGGAGCTAACGGCTGGCCTGGTGAGCCACTCACCATCTCAGTCCGCCCCGGTGGCCATCACATACTATGGGCTGGATGGCTGAGACAGCAGACGTTGACTTTCTCACAGATCTGGAGGACAGAAGTTCAAGATCAAGGTGCCAGCAGAGCTGGTTCCCTGGTGAGACCTGTCTTCCTGGTTCACAGATGGCAGTCTTCTCGCCGTGTCCTCAGACGGCCTCTCCTCTGCACACGCCTGGGCAGAGATCTCCGGAGTCCCTTACTCTTCTTATAGGGACACCAATCCTGCAGATTAGACCCCCACCCCCAAGACCTCATTTACACCTAAATACCCTTTTTAAAAGCCCTATCTCCAAAAAGGGTCACATCAGGGGTAGGATTGCAACACAGGAATTGTGAGGGGGCATTTCAGCCTCTAGTGCACAGCACAGGTGCAAGTAAGTGACTGTCGCCCGTTCTTCCCACCCTTCTCCGATCCCCCTGGCTTCACCTTGGTTTCCACCTTTCAGTCAAACACAGTGAGGCTGTGCTCAGGGTCTCTGGTCAGCCACAGAAACATGGGTCCCTGTCGGATCTAAAAGAACAGTGGCTCTCAGGATCCTCTGCTCCACTTAACCTACTGTAGCCTGTGAGGCAGATCCGAGGTGTCTCCTGGAAAACATGGCAAGGGGGCCTCTCTGCCGCCCTTGCTTTGATGTCATCATTGGTCTTTTGATGACATTCCAGGCTCATTGGTCATCAGGAGATCCCCAGAAATCCTCTGGGGATTATTCTACCTGCTTTCCAGTCTCAGCAGAGGACAGGCACTAGCCAGTGCTGGGCGGGAAATAGGAACCGTGTGACACATGCCATGGGAGTGACAGTGATGAGGGGACAGGGAGGCAGGGGTGAGAACACAGCCTTGTCTGTGCCAGCCTCCCAGACACTGGAGTGAGAAACTAACCCCTTGACCTGCCCACCAGTAGTGCTTAATTCCTTAGGGAATTAAAAACAAAAGTCAAATTTGGGATGACTTTGTTGAGGGTTAAATTCAGCTGGAACAGAATTTTTAAATTCCAGAGTCAGAGTACATTTTTCTAAACTGCACTCTGAGTCTTCAGAGCCTATGAGATAAAAGAGAAGCAAGCATTCATGCTGACTATTTCTAGGTGGAAATCTAACCCATTAAACTATAGCTTCCTTCAAAAATTATGGTACCACAACCAACACAATTAAATAACGATTACTGTTTTATAACCAACAAACGATACCTATAATTTAGTCATGACGTTGGTGCTCCTGAAGAGGGTCTTGTTACTTGTACCTGTGTTTCTAAAGCCAGGATAGACGGACACAAAGATAACGGAGTTGGAGTTGCAGGAGAGAAGCTGTGCTACTCTCTAGACATGGTATATTTGCCTACCCAGAATCCTCTTCGGCACATCCAAGGTGGGCATGCCCTGATCAGTAGGGATTTATACAGTGAGAAACCTGGGCACATCGAAGAATCGTAATTCTCCAGAAACCCAGTCAGCACTTCTTCCAATAACTTACACAACTCGAAAAATTCCTGACACCGATGAAAAGGTTTAGACTAAGACCCAGATCCTCCTTTTCAATGTCAATCTGGGGAGGTAATTTTCTGGGTATATTTCAATAAATTATCATCACCCTGGTAAGCACAGAGGTTCTTCTTACCTATATACCTTTACCCTAACATGCCAGGCAAGAGAATATGATTGATCAGTAGGAGGTAAACTTGGGTTATGGACACTAACACCATTGCTCATAAATGAAATGTGAAGTGAGGTTTTGCATTAAGGGATCCCTTTGAGGAATGTAGGAAATTGCAATGGTGTCATCATGACCAAAGTAACAAGTACTCAGAGAAGCACTGACCCAGAAAACGGAGTGAAAGAGAAAGAGGTAAAGGACATGCACGGAGACCCAAACCCAGGAGTTGTCATTTCCCCACAGTTCAAGTGGCAAAGGAATAGGTTAGAACTGTGGCCTCTCCCCCGATTTATTATTTAATTAATACCATAAAGGACTGATCCATCAAGGTGCTCAGGAGCTTGAGGCTGAACTATTACAAACCAATGGCAGAAAGTTTATCATAGATTTATGTCAAAGAGTGATCACTGTCGTTATAAATCACCTAATTTCTATCCATAATCTCTAATAGTTGTTGAGCAGTTTATAAATTTTAAAACACTATGTCCTACATCATCTTATCTGATTGTCTAGACAGTTCGATGAGGGAAGCAGATAAGGTGACATCCCTCTGGAAAAATGAGGCTTGGAGTCAGGAACATGATCACAGTCAGCTGGGGATGTAAAATCCAACAGCCTTATGGAATAGGAGAGCTAGAAAAGGCCTCCAGGCACCATATGGTCATGCTTCGTGCCTTTAAGCAGAATTAAATCTGAAGCCCCCAGGAAAGGGAAAAAGCACTGATGACAAAGCCCCCAGCCTTGCTCCAGGAAGGCCACCTATGTGATGCCCAAGGCAGAGCCAGGGTTCTGCCCACCTGCTGTGCATCCTGTTTCAGCTTCCTCCTCTCTCGGCCTCAAGTTAGTTTCACCAAAAGAATATATTAAGGTTGATTATTCAAAATATTCCCCATTAAATAACTTCCTAATGAGTCAGGTCATCTTTAAGAAACAATGCAGAAAATAGTCATAAATTTATCACACTGATAAAATTATTTCTTTCATAAATAAGATGTTTGTGTGAAATGTTCCCAAGAGGAAAGGCAAAAAAAAAAGTGGACCCGTCAAGAACACAGAAGACCATTTCGTGATTTTTTTCTTTTTAAGTAAAAAAAGCAAACTAGGGTAAGAAAAGTTTTCCAGGGACGCCTGGGTGGCTCAGTGGGTTAAAGCCTCTGCCTTCAGATAAGGTGACATCCCTTCTACCTGCTTGGCCATTTTCTCTTCAGTTCCTTCTGGAAAAATTTTCTTTTCTTTTTTTTAAAGATTTTATTTATTTATTTATTTGACAGACAGAGAGGCAGACAGAGGGGGGGGGGGAAGCAGGCTCCCCACTGAGCAGAGAGCCTGACGTGGAGTTCGATCCCAGGAACCTGGGATCGTGACAGAGGCATCTGCCTTCAGATAAGGTGACAGGTAGAAGGTCAAAAGCAAATGAAATGAAGGAGACCATGAGGGTGTTAGATGCTGACCCCGTGCAAATACCTAAATCTCACAGCCACCCCAACGGATAAGACTGAAAACTGCCGAGAGTAGCCGAGGGCCACCTGCCTGGTGGTGGCTGATACCCCGGGAGCTGGGCCCTGGTGTCCACACCTGCAGCGGGGGATGGGCCACAGCAGTGCCTTACTGCACTCCAGCCTCTCAAGCCATGTGTGTCAGACATCACAGTCAGTAAATATATTTTTTAAGATATTATTTGTCAATTCTAAAGATAGCACAGGAGGTGGGGGCAGAGGGAGAGGGAGAGAGAAGCTGGCTTCCTGCTGAGCGTGGTGTCCCATCTGGGATCATGACCTGAGCCAAAGTCGGATGCATACGACCATAGGGCCACCATGCATAGGGCCACCCAGGCTCCCCCGAAGTCAGCAAATACATGTATCGTCTTCCATTTAGAGCCCGCGAATACACAAGGTGGTCTCCAGGCCTTCAGCTGAAGCATTTCCAAAGTGGCATTGTGAACTAGACTTCCTTTCCAGGCTTGACACTTAAAGCTATCGGATGCCAGCCTCCGGTGCCTTCCCAATGCCAGTAGCATTCCGTTTATTGCTGGCGTGTGATCATGTGCTTGGTGAAAAAAATAAACACCTCTGCAGTCTGTGAATAAACAGCAGATAATTAATGAATGTATTGTTTCTTTTTCCCTGGAAAAGGGAAAGGTAGATGAGCTGAGAAAACAAAATTAGCATATCCATTAATGAGGGTCCTGGTTGCGATTACATCCCTTAGAATTGTATCTTCCTGTGAAAATACTACAAGTGAGCCTTGTGAAGAGAAAAGAATGATGAGGAACACACAGAACCTAGGGCAGAAGGAAGGAAATTAACACCTGTTAAAAAATCCCCATCAGTTATAAATCAGTTTTCTTAGGACAAACCAACCCATTTTGCCATTGAGAACAAATAGAACAAAAATCCTAACCAAAGAGTTCCAGGATCTTGTCCTGTAGATTCTGGACCTTCCGGTGCAGAACGTTTGTTATTTCACAGTGTGGGGCATCAGCCCTAATTCCTGCAAGGGAATCCCAAAATGTGCTACTCCAGCTTTTTCTCTTATCCTGTATCCTTCCTGACAGTCATCCCCTGCCATTCGCTGGCTGATCATTCACGGGACAGGGGCAGCCAGCCCCTGTCCTGTTGCAGGTTCCATGCTAGGCACAGGATCTGCCATCACTGCACGCACCATCCAATGGATGCCACTGCAGTTCTGAGAAACTCAGTTTCTTCCCTATCTGGATTTCTTTAGACACATGTTACAGTCACAGTCTTTAATGGTTTATGTCAGTTTCCTTCTCATTCATTCCAGCCAGCACCATATTTCTAGCCTAAGCACTGCCCCAAACCCACTCCACCCCATCACTCATTTCTCAACTTCTGTGGTTATTCCGTGTATAACTCTAGTACGCCAAGTGCCCCCCCCCACCTCCTCACTCTCAAATCTTATCTCTTGCCACTTTGAAAGCACCACTCAGAAGTTCCCTCTTTTGCCCAGCCCCCATCTGGCTTCAGTCCTTCCCGTGACACCCTCAGCACCACGTGCAGCTAGCGGTAGATGCTTACCATGTGTCTGCACTATTCTGTGACTTTGAGCCTCTAAAATCACATGTGCTCCAAAGACCTCACTGTACATGCACGTTCACAGAGTTCACAGAGTGTTATTCTCAATAGCCATAGATAGAGTCTGTGGGCATAGAGGTGAATAAACAGAGTGTGGTGGATACGCAGCCTTCAGGAGGAAGAGCATCTTGACATCGACTGCAACATGCAGGAGGACATTGTGCTGAGTGCAGTAAGCAAGGTGCGGCAGAGCGAACATTGTAGGACTCCACTTTTGCAAGGTAGCTGGAGGATCAAATCCATAGAGATGAAAGGCAGAACGGTGGTTGTCAGGGGCTGGGGAAGGTGGGAGGTGGGAATGGAGGGTTGGTGTTGAATGGGTATATAGAGTTTAGTTTTGCAAGATGGGAACATTCTGGGGATGGTTGTAGTAAAACAAGGTGAATGTACTGAATGCCGCTGAACCGTGCACCTAAAAATGGCTGAGGTGGTATATTTTCTGTGTATTTTACCACAATTTAAATATATGTTTGTAAGAATTACTTGTGCTCATTATCCCCACCCCGTTCAGTGGTGAAGAACTTGAGGGTCCCAGGCTTTTGCTATTTTACAATGCTGGCATCACATGTTTTATTCTGTAGACGCTGAAAACATGAGATAAAGATGCTCAAGAGACATACTTGAATGACTGCAAAATGACACTCTGGGAGAGAGAGAGGGAGAGGGACAGAGGGAGGAAGAAGGAGAGGGAAAGAGAGAGGGAGAAGCGCAGGGAAGGAGAGAGAGAAATCTCTCCAACGTCAAAGCATATCTGACCTCTTTCTGGTCTCAGTGTCATGTGGCAGCGTCGCCTGATCAAACCAAGGTCAATGTCACTGATATTTTGAGAAGACTGTGGCAAAGAACCCAATAAGCAAAAAATTACCTTAATCCACGGGGTTGGAAAAAAGAAAAGAGTCAGATAATCAAAGAAAAGCTTTGAGATAAACCTAGAAGTAGGGCCTTTATTAAGTAGATTTTAGGTGGAAACAAGCACCAGCATGAACAAAAGCAACTTATAAGTCATATAAAGAAATATGGATAAAATGAGAGAAAGGACAGCAGGATACTGAGGGAAAATGCAAGAAATATCACTTCTATAATAGAGGGAAAGACATAATTCTGTGGAAACAGCAATAATATATCTCTTTCCAGGCCAACAGTAAATGCAAGTTGCAGAGCTGGCCTGCGGTGGAACTCCCAAGTTTTATTGGCAGTGCATGTGAGGAGACAAAAAGCAGCATATGGAGAAATACAAAAATATACTCTCTGGAGACACTCCCTCTTCAGATGTCAGGGAAAACCTGGATGGAATTGTGCAACAGGAGTGGCAGGCTGCAGAGTCACAGTCAAGGCCACCCACAGAATCGAACATTAAACCTTGGGCAACTTACTGCTGAAATAGTCCCTTTCTCTTGTGGGTTCAGGAGAAGATTCTAGGGAAGAATGAGGGAGACCCTGGATTCCACTGTGGTACTTGAATGACCCCACCATTAAAATGGGAATACAGATGGGGAAGGGTCTGAGTCCTTGCCCCGTGAGCCGGTCCTGCTGTACCTCTTCCCATGTTGCCCTCTTGGGCAGGCTAGCGTCTTGTTCATGCCTCTGCTCCAGGGGAGAGGTGGGCTCTCATCACGATGACAATGTTGCATCCTTGTCACCCAACTCAGCACCCACCACATTGTAGCTACATAAAAGTGGGGTTTTTTTTTAAGATTTTATTTATTTATTCATCAGAGAGAGAGAGAGTACAAGTAGGCAGAGAGGCAGGCAGAAGCAGAGATTGAGAAGCAGGCTCCTTGCTCAGCGGGGATGTGGGACTGGATCCCAGGACCCTGCGATCATGACCTGAGCCGAAGGCAGCGGCTTAACCAACTGAGCCACCCAGGTATCCCTAAAAGGTGCTTTTCAATGAACATATATAATGTATTATTTGCCCCAGGGGTACAGGTCTGTGAATCATCAGTCTTACACATTTCACAGCACTCACTATAGCACATGCCCTCCCCAATGTCCACCAACCAGCCACCCCATCCAACCCCACCACTCTCCCTCCAGCAATCCTCAGTTTGTTTCCTGAGATTAAGATTCTCTCATGGTTTGTCTCCCTTTCTGGTTTCATCTTGTTTCATTTTTCCCTCCATTCCCTGATGATCCTCTGTCTTGTTTCTCAAATTCCTCATATCAGTGAGATGATATGATAATTGTCTTTCTCTAATGACTTATTTCGCTTAGTATAATACCCTCTAGTTCCATCCATATCATTATAAATGGCAAGATTTCATTTATTTGATGGCTGCATAGTATTCCATTATATATATATACCACATCTTTATCCATTCATCTGTGGATGGACATCTAGGCTCTTTCCATAGTTTGGCTATTGTGGACATTGCTGCTATAAACATTGTGGTGCACATGCCCCATCAGATCACTACATTTGTATCTTTGGAGTAAATACCCAGTAGTGCAATTGCTGGGTCATAGGGTAGTTCTATTTTTAACTTTCTGAGGAACCTCCATACTGTTTTCCAGAGTGGCTGCACCAGCTTGCATTCCCACCAACAGCGTAGGAGGGTTCCCCTTTCTTAAAAGGTGTTTTTTAGATTAAAAATGGATGAGTAAGGAAAACTGGGAATAGATGCTTTAAACTCCATATCTCAGTTTCCTCACAGGTAAATCAGAAGTAATAATCATTACTGCTTCAGAGGTTTTTAAAGGGTGAAATGAAAGAGAACTGATAAAAGGTTTAGACCAGCACCCGGAAAGAGCGTATCTCAAGGAGCATTAACTATTTGTCATATTATTTTTGTTATTACTTTTGCTAAGTTACATTTGGTGATCATCATAAATTTCACTATGCATAGAGAATATGAAATCTTTTTAAAGATGTATTTATTTATTGAGAGAGCATGTGCACACTAGCAGGGGTGGGGAGAAAGCAGAGGGAGAGTGTCTTCAAACAGACTTCCTGCTGAGTGCAGAGCCCAACATGGAGCTCAGTCTCATGACCCTGAGATTATGACCTGAGCCAAAACCAAGAGTCTAATAATTTTTAAAAGCACAAATTTATCCTACTTTAAAAAATAAAAAAAGGCAGCTCGGCATTGTTTCCACCTAACAGTGAACCTCAACTATTTATAAATTTTAGGCCATGTACCCATTTGAACTACAGAGGTTTTTTTGGCACCTAAGTATCAAATGGTAGGATAATTTTAATGTGCTTCAAGTTAAAAAAATCATTATAAAGTACATGATATAATTTTTTTTTTAGAATATGTGGGAGAAAATTTAATTTGCCCTTTGTGTCTCAGGTTCACTATTGTGGTCATGAGGTATTTGGTCCTCACTAGATACAATGTTACGAAGCAGCTATTATGTTCCAGACCATGTTCTAGACACAGGGTTGCGGTAGTGAATTGAACAAGGCCCCTGTTCTGATGGAGCTTATATTTCTATGTGGAAATGCACACACACACACACACACACACAGAAACACACACACACATATACACACAACATTATAGAGCAACAATAGCCATGAAGGAAAATGACTACGGAGAACATTGCATGAACAGGATGGTTATCTAACATAGTCAGGGAGAGACACTGATACCATGACACTTAATCAAAGAACCGATTGACATGACGGTGCTCTCTGGAAGGGACCAGTTCAAGGAAGGAGGACAGGCTCTGTGTGCAAAAGCCCTGGGGTATAAGCATGTTTGGAGTGTTCCAGGACTAGCATAGAGAAAGCATGTATGGCCAGAGGGGACGAATGGTATGGGAGAACTTCGAGAAGGGAACTGGGAGCTAGAGCGTGGATTTGTATTTTGTTGTAAGTGAATGGAAAGAGACTGGAGAGACTGTATGCCTCGAGTAATATGACTTTTACTTTACAAGTGTCCCTCTGGCTACTTTGCGTGTAGGGGACTGTATGAGATCCAGCATGGAAGAAGACCACTTAAGAAACCTCTGCGTGTGATGGTCATGGCATGGAACTAAGATTTTGGGTATATTTTAAGTCGAGCTGAAGGGGTCTGCTAATGGGTTTGATGTGCTAAGGGTAGTAGATGCCGGTGCCCATTCTGTGGGACTTGCCTTCTCAAAATGGCCTTTATGTCAGCTTGCTTTGGTTGTTGTGGTTTGGTTTGGTTTGGCTTGGCTTTAACTTACTCTATCTCTTTGTGAAATAAATGAATCCGTGTGGGGAGTAGGATCGTTTAACTGTAGATACGTGTAGAGCTAACCGTTCCAAGTCTGATTTGAGCAGTGGGAATCTTGGCCTCTCTGAACCTCGTTTCCCCCAGCTGAGAGCTGTATGTAAGCTATAAACTTCTTTCCTCTACCAGAGCTTCCCAGTGGTGTAGCTATAGTTGACTCTACCAACTGCAAAGCCTTCATTTAACTGAATACAGGGACTCTGGTGTTTTTTCTTTCCTTTCTTTCCTTCCCACTTACCTCACCTCCCCCTCTTCCTCCTCCTCCTCCTTCCCCTTCTCCTTATTCGTCCTCTTCTTCTTTTTAGAATGTTTAAAGTTGATTAGCCTGGTTCCATGGAGGTCTAGAATTATTCTAATATTGGGGTTCTCAACACCTGTGATCCATTACCAAATTTTACTTTCTGTATTTAAAACGCATTTCTTTTCCAGTAACTTTTAGTCTATCCATCTTTGGTGTCCCTTCTCGTACTAGTTTTACCAGACGCCCTTTGACGCGCGTAGTCCGTTGGGAGGTTGGAGAGGGTAAGGGAGGACCACACAATGGAGTGGCTAAACCTAGGTCTCTGTAGCCTGACCCCTGGGATTTCAAACCCAACTCTGCCTCTTACTAGCTGTGTGATCTCGGGCAAATTATTTGACCTCTCTGTGCTCAGTTTGCTCATCGCAGATATGGAGATAATAGCAGTATTCCCTCACAGGACCAGTTAATACCTGCTAAGCAGTTATAGCCTTGCCTGATACATAGACAAACTATATAGGAGTTTCCTATAATTATTAGTCCTTCTACCTACTCAAATACTGTGCCCACCTCTACTTTTAAAGAATTTAGGAAATGCTTAATATTTAAAATCTCTGTGTCTCTTCCAAGGAATTCTCTTTCATAGTGAAATGATACCCAGGCTCTGAAACTGGGATTTAACACCGACCATCTGTGAAACATGCTCTTTGAAACACCTTAAATTTTCAACTCAGAAAGAACGCCATTAATCCCATGTCGCTCATTTATTGACTCTGTATATCTGGGGAGATCCTGAGTTTCTATTCCTACATCTGCCAACTAGAGATTAAAACACTTACTTCTCAAGGTTGTTGTAAGGATTAAAAGAGAGAATGGAGGCAAAGTGCTGGAAAATATCTTTATCATTCTTTACGGCTCCCCACTCAGCCGCAGTGTGTGTGTAACCTGAGGCAGGATCTGTGGAATTGCACAAGATACCCCAAGATTCAGAAATGAAATGTCTCGGTGGGACGCATCTCTCTTGGATGAGAGTCACTGACAAGAGAATGGGGCCACAGGTGGCATCACTGTGGGTGTGGATGGCGGGGGACACATGATGCCCCACACGGGACCCTGCCCACATGTCATCTCCACAGCTCTCATGCCTGAAACTGCTGGATGTTTGTTTGATGTTTCCTCCGTCCCCGTTTCCGAACATTCAGTACCAGTTGGCTGAGGAGGCGGAAAATCCCCTTATTCATTTCACAAGGAGAATTTCAAAATTGTCTTTGTGCTTAGCATTTTTCTGTTTAATGTGGACTTTGTATTTTAAGGACATGTGTAGGAAATGGTTTTGCTGGATCATGCTGCATTCTTTGCTTTTCTTCCACAAGTCCCCCCAGAGGGGTAAAGGCAGCATTTCCAAAGGGGGGATATGGCCAGAAGCAGGGACACGTGAGGCTCTGAAAGGAGCCACTCTATCTCTCCGTTCTCTCATCTCTAAGTGGAATATCTCCAGTGAGGTGTGCCCCAAGGTCTTCCCTTCATCTGCAATCCTCAGATCCCCTGTGATCAGATTGTTTGAGAAGTGAAATTCAGAAGTGGCCACACCCGGGCAGAGAGACCAGGATGGTCTCTTCGGCAGCACGAAGGTGGTGCCGAAGGCTGGCTCTTCCAACAGAGCCTTTGGGCACCAAGAGTTTTACAAATACCTCTCCACTGACTAGGGGGAACGAATACACTATTAGAATACTGGAAGGAACTATTTTTCTTTGTATATTACTTTAAAATAGATATTTATACTCCTGGCCGAATGATGGTAAGTGTTCTGGCACTTTCAACAGACATGGGCAGAAAAATGGGAACTCTTTATCAGCAACGTCCTCTCCCCCCTATAAAAGGACTACAGACACGGACCAAGCTGTTGAGAGCGCTCAGGGAAGGCGACAGTTTCTCATTGCAAAGTCGGCTTGGCAAATATCCATTCTCTGCAAGCGCAGTCCGAATTCCAGCAGCAAAGCTGAGGTCTGGAGTGACCTGACCCAGAGTGCTGACAGGTGGCGGGAAAGTCCTCTTCGTCGTGGGGACAGAATTTACCAAGTGCCATAGGATGAGATCAGGGGTTCTATAGGTTGAAGGCAATATTTTTATATCTTACCAGGAATGAAACAGTAAAACCGTGAAAGCAGGCAGAAATATTTTTTTTTCTTTTCCATTGAAAAGCACTCATGTTCTTTAATGCTTATACTTGATTTATTTCCAGAAAGATATATATTTGATATATTTCCGGAAAGCCTCAGCTATCATGAGCAGTTTTTGTTCGTGACCTTTATGGAAATGAGGAAAAGAATTAGACCTCCCTGCTTGCAGTCTAGGATAGAACCCAGCACTTAAAGCTTTACGGTAAAATCACTTGAGAGGAAACTGGCTTGGTGAACCTTCGTGGTCCCTCCATCGCAAAGCCGACCTCTTGGCTTCTGGAGGAAGCAGTGCCTCTCCCCAGGTTAGTTGCCCGCCCGTGACCTTTCATCGTATTCTTGCTCTTCGTTTTTAATCGTATCAAACTGAGACTAAAAGTGATTGTTGGGATCTGTGCTGCCCAAGAGGACATCTAGATGTCTGTGGCTACTTGTTCAACTTTGAATCACTTTTTGTCTTTGCAGAATCCATGGCATTTGTATTCATTCTTAGAAATATAGGTACTTTCATTGCATCCTTTCCTTACCTGAACATGCTAAGAAGGCACCCCAGCCTTCCTTAACAATGAGGACATGGCAGCTGGACCCAAAGGTTCATAGCTCCACCCAACCAGAGAGTTAGTACCATTCTGCTTTTGTATTGACTTGATTTGGGGTTCATCTCTCCTGAACCAGAGTTAATGACTTGGTGTCTCCCAGTGGAAACAAGGCTTTTTCCTTGGACCTAGCTTATTACCTAGACTCTACCCTCCCTCAGGATGAGATCTTTCTCCACAGACTTCTTGATCGCTCGTGCAAAAACATCAGCATTGTCACATCACTGGAATGAGTATGGTCTAGGCTCAAGATGGAACCCTAGAGAGGTGACTAGGTGGCTCAGTTGGTTAAGTCCAACTCTTGATTTTGGCTTGGGTCATGATCTCAGGGTCCTGGGATCGAGCCCCTCACTGGGCTCACCACTTAGTGGGGAGTCTGCCTGTCTCCCTTTCCCTCTGCTTGCTCTCTCTCTTTCTCTTTCTCAAATAAATAAATAAATAAATCTTTTAAAATAAGTAAATAAATAAAGATGGCACCCTACAACCCAGAGCTTGACATCCACGGAAATCAGAAGGTAGTACCCTTGCAGGAAAGAGCCAGATGAGAGGAATGTCTCAAATTCCTCCAGGTTTTTCAAAGCCTCTTCCTGGGTCACATTGTCCTATGATCTTTACACTACATCCCAGTGGAGGTCCAAACAGGACCTGTTGGAGGAGGCTGATTCTCTCAGACCCGGTGTATACATGGGATTCCACCTCCACCCCAAAACTCATTTTTACCAACAGAGGAAGTCTTGTACACCAAGGGGAATTTCATTTCAAATCCCCAAGATGTCCTGTGAGTGTTGTTCATGACTGAAGGCAACAGATGTCCTAGTGGAATCCAGGAGAGGATCTCGCTTATGATTACTTTCAGCAAAAAAACTGCCTCATTACCAAGTCCTTCCGGTCCCTCTGTAGCTCTGTTCCCTTGGACGATGTCCAAACCCAAGCTACCTTTACACCAAATTGCTCTGTGCCCTGAATACTGAGATTATCGGTACAACCGCCTGCTCCCACACTTCCTTCCTGCTTAATTTAAATAAACAGTGAGTTGTTTTTCTTTTTGACTAAGAGCCAGTCTATACAACAGCAGCAGGAAGATTGCTTTCTATCTATATGCAAATAAGCTGAATTCTCTCCAAACCCTGGGAAAAGACCCTTTTAACCAAATGACTTATACTTCTGTTTCTTCATGTATAAAATTGGTGGTTTGTATAAAATAACCTGAGCTCCCTTCCAGCTGTCTAACTCCACATCACGAACACTGGAGAGGACCAGCTTTGCACATACTCGACAATTAGAGAGTAGACAAAGTGGTACGTGTTTAAATGCTCAATGAATACCCAACTCCCTACCATGGTACTCCAGTTCCTTCTCAGCTTGATGTCAACTTATTCCTGCCCCACCTACACCATAAACATTTAGGCAGCAAAAACACCCAGCCACTCAGGGATCTCCAGGGGATCCTTCACTTAACCTGCTGCTGGCAGTCAAGTTCTTATAGTCCCCACTCACCTGAATGCCCCTTACCTTAACTTCCACTTTTGATGACTCCTACCCAGTCTTCAAATGGCTCCTCTTCTGTGAGCCCTCCCCACCACCACCCCCCACCCTACCCCTCACACTCAGCAGAAGGGTGAGCTCCATTTCTGGGTATCCATGGTTCTTTGCTGAGACCTGGGGTGTTACACTTGAAATATGGTAGCAAAACCTACTATGGATTTGGCTCCCTCTTCAACTAGACCGAGAACCGCTCAGCTATCACTTACCTTTCTGCCCCCCATGATCTAGCATCATGCCTGACATACAGCAAGTTCTCAATGACACCTGTTGAGTACAGCTTGAATAAGTTTCATCAGGGAAGGTTCTTAAAATAAATCTGTTTAAAATAAAGTTTAATATATGCACAAGGCTGTATGCTTAAGGTCGATGCTAGAGGAAAAGCAGATAAGGATATGGGCAAGCTTTGGCTCCTGGCTATTTAGCTCATTTTCAATACCTGGAGATGTCAGAGGACAAGTCTGCTATGGATTTAGGTGATTGGACTTCTCAAGGGAGAAGTGCTGGTTTACCTTAAACTACTATTTTGATTTAAGCATGTTTTTCCGTTAGCAATGTTTTGTCTGGTTATGATAAAATAGGAAGCACATGGAGCTCTTGCTGGCCAACATGAGACTCAGCAAATCTTGTCATTTGGGAGTCTCCGTGCCAGCTCATTCTTGTAACTTTTGTTTGAGGACAAACAGAACTGATTCTGCCTTTCTTTCTCTTTTCTCCTTTCCTTATTTCTTCCTTCAATGAAGACATAAACATGTCTATCTTTTATAGATTTTTTTTTATAGATTTCTGTGGTCTTTAAGTGAACCAGTCCCTGCTCTGTCCTCAGCACCATAGGAAACGTGGGGCAGGGGATCAAAACATCATTTGGGCAGTGCTTTTTGAGAGATTATTCTTTTTACTTAGAAAAAAAATAGGTAACAACAGTTGACTTTCTTCTGTGTGTGAAGCCATTATAAGAGACAGATGAATAAAGCATAGTTATCGACCTCAGAGTCTTTAGACTTTCAAACAATGGTTTTCGGGGCACCTGGGTGGCTCAGTCACTAACTTTCTGTCTCAGGCTCAGGTTCTGAACCCAGGGTTCTGGGATCGAGTCCCTCATCAGGCTCCCTGCTCAGCAGGAAACTTGCTTCTCCCTCTCCCACTCTCCTGCTTGTGTTCCCCCTCCTGCTGTCTCTCTCTCTCTGTCAAATAAATAAACAAAACCTCTCTTAAAAAATGGCTTTCAAGTTTCAAGACATGAAATCAATGTAGGAGATGGAGAAGTGCATTTTTATTTAGACTAGTACAGAATAGAGAGCATCCGAGTACCTCTCATGAAGTGAAAATACTACCCCACGTGGTGGCGTCCCAGTAGAGTGGCTAGGTGTGCACACCAGAACACAGTAAAGAATGTCTTTCCTTCTGTAAGACACAGTCAAAAATGTCAGAAGGCCCTGGTTCAGAGGAACCAATGAAGATGTACATGAGTCACTGTGATTCGGGTTGTAAGAAATTAGAGTTGAGAAGAGAAGTGTGAGAGAGTCCAGTGTCAAATGAACAAGCGTCCAAGATCAGAGGATCCAGACTGCCCCAGCTGCATCACATTTGGCCCACTTTGCCTCTCTCCCTTCCCAGGAGCACTGAGCTCTGTATGGAAGTGGTACCCTAAGCATCCCTTCATACAACAGTGAACTCAGATGAACTGAGTCTGGCTGCTGTGTTTTAGTTGTTAGCATTCATAACGTGTAGGAGGAGACAAATGAAAAGATCTCACATATGTCTTCTGCCATATAATAATATTTACTGTCTTTATTATAGCAATAAGACGTATTCACCATATTATAGTGCAAGATGTAGAAAAATGACCTGTAACATCATTTCCCAGAGATAACCACTTTTGGTATTTTCTTTGAGGCCATTTTCTGTACATACCATATACTCTGCATTTATATACAGATTGCTTTTTTGGATATCTAAATGTGTCTGAGTAAAGCTTAGGTATTCAGTCTTGTTCAAGAAAGAACTAACCACAGGGCACCTGGGGGTCTCAGTGGGTTAAAAGTCGGCCTTCAGCTCAAGTTGTAACCCCAGGGTCCTGGGATCAGGGGCCCCCCCACCCCCACTAAGCCCCACAAAGGGCTCCCTGCTTGGGGGGAGGTCTGCTTCTTCTCCCTCTGCCGCTTATCCCCAGCTCGTGCTCTCATGCTCTCTCTCTAGCTTGCTCTTCTATCAAATAAATAAATAAGATCTTTAAAAAAAAAAAAAAGGAACCAACCATATCCGTGACATATCTTTTTCAGCAACTGAAGGGAAACTTTAAATATTTTGAAGCTAATAATCTTTAGAGTTTTATTTTCAAGTTAAATGTAAGAAATAGGCATTAACCATCTTTGTGCTAATCAGCATGAACACAGAGGTATAAAACATGGTCCTTGCCCTTAAAGAGTTTATAATCTAGTAAGGAGAAAGAAAGCATTAAATCGCTATCAAAACAATACATTAAGCACAATAAAGAAAAGCAAGTACCAGTTGCAGAGGAGAAAATGATCCAGCTTATCTGGGGGTTATCAAAGGAAGTGTTCCAGAAGCTCACCTGGGTAGAGAAGGGCTACTGGAGTTGCCAGGCAGTAGAGAATCTACCTAATGGAAAGCCAATCCAAGAATAATATCCAATGCTGGCCATGAAGTTTGACACTAGGTAAGAAGAGCAAAGTAGAAGGAGGGAATAAATCAGACTCTTTTGCTCAACCTTTGGATTTTCATAACCCCACTTGCATCTCAGGAAATGCGGGTTTCTCAGGAAACCCGTTCATTTTCCCTGTGAAACGTCTATGCGAATGCCCAGTAAATAATACCAGGTACCGCCTGCAAAGTCAACGCAAAAGGACAGGTGCGCCTGGGCGCATGCGCACTCACTACTATATTCAGGGCAGAAAGAATACAATTAAGCAGGGTAATTTAGAGGAGGGCTTCCTTTGCTCTGATGGCGATGCATTCGTGGAGAAGAAGTTGGCCGCTGCCATCCGTGCACAGGCACACATTCTCCAAGAAAGGAGCTCCCAGCCAGTCACCTGGTGTGACCTCTTGTTTCAACCGAGGAGTATATTGGCTTCAAATCGATGAAACTTGCGTGACCAACTCCCCATCCAGCAAATTCATAAGTGAGAAATAGGAACACTTAACACAACATCAGGAAATGCAAGCTGCTCTGGACCCGTCTCTCAAATCTATTTCAAAAACAAAGTCTTATCCTCAGACCAAGAAAGGGTGTGGCTTTGGAGGAAGTGTGCTTTTCTCTTCTGTCCCCCGCTGAGCATCTGAGCCTGGCACAGCGCTTGCTGAATGAAGCCATATCAATTCCTTCTCTTTTTTAGAGAGCAGAATATAAATATATTTCAATTGATAAAAATATAAGAAACCCTGTGATTATGTGATTCCTATCCCAGTATATTTCTTGGCTGTGAAGCCACACTAAGGATTCTGTCCTTAACATCCTGCTCTGCTAGAAGTGTGGGATCCAGTTCATTCCCACCATTCCTGAACACAAACCTCACAGGTCCTTTTTACCTGAGACCAGACGCTCCTAGGATTGCTGGGCCACCGTCGACGAAGCAGGAAGCAGTAACAAAAGGGAAAGTTCTTAAAGTATAAGATGGTTAGAAGTGGGCAAGGAATCTTGGGCGCACGTAGTCAGCATCATTCCCCGCTGTCAGAAATGCATAATAAATAGGGCTGTAAAGAGAAGAAATTGAGTCCGTTTGCCTCGTGCTTCATGCATCACCCACTGAAATGCTAGCTAAACCGTGAACTGAGAATCTGTCATGCCTCACGGTGTATGAGCAGAGAGAACACATCTTACTTTTCTTTCATTTCCATGCTTGCCCTTTGAAGTGTCTGTTTAGAGCCAATAAAATGACACATTTGACACATCCTTAATGATAGCTCAAGAGAGCCAGGAAAATATCCAGGGGGCTGGAATTGCAAAATTAGAATGATTCCATAGAGGGTGTCCTCTTGTCTCCAGATCTTCCTGAACCTGACATTGCCAATTAGTTTTGACAGGGAGGGACCCTGCTGAGGGGGTCAGGTACCGGCCCTCACTGCCTCCCCCTGTTTGTCCTATCCTCCTCCAAAAACTGCAAACTCTGACAGACATTTGCAACCAATTAATCCAGGGACTTAAGGGCTATGTCACGTTATGTAAGCTTCCGGTTAGATACCCCAGAACTTAAGGCGGAGCCCGGCAAAGAAAGCTGTCCAATCATAGTGAATTTCAGCTCCTGCAAAATATCTTTGCCCTTAAGCTCCTAACTACCCAATTACATAATGACGGCTAGACATCTCTCCTTCAAAATTGTATAGATTGCTGACTTCATGTGTTGATCTGGAATCCATTGCCAATCTCTTGGAGAGGGTTATAGCAAGGGTGTCCTTTGGATATTCTGTGACCTGTGTCAACTGAATGCCATCCTTCTCGCTCACGCCTTCCTTCATCCATCCATTTGCATTTGCCAAGTTTCTATTAAGTGTGATGTACTGGGCCAGGCTGTACGGGTACGCAGAGGCTGAAACAGGATGGCTCATGCTCGGAGAGTCTGCAGTATAACTGGGAGGGCGAAGTGTGTGCGTAGGTGACAACACTAAAAGGTAGGAATGGTAACATGGCAAAGCTCGGCGGAGTTTTCAAAAAGAGAGAGTGTCGCTCAGTAGGCATGGTTCAGAAGGATCATGAAGACAGTGACATTTGGCCTGAGTCCCGAAGACCAGGCAGGACGTATGAAAACGGGAGAGAGCCTCACTGATAAACAGTGAGGAAGGAGATTTCAGGGAGTATCTGGTGGGTGGGGGGCAGTTTACTTTGAAGGACGGGGTTTATAAATGGAGCTACGGGACACCGGGCGGAAGGGGAGAGTGGAGTCGGACAACCGTAGGCAATAGAACTTCAGCTTGAGTCTGGATGGTGGGGACCCATGGAAGGTGTTTGATCGGAGACAGATGTGTGTGGGCAAAGATTCCGAGCTACGCCACAAACACCATCTGTTTTCAGGCAGTTTGGGATAACACTACAGTATATAGGTATCATGTCAGCTATAACGAGCCAAGCAGAACACACATACAGAACGCATTCCTTCTTTCGTTGCTCCTGCTCACATTTGTAAACTCTTTAAAATCACCAAATCTGTTCAGTATGCATCTGATCTCATTTATCCCTTGCCGCAAGCCTGTGAAGTTTTTTCCCACTTTAGGTGAAGAAAACAACACTCAAAGAGGTTAGGTGATTTGTCGTCTGGTCACATAGCTGGTTAGTGACAAAGTAGACACTGGAATCTTTTGCATGCAGATCCAGAGAATTCCCTATTATGTGACAAGGTCCCCAGCATATAGTTCTCATTGTACTGCTAACCACCACCCCATAAAATATGGGTCCTCATATGTGGAAAATAGTATCCTAGGGAAAGAAGAGAGCTCTCGTTGCAGAAATATGAAATTATTTTCTGGAAACTGATACTTCTGGAAAATGCAGCTAGATATCCTTTTATGTATTCAGGACAGGACCAAGAAAATTAAAATTAGATTAAGGAAGATGTCAAAGAAAGCATCAGGTCATCTAAAAAAAATTCAAGCTTGGATGGGGACAGATTTTCTAAGAGGACAAGTTCAAAGAAGGGTGTGTTACATTCATCTTTGAAAATGTAAAATGCACAATAAATACCCCTTCCGTTTGATTTGTCCTTCAGGGCAATCTCAAAACAGCTGATCCTCCAAATAACCCCTTAGCATAGGCATGGTAAATATTATTATGCCTTCTTTGGTAAATGAGAATATTGAGGCTCATTAACTTGCCCTGGGTCACACAAGTAAATACGGGGGCTGAAACTCAGGTGGTTTTTATAGCTCTTAATTCAACTTTCACTGCCTTTAGATGCACATCAGGCCATTTGAGTTAATTAATAATAAGGTGTTATAGACTGTGTATTTGATTCGGGATGCATAATCTAGTCTAGGGGTTCTGCCAACTGGTCAACCACATCTTTTAGGTTTTACTGGGATATATTTTTGTTGAGGCTTTGGGAAGCACTCTCCAGGTCAGAATAGGATGCTTAGGAATATTGCCATTTATATCCCTAAGTGTTTAAATGCTTTAAAATATCCAGAGTTGGTGATAAGAACCTCCTGAGGTTCCATTTACTTGTATTTACTCTTTGAACAGAGAGGCAAGTGTCAGCCGGCTTACAGGGGAGTAGCTAGGGCCATACACAATTTGGGAAGCTTGATAATGAATTTGGTAGGGGCTATGAGCAGGGCTTTCCCATAGTGCTCTCGGCTGGAGCAGAAGCAAAGAGAGAGGGAAGGAGAGAGGGACACCCGGGCTCTTCTCCCAGCACACAAAGAAGAATGTCATTCCCTGGTGTGGAGGGCAGTCCAGCTCACACCTCAGTTTTTAAATCCATTCATGCAATCGTTACAAATTCTGTTTGTTTTTAACTTGGACAATGATGCATGAATAATACATTCTCACTCTAAAATCTTCTAACAGGAGAGGTGGAACTACCATCTCCCGTGACCAGCACTCAGTCTCTCTCTCCCCTCCCCAAAGAATTTTCTCCCTCAATTTTGGGCATATTCCTCCAGACAATTGTCTGTAAATTTACCTTTATTCTCAATGTGCATTTGGAATCATATAGGTCTATTTTGATAGTGGCCTTCCATTAAAGGAGGTTTCCCATTATAATGCCACCCATTATAGTGACATCCCATTAAAGATACTAAGAAGTCAGTTACCTGAAGACACTTTGTAAGTTCTAGAATTTGCCCCATTAACATGATCTCTATGCCCCATAATGCATTTAAGAACCCATCACAGGTCTCAGCACTCAGACCCTTCACAGGGAATCGGTCTCCTATGCTCAGTCATGCCCAAAGAAGCACAGTCTAGTTCAGCAATAAACTTCTAATAAACCGCTATTTGGGAGAAAGTGACAGTAATCTACAAATCCATATTCCAATTCTGCAAACAAGTAAGTTATAGTGAATGTCAAAATAGGGTCTTCTGGCCTGGAGGAAAGGCTTGGGCAGCACAAGTGGACACCGTCGGTGCATATAGAAGGATGTTAGACTTGTTCCTGCCCGAGGTGCAGACTGTTATTCTGGGATAAAAAGAAAACGGCTTTAATTACCTGATTTTAAAAGCCAAACCCAATAAAATCTTCAGAACAACAGAAACGTCATCCTTTGCATCTGTGGGTTCCTCCAGTAACTCCAAGAGCATTCGCTTGAAGAAGAAAAAGTCACGGCGGTGTTTCCTCTCTAGAACTTCCGGAATGATGTCAGTGTGTAGTATGCTAATCAGAGATGGAGCACAGTCACTGTTTGTTCCATTCCCTTGTGATTAATATTCATTGCTGTCGCCCTGGCATATGAAGTGATTGTCCTTTGTTCATGGTGCACGTGTGGGCAGCAGCAGACTCTGAGGAAACACAATTTTAGGCCATTTACAAAAGCCCAGCTTCCAGAACAGATGGATCAGAGGCTGTCCACCTACGTTGTGCTTCAAGGCACCCTACCTCTCTGTCTGCTGCAAAACTGACCCAAGGTGTCTTCTTCAGTAATGAGCAAGGATTGAGAACATGAGTGTTGCCTTTCACTGATCCTGAAAGGTTGAGAAATGATTGTAGCTATGATAAAGCGCTCTACACTTAACTGAATTTTCTCATGGAATCAACCTCTCCTTGAATAATACCCATGGAGTACATGTTAGTTATTGGCACTTGGGCAACAATTTGCTAGAACTTTCCATATGAGCCTTGAGCTAATGTGCTCTGGAGATGAATTTTAGAAGAAATGTGGGGTTTTGGTGGGGCTTGTCCAAATCTGTATTGCATGCTGATAAGGCAGAATTATGTTCGTTTTCGGTGACTATTATGGAGTCACAGTAGAATTTTATTGTGTGCAGAATCACAAACTGCCAGCCATCTTCAAAGAATGAAAGGAAAGACGAAATGCCATTATTTGTTGACTTGCTATTTTTTATTAGGCCTGCAGGGCCCCAGTTTTTTCCACAATGAAGAGGAATTCCATGTGGTTAGAAATCCAAAAAGCTATGGGACTTGATCTCCTAAATTCATTGGCAATTAAGGTAGAAACTGTACTCCGAGAGAGAGAGAGAGATGGCCAAAGCCACAGGCGCTGACTAGACTCACCTTGTTTTCTTCTTGGAGTCAAGAGTAGTGTGTGGCTCTTGAATAACATGGGTTAAGGCATTAACATAACTGGCTTATTTTCATCTCAGTGGGTAGATGGATGACTTCAGAAGCCCCAGAAAGTGGTCTCCGTCTCTAGGTGCTGATAACTAGAAATAAACAGTGTTGAATGAGGAAATGGCCTGAAGAGAAGTTGTGCAAAACAGAATTCTAGAATAATAAGTATTTAGATCTGGAAGGAAACATGGAGCTCCCTTACTGTAGGGATTCTCAGCTGGTAGAGGTGGGGAAGAAAACTGTATCAAAATCTTGGGGCTCTGTAGTTTGAAAAATCTCCTCTAGGTAATGCTGAAATGGGCTGCCCTTCATTTTACTAATGAGGTTCAGAAACAATGGAACATTTATTTAAGGTTATATAATTTATAAAAAAGCTAGAATTTGAGTCTAAGTCCTATGGCTATTGCCTATCATGCAGTTATAATATTTCATTTTTTTTAAAGATTTTATTTATTTATTTGACAGACAGAGATCACAAGTAGGCAGAGAGGCAGTCAGAGAGAGAGGAGGAAGCAGGCTCTCTGCCGAGCAGAGAGCCCGATGCAGGGCTTGATCCCAGGACCCTGAGATCATGACCTGAGCCAAAGGCAGAGGCTTTAACCCACTGAACCACCCAGGCGCCCCTGCAGTTATAATATTTCATCTTGAAATTCCGTTTCCTCCTCCTCCTCCTCCACCTCCTCCTCCTCCTTCTCCCCCTCCTTCTTTATTGATGATGGGTAGGGAGAGCTGAAGGAGAAAAGAAGAGAAAGGGGAAGGATTGATCAACACATTACAAGAATAGAGCATTACTTTTTTGTCCCAGATTTTGATCACTTTGATATATCAGGAATCCAAGTGTTTTCATAAAATACCAGTTGGATGGATCATCTAGGTCACACACACACACACACACACAAAATAAGGGATAGCAGCAGATTTGGGGGGAAGTGTTAAAATGATGTCTGCGTTTCTCAGACTCTTGGGTTTCCATTCTTGTGGCCACCACCCAGGACTAAGACCCTCATCACCCCTCCCCTAGACAATATCACTAGAGTCCTAAATGGTCTCTCTACCCATAGACCTCCATTGTTTTTGACCATCCTTTAGACGAGAACATACAATTTTGTGGCCACATCATTCTTGTCTTCCATAAACCTCAGTGTATCTGATCCTACCACTCACTGAGTAAGGATAAAACCTTTAGGTGGGCTTCTTGTCCTGCATTACTTTTCTTGCTTTTTAAGCCCTATTACTCCTTACTTTCCAGGTAATATAAATGTCCTGTCCCAAAAACAAGGACCATGCTTTAGTGACTTTGTGGCTTTTCCCATATTAATCCCTCTCCCCAGACACTCATTACTATACTTCTTTTCCCCACTTACCAAATTCTGCCCATCCTTTCAGAACTTGAGCACAAATGTAGAATGTGTTATTTAGTGCTTCCATAGCCCCAGGGACCCATGATGACTTATGTCATAGTTACTTATAGACATCTCTTACCTATTCCATTAGATCATAAACTCTGTTGGACAATCACGTTTCTTAGCATTCCTTTGAGGCCTTATTTGTTTTGGTGTAGCAGGTCAGCTGGAGGCATGAATGACTCAGCAATGGTCTTATACAGGCAGAGGAAGAAATCCAGCACAAGATTTAGCTATCAGTAAAAGAAACAGTACCAGGTGGTGGGTATTATAGAGGGCAGGGATTGCATGGAGCACTGGGTGTGGTGAAAAAATAATGAATACTGTTATGCTGAAAATAAATAAACTTAATTTTAAAAAAAAGAAACAGTATATCCCTCACTAAAATATAGATTAACCCTGTACATTTGGTATTCCTACATGTTACCAGCATGAACATGTAAATTGTCCATATAGAAGTACTGCGCCTCTATTCTTCTTCCAGCAAAAGGAAGAAACAGATTAAAACTTTTTTAATTTCTTTAATTCCAGTATATCAATGTACAGCATCATATTAGTTTCAGGTGTGCAATATGGTGATTCAATTTCCATACTTTACTCAGTGCTCATCATGAGCACTTAATCCCTTCACTTATTTCACCCATTTCCCACTCCCCAACCCGCCAATCTCCCCTCTGGTGACCATCAGTTTGTCCTCTAGTTAAAAGTCTGCTTTTTGGTTTTTCTCTTTTTTCTTTGTTCGTTTGTTTTGTTTCTTAAGTTCCACATATGAGTAAAAGCCTATGGTACTTGTCTTTCTCTGACTGACTTATTTTGTTTAGCATAATACACCTTAGTTCCATCCACATTGTTGTAAATGCCAAGATTTCATTCTTTTTTATGGCTGAGTAATACTACACACACACACACACACACACACACACACACACACACACACTAGGCTAATGTATGCCATTTTAACTTGATTGAGGGAGAATTCCCTAATATTTACTATTAAGGATAGAGCAAACTGTGATTTGTTACTCTGCTCAATCCTTCCTCTCAGTAGATTATATTATTATCAAGCTGATTTCACCATTAAGGACACTGAGATGCAAAGAGACTGAACAATTTGTTCTGAGTTACTTGATGAGTAAGGGGCAAAACAGGAAGTCACCCCCATGAGTCTGAGTTTAAAGGTCAGGCTCTTAACC
The DNA here is from genome assembly GCF_011764305.1 of Mustela putorius furo. NCBI lineage: Eukaryota > Metazoa > Chordata > Mammalia > Carnivora > Mustelidae > Mustela > Mustela putorius. Next base: position 3,295,760 of record NW_025421577.1, read on the forward strand.
AAGACACTGACACCCATCTTGGTAATCAAGTGTGCAGGGATGCAGAGAACTTGGTCTGAGAACCTTGTAGATGGAATGCAATGCTGACAAGGGGAAGGGGCTTATAGATGATTCTGGAAAATTTTTTCCAAACTCCAGACTCAGTGGAGACTTAGTCTATCTCTAAAAGATATGTTCACTTTAAAGAGAACAGAGGTCACAGATGGGCTGAGTGGCATGATACCTGAAGAGGAGAGGTTGTAGTCCGTTCGGTGAATTTTCCCTTATACCCCACTTAGTCACAGTAGGAAGAAGTTATATAATGCCTGTGCAAGAGCCGATTAAGAAAGAGATACTAGAAAACTGTAGGAAATGCTTCCTCAATGAGGTATTGAGTGAGGAAATAGGATGGTACAAATAAGATGTAGCAAACTAGCGGCCCCTGGGCCAAATTAGACCCACCGATATGCTGTTGTTCATTAGTTTTTGGTTGATTTTTACCCTGCTCATTTTTGTGCAGTATTTTTGTTTTTGCTTTTTAAATAATTAGTTACCAATATCTTAAAGTAAGGATATTTACCATGTTTTTCTTGGAGAGACAAATCTGGCACCGTTGGATCAGAATGCACAGGTCAACCATCCAGTGTTTCTAGAAGTTTCTTACCATGCCCTGTCTTCTTACAGCTTGCCTGCTTCACTCAGTATGCCAGCTCTTTTAGTCATTTGGGCATAGCCCCTGCCCTTTACACTAGCTGAAGAGTATTTTTTAAGTCACTGGAGTTCACTATATGGAACAAGGCATAATTTATTTCTGAAGTAATTTTGCATAAAGGAGCATTAAAGAAAACAAACTTGCAGTATATCTAAAGAACATCCACAGAACAGTTGAAAGCTTAGGTCTTGCATACCAAATTCTGACTTCTGGCCTGTTTTACAGATACACACTAAAATATACTTTAAGTATGGACATTTATTTATCACTGTAACCATATACTTCCAGCTGGGTCCATGATTTTTTTTTTAACATTTTTTTTAAAGATTGTATTTGTTTATTTGACAGAGAGAGAGATCACAACTAGGCAGAGAGGCAGGCGAGGGGGGGAGTGGGGATGCAGGCTCCCCACTGAGCAGAGAGCCCAAAGCAGGGCCCGATCCCAGGATCCTGGGATCATAACCTGAACTGAAGGCAGAGGCTTTAACCCACTGAGTCATCCAGGCGCCCCTTCATGCTTATTTTTTAATCTTACTTTGTGCTTTTCTAAAATAAGATCACTCTTAAGCATTGCATTTACAGAAATAGATCTTAAATTTATATTGGTTTTTACAGAAGATAGGTTTGGTAGAAAGTAATTTATCAGTAGAGAGACAGGAGGGCACATTTTTTTAATTACATACTAATGAAATTTTAACTGTTGAAGTAGAAAATTTATCTTGATACACTTATCTCAGGTTCAGTCTTTTGTTTTGTTTTGTTTTAAGCTATGATTGAGGTGCCTGGGTGGCTCAGTTGGTTAAGTCTGACTCTTGATCTCAGCTCAGGTCTTGATCTCAGGGTCATGCATTCAAGTCCCACGTTGGGTTCCATGCTGGGCATGGAGCCTGCCTTTAAAAAAAAAATAAAATAAAAGATAGAACTTAATAGATATTTCTAGGCCATGGCTCCTACTGCTGCCATAAGTCTGCACTTTGTTTCCTTGTAAATTTTTCTGACATAGATGGCAATGGCAATGTCATTTTTAAAGTAAGTTCCAGAAAGTGTTTTCTCTTGAAAGGCCTATAACAAAAATTATATTCTTGGGACTACTATAGTTTTTGGCCTGAGCATTTATCTAGACATAAAGGAAAATTATTACTCCTAGTAGATATCTACTAATCTGTTGTTATAAACTCAAGAAAAATCCAACAGACTTTATCTAAATTCGGTCAAACTCATCACCTCCATATCACAGAAATAAAGGACTCTCAGGCTAATGCATCGATGGACAAAATGATGAAAAATATTCCAAAACTGCCAGCTTGCCAAGATCTGAGAAAAAACTGAGGGACAGGTCTCCCCACACAGCAAGTGAGCCAAAGACAGAGCAATATGGTCAGCCCATGACATATGCTAATTTAGAGGAACAGCCGCAGAAATAGATCCGCATTTCCCAGAGTGCACTGTGAGGAAGGAATACTGATAACCCTAGATATTAGTAAGTGTTATTCGAAAAATTTAAAAATCTCTGATTAGATAAATTTGGAGATAAATGTGTAAATGAAGTCAGGCATTTTTATTATAGGATTCTCTGAGTTTTTATTCATATGAATTCAAGATATACAGCATACAGTGATTTACCTAAAAGAAATCCAGTTTGGATAGAATATCTCTTTGGATAAGGACTCTATATAAAATACCTTGAGTATTGACTAAGGTCAAGTTCAGTTGCAGGAGACAGAATCCTAAGCTTCAGTAATAGTGACTTATTTCTCTCACAAGTGAAAAAGAAGTGTAGAATCAGGCCAGAACTGACATGGCTCTGTTGTTGTAGGGTACTCAGACTCCTTCCAGTGTTCTGCTCTGTTCACCATAGAATTTTTTTAAAATATATTATTTATTTATTTGAGATAGACAATGAGCACATGCGGTTGGGAGTTGGAGAAGGAGAGGAACATGCAGGCTCCCCACTGAGCAGAGAGCCCAATACTGGGCTCAATTCCAGGACTCTGGGATTATGACCTCAGCCAAAACAGGCACTTAACTGACTGAGCCACCCAGGCACCCCTTCACCACAGAAGTTGATCCACTGTGTTATAACCCAAGACTGCTGCTGTAGCTCCCCCCATCACATCTGTATTTCAAAAATAAGATGAGGGTGGGTGTGGTATGCCACTTGTCTTTTAAAGAGACTTCTGTACCATCAGCACTTCTTTTACTTAGCCGAAATTTAGTCCTAACACCAGGATAAGAAATGCAGTCTTTTAGTGAGGTAGTCGTGTGTATGGCTAAAAGTAGAGTATCTGTTTATTTCAGAGAAAAAGAGAGAATGAGTGCGGCGCCTGGGTGGCTCAGTCATTGGGCATCTGCCTTTGGCTCAGGTCATGATCCGGGAGTCCTGCGATCAAGCCCCGCCTTGGGTTGCCTGCTCAGCGGGAAGCCTGCTTCCCCCTCTCCCATTTCTCCTGTTTATGTTTCCTCTCTCTGTGTGTGTCTCTTTTTGTCAATTAAATAAATAAAATCTTTTTTAAAAGTGAGAGAGAGAGAGAGAGAATGAGTATTTGCAGACCTATGCTCAGCCTCGGAAACCACTAAATAGATGATTGAAACAATATAAAACATAAATATTTATGTTTGATTTAGATACACCTAAGTATTACTTAGAATGCCTTTGATTTTCTTTTTTTTTTTTTTCCTAGTATTACTCTCTTGAACCAATAACAACAACAACAAAAACAGATGTAGGATTGAACTACATGGGGAAAATAAGCAAAGGAAAAATAACTACATGAATAGTGAGAAGCTTATCTCCTTATTTGAAACCAATCTTTAACCCCCTTTAACATAGTCTTCACCCTCGTATTAAAATACCTTTTTGTTAAGACTTATATGCAAATATTTGCCTAATTATAATAGATATCTCCATCTATCCATGGTTGGGGAGACAATGTCCAAATCCAGAAAATGTTCGTCATCCAATCATAAAATAATCATAAAATAAATCACTAAGTTAATGCTTTTAAAAGGAGGGAGAGTTGTGATCAATCTTTTCTGCTATTCAGAATTAGTCTGGGAATAGTTTGACCTCAAAATTATCTTGGTTTGCTCAGTCACTATTGGTGCTGGGTTCCAACCCATAGCAAATTACAGTATAATTTACTTATCACTATTTCGCTGCTGCTGAGGATGATTCTGCAGTTGACCCTTGAAAACATGGAAGTTAGGGCCGCTGACCCCGCACTGTTAAAACCTCCATGTAACTTCTGACTTTCCATAAACCTAAGTCCTAATACCCTACTCTTGACCAGAAACATTACTGATAACACAGTCAATTAACAGATATTTTTATGTTGTATGTATTATACACTACATCCATACAATAAAGTAAGCTAAAGAAAAGAAAATGTTACGAAGAAAATCATAAGAAAATGAAAATACAGCTACAGCGCTGTATGTCTCTTTATTGAAAAAAATAAACCCATGAGTAAGTGGACCTATGAAGATCAAATCCTTGTTGTTCAAGGGTCAACTGTATATGATGTTAATAATCCTCCACAAAAATTATAGAAAACCAGTACAATTCCTGACTGCTAGGTACTGTGTTAAGTGGTCTGTTATAACACTGTCCCTTTACCTTCCTCAGATTTTATTGCTATTTTTCAAATGGAAACTAAGACATGGAGAAGTTAGGTAACCTGACATTCATATCTAGGAAGCATCAGATGCTGGGTTTGATCTTAGTTTCTAAACCCCTATGCTGTATGTCTCCAACTTGGGAAGAGATGATTCATCTGCTCAGTAGTATTTGTACATATTTGACATTATTTCTGTAAGGGACTCTCAGTATTCCATGTTTGCATGTAACAGAACAATGCACACTTCTTTTTTTTTTTAAGATTTTTTTATTGACTTATTTGACAGAGAAAGAGAGATCACAAGTAGGCAGAGAAGCAGGCAGAGAGAGGGAGAAGTAGACCCCCTGCTGAGCAGAGAGCCCAATGCAGGGCTCGATCCCAGGACCCTGAGATCATAACCTGAGCCAAAGGGAGAGGCTTAACCCGCTGAGCCACCCAGGTGCCCACACTTTCTTGTTTATTATCAAGAATAGGTAGAAAGCTCCCTTGACTCGTTAATCTAATCATGGTGCCTGTGTATCATGGTGTTTACACAGCACGTCCAAGAATACAATCCTGAACATGCTTGGTCCAATAAGATTTGAAAATAATTTGATCCTCTATAAATAACTTCACCAAATCATCATTGCAGTACAGAGTTTTCAAAAGAAATTATTCCATTTTCCCCATACAATCTTTGAGGCTTAGTTTCATAGATAAACTTTCAACAATTTTAAGAAAAGGGATTGAATGCTGGTTTCAGCTGATTATATAAAAAAGTGATGATGGATAAGTGGTCTTTTAAAAATCAACATCTGTTCCCTGTGTATCCTCTAGTCATATTTGCTTAGTTTACAATTCAGGCAAAATCTGGGCTGTTTTTAGCAAAGCCAACACATCAATGGAGGAAAACGCTGAATACCATTCTGATTTTGCATATTTACTTTACTGTCCTCGGAGTCTTTATTACTGGTGATGATTCAAGTATCATTGTAGCATGAAGATAAAACCAACAGCTACACTCTTCCATCTACAGACAGTTCCTATTATAGGTGCATTGAACGCCTTGGGGTTGAGTCTTAAAACAGAGCTAAAATCCCGACTGCATAACGGGATTGTCGACTTCATCTCTTTGAATACTAGAAAAACTGCCACATGAGACGATAAAATTTACAAGAAATAAAATAACGATATTTATTGTGCAATAAAATGCAAAGAGGTCCTGTTAAAATATGTTGCCATTTCCCCCGTATTCTGAAGTAGTGAGGCACAGGTGTTTGAAGTAGGTTGATTCTGACTTGATCGATGAAGCTCGTTGTTTTGCTAGCTGTGTAACTTACTTGAGTCATCTGGTGTTTTCTCAAATTCCTCATCTATAAAAATGAAGATAGTACAGTAGTACTTGTCTCACAGAGTTTTTCCAAGAAATAAGTGAATAGGGGCACCTGGGTGGCTCAATGGGTTAAAGCCTCTGCCTTCGGCTCAGGTCATGATCCCACGGTCCTGGGATAGAGCCCCGCATCGGGCTCTCTGCTCAGCCGGGAGCCTGCTTCCTTTTCTCTTTTTGCCTGCCTCTCTGCCTACTTGTGATCTCTGTCTGTCAAATAAATAAAATCTTTAAAAAAAGAAAGGAAGAAAGAAAGAAGAGAATATAGGGAAAGCTGCTAGTGCATCCCCAATGAATGTACTTTCTTGTTAATATTAGGAATAGATGTACTTGTTCTCTCAGGCTCATGAGCCCTAATTTTCCTACTGAAATGATGTGATCCCTTTTTTACACTTGCCATACACTTCTAATATAAAGTTGCTGAATTACTGGAAAAGTACTTAAGAAATGTATGATCTTTTCAAAACTTTCCCATCGATTGGTGGGAAATCTGTTGTAACCAGCCATTGATGGAGTAAAGGTTTCGAATTACAGGATATGCCAGCCTCTCACAATGTTGTTTGCTGTATGTTCCCACCAGTAAGAGATAAAGTAGAATGACTCAAGACAGAAAAATGAAGTGACTCTAGCATTCCACATAGTTTTATCAAGCGGAAGAAAAATCACACCTGTGTTTTCCAAACTATGGTTATCCATGACACATGCAACATTTTTTTAAAGATTTTTATTTTTATTTATTTGAGAGAGTGAGAGCCAGAGAGATCACAGAGGGAGAAGCAGACTCTCTGCTGAGCAGGGAGCCTGACGTGGGGCTCAGTCACAGGACCCTGAGGCCCTGACCTAAGATGAAGGCAGATGCTTAACTGATTGAACAACCCAGGGGCCCCCACATGTCATGTTCTTCTATCTGTTATGAACCTTGAGAATCAGAGGCTGTATCCCAAAGGACAGTAACGTTCTGGGAAAAAAGTGAGTAAAATCAAGGCTGGCTTAGGCAAAATCATATTGATAAGGTAAACTCACTGTTAATACTTTCCAGTAAAATACATAAAATGAACTGAATGAATAAAAAATTGCACTTCATTTTCAAAAGAAATGGTTATCTAACAAATCTGATCATTGATCTCAGAAATGAAAAATTAAAAAATTCAAGGAAACAATCAAGTGATTTTAAACCCTTCACTAAAAAACAACTAGCTGTTTTAGGGAGGATTCTCATCACTCAAATATGGAAATTTTAAGAAAAAAAATAATTTCCATCCTTTTTATTCAATAAGAACCATCTCTTTACTAAACTATTGCAAATGTAAACAAAGTGTTTTTATTTTTCTATATGATGTAACTGGAGCAAGCAACACTGTAGACTGCAGGCTTAAGCCTCTTGCTTCTTAACAACTTTGAGAAAAAGCTTTTCCAGATAATGCAATCGTCCAACAAATGACATTTACATCCATAGGAATCCAAATTTGATTTTAACCGTGTTCGATGAAAAACCCTCTCTGAAACGTATTAAACACCCACAGCCCTTTCCAAATAGGAAATAAATAGCAAAACCTGACACCTTCTCAGGAACCGGGATCGTGATAATGGGGACATGGAGGAAGCGTGTGCTGCTCTCAGCAGTCGCCTGGAGCTCGGTTTGAAGGAAGCATGGCTGCCATCTGCTTGCTTGCTGACTCTTTGCTCTATCCAGTAAAGCTAGCCTAGGAAAGGCGTTGCTTCCTTCGCTCCAGAGAGGAGTCTACATAAAAGTTACAAAATGAAAGCCTTTCTCCCAAATGGCTCTCTTACCATCTGGTAGACACCCACTTCTCAAAGTGACCAGCAACATCAGCATCACTTGGAAGCTCATCGTCAGAGCTGAGGGATTTCAAGTCCCAACCCAAGCCCCCCGGAGCGGAGTCTGTTACTGAATCAGGTTCCCGGCTGATTGGTAAGGCACGCTGAGGTTTGACTAGTGCCCATTCTGATCTTTACTATCACGCATCAGATACTAGTTCTAGTTCAATCCCAGCTACCTCGCTCTGTTCTTATTAACACTGAATTTGTGGAGGGTTTGTAAAGGGTTTTTTTCTCCTCACCAATCCAAGGAACCATGCTCCGGTACTTTGGAAAGCACTTATTTTTTTACACCTACGCTTGTTTGGTAGAAGAGAGGTGGAGGAAAGGGGGACTTCCACAAATTTGAAAGAGCAATGAATTTGACATTGCCCTTCACTGTAACGGGAACTTGGCCTAGTCATTGCAGCTCTGCCAGTTTCCGCCACCTGAAAGTCTTCAAGTCCCTCCCCACGTGCAATGACTGTGCGCTTGTGCAAGTGTAGCAACAGGCATGTTTTTCAAGTCTTCGGCTACGTTCTTTGGAGCAGAGTTTCAGATACAAGCAATGTCATATCCTCCAGAGAAGGAGTTTTTCATTTGAAACAAAGACCATAAAGTCATAGTTAGCGGCCAAGATGGGAATCCAGGTCTCAGCGTTCAGACCCACAGTGCCAGTAAGTTCTCCAGAAATGTGTAAATCAAAAGGGGCTCATAGACTCTTGGATTATGAACAGCCAATCTCAAATGTTCCAGTTACCCATATTTTTATTAATTCTTCTTATAGTCCAGAATTATTGAGTAAATATTTTCAATCATGAGATAAAATATTTTTAAGAAATCCCTAATGGGGCTGTATGGTATATTTGGAAGTCATTAAGAAAATAGATCCTGACTTCTCATCACAAGAAAGAAAAGTTTTTCTTCTTTGGTTTTTTTTTTTTTTTGTATTTACGGGAGATGATGGATATTAATTAAATTTACAGCAGCGATCATTATTTTTTTCACCGTTTATGTAAGTCAGATCATTTTGCCATACAGCTTAAACTTTCACAGTGCCGTGTGATAATTATGTTTCAGTAACACTATAAAAATAAATGAACAGTGAAGGAATAAATGAGTAAAAGAAACTTAACATGTCAAAAAGGACTTTCAAGTGGGGCGCCTGGGTGACTCAGTCAGTTGAGCATCTAACTCCATTTCAGCTCAGATCATGATCTTGGGGTTGTTAGATTGAGCCCCATGTTGGTCTCCATGCTTATCACGGAGATAGAGTCTGCTTGTCCCTCTCCCTCTGCTCCTCCCCCTCGTCCCACCAGTCCTGCATGCTCAGTCTCTCTCACAAATACATAAATCATACTTTCAAGAAATTAAATGGAAATTTAAAAAAATATTGCACTCGATAGCATTACTAAGGGGAATAGCTGAACCACTCAACTTCATGGTCATTATTCCCACCAAAGGTTATGTAAATGGTATTTCCCAAAATATACTTTACACTGAACAAAACACATGCTTTTTCACTTTGTTCCATCCATGTTACAAATAATAATCAAATTCATTCTTTTCAAAATGATTAGGAAAAATAACTCAGTGCTAGAATTTTTCTCGGGGACAAGGATGATGGTAAGGATGGAATGATACTGCACTGGGTGGCTCCGTTACTTATCAGGCATTTTAAACTGCAAACTATGGTTCTCAGCCCTGGGGATGCCGTACTGAGCTACAGGGGATGTCCAGGGAACTTGTGAGCAGAAAAAGTGACAAGGACAGGAAAGCACCATGCGTTTTACCTATGAAAGTGCAAGTGAGAAAACAAGAGGTAAGAGGAAGAAGGAATACTAATCGCCAACCAAGTTACAGTAAACTAGTAATAAATGTTACCCAGAATACCGAGTTCTGACAAGGGACTATCAGTAGGGGGCAAGGACTGCAGAGAAGCAAACAGTCGGAAATAGGAAGAAGCAGAAACCTATTTCTTTTCATAGGCTTTCATCCACAGTATAGGTTGTATAAGTTCTTAAGCCCAATCTGAATTATTCTTTTTCTCTCAACACTAAATTGCATAAAGTAGACAGCATTTAATGGAATGCTGGAGAATAAAATGTGAGTTATTAAAATACAGTGTAGAAGACAGGCTAAGAATATTACTCATATACTTTTGAAGAGAAAGAGGTTTCAGGAGAAGTGTTTAAAATAAAATGACTAGTATATACATATAGCTAAAGATATGTATGTAGACATTCCCAGAGAGAGAAAGAGAGAATCATTTAAAATATCAATACGGAGTGTCTGGGTGGCTCCATCGGTTAAAGGTTCCCCTTCGGCTCAGGTCATTATCCCGGGGTCTTGGGATCAAGCCTGGCAATGGGCTCTCTGCTCAGCAGGCAATCTGTTTCTATCTCTCTCTCAAATAAATAAATAAAATCTTTAAAATATCAATGCCATCTATGATAGAGAGCAATTTAAAATATTTGAGTTACAAATAGTTTATTGAAGTAGAATACTTTCAACGTGATTTTTGTAACGAATAAATATTGTGTCGAGACATAAATAACTACAGTTCATTTATAATGTGTTTTTAGGCTTTGTGCTTTTAGGTGTTTTGTAACATTCACACTGTGTTATATGAACCAATATACATACAGAAGGAATGAGGAAAGAATGTGGGAAAAGAGTGGAATTATTTATTATTTTTTAAACTGGGGTTTTTGTTTTTGTTTTATTACTACTTATTTAAATTGAGGTATAACTGAAATATAACATTATATTAGTTTCAGGTGTACAACATAATGATTTAATATCTGTATATATCACAGAATGGTTGTCACATAAGTCTAGTTAACATCCACCACCACATGTGGTTACAGATTTCTTTCTAATGATGAGAACTTTTCTTTAAGTTTTTTTTATTATTATGTAAGTAATCTTTACACCCAACGTGGAGCTCGAACCCACCACCCTGAGATCAAGAGTCACATACCCCTCCGATTGAACTGGACAGGCACCCCCTTACGACAAAAGCTTTCAAACCTACGCTCTTAGGAGCTTTCACATGTCAATACGGTGTCATCAACTATAGTCACCATGATTTTTGTCACATCCTTGTGACTTATTCATTTTGTAAGTGGAAGTTTGTACCTTTTGACTCCCTTCCCACATTTTGCTTATCTCCCACCCCCAATCTCTGGCAATCACCAGTCTGTTCTCTGTATCTATGAGCTTGTCTTTGTTGTTGTTGTTATTGTTGTTTTAAGATTCCACATGTAAGTGAAATCATACGTTGCACTTTTTTTATCCATTCGTCGGTCAGTGGACACTTAGGTGGCTCCTGTGTCTTGGCTCTTGTAAGTAATGCTGTGAACATAATGCTGGATGTATATATCTTGTGCTTTTCTTCCCTTCAAATAAATACCCAGGAGTAAAATTACTGGATCATACGGTATTTCTATTTTTGATTATGTTAAGGCCGTAGAATTTTCCATAGTGGCTGCACCAATTTAAATTCCCACCAGCAGTGCACAAGCATTCCTTTTCTCCACATCCTCGCCAGCCCTTGTGACCTCTTATCAGTTTCTTTCAGGTGTGAGGTGACGTTTTATTGTGGTCTTGATTTCCATCTCCCTGATGATGAGTGACATTGAGCTGTATCTGTATGTCTTTGGGAAAATGCTTATTCAGATCCTCTGGCCATTTTGCCATTGGATTCTGTGGGGGCTTTTTTTCTATTTCATTTTCAAATAAGGAGCAGTGAAAAAGTGAACTCTATTGTGAAATATAGTTCAAAGGGCTTTTATAATGGAAGTTACTTTGGGTCATCCTATGCAACTTGAGAAGTCATTTTACAAGGTTATCATATTTGCAAATAATTATTAGGAGGAGTGTAGGACAGATATGCATGGAGAGCCAGCTGTGTGTTGTGAATATTTTGAAACGTAGTTACATAAGAGTAAATTAGCAAATCTAAAATCATCCCCATGCTGTTCCTTTCCAATTGAGATCAAAGTTGGAACCAAAACAATGACAGACCTGCAAAGATGATTTGAAAATTAAATTCCGTGATTTCTGCTTTTTCTTTCATTTATGTAAAACTAGCAGTACTCCTCAAGAGACAAGCATGACAAGGGCAACAATGACATTTTCTCTGTAAGTTATTTAATCAGTATATTGAATTTAATTGAGCTAGCTGAATCTCTTTCTTCCATGAGCTTCCGACCCTCCCAGTGCTGTAGAGATCTAACTCAACAGAGGTTAGCAGTACATTGATAACTGCTAGAAGAGTTTAAAGCAAATGCTGTGTCAATTCTGTGTAATTTTTGTGTCTCACCACTAATTAATTTCTATAGTCTATGCTGCCATCATTAGTATGCCTTTATATTGGATCTTTTGTCACTCGCTAATTGTTCCCAGCCAGAGTACAAGCTCTTGAAAGGCCATGCTTTGTGCTTTTGACTTCTCTTATGCTTCACCATAGCACTGAGCACACAACAGGCCCTTAATACCACTTGATTGATCATTTGAAATGCAGGCAGCGTGTGAGCGGAACAGTCAGTGGTTTACGAAAGCTGAAGTAGATCGTTTCCTGGTTATCCTGGAGAGCACATTTTATTCTATGTCTGAATCTCTTTGTTGAGAGCACCTGGAAAATTCTTAGTTAGAACCCAGCAGTCCAAATGTAAAGAAGCTAAAGAAATCGTCCTTTTCTATGAAGACTCTTCTTGTCTGTTAAAGTCCTCTGGTTTCTTATTAAACCATCTCTGTTGTTTGAAAGCATTAAACAACACCCTCTACGATAGTGGCCATGTCCCTGTAATGAGGGAATTTATCAAGATCTATTGAGTTCATAGACATTTAAGCTTACATTTGTTCTTTGCCCAATGTGTAAAAGCTTCTACTGGGCATGTTAAAAAAAAAAAACAAAACAAAATGCAAATGCCAAAACGCTCAACTTTTATGGGCTCTATCTAGCCTGAGGTGATTTACAGAAAACATGACTCACATGCCACCTGGGTTTGTAATGAAAAAGACTAAATACTCTCCAAACCACCTGTTTGTCACCTCATCTTTCATGCCTAAGGAATCCTATCCAGCATGATTCGCGGGCCCTCTGCCGTTATTACTCCCAGGGAAGAAATATAATTCCAAAGGTCTTACCAGTCTGTTCTTCTAAATCACTAAGGCTGTTAGAGACTTCGGAAATATTTTTATGTGGAAAATTTACTTTAAGCTCTAGCATGTTTCCTTCACTCTTTTAAAGCATAACGCGGCATGACTCAAAAGAATCCAGATAAGTGGAAGGCATTTTAAAGTTAATTGCTCCATTTTATAAATTGCATTGCTCGAATTCAAGAGTAAAAGCCATTTCCTAGTTTTTGTCAGGTACCTCTTTCCCTGTGTTTCAGATGTCACTTCATTCATAAAGTCTACAAAGATTGAACAGCCTCATTATGCTGTTCTTTCTGGTAATGCCCTTCACTCTTGACTTTGCAAATTGAAATATATTTTATTGATCAGATGCATTAAGTTTTCAGGCACTCTCTAGCATATTCTACCTCACTGGCCCTTAATAACACCTGCTTCAACATAAACAATGAGTGTCCCTGGGATAAATCCTTGCCTTTCAGTAATGGCTTTGAAATGGCCAAAATTCTCCTGAGTCCTCATACGTTCCCAAGACATTTCTTAGCACTTGAATAAAAAATTACAGAGGGGTTCTTAGGCTTGAAGTTGACCTGTTTTGATGAGCCACTTCCTTGTGAAACCCATTCAGAAACCACATAACTCATTCTCCATCAAACATCTTTATGTAAGCTTCAGAAGAATTACTATTTCCAAAGCACTGCCTCCATTTCCTTCACTATACATAGACAAGGCAGACTGTGAATGAGATGAATGCACATTAGCTGAATATACCAATACGTCCTGTGAACCTAGTCAAGATTAATAGGTTTACTACCAAATGGACCGTTTTACAGATTCACAACACATAGCCAACACTCACCCGTGCACGCATCGGCTTTATTGACAGATAAACCATCTGGGTGGTTTGAGCAGTGGGTGAAGTAAGAGATCAGCTCTTTTTACATCGTAACTAGCTTTTCTCCAACAATGAATAGAAAAATGTTTCAATACTAAAGCACAAAGAATTTTACAGTGAGCATCTCTAAACCCACCTCCTACAGTCAGTAAGCAGTGCTGTCACCCTACTTGCTGTAGTACATATCTGCATCTGTCCACCCAACATGCCATCATATTTATTCAAACATGATCCCCTAAATATTTCAGCAGACCTATCAATGTAACTAATTCTCTCTCTTTTTTTAAGATTTTATTTATTTATTTGACAGAGGTCACAAGTAGGAGAAAGGGAGGCAGAGGAGGGGGGAAGCAAGCTCCCTACTGAGCAGAGAGCCTGATGCGGGGCTCGATCCCAGGACCCTGGCATCATGACCTGAGCCGAAGGCAGAGGCTTTAACCCACTGAGCCACCCGGGTGCCCCAGTGTAACTCATTCTTATATAACCATTTCCAATAAGGTATCATTTCAGGTATCTTAAGTATCATAAGCTATTCACAATTTTCATCTAGTTAGTCTGGCTTCTGCAAAGGTCCAATATTCTCCCTTCTCTTTTTTGGCTTTATCCACTGCTCCCTTGGGCCTGAGGCTAATTGTCCTACAGCACACTGACTTGTGTATGCAGCCATGAATCAGTTTGAGGCCTTGAACCAAGGTGCTTAAAGCTGTGCAGATGATATGAAACCCCTACCAGAAAAGACGGGTGATAGCCACAGAATATTATAAATGCTGAAAGCCAAGGGTGGTTGATAGAGTGCCTCACACAGTGTCTGACACATAGATGGTACTCGATAAACATTTATGGATGGGAGAATGGAAGGATAGGGGGAGAGAGGGAGGGAGAGAGGAGGAAAGGGAGGAAAGGGATGCCATTAGCTAGGATGCTAAGTGAAGGCTCCTTGGAAGGGTTGACACGTACTTGAATGAGATTTCATGAAGAGAATAGACTCATCTCAGTAGGAAATTTTAAGCAAGCCCTCCGCTATACATAATCTTCTTAACACATTGATTAAAAGTGGAGATGGCCAATGAGGACTTATATTCTTGGTGGTGGGAACTCGACTGGGGAAAGCTTCCAGAAGACAAAGTAGCATTCAAGAGTGTTTTTAAAACAGATGATTTTGTAGGCGGCTGTTTCAAGGACTTAAGATTCAGATAGAAGCTGCAGGGGTAGAGATGAGTGAGTGGCAAGTGTGGGACACACAGGAAGTTGCTAAAACCAAAAACAGATGCGTAACTTTAAGTCAGTGATCCCAGTATTTATAAGGAAGATGAACATGTCTCAACACACATCTTCTACAGAAAGAGCCAAAATAATGTTTTTGACATTTCCATTTGGAACCAGAATCCTTCCTATTTAGTACATGAACACAAAGCGCCTTTCCCAAGTTGATTCATGATGATAGCCCAACACATAGGCATAATATTGGTGTGTTCCCCAAAAATTAGGAGGTGAAGTTTATTGCTTCCGATGGTCAAAAATATTTAATAATCAAGAAAACTGTGTGTGCATGCATAATAAAAATCAAGATAGAAATAGAGCATCTTTCCAAAATTTATCTTATAATTCCAAAAGATTCTAAAGTGACAGCCTGGGTGTGAAGAAACTGAACTAGGATGTGTCGTTATCTTATTTATTTAAATCACTTTTAAATTATTCTAATTATTTAGCAGTGCCAGAGGCTCACTTTAAGTAAACCGGACTGTCACTTGAAGTGCTTCTATTTACTCTGTCTCTGACCATAGCCAGCCCTGGAAGGCAGCCGGGTAAGCCTAGGGATGAGACAGCACCGTCAGATCCGAGGGGTAAAATAATGTATCAGCTGACAAAGGGCTTGTTCAGTTCCGCATGGTCTCTAATCATGCCTTGCCACTGCTGCTCTCTCTCTGAAGTCTTATGTGGTAGAACATGATCTGAACTTGCTTGGGATATTATCAGTGTGGTCCCTCAGGAAGATAGGCAGTTATGTGAATGTGATACAGATGTTAATTAAAATGGCTTACCTTCTGGATATAAGGCTATAAATAACAGGTAGATATTATGCGGTTCATACTGCGTCTGTCATAACTCTTCTTGGTTGCCAAAGAGCGAGATGACTTCAATTTAATTGGCCGAATGGCACACTGGCCATTTTATTAGATAGAGGGGAAGCCCCAACAGTTAAAAATCCTTGACCGGTTTTCAAGAGCTCTCACAGCCTGGCATTGTGCTTTCACAATATTGCATAAGCAGGTGGTGTTCTTTAATCACACACATGAATGCATTCCCTCTTCGTATATATTGGATCATCCTTTTCCTTCGCCACACTTCCCCCTCTGGAGCTGGCTCTGAGCTTTTATTGTCACTTGTCAAAGAGTAGCAGAAAGGAGTAACAAGAGGAGCGTTAGTGTGCAGTTGCTTCAGTGTGTGTTCTGAAATCAGACTGCTGAAACTTCTATTGTAGTTGTTCCATCAACTGCCTCTGAAACCCGCAGTGTGCGGTGCCCGGCAGGCTCAGTCAGTGAAGCAGCTGCCCTCGGCTCGGCTCATGATCCCGGGGTCCTGGGCTCCCTGCTCAGCGGGGAGTCTTCTCCCTCTGCCCTCCAACCCAGCTCATGCCCTCTCTCATTCTGCTGCCTCTCCCTCTCTCTCTCAAATAAATAAATGAATAAATCTTTAAGAAAGAAAGAAATGAAACCCACAGGAAGTTACTTAACCTTCCTGTATCTGGGAAGTTTCATTTGTAAAAACGGAGATAGTAACCGTAGTCACTTTATCCGTTCTTCTTAATGGATGTAAAGTTTCCATGACCTATTAACCACTAACCATTTTAATTCAGTGACATTTTAGGATATTCACAGCGTTGGTCACTTCCCTCTGTCTAGTTGCACGATCTTGCCTTCACCCCTGAAGCCAGCTCCATTCACATTAAGCAGTCACTCCCTGTCGCCCCCGACCTCCAGCCCCCAGCCACAGCCTCTCTGCTTTCCATCTCTATGGACTTATTTATTCTAGACATGTCACATAAATGGAATTATATGATACGTGACCTTTTGTTTCTTGTTTCTTTCACTGAGTGTGATGATTTTGGGGTTTATCCACACTGTATCAAGTGTATGTCATCACTTTTGATGGCTGAGTACTAATCCATTACATGGAAATAGCACATTGTATTTACCCATTCATCAGCGGATGGACATTTAGGTTGTTTCCACCTTTTGACTGTCGTAAGTAATGTTGCTGAGAACATTTGTGCATAGGTTTTGGTGTGCATACATGTTTTCATTTCTCTTGGGTGTGTACCTGGTGTGGAACTCCTGGATCACTTAGGAAGTCTGTGCTCAAGCATTTGAAGAAGTACCACACTGTTCCCAAAGTGGCTGCCCCACTTTATGTCCTCACCAAGAGTATGAGGTTCTAATTTCCCTGTTATATCCCTGTAGATACTTATTTTCCTTTTTATTTTTATTTTTTATTATGCCTTACCCAGTGGCCATGAAGCGGCATCTCTTTGTGGTTTTGATTTCATTGACCTAATAATAAATGAGGTCGAGCATCTTTTCATGTTCTTGTTGGCCTCATATCGTTTTTTAACAGAGATTGAGTAGTAGATAGTATGTATATAGTACGTGCCATATGTCAGGCATTGTATTAAGTACTTATTAACATATATACACTCGTGTACACACATCATCATTTAACCTCAAAATAGGTGAACTATTATTATATGTGAAGTATTTAAAAGTGTACTTCACAAAGGATAAATGTGAGTTAGGATGGAAAACCAGAGAGCACGAGCATAGGAAAGAACACGGTGTCTTCCCTTTTCTTACTACATCATTAGTTAACATTTTCACTGAACCCCCAAAAGATATCAGAATTGTTTCTCCTGCCCTCTCTGTCATTCCAGAACAGGCCAAGGTAGGACGATCACTTCATTGCTTGTAGTTCATCAACAGCAAGGATTTTGTTCTTGAGGTAGACCAGAAGTGCTTGTAGGGTTTTGTTCACACATAAACCTGAAAGGAGCCCTCTTCCATTCATGCGTTCATGTGTTCCTTCATTCTTGCAATAAACATGCGTCGTGCTTGTCGTTTGCCAGATGCTGTTCTAGGAGCTTCGTAATAGCGATTTACAAAAAAGAAAAAAAATGCGGAGCGGGGAAGGGTCTTCCTTTTGGAGATTACCATCTCAAGACAGAAAACCAAGAGTGGCAAATAAATAATAATTATGCCACATCACGTGGCAGTGAGCACCGTGGAGGGAAAGAAACTGGAGGAGAGTGGGAGGGACGGAGTGACTGGGCGATGGGTATTGGAGAGGGTGTGTGTTGTGGCGAGCGCTGCGTACTGTGTAAGACTGCTGAATCAAGACCTGTGCCCCTGGGGCAAATAATACATTATATGTTAATTTAAGAAAAAAAGGGCAGAAGAGATGTGACCTAGGGACGCACAATGCAGGGTGAGCTGAGGAAGTGAGATGAAGTCCTGTCCCTCTGCTCCTCAAGACAGATTCCCCTCCTGTCCCTCACTGCCCCTTTTAGTCCCTGTCTGGAAGTGGGAGGAAGGGTAGGGTCATGATGAAAAGAGCAGGCACTACTGAAATGCAGCCACCCTTTTAATCCACTGTGGGAAAAATAAGCCTCTAATTCTCATATCCATAATCTTGACAAGGAGCAAGAACACACCTATCTTACTCTTTCCTTAGTATTTGCATATGACTTAGAGATTTACTTCTTTCATCTATCATGGCCCATTTGGAGAAGCAGGAAATAGAAGGTTTGCCTTTGGCAGGGCCATTGCAACAAACACAGACTAATTATTTGGAAATGTCCAATGAAGTTCTGGGCAACCAGGAAGGAGCCAACGATGTACGTAACATCAGAGGTTAGCATGAAAGTCTTTACCAATAGACGGGGCTGGGTTCCTAAAGCTCAGAAAAGATTCTGGCCTTGAACAGTGGTCTGCCTGTGACCGTGTGTGTTAGACTCACACCAGTCTAAAGCCACTCTTTCTCTTCTGTACTTGGATCCTCTTGTAAGAATTAAAGAGGCAGGGGGAGAGTAGGAAGAAATTAGACCCAGACAGACTTGATTTTGATTCTTATTGCTAGCATCAAGCAGTCTGACCTTGGGCAAGTCCATTGCTTTACTATAAAATGGCTACAGTAACACCTGTTTTGCAGGATTATTGTTAAAATGACATATAACGGATTAAAAAAAAAAAAAGACCCAGGACAATATCTGAAACAGATTAGGCACTCCTACATTACAATGGTAGGAGCTACAGTGTTTACGGTTACTGTTGGTGGTGGCACCTGGCCAAAATCACCCTGACCCCAGGTGAGCATGAGAAGAAGCTTCAGGAGGTGCCTGGGTGGCTCAGTTGGTTAGGCGACTGCCTTTGGCTCAGGTCATGATCCCCAGGTCCTGGGATCGAGTCCTTCATCAGGCTCCCTGCCCAGCAGGGAGCCTACTTCTCCCTCTTCCCCTCTCCCTGCTTGTGCTCTCTCTCTCTCTCTGTCAAATAAGTAAATAAAATCTTAAATAAATAAAAAATAAATAAAAGAAGCTTCAGGGAGCACCTGTGTGTCTCAGCTGCTTAAGCATCCACTCTTGATCTCAGCTCAGGTCTTCATACCAAGATTCTGAGTTCAAGCTCCATGCTGGGCTCCATGCTGGGCTCCATGCTGGGCATGAAGCCTACTTAAAAAAGAAGAAGAAGAAGGGAGCGCCTGGGTGGCTCAGTGGGTTAAAGCCTCTGCCTTCGGCTTAGGTCACGGTCCCAGGGTCCTGGGATCGAGCCCCACATTGGGCTCTCTGCTCAGCAGGGAGCCTGCTTCCTCCTCTCTCTCTGTCTGCCTCTCTGCCTCCTTGTGATTTCTGTCTGTCAAATAAATAAAGAAATCTTTAAAAGAAAAAAGAAGAAGAAGAAGAAGGAGAAGGGGAAGAAGAATGAAAAGAAGGAGAAGAAAAGAAAGAGCTTCAGGGACACTAACAGCCAACCTCAAACTCTACTAAGGCTAAAATATGCCAACCAAAGAACCAGACACTCAGCAGTTGGAAGGGAAGTCCACATTTTATACCGTTTGCAGCCATAAGGAGAAGAAATCTGCCTAGGGACCTGGAAGGTGGTGGGAATTCTCAGGGAGTCAGATCTGAGCTTGACACTCGGACAGAAGATCTCCACTCAAGTATCAGCTCTGTGTCCTAGACCTGTGAACCCGAGCAACTCACCAGTCACCTCGCATCAAGAGAGCCTCTTATTATCTCAACTGTGAAACGGGACCCTCATAATGTCTATAAAAGCCCAGCATAAAGGACAAAGCACTATACAAAAACATTATTATAATTAACATGTGGGAACACCTCTGTTTCTGCATCTAACAGCAAGCACAGAGTCAAAAGTATCCAAGCCTTTTAAGCTACAAATTATTTCAAATTTGCTTGTCCATGAATTATTTCTAAATATGCAGATAGTGACTGATAGGGATGAATTGAGAAATTAGTCCAGGTAGCTCAAACTTGTGGCATCAAACGCTCCAGTCATTCAGTTTATCCAAGAAATCTGAAGCATTTCAAATACCCCTTAAATTAATCCCAAGCAGTTACAGTTACATCTATGGCTTTGTTTTTATACCATCCTTTGAACGCTGTGATTATTGTCCCTATCCACGGGCTGAGAACATGGAGGACTGAAGCAATGCAGTTCCCAGGTCACAAAAGGAACTTAATGGGAGAAATTTGACTATGATTTAGGAGGCTGTTTTTCTTGTTGTCACTAGTGTCTTTTATTAATAGTATTCAGTGCATACTCCACTGGGTGTGTTCCCTGAGTTGGGGCCAGCATGCACCATGCAGGAAAGAGGCCACAGAGCTTCTAAAGGGGAAAGGAGCATGTGCGCCGGGAACTACACAAAGTCACAACTGGAGAAATATCCTTGCGTTTGGGAATCATGGCGTCTGCAGGGGAAGCTGAGGCCGATTGGGAAGGACTTCCCAGGGAAGTGACGGTGGAGTTGACATCTGAGCGATGGCTGTGGATGACTCAGCAAGATGGATCCAGACAGAAGAAAGAGCCAGAGCTCACTGTGGCCACCACGGCCACAGAGACTGTGCAGGGGAGGGCCCAAGACGAGGCTAGGGATGCTGACGGGGCCAGGCAGGGCCTCATAACCGTCCCCAAGACCAAGGAGGGCAAGGTGGGGCAGCAGATGCTGAATCACGTGTTCAAGATCACACGTATTCAAGACCCCCTTTTCAGAGGCTGCCTTCTCCGTGAAAGCACATCTCTGATGACTTTGGAAATGTCCCTGGGAAACTCAGGGCTAGGCCATTGAACCCTGTATCTCATTGTGTTTTCTTGTTCCAGGGCTTCTTAGTTTGAGTGATTTTAGTAATTGATAAACTGATCCAATCAGAAGAAAAAAAAATAGTGTTTTAATAGAAATACAAGAATGGCTTTTGGAGAGAGGAGCAATTTTTCCAATGAGAAACGAAATTCTCTAAAACAGGCCTCTCTTTGAGACTGTCTGTGGGCCCATGCTAGAGGTCTCAGAAAGATCCAGAACAGCTCGCAGTTCGTGAGCCTCCGTCCCTGGTTTCTGGGAGGTGACGGCACGTCTCTCTCCAGACCCAGCCTCTCCGTTCATGCAAGATGGCTTGTCTACAGGAAGCCTGCAAAATCAGAGACCGCGTAGCCCTCTAGAATCCATGGAATTCTCTCACAATTTTGTGTCTATTACAATCCGATGTGAACACAAGAGGAAGTTTGCTATGTTTCTCAGTAATTATTCAGACTTCAAGAAAACATAAGTTTTAGATTAGTGGATTTCCCTCTTCTGTGAGCAATCCAGGTATTAAAAAGGAAGCCATGTCAGAAAAGTGAAATGTCTCTGCAGCATCATGGCTCGTCCCTTTGACTCCATTTACAGATTACATCAAAGAAAAACACTCGCGAGGACAGGTGCATCCGTGCTGTGATGACTAGACTAGGAAGTCGTGGAATGCCAATGCCAACAACATTATTATTTTTACTTTGTTGTCTTCACTGAGTCCCAAGAAGATGATAGAACGTGAAAAAAAAAAAAAAAAAAGAGGATTGACATTTTAAAAATAGCACTTCGAGATCTTCAGGTGGGGTATGTTGAAACATATAAGCAAATCATTAAATTTCATGTTTTGGGAGTTATTAACTTGCTTTCTGTAAGTGGCCTATTACTTAGTAACAGGCTGTGAAAGTAAACATGAGTAAGACTGTCACGCCGCTTCCCGGCGCAGGAAGCAAAAGACAAGAGCTCAGAGGCTGAGTCACCCAAGCGTGGTTCACGTTCGCAAGCGCTCCTTCCTCGTGCCTATACGGGTCAAAGCACCTGTGCCCATGAAGTTCAGGGGCACTTTACAGAGACAATCACAGCAGTTTTCCGATTTACTTTCAACTTTATAATTCTAAATGAAAAGCATGCGAAAGCAAAATTTACAGAAAAATGCCTCTAACGCTTGGATCATTAAAGTGGATGCGAGGTGACAGAATCCACTTGTTTTCATAAATATCTTTGAGCCTCGGGATATCAGGAGGCATTTTTGCCTTGAGGAACCTTCCAGGCCGGTTAGGAGTGGTGGGAGGCTGAGGGAGGTGAGGTCAGAGCTCATAGCCAGGGCTGCTCCACTCTGAACGCTGTACCCTTTATGGCTAAGACATATCTTCTCATGTTGTTGTGTTCTTAATATTATTGCAAGGAAAAGACACTTGGCACACAAGCTCAGCGCAGGTTGTTCTCAAGGCCATCCTCTGAGATCATGGGGGTACCTACTGGCTTTATTCGGGCTGTGGTGCTGTGCCTGCAGTTACAGGGTCATCATTTTCCAAGGCCCTGAGCTGCCCGGGCTGCTTTCTCTTTCTTCTGTGCAGGCAGCTCAGGTGCAGAACCCCACGGGCTGAATGCATCAGTTCCCAAGTCACTGTGCATCGAGGTGACCTTACCAGCCAGAAGCTTGCTCCAGAGCACCTGACTCCAGCTGCTGGGTGTCACCTCGCAGGAGCCTAGCAGCCGGGGTGGCCCATGGAACCACTATGCGCTAAGCACTAGCCTTAAAATGGGACCATGAAGGGCAGCCTGCTCTCTCCCCTTGCCTGTGTGTTCTGGCTCGCTCGCAATCTGATAAATAAATAAATAAAATCTTAAAAAAAAAAAAAAATGAGACCATGAATAGCGCTGGATGTAGGCAGTGTCCAAGGGGAACTATATCAGACTTTTCAGGAAGAGACGACCTAGTGCTCTTCAACTTGTTCAGGACACAGTGTGGAGTTGGCAGGGAGGGCAGAAAAACCTAACAAAACAAGCACATGATGATATAAAACTCACCAAAGGACAAAAATCACCAATAATATTCTGTTTGTAAAGGGATGGACCAACCCTTAATAGGACAGTGGCAGCCAGGACACAGAGCCCTTCAGATTAGGATGAAATGCCCCACGACCAAGCCTTGCTTATTCCAGGAACGGAAGGACGGTTTGCCATAATGAAAACGATTAATACAGTTCCACGCACTAAGGGATCAAAGGAGAAAATGATAAGATCTGCTGCATAGATGCTACATCTTGAGTCCCAAACAAGCCCCGAGCCTAAAGGAGAAAGACCAGACACATTTCAGTTTGATTAGGAGTAAGACAAGGAGGGTCTGCCCCCACGATCACTAAAATTGTCCTGAAATTGCTGCCATCAAACAAGAAACTAGAAGTAGGGATATTTTATTAGCTGATTCCCAACTGAGCAATTCTCGAAGAACAGACTCATGTGCAGATTAAACTCCTCAAGATCTCCTCTGTCAACCTCTCAGATTGGAGAAGACTAGCAAGAGTGAGCCGACTCTGGCCCCCTCGCACCTTGCTGATGGGAGTGTGAAATGTCACGTCTTCTCCGACGGTAGCTGTGGCAGCCTCAGTCACAATCACAAGTGCATGTCTCTCTCCACGGTCAAGTGCACTGCTGGGAATATTTACACGCACCAGTTACACATGTTACGTAAGGGAAGGACATAGACGGCAATGCTGTGTCTAATAGTAAAAACACAGAAAGAACCAAAGTGGCCGCCGGTGGACTAAGCTATCATCCATCCATCCATCCATCATGATCCATCCGCGAAGTCGAATGCAGCCATAACAGGAAGGCGGACTCTCCCTTGGGAAGGGACATGGACACGTTCTCCGTGGTATAGCAAGTGAGAAAGAGCAAGAGAACAAGATCTATAGTAAACTCCTGGAAATGCTCCTAGAAATGCTCCCATTTCTATGAAAAGAAAATAATATACACACTTATATATGCACAAAATGTCCTTTAAAAGGAATCATGGGACACAGAAGGCATTGCAAGTCTGTGGGGCAGAGCACTCAGTGTCTGAGGGATGAGAATGTCAGGGAAACATTTTCAGATGGAGGTTTTGGATTTTGAACCATCTGAATATATTCCCTTCTCAAAAAAATCAGTGAACAAAATGCACATGAAGGAAGAAAGGAGAAAGCAGGGGAAGAGCAGGGGGATAGGGCGGGAATCGCCCTCATAGGCTGATGGCATCCCAGCAGATAGAAGAATGCACCCTGTGGAGGAGGGGTGAGGGGAGAGAGAAGGGGTGAGGGGAGAGAGGAGCAGTGTGGGCGTGGTCTCTGCTGGGACTCCTGGAGCAGGGTCTGGGCTGGAAAGTGCAGGAGGGGAGGGTGTTCTGAGGGTCACAGGAACTCAGGTTTCACCGGGATGAGCAGAGCAAGAATCAAAGGCAGAAAGACTGGGACAGCATTGCACAGGACACCGGGCTCCAGGCTTGACGGGGTACCTTTTATTTGGCAGACAATGGAGAGTCATCAGAGGCTTTTCATTGGAGGAGAGACATGATCAAAGCTGTGCTATTAAGGGCTTAACCTGATGTTAGCTGGGAGAATGACTTTAAAGGAACCACGTGCCAGACTCTATTTCTAGCATGTTCCATGAAGGGCTTCATTTAATCCTGGTCACAGCCTTAAGAGGGTGCTCTGCTATTGTTCCCATTTTGCAGATGGGAGAAATTGAGGGTAGGGTTCATTGAAACCTTTGCCTAGAGGCAAGGCAGGGTGGAGCTGGATTCACCAAGCACTGTGGCTGTGTAGTCTGTGATCTTAAAGAATATTAAATTCTGTTTAAAAGCCTCTGTAAACTAGGATTGTGGTGGTGGACATGAACGGGAAGCCAAAAATTCAGAAGAAATCCAACAGCACACTAAGCCGGGAAATGTTAGGCTGATACCTTCACAGTTGCCATTGAATAGGATAATGAATGAGAAAGAAGTTTAAGGACAAAGAAGACATAATGCAACATATGTCTTTATCCATTCAACAAATATTATTAATTACTGCATGCAAAGAAATTCAGCAGACTGGATTCAGGATGAATAGTAAATACAAGCCCTATTTCAAAACATATATTAAAAACAGTAAATATCAGGGGTGTCTAAGTGGCTCTGTCTGTTAAGCGTCTGACTCTTGATCTCAGCTCTGGTCTTGATCTCAGGGTCGTGAGTTCAAGCTCCGTGTTGGGCTCCATGTTGGGCATGGATGCTACCAAAAAAAAAAAAATATATATGTATATATATATATATAATATCCTTTATCATTAATCACTTGGGATTAATAAACCTTTCCTTGGGATTTTGTATAGATCTGCTCCTGGAATTCAGCAATCATGCAATAAAATAGATATCACTATTCCAATTTTATCTAGGAAGAATGGATACGTAGGAAACTGCCTTGCCAAAGGCCACACAGCTAGTGTGTGGTAGACCTTCAGGCCTGCGTCCTTGGACTATGGAGACCTGGGCTGACTCCCGGGGCTCCCCCTCCCTGCCAACCTCCGAGCAGCAATGGCTGCACAGAGAACTTTTCTAGCCCAAAGCCTTCATCAGGCACCCCACAGTCTGGAGGGACTTTGCTCTATTCCAGTCCAAGTAGAGTTCTAAGACGAATAAATACAATGCCATTTCCGGGACACCAGCCCGGGAGAGGAATGGTTTTTAAATGCAGACTGTGCTGAGAATCAGTGAGTCTCTGACTGTGTTCTGCATTTTTGAAAACGGTATCAGATGGTAGGGAACAGAAATATGCCCTCTTGGAGGACGGCATTTTCCAAGACACACTGACAGTCACGTGCCACCTGTGACTTCCGTGGCGCGAGCCCTAAGAGCCCACCAGAGAGGTACAGTGTGCTCTTGTCGCCATGTCCCTAGCCCTGCCCTTGGGCCAGAGACCACACACGGCCCCTCTCCAAAGGAGCTTTGACTGTGCATAGAGGGGGCGAAGCCCCCAGCCCGGGGAGGGGTGGGGCCACACTTCTCCTGGTTGTGAGCATCCAGAAGGGCCTGGGCCTCGCGTCTTGCATTTAGCGGGACCCCTGTGAGCCCAGGAGGAAAATGAGGCGGGCCAGAAGCCCACCAGCTGCATGCCACGTAGCTCTTCTCCAGATGCCGCCTGCCTAAGCCTCTCCCGCCTTCCACACATCGTAAAGAGAGCCCGCAAGCCAGACCTCCGATGGGGTTTGCAGGAAGGTAGGACCCCACCGTGGGGACCTCCTGATGCAAATTCCTATAAGCCGCATCCCAGGACTGGAAAGGATTCTGCTGCTTCAGGGGAGAAATTTCCAGTGGGCATGTGACTACATAAATGCTGCCTGTGCAGCTTCTCACGGAGCAGCTGCGCTGCCAGGCAGGGGCCACTAGAGGCGCTGTTCACCCTACATTTTCTCTCTGTCTCTGTCTCTGTCCATCACTGCACCCAGTAAAACCCACTTGACTATGAATGTCCAGGATCTGTTTATATCCTCACCCATGGCTTCAAACCCTCAATCCATGACCTCCGCTCTAGAAAGTTCTTCTATCCTTCCCAAGCCCCAGTGGCACTCTACATTCTTCTTTACCTCCTGCCTCTTTACCCAGCTGAATGAAAGAAGGCCCAGCATTTCTTTTCCGCACAGACTCATCCAGGAATCAGGTAGGGGCCCTGGAGCCTGGGGTCCACTTTCAGCCCCGCAGAAAGAGAGAAGGAATTCGTGACGTTCGACGCTGAGAGTGAGTGAGCCTGGTTCCGTAGGGGACCGGTTGTCACTGTGACTTTGTGAGTGGAAGCCTCAGCTTCAGCTGAGCGAGTGTAGATAAACAGCCTGCCTCACTTAAAGTATACCTGCGAAATTGTGTTTTAAGCCTTAGATCCAGTTCCTGAGAAGCAGAGCCTGAGGAGAGGGTTCATGTATCCACAGGGGCTGGGGATGAGGCAGCATGCTCTCAGGAGCTGAGCAAGGATGGGTCTGGGCTGGAGCCTGCTTCAGCCTGATCCCTGGATGGCTCTGGAATCCACCTGTCTGCAGAGTTGTCCCCACCGTGGTGCCAGGCCCCAGCACAGCCAGGTGGAAGGGAGCCCTGCTAATGTCAGCTACTGGTCAGTGGGGGGCCATGTACAAGTGGGATCTACTTGAGACCCCAGCAGCAGGTACTAAAAGCAGCCACAAAACGTCACACCTACAGATTGTCAACCGGGTGTGGTGATACAAACAGGGCTTAGACTCGGAAGGAGATGGCAGTGAGTCTGTCCAATAGCAATGACCAGAGGCTAGCCAGGAAGGACCCAACCACACTCTCCCACTTCCAACGCTGACCTCTCTGTCCGGAAAGAGCCTCGTAAGCCGGGGCGGGGGAATCAGGCAACTAGGTGGGGCACTGGATCCTCTTGACCTCCAGGCCTGCCCTCCCTCATGTAGGTGAGCCTCTGTGTGGCCTCGCCCCAGAGCCCCGGTCCCCGCTGTCTGGAACAAGTGCTTCCCAGGCTGGCCTCGCCCCAGGAGCTGGGTGCGTGCCTGGTACAGGTTTTATTGCTTCTTATTAGGTATGATCTCTTCGTGTGCCCAGATTGTGAATTCTTGTAAGCAGAGACTATGTCGAAATGTCTCTGTGCCTCATTTTTCAAGGGTGTTTGGCAAATACTCCATGGGTTGGTCACTGTTTGACTCGTTGGGGGCCAGAGGCTCCAGAGAGCTGCAAAGGGACAGTCTGTGGAGGAAGGAGCATGCGGGGGGCACTTGCAACTCACTGATTTCTGGTTTTGAGAACATTCTCTTCTGTTTAGAACAGGTCATTTTGCCATTATTGCTTTTTTTTTTTTTAAGATTTCTTTTTCAGTAATCTTTACACCCAAGGTGGGGCTCAAACTCACAACCCCGAGATCAACAGTCGAGTGCTCTACCGACTGAGCCAGCCAGGCACCCCTTGGGATTCCTGTTTTTGCTGCCATGTGAATTGTAAGTTGAGGGGGCCGTGCCGGTGTTCTTGTTCTTGAGTTGTTCCTTGGTACTAGAAGCTGGATAGGACCGAGGCCCACCCTTGAACTGCTCTGGGAAGATTCTAAATGTGTAAATGGTACAGTCTTTGCACACAAGGTGTTTATTATTTGAAGAAGGACAGAATAGGTGTTTGTATGCTGTGCTGAAGAAGGAAATAGGGCCAGAAGTCACGTCTC
Organism: Mustela putorius furo; assembly: GCF_011764305.1. Taxonomy (NCBI): domain Eukaryota; kingdom Metazoa; phylum Chordata; class Mammalia; order Carnivora; family Mustelidae; genus Mustela; species Mustela putorius. The sequence continues at coordinate 3,323,835 of NW_025421577.1, forward strand.
TGCAGAGTCACATGTTTTTACTCCGGACACTGAGAGAGGCTGGGGGCAAAATGCTGAGTGGCCATCCATCTCCCAGGTACGCACAGTTGTCCAAATAAGCAGAATTGTCCCTTCCGGGCAGGCAGGACAGATGAAACCTTGTCTTTTAGCTTCCTGTGCAGGCCTTCAATTAAGTCATATGATAAGGATTAATATTGTTTGTTGAGTGTCAGCAATGAACCAGACATATGACACCCTCCGTTCCCGGGAGTGCTAGACAGACGAGTAATTCAAACATAAAATGGACCCGCTGATGGGCTGGCCGAGGCTCGGAGGTGAGCACTTTCAGGGTATCTGGGCTGGTTCGCTGTTTGTTCTTTGGTGATTTTTCCCCAAAATTCCACCCGCTGCTCTGGGAAGGAACACCGTCCCCTCCTGTGTATTCCGCGCTCTGGGTTCACTCCGTGGTGACGCTTCTAGAATAGCCGTGGCCCTTGTTAGCCACTTTCTTTCTTACGGAAATCTGGTCAAAGCAGAACTGCTCTGAGGAGATCCTGCTTTCCATACATTCTCACTGGTGCATTAAGTGCGCGCCAGATCGTGGGTGCTGGGTGTGTTTATCCTCTCGTTGACTCAAATGAGGATCATTAGTTTTCACCTGAGGCATTCCTGAAAGTAAGCTTCACTTGGAGGGAGCAAGGCAGTAACATAACAGCCAGCCACAGAGGTGATTTTGTGTCTCCCTTCTCCCTGCATTATCCAGACCCCCGGTCATGTGCTCTGGTTCTGATCTAAAGTACGTTTTCCGACCATCCCAGCAGGGTCCCCCCTCTTTGAGATGTGCTCCCAGTGGGTTTTGCAAATTTAGGTTTGTGGAATCAGTCCACACACGTAGTAGTGAGAGAAGACGATCAAGAAAAGTGGATGGGGCACTTGGGTGGCTCAGTAGGCTAAGTCTGCCTTCGGCTCAGGTCATGATTCTAGGGTCCTGGGATCGAGTCTCACATTGGGCTCCCTGCTTAGTGGGGAGCCTGCCTCCCCCTCTCCCTCTGTTGCTCCCCTGCTTGTGCACGCTCTCACTCTCAAATAAATAAATAAATAAAGTCTTTTTTTTTTAAGATTTTTATTTATTCATTTGACAGACAGAGATCACAAGTAGGCAGAGAAGCAGGCAGAGAAAGAGGGGGAAGCAGGCTACCTGCTGAGCAGAGAGCCCAATGTGGGGCTCGATCCCAGGACCTTGGGATCATAACCTGAGCTGAAGCTTTAACCCACTGAGCCACCCAGGTGCCCCAAATAAATAAAATATTTTAAAAAGAAAGTGGAACGTTCGTACTCTAATAGCATGGACGGGCACACATAATATTACAAACAAAGAGGCCGTCTCTGTTTGAAAGAGGAAAGGCTGGCTGGGATGGAGCGGAGACAAGTTCGTGGCTTGTTCCACTCTTCTCCGTGTTTCAGTCACAGTGTGGATGGAAGCAAGTACCGCGGTAAACCTGAATCACAGTGTGCGTGCTTTCAATTTGTTCTGTCTCCTGCTTTGTTCCAGTTTGCTCATTAGTAATAAGCCCCTGTTGTCACATTTTGTGCGGAGACTTGCAGTCTGTGAACTCCCCGGCCTGAAAGGGATTCTGGAGCTCTTACGCTCACAACGTGAGAGTTTATAAGGGGCGCCTTCCCCGAGTTTCTCCTTTGCTCACCAGTAAACAGCAGCGCTCCCAGATATTGCAAAGTATGAGGGCAGCACTGAGAATTTTAGCCGCATCCAAGAATGAAAAAAGTCGTCAGGCCGTAAACATACCTGTGTTTGTGTACAGCCTCTCTACTTCTTGCTGATTAATCTGAACGGTCGTGCAGCTTGGATTCTGAAAACAGAAACAAAAATCAGTAAGACCACAGTTGTCCCAATAAACTTGGGAAGGTAGCCAGCACCCCCCACCCATAGCTCCCCCTCCCACAGCTCCCGGTGGATAGGGAACCGCTGGTGCTCCAATCCTGGGGAAGCCTGTGTCCCAGGACCTGTGTAACCTGGAGCTACAGGTCAAAACACCAGGTCAGCGGGAGTCTCGGGTGTTTACAAACATGGCAGCAAGTGTGGTCAGAATACAGACGCTGGGAGTCCAAAGATCTGAGCCCTGGCCGCACTGCCACTTTCCAGTTACAGATGGGAGAGGCAAGATCTTGGTTTTCATGTCTGTAAGATGAGGTGACGGTTGGCATGTTCGTTGAGGTTGTCCACCTGGTGACCACCCTCCAGCTCACAGCCCGTGACAAATCACACCACCAGTGAGACCCAACAGACATGGGGAGCCAGCTAGGCCAGGGAGGGGTGTCGATATGGTGAGAATCCTCCAGACGCACCCCCACATATGAGAGGGGCCCAAACCCAAGATCAGCTCCATGGACAAGCCCCTGGGGTACATGCTCAGCTGGGAATGATGGCCCACGACATGCGTCCTTTCCCAAGGCTGCCCTCCCTAAGCCTGAGTCCACCGCCACCCTTTTATACAGGAAAAAAAAAAAAAAACCCACACACAAAATCATGGTAAACAACATACTTGTGAAAATGTCCAAATATCAGCAGGAAGTATAAAAATCAGAATATAACATTCTGACAGTCTGCCGTTGGGGTGGACTGTGGAGTATTTTTAGCATCGTGGGTATGTTTTTTTCAAGTCCTATACATGCTGTGATAGATGTCAGGAACAGACCTCAAAACTCAGCAGGCTCTGAATCCCTTGGAGGCTACAGCCACCTGCACAAAACTGTGTTTCAGGCAGAATTCCTCTGGTTCGGCTTGAAAGTTTGTCCATATTTTTCTTCCAAAACCGCATGTAGAGTCTAGAGCCAGAAGATTGTTGTTTCCAGAATGTACCTTTGAAATGACGCCAGGACAGGACTTGCTAGGGAAACATAGCCCTTCGTGAGATCCGCGGGTAGTTTTAAAGTCGCCGGCGGGTCAGCAAAGTACTTCGGGATGGACACCTGGGAACACATCCGGGGTCTTCCAGGCCCGAACAGTACGTGGCTTAATAATGGGAGGGAAATTTTCCAAACACCCCCTCGAGCCTACCTCTCCCTGTAGAAACACCTTTAGCAGAAGTTCCTTCTTTTTATTTTTTAATAAAGATTTTACTTATTTATTTGAGAGGGAGAGAGCTGGAGAGTGGGGTGAAGGGCAGAGGGAGAAGCAGACTCCCCGCTGAGCAAGGAACCCAACGCAGGACTCGATCCCAGAACCCTGAGATCCTGACCTGAGCCGACACTTGATGACATGTCTGTTCAGGGTCCCTCGTTAGGTCTCAAGGCAGGGTCAGGATATTCTATATCTTTGTACGTGTCTGCCAGGGAAAATGTTTCTAGTCCAGTCGTGAGACAAATACATCTAAATGCCAACAACGCACAAAGCGTGGGTCACAATCTGAGTAAACGGCAGTCAGGAGACAGACACGATTTCCGCCCCTGGGGACCCGTGGTGACACTGGAGACAGACGCAGGCTGCAGAGCAGGCTCGGCTGTCCCCGGGGCCGGCACGCACACGTGCTCTCTGCACGGAGCCGGAGAGCAGAGAGTGTGGGTTTTGCCGCCACACACTCTTGATTACACTATTCAACTCTGTTGTAGCGTGAAGGCAACCACAGACGAGACATCAACAAATGGGCCTTGCTGTGCTCCAGTAAACTCTATTTATAGACACCGAGGATGGAATTCCATATCCTCTCCTTGCATCACACAAAGTTCCTCGTTTAAAGCCAGTCTTCGCTCAGCAGTTTTATGAAATCAGTTGACTTGACAGATTTGACCCACAGTCAACACCAGGTCTATGGGACAGTATGACAGTTGGGAACCTAACTGAATTCTGGTTTTTTTACTGACAATAATGGTGTAAGAGGCGGTGTCCTAGGATGGTGTTGGATAGCCATTGGTTCTGCCACAGATCATTGGTCTTGGTGTTGGAGTTAGCATGTTGGGGGAAAATAACTAGCAGTTCGTCAAAATTAACTATACATCAGTATCTTTCTATTTGATGCTTCTTATGATTTCTCCTATTATTTCTTCCAAGACAATAGCAAATGAATTAAAGGAAAGAAACTTACATATAACTGCTCCCTCCATCCCCGAATCAGAGCACTTCCTGCCACCCGGTCTTCTCTCCAAACTCCCGCTGGGAGGTGGTTTCACACCATGTTTATGCAGGTGTTGGCAGGAGACATACAGAGCATCTTAATCCTTAAATTGTGGCAATAGAGGGTTTCAAAAAACTGATTGGCATCCATCCCATGGGTAACGTGTTGAATAACTCCACTTCTGTTTATGATCCAAACCGAAGAGGCAAAAACCTCACTGGTATAGTGTCAGCTCTCCCATACGTGTATGTGGTTTTAGCCCATTCCATAGGAAGTCATTAAATAACCACCTTCTTGTAAGGGGTTTTCTTCCATAACTTAAGCATCGGTCATATGCAGCGATACTGAGCCCCACCCTTAACATCGGTCTGCTTTCTGAAGGTTAAAATCATCTGCATTTACTGTTGGCACAACACTACTTATGGCCCGGGTGGTTATCAGCTGCAGAAGAGAGCTGGAGAAGTGACAATGAGGTCACAGGGGGTGCAGGCCTGGGAAAGGACTGGCGAGGACCTGGAGAGCCTCTAGGACCCCAAGCAGGACAGTGTCTTCTTTTGAGCCGAGTCTCCTCTGCAGATGAGCTCTCTCACTGTCTCTCTGGGCACTAATGGTGAGCAGACAACGACATGCCCGTAGGCAAGATACACACCCCACTCTTCGTGACACTGGGCCCCCCGGACAGCTGCCTGCCGTTCAGTCCCAAATACACAGAATGCCACAGTGTGACTTCTGGAGGGCCATCCTGGCCGGTCATATGTGCGAGGTTGAACAGCAGAAACTAGGAAGCCAAAGGCACTTTTATGGAGGTAACTCTACGTTTGGGGAGCCCCATAGAATCTTTTTTTAAATTTCGGTTATGCCAACCATCAGTTTCCCATTGTGTTTATTTGGCAGTGACTCTGTGACCCTTCCTTTTCTTAGCTTAGCTTTCGAGGTCACCAAGGGGTTTCACGGACCAGGCCTGTTGGCAGGAAGTCACTTGCTTATGAACAGCCCTGGGAAGAATCAAAACTGTCGCTTTGTTCTCCCCTTCCCTTCCCTTTGTCTGGTGGCAGAGGGAGCTCAGGCACAGGCACCGTGTAGGGGGAAGTGCTCCATGAGAAGGGACATGTTTGTCTAAGTTGGCCCCCTCCCTCCCTGTCTCTGTCTCAGGGGGACACACACACATCCACACACCTAGTCGTCTTGTTTGCTGTTTCGATCTCTCAGTCACTCAAGTCATTTTGAATTCAGTTGGAGGATTTCTATTTGGAAACATAAAAGCATTCTTTCCTTCAAAGCCCTCTAGGAACCTGGAGACATTAGGGGAACTACAGTCCTGTTATTTAAAAAAGACCAAATCTATTGCTTTCACTGTGCAGTATATAAAGTCTCACTGTGAAAAATAACACCCGTTGCCCTTTATTTAGTGGGTATTCTATGCTAGATAGTGCTATATATGATTTCTAGCTTTCCAAACTACTGTAGAAAGGCATTCTCTTCCATTTTAGAGATTAAGACACTGAGGCCTCAAAATGGAAGTTGACCTTAAAGCTATATGGTTTTGTGAGAAGATCCAAACCCTGGATGTTCATTTCACGGCCTGATGCTTCTTCCTATGAGAGGAAAACACAGAATTTTTTAACAGAAAATTGTATGCGATGACTGTCTTCTCAACATTTTTTAAGTCGCTAGACGTTAAAAATAAAACCTATCTCCTTGGGCGCCTGGGTGGCTCAGTGGTTAAGCCGCTGCCTTCAGCTCAGGTCATGATCTCAGAGTCCTGGGATCAAGTCCCGCATCGGGCTCTCTGCTCAGCAGAGAGCCTGCTTCCCTCTCTCTCTGCCTGCCTCTCCATCTACTTGTGATTTCTCTCTGTCAAATAAATAAATAAAATGTTAAAAAAAAAAAAAAACCTATCTCCTTTTCCCCCCACACCTGGGTGCTGTGCGACAGTGTGACAGGGTCACAGGTCCCAGCCTGAGGAGGAGAGGCTCCAGCAGCATCCTCCTGGGCTTGACCAGGTGACCCGGAAGGTGAGGCCAGACTTTCCAGGTTGAGAGAGTGCCAAGTGCAGGGATACAGCAGAGACAATGACTCTTTTAATTTTTTTAAAAAGACTTTATTTATTTGAGAAAGAGTGAGTGAGCACAAGCAGGGGGGAGGGGCAGAAGGAGAGGAAGAGGCTCTCCACTGAGCATGGGCCTTGATTCCAGGACCCTGGGATCATGACCAGAGCCAGAGGCTGTCTCTTCACCGACTGAGCCACGCAGGTGCCCCGATTGCAGACTATTTTAAACTGAAAGTCCTCAGTCCCAAGTGCATATTAGGATCCCCCTGTGGGTGTCACCCCCAGACTTTCTGCTTCAGTAGGTAGCGCCCAGGGACCTGCACTTCTAGCAAGTTCTCAGGCAACGCTGGTGCTGCCAGACCACCCTTGGGAAGCAGAGCTCTGAGATCACAGCTCAGTAGCCTCCATCACTCATTCAGACTGGGCTGTGCTTTCCAGGTTTTATCAGTTCAGTGTTCCCATCCACATGTGACCTCAGAAAACATCTTTGCATTGCTTATGTTTACTAAGACATCCATAAATCTGTCAGGTTTCCTTTTTTTTTTTTTTCTTTTTGGTCTGAAAATTCCCCTGGCAAGGAAGTAATGAATCATGGAATTGAAAATCAGGTTCATGGACGAACCAGCCGGTCCAGGCACAGTGCCACCGGCTGGGGTAGTCAGTGTGCAGATGCCTGTCCAGCCCCCACCCACCCACCCCAAGATCTGCTGGCCGGTCCCGAGCAGAGCTGGTCAGCCGCACGTTCTGCCCGCCTCACACACAGCTTCTTGTCTGCTGGGTCTGCTTCGAGAAAGATCTCCCCTCCCCAGTCTGTGTCTGGGGGCCATGAAAACAAAACGGGTAATTTCAAACATCAGCTTGTTGCTCCTAATTTGTATATGCCTGAGCATTCACTGGAGGAAACCAGCAATCCTAGTTTTCAGCCGAGGCAGCGGAGGGTAAGACACTTAGGAATAATGGCAGCAAGCAAGCACCAGAGAAAGGAGTGGGAACCAGAAGGGAGCTGGTGCCGGTTGCTAAAGCTACTGCCAACGGGCCTAACAAGGAAAGTAGGAGAGGGGGGAGGGGGGAGAGGATGAAAAAAAATGAGGGAAATAAAAAGACGCATCTCTATTTCGGGCTCCATCCCTAGATACACCATCTTATCCTTGCGGCGATTGTCAGTGCCCTCACCCTGCCCTCGAGGGCATTGTCCCCAAAGCTTCCAACATCCTAAATCAAACAGAAGAATCCACATCTCCAGATTTTACCTTAATATTCCCAGGGTTCTTTCCCGAGCCACTGACTTGGAACTCACACTCAACCATCTGCTTCCTATGCCCTTTGAATAACTATTTAAAGTAAGTTGTTTGAGCTTGAGTTGCACCAATGGAAGAAAACCTTTTTATGGTTCTTCCCCTGCAAGGCAGAAGAGCTGGACCATTAGTGGAGCCCAAGAGAAACAGCAGTGAGGAATTTAGAAACAGTTCTACAAAGTTACAGCTAGAGAACAACTCATTACCTCCATTGTCCTCATTTTACCCAGGAGAAACAGAAGCCCAAGGGGGGGAAACTACTTGTCCAAATCGTAAGCTAATTAGTGCAGAGCAGTTCCTATGTGTGGGTGACCCTTAGTTGTTTTCTTTGCTTCTACTTTGTTGCAAATTAAGTTTTCCTGGTGATATTAGTCATAACTACAATCATTTAATACCTGGTTTTTGCTACAAACTAGACACTGTTCAGAATTCGTGTATTAATTCATTTGATCCCAACACAATCGTATGAAATGGGTGCTATTATCTGTCATCTCCTCTTTGCTGCCTGGGAAACTGAGGCACAGAGAGATCTGGTAACTTAGTCTTACACATCCATATGTAGGAGAAATGGAGAGGGGCTCAATTGCTACCTGGAGTGGGAGCCGTAAGAAGGCAAATTTCATCCATGCTGAATTATAACCTGAAATATATCTTTATAATAAATGTGTCTGTGACTACCAGGCCATGTAGCCTAGTGCTTTGACATAGGCTGTGAGCTCCTAGGAAGCAGGTCCCTGCAGCCCTGGTGTGTGGGGCACGTTGGCTACACCCACTAGCAAGAATCTAAGAAACCTGTAATGAGGTGACATTTACTCATGGGTGTGATTTCTGTTCATGGAGACCCCACAGCTCGGAGGCTACTTTGTGCATAGAAAAGATTCTCCTCTTCAAGATTACTGGAGGATGGTCCTGCCATAGCAGTTAAGGAAATAGGTATCCAAGGGTTTCCCTTCTCCTGCTGGCTGAGGAGAATTTCCTGTCTGTTTCCACCCTCTGTAAGGCTACTGTTGAAACATACAAATTATAACAATGAATCAGTTACTCAGGAGAATGAGTGCCCCCCCCTTTCAGACCCATCATTGTAAAGTATAAAACAATTAGTCTTATCAAGAAGCAACATCTCAGCCCCTCATGCTGCTTCCCCCCACTTTCCGCGTGGCTCAGCTTGATTGTCAACCTTGGCAGAAAGCAGTGCCCGCCTCACGTTTTCTAAAATAGGACCCCCCCCACCCTGTGTATCATTTAACCGACTAAAGAGCCTGTTTATTTCCTTTGCAGGACCTCAGTTGTGTTCAGTTTATTTTTGAAAGGATTCTCTTTTCTCCTGGGATGTAACCTTTTGTTTGTCTTGTTCATCCCAAAAGTCAGCTCAGAACCTGGCATGTTTATTTTCTTTATTTAGCAAACAGTACCTGTTCCCTAGGTACCCGGCATTATGAGTGCTTTATTAATTTAATCCTCTTTACAATCCCACATTTAGGGACTCCATTTTACAGATGAAGACACTAAGGCACAGAGAGATCAAGTAACTTTCCTAAAAGTCACAAAACAGGTACGTGGGTTTGAACCCAACAGGTTTTAGCTCTGGGTTTCTGTCCAGCCATTCCTTTTAATAAATACATACAACTTGATTCTTACTTGTAAGGCATATGAATAATTTAAAGAAATGCAGAGTAAGGAGCAGAGAATTAAATGTCTCCTACTTAACTGTATCTGCTTTCCTGCTGCTTTACTTCTTAACACCTTTATATTTACCTCCACCTCTAATCTTGTCTTCTTTTCTTCTTGAAGCATTATCGAAAGTGCTCCTATCCTTGTATAATCTTTCTAATACAAATGAAAAACCCGAGCTGGCCAAGCTAGAGTTACAAAGGAAATATATGTATCATAGGAAAAGGGAAACCCATTGACAAACCCTCACGCCCTCAGCTCTGCACTTGATCACAGTTCTGTTCTCGGGAGGGCTACCCTTGCCTGTTTTATGTTTGCAGATGACAGCCCTCACAAGACAGGTCCACATCCTCATCTGCCTGAATCTGTGAAATGTTACCTTAGCTGGAAAAAGGGTCTTTGCAGGTGTCATTCAGTTCAGCTTGAGCTGAGACCATCCCGGATGCTCTATGCGGGTCCAGTGACAAGTGTCCTTCATAAGACATGGGAGAAGGTGAGAGAAGGCAGCGTGACCATTGGGGTAAAGGGACCAGTGCGGCCACGAGCCAAGGAGTGCGTGGAACGACTAAAAATGGGAGAAAACATGGGAAGGATCCTCTCTTAGAGCCTCTGGAGGGAGTGCAGCCCTCAAATACCCGGATTTTAAAACATGGAACCACTGGGATAGTGAGAAAATACATTTTTGCTGTTTTAAGCTGCCCTAGTTGTGACTGGTTAAGGCAGGCACCAGAAACTAACGCATGGCCGTGTGAAGACTAAGCGCTTCTCAGTTTCATAATGAAGCAATTTGGTTCATCTCTCCCATATAAGCAGATAACAAAGAGTTAAGAAAAATAGCTTACCTCGCACATCTTGACATAACCTTTTTCTTCTCCTTACTCTAGCTTTACTGAGTGTGCCTGGGGATGGATGTAGTGGCAATCCAGCATGTGTGTGGCACTTGCGACTAGGTTTTATTTTTTTTTTTTTGAAGACTTTATTTGACAGAGAGAGATCACAAGAGAGGGAGCATGAGCAGGGAAGAGGGTGAGGCAGAAGGGGGGGAAGCAGGCTCCCCACTGAGCAAGGAGCCCGACACAGAGCTCGATCCCAGAACCCTGAGATCATGACCTGAGCCAAAGGCAGGTGCTTGCTGACTGAGCCACCCAGGCACCCCGCTACTGAGTTTTAAAAATTTCTCTTCCTGGGTTGGCTTGGAGCAGGTCCGTGAAGAAGGTCTGCCCTGGCCCCTCACTGTACTGGGCGTTGCAGAGGGAAAGTCAAGTGGGAGCCTGTCTGTAACTTTAATCTTTTAATTGTTTCCTTCTGCTCAGCTGGACTGTAATTCCTTGAGTTTAAAAACATGCCACCAAGTTTGTTAAATATCCCTCAAAGCCTTGGGAGACTATATTCGTAGGTGCAGAGTGAATTCTTGCTGAGCGGCTCGTAGAAAACAAGGGTACTATGCTTAGCCACCAGCAACAGATGTCTTCCCAGATAAGAGACATGAATCATGCTGCCGGTCTTGATTCCTTCTCGCTGCCACTGCCAAAGAACTTGCCGTCCGCTGTCTGTGTAGGATCTGATGGGCAGGAATTGGGGTTGGGGAGGTGAGCAAGACGAATGCCTGAAGAGGATGTTTCGAGATCACTGCAGGAATTGTAACAGGCAGATGTCTTAGAAGAAGTGGGACACAACTGCTGTCCTTGAAACACCGCTATGCTCCCCAGTGGGTGTCTTGATTCTGCTAACAGATGAGGTAGAAGACACATGCCAGTCGTCCAGGACAATGGTTCTCAAATGTTCACACGCTTTAGAACTACCCGGAAGGCTTGTTAAAACATGGACTGCTCCAGAATTTCTGATATAGGAGGTCTGCAGTGGGGGCCAAAAATTCACACGTCTAACAAATTGATGTGGATGCTGCTGGTCCCGGGACCACACTTGGACGACAGCGGTCTAGGAGACGCATGTGGGGGAAGGGTACACTCGTCTAATTAAACTGGCTGGCTTACTGCACGTCCTTGGGATCCCTCGTTATTCCCTGAGAGAAATAGCCCTACCTGGTTCGTGCTCCAGCGCTGTCTCCTTTTCACAGCAGATCTGTTTATCTGGTGACGACTCTGGTACCAAACAATGACTGTGTGATGGAGACTCCAGCAGCCACATCAGGAGAGGGCACGGCTGCTCCCTGCTTCCCACGTACATACGGTGACGAAGCCACAACCGCTGCAGGGGCTTTTCCCTCACAGGCCCCCAAGGGCGTCTTGAGCTCGTCCTCGGCCTGTTTCAATGAAGTGCGAGGCCATTCAGCTCAACAGCTGACCAGTCCGAGTGCCCTGGATTAAAATGGTTCCTCCGACCCTCTCCCCTGATCTGTCCCACGGAAGCTAACCTCTCTAGGATGCCTCCCTAGAGAGTTGAGGGGAATGCAAATCAAAAAGGCTTTCACAGCGATTTCTCAGTGGTCTCGTGGTTATATCTCATTGATCAACAAAATTCTGTTCAGATACTGAGTAGCACGTAAGCTGCTCCCCTAATTTCTCATTGGGTGTGCTTTGTTACTCCACGCCAGTCACGTGACATTAACATTTCTGAGGAAGCAAGTAAGACAGGTTTGGCTCCTGATGTTTGTTGAGGCAGAAACTAAGCCTTGACTTCATCTTCTCTGGTGCCCAAACCTTGGTGAAGGCACAGAGTCTTGGGTTTGAACCGTAGGCAACACCCTGCAGCCCCTGAGTGATGGACGGCCGGCAGAATGGGACAGGAGATGTGCAAGAGACCAGTGATTTGGGGTATGAGCCTGAGGGTTTCCAACCCTGATGGATATGTATTCTAATTTAAAATATCACAGGGAGGAAAAAAATAGACGTTCCCATGGAAACATTTTCTCAGGGCCAGCTCTTCTGTCTCATTATCATATCTTATTTAAATATTTCCTGGAATCAGTTTCAACTTGATCCTTCTGGAGGTCTTCTATCTTCAGTGGCCATGGATAGCATAACATCTGGTCAGAGGTTTTCTTTAAATAAACTGCAAAATTGTAGGCAGTTCCATGGTTTTCCATATGTCTGCTTGTTCTTTCAATAGTTGCAAGTTTCATACCATATGAAGATGTCATTAGCATTCGTTTCTGGATCTCTCATTAGGGATGTTAAGTTGGCTGAGCCGAACATTCCTTCAGGAACCACAGTAGACACCTGCCTACAGCTGGAGAGGGTACTGTTTGTCACGCGTTTGCTAATTGTACTCCAGCCCGGTTCCAATAAGCATTGCTGGGTCTCCTGGTGTGAGCCACGTTGTACCCATTATGTAGAGGACATTTTCCCCTAAATGTTTCTCTGACATATGAGCATATGAAAGTCTTTACCATTCTCAGAAAAACTAAATTGCCTGGGTGGCTTGGTGGGTTAAAGCCTCTGCCTTTGGCTCAGGTCATGATCTCAGGGTCCTGGGATCGAGGCCCCCACTGGGCTCTCTGGTCAGCAGGGAGCCTGCTTCTCCCCCTCCCCCAACCTTCTCTGCCTGCCTCTCTGCCTACTTGTGATCTCTCTCTATGACAAATAAATAAAATATTTTTTAAAAAAATTATAGAAAAACTAAATCAAATGTGAGGTTTGCATGTCCTGATGTGCCCTTTTGTCATCACTGAAGGACCGCGTATGTGACTTACAATTCGCTCACATTCCTGGTGTGGACAGATGGATCCCTTTACTTCGGGCTCTGCGCTGATACAAGTATGCCAGCAGAGGGAGCTCACTCTTCCTTCTTTTTTTTTTTTTTTTTTTTTTTTTTTTTCCTTGAAATCCATCCCTCTCCCTTATTTGAATCTTGCTTATTTGGTGGCATGCAGTGGAGTCTCATGGATTCTTCATTCTGGAAGTTAATTAAACTTCCAGAAACCTAATTCGTGGGAATATATCCTACCTGGGCAACTTAAATTTCCTTCCTCCCAGCATCAGACTTTCCAGCCATTGTATCTGCATGTTTGCTTGTTGAGCTATTCAACAAGAGAAGAGAATTTCACCACCTCCCAATATACAGATACACATATTCAGCTGGTTAGATGCAGAGTTTTTTGTTTTGGTTTGGTTTGGTTTTTTAAGATTTTTTATTTATCCATTTGACAGAGAGAGATCACAAGTAGGCAGAGAGGCAGGCAGAGAGAGAGAGGAGGAGGAAGCAGGCTCCCCACTGAGCAGAGAGCCTGATGCGGGACTCGATCCCAGGACCCTGAGATCATGACCTGAGACAAAGGCAGCGGCTTTACCCACTGAGCCACCCAGGCACCCTTAGATGCAGAGTTTTAAAAACTTTCAGTTCCTCAATCGTAACCAGATCATCTCAATTTGTATTAGAATTAGGAAAAAATTCACTGTGAGGCTAATAAAGCTAGAAATTCAAGTTCTGTCCCTTTACAAAGCCCCAGGGGGAGATCGGAGTGACGGCATTTTATACTCATAATTTTGTATTCATTCTTTTAAGGTTTTATTTATTTATTTGAGACAGAGAGAGGGCAAGCAGGGGGAGGGGCAGAAGGAGACGGGGAGAGAGAATCTCAAGCAGACTCCACACTCAGTGTGGACCCTGAGATCAGGACCTGAGCCAAAATCAGGAGCCAGTAGCTTAACTGACCCAGCCCCCCCAGATGCTCTTTATTTATTTTGTTAAAGGGAGACCATAAAGTTATAGAAGCTCTGGTCTCTGCAGAGTCTGTGTCTGCCCCTGACAGGAATATATTGAAATATTAACTTTTATAGAAAGTCTTTTCTTGGGGCGCCTGGGTGGCTCAGTGGGTTAAGCCTCTGCCTTCGGCTCAGGTCATGATCTCAGGGTCTTGGGATCGAGCCCCGCATTGGGCTCTCTGCTCAGCAGGGAGCCTGCTTCCCTCTCTCTCTCTGCTTGCCTCTCTGCCTACTTGTGATCTCTCTCTGTCAAATAAATAAATAAAATCTTTTTATTTTTAAAGGCTTTTGTTTCATTGCCTGTTTTTATAGTCAGAAAGTTTCTTCTCATTGTGGTGATGGTGGTGCTCGTGGTCACTGTGGTGTTCTTCTTTGGAGACAGCTGCCTCCTGCCACCAATGCCCATGTGTCAGTAGGAATGGCAACGAGAAATAGCCTGGGTGGAGCTCTCTGGTCTGTGCCTTCACGGAGAAGCCCAATGTGTTCACCAGCTTCCCTGAACAATCAGCTTTCACCAGAAGTTTCCACAGTCAGGTTTCCCATTTTTCCAGCATCAGGGAAGGGAGCTTAGTGTGACCTCCTCTCTCATGTCACACCTGCCCTGAGAACTCACCTCACCTCCGCATACAGCTCTGCCAAAGGCTGGAGCGCACTGGCCCCCCCACCCCGGGCCACGGCAGCGATGGAGATCGACAAAGTGGTCTGCCGTGTCTGTGGTGGGAGCTCACTCTGAACCAGTCCACTCACTGTCTCCGTGGCCCATGGAGATGGCATTTCGGCCTTCAATCCCAAACTGCGAGGTGCTGAGCCCGTGTCAGAGATTTAACTAATTCTAAGTGACGGTCCTGCCAGAGGACACCACGGGGTTAAGCATGAGGTTATGCCAGTTGCAAGAAGACCCCGTTGGTGGTGCGGGTTAAACAAAGTGCGGAGGCTGTGGTTCGGTGTCAGACAAACGCAGTCTGTAATCCCAGCACGTAACTAGTCCGCCGGCCCTTGGCCAACATCTTAACCTCTAAGCCTATTTTCTCCAACATAAAATATGAAGGATAGCCATCTTACAGAGTCATTACAAGGACTTGCCCTAACAAATAAATGTATATTTAGAATATATGTAATAAATATGCCGCAGAGGGAGTAGGCCCTCAGTAGTTTATGGAATGACCCATTACTGTAGAAGTGGTTACATCACGGGTCCGCTGTACGCACCAAAATAGAACAGTTCAGCCCTACACACAGCTCTGAGCGACACGGCCATTCAGCCTCCCATAGTGACGTGATGGGACATGTGGGATCGCCAATTTCGGTATCTTTTTTTTAAGATTTGATTTGAGAGACAGCAAATGAGAGAGAGAGAGCGTGAGGTGAGGGAGGGTCAGAGGGAGAAGCAGGACCCCCTGCAGAGCAGGGAGCCTGATGCGGGACTCGATCCTAGGGCTCCAGGATCATGACCTGAGCTGAAGGCAGTCACTTAACCCACTGAGCCACCCAACCTCACCGCCCCCACATCGATACTGTAAAGATTTTAAAACATTTGGGTCCAGGAATTGGCAAGGTATTTTTTGATTTAATAAGATATCACGGACATCTGTCCTGTTCAGTGCAAATGTATCTATGTCACCCAGGCTTCAAAGGAGCCCGAGAACAGAAGGAGGGACCATCTGGCATTCGTTCCTACCTTATGACCTTGATCTCGTCCTTCAGAGAAGCATGGCCACTCCACGGTGGTCTATTAATTCTATAAAGCATTTGAAGCTTTGTAGATCAACAGGAGGATGTGGTTAACCAGGACCACGGATAGAGACCTCACACCGTGGGCACAGAAGCATACGCTTTATGAATATTACCTGAGGAAAGAGAAACACAAGCCTCAGATGGGAGGTCACCTGTCCAGGTCCCCTGGGGTGCGCACTGTGCAATCAGGTGGGTCTGGCCTGAATTGCGCCCCTGCTGGGTTATACGTGCATTTGGATGCCATTCCTTGTCCCCCAACTCCTGGAGCTCAGGGGCAGTAGGAGACCCAATGCTCCTGAACTCATCGGGGTGGGGACCCTCCACGCCTAGACCCCTGAACGAGGCCCCGACAGCACGCGGCGGGATGGCTCAGAGGAAGTGCAGTTTGATGGGGATTTCTAAAAATAATTCTGGGCACCAAACCTCAACACTCACCCCAAAGTTTTAGTTTGTTCTGCGTTTATTCTGAATTCCTAGGATAATTTCTTCTTTTCTGCCTAAATACATCTTTTCATTTTATCGACTTCAAACTTCTGGTATTTCATTTTTTCCAACTGTATTCCTCTCAAGTTTTAGAATAAGGATTCGCCCTGTTTTGTTGAACTGGTTCAACCTTACTCCTTTGCCCCTTTGTTTTTGATCCCATGGAGCCAGAATTAATAGTGATATGAGTTCTACTTTCCATTTGGTTTCAGGAAATCCAAAACAAGAGATCATTGTTTTCTAATATTTAATTGTCTGGGCTCTGCCAAAATATACATTTTGTTACTTTATTTAATTCTCACAGTTTCTGTTCCCCTTGTTTCATTTTCACAGAAAGGAAGTACTTTCAACATAGCAGTCCCTTTTCTACGCTTTATGTACTTGAAGAATTTAATTTCCATTTTCTTTCATCAGCATTATCTGCCTCTGTTCTTGGGGGTTGGTGTTTCCGAGGCCCCTGCATCTTCACCATCAGGGTCCTCCTGTGTCTGTTCATCAATGTGATTTTCTGCACGGCCTTGTGACGCGGGCCGGACAGTCAGTGGCCAGGGGCCATGAGCGAGGACACAGGGCCCTTTGCCTTCTTACTAGGATTCCAGGGGAGCATCTGGGGAAAATGAGTCTGGAAACAGCCATGTTCTTTCCCAGGGGATCTTAGAGCTTTGCACTGGAGACACTCCCACTGCTTTCTGCAACATTTCACTTAAAAGGAGTTAGGATCTTCAGCAGACACTGTGTCTCATGCACTTTCCTGCTCTGAAAACTCTATTTGAGTCGAGGTCATAGGTGTGAGTGAATCCCAGATGGTCCCTCTTTATGTTCTTGGGCTCCTTTTAAGCCTGGTGACATAGATATGTTTGTGCTGAACAAGAAAGGTATCCATGATATATTGTTAAATGAAAAAAATAGCAAGACAGACAACATAATACACACTGGGGGGTTGGGAGCATTATCTTGGGTTAGACTGCCTGGGTTCAAATCTTAACTCTGTCACCTAGAGGCTGTGTGACCCTGTCCTACTCACTTAACCTCTCTGTGACACTCATTTTCTCAGCTGGCCTTTAAGTAAAAGAGTCTTTTTTTTTTTAAGATTTTATTTATTTGACACAGAGAGAGATAGTAAGAGAGAGGGAGCACAAGCAGGGGGAGCGGCAGGCAGGCAGGCAAGGCAGAGAGAGAAGCAGGCTCCCCACAGAGCAAGTAGCCCAATGCGGGGCTCGATCCCAGGATCCTGGGATCATGACCCAAGCTGAAGGCAGCCACCAAACCGAATGAGCCGCCCAGGCACCCCTGAATATATGACTCTTAACTCACAGGATTGTCATGAGGATTAAATGGCTTAAAATATGTATAAACATAGAGAGCAGAGCCTCACACACAGTAAATGCTTAAAAACATATATTTATAGTTTCACAAGTGAACACATTTTGGAAGGACACATTCATTCATCTAACTTACTAAATAAACTGTGACCTAAGTCGTTACCTCTAGGGTCTGGGAGCGAGAGACACAAGGGCAAGAGGACCAGATTTATGCTTTATACACTTAGAGGTGTTATTTGGAAGTTGCCTGTTCATAACAGGCCCACTAGGAGGGTTGAGGCTAGGGAAAGATGGGGGTCCGGCCGCATCTGCATCTTGCAATTAGCTGGGGGACCCGGGCAAGTCTTTGCACCAGCAAGTGCATGTGCTTCCTTGAGCTTCAGGTGAAAGGCCCGCCGCCCCCCTGGGATGACCCTGAGGGATACACGAGTTCGTACACCCACACCTGCCGGAGCACCTGGCCCCCTAACTGACAGACGGTCCCCATGGCAGTAGTGGGAGGAAATGGAGGTCAAAACCCACAGCCCCTGGGTCATTAGGATGTTTGTCTTTAAAGCCTTGAGAGGAGAATTTAGAAGGCAAGTCCCTGAAAGGACAGTAGAAATTAAATGAAAATTGTGGGGTCTTGTGTTCCTTTCTGTTGTTTCCTCCCTCCCGCAATGCCAGGGAATGTCTCGGCCACGCGTGCACTCTTCACCGAGCATCCCAGAGCCGTCTTGCCAGCGTGTTCGCTTTTTTCCTGTAACTGGAGATTAACTCTCCCCGTTCTCCGTCTCTTGCTCTGAATTCATTTGATCTTAAGGGGTTTTTGCTTTCAAGTTACTGAGAGGAATCACAATTTTGCTATGTCTTTCTCTTGCCTCATCTGCTTTTGTAAGAAAAGGTGAGGGGCACCTGGGTGGCTCAGTTGGCTAAGTGTCTACCTCCAGCTCAGGTCAGGATCCCAGGCTCCTGAGATCGAGCCCCATATTGGACTCCGTGCTCAGCGGGGAGCCTGCTTCTCTGTCTGGCTTTCTCTCCCTCTCCCTTTGCCCTTCCCCCTGCTCACTCTCTCTTCCTCTAATAAAATAAAATCAAGTCTTTTTAAAAATGATAAAAAGCAAATATTATTAATGTGACCATATGCATCAAATATTGACCCACTGAATGTGTTACCTACAGAGGATCCGTTTTACAATTCTATCATGGTTATGAATTCTAAGACTTGGAAACTCCAAAAAAAAAGTGTAAATATGTCTTTCCACGTTGCCCCCAAGAATTTACAATTTACAACCTAATAGTAAAATGAAGATGTATAGATACAAGAAACGACACATCAAATGTTTAAGTGGCCATCAATGACCGGTGCGTGCCTGGGACTTCAGGTCTGGGTGTGACCATGTAGTCGGAGAGAAAGGCCCCCTTTTTACACACCTGCTGGGTGATGGCAGTTGTGTCCCTTGCTTTATTTTCTCCTCGAATCTGCTTAACGACCAAGCAGTGTTATTATTCCTGCTGTGGTTCCTGAGGGTTTCGGAGGTCCCACACTGAGAAATGACAAGGCAGGACCCACACCCAATCACCTCCCTCCCAGCGCCTTCAAGGGATGTGAGGAATGTCACCTGTGTGAGGTCCAGAGTATGGTCAGGGACAGCAAAAGGACAGTCACAAAATGATCTGTGGTGCTTGCTTTCCCAAGAGACTGGATTTGCCTTGTGCCCATGACAGAGGGACAGTTGAAGGGACAGGGTGGCTGAGAACTCCTCTTTCTCCATAGCAGAAGCAGCTCAGCCCCTTGATGATGGGGACTCCTCTTTCCCAGCCACACCTCCTTCCTGTCCCCAAAAACCGGACTGCACGGATTGTGTATCTTGTTGGGTTATCCCCGCCGAGTGGCACAGAACTGGGAGTGGTCGAGGTGGCCATGAGAGTGCCGAGTGTTTTCTCAGCCTTCCCTGCCGCCGCCTCCGGAGCCCGCCGCTTGCCTTCCCTTCCATCAGCCACTCACCATGCAGCCTCAGTCTCTGCCTTCCTGCCTGCCCTGCACCTGATCCCCTCCTGGAGCCCTCCTGTCACCAGCTCTCCTGCCCTAAGTATAACTGTGTTCATCCCAGTTATGTGGGAGTGGAGGCAACACTTCTGGGTCTGCTGGGGGAAAGAAACTGTGGCAGATCTCAGAGTAAAACCTCAAGTGGGAGAAGATGGAACCTTCCCCCAAGGAGGTGTATCAAGAGAGAAAAATTGAAACACCTTGCACTCTGATGGGAACGTGGGGGGTGTATGCCTGCAACACTTCGCATAGGCTGTTCCCGCCACTTGGAATGCCGTGCTCTTTCTCTCCTGCTTGGCCACCTGGCATTTTCCTTCTTGAGATGTGTCAGAAATCCTCTGCTTGGCCACCTCCTCGATGCCTCAAGCAAAGATGATTATGGACAGTAGTCCTTCTATCGCTACGACAGCGTAGTTGATGGTGTCTCCAACCAGTGGTTTCTGGGGAGCAGGAACCGTGTCCCCAGCCTGATGCATGCAGTAAGCACTCAAATGTGTGGGCTGTCTCAGATCACAGCTGAACAAAGTAGGACAAGGTTGGTTCCAGCTGGGGTGGGGTGCAGGGGAGGAGAGGTTGGAGAGTGTGATTTCCAGAGGAATTAAACGTCATCTGATGCTTGAAGAGACTTTGCCAGGGAGTTTGCTGGGTTAAGGGCCAGGACAGGGTCCAGGTTTTCATGGAAAATGGGATGCTCCAGTTTTCTAGATCTCTGTTATCCCTATTGGCCTCTTGGGCTGGGTAATTCTCCCCGGGTGGAGGGAGAATCTGGTGCCTTGTAGGGTGTGTATCAGCATCTGTGATCTCCCTCCCACCCCCTAGGCACCAGGAGCACATTGTCGGCAACTGGGGACAAGAAAAATGTCTCCAGACACTGCCGAGTGTCCCGTGGGGGCAAAGTCGCCCTGGGTTTAGAACTCAACAAAGCTTGGCTCTCGTTTAGCCTTGAAAAAGCCGTTCTATAAAATCAAGCGAACAACCACAGAAACTTACCATTCCTACTGGTGTTGAGGAACTGCTACAGGCCAGTCAGGCTATGCTGAGTGTTTTCTACACATTCTATCTAATTCTCAACTAGGATAATTCTCATTTTATAGATGAGGAAGCAGGATCCCAGTGCTCAGGCAGCTGCTCACAGGGCAGAAGGGGCATGTCTCCTGACTCTGATGTGAAAGACTCGGGGCACCCTTGTCTGCATGCCTTCCTAGTGACTGCTGCCCCCTTTGCAGTGTTCAGTACGTGTGGGAACTGGGGGACACAAGGGGACATGCAAATAGGCTGAAGGCTAAAAGCAGATCAGATATAGGAAATATGTCGATATAAAAATACTCTGATAAATACGGATCTTGAAAAGAAATCATAACTAGCTTACCTTCAAGCAATCCTAAAACATAAATATCAAGCTGAAAGAATGTCCTTTGCCAGCTGTCCTTGCAGTGTACATGTTAGAAATACATAGTCCAAATGACCGCTTTCACTAGATTTTTATTCATCAGCATTATTTCTGCAATTATATTAGCTTTGATCTCAGTTCTCAAGCACTGTTCCTTACCCATTGTTTGTAGAAATCATAAGTGAATCTTGGATCCTGAAGGTCTGCTGTGGGCAGGATCCGGCCACACTTCTTCCCTCGTTTTCCCTGAGAAAAGAGTAAGGACAGTAAGGGGGTTTGGAGTTGGCCCCTCAGGGTAAAGGGGCTTGATGTGTGTTTCAATTAGAACTACTTCTCATTTGATTTCTCTTTCTTGCTGTTTTGCTGGAAATTCTATTAACAAAAGGTTTGGGGCTTGAGAGTGCTGATGCAGAGCGTGGGTCCAATGTAGACTTTTGGTTTTGAGGTAAAACCCTGTGATTTCAACAGCCACTGTTGTGCATAAACAGCAGAGATGCAAACACTTTGCCAAGCGTCCTTCATTTCTGTGGTCAAATTGCATAAAAACCTCTGAAAGGCAGCAACCAAGGGAGGCAGCATGATACATCGACTCTTTAAAAACAAGCTTTGTCTTTTTTTTTTTTTTTAAGTGGAATTTGATTCCCATTTTGGCATTCCGGAATGTTCTGTTCGCGACATGAGCAAATGCTCCATATTAGGGCACATCTTTCCTCCTGGCAGCTCGAACGAATAACAAGAGCTCAGTTCACAGAGTTTGGTTCTGACTGTGCGAGTCTGCAAAGGCTGGATTCCCTTAAAAGACACGTTTGATTGCAGAGGGTTTGCTGACCCTCTTTGATATCCTCCACGGACTGTGTGACTGAGCTAAGCGGAGGTTCCCTGTCCCCAGCCTGGGGAAACTCGCTGCCTCTCCGCACCTGCCCACAGAACTTGTTCTTCGAGTCGACTTTGCCACCTAGTGGCTGGCTCTGGTGTTGCGTCATCCCGGCCAACAGCTTTGCGGAAAGTCCCTTTAGCTGCCACAGAAGGTGGTGAATGGTGACTGTCCGGGTTCGGAATACGGAGGCAGCACCAAATAACTGATCTTAGGGAAAGGGCATGGTTGTGAACTGCAGAGGTATTTTGGGGGTTTTGCATGATTTTTGGCTGTTTTTCAAAATTACAGTAATAGTGGTAAGAATAATAGAGATGGAATTAATTTAGACCTCTGGAAGATATTAATTTGCTCTCAGGTTTCTGAGAGCAAATTAAAACCTCTCAGGTTTCTCGAAGAACTGGCACATGGGTTTTCAGATTGGATATTTACACTTTTTAAATTTTAAAATGCTATCCAGCTATTTTACGGACTTATAATCCCAGAATACATTTTCTACAACTAATGGGGAGTAGGTTTCTCAGAGCCATCCTTCACTTCCCCCTAAACTTTGTATCCTTAAATACTTAGCCACATTTTGGTTCCTTTTCTCATTTTAAATATTAATAAAAGAGACCAAGCTGCCCACGGTGGTGGCTTTCAGATGCTGCTGACCACCGCCCACAGTTCAGATCCCATCTTACGTCATGACCGCATATATGAACACGTTTTTTAAACGGTCTGGAAAAATATACACTCAGAGAGGAACTCAAGAGCCGAGCTACAGATACACAGATGTGAATAATCCACATGGAAGGCAAGGGCCTCCCTCCCAGAATCCAGGAGTGAAGGCGTTCAAGTCAACACCCACTGGCAGGATCGAGTTGAGTTGAAAAGCACAGCTTCCCTTGGGTCTCCTCACCAGCAAGAGTCAATCCAGTGAGCAAAGATTATGAAGTGCCTTGATTAGAAACGGACAAGCTCTACAGCGTGGAGGCTGTTGGGTCAGGACGAGGAAGAGGATGGTGCCAGGAAATCCCATCCTCCTCTCAGGGACTACACTGTAAACAGAAAGCGCACATTGATGATTTTATTCGGATCTCATCCAGGACCCCTGGTTCTTCGGAATAAAATGGCAGATGCATATGAGGAAAGACATTAGGCGATCTTCACTTCCAATAAGTGTTTTTAGATATATCTATGGAAGGCTTTTCTTGACATTGTGATCACTTTCCTCAGATGTCATACCAGCCAGACATCCACTGCTGGGCCTCCAAGGCACAAAGATGCTTTCAAGAAGAGGAATCTGAGGGGCGCCTGGGTAGCTTGGTGGGTTAAAGCCTCTGCCTTCGGCTCAGGTCGTGATCCCAGGGTCCTGGGATCGAGCCCCGAGTCGGGCTCTCTGCTCAGCAGGGAGCCTGCTTCCTCTTCTCTCTCTGCCTGCCTCTCTGCCTACTTGTGATCTCTGTCTGTCAAATAAATAAATAAAATCTTTAAAAAAAAGAAGAAGAAGAAGAGGAATCTGGCACAGAGGCAGGGAGAAGGTTATGGAAAATGTCTCAGGTACTGGGACCTGAGTGAAAGTTGGGAGGAGGGGGAGGCGATGGTGTTCCCTGGCCATATCCGGACACCCCCTGACTAGATCTGGCCTCATTGTGAAGAGAACAGGGACACCAGAAATGTACCCCATGGGGCTGGGGAAAGAAGATGAGTGCTGTGCAGAGGCATGGCCATTGTGAAGGTCCCCTCTGAAGAACGAAGGGAAGAAAGTTCCCTACAGTGGCGGGGAGTGAAGGTCCAGGAATGACAGAAGGACTAGGATTTACTGTATCAGACAGGACATGAGTCATTTACTCATAAAGTATATATCATCTTTTCAGGCCATTAATTCACTGATAAGGGAGTAAGGAATTTTATTTTTAATTTTTCTTTATTATATATATTTTTTAAAGATTTTATTTATTTATTTGACAGACAGAGATCACAGGGAGGCAGGGAGGCAAGCAGAGAGAGAGGAGGAAGCAGGCTCCCTGCTGAGCAGAGAGCCCGACTCGGGGCTCGATCCCAGGACCCTGGGATCATGACCTGAGCCGAAGGCAGAGGATTTAACCCACTGAGCCACCCAGGTGCCCCTATTTTATATATATATATATATATATATATATATTTTTTTTTTTTTTTTTTTTTGAGAGAGAGAAATTGCAAGGGGTGGGGCAGAGGGAGAGGAAGAGAGAATCTCAAGCAGGCTCTATGCCCAGCACAGAGCTGGATGCGGGGCTCAATCCTATGACCCTGAGATCATGACCTGAGCCAAAATCAAGAGTTGGGTGCTCAGCCAACTGAGCCACCCAGGTGTCCCAGGAACTTTATTTTACTTACTTTTAAAGATTTCATTTATTTATTTGACAGAAAGAGATCACAAGTAGGCAGAAAGGCAGGCAGAGAGAGAGAGAGGAAGAAGCAGGCTCCCTCCTGAGCAGAGAGCCTGACACGGGGCTCTATACCAGGACCCTGGGACTACGATCCCAGCTGAAGGCAGAGTCTTTAACCCACAGAGCTACCCAGGCGCCACCCAGGAGCCCCCCAGGAATTTTACTTTTATGTAACAAGTTAAACTTCTGTTTTTAGGCCCCATCCCGCACCAGGAATCAGCACACACTTAACAGTTTACAACATCCGTTTACTATCTACCATCGCCTGTCCTCCTGGAGAACCAGGCTCGGGGTGGAGGGCAAGATTCCAGGCTCTTCCCCTCCGCTCTCTTCCCTGCCTTCCTCTGGCTTTGGAAACGTGTAGTTTTCTCCTCAGGGACATTACAGGTCAAGCTGAAGCCCTCTTTGTCCGTCTTCCTCACCCTTGTCATCTTCCCCATCCAAGATGTCACCGCCAATGTGTGATTGGCATCCTTGTCTTTTTATGGGACTTTCAAGCACACAAATATCTATATATGATACACACTGTTCTTGTATGTGTTTTGTTGCTTCCTAAATCATATCATGTTTATTCATCACCCACAACTTGTTTTTTCTTATTCAACAACATATTTTTAGAGCTTTTGAAACTTTCCTATTTATGTGTACATCTGTAACTTTCTGTATATGTATGTATCCAGCCATGAAAGCATTGCCAAGACCAGAGTCATGAAGCTTATCCCCTGTGTTTTCTTCTGGAAATTATAGCTTCATGAGAAACATATTGGCTTATGTTTAAGTCAATAGATGATTGATAGATACATAGATGATTGATCAGTAAATTAGCTTTTTTTCTGCTGTATTTCCCTTTCTTACCAGATTTTTTTTAGCCACTGTCAAACTGATGCTCTTTTCCTGATTTTTGTCATGACAACACATGCTTCAGCAAACATCCTACGTAACCCCCCTTGTATATGACTATATGCAAGATTTTCTAGAGGACAGACACCTAGAGATTAAATTGCTAGCTTGTGGTGCACAGACTTTTTCCATGGGATTGATAGCTGAGTCACCTTCATAGTCGTAGCAGTGCATTTTCCTTAACGGGGTGAGGAGGCACCTGTTTTACTGACCTAATGTTTGGGCCAGTACACCGTTCCTTGGTGTTTAAAGACTCTAGTGTTGTAAGCTCTGTCTCTACCAGAGTGTTTCAAGTCAACTTTAAAAAGCCAACTTTAATGGGGGCCTGGGTGGCTCAGTAGGTTAAAGCCTCTGCCTTCGGCTCAGGTCATGATCCCAGGGTCATGAGATCAAGCCCCACGCCCGGCTCCCTGCTCAGTGGGGCATCTGCTTGTCCCCTGCTCCCTCTGTCTCTGTCTCTCTCTCTCAAATAAATACAATAAAAAGCAAACTTTGAGCACAGTCTCCCTGAGTTCCTGCAGTTACAACCCTACGCTGAGGACCTGAGAGGTTGGCCGTGGTGGAAGGCAGG
Source organism: Mustela putorius furo (assembly GCF_011764305.1). Lineage (NCBI taxonomy): Eukaryota > Metazoa > Chordata > Mammalia > Carnivora > Mustelidae > Mustela > Mustela putorius. The sequence continues at coordinate 3,349,338 of NW_025421577.1, forward strand.
CAGCCGATCAGGGAAGACTTCCAAAAATTAGCTCACCACATGTTTCTTGCCCTCTTCATAACCCACGGCGGGGGGGGGGGGGGTGGCCTCCCGGGGTCCCGTTTGTTTTTCTTGCGATAAGAGCATTTAACATGAGACCTACCTCCTGAAAAGAATTTCACCACACACTGCAGGTCTGTTAGCTGCAGACAGTGCTGGCGTGTGCGGCCCAGACTCACCTTGCATCACGTGTATCCCGAGTACGGGGTTTCTTGTCCTTCGCTGCCCCCACACCTGGCTAGGCCCATCCACTCTCCGCTTCTCTGCGTTCTGCTGTTTCCGACGCCCCACATAGGTGACTCGTGCGGTATTTGCCCTTATGGGACTGGTTTATCTCAGGAAGCACCACGTCCTTGGGTTCCCGCATATTGTCACATTTCCGTTTCGAAGGCTGAGAAGTAGTCCGCATGTGCACGCACTGCATTTCCTTCACCCGTTCGTCCGTCCGTCGATGTCTAGTTTGTTTCTCTGTCTCGGCTACTGTCTGAGAGCGCTACAATGGACAGGGGAGGGCTGAGAGCACTCGAAGATGCTCATTTCAGTTCTGTGGAAGCGTGGCCAAGGACTTTCATGAAGCTCCTCCTCCGTGTTTCCTCAGGAGAGCTTTATAGTCGCAGGTCTTATGTGCAAGTCTTGTGTCCATTTGTGTTGGTTTTGTGTTGACTTTTGTGTATGGTATAGGACTGGGGTCCAGTTTCGTTCCTTTGCCCGCGGCTGTCCGGTCTTCCCGGGGTCCTTTGTGGAAGAGGCTGTCCTTTTCTTGTTGTGTTCTTGGCTTCCCCTGTCAAAGATCAATTGACTGTATATACACGGATGTTTGTAAGCCCTCTTTCTGATGACACCGGTCTGTGTGTCTGTTTAGGCCGGCTTCATACTCTTACTTACCATGGCTTTGTGATCTTTTTTTTAAATCAGGGATTGTGGGGCGCCCGGGTGGCTCAGTGAGTTAAGCCTCTGCCTTCGGCTCAGGTCATGATCTCAGGGTGCTGGGATCGAGCCCCACATTGGGCTCTCTGTTCAGCAGGGAGCCTGCTTCCCTCTCTCTCTGCCTGCCTCTCTGCCTACTTGTGATCTCTATCAAATAAATAAATAAAATCTTTAAAAAAAAAACTTTAAAAAACTTAAATCAGGGATTGTGTTTTCTCTAGCTTTGTTCTTCTTTCTCGATGGTTTTGGATCTTCAGGGTCCTTTGTGGTTCCATATAGGTAATCCATTTTTACGGAGTAAGAAGTGTGGTCTCAGAGAAGTTAGGCCTTTGGCCAAATTTTCCCTCCTTCTCAGCCAACCCCAAATTCAGACCCAAAACAAACAGGCTCTGAGACCATGGTTCTTAACTACCTTTCATTGCTTTCCAATAAAAAGTTATTAATGAAAATACCGGCTTCATTTTTTTTAAAAGATTTTATTATTTGACAGAAAGACAGTGGGAGAGGCAACACAAGCAGGAGGAGGGAGAGAAGGAGAGGCAGACTCCCTGCTGTGCGAAGAGCCTGATGCAGGACTGGATCCCAGGACCCTGAGACCATGACCTAAGCCAAAGGCAGGCGCCTAATGACTGAGCCGCCCAGGCACCCATAGCCTCGTATTTATTAACAGAAGTGATTTCCATGCATCTCATTGTCTTATAGCATCACAGGAGTGCCCGTGATTTCCTAGACATTTCTCCCCTTGTAGCTATAAGTCATAACAGGTTTTAATAATGTGCTTTTGCCCATAATTTCCACTTCCTACTCAGAAGGCTTTTTCTTCAATGACATGTTCACCTGCCGGATTCACATCCTCCTTTTTGCTTTCACACATATGAAGGTATCAGGAGACAACTATAGTTATCTGGAGTGAATGAATGATCATTAACTATTAACTTATTAATTATTGTCCTTTGGATGGCATACCATATGGGGGGATGACAGGTCACTCTCCTTGAAGGGTCCTTTTGCAACAGGAAAAATCCTGCTCATTTCACAGTCTCTATCTGTGGTATGATGGACAGAAACGGGAATGTTTTTAAAATAAGAAAAAGCACCTATCTGAAATTTTGTGGGGTATTTGATATTGGATTGGTTTCGAATTATAAAGAGAACAATGGCCACTGGTAGACATGCCAAAGAATTTAGGTCAAAGATCATCTGCCTAACAGTGTGTGATTCACAGAGTTTCTAGTGATTAGCCAAGAAGCCGCTAGGTTCCAGGAGCCCCGGAGCGGGTATCTAATGAACCCAATACAGAGAGCTGGTCCCACCCATGGGTAGGACTCAACTCTGGTTTCTTTTATATTCTGTGTTCTCACAAGGGATAGTTGGAATGAAATATTGTATAATTTGTGGTGTTCTACAGAATCACAGCATGAAATGAACCAAAAGAAAAGAATTGCTCTAAGGCATGTTTCTAAAATCCCTACTTACAATCTCCACTGACATTGGTCAGCTGAGCAAATTATTTGGCTCTTGAATTCTTACACACATAATGTGATTTGACATGTTGTGTGTAATTTGCATGGAACAATTTGACATTGCCTAAAATATGTGGTGCTTTTAAAAAACTATTATATTCAGATGCCATATCTCATCTATGGGGTAAGTCTGTGGAGGGGAGAGTCCCGACTTCCCGAATTCAGTGGCACCAGTGCAAATGACCTAAAGTTACCAGTGGTTCTGTGAGAGGCGCTGACGTTGAGGGTGGCGGTTATGTTAGTTGGGACCGTTTGGGCGGCAGATGGCAATAACCTGCCTCAGCAGTGAAGGCAACAGAGGAAATGGTTGGCTCCCATAACCTGCAAAGTCAAGGGGGAACTTGACTTCAGGAGTTGCTAGGTCCAGGTTTTTTGAGAAGACATCATGGTCTTGCTGTCTCCACACTCCACATTGCCTGCCATCTCTCTCCTCTACATTTGCTTGCTTCTCAGATTTTCCACGAGCATATAAATGGGTTACCAGTGCCTAAAAATCCCAAGAACATAGAGTTCCCCTCTCTCTTTCCCAAATCTGTATCAGCTCCTCTCCTTAACTTACCGCTCCTGCTGGCATGTTCTTCAGGCCCACTGCTGAAGCAGAGGAGGCAGGGACCGTGTACTGGATGCCCTTCCAGAAATACTTACTGTGGAGGACAGGGCATTTCCAAAAGGATGGCTGAAGGAAAGACACAGAGCAGACACCCACTGTCTGACATTGACAAGAAGAACAAAGAGGAAAGGAGATGTATCATCAACACAAACATTACTGGCCATTACAGTTATTTATAAGAAAATCGGCAAGGCAGGAGCTATGAAAGTTAGTCAACAGAACATGATCAGCATCACGGGACAGGATGGCAGAGACTTAGAAGGTGTTTTAAGAATTTTAGGGCACCTGGGTGGCTCAGTGGGTTAAGCCTCTGCCTTTGGCTCAGGTCATGATCTCAGGGTCCTGGGATCGAAGCCCACATCAGGCCCCCTGCTTGTCAGGGAGCCTGCTTCCCCCTCTCTCTCTGCCTGCCTCTCTGCCTACTTATGATCTCTCTCTGTCAAATAAATAAATAAAATCTTTTTTTAAAAAATTTAAAATTTAAAACAAAAAAAGAATTTTAAAAGGTGCTGTGGGAGGTCATGTGAGATTCAGAGCACACCCCAGGGGCCGGAGCAGGGAGCAGGAGGGAGGGAGGGAAGAATGTAGTATGGGTCGCAGTCCAAACCAAGCATGGACAAGAAACTTAGCCACTATGTCTAGGAAGCTTTGGAGCTTTGGAGTGAAAGACACTGGGGAGAGAAAGCTGTCCAGAAGGTGTGTAGAAGATCAGCAGGGCTAAGGGGCAGATCAGAGAGAAATGCAGGACTAAGGGTGGTCATAGGAAGGAGAAAGTAATACTCATGGGCACATGTTGGGGAGGACACCTCGCCTCCCCAGGAGGAAGTGGCTGTTAAACTCAAGGACAGGACTTCAAGCTGAGGTGTCTGGTTTCAGATGGGTCTGTTCTCCTCTATCCGTGTGGCTGTAGGTGTGACGGGGAAGATGGGCAGACACCCTGTAGGAACTGTGGGAACCTGGGAAGCAGGTGGAGGCAGAGATAGATAGATACCCTGTATTTGCATCTGGGAAGAAACCCTCAATGCAATCCAGTACCCCAACAGCATGTAGCATTTCCCAAATACAGACAGTCCTCGGTGGGAGTGAGCTAGAGGTAACGGCAAGTTGACTGCCCCAACAAAACCCTCAGGAGTGAAAAGAAGTAAGGAAGAAAACCCCATCCATCACCCATAATTGGAAATCAGTGCCTTCTGGGGAATTTCATCTCTGGATTATACAGGTGTTCTTTTCTGTAACAGAACAATATGTTAGAATATTTAGACTATTTTTTTTCTATTTTCAAATAGTGCTGAAGTAAATATATATAAGTGTATATATGTATGTAAGTGTATATAAAATTATATGTGCATGTTGTGTATGTCCAACCACTTAGGTATTTTATGTGTAGGTAAACACACACCCACAATACATAAGTACCTCACATACATGCATCAGCTCCTGGGATCTGGGAATTTGTGCATGATTCTAACAGATGCTGCTAAATCACCTGTCACATTGTCAACCAATTTACACTGTAGCCACGACCACAAAATTCTGTCCTTCACACCTGTCCACACTGCCTGCCTCCGATCATTTGTATTTTGCTCATCTTTTAGGTGACAAATGGAATCTCATCTAATTTTTAATGCACATTAACTCTACTTTAAGGAGGCAGATAACACATTTTAGCCAGTTGGAACAGGCTAGTTGTATGCGGCATCTGGATAGACCGGTGGAGAGTTAGAGAAACATCACAGTGCGACTCAGAGTGGGGGGGCTCGAGATGATCTGGGTGAGAATCTCTCCCCCCTCCTCCCTCATGCATCGGCCTGATCTCTGGACACATTACTTAACTCTCCGTGTCTCCATTTCTCATAAAATGTGATTATTTTAAGGATTCAATGAGATAAAGCATGTGGTGATTTGCACAATGTCTGTCACGTAGGAAGTGTCCGATCTATATTCTCTTTGGATCACTTATTATTGCACTGTGTTGGGCTTTGGGCATCCTGAAAGCCAGAGCAAAGTGGGTTCATTGTTCAAGAAGAAGAGGAGTAAAATAACAATAGACGTGACACTTCTGTCGCACATTGCTCTGTGTCAGGCTCCGTACTAAGCCCCGGACATATATTAAAACATTTCAGTGAAGGGGTGCCTGGGTGGCTCAGTGGGTTAAAGCCTCTGCCTTCGGCTCGGGTCATGATCCCAGGGTTCTGGGATCGAGCCCCGTATCGGACTCTGCTCAGCGGGGGGCCTGCTTCCTCCTCTCTCTCTGTCTGCCTCTGTGCCTGCTTGTGACCTCTGTCTGTCAAATAAATAAATAAATAAAATCTTTAAAAAAAAAACATTTCAGTGAAAAACAAAGTCTCTTTGACACTTACTATTGAATTCTAGGTTAAAGTTCTCAACAGTTTATTTCACTAAGCAGAATGTTTCATTCTTATTTGTCTATGAGGCACGTGGTTCACCAAAATAGTTAAGTCACCCCCAGAAAGTGGCTGACCTTCCTTTAGGACTGCAAAGCTCTCCTGCCACTCGCTGAGGCCACTCCAGAAGGCGGCGTGTGAATCTGATGGCTCTCTGTGGAAAGACTTAATGTGGGGCTCTTGCCAGGGGATATGTGTACCTGCTCGTATGTGACAGTTTACAGTTGAACCCTGTTTAGATTAAGAGCCTAAACACAACACAAGTGCTCCCAAGAGTATTGTGCTAGGATTATCGATGCTGAATTCACAGGACGACACTTGTTGAGGAAGGATTTTGGGTCAAGTGCACCGTGGCTGCTGATGTGAGCAATCTAAGGGGAGAAGGCGGGTCCCACCCAGAGCTGTCCAAGACAGCCTGGAGGTCTTCCTGGTGATGTTCTCACTGGAACATCTCACTTATTTATGTATTTTAGTTAACAAGCATTTGAAGGAACTAGCTGAAGTTCTGCAAGCCTTTGTACACAAACGTGTGCGTGTGGGTGCTAAAATACTTTCTCGTCGCCAAAGGGAAACTGTCCAAATACTGGAAATATCCAAAACTTGGTTTGGTCAGTACAGAATATTCTGGCAAAGCTACTTCATATTATCAAGCAGATAACAGCTGCCTTGTATACTGTTATCAACCGTTACACAGAACCAACACGCTGCTTCTCTAGCCACGTCTTGAGGTGACCCAGTGTGTAGTGATTCACACCCGTTTCCTCCCTTGTTCCGGGATGAGGCTTCTCATGCCCAGGGAGGCTTAAACGCTTGCCGACTCCCTAACACTGCGTACGCCTCCAGCCTGGGAGAGGCCCGGGTCCGGCCAGACTAAATGCAGGTGAATAAGACCAGTGTATCGCATAAGCAGCACAGACACATCTCCTCTTTCCCCCTTTCTCTTTAAAATAAGAGAAGGAAGACTTTGTTGGGGGAGCGCATGACGTGGAAGTGTAGGTGGAATAGCTTAGAAATAGGGAGAGTGTGGATGGAAAGAACAAGGCACAAGCAGGTGCATGTCACCTGCTAACTGTGCTCAGATTGGTCTCCCCTAGCTCCAGGCCCCTCACTTTTCAAGTAAGAGAAAGAGCTGGATGTTTCTGGCCCAAGAGTAAGCCTCATGTCAGAGGTCTCCCATGGGTTTTAAAAGTTGTGCAGTGCAAAGAACCAATCCAAAGAAGGCAGACATTCTCCTAATGGCGCTTCTTCTCTCTTCTCTCCCCAGACTATGTCCGAGAATCACAATGAGCTGGCACACTAACAGTACAACCTCACCTTTGTTTCCAAACATCAGCTCGCCCTGGGTGCATAGCCCCTCAGATGCTGGGCTGCCCCCAGGCACAGCCACTCACCTTGGCAGCTACAACGTCTCTCAGGCGGCCGGGAATTTCTCCTCTGCCAATGACACCACCAGTGACCCGCTGGGAGGCCACACCATCTGGCAGGTGGTCTTCATCGCCTTCTTAACAGGTGTCCTGGCCTTGGTGACCATCATCGGCAACATCCTGGTGATCGTGGCCTTCAAGGTCAACAAGCAGCTGAAGACGGTCAATAACTACTTCCTCTTAAGTCTGGCCTGTGCCGATCTGATTATTGGGGTCATTTCCATGAACCTGTTTACCACCTACATCATCATGAATCGGTGGGCTTTAGGAAACTTGGCCTGTGACCTCTGGCTCTCCATTGACTATGTGGCCAGCAATGCCTCGGTCATGAACCTTCTGGTCATTAGCTTTGACAGGTACTTCTCGATCACGCGGCCGCTCACGTACCGAGCCAAACGAACGACAAAACGAGCTGGCGTGATGATCGGCCTGGCATGGGTCATCTCCTTTGTCCTCTGGGCCCCGGCCATCCTGTTCTGGCAGTACTTTGTCGGGAAGAGGACGGTGCCACCCGGCGAGTGTTTCATCCAGTTCCTCAGCGAGCCCACCATCACGTTCGGGACGGCCATCGCCGCCTTCTACATGCCTGTCACCATCATGACTATTTTATACTGGAGAATCTATAAGGAGACCGAGAAACGTACCAAAGAGCTCGCTGGGCTGCAGGCCTCGGGGACAGATGCAGAGGCCGAGAACTTTGTCCACCCCACAGGCAGCTCTCGGAGCTGCAGCAGCTATGAGCTGCAGCAGCAGAGCCTGAAACGCTCGTCCCGGAGGAAGTACGGCGGCTGCCACTTCTGGTTCGCCACCAAGAGCTGGAAGCCCAGCGCGGAGCAGATGGACCCCGACCACAGCAGCAGCGACAGCTGGAATAACAACGACGCAGCCGCCTCCCTGGAGAATTCGGCCTCTTCCGACGAGGAGGACATTGGCTCGGAGACCCGCGCCATCTACTCCATCGTGCTCAAGCTGCCCGGGCACAGCACCATCCTCAACTCCACCAAGCTACCCTCCTCGGACAACTTGCAGGTGCCCGACCAGGCGCTGGGGGCAGCCGACCCACAGAGGAAAGCTGGCAAGCTGCAGGCCCAGAAGAGCATGGACGATGGCGCCGGCTTCCAGAAAAGCTTCTCCAAGCTCCCCATCCAGCTAGAGTCCGCCGTGGACACAGCCAAGGCGTCGGAGGCCAACTCCTCGGTGGGCAAGTCCACGGCCACTCTACCTCTGTCCTTCAAGGAGGCCACTCTGGCCAAGAGGTTTGCTCTGAAGACCCGAAGCCAAATCACCAAGCGGAAGCGGATGTCCCTCATCAAGGAGAAGAAGGCGGCGCAGACGCTCAGTGCCATCTTGCTGGCCTTCATCATCACCTGGACCCCGTACAACATCATGGTTCTGGTGAACACCTTTTGTGACAGCTGCATACCCAAAACCTATTGGAATCTGGGCTACTGGCTGTGCTACATCAACAGCACCGTGAACCCCGTGTGCTATGCGCTGTGTAACAAAACATTCCGAACCACTTTCAAGATGCTGCTGCTCTGCCAGTGCGACCGGCGGCGGCGGCGGAAGCAGCAGTACCAGCAGAGACAGTCCGTCATCTTCCACAAGCGCGTGCCCGAGCAGGCCTTGTAGGGGGGGCTCGGCCCAGCGTGGCGGCCACGCGCACGCATCCACCCGCAGACCTCCGGGGGGCGCCAGCCGGCAGTGGGGTGATTGCCGGGGTGATCAAAAGGGGTTTGTCTTTTTATCACCCAGATATGAAGGAAGCTGCCTGTTTACTGACCCAGTGAATAAACCCATTTTAATATAGAAAGACACCAAGTCAGCAAAAAAACAAAACAAAACATATTCCTAAATATAAAGAAATTTATTCTGAAATAGACTTTGGTTTTTTTTCCCTCAAAGAGGGGGGAAAAATGTTTCATAGCAATTCCACACCCAAATCTGTCTGCTGGGTTCTCTGAATCCCCGTTAGTGCGGGAAATCTTAGCTGACCATCACTAGCTGAGCCCGGGGCCACGTTCCTTCCGAGGAGCCCATGCAGGGCGATCCAGGTCCCACAGGGAACATGTCAGGCTAGTGAATCAGTGGTTCAGAAATTACTTCATACGTTGTAAGGCTGAACCTTCTTGTCCCAATAGAGCTTCCCCGTCTTCTTTGGTGTGTTGTTCAACTCCACTTGTGGACTTGATTCTTGCAAAGTACTATTTCGTGCATTTCCAGTTTCGTACCAATAAAAATATACAAGTATATATATATGTGTGTGTGTGTGTGAGAGAGAGAGAGAGACTTCTGCACACACACACAGTGTATATAATATACTGGGAATCACTGAGCTGGCAAATTATTCTTGCAATATATGCTTTCAGTACTTTGATAACTGAAGTTCTCTAGGATCCTGACACAACATAAAAGTGAAATAAACCCAGTGTAATATTTTGGAAACCAGGGCTTTTTTTTCCCCCCCACAAACCATCCCGGGGAATGCAGCAGCGCACATTCAGACTCTTGAGTATAAGCCGTGTAAGCCGGGTGCTTTGCTGATCTCGACAGAGCTCCAGCAAACTGGAGCCCCTCTGAGCAAGCCCCACCCACGAACCACGTCCACAGGGTTGAATCTAACTGTCCAAATCTCAATGTTGCCCAACAGTGTTGCCCAACAAAATTTCTGCTATCTCAGCTGCTTGAAACTCATCATGTCGCACTTGAATGTCACACGCAGCAATATCTATGGCAAAGTGCCCCAGTGACACCGTGGGGGCGGGGGGAGAACGTGGTGTTGGAGGTCCTGCTACCTGTCCCCTTCTAGATGCAAAAGGGCATCCCCCTGCATTACCTAGCTGTGGCCAGCGCTCTCCGGGGTTCCTTGCACAACACTCAGTCACAGTGGGGTTCGGGAAGTCTCCTGTCCTCCGAAGAAAGTATTAACACTTTTTAAAAAGTATTTCTTCAAGTTGATTTCCTTAACCTTTTGAAAAAAATGATTCTGTATCTCCTTTGAATTGATCCAAAAGCTCAATGTTGTACTAGGGGGGTGGGTGGGAAGGGTTGCCACCGTGGCTTGTCATTTTTGTCACTGTTGTAGTTGTTGGGGTTCCTTCCTTTCCTTTCACCGGGGCAGTGTGGGGAGCGGGAGGGGAGGGGGCGGGGTGGGGGGGTCGAGAAGAAATCTCACCTCTGTACAGGGCCTCGGGTCGTGGACCCCGGGCCGGGGTAGAAGCTGCTTCTGTGTTCACTGTGAGCTGGTGTTTACAGGTGACAACAGTGGGTGTGGGCTCAGTGGTGTCTGTGTTTCTGAACTATTTAATTTCATGTTCTGTTTATATGAAGAAATATTTATGCATACTTCACCAAGTGTCTATTTAATGTTGATAAATATTACCCTTCGGTCTTCAGCCGTGGTGTCCCTCGAAAGTGATTCTTTCAGGTCCCCCCAAGCAATCAGTGCGGTCCGTCGAGCTTTTCACAAGGCTGAGGAGAAGACGACGGCCATCCTGCTGGCAGCAACAAGTCCCTAGCTCCTGGGGAATAAAAAGTCAACTGTGACTTTGACAGAAACGTGGAAAAACCACTCTTTCGTTGAACCCGATGGGAAATGAACGAAGCAACCCTCCACCTTGGTGTTTGAAATTACATGACAATGGTAAAAAATAAATAAATAAACCAGATCAGCGTAATTGAAAGAATATATATATATATATATACATATATATATATATATATATAATTTTGGGCCCACATTCAACCAAAGAACAAGAAAAACCAGAGACTATTTTCTAATACATAGAGCAAACTACGGAATGTTCTGTGATCCACTTGTGAACGTCTGGTGAGCAACAGCATCTCTGTTTTCCTACTCTGGTTGGCCTGACACTAATAAACATATGAATGCTGATCCCAGTGTCCCTGGGCATCCGTGATTCCCCTTCTTTTTGAAACTCCTGTCCTGCCTTCCTCCCAAAGGGCTGTTTCCTGTATTTCCAACAAAATTAGAGAGCATTACATTTGAGAAATGGACAAACCCCGAGCTTTGGCACAACCACGAAGGTCAGTAGCAGCTTGGCTTGAACCTGATCCTCTCCTGACCCTGTCCTTTCCTTAATGCTGATGATGGCAGAAAAGAAACTACTCCAAGCCTTTTGCTCTCCCATTTTTAAAATCTCTTATGGAAAAAGCTGTTTCTGTATGCTAAGTACTTCCTGTGTCTGTAGAAAGGTATGGCCAACTCTTAGGAAGTTTTCTGAGAAGGAAAATAAGAAAAACAGAATCCTTTTGAATATGGGGGACTTAGGATATGGGTGATCAAAGAGGTAGGAGTGTTTATAACTGGACAGAGCTACATGTGTCTTTCCCAAAGGGCTTGTCGTGAGAAAAGGTATTAGGCATTTACATAAGATCAAAATATCTTCATCGTCAACCTATGTTATTCCACATGAAGGAGGTCTGCAGAGCTTTCGTGATAATTCACTTCAATGGAAAAAGCAAAATAAGCCTAAAATAAGCCGCACATGAAGAACACCCCCACACACACACATGTACACATGTGCACACACACACACACTTGCAAGCACACACATCCATCCTCCCAAATTCTCTTCTCCAGGCCTTACCAGATGGGTAAGAGAAGTAACCTCTCTGGTCCCCTATTTCCCTTGGCTCTGTTCTCTTGGCCCATTCCCTACCTGTGGTCTCTCTGCTGGTTTCCCTACTATCCTGAATCATCCTTGCCTTAAATCCAGCCTTGACTACACCCATTTCTGCTGACCCTTTCACGTACAATAGTTCTACACTCTGACAGAGAAAAAGGATGCATTAGGCATCATTAAGCATTAGAAGCTGCAGTGGATAAAGATCTAGAAGCACCTCTGCTTTCTCTGTCCACTGCCCTTGAAGAAGATAGACAAGTTCAAGGCTCTGGAAAGGGATGGGAGCCCCTAGGCATCATCTAGGAGGAGCGGGAGGGCGGAGTTGGCTGGAGAGGGCGGCCTCATGAGGGAAGTGGGGCACCAGGGCTCAGGCTGTTGGAGGAGGCTGATATCACATGGAACTAGGGATTGCTCTGGTGTCCCATCCTTGACTCCCAGAGGGGGACATAATACTGAGACATCGGACAGTCCATCACTAGCAGCTTCAGAGGACGAACAAAAGTAGCACAAAGAAACACTAAAGGTCACTAGGGACTTACATGTCCTCTGTGCACCCCTGCATGTCGCTTAGACTCCCTGGGTTGTCTCCAGATGCTCGTGCTAATCAACAACACGAAGGCATCTGAACTTGGCCTCTGACAGCAGACAGATCAAAGCTGAGGCCCGGGGCAGGTGTAACGGTGTGTCTGACAAATAGGCAAACACATCACAGACCCAGCAGACTTACTGTCTTACGTTTCCACACTGGAAGTCTGGGGTACCCACAGTTTGTTGGTGAGCCCGGGGACGGACTGCTCACAACGCCCCTGCAGCCCGGGACCCACCTGAGGCCTGACGGCCTTGCAGACAGAGCTACTGGGGAGCGGGTGCTCTCGGTGCTGCCCTCGTAGCTCTCCCAAAGGGACCAAAACCGCAGAGCACAACACCCAGGACAGGAACCCTTTCCTCCAGCCGCCTCCTCTAAAAGAACACGTTCCCTCCACTGCCGTGTGCACGGAGCTCAGCTCAGCTGGGAGCCACCTGGCCTGCACTTAAAGTCTGAGGATGGTTTCTCAGCTTCCCTCTGTGGAGCAAGCCATGGGCTCTCTCTCCCTGTGCTCTCACAACTCTATTTGGTATATGCTCGGCCTCCACCAGGATTACTGCTCCAGACCCAGAGGCTGGCTCTGGGGACAGTAACCCAGACCTCTTCAGAACCAGGTATTTCCATCTTCTTTTTCTGGCTTTAGTGAGGAAGGAGGCTGCTGAGGGACACCCCCCCCCCAAAAAAAAGAGTTAATAAAGTGACTCTACCCCATGAAGTTTGCACCTGCCAAGTGCTCTCCTGGGCGACTCCGACACGGGCAGGTGTTCCTGCCACTCCTGAGTGGACACAGCTACATTCACAGCCTCACGTGCACATGGGTGGACAGGGCACTCGGACGTGTAGATGAGGACCCCAAATGCTTAGTGAGAGCCCGTGTTTCAGAAGAACATTAGGCCTGTGGTGGTCCGAGCAGAACCCTCCGGCTCTGGCCTGGCCTGGGGTCACCCCCACTCTGAGTTGCCTGAGACAGCCTCGTGAAAGGCAAATGGAAAAGGAAGCTGCAGGCTCCGTGACAGGAGAGGTACTGATAACACTGTCCGCACCCAATTCAGACTCCGTAATTCTATCTTAACCTTAAAAAAAAAAAAAAATTATCTCTAGAATATAAAAGTCTCTTATTGTTCCTTCTCAAAGTCCAAAATACTCCTTAACAATTCTGCAATTTGCACATCAAGCCCCAAACTATTTTTATCCTCAGTTCTGTGAGTTCCTTGATAATACCAAGCAGGTCTCACGCCTGTCTGCCTCCCCATGGCTGGCACGATGTCCGTCAGGGAGCGGACACTCAGTAAATGTTGTTGAATGTTTAATGAAAACCCCTTCCAGCCCACAGAACGAGTACTTATCAGAACTGCGTGCAGCCCGGCCCCATGCTGCTGCGGCAGTCAGGGGTCACCAAGCTGGGAAAGTCCTTACGGGAAAAATATGATGATTCTTAGCTCAAGAAACGTTCCTGAGCAACAAGGGAAAATACTGTAAACAGACTTGAATTTGTTGATGTAATGAAGAATACAGAAAGGGGGGGACCAACTCTCTCTTTTATCCCTAGAACTCGGGAACTTTTTACCAGACTGGTGAACTTCTGTGGTCCTTCCTGGGTGTCCGCGTGGAAGTCCCGAGGGCAGAAGCCAGGAAGACACGTTTTCCACTTGTGCACGTGAAGATCTGTCGTCGGTGCCAAAACTGGTCTGTGTACAGTTCTGATCGGTGTGGGAAGTTAGGGGAGAGTCCATGCTGTTCTGCAATGACACAAAAGTCCAGTTTTAATCCCTTCCTCGTCCAGTCCCCGGGCTCTTCAGCTTCCCACCTACCAACCCTCCAGAGAAACTTCCGTGGGGCTCATGCTTGGAGCCATGGAAGGCAACATTGCGAGTGACATCTCTTTTCTTTTCTTTCTTTCTTTCTCCTTTCTTTTTTCTTAAACACACAGGAACTAAGTTGGTGCAGGTCTGAGGGATAATTAAACGAAAACGGGCCTCCCAAATTGGGGCATGAGCACACTGATTTCTGGGGGCAGGAAGCCTTGGGGGCAGCACCTGTGACGTGTCTGGTGATCACACCCTTCTCGTTCATGAGGCTGTAGTGACAAACCACTATCCAAAAAGAGATGACGGCTCTATATTTGCTTTGTAAGCAAAAGGCATGTATCATAGTTGCATCTAAAATAGTGTCCACATCTTTACCAAAGGCACTGAATTTTACCCATTTTTATGACCTGGTGGCCTCCCCTTCCTCGGGAGGCATTTCAGGTGCCCCCTACCCCACTCCATGCCACGCTCATTCTTTCTCCCGAAAATACATCCATTGTCTGTACTATAAAATGATGCCTGCAACTTTGTGGTGATATTATCCCATGAGTTTAACAGTGAAATAAGGAAATAAAACTATTAATAAACAAAGAATGTGTTTTTCTTGCTTTGTAATCTACTCGGCAACAGCGGTTAATTGTGTAAAAGGGAGAGCACACAGAAGGGCTCGATCTGGAAGAGGCCAGTATTTGCACTGACTACTCTTTCTTTTTTATTTTCTAGAATTTTCTTCAGCCACCAAGACTGCTGCTGTCATTACCCAAAACAATCACTATGATGTGTTTAGGGGTGTATATTAAGCATGCATAAAATACATCTACACACACAGTCCTTATTCCAAGAGTGTAGGTTATAAAACCTACTTCTCTCTAGATAAATGCATTAACAAGGAGTTTTATTTCCCTCCTTTCAAAAGAAATGCTTATCTTCTTTTCTCCTTTATTTTAGAGTTGTCTGTCTATTTCCTTGGACCCATCAGAAATATTTTCCTACCAAAAATGCAAGCATTGTATTTTATCACATTGCCTTTAAAATTATTACAAGTGTAGATACAAACTGAAGTCACTCTTAGCAAGAGACATGATTTTTTTTTTAATGTCTTGCTTGGTTAACTTATGGCTGCACAGCCATAGAAAGCAAACACTGTCTCTTCGGTGCAGAGATTTCCTGACTTTCACCTTGCAAGTAAAAGCAAGAATATGTCTTCTGAATCTCTCTTTCTCCTTTGTCATTAATTAAATCCTCATTTTGGGTTTACAATTTGGGCACATGTTCTCTGAACCCTAGGACAAACCCATTTGATGATGATTCCCAAGGACATCCGAGCAAACTGCTTCTCTTACACCCTATGATAACAGGCAGTTCTATGTGAAATTAATACTGAGATTGAGGAAGAAAAGTTTTCTGTTGTGCCAAAGTCTTCCCTAACTCGCTACATCAATTTGGTAGATGTAACTATAACTACAGGGAAAAAACCCAATGGCTGAGAGTTTGGAAAAAATTAATGAGGCATAAGAACATGTTAAAGCTGGAAAGACCAATGAGGCACCAATTGATTTTTAACTGAGAGGGATTTTGGAGGGAGTGATAAATGGCTTTTGGGAGGACTTGCTGTTTCTTAATCTGAATGGTTACAGGGGAAGCAATTCGGTAAAACACACCTCTGCTGTCTTGACCTCAGTCAGTGAATCCAAGCGTTGGTACCTAGTTGGACTGATGAAAAATTTCCTGTAGAATTTTTAATTTGGGGGATAGAGGCTCTGGGGCCAGTCTCCTCTCACACAGTCAGGACTGGGAAACCCAAGCCAGCAGCCATGTTTTATATCATCTGTGTCACAGGAACGCATCGGAAACTGATGTGGAGGAAACGGGGAGACGAATCGGATTCGAGAGACAAGACAAAGATGCCATCTACCCCTGGTTTCCCCGAGGTCTGGCGGCACCATTGCACTCCTCCCAAACACTCCTCCCAAACGCGGCTAATCGGAGGTAGTTGGCCTGTCCCGGGTGTTCACCAAACTAATCTAACGTTTTAGTTTAAAGGCACTGGGTCAAGTATCTATTACTTGTGATTAAACAGGACTACCCACTCCCAGTGGAGTGAATTAGTTAATACAAATGTCTGTGAAATCTTAAATTGTTTCACTGAGAAAATGGGATTGGCCATTCAGTCTTGATTGACCATTCAGTTGATTTAAGTATCCCACAATTAACTAAATTTCTATTTGAATTTTTTTTTAAGATTTATTTATTTGACACAGAGAGACACAGCGAGAAAGAGGGGACACAAGCGGGGGCAGTGGAAGAGAAAGACACAGGCTTCCTGCCAAACAGGGAACCTGATTCAGGGATCCATCCCAGGACCCCGGGATCATGACCTGAGCCGAAGGCAGACACTTAACTGACTGAGCCACCCAGGTGCCCCAGGGGGATGTTTTAAATAAAAAGTCAATATTGGTGGCCTTCTCTCTCTCTGCCTGCCTCTCTGCCTACTTGTGATCTCTACCTGTCAAATAAATAAATAAAATCTTCAAAAAAAAAGTATTAATGATCTGGATTTACTAAATAATCTATCTCTTATAATATCTTGTTTGTAAATGACATATCTATCATAATTAGTCTTTAATCCATCTTACCAATTGTTCTTTTCCATTAAAAATACAGGGATTTTTGGGGCACCTGGGTGGCTCAGTGGTTTAAGCCGCTGCCTTCGGCTCAGGTCATGATCTCAGGGTCGTGGGATCGAGTCCCACATCGGACTCTCTGCTCGGCAGAGAGCCTGCTTCCCTCTCTCTCTCTCTGCCTGCCTCTCCATCTACTTGTGATTTCTCTCTGTCAAATAAATAAATAAAATCTTTAAAAAAAAATACAGGGATTTTTTATTTTTTTTTTATTTTTTTTTTAATTTTTTATTTTTTATAAACATATATTTTTATCCCGAGGGGTACAGATCTGTGAATCACCAGGTTTACACACTTCACAGCACTCACCAAATCACATACCCTCCCCAATGTCCATAATCCCACCCCCTTCTCCCAAACCCCCTCCCCCCGGCAACCCTCAGTTTGTTTTGTGAGATTAAGAGTCACTTATGGTTTGTCTCCCTCCCAATCCCATCTTGTTTCATTTATTCTTCTTCTACCCACTTAAGCCTCCATGTTGCATCACCACTTCCTCATATCAGGGAGATCATATGATAGTTGTCTTTCTCTGCTTGACTTATTTCACTAAGCATGATACGCTCTAGTTCCATCCATGTTGTTGCAAATGGCAAGATTTCATTTCTTTTGATGGCTGCATAGTATTCCATTGTGTATATATACCACATCTTCTTGATCCATTCATCTGTTGATGGACATCTAGGTTCTTTCCATAGTTTGGCTATTGTGGACATTGCTGCTATAAACATTCGGGTGCATGTGTCCCTTTGGATCACTACATTTGTATCCTTAGGGTAAATACCCAATAGTGCAATTGCTGGGTCATAGGGCAGTTCTATTTTCAACATTTTGAGGAACCTCCATGCTGTTTTCCAGAGTGGCTGCACCAGCTTGCATTCCCAACAACAGTGTAGGAGGGTTCCCCTTTCTCCGCATCCTCGCCAGCATCTGTCATTTCCTGACTTGTTGATTTTAGCCATTCTGACTGGTGTGAGGTGATATCTCATTGTGGTTTTGATTTGTATTTCCCTGATGCCGAGTGATATGGAGCACTTTTTCATGTGTCTGTTGGCCATCTGGATGTCTTCTTTGCAGAAATGTCTGTTCATGTCTTCTGCCCATTTCTTGATTGGATTATTTGTTCTTTGGGTGTTGAGTTTGCTAAGTTCTTTATAGATTCTGGACACTAGTCCTTTATCTGATATGTCGTTTGCAAATATCTTCTCCCATTCTGTCAGTTGTCTTTTGATTTTGTTAACTGTTTCCTTTGCTGTGCAAAAGCTTTTGATCTTGATGAAATCCCAGTAGTTCATTTTTTCCCTTGCTTCCCTTGCCTTTTGCGTTGTTCCTAGGAAGATGTTGCTGCGGCAGAGGTCGAAGAGGTTGCTGCCCGTGTTCTCCTCAAGGATTTTGATGGATTCCTTTCGTACATTGAGGTCCTTCATCCATTTTGAGTCTATTTTTGTGTGTGGTGTAAGGAAATGGTCCAATTTCATTTTTCTGCATGTGGCTGTCCAATTTTCCCAGCACCATTTATTGAAAAGGCTGTCTTTTTTCCATTGGACATTCTTTCCTGCTTTGTCGAAGATTAGTTGACCATAGATTTGAGGGTCTATTTCTGGGCTCTCTATTCTGTTCCATTGATCTATGTGTCTGTTTTTGTGCCAGTACCATGCTGTCTTGATGATGACAGCTTTGTAATAGAGCTTAAAGTCCGGAATTGTGATGCCACCAACATTGGCTTTCTTTTTCAATATCCCTCTGGCTATTCGAGGTCTTTTCTGGTTCCATATAAATTTTAGAATTATTTGTTCCATTTCTTTGAAAAAGATGGATGGTACTTTGATAGGAATTGCATTAAATGTGTAGATTGCTTTAGGTAGCATAGACATTTTCACAATATTTATTCTTCCAATCCAGGAGCATGGAACATTTTTCCATTTCTTTGTGTCTTCCTCAATTTCTTTCATGAGTACTTTATAGTTTTCTGAGTATAGATTCTGTGTCTCTTTGGTTAGGTTTATTCCTAGGTATCTTATGGTTTTGGATGCAATTGTAAATGGGATTGACTCCTTGATATCTCTTTCTTCTGTCTTGCTGTTGGTGTAGAGAAATGCAACTGATTTCTGTGCAT
Source organism: Mustela putorius furo (assembly GCF_011764305.1). Classification (NCBI taxonomy): domain Eukaryota; kingdom Metazoa; phylum Chordata; class Mammalia; order Carnivora; family Mustelidae; genus Mustela; species Mustela putorius. The sequence goes on from NW_025421577.1 coordinate 3,368,100, forward strand.
TGATTTTATATCATGACACTTTACTGAATTCCTGTATAAGTTCTAGCAGTTTTGGAGTGGAGTCTTTTGGGTTTTCCACATATAGTATCATATCATCTGCGAAGAGTGATAATTTGACTTCTTCTTTGCCGATTTGGATGCCTTTAATTTCCTTTTGTTGTCTGATTGCTGAGGCTAGGACCTCTAGTACGATGTTGAATAGCAGTGGTGATAATGGACATCCCTGCCGTGTTCCTGACCTTAGCGGAAAAGCTTTCAGTTTTTCTCCATTGAGAATGATATTTGCAGTGGGTTTTTCATAGATGGCTTTGATGATATTGAGGTATGTGCCCTCTATCCCTACACTTTGAAGAGTTTTGATCAGGAAGGGATGTTGTACTTTGTCAAATGCTTTTTCAGCATCTATTGAGAGTATCATATGGTTCTTGTTCTTTCTTTTATTGATGTGTTGTATCACATTGACTGATTTGCGGATGTTGAACCAACCTTGCAGCCCTGGAATAAATCCCACTTGGTCGTGGTGAATAATCTTTTTAATGTACTGTTGAATCCTATTGGCTAGTATTTTGTTGAGTATTTTCGCATCTGTGTTCATCAAGGATATCGGTCTATAGCTCTCTTTTTTGGTGGGATCCTTGTCTGGTTTTGGGATCAAGGTGATGCTGGCCTCATAAAATGAGTTTGGAAGTTTTCCTTCCATTTCTATTTTTTTGGAACAGTTTCAGGAGAATAGGAATTAGTTCTTCTTTAAATGTTTGGTAGAATTCCCCCGGGAAGCCGTCTGGCCCTGGGCTTTTGTTTGTTTGGAGATTTTTAATGACTGTTTCAATCTCCTTACTGGTTATGGGTCTGTTCAGGCTTTCTATTTCTTCCTGGTTCAGTTGTGGTAGTTTATATGTTTCTAGGAATGCATCCATTTCTTCCAGATGGTCAAATTTATTGCCGTAGAGTTGCTCATAGTATGTTCTTATAATAGTTTGTATTTCTTTGGTGTTAGTTGTGATCTCTCCTCTTTCATTCATGATTTTATTTATTTGGGTCCTTTCTCTTTTCTTTTTGATAAGTCGGGCCAGCGGTTTATCAATTTTATTAATTCTTTCAAAGAACCAGCTCCTACTTTCGTTGATTTGTTCTATTGTTTTTTTTGGTTTCTATTTCATTGATTTCTGCTCTGATCTTTATGATTTCTCTTCTCCTGCTGGGCTAGGGTTTCTTTCTTGTTCTTTCTCCAGCTCCTTTAGGTGTAGGGTTAGGTTGTGTACCTGAGACCTTTCTTGTTTTTTGAGAAAGGCTTGTACCGCTATATATTTTCCTCTCAGGACTGCCTTTGTTGTGTCCCACAGATTTTGAACCGTTGTATTTTCATTATCATTTGTTTCCATGATTTTTTTCAATTCTTCTTTAATTTCCCGGTTGACCCATTCATTCTTTAGAAGGATACTGTTTAGTCTCCATGTATTTGGGTTCTTTCCAAACTTCCTTTTGTGGTTGAGTTCTAGCTTTAGAGCATTGTGGTCTGAAAATATGCAGGGAATGATCCCAATCTTTTGATACCGGTTGAGTCCTGATTTAGGACCGAGGATGTGATCTATTCTGGAGAATGTTCCATGTGCACTAGAGAAGAATGTGTATTCTGTTGCTTTGGGATGAAATATTCTGAATATATCTGTGATGTCCATCTGGTCCAGTGTGTCATTTAAGGCCTTTATTTCCTTGCTGATCTTCTGCTTGGATGACCTGTCCATTTCAGTGAGGGGAGTGTTAAAGTCCCCTACTATTATTGTATTATTGTTGATGTGTTTCTTTGATTTTGTTATTAATTGGTTTATATAGTTGGCTGCTCCCACATTGGGGGGCATAGATATTTAAAATTGTTAAATCTTCTTGTTGGACAGACCCTTTGAGTATGATATAGTGTCCTTCCTCATCTCTTATTATAGTCTTTGGCTTAAAATCTAATTGATCTGATATAAGGATTGCCACTCCTGCTTTCTTCTGATGTCCATTAGCATGGTAAATTCTTTTCCACCCCCTCACTTTAAATCTGGAGGTGTCTTCGGGCTTAAAATGTGTTTCTTGGAGGCAACATATAGATGGGTTTTGTTTTTTTATCCATTCTGATACCCTGTGTCTTTTGACAGGGGCATTTAGCCCATTCACATTCAGGGTAACTATTGAGAGATATGAATTTAGTGCCATTGTATTGCCTGTAAGGTGACTGTTACTGTATATGGTCTCTGTTCCTTTCTGATCTACCACTTGTAGGCTCTCTCTTTGCTTAGAGGACCCCTTTCAATATTTCCTGTAGAGCTGGTTTGGTATTTGCAAATTCTTTCAGTTGTTGTTTGTCCTGGTAGCTTTTAATCTTTCCTTCTATTTTCAATGATAGCCTAGCTGGATATAGTATTCTTGGCTGCATGTTTTTCTCGTTTAGTGCTCTGAAAATATCATGCCAGCTCTTTCTGGCCTGCCAGGTCTCTGTGGATAAGTCAGCTGCCAATATAATATTTTTACCATTGTATGTTACAGACTTCTTTTCCCGGGCTGCTTTCAAGATTTTCTCTTTGTCATTGAGACTTGTAAATTTTACTATTAGGTGACGGGGTGTGGGCCTATTCTTATTGATTTTGAGGGGCATTCTCTGAACTTCCTGAATTTTGATGCTCGTTCCCTTTGCCATATTGGGGAAATTCTCCCCAATAATTCTCTCCAGTATACCTTCTGCTCCCCTCTCACTTTCTTCTTCTTCTGGAATCCCAATTATTCTAATGTTGTTTCGTCTTATGGTGTCACTTATCTCTCGAATTCTCCCCTCGTGGTCCAGTAGCTGTTTGTCCCTCTTTTGCTCAGCTTCTTTATTCTCTGTCATTTGGTCTTCTATATCACTAATTCTTTCTTCTGCCTCATTTATCCTAGCAGTTAGAGCCTCCATTTTTGATTGCACCTCATTAATAGCTTTTTTGATTTCACCTTGGTTAGATTTTAGTTCTTTTATTTCTCCAGAAAGGGCTTTTATATCTCTCGAGAGGGTTTCTCTAATATCTTCCATGCCTTTTTCGAGCCCGGCTAGAACCTTGAGAATTGTCATTCTGAACTCTAGATCTGACATATTACCGATGTCTGTATTGATTAGGTCCCTAGCCTTTGGTACTGCCTCTTGTTCTTTTTTTTTGTGTTGAATTTTTACGTCTTGTCATTTTGTCCAGATAAGAGTAAATGAAGGGGCAAGTAAAATACTAAAAGGGTGGCAATAACCCCAGGAAAATATGCTTTAACCAAATTAGAAGAGATCCAAAATCGTGAGTGGGGAGAAAGGGGATAAAAAGAGGTTCAAAAAGGAAGAAAGAAAAAAGAAAAAAAAAAAGAAAAGAAAAGAAAAGAATTAAAAAAAAAAAACACCTAAGAAAAATGTAAAAAAAAAAAAATATATATATATATATTAGATAAACTAGTAAAAAATCGTTAAAAAAGAAAAAGGTAACAGTTTAAAAAAAATTTTACCCGAAGGCGAGAAAAAAAAAATGAAAAAGAAAAAATTAAATTAACTGCAAGACTAAAAAAAATCACAGGAAAAAAGCCATGAGTTCCGTGCTTGGCTTTCTCCTCCTCTGGAATTCTGCTGCTCTCCTTGGTATTGAAACCGCACTCCTTGGTAGGTGAATTTGGTTTTGGCTGGATTTCTTGTTGATCTTCTGGGGGAGGGGCCTGTTGTAGTGATTCTCAAGTGTCTTTGCCCCAGGCGGAATTACACCGCCCTTACCCGGGGCCGGGGTGAGTAATCCGCTCGGGTTTGCTTTCAGGAGCTTTTGTTCCCTGAGCGCTTTCCGTAGAGTTCCGGAGGACGGGAATACAAATGGCGGCCTCCTGGTCTCCGGCCCGGAGGAGCCGAGAGCCCAGGGCCCCACTCCTCAGTGCGCCCTCAGAGAACAGCGCCCAGTCACTCCCGTCTGCCTGACCTCCGGCCGCGCTCCGAGCTCACCGAGCCTGCGACCGGTTCAAGGTAACACGGAGCTGTGAGCTTACTGTCAGCTCTGTCTCTGTAGCCGGCTTTCCCGTTCCAATACCCGCAAGCTCTGCGACACTCAGACACCCCCGATCCTTCTGTGACCCTGCGGGACCTGAGGCCACGCTGACCCCGCGTGGGCTTCGCCCCGGTTTAGCCTCTGGAGCGATGTCCCTCAGCGGAACAGACTTTTAAAAGTCCTGATTTTGTGCGCGGTTGCTCCGCCGCTTGCCGGGAGCCGGCCCCTCCCCCCGGGGTCTATCTTCCTGACGCTTTGGATTCACTTCTCCGCCGGTCCTACCTTTCAGAAAGTGGTTGTTTTTCTGTTTCCAGAATTGCTGTTCTTCTTCTCTTCGATCTGCCGATGGATTTTCAGGTGTTTGCAATCTTTAGATAAGGTATCTAGCTGATCTCCGGCTAGCTGAAGCAGTCTCAGCTTGCTATTTCTCCACCATCTTGACTCCTCCTTCAGGGATTTTTTATTTTTAAATGATTTTCCTTATTGGATTTGGAGGAAACTATTTGTAGTAACAAGGTGGGCTGGGGATGGATTTGACCTAATCCCAGGCAGTATTTTTCTCGTGACTAAGACCGACTTCCCTCTCTCTTAACTAACTTACCTTTTTTTTTTTTTTTAGTCAAAGCATTCTCCCCGAGTAATTAATTCATAAAGATGACCAATATGGAATGTGTCCTTCTGCTGTGGACAGCCGCTCACGAGCTAGGAAAAGAGACAGAAAGCAGTGATGACAGTATATTCATACACTCGCCATAGGAATGATTCTGTAACATTTAGTTTGGTAAGGCCAATGAAATTTTAATAATAATCTAGTTCGTAAATTGTTGGCACACAGACAAACAGACCTCTAAGTGACACAACCCCCCAACCCTGGCTTCTGAAACACAAAGAGCCGGTAGGAATCTGACCACATCAGCGGTTCCACCAGCAGGGACAGCTATATTTAGAAGTGGTGGACGGTGCTGTCATGCTATCCAGGTTAGCTTGAAACAAAAAGGGCTGGTAGAGGCTCCTGCGAAATCGAGAGGAAGGTCGTAACTAGCAGGGATCACTAAGGAGAACCAACACTACCCATCCGCCGGCAAGGAGTGCCTTTAGCTGTGGCACTCCGGAGAAGAGTCTCCTGTGAAGTCAGCTTCCGAATGATAGAGAAAGGCCGGTCCTTTGCCACTGAGCCAGAAGTTAAGTACTTTCCTAGCAGCCTTGTAGAAAGTCAGCCCCACCCAGCCATGGGCATGGGGACACAGCCCCAGCTGGTCACAGCAGTAGCGGGAGCACAGATGGGGCGGTGATCAGCTGTGGGAGGGCCCTTCTCCCACATCTGTCCTCCTCCCCTACCACTTTCCATACCCACCAGCTTCAAGATCGGACTCACTTGAGACTTCTGGAAGCTCCCTTTATGGTTGTATCCAAAACAAAACCTACACACCTGAGCTCTCCTTACCAGGGTGGAAAGCCTCAGTTAATACACCAAGCTCTCTCACCGTCCTGCTGTCCCCGCCCACCAAGCCCCTTAAGTGAAGTCTCTTCTTGTTGACACCAAACATACAAACTTCATGTTTGCTTTCTAATTTGACTTAAGACTTGCCGCCTCTGAAGTCCTAGAAATAATGACTGGGTACTATCAAGCAAGTGGTAGCTCATTGTGTTAGCTCAGCGCTGCCAAACAGAAGTGGCTTTGACTGAGAAGACAGAACCCATGTGTGAAAACAGATACAGAGATAAATAAAATAAACAGTCACAGTTTGTTAAGATATCATAGGTTCCTCTGTTTTCTTTCAGGATTCCAAAATAAGATTAGGATCTTAACACAAGAAGTTTGAGCACTCCTGGGTGAAATACCATAAATCCTTCAGTTGGAAAAAATCCTTTACATTTTCTCCAAATTTATATTCAACACAAGGGTCCCTCCTTCTATCACATCTTTGACGGCAGACCCCCAGATTCTGTGCCAATAATTCTAATGACAAGAAACTCATTAAGCCAAGCAGACCACTTTGTATTTAGAGAGTTTTAATTGTTTTGTTACACTTTATCCACTGGCTATCGCCTTCCCCTCTAGGGCACTGGTCTTCCACGTAGGCACTGATATCCGTGTATGCCCTACACGGATATCAGTGTGGACACACAAGGACTTTCCAGAGAGTACTAGAATACTAGAGTATTATTATACCAGATACTAGATAGTAGTATTATACTAGAATATTAGAGTACTAGAATGCTAGAGTACTAGAATGTGGTCAGTTTAAGGAAGTCACTTGCCAGGTCCTCAACTGTCACAGGTGCTTCCTGAAGCTGACCTGCCTAAAAGATCGTTTCCTCCTTCACACCTGCCTTTCTCCTATTTCACCTGACATGCTTCTCACCCAGCCTGAATCTCACTCGTGTGCACAAATAATCTGGACAACAAACAAAAGGACAGTTTTAAAACGCACAGGTCTCAGAGAATGTCCTGTGGCAGAAACACAAACAGCCTCCAAGAACACTGAGGAGAGCAGTGTCTTACTTTATCCAGACAACAAACTTATGCTAAAGCTCCATGCTTCCACCTACCCAACCACACATCTGTCTGTCCATCCGTCTGTCTGTCCATCCATCCATCTATTCATGAATTCTAACTCAAAGGTGAGGCAGTTGTCAGAAGAGCAAGTATGGCCACATTTATTTAAATTGGAAAATTGGGTCAGGTTTTTTCTAACAAAGGAAATGAATCTGGTTGATTAGCGATGAGGGCTGCCTTTGCCAATTAGATTACAAGGTATACATTTTCCATAAAGTGAATGAAAAAATCTATATTACAAAGTTGGGGTTTTTAAATATTATATTTATTGAGCAAGAGAAAGAGTGACTCCCCACTGAGCAGGGAGCCCGAGGCAGGGCTCGATCTCATGACCCTGAGATCACGACCTGAGCTGAAATCAGGAGTCAGCTGCTCAACGGACTGAGCCACCCAGGCGCCCTCAGAGTTTTGATTAAAAATATATTTAATGAACAGAGATCATATGGCATATGCAGGAAATTATAGCCTGTGAACTTATATCCAAATGATTTACAGACAAAAATATGCAAGAGGCAAATGGCTTTTACATTTTTATGTAAATGAGGGGGGAAGCAGTGCGACAGAAGACAGAATAAGAAGCCCCCTCATCCATATGGCGTATCCCTGAATATACGAAGACAACACTCATTTCTCCCACACCACCGACTCTCCACTCGAAACCTCGCTGACAGCCTGAGCCATCCCTCATAATTCACGGTCAAGGGCACCACTGAGGTGGAAGAAGCAAGTGGTCCCAGCAAGTCCCAGCTCTGCCTTTCCCGGGGGCCCAGCGGACACCCCCATGCAGCCCTCATGCTCAGCAGGAGACTGGTCCACCCTCACCGTCCACAGAAAAGCACCAACCAAAGACAAGGCCCGCCCCGTCAGCGTGCATGACCACAGCTCGAGGGTCCCTGACTCCTGCGAGCCGCAGGGCCCAGGTCTGTTTCAGGCACCATCGACAAGCATAAGAGAGCAGGAGCCCGCGGAGAAGGGCTGCGGGAGGGAGGTGTGTGTCCGCCAACGCGAAGAGGCGGTCAGGAACCACTGACACTGTGGCTGGGGTCAATGGCATTTTAGAGACAGAGACATCACACAGGAGGCTATGCTCCTGAGAGGTAAAGGCTGCTATGTCCTTAGCTTCATTCAGTCCCTGACTTCTCTGTCACCACCACGGCACTCCCCACCCCTCCTGGCCAAATCTTGCGCCTGAACCTAGAGCTGTCTGTCAGTGCCCCCTCAAGGCAAAGGCCGAGGCAAAGCGACAAGGAGTGGAAAATCTGAACTTCTGAGCGTCCATGACTTTTCCAGGAGAAAAAGACGTCTTCAAAGCCATAGCTCTCCAAAGTCACAGAGAGAGAAAGAGAAAAATGTTCTGGGAATTTCTAAAACCTCCCCTGGGCTCCTGCCCACGGACATCTGCCTCTGGCCACCACGCCTAATGCTCATTAGTTTCTGCGAGGCCATGGCTCACCGCTCCTGCCGCTGGCCGAGCGGGGTTCCTCAGCCCGCGTAACAGCTGAGCCTTCACGGGGCCCACGGGAGCCCCATTTCCCTGCCATCTGTATCTAGTATTGTCTTCTCCGGCTTGGAGCTACCTTTGTTGCTGTTTGCTTGTTCGTTTCTGGCTCAAAACTCTGGCTGCTTTCCAGCTCAGCTGCAAGTCTCTGTTTCCTGCCTGATAAAGGCTTCTCACTGCGCTGCAGAGCAGAGGTCAGTGTGGACAGGACAGGCCCTTGGAAAAGTCTTCCCTCCTGGCCCAGGGGCCCACAGCCCCACGCGCCTCAGGTTCGCATGGACAGCAGAGTGCTGGCGTGTGTCTCTGGGAAGTGCAGAGCTTTCTAACTGCATTCCTCACACCGTCACGTGTTACATGGTGGGACAGGTGGTGAGGTCCAGGCTGCTCAGAATAAAAGGAAGGTCTCCAGGATTCTCGCCATCCCGGATGCTTCTGTCCACAGTTGAAGCCTACTCTAGGGGTTGGTTATACATGTCCTGTGTTTGTATTTTGCGGCAGGGGCTTTAAGGACTAGCACAGTGGGAATGTTCTCGAGTCCAGAGTGCCTGTGTGGAGCAACAGGAGGAAGGGCAAACTGGCTTTAAGATGATCTGTTTTGGGCTGCAGTTGAAGCTGGGGACTGAGTTGCCCAGAATTCTCTAGTGACCACCAACAGGAGAGAGAGAGCTTCCTGAGGTTCAAGCAAAGCTCGCTTCAGCCACATGCCTTTAGTTTACTGCCATCTCCACCAAGATCATGCCTCTCCCAGCTACCAAGGAGGCTGCTTCATGGAAAAGCAAGGACTCTGCTCTGTTACCTACTCAGAGCAGCGTCCCTACACCGCCTCCTCCAAAACAGCACCTCCCCGCCCCTTGCTCAACCAACTTACCCCACTTTATGCTTCTTCGCACCACATATTACATTACACATTTCTAAAAGATTTATCTATGGGGGCACCTGGGTGGCTCAGTGGGTTAAGCCTCTGCCTTCAGCTCAGGTTATGATCTCAGGGTCTTGGGATCAAGCCCCACATCGGGCTCTCTGCTCGGCAGGGAGCCTGCTTCCCCCTCTCTCTCTGCCTGCCTCTCTGCCTACTTGTGCTCTGTCAAATAAATAAAATTTATATTTTATTAATATAAATAAATAAAATAAAATAAATTTAAAAATGTATCTATGTATTTAGTGGGGGGAGGTGGGGAGGAACAGAGCAAGAGAGAGAATCTCCAGCAGACTCCCCTCTCAGCGGGGAGCCAGATGCAGGGCTCGATCCCACGACCCTGAGATTATGACCTGAGCTGAAACCAAGAGTCAGATGCTCAACTGACTGAGCCACCCAGGTGCCCCTACTTTACACATCCTTAAATGCATTTATTGCCAATCTCCCCTTACTGGAATGTAAGCTCCACGGAAACTGAGTTTTTATTTTTCCTGTCCTTCCTCCACCCCATGTGCACACAGAGCCTAGAAAAGCATTTTGATGCTTGGCAGACACTTAAAATGTATTTGTTAGGTGAATTAATAGACTAAAATCCAAGAGCTGATCTTCCTACTTTCAAATTTTAATTGATTTGAATTATTCTTTCAGTATATGTGTTTTTTTATCTAATGTGTAATCAATAATTCCTCAAGCAGAAATCTAATAGATCTCCAGCCTTCGTGTTAACCAGTGAAATGAACACTGTTTCCTGCTCCCGAGTCGAGGCCTTTCTGTGCAGGACATGCTATGATTTCTGCTATTTTTGTTCTTACTTCTAAGGCTCTAGAAATATCCAAGAGCTCATTGGAATAAAAGCTTAGGAAATACTTAATATCACATATTTGGATGGCGATGTGAATTTTCACATGGTCTAGATATTTTCCAGTCTTTAGTATACTATTTTATGTTTCTTTCTTGATTTTACACTGAAGTGTACTCATATTTCGAAAATTTCTCCCTATCTACATAAAATGTTTATATAGTATACTTATATATCAATGATTTTTTATATATAGAAAGATATAGATTTATGTATATGTATATATAAGTACATATATTTTAAAATAAGAATATATTTGTATGACATTAATATAAATATTTTATATAATGAATATACACACATATATATATTTGAATTCTTCAATTTTGATACTATTCTCTTTTTCCTTTCATCCTTCAAACTTCAAACTATTCAGCAAGCCAGCATTTGGTGTCTTTCTCCTGCCTTAGAGTTATCCTAACTTGAAACTGGTTCAACATCAAAACCAACCATGATCTCTATAACACCCTTCATGTCCCACATTTTCTTCTTATGCTTGTAAGTTATTACGCAAAAAACAAAACAAGAAGAAAAACAAACAAACTCTGTCTCTTCCACTGAAAGCCCTCAGACCTCCAGCAGCAGAACCCAGAAACACATCCCAATTAAATCTCCCCGGTTGATCATCTGGGCTGTCCCACACTCCCCACCCTGGCTGAGACTTTTTCTCATATTTCATGGGCACTGACTCGCCCTTCCCCCAAATCCTTTGTACTACAGAGAATACATGGGAACGAGTTGGTTCTTTCTTCTTTCTGACGAAGTGAAGTCCAGTTACTTAAATGTACTTTGCCATCACAAGAGAAAGCTAATGCTTTGGACACCTGGAAGGTGTCGTGGGATGAGAAGGGACGTGTGTGCACGTGAACGCAGCCCACCGGCTCGGTGCAGGCAGCAGCAGCCTTACATGTGAGAGGAGTCCTTGGGTTTTGTTTGCTTGTTTGCTTGTTTTCAGGCTTGTTGTGGGTTTCTTCAGTTTGGCTTCTGGTGTTTCCATGTGGTCATTTCCAGACAAGGGGAAAGGAATGCAAAAATACATAAACTCACATATTCACACATCTTTTCATTGTTTTTTTGAGGGGTTCTTTGGGGTTCCCCCTCCCCGGTTCCTCCTTGTTCCAAGTATGTACTGACCGAGAAGAAACAGCTACTTCAATCACTTCACAACAAGATGTGAGTGGCACCTTAGTCACTATTTCTGTTGCCTCAAGTTTCCACAAATGTAGTGACTTCTGACAACACAAATTGATTCTTACGACTCTGTAGGCCAGGGACCAAAATGAACCTCCTTGGATTAAAGTCAAGGTGTTGACTTCCAGAGGAGCTGAGGGAGAATCCACGGCTTTGCACTCCTCCAGCCCTAAATGCTGCCCACCTTCCCTGCTGCTGGCGTCTTCCCCCTGCAACGCCAACAATCTCATCACCTCTGTTTCCACTCCTACATCTGTTTCTCTGAGTCTCTGCCTCCCTCTTTCACTGATAAGGACTCAGGATTAAATTGGGCCACCCAGATAACCCACATTAATCTCCCCATCTTAAGATCCTTAACTGAATCACATCTTTAAACTCCCTTCTTCTACCATGTAAAGTAAAATATTCACAGGTTGCAGGAATGAGGACACGGACATCTTTGGGGGCTGTTCTTCGGCCTCATGGAAGTGGCTTTGTGGTATGCACCCTCCCGCCCTCCCCAGGAAGGACAGATATTTGTACTTCAGAAGAAAAGCCTACCACACGGATTTCTAAAAACTGGAACTCAAGGCACGCCATCATCTGGGTGTGAAAGAGGAACAGAGGAGAGGGTGGGATCCTCCCAGTGTGTTAAAAATGGTACAGAAATATCTCTCTCAATGACATTGTGTGCAGAGAATGGATTACAAGTTCTAGTTCCTACGGCTCCTCCGTAGTGATATGTAACATGAAATGTATTTAAATTCCCCTGCTCACTGAAAGTACATTATGTCTGGAGAGAGCCAGTGCACCTGGAAAGGCCATAATAAGCTTCCCAAATCCTTATGAGTTTATTTTTACCACTAAGTGCCCGTTTTTCATACAGGAATCCTCAAAACCCCATAGATAACGCTTGACTTCACAACACAGGGTGGCCGCCATGTGCTGGGTGTCTGCGACCTGCAAGGCGCTAACACATTCTATTCATTCCGCCTCCGCTCCTTGGAGACACTTAGTCCACAAAAGGAAACCAAGTCTCGGGGATGTCATGTGCCCGAGATCACGCACGGATGACTGGCTGACCTAGTATTCAGATATTGTGTCTGTCCAATTCTAAAGGCTTCTTAGCTCCCCTTCCGCGAGGGTGCCACAGACTCTGCGTGGGTCCTTCCACATTCCCTAAGCCCATTTTGTCATCACTCCTCTCACTTTCTCTACTTCTCCTGTGCAGTGCTCTTTGGGTCAGATCCCGAACCAGGACAGTCCACTTCTGAGATTGGGGCAGGGCCTATGAATGAAATCTGATGAGCACAAAGACTCAGGGCACAGGGACACGAGGTGTGGGCGTGGCTGAGTCACGGAACTGAAGCTGATTCTGCTCCAGGATGATTTCGAGGAGCCCAGGCTCCCACAGACTTTGGACTTCACAGCTGCCAGCGAGTCCTGGGTATGACCCATGACTGTTGCCTGGTGTCTTTGTCCAGCCTCTGGTCCTCCGTGGGCCACCTTCTCCCTGGACCCCTGACCCTTTACATGTGCATGAATAGTCACTGTTATTGGTTTCTGGCCCCACACAACAGCTAACATCAGGCTTCCCCAGCTGGCTGCCCCCACATCCTCAAGCCCCCATGGCTTGTTTATCTTTGAAGGCCCCAGGCACTTGTCTCGTAAGCCCCGGCTGCCCAGAGTGCTGGCTTTGAGCCAACAATGCATATTAAACAAGAAGAATGATTAAACATAAAGTTTGGAACAATGTATATTTTTCTTTAGTGTAGGACAAATCTATGATTTAAAAATGTAGGCAAAACTTTAATTTCAACCACTTTTCTCTCTGACATGAAAACAGGGATGATACAATTACAGGTATGCTGCATTGTTTGTTATATGGCCCAGCCTGGTTGAGGTAAGGGGTGGGGGGAGGGCTCCCAGAGATGAGAAAAGAATTAATGTATTGCACGTGTCCCATGACTCACACACTTTTCCTCATTTCACAAGCATCTGAAGTTGACTGCATCATAAAAATACAGTGGTCCAGTTGGGACTGTGACATGTTTATGCCTGCCTTTAAACATGTGACTTTAGTGGTTAAGACTTGGTAGCTGTCTGGACAATGACCATGACCTATCGTCTGAGTAAAAAAAAAACCATGGAAGGACCATTAAGGAAGGGAGTCCCTGTTCTGGTCAACTAAAAGCATTCGGATACCTGACAGAAAAGGGACCATGAGTCAGACTTGCAGAAGGAACATAAAGCAGGAAGAAAATCTGAGCAATCAGATGGGGGCATGCTTTCAGAAGTTGTGGCATCACCAAGGTTCCGTGAGCCAACGGGGTAAGGAAGGAAAAAGTAGACATCGGGGACTTTGATTCAGAAAGGGGAACACAACATCAAGAAGCTTTGGGAATGCATGAAATTACTTTGCTTACAGTCCTTTCTTTACAGATGCATGAGAAGGATACATGACTTAAATCCATACCTAAAGTCTGCAAGAGCTCTTTCACTAAATGTACAACGACAATATTAATGACAAAAAAGCTCAGGGTTCTGTAAACCTCAAACTGTTCTAAAATAAAAAGTTTCCTTAAAAAAAAAAAAAAGCACTGGTTAACAGTAAAATGAAGGAAACTTTCTGGTATATAAAACAATGTACTCACATAGGATTTTACTCATATATGGAATTTAAGAAACAAAACAGATGAACAAATGGGAGGGTAGAAAGAGAGGGAAACAAATCTCAAGAAACTCTTAAGGATCGAGAACAAACTGAGGGTTGATAGAAGGATGGGGGGGTAGGCTAGATGGGGGATTGCCATTAAGGAAGGCACTCATGAGGAGCAGCAGGTGTGGTATGCGAGTGATGAATCACTGAATTCTACTCCTGAAACCAATTTTTCACTGCATGTTAACTAACTAGAATTTAAATAAAAAATTTGAAAAAAAAAAAACAAAAAATAAAACTATTCCCTACACAGAAAGAATTTTTAAAAATTAAAAATAAAACAATGTGTACACAATTGATTACTAAGATTCAGTGAAATACAAAATTTTATTTTTCACTTTGTGTCATCTTGTCACTAGAGTTGACAGACAATAGCTTCCTAAAACAAGAGAGTGATTTTTTTTATTATGTTATGTTAGTCACCAAACAGTACATCATCAGTTTTGATGTAGTGTTCCGTGATTCATTGCTTGCATGTAACACCTGGTGCTCCATGTGATCCTTGCCCTCCTTAATACCCTTCCCCAGGTTCACCTGTCCCCCTATCCTCTACCCTCTTAAACCCTCAGTTTGTTTCCCGCGTCCATAGTCTCTCATGATTCATCTCCTCCTCTGACCCGCCCCCCTTCATTTTTCCCTTCCTTTTCCTAATATCCACCATGCTATTCCTTATGTTCCACAAATAAGTGAAACCATATGATAATTGTCTTTCTCTGTTTGACTTATTTCACTTAAATGTCTATGCTGCCCAGAGCAATCTATACTTTCAACACTATCCTGATCAAAACACCAATGGCATTTTTTCAAAGAGCTGGAACAAACAATCCTAAAATTTGTATAGAACCAGAAAAGACCCTGAATTAATCTTTGACAAATCAGGAAAAATATCCAGTGGAAAAACGACAATCTCTTCAGTAAATGGTGCTGCGGAAATTGGACAGCTATGTGTAGAAGTATGAAACTTGACCATTCTCTCACACCACACACAAAGATAAACTCAAAATGGATGAAAGACCTCAATGTGAGACAGGAATCCATCAAAATCCTAGAGGAGAACATAGGCAGTAACCTCTTCAACATCAGTCACAGCAATTTCTTTCAAGACATGTCTCCAAAGGCAAGGAAAACAAAAGTGAAAATGAACTTTATCAAGATCAAAAGCTTCTGCACAACAAAGGAAACAGTCAACAAAACAAAGAGGCAACCCACAGACTAGGAGAAAATATTCACAAATGACACTACAGACAAAGGGCTGATATCCAAGATCTATAAAGAATTTCTCAAACTCAACACTGAAACAAAAATAATCCAGTAAAAAAATGGGCAGAACACATGAACAGACACTTCCCCCAAAGAAGACATACAAATGGTAACAGACACATGAGAAAATGTTCATCATCTTTAGCCATCAGGAAGATTCAAATCAAAATCACATTGAGATACCACCTTACACCAGTTAGAATGGCCAAAATCAGGAAACAACGTGTGTTGGAGAGGTAGTGATTTTTAAACTTTAATTTATGCTGATGTTTCCAGAAGGGGAAAAAACCTGACTCCTTGCCTACTTTTGCACCAAATAGAAAATCAAACTATCTTAATAGGAGAAAGGCTATTTGAAGTTAATAAAGTGTGATGTGGTTTCATCAGTAGGTGAGTCTTTGTGTTTCATGTGTCTCCACACTAACAAGTCCCATGTTTGTGTTGCCCATAAATAAGGCAAATCAGATGGGCGTGGAATTTTGAAAATTTACCCACATTCATGAAAGGAGACATATCTCAATATGACTCATTTGCTTTTTAATATAATTCAGGTGCAAATGAAGGGTATCTTTGATAATTACCAATTTCCTACATATAAAATTTGTTCCACATAGGTTTCTTTTTTTAAAAAAGATTTTATTTATTTATTCGAAAGACAGAGATCACAAGTAGGCAGAGAGGCAGGCAGAGAGAGACAGGGGGGGTGGTGGGGAGGAGGGAAACAGGCTCCCCGCTGAGCAGAGAGCCTGATGCAGGGCTCAATCCCAGGACCCTGAGATCATGACCTGAGCTGAAGGCAGAGGCTTCACCCACTGAGCCCCCCAGGTGCTCCTGTTCCACCTAACTTTCAATTCATGATGTTATACAACCATTTCCTATAAACACACCCATTTCCATCTGGATGGGAGTCGGTTTGTGATTTACAATGTTTCTTATTCTGTAATATTAATATAGTGCTGCATCAAATTCCAAAGAAAGAGTGTGACTTTTGTCATGAAACAGTCAGAAAAAGTTCTGCACATTTGAAGTTTTTCCTCAAATATCTCTCTTGAGTTGTAACCAGAAAATCTGTTGTTAAATGCCATATGCTTCACTGGTGCTCAGCAGTTGGCGTATGTAATTGGTGTTTATTAGGCACGCCTGCTGATCAGAATAGAGTCTGAGAAGCTGACAAGTGGTGGAATGTGCTTCTATTTATCTTTGGGTCTACATTGTAATGACTTTTATCCTTAAAAACCTCTTTTCTTGCCTTGTCAATTCTTGCCATTCTAACTGGTGTAAGATGCATCTCAGTGGGGTCTTGATTTGAATTTCCCTGATGCGGAGTTGTGGAGAAAGGGGAACCCTCTTACACCGTTGGTGGGAATGCAAGTTGGTGCAGTCACTCTGGAAAATGGTGCAGAGGTTCCTCAAAAAAATTAAAAATAGAGCTACCCTGTGACCCAGCAATTGCACTACTGGGTATTTAGCCCAAAGATACAGATGTAGTGAAAAGAAGGGCCATATGCACCCCAGTGTTCATAGCAGCAATGGCCACAATAGCCAAACTGTGGAAGGAGCTAAGATGCCCTTCAACAGCCGAATGGATAAAGAAGATGTGGTCCATATACACAATGGAATATTACTCAGTCATCAGAAAGGATGAATACTCAAGTTTTGCATCAACATGGATGGGACTGGAGAAGATTACGCTGAGTGAAATGCATCAAGCAGAGAAAGTCAATCATCATATGGTTTCACTTACTCGTGGAAAATAAGGAATAGCATAGAGGACATTAGGAAAAGGAAGGGAAAAATGAAAGGGGAGAAATCAAAGTCTGAGACAAAGCATGAGAGACTATGGACTCTGAGAAACAAACGGAGAGTTTCAGAGGGGTGAGGGATGGGACAGTGGGTGAGCCTGGTGGTGGGTATTAAGGAGGGCATGGATTGCATGGAGCACTGGGTGTGGTGCATAAACCATGAATCATGGAACACTCCATCAAAAAGTAATGATGAAAAAAAAAAAAGTAATGATGTACTGTATGGTGACTTACATTACACAATTTTTTTAAAATTAATTAATTAATTAAAAAATAACAACCTCTTTCCAAGTTCATCTATCTAGCAAATATTTATTGGGTATTCACCATAAGCCATGCACTCTTATGTTAAGCTCAATTAACAAGGGCCGCAAAATAAGTCAATATTTGTATCGGGTGAAATGTATAATACCTTCCACAGAACTGTTAATTCAGAAATTATTAAGATAAGCAATGACATCTGATTAAAGAAAAATATTTGTTTCCCACAAGAGTGTGATCTAAGAATCAAAGTCCCACCTAATTTAAAACATTTATACAATATTTTCCTTCCTTGCCTACAATGTCCACCTTTACCCACATTTGTTGTATAAAGGCAAGGTTTCTGAAAGAGCAGTCATGGAAAACTATGTTCCACAAAACCTAAAGAATTCATCACAAGAGTTACACCACAAGAAATACTAAAGGGAATTCTTCCAGCTGGAGAAAACATTTTCTACTTGAAGCAGGAATAAGCAGGAGCTAAGAGTGAGAGTGTGTGTGTGTGTGTGTGTGTGTGCGCGTGTGTGTAAAATACAAATATGTAAAGAGGAGCAAATATATATATATATGTAAAAGACAAAATGTTTACCATTGACTTTAAAAAGTAACAATCATAATAATATGTAACACCTAGAAGTAAAACATAGCACAGCAATACTAACAAGGGCAGAGGATGATAAATGAATGTAAAAAGTCTTCGAATGTTTTACTGTTTACAAGTAGTAAAAATAATACAAGCCAGGCAACTCCAGGTATATGTTGATTCTCTAGAGTAACTACAGACTGAATTAAAATATGTATATCTATGTATACATATATAGAAATAGATATATATAAAAACCCTAACTAAAAAGCTTGTAGAAAAGTAAAATTATAAAAAAGTAACCAGAAAAAAATAGGTAGCCACCAAAAAATAATACCAATTAAAATTATTAATAGGATTGGGAGGGAGACAAACCATAAAAGACTCGATCTCAAAAAACAGACTGAGGG
Organism: Mustela putorius furo; assembly: GCF_011764305.1. Taxonomy (NCBI): domain Eukaryota; kingdom Metazoa; phylum Chordata; class Mammalia; order Carnivora; family Mustelidae; genus Mustela; species Mustela putorius. Next base: position 3,386,160 of record NW_025421577.1, read on the forward strand.
TTGCTGGGGGGAAGGGGCTCGCAAGAGGGTGATGGGGATATGGACCTTGGGGAGGGTATGTGCTATGGTGAGTGCTGTGAAGTGTGTAAACCTGGTGATTCACAGACCTGTATCCCTGGGGCTAAATATACATTATATGTTTATAAAACAAATTTTTAAAAGAGAGCTAGGAAGGAGAAATCATGCAACAAAAACCAGAATATGGAAATAATGTAGCAAAATGGTGAACATAAATCCAACTATACCAACGTTAAAGTAAGTGGCCTAATCAAAAGGAAATTAAGCAAAAATATTACCAGACAGAAAGAAAAAAACAGACTCAAGTCTATGCTGCTGACACATAGCACACACAGACTAACCTAAAAAAGGACAGAATAACAGCCATGCAAACAATATGGCGGGGTGGGGGGGCAGATATTGCTCTATTCCTATAACACAAGGCGAGCTTCAGGTGAGTAATTACTACCAGAGACAAAGATGAGTATTTCATAATTAGAAAGGCCAGTTCATCAGGACAATATAAACATCCTAAATGTGTCTGCATGTAATAATCTAGCTTCACGATAAAGGAAGAAACAGGGGCACCTGGGTGGCTCAGCAGTTAGGCATCTGCCTTCAGCTCAGGTCCTGATCCCAGGGTCTTGGGATCTAGCCCTGCATAGGGCTCTCTGCTCAGCAGGAAGCCTGCATCTCCCTCTCCCACTCCCCCTGCTTGTGTTCCCTCTCTTACTGTGTCTCTCTCTGTCAAGTGAATAAATAAAATTCAGGTGAATTAAAAAAAGGAAGAAACACACATCCAGAAACCTAGGTGGGGATTTCACACACCGCTGGCATAAGCAGGTGCAACGTGGGGGCAGGACACTGGGGCAAATACGGTGGGAAACACCACAACAACCAGAGGCAGGATAAACATCTGTTTCCACCAAGAATGGAAACTTCACCAAAATAGGCCACATGCCGAAGAGTAGACCAAGTCCCAACAAATTTTGGAAGACTGGAGTCACACTGAGCATGTGCTCTGAAAAACAGGGGAATGACACCAGAAATCAACACCAGAAAGAGCCCTAGAAAACCCCTGCTGCTGAGAAATGAAGCGACATGCCTCAACGCGACCCATCTATCAGAGATGTTGCTGTAAAACGTATAAAATGTCTTGGACTGGATGGTAATAAAATTACGATATGCTAACACTTGTGGATGTTGCTTAGAGGGGAAACTATAGCTTCAAATGCTTAGTTAACTAAGCAAGAAGCCAGAGAAAGAATAGCAAATTCAACAAGAGAAGGTGGAAGCAATTAAATTATAAATGTAAGAGCAGAACTTAATAGAAGACAAATGTGCACTAGGGAAAACCAACAAAATTTGGTACTTTGAAAAACTAATAAAAAGTGACTCTTTTTTAAAAGGGCTAGTACACCAAAAAGGTGGCATTGGCAGGGGTCAAAATGGAGATCAAGGCAGTGCTGGAACAAGAACCCGGGTCCAGAGGATCAGCAGATACAGATGAGGACACATGGGGAAAGCAGCTCAACAAGGTCCTGTCCAGCATTTGAGCGGTTCTCCTGGCCTTTCCCTCAGAGCCACAAGGTGGCGCCAAACATCCAGACTTTCCTTCAGCCGCTACTCCCGCCGGGTCCCTCGTTCTTCCAGCCTCCATACTCCGATACTCCGGAAGCGGGAAACTTGGGCATCCACTTTCACCATCAAAATACAGAGCTTCCGTCCTTAAGTACCTTACTTCTGGATTAAAATTCAGATCTAATTGGTGGGGTCTGTACCCTAGCTGCAACTTATGTTATCTTCAGAGTTATTGTTATCCCTATTAAATAGTAGTTACACACCTTAACAGTTAATAATTCATCATATTAAGGTTTCCCCTTTCAGATTACGGTTTGGTTTTCCTGCACAGATCCCGACCTTCAAAAGTAGCAGCACGAGTCTAACTTTGAACTGCACAGGCTGGTGTTTGAGTTTTCTGTCTAATGTAGACTGTAACAAAACTAGAAACGTTATTTTTTAAAGACTGCATAAGATTATTATAGGCTATAATGTGACCCATGTGCATAGAAGTTGTGCAACGAGTGCAAAATATAAGCCAACATAATTTAGGTAATTTGGGCTACACATTTTAATCAAATGATTCCACATGCTCCTTACTACCTATGATTCTACAGTTTACGAATTGACACAATTCCTCTTTATTGCACTCCATTCTCTTTTTCCTAACAAGCATATTGGTCAAAATTTAAGGATTTCAAGTCACATTACCTCAGTGAAAATCTTTCTCTGCAGTAGTTTGCACTTTGCCAAAGTAATTGCACATTCCAGGACAAACAGGCACAAAAGACAGTACATTCCATGATTCCGTTTATCTGAAGTCTGAAAACAGGCATATCCCACCAGAAAGTGCCAAAGGGCCAAGGGTGTTAATGGCCGGGGTGTTAATGTTATATGTCAGCTTACCTAAGCTATCATCCTCGTCTACCAAACACTAGACTAAGTGCTGCTGTAAAGTGACTATCATCCACAATCAGCTGACTTTTAGGAAATGAGTAGATCCTGCATGACCTGGGTAGACCTTAAAACAGAACTGAGGTTTTCCTGGGGAAGAAGGAATTCCACCTGGGGCCTGGAGCACCAGCTCCTTGTGGGGAGGCCTGGCTGCCCCTCCTGACAGGGAGCCCTCTGCATTTCAGACTTGCCCAACCAGTGCCCACATTTCCTGTTACATGCAGAGACAGACAGAGATGCATGGGTCTACCTAGCTGTCTAGGTTACGATCTATCTATGTCTCTAGCCATCCCTCTGTCTATCTATCTATCATCTATCTATGTTATAGAATGAATGTTTGTGTCCTCTCAAAATCTCTATGTTGAAACCCTACCCCTAGTGTAATGGATTGGGGGGTGGAGGGGTTGGGAGGGAGTCAGGGTTAGATGAGGTCATAGGTCTCCACCCTCAAGAATGAGTCACAGAGAGCTTGCGTCCTCTCACTAAGGTGAGCTGAGTACCCAGTGACAACAGCCACCTGTGCATGAGAAAGCTGCTGTCACCATACACCAAAGTTTCCAGTTCCTTGACCTTGGACTCCTCAGCCTTCAGAACTGTGAAAAATTAAATGTCTGGTTTGTAAAGCACCCAGTCTATGGTATTTTATAGCAGCCAAACTAAATATAAAGGTAAATATAGATATAAATATACACATACACATATACATATATATGTAATTTCTAGAGTGAGAGAAATGTTCTGTATCTTCATTTGGGCAGTGGTTACAAAAAGACTGTAAAAACTTTCAGAATTTAGTTTTACCATTTGTATGGGGAAAAAATAAAGAATCCCCCCTGCCACTTACCATGACCCCAAAATTAATTTTATATGGACAATAGAACCAATTATATAATCTAAAATTATAAAGTTTTTAGAAAGAAAATTTAGAGAATATCTTTATCCCTCTCCAAAAATCTAATAGACCTGTATATGAGAAAGCCTTTTTTTTCCTGTTTAAGGCCTTGCCTATTGAAAGCCTTGAATCCAAAAGGTAGATAGCTTTTATATATATATATATACACACACACACATATATATATAATTTATTATTTATATATTGTATAATTAACATTATTTATAAGCATATATAAAAATGTATATATCTATAATATATAATATATATAATGTATATATAATATATATAATGTATATATTATGTATATTATATATAATATATATACATTGTATATATACAATATATATACATTGTATACATATATACATTGTATACATACACAATATATATACATTGTATACATATATATACATTGTATACATATATATACAATATATAATATATAATATACAATATATAATACAATATATATACAATATACAATATATAATATATAATATATATTATAATATATATAATATATAATATAATTATATATTATAATATATATATATAATATATAATATATATAATAATAATATATATAATATATAAATAATAATATATAATAATATATATAATATATAATAATATATATAATATATTATATATTATATATTGTATATATATGTATACATGTATATATTATATATATAATATATTATATATATAATTATATATACATTATACATTATATATTACATTATATATACATTTTTATATATACACATATATATGTATATTATTATATGTATACATGTATATATTATATATATAATTATATAAATTATATATATAATATATATAATATATATATAATTATATATATAATATAATTATATATAATATACATTTTTATATATGTATATATAAAAAATGTAATATACATTTTTATATATACACATATATATATATATGTTTCCCTAATAACTAGTCATGCTGACACAGTATCCCTATGTGTTAATCATTTGCATATTTTCCTTTGTGAAGCTTCGTTCAAATATCAGGTTGTTTTCTTTACTATTGAAGTATAGGCATATATAAAAATGTATATTATTAAGGGCACCTGGGTGGCTCAGTGGGTTAAGCCTCTGCCTTCGGTTTAGGTCATGATCTCAGGGTCCTGGGATCAAGCCCTGCATCAGGCTCTCCACTCAATGGGGAGCCTGCTTCCTCCTCTCTCTCTGCCTGCCTCTCTGCCTACTTGTGATTTCTCTCTCTCTCTGCCAAACAAATAAATGAAATCTTTTAAAAAAATGTATATTATTATATGTATACATTTTTATATATATACATATATACATATACATATATATTATAAAATATATACATTTTATATATGCCTATACTTCAATATATATTGAATATACTTCAATATATATTTAAATATACATTTTTATATATGCCTATACTTCAGTAGTAAAGAAAACAACCTGATATTTGAACAAAGCTTCACAAAGGAAAATATGCAAATGATTAACACATAGGGATACTGTGTCAGCATGACTAGTTATTAGGGAAACACAAGTTAAAACCACAGTAAAGAAGGCCCACTACACAACACTCTAAAGGGCTAAAACTTAAAAAGACTAAAGATACCGAATGTCAGAGAGAATGTGAAACATTGGCATTCCCACCCGGCTTGCTGGAGTGTAGGATGGTACAGTCACCACAGTGGTTTCTTATAAAGGACGTGTGTGTACCTGTTCTATAATCCAACAATAATGACCTTAGTATAAATATAATACATGCCCCAAAACAGACTCCTGCCACAAAGTTCCCATTTTATTCATAACAGCTCCAAACTGGAAAGAACTCAATATTCACCAAGAAGAAAATGTTGAGTATAAAACAGGAGGATTGTTGTACAATAAAATACTACTCCATAGTAAAAGGAAGAAACTACTGATAAATGCAATAAAATTGAAAAACCTTTAAAAACATCATGGTATGCAGGAAAAATCAGATAAGTACATGAACCATAACCCCTCCTCCCACCACTGAACTGCCTGTTCACCTCGAGGCTGCTCTACAGGCATGTGTGGGGCTCACTTCGGACCTCTATAGTGATGAGCACATACACACACCCAGGGAATCTGCATGCAGCCAGAGGGTGAGGCCCCACACCCGGGACTGCCGGACATTATTAACCCAAGTCATGGATAATTGAAGGAAAACTGGCATAACCCAGCTGAGCAGAACAACACCCCAAAAGAAAGGCAGACTTTGAACAAACTGTTAATCCTAAAATGGAGCTCCATCTACCCTTAATTCAGCTTTGAAGACAGCTACACACAATATCAAATCTGCCTCATACCCACTTGAATTTTTGAAGCTCACATGACTATCAGACAAAGGGCTACCTTCCTGCCCTGACACTGACCCCCAGCTGAGAGTGACAGCTGCTCTGTCACTGTTTCCGTCCGCTACATGTAACAGAGATCCCAAAGTAAATGATTTATACAAAAATACAAAATTTATACAAAAATAATTTTTTCGCTCTCATATGTCTGAATGTAGGTAATCCATGAGATCCTCGTAGCCAGGCCCCTTCTACCCCACACTCTATCATCCCTCATGCATTCATCCTCATTACTCAGGATTGCAGGCAGGGCTCCAGCCATCATATCTGCATTCCAGAGAGCAGAATGGAAAAAAAGAATCAAGAAGAAGGGGGCACGCTGCATCAAGCATCTCTCTTTTAAGGAAGGATTCTGCCAGCTATTACATGATGCTGCTGGTTATATCCTATTAACTAGAATTAGCCATTTGGCCAGATTTAGTGACATGGTCACACCTATGACACACAAAGGGAGCTGGAAAATGTCATTTCATCTTTATTCTTAGCCACTGGGCACCTAGCTAAAGCCAGGCATTTCATTACTGTGGAAGAAGAGAACAGTGAAGACTGGAAGAAGCTAGTGGTCTTAGTCACATCTAGTTAAGAAGATTTATCTAGGGGCACCTGGGTGGCTCAGTCAGTTAAGTTTTGGGCTCAGGTCATGATCTCAGGGACCTGAGATGGAGCCCCGACGCAGGCTTCACGCTCAGGGCAGTCTGCTTGAGATTCTCTCTCCCTCTCGGTCTGCCCCTCCCCATACTCACGCATGTGCTCTCTCTCTAAATAAATAAAATGTTTTTAAAAAGGTCAATCTAGCAAAATCATTTTTAGATGTGATCTGACATGAGTAATGCTTCACGGCGTCTACCTCACATGCGTAGTACTCAGGTCAATGCTGCACGTTAAAACCCACGGCCCCCACAGCTCAGTGGCCTGACATAATGGAAACATGTTGCTCGTTCACGCAACAGGTATCTCCCTCCAACGGGCAGTTTTCCTCCTCAATGCCATGCAGAGACAGAGACTTGGAGTTGGCCAGAATTCACCCAGCAGAAGAGAGCCGAGTGGGCAGAGCTGCACTTCGGAGCCGCGACCCAGGTGCGACACCCTCCACTCCCATCGTGCTGCTTAGGCTCGGCCTCAGCCACAGCCAGGGCCGCTGTGAAGAGGCCGGTTAACGCCTCTCGGCAGGGAGCGGGGTCTCTCTCGGAGGCAACGTGCGTGTGCACACGCGGCAGCTCCTCTCACCGAGCGGCGTCACTGGAGTCAACACGGGAAGCTGCAGCGCCGCCCTCCGGGAAGACGCGGAGTGCGCCGGCGGGAGGGGCGGCCGTGTCAACCGCGCTCTGGAGATGAGCGCTTGCGGCGGGAAGATAAAGCCCCTTCATCTTGCTGAGACGGGAAAGGGAGAAGAGCCTGCCATTTTGCCAACATTTCTTTGAGTATGAAAAATTCACTAAGCCAAGAAAGCAGTCAGATTTTTTTCTTCCCTCTAAGGAACTTGTCCATTTTGTTTAAATTTCAAAATGTACTGACATGAGATTACAGAAGAAGACACCCACAGAGTGAGGTAAGGGATTTGGGGCGAGAAGTGGGGGCACCTCTTCCCGCAGGCCGTGATGTGTGGGGCTGAGGCCAGCGAGTGGAGAGGTGAGCCGGTGTCCAATGCCCCGGGCGGGTGAGGGGTGCCGCCGAGGTAGCCCACCGCCGCCTCTCACGGGAGCCCCGCGGCGTCTGGATCTGTTCCCAGGTGGCGGCCCTTCAATTCCATTCGAGGCACACCTTGGGAATCATCCATCCCACGTACCCCTGGGGGTCCCGCTGGTGCTCCCATCCTTGCCCCACCTGGGTGAGAGCGGGGTTCCTACTCACACATCCTGGTTTGAAACCAAGACTTTTTCTCTCTCTGTGGAAACAAATGAAACCAAGGAACACGCGGCTGCGGTGGAATGTGGTCCGCATGCCCCGCCCATCCGGAAAGAGCTCCACTGCGCCCCCTCGTTCCTGGGGTTCGGCGCAGGGAAAGAGCCCTGGCCTCGGAGAACGTGGCGTCCGTTCTTTTCCTAACCTCAGAGATTCGGCTTCCTTGAGGGTAACCATTCGCCAAGCGAAAGGCTCTAGTTCCTCACGTTTCGCAGCTGACTGACCACGTGAAGTCTGGGCCAATCTGAGTGAGCGAAAGGACTCTGGGTGACCTTGGGGAGGCTCGCATATCTAGGCACCCCTTAATCCTTCCCTTTTCCTTTTTGCCTTCGGAAATGCTCGGCCACGAGCACCACCCCCCCCCCAGCAGGTGTGTGGTGGTCTCTGGTGTTCCTGCGTGCGGCGGCAATGCCAGCGTTGGCCACCAGGGGGCAGGCGGTGTCCCCCCTCCACCCCCCAGTCCCCGCATCAGCCAGCGCAGACTCACCCGGCGGTCGTACCGGCCATTCTCGCCCCAGCCACACAGGCACCTTCGGTTACGGACACCGACCGCACAGCCCGAGCGGATCTGAGCGGGGCTGCGGGCTCCACGGTCCTCTCGCTCGTTCGTTTCCGCAGCTAACTGAGCCCTGACAGGAACGCTGAGGACGGCCGCTGCCCTGCCCCTCCGAGCGCACATTCTTGGGGAAAGATGGACATCACCGCAGAAACAGACGTGGTAGAAAAAAGCCCAAGGCGTGTGTAAATACAGCAGGGCGCTGGGAGGGAGGGCCGGCGCCGGAGGTGCGGGGGCCTGAACCGGCCGCCGTGAGGTGCCGTCTAGGCTGTGACCGTGAAGGACCAGGAGAAGCCGCTCCGCACAAGCCTGAGGACGGCGAGGTTGGGGGTAGGGGGGCTGCTCCGCGCAGACACTGGGACCGAAGTGAGTGCGGCCACAGCAGCGGCGACAACCGCACCAGCAGGGGGGCAGCACCGGGAGAAGAGGGGCGAGGGAGGGCAGCGGGTGGGGCTGGGGCCTGGCGTCCATGACCTAGTTCCCTGCGGAAAAGCCCCAGTCCAGGTGCTGGCAACAAAGGACCGGTCTCATTCGCGGCTTCTCGGGGCCAGGACTGCGGCTGGTCCTGGGAGCTTCTCCCCCCAGAGATCCCCTGAGGCTGGCGCTCTGCTCAGCCCTGAGGCCCCGTGGGCAGGACGGCAGCCCGTGCACTCCCGGGTGCCGGCAGGACTTGGGTGGACCGAGGGCCTTCTCGGTGGTGGACTGCGTGAACCTCTCCTAGCACGGCCCCAAAAATGTCTGCTTCTGCCTCAGAATGAGGGATGTGAGATGAGAGAGAAAGAGGGAAAGGGGGAGACAACAGGAAAAAGTGAGCGAAACTTAACTCAAAATCATTTCCAACTCTTGGAAGTGACAGTGTGTGGGAGAGAGGTCAGGAGGCCCAGTCCACATCCGCAGAAGGGAAGTGCACAGGGATGTGTCCACTGGGACGTGAGGATCACAGGGAGCCACTGTGGAGAGAAGGGAAAGGCCCAAAAGGTTCAGTGACTTACCCAGAACCCCGTAAGAAGGTGGAGCCCCGAGTGAACCCAGCTGTGCCCTCCAGGTGGGGCCCCCAGCTGCAGGCTGCAACTCATACTTTCTCAGGAGACTCTGGAAAAGGCTGTGTAAGCAGAACTTGGGGAGGGGGGCACTTGGCAGCCTGGACTAGCATTTAACAACCCTGTCCACACAGCATCTGGGCAGAGGGAGCTAAAGCCACTGCCCTACTGAGTTCACACTTATACAGCTCCTGAATCTACTGCCTCATTGGACAGTTGGGAAACTGAAGCCTACATAGAGGCAAGACCAAGGAAAAATAAAGACTTTCCCAAACAAACAGAAACCGAGGGAGCTCATTGTCATCACAGCTTCCCCACAAGAAACTATGAAAGGCATTCTTTAATTGGAAATAAAAGGACGCAAATAAACATCATAAAAAGTATGGATATATGTGTAAAATTTCCAGTTAAGAGTAAATAAATAGAAGTCATGTTCCTCAATATTGCAATGGGACATAATTTACTTATAAGTCTACTTTTAAAATTTTAAAAATATAATAAACATAACTGCAATAATTTGCTATTGGATGCATAATATAAAAACATATAAATTTTAACATCAATAACCTAAAATGTGAGGAGGGTGGGGAGTAAAAGTGGAACGTTTAGGAATGCTATCAAAGTTAAATTGTTACCAGCATAAAATAGAGTATTACATATATAAGATCTTAAGAAAGTATTAGGTACCTGGCAATCCCAAGAAGAACAAAGGTGGGAGCATTACACTTCCTGATTTCAAGTTATATTACACAGTTGTAACAATCAGAGCACTGTGGTACTGGCATAAAAACAGACACACAGACCAGTGGAACAAAAGAGAACCCAGAAATAAACCTCATACATACAGTCAACTAACATTTGACAAGGGAGCCAAGAACACTCAATGGAGAAAAGACAGTCTCTGCATTTAGTGGTGCTGGGATAACTATATCATCACGTGCAAAAGAATGAAACCAGCTCTCCATCATAAACCACTCGAAAAACTAACTCAAAATAGATTAGACTTAAATGTCAGCCTGAAACCATAAAACTCTGAGAAGAAAACATAGGGGAAAAACTTTTCGCCATGGGTCTTAGAAATGATACCTTTTATATGACACATGTATCACAAGCAACAAAATGAAAAATAAACAAGTAGGACTATAACAAACTAAAAAGCTTCTGCACAGTGAAAGAAAGAAATCAACAAAATGGAAATGAAACCTACAGAACTGGAGAAATTATTTGCAAACCATATATCTGATGAGAAAGGGATTAATACTTAAAATATGTAAATATATGTGTAACATGGACACATGTAAAATACATAATATGTAAATACATAAAATATAAAATATGTAAAACAACTGAAGAGCAAAAAAAAAAATCAATGTGAAGATTGAAAAATAACCTGAATAAACATTTTTATAAATAAGATAAAGAAATGGCCACACTTCAAGGTTGCAGGTGGGAGAAGAAGGGCTAGAATTCTGCTTTTATTGGTGGTAAGGATGGGGGCCTAGGGTTTTTGTGGGCTCACTTTTTATGGTAAATTCTTATGGTGGAAATCTAAAGCATGGGAAGAGAAAAAAATGAGTGGCCCATATGGTCAGTTACCAAACCAACTGAGAAAAGCACAGGAGCCCCAGGGGCAGACGCTCAACAACTGAGTCATCCAGGTGCCCTATTACATATTATTTCAAACACTTCTCTCCATTCAATACAAAAAAGTTATCACACCCACTCCTTGAAATAACTCTTAGAGCCACTCTTCCTCCATGTGGTTTTAAACTCTGTTCAAAATGCCTTATAGGACAGACAGAATATCCACACATTGAAATAACAGACCTCCCAACGAAGGATTCACTTAACACTCCAGCAATGATCTTCACTAGGTGTCTGTTCAAACCCTTCCCTAGGTAATTGACAGAATGGCTAAAATAGCAGTTTCCTAATACAACATTGTACTCAAAGTCCCATTACTCTTATAACCATTTTTATTACATGTGTTTCAAACACTTCTCTAAATGCATTCTGAAAGCTTATCACATCCCTTCCTTGAAACATTATTAATACTTTAAGAACACCTAGCACATTCTTTTTTTTTTTAAGATTTTATTTATTAATTTGACAGAGAGAAATCACAAGTAGACGGAGAGGCAGCCAGAGAGAGAGAGAGAGGGAAGCAGGCTCTCCGCTGAGCAGAGAGCCCGATGCGGGACTCGATCCCAGGACTCTGAGATCATGACCTGAGCCGAAGGCAGCGGCTTAACCCACTGAGCCACCCAGGCGCCCACCTAGCACATTCTTAATACTTTAAGAACACCTACACATAGCACTATAACCATCTCTATGACTTTTTTAAAAATTCTCTTAATGGGTCACAGACACAGCTACCATCCCTGTGTCCATAAATCGTAGTCTTGTCAGGGTAGGTTACATGTGCCCTCAGAAAGCCATCATAATTACATAGTTTTAGGCCTGTCTCCAAATGCATTACAGAATATCTACCACATTCTTTCCATTAAATGACACTCCTCTGGGGTAGAATATAGGTTCCACTTTTATAAACACCTTTATTCCATGTGTTTTTGCCCCAATTTTATTGAGATATAATTGATACATAGTATAAGTTCACCTGTACAGCATAACCTGACATATATATATCTATATATAAAATACATTTTATATAAATGTAAAGAAGGAAAGAATATATATAAAATACATTATATATCTATATATAGATATATAATGTATTTTATATATAGATTACATATATATAATGAAATTACTATCACAGTAACTTAACATCCATCGTCTCATATAGATACAAAAGAAAACAATGTTCCTTGTGATGAGAACTCTTAGGATCTACTCTCTTCACTATTTTTGTATATACCACACAGTAGAGCTAATTCTAGTCATCAGACTGGACTTTACATATGCAGTACTACTTCATGACTTACAGTTTATACATTTTGATCACCTTCATCCAATTCTCACATTTCCCACCCACCCCCTCAGGTAAGCACAAATCTGAATTCTTTTTCTGTATGGCTTTTTGTTTGTTTGCTTGGTTTTTACATTCCACATATAAGTGAGATGATGCAGTGTTTGTATTTCTCTAACTCACTTCACTTAGCATACCATCCTCAAAGTCTATCGAAGTTGTCTCAAATTGCAGGGTTTCCTTCTTTTTATGGCTGAATGTTCCACTATGTGTGTATTGTGTGTACCACACCTTCTCTTCCCATTCATCTGCCCATAAAAATGTGGGTTGTTTCCATGCCTAGCTAGTGTAGATAATGCTCCACCTGACTTGGGGGTGCAGATCTCTCATTGACATTTTGTTTCCTTCACATGTGTTCCCAGAAGTGGAACACCTGTTTATGTGGTAGTTGCACTTGTAATCTTTGTGGAACCTTCTTCCTATTTTCCACAATGGCTGCACCAAGTTACAGTTCCTCCAGCAATGCAGTTCCCCTTTTCCTCACACCCCTGCTAGCATTTTTCTCTTCTTTTTCATTCTTTTTTTTTCCCCCTTCTAATCATTCTAACAAGCAAAAGATATCTCATGGTTTCCATCTGCACTTCTCTAGTGATTGGTGATATTAAGCCCCCTTTTTTATGTACCTGATTGCCATATGAATATCTTCTTTGGGAAAATGTTTGTTTGGATTCTTTGCCCATTTTTAAATTTTTTGTTGTTGTTGAATTGCATGAGTTCTTTGTATCTTTCCGATATTAACCCTTCATCAGATATGTGGTTTACAAATATTTTTTCCCATACCATATATTGTCTTTTCATTTTGTTGATCATTTATTTTGCTGTGCAGAACTTTTCAGTTCAAGACAGTCCCGCTTGTTTATTTTTTGTTACCTGTGCTTTCGGTTGTTTTATGAAAAACAATCCTCACCAACCCCATGTTTAAGAACTTTTTATCTATGTTTTCTTCTAGGAATTCTATGGTTTCTTGTCTTCCATTTAAGTCTTTTATCCATTTTGAATTCATTTTTTCTGAGCAGTGTAATATAGGGTTTGTTTCATTCTTTTACATGTGAATGTCTAATTTTCCCAGCACTATTTATTGAGTGTTCTTGGTTTCCTTGTCAAATATTAGTTGACTGTATAGGCATGGGTTTATTTCTGGGCTCTCGATTTATTTCTATCAGTCTATATGTCTGTCTTGTGCCAGGACCATGCTGTTTTGATCACCTTAGTTTTATAAGATAGCTTGAAATCAGGAAGTGTGAACCTCCCACAGGATTGTCTTTGTTATCCAGAGCCTTTAGTTGTTCCATAGAAAATTTTAGGATAATTTTTTTCTACCTCTGTAAGAACGTCCATTGGAATCTTGATAGAAATTGCACTGAATCTATAGATGGCTTTGGTTAATGTGGAGATTTCAAAATATTAGTTCTTGTACCATGATATGGAATATCTTTCCATTCATGTTTTCTTCCATTTCTTTCATCGATGTCTTATACTTTTCAGTGGAAAGACCTCTCATCTCTTTGGTTAAATTTATTCCTAGGTATTTTACTATTTTTCATGATACTGTGTATAGCAATTTTATTTTTTGAAAATTTGTTTTTAGAACAGCATTTTTAGAAATGCTGCTAATTTTGTATCCTGCAACTTTCCTGAAATCATTGCTTAGCTCTAAAAATATTTTGGTGGAGTCTATAGGATGTTCTCTATATAAAATCATGCCATCTGCAAATATAGACAGTTTTACTTCTTCCAACCCTATTCTAACAACTTTTATCTCTTTTTCTTACCTAAATGCTCTTTTGGTATTATGCTGGATAGGAGTGGTGACAGGGGACACCCCTGTCTTCATTCTGATCTTAGAGGGAAAGCTTTCAGACTTTCACCATTGAGTATGACATTAGCTGTGGGTTTGTCATATACAGCTTTTGCTATGTTGAGATGTGTTCCTTCTGTAACTAATTTGTTATGAGTTTTTGTCAGGAAAAGATGTTTAATTTTGTCAAGTGCTCTTTCTGCATCTATTGAAATGATCATATGATTTCTTTTGTTCTTTTAATGTGTTGTATCACTTTTATTGATTTGCATATGATAAATCACCCTTGCATCCCAGGGATAAATCCCACTTGAACACGGTAAAAGATCCTTTCAGCGTGCCATTAAATTCAGTTTGTTGGCATTTCATCAAAAATTTTTGTATCTATATTCACCAGAAATATTGACCTATGGTTTTCTTTTTCTTTTTTTTTTATGGTTTTCTTTTGTTGTAGTGCCTCTTTTTGGCTTTGGTATCAGGGTAATGCTGGCCTCATAGAATGAATTAGGAAGCATTCCTTCCTCTTCTGTGTTTTGGAATAGCTTGAGAAGGATAGCTATTGCTACATTCCAATATGTTTTGGTATGTTGTCTTTCCATTTACATTTGTCTCAAGATATTATTTTACCCATTAAATTTATTCTTTCATACACTGGTTTTTAAGGGAATATGGTTTAATTTCCATGTATTTGTAAGTTTTTCCAATTATCTTCCTTTTATTTTTTAAATTCATACCATTGCGGTCAGAAAAGATATTTGGTATGATTTCAATCTTCTTGAATTTTCTAAGACTTGTTTTGTGGACTAACATACAGTCTACCCTAGGAAAGGTTCCACATGGGCTTGAGAAGAGTGTATATTCTGCTGTTGTTGGGTAGAATGCTCTTTATATGTCCATTAGGTCCATTTGGTCTACAGTGATGTTCAAACCTGCTGTTTCCTGGTTGATTCTCTCTCTGGATGATCTCTCCTTTTTGAGAGAGGGGTATTTAAGTCCCTTAATATTATTGTATTGCTGTTTATTTTTCCTTTGAATAGTTAGTTTTACTTTATGTATTTAGTTGCTTTAATGTTGGGTGCATAAATATAAACAAATATTTTATCTTTTTTATGGGTTGATGCTTTTACCATTATATAATGAACTTTTCTCTTTCTACTATTTTTAGTTCAAAGTTGATTTTGTCTCATTTAAGTAATTACCTCTGCTATTTTTGGTTACCATTTGGATGAATATTTTTTTCATCCCCTTGCCCTCAGTCTGTGTCTTTTTTTTCTTTTTAAAGATTTTATTTATTTGACAGAGAGAGAGAGAAATCACAAGTAGGCAGAGAGGCATGCAGAGAGAGAGAGGGGAGGAAGCAGGCTCCCTGTGGAGCAGAGAGCCCGACGTGGGGCTCGATCCCAGGACCCTGGGATCATGACCTAAGCCGAAGGCAGAGGCTTTAACCCACTGAGCCACCCAGGCACCCCAGCCCTCAGTCTGTATCTTAATGCTAGTATCTCTTGCAGGCAGCATATTGTAGGATTTTATTGTTTTATCCATTCAATCATTCTAGTCTTTGAAGAAGCCATCTTTACATTAGAGCAGTACTGATAGGTAGGGACTTAAAATTGTCATTTTGTTCGTTTTCTGACTCTTCTGTAGATCCACTATTCTTGCTTATCCATTTGTTTTGATGTCTTTGGTAGATATGCTTTGACTTCTTTATCATATTCTTTTGTTTAAATGCTGTAGGTTTTCCCCTTGTGGTTACCATGAAATATATCAAGTATCTTAAAATTGTAACTTTTTTTTTAAGATTTTATTTATTTTTTTTTCTAAGGATTTTATTTATTTATTTGACAGAGAGAAATCACAAGTAGATGGAGAGGCAGGCAGAGAGAGAGGGAAGCAGGCTTCCTGCTGAGCAGAGAGCCCGATGTGGGGCTCAATCCCAGGATTCCGGGATCATGACCCGAGCCGAAGGCAGAGGCTTTAACCCACTGAGCCACCCAGGCGCCCAAAACTGTAACTATTTTAAACTGATAACAACTTAAATTTAACAGCATTCCTAAGCTTTACACTTTTACTTCTCCTGACACATTCTCATTATTGAGGTTACTTACAATTTAGATATTTTTATATGGTATATACCCAATAAAGGATATTCACGGTTATTTTTAAGTTGTTTCTTTTTTACCTTTTAAACTTGTGTTGTTAGGGAATTATGCACCACCACAGAATAAGCCTAAGGACCACACACACACACACATACACACACACACGGAGTCTTGCAGGGCCTGGAGCTGGTCTCCCTTTCACCCAGTCAGGGAGGCTAATATATAGCCCCACCCACTCCTGAATGAAGATGCCCACCCTACCTGATGAAAAAGCCTGACCTGAGCACTTGGGAAGCTGCCTTGAGTGGAAAACATGGTCCACAGCACTCCACATTTGCAGAGTGAGGACGCTGGTGCCATCTGGCCGGGGAACCAGGAGCATAGTTGGGCCTGACCAGCTTCCCAAACAAGAGTTTGGCCAGCCTAGAGGCCCATTCTGCAGCCCTGCCTGGGCAGGGTAGCCACACCACTGCTCTGCCTGCCACTGATTACAACCTGCAGCTATTCTCTCTGCAGAACAGTTAGAACAGACAGCTCATCACCTCCTCATGAGTCCTTCGCTCTCAGCATACCGTCCTAGGTCCACTGTCCTCCTCTGAGGGGCGCAAGACAGAACTAAGTGTCAAGGCCAGACATAAAACATTTCAGCTGGGTAAGAAACCTTCTCCAGAAGTTTCCAGAACACTTCTGCAAACAACTCTGGTGAGAACTAGAACATGTGCCAATCCCAAACAAATCTCTGAGGAGTGTCTTTAGTGACTGGCATACTCCAATCAACCTTTACCTCTGAACCTTCCAAGGCTAAGGTGAAAAACAAGTTAAGGCTCTGCCATCAAGAGAAAAATGAGTGCTGGGTTTAAAGAGTCTGTAAGAACCTATCAGTTCTTTGAAAGTTAATTGAAGAAATAACACTTAACGCATGCACAGCTCATATTAAATTGCCCCTATAAGCTAGCTACTATTAATGTCCCCATTTTACAGATGAGAGTCTGAGTACAGACAGTAATTGGTCTCAAATCTATTTAGTGATAGAGCCAGACAACATCATAAGAACCCAGGCAATCTGGTCTCTAATTCTACAGCCTTTCCCATACTAGGAGAGAAATGAGTAAGACAAAATATGTATATACATCATAATACAAATGTAGATAGTTCCTGTTATACTGGAATATGCAACTCATACCTAAGAGGATTTCTCACTGGAACATCTCGGCTGGATATTTTCTCATATAATGGAAAGCAATAGTGTTGAACTCTAGTACTCTTCACATCTGCTTTCATCAATTAACTCAATATTGCTTATTTTTAAAAAAGATTTATTTTAGAGAGAGAGAGAGAGAGAGAATGTGCATGTGCAAGGGGAGGGGCAAAGGGAGAGAGAGAATCCATAAACAGACTTCTAGCTGAGCACACAGCCTGACTCAGAGCTCAAGCCCAGGCCCCTGAGATCACAACCGAAGCCAAAACCAAGAGCTGGCTGCCCAACCGACTGAGCCACCCAGGCACCCCAATATTGCTTATCCTGTATAATTAGTATTTTCACTACACCCACTGGTGGACCCCGAGGCAGGTGAAAACTTCAAAAACACAATGTTTGAATTCTTTATTGAAGAATTAACGTAAAACACTGGCCATAACCACTTTTATATGCCAGGAGAGAGTGAGAGAACATGTAAGAGATATGGTAAAACTGGGGAATGTTATTTCACTTAACATATAAATTGAGTAAGGTAAATTGGGTAGCTTTTAATAAGGAACACCACTGTTGTCACATAGTGAAAGGAACAAAATATTTTACATAGTAAATTCACATATATAAGCACTTATTACACAGGGTTCTTCACACACATGCTCACTGCTGCTGTTCTCATTATTCATCTTGTGCTGTGTTTTTAAGTGAGATGGGAAGCTGCTGGAGGACTCTAAACAGAGAGCGAACAATGTCAGACTTCCTGCTTTTATTAAGGAACATTTATACTCAAACATGAATATATATAAATAAAAATTTACCATGAATTTTGTAAATTGAATACACCGACAAGCAATATTGAGATAAAAAGAACACTATTAGCACCAGAGGAGCCCCCTTAAGTCAATCTCTGCAACCTGCCACCATCCAGGCAACCACTATCCCGACTTCTAACACCATGTATTACATCCGCCTGCTTTTTGAAGGAAAAAACACAGCACTTAGTCTTCTGGGCATGTAACTGTGGTTCATTC
The DNA here is from genome assembly GCF_011764305.1 of Mustela putorius furo. Lineage (NCBI taxonomy): Eukaryota > Metazoa > Chordata > Mammalia > Carnivora > Mustelidae > Mustela > Mustela putorius. The sequence goes on from NW_025421577.1 coordinate 3,404,574, forward strand.
ATTCCTACTGCTGTAGAATATGGCACTGAATGAATAGCATAATTTATGCGTGCATTTTAGCGTTGGTGGCCATTCTTGCTGTTTCCACTTCCGGGCTATTAAGAATACTACCACCATGATTGTTCTTTCAAGAAACATGTATTTCGGGGCACCTGGGTGGCTCAGTGGGTTAAAGCCTCTGCTTTCGGCTCAGGTCATGATCCCAGGGTCCTGGGATCGAGCCCCACATCGGGCTCTCTGCTCAGCAGGGAGCCTGCTTCCCCCTTTCTCTCTGCCTGCCTCTCTGCCTACTTGTGATCTCTGTCTGTCAAATAAATAAATAAAATCTTTAAAAAAAAAAAAAAAAAAAAAAAAAAAAAAAAAAAAAAAAAAAAAAAAAAAAAAAAAAGAAACATGTATTTCTTTTCGAGATAAACCTAGAAGTATAATCATGCAGGCAAAATTTACATGTATGTTCAGCTTTAGTAGAAAGAGCCCATTTCCCAAAGTGCACAACCTACATTCCCACCAGACTCATTAATTTACCAGTTGCTTCAGATCTTCATCATCAGTTGGTTTCATCACTGTAGTCATTCTCATGTGCAGTGGTCTTACATTTTTGTTAGAATTTGCTTTTCCTTGATGACTAATAAACTGGGTAATTTTCCACATTTACTGGTCATTTAAATATACTCTGAAATTATGTTCAATCTGCTATTTTTCTTTTTCTTGTTGACTTGTTGGAGTTCCTTCTATATTCTGTAGAAGAGTGCTTGGTTTGAGATATGCATTGTGATTATCTTCTCCCAGTCTGTGGCTGGTTTTTAACTCCTCTGCTGCTTTTGGCTTTTGTTTTTGAACAAACAGCAGTTCTTAATTCTAATGTAGTTGAATTTATCTATTTTTTTTTCTTGTTTAAGGTGTCTAAGCCAAAGTCATGATGCTCACCTATATTTCTTCTAAAAGTGTAACTGTATTACCTTTCACATTTAGATGTACAATCCATACGAAACGAATTTCTGTGTAGGGTGGGTGGCTATAGTCAAAATGTTTTTCTTACACTTACAGAGAGCCAATTAACCCAGCAGCATTTATCAAAAATACTATCTTTTTACCACAATATTACAGAGTCATCTTTGTCATACATCAATATATTTGGGCCTGTTTCTGGACACGGTTTATGCTTGTGCCTGTGCCACAGTCTTGATATCCAGCAATTTAAGTCCTGTAGATCTGTTTTTCTATTTTCAATCTATTTTTCTAGTTTCTAGCTATGGTTAGTCAGTGTCTCTGCATATACATTTTATAAATTCAGATTTGCTAATTTCTAATTAGCTGCTAGATGGTGATTAGGGTTGCACGTACAGTCAACACACTGAATATATCCTTCCATTTATTTTGGTCTTAAACATCCAGTTTTTGGATTTCTAGAACTTACTGTTTTAGGACTATTGTAAACCTAACAGCAATGTAACAGTAGTAAAGTCTACATCCTGATTTAATTTGATAAATACTGTATAAATGCTGTATAAGCATCACCACAATGCAGCAAACCCATCACTAGCAGGGATCCCTGCCCCTTTACTGCCTTCAGTCCACCAACATGAAAACAATTATTTCCTAGATTTTATCTGTTTCCCTTTTCCTTGTGTTTTTAGGCAGGCAGGTAAATCTGGTCTCTGCTCTCCTATCCTGGGTGGATACAGCTCACCTCCTGGTATCAATTTACTTTCTATTGGTAGTTTATATATAGAAACAATTTTTTCTATAGTGAGATTGCTAATTCACTTACTTCTGATAATATCTCCATAGATTTTTTTGCACATTTCTATGCAACGATACCACTTACCAATGAGTTATGCTTCAAGTTTCCCAGTTTTATTCCTTAAATTCCTTTTTCCTTTTTGTTTTATTGATGAGCTAGAGAATTCAGTCCTATGTTAAACACAAGTGGTAACAAGCATTCTTGTCTGGTTAATATCAGGAAGAGATACCTCAATATTTACCTACTTAGTATGATGTTTGCTGTGTATCGGTTTCCTTGAAGATTTATTCATTTGAAAGGGAGAGAGACAGGGAGTGCACAAGAATGGAAAGAGGCAGAGGCAGAGGGAAAAACAGACTTCCCGCTGAGCTGGGAGCCAGATATGGGGCTAGATCCCAGGACCTGGAGATCATGACCTGAGTGGAAGGCAAATAGTTAACCACCTGAGCCACCCAGGCACCCTGGTTTCCTTGTTTTTGATGAGCATTCCTAGTTTTGTTGTTTTTTAACCACAAATGGGTATAAAGTTTTATCAAATATATTTTCTGCATCTGTTGAAATAAGTGGCTTCACTTACTTTTTCTACTGATGTAACTTAAACTTTTATTTTACTGAAATAGTTTCACACTTACAAAACTCACAAGCACAATACCAAAAAAAACCTCTCATATCCCCTTCACTCAGATTCCCCTAACTGCACCACACCTCCTCTCTCTGTCCCTTACACACTTGCACTCACACACACGAATTAGTCTTTCTCTAGAGCATCTGAAAATAAACTGCAGACACAAGGCTCCATTACCACTACCCACTCCAGTGTGTATCTTCCACAAAGGCAGTAACATACAGAACCACCCAACAATCATCCAAGTCAGGAGATAAACACTGATAAACACCACCATTCAAGCCATACACTGAATTTTGACAACTGTTCTAACAATGTCTAGTCTTCCTTTTTTGTTATTTTAAAATATCTACAGTCTTGGAGTGCCTGGGTGGCTCTGCCAGTTGAGTCTGACTCTTGATTTTGGCTCAGGTCATGATCTCAGGGTCGTGAGATCAAACTCCGCTTGGGGCTCTCCACTCAGCAGGAAGTCTGCTTGAAGATTCTCCCCCTCTGCCCCTTCCCTTACTTACCTGCTCACTCACTCTCTAAAATGAATAAATAAATAGCTCAGTCTCCTCCATCCGGAGTGGTTTTCATGTCATTCACATTTTTAAAGACTATAAGCTTTGCATTCAGTAAAATAACCTTTCAAATGGGTTCACCTGATATCTCCTCCTGAGCAAACACAGGTCACACTTTCTTGGCAAAAATACCACACAGATGATGTTGGCTCTTCTCAGTGCATCCCATCAAGGAATACATCATGTTGACCTGTCCTACTCCACTGGTGAGGTGAACTTTGATCACCTAATCACGTTGGTGTCTGCTGGGTTTAATCATAAAATCACCACATTTACCTTTGCAGCTGATTAGTATTTTGTGGAGAGATATTTGAACATTTTGCCCATACCCTATTCTTCATCAAACCTCTACCCACAAACCCTATCCTATGTTGGCAACTACCTCCTAAATCAACCACCACTCCAATGGCTGCTGAATGGTATTTTCCTATTTCATTATTCTCCTTTTACTAACTGGCATTTTTATGTAAAGAAAGTTTTCCCTTCTTGTCCATGAATTTACTCATTTATTTACATCACTATAAATTAACGAATTGCATTTTATTAAGTCTCTTGTGTTCTGATTCTATCGTTATTTTGATGTTCCAACTGTCTCAAATTTGGCCAGTGGAATTTGTCCAAGATGGTTCTTTTGTTTCCAAGATTCTTTGAACATTTTCTGTCTGGTAGCTAAGATGATTCAAGTTCCTCTATTTCTTCCTATCTCTGACCTTGAATCAGCCATCACTCCAGAGACCTGGTTCCTTTTTGGGTGGAGGACAGCATTTAGAAATGAGTAGCCTGGGGCGCCTGGGTGGCTCAGTGGTTAAGCCGCTGCCTTCGGCTCAGGTCATGATCTCAGGGTCCTGGGATCGAGTCCTGCATCGGGCTCTCTGCTCAGCAGGGAGCCTGCTTCCTCCTCTCTCTCTCTGCCTACTTGTGATTTCTCTCTGTCAAATAAATAAATAAAATCTTAAAAAAAAATAAAAAATAAAAAGAAATGAGTAGCCTGGTACTTCGTGTGCTGCTTCTGGGGTGTCACTGTGCGTAGGCCCTCTCAGCAGAGACATAAAACACACATACACATACACGATTTCTATGAGTTGCATTCCAATCCAACACTCTGCTGTTTTCCAACTTTCCCCTTCTCCATTTTTATGAAAGCCTTTTCCAATCTGTCTCCCATCATCCTCAACACATTTTCTTATTTGCTCAATGTTAAATATTTCAGCCATGCTGATCATCTTTTCCAGCTGCCCTCAATGCTCTGATGCTAGTGGATACCTCACCACAATACCTTTCTCATCCCTCATGGCACGCCTGTTCTGACTTCCATTCTAGGAAAGGAAGGCAGGAAAGAAATATAGAAATCACAAGGGAGAAAGGAGAATGTGAGAGGAAGAAATGGCCAAACTGATTTCATTTTAAATATGAAATACTTGACTCCTCTAATAAACATTACTTGGTCCATGGATATGACTGAATTTTTTTAAAATTTCGGATTATGCACTTTAATTCATAAAATATTGGTAACTTTACTTTCCTGAAATGTCTATTACAGGTTTTGGTATCAAGATTGTACTCAGCTCTCAAAATGAATTAGTAAAGTTCCATCTTCCTTTCTCTGGAAAAGTTCAGAAAAGCTTGGTATTCTCTCCTTAAATATTTGGAACAACTGCAGCGAGGCCATCTGTTCTGAGAGTTTCCTTTCTGGGCAGGTTTTACTTTTGCCTTTTTTTTTTTTTTTTTTTTTTTTTTTAATACCAGGTATCATTTGCAGCTTGCAATAAGGTACAATCTACCTTTGGTATAACCTTGCTTTTACTAATCGCATGCTATGCTCAGAAAGGGCCCATCCTACAGGCAATTCCCAAATTCTAATCATATTTTCTCAGTACTGAAAAAAAAAAATCTACTTTCAGCATCTTTTCCTCCTGCCCTGTGCTGAGTCAGTCTTCTAAAAATTTCTTGGAAAACTGGTTATGTGTCTGATCTCTAATGTTTAAGAATTTTTCACTCCAGCCTTGACTGCCAAAAGTACCACTGGCTTCTGGTCTTCATCCTCCTACAAAGAGTTTCAGCCTTTACCTGAGCCACGCTCAGTACTCAGGTTCCTCCGTGTGGCCAGAACTGGCAAGGGCTCCCAGGTGAAACAGCTGCATTTTGCCCATGTGCTCTCCACAATTCATTCCTCTCCTGAATTTTACCACTAGTCCTCTGCTTCTGCAGCAATAGGCTGCATTTAAATAGATGCTTTTTGTGAAATTTTTCTAGTTGTTCTCAGTTAGTACACTGATCTGCTACAAGCTACTATAACCTACCCAAGAGTATTATCTACTTGTGCTTTTTTAAAGCTCTATATTTAAGAATGTACTTTCACATATAAAGGTTTCACTTTGTTGAAACTGTTACATCACATATGAAAAGTGTTAAGTACAAGAAGAAATACAGTTAGGTACCGTAAGTCACTCACAACAGGATGACACCTGCCAGGGCAGAAACCACCTATGCTCCACACACACTTCTACAGTCACTAAGCTGCCTGCATAGCAACTCACCTTTCCCCTTTGATTCACTCTTCCAGAATGAGCCACTCAAAATCAGTCTGCCCCAGAATTACTAAAACATCCTGCTAGCAAGCTCCTCCTACGTGTATCATGAGATCCAGAATCTCTCTCTCTTACCTGGACATCAGAAGGTCCTTTTGATGAATCCTCTTGCTAAAAATCTTCTCTCATCCTGCATATGCCTGAGCAGTAAACCTCTTATGTGCTTACAAATGCTGGTCCCAGTGTGGGGTGTTTTCATATCTAATACCTTTTTTTTTGTTGTTTTTTAATTTCTTTTCAGTGTACCAGAATTCACTGTTATGCACCACACCCAGTGTCACATCTAATACCTTAAACAGGGGAACAGACCTGGCAATGGGTCAAAGTGTATCTTAACAAAAATAAAATGCTATTTCTAAATGAAAATGTTCTCACTTCCTAAATTGCTAGAAACCCTTCAATTCAAAATCTGATGTATAAGCGTAGATTTTATCTTAAAGCTTCCACATAATTAATACGTTTTCTCTAGTAACTTCCAACATCCACCAGATGCTACATCAAGAATATCACACAAGCCTAATAAAATGTCACCTCATAGAAAATGCTTCCCTAAAGTGTCCTACAATTTGTGCATTTTCTAAAGCCTGTGAAGTAAAATCTTCTCTACCTTATGAATGCTGATAGAGGTTTCTAACTTAGATGTTTTCTTTGATGTTTAGTGAGGTGTGGCTTTGGGCAAAAGGTTCCCTATATTCATTCACCAATAGGTCTTCTCCACTGAGTTTTCTGATATACTCTACGGTTCAAATTCCAACACAAAAGTTTTCTATATTCTATAGCTTCATATCATTCATTCTCTCCCCTCTGTAAGTTCTCTGCTATATTGTTAGAACTGACTTTAGACCAAAGATGTTCTCAAAAATGATTATATCAATGGATTTTTCTCCCCTTTTGTGTTTTTTTCTATAAACTCTTCACCCAGAGTGACTTCCCTCATTTATTACATTTATAGGGTTTCTCCCCAAATGTGTTCGTTGATGTACAGTAAGTTTAGACTTCACACAGAATGATTTTCTACAAACATTGCATTGATAGGGTTTTTCCCCCGTATGTGTTCTATGATGTGCAATGAGTTTTGACTTTACACAGAATGATTTTCCACATTCATTACATTCATAAGGTTTCTGTCTTATGTGAGTCCTCTGGTGGACAATTAGGGCTGACTTCTGACGGAAATTTTTCCCACATTCAGTACACCCAAAAGGTTTCTCCCCTGTGTGTCTTCTCTGATGTTCTGTGAAACCCGAGTAGTAGCAAAAAAATTTTCCACATTCAATACATTCATAGGGTTTCTCACCTGTGTGAGTTCTTAGATGCTTGGTGAGAGTTGACTTCTCAGAGAAGGATTTTCCACATTCATTACATTCGTAAGGTTTTTCCCCTGTGTGAGTTCTTTGATGTTTAATGAGGTCTGATTTTCTGAGAAAGGCCTTCCTACATTCATAACACTCATAGGGCTTCTCCCCCGTGTGTGTTTTTTGATGTACAGTAAGGACAGACTTAAATGAGAAGGCTTTCCCACATTCATGACATTCATATGGTTTCTCCCCTGTGTGTGTTCTCCGATGTTGAGTAAGAGTAGACTTTTCACTGAAGGATTTCCCACATTCCTGACATTCAAAAGGTTTCTCCCCTGTGTGAATTCTCTGGTGTTTAATGAGGTCTGAATTCTTGTAGAAAGTTTTCCCACATTCAGGACATTCACAAGATTTTTCCCCTGTGTGCGTTCTCTGATGTCTTGTGTGGGCTGACTTCTGGTTGAAGGTTTTTCCACATTCATGACATTCATAAGTTTTTTCTCCTGTGTGTGTTCTCTGCTGTACACCAAAGACTAACTTTTCACTGAAAAACGTTCCACACTCATTATATTCAAGTAAATTGTCAATGGAGTGGGTTCTCTGAATTGGAATGAGGTTTGACTTCTGGCTGAAAGGCTGAACACTCTGATGGTTATAGAGAATGGATTCCTCAAAGAAATTTTCTCCACATTCATTGAATTCATAGTGATTCTCTCTTGGATGTGTTCTCTGACAAACAATGAGAGATGACATATCACTGAAGATCTTCCCATATCCAGTGTACTCACAGGTATTCTTTCCTGTGTAACCTTTCTTATGTACAACAAAGAGTGCATTCTCATGGAAAGCTTTCCTACATTCACTATATTCAAAAGGCTGTTCCAAAATTTGAATTTTCTGATGGTGAACAAAGTCTTCATTAAGGTGGAGGCCATTCCCATTTTTATTATATTCATAAGGTATCTCTTCAGAATGAATTCTTTCATAGTTATCAATATGGAGCCAATTTCTACCTTTGTCAAACCCACTGAACTTCTTTCTTGAATAGTTTCTACTGTTATTAATTAATTCTGAAATATAAATAGAGTGACAAGGAAGATTAGTTGACAAGGATATGTAGGAGAAACAATTAGTTAGGTTTTGGGGAACAAACTTAGTTCATTATTGCCTCATGTCTTGATTATGACAACAGTATACATACTTCCAGTCTCATCTCTCTTTTCCATTCTGCACACTAGCAACAAATCAAACTTCTAAGAACTCTAATTCAAAAGGGAACAGTACTATAATCCAATCTCTAATATCTTTAATTCTGTTTCTAGCTCTGATGCACTAGGAATAAAAACACACAACACAGGAAAAACAATGAGTGGTCAAGCCATTCTTGCCATAGGATCAGATTTACAGCCCTTTTGATTATGGTATTTTTCCCTTTATTCCATCAGAGTTGTTCAAAAGTGGACTTCTGACCATCAGACCCTCTTCCAGTGTCTTCTGGCTTTCCCCCAACCAAATCTCATCTGATTTAACATTAGCCTTCAATCCTGCATGTGTATGTATATACATGTTATGCTTTTATATTGCTGCATAACATGAGAGCGTACAATTCTAAACCTGATCCTAAAACTTTCATTTACCTGTACATTAATATTTTTTGGTTATGTATAACTGTCTTTACTCCTCTGTTACCTATAATACTATAATTGTAATGATGTATCATACAATTCTATAGAATGTCAATACTAATACTACTGAGTCCAATAACCTAAGAACTGACAGTATTTTTTTAAAGGTATCACACTGAAGCAAACATATTAACCTATATTCAGATTAGAACCAAGCCATCAATTTACAAATCTAGAATGAATGTTTTTTATTCTTGTAAGCCCAGCTGTTTGTCCCCATAATTTGTTCATTCTTATCCATAATCTTATACTCAAGTTGCTTCATTCTGTTAGAGCTTACAGTCCAATAATGTTTTTAAAAACTTGCTTCCTAAATCTACCCAACACTTTCAGCATCATTTGCTAAGAAAGAAAGACCAACCTGTAACATGGACAAACATTTCCCCAAAGAAAACACATAGATAAATGGTCAACAGACACATGAAAAGATACTCATCACTCATCATCAGGAAACTGCAAATCAAAACCACAATGAGAGATCACCTCACAACAGTCTGATTGGCTAATATAAAAAACACAGGAAACAACAGGTGTTGCAAGGATGTGGAGAAAAAGGAACCCTCATGTACTGTTGGTGGGAATGCGAACTAGTGTAGCCACTGTGGAAAACAATATGGAGGGTCCTCAAAAAGTTAAAAATAGAACTACCCTATGACCCAGCAACTGCACCACTGAGTACCCTACGAATACAAGCACACTAATTCAAGAGATACATGTATTCTTATGTTTATAACAGCACCATTTTCAATAGTCAAATTATGATGGCAGCCCAAGTGTCCGTCAATTGACAAAGGGATAAAGATGTGGTGTATACCCACATACACAATGCAACATTACTCAGCCATAAAAATGAAATCTTGCCATTTGCAATCACCCGGATGGAGCCAGAGAATATAATCCTAAGTGAATTAAGCCAGCCAGCCAAAGACAAATATCATATGACTTCACTCACATGTGGAATTCAAGAAGCAAAACGAATAAGCAAAGGCAAAAAAGAGAGAGAGAGAAATCAAGAAACAGATTATAGAGAACAAACAAGATGGTTACTAGAGGGAAATTGGGGGGGGGGTGGATGAAATAGATGATGGGGATTAAGTAGCGCACTTGTCATGATAAGCACCTGGTGATTTTTTTTTAAGATTTTATTATTATTTATTTATTTGACAGAGAGAGAGGGAGATAGAGAGAGAGAGATCACAAGTAGGCAGAGAGGCAGGTAGAGAGAGAAGAGGAAGCAGGCTTCCCACTGAGCAGAGAGCCCGATGCGGGGCTTGATCCCAGGACCCTGAGACCATGACCTGAGCATGGTCATGAGGGCAGAGGCCCAACCCACTGAACCACCCAGGCGCCCAGCACCAAGCGATTAAAATAAAAAGTTAAAAAGTATGGGTACCAGGCAGTGGTATTATAGAGGGCATGGATTGCATGGAGCACTGGGTGTGGTGAAAAAATAATGAATACTGTTATGCTGAAAATAAATTAATTTAAAAAAAAGTATGTTTGTATAATTTACTTTAACATGAACATGAGATACGCTGCTATAACAATGTCTTTGTTAAACATGGAATTTTTAAATATTCAATGTAGCTCTGACTTTTACTCAACTATGTTTCTGGCAGCCATAACTCCACCTATGATTTTCTTCCAACACTCTGAATAGATATTACGTCAATCATGTTTAACAAATGGTTTTTATCAGAATTAACAGGAGAGCCTTATCAAACACAAGTTTTTAGACATCATACTGAAAGATTTAGTGGTTTAATGTCTGTACTTTAAAAAAATATATTTCTGTAAAAACCAGCAAAAATGGTAAAATGCTAATGAAAGATTTTTAAAAAGCATATATAGAATAAATTTAATATTCATATTGTTAGTTTTGTTGTGAAAGTACATATTTAAATGTTATTAAGAAATCTATATAAACCCCATCAAAAGTGTCCTGTTCCTCCTAACACTTGATGTGTATGAGGAAGATGAAACAAGAATGATAACAAGGCATGATTTTTCAGTCTCTATGTCAATGTATACCTGACAACTCAGAGTCTAATGCTTGATAAACTGGCATGTATGTTTACAAAGTTTGTGGTGATGACCTTCACCTGAATTATTATGAAAATCTGGCTCTATATGGCTGCATGGTCAAGCAAAATTGTTAATAATGTGTAATTGTGGATTATTAAAGAGTGAAAGAAAGATCTTTCTCTTTGGAAGAGCAAAATCCTGGGGGTTAGAGAACTCTTATAAAATACTAGTACCTAATTATATGACCAGGAATTAACTTCTTAATGGACAGACATAGAAGGAGAAGTATTAAGTATTAAGCTTAAGTATTCAATGAGCTTGTTTAGTAAAGGAAATTTGGGATAAAAATTATAAACATATGTAATGAACACAAGAAGCCATTACTTGCTGTTATGCACTGTTTCCATACCCTCTGTTATTTCGGTTTCTCATTTATAACCTCCATATTTCCTACAGTACTTTCAACATTATCTTTTCTACCTATGTTTTTTCACATTGTGTTTTGATCACTGCAGTGATTTTATTCTTTTTTTTCCAGTTATTTCCTGTGATATAACATGGGTCATAATACAACTTCTTGTGGTCTTATCTCTTTTAGAATGTCTTATCTCTTTAGAATGTCTTATTTGCCTATTTTATGCTCTTGCACACCCAAAGCCATTATTTTGTTGTTAATTTATAGTACAAACTAGTGACATTTAGGCATTACATGACAACATTTTTCAGGTGAATTACCACTTGCTTATCCTGTCTTCTGCTTCCTATAATAACTTCAAATATATCTTGTGATGGCTGTTGTTGTTGTTGTTATTATTATTATTTTAATTCCTGAGCACTAAAGGAGGTGAGCTTTTCCTGATCCAGGCTTTCCCATGGGGTGAACAGAGAACCGTACTCCAAACTGGCAAGAATATTTCTTATCAAGGGCACTGCATCCTATCCTCAATCTTTACTATTCTTCAGCTGAGAGAAGTCTTTTTAGTTTTTTCAAGTATAAAGTCTTCTTCATTTTCTACTACTTCACAGATGGACTGACTACAGCTTTCCAACACAGCCTGTGTCTGCGAGTCCTCCTTCTACCCCATCCCTCTGCTCCTCAGAAAGCAAGCCAGTACAGAGAACTACCACCACCATGAAAGTCCTTCCTGCTGTTCTAAGAGATCAGGTTTGACAATGTGAGGTTCCACCTTCGGAAGTAGCAGCTCTGAAATCTGCAGCTCGGCACACACCTCCAGCGGGTATTTCACTGCTATTAGCAACCCTTCCCCTTGTTGTGTCATTTAACTTTCTTCTTGTTCTTTCAAAAGTGGGGTTTGATTTGGATCTGTTTGTTGTTCTTGTATTCCTTTCCTGTTTATGTTTCCATCTTCAGACCTGAGGTCCATTTACTTCTCCTTGAAATACATTCTTCTCTTGGCCTCCAGAATATCATATTCTCTCAACTTTAGTCCATCCTCACAGATTCCTCCAACTGTCCTCACCACTCAGTCCCCCTCATTTTCATCACTTCTAAACCCCTAAACCTTGTGAGGTCCCAGGACTCAGCCAAAAGATCATGTCTCTCCTTTATTTATACTCACAAGCAAGAAGATCTCATATGGTTCCCATGACTCTGAACATCTTCACACTGCTGGTGTCCACACTTACATACTGTTACACATAGTTTAACCTCTGAAAGACTAAAAATTTTTTGAAAGAATATATAACTAAAAACTAATAGAGGCAAAAGAGTATAATTTTTTAAAAATCCAAAAGGAGTTGTGAAATGAGGAATAAAACAAGAAAGAAGAAAAGAAATAGCATGACTGCAGGCTTAAGTCCAATTATACTAGTAAACATAAGTGGACTAACTAATCTAAATAAGAAATTTTAAATGTCAGACTAGATTTAGCAAACAACCACTGCTTTCAGTTGATAAATATAAGAGCACGGTAAGGCTGACAGTAAAGAATAGAAAAGAATATACCATGAAAACGCAAAAAAATGCTGCTGTAACAACGCTAATACCAAAATCAGCCTTAAAGGCAAAAGTATTACTGCATATATGGAGACAGGCACTGCATAATGGTTGAAGAGTCCATTAAAAAATGGGATATTAAAAAAAAAAAAAAAACGGGATGTAATGATCCTAAATTTCCATTTGCCGAATTAATACAGCCTCAAGAAATATCACAGCTGGGAGATTTTAAAACACCTTTCTTAGTATCTGACAGGACAGCAGACAAAAGACAATCAGAATACAGAAGACCTGAAAAAATACCAGTACACGGGGTGCCTGGGTGGCTCAGTGGGTTAAAGCCTCTGCCTTCAGCTCAGGTCATGATCCCGGGGTCCTGGGATCGAGCCCCGCATCGGGCTCTCTGCTCAGCAGGGAGCCTGCTCCCTCCTCTCTCTCTGCCTGCCTCTCTGCCTACTTGTGATCTCTGTCTGTCAAATAAATAAATAGAATCTTTAAAAAAAAAACAGTACAGAACATTATACAAAACAATTACAGACTATACCTCCTTCTCAAGTGTGCATGGAACATTTATGTATTGACAAATTTCAAGCAACTGAAATTATTTCAAGAAACTGAAATTCTCTGTATTAAGTTAGAACTCAAGAACTGAAGGATAACTAGAAAAAAATGATTTTAGAAGCAACTCACTTCTCAACAGCCCATGGGTCACAGAAGAAATCCTGAAGGCTGTGGGGGGGGGGGGGACCTAAAAGAAATGTCCATGGCAGGCCTGCAGCCTCAGCTCTGCCCCAGCCGGGGTCCACACAGCTGTGACTGTGAACCTGCCAATGCTAAATTAGCTGTTAGGAGTTGCTGCAAAATATGCACTAAGGGAAGGGGTGGGGGTAAGGAATTTTTTAAAACAGGTTGTATTGTTTTGTGGCTACTACACCCAAATATGTGGTAGAAAAGAATATGGCGTAAGTCCTAAAGACAATCATCCCCATTGAGGAAAGAAGGTAAGGAAATTTTTTTAAAGATTTTATGTGTTTGAGAGAGAGAGAGCACACACGCACAAGCAGGGAGAGTGGCAGAGGAAGAGGGAGAAGCAGGCTCCCTGCTGAGCGGGGAGCCAGATGCAGCGCTCGATCCCAGGACCCTGAGATCATGACCTGAGCCACCCATGCACCTCTATGGGTGAGGATTTAGTGTCCCTGTCTAGAAGCTTACAATACTGGAGGTAGAGCAAGACTCCATGACTGAGGATTTTGCCCCAGAGAGGGATTGTGCAAAGGAGAGAACATGACTAGGGAGGCAGTGTCCAAAAAGAAACTTTGGAAGCTGTCTTTTGGAAAAGTCATTTTGAGCTTGCTAATGAGCTCTTGTTAAAATCTGATGCTTAATCCACTGGAGACTGATGATGGGTCCCTAGCCGAACCCATTTTTTGGGTAGATCAACTTGGAATCTACCACGGGCAAGGTGAAAAGACTTTTTACAATAAAATCCTGCAAGAAAGGCTTTGCTGGTAGCTCTCCAAAGTCTGGAGTCACAGAGGTTTTTCCTAGCTGCTTGCTCTGTTGTAATCTTCAGCTCTGCCAAGCAGATGAGGTCAACCTGTTCAGGGGCAGAATGCTGTGACTATGCTGTCTGCTCTGTTGTAACCTTCAGCTCTGCCAAGCAGATGAGGTTAACCTGTTCAGGGCAGAATGCTGTGACTATGATGATGTTGGAAGCCAGCCCTGTGGTGCTGTGAGCTATGGAAACACCATGAATCCTGGCAGAACCATCCAGGTCATTACCATGGGGCTAGCTCTGATGCAAGGACCTGCACACAACCCAGACCACAGAAGCAGACTGTATTCTGACTCAGGATTCCTGTGGAAGGTACAAGGTGGTGGGGCAGTCAATCAAAACTCAATTTTAACTTCCTCTAGAGGATATCTCACCACTGTTGACTTTCCAAGAATGAGCAAGAGTAAGTTTATCTGTGCCACCTCCTTCCTGGCACTCACACCTTAGCAAAGCAGACTATTGAATGCAGCTATCCTCAAAAAGGGATGGTCTCAAGTCTATTTACTGGGTATGATTAGGAAAAAGGGGATGCATGTGTGGGAGCAGTGGTAGTATATGCACTTATTTTGAAAATTCTGAAAATTCAAGATCTCACCCTGAATACTCCCCCGGACATGACATATCTCTTTCTCCTGTCAGCAACTCCAGGCCAAGAGGATGGCCAAAGAACAGTTTCAAGGATTAGAATTAATTCTGTTTAAACTGTGTAAAAATGTTTTTCTTTTAAAAGGCTTTGGTCTCCCTTGCACTCAGACCCTCGAGATCAAAGTTCTGGTGGAGAGTAGAGATGACTGGAAAAAACACGAAGTTACAGTTATCGATAAGATACACAGATTTTGGGGCACCTGGGTGGCTCAGTTGTTAAGCATCTGCCTTCGGCTCGGGTCGGGTTCCCTGTTCTGCAGGAAGCCTGCTTCACCCTCTCCAACTTCCCCTGCTCGTGTTCCCTCTCTGGGTGTCTCTCTATCAAATAAATGAAATCTTAAAAAAAAAAAAAAGAAAGAAAGATACACAGATTTTTAACAATGGAAGTAAAGCAAAAACTCTGACACCTGGGAAAGTGAACCTTTATAACAACATGGGGACGGAGTTCTTGTTCACCTTTGTCCTTCCAACCCATCCCTGGAGCTCTCCCAGAGGAGAAATGCCTCTGCTGCTCTCCCTAACTGCCATCCATCCTGCTTCGCCCAACGACAAACTGTAGTGGATCCCAGGCATTCAAACTGGCAGCTGCTTCTCTCATGCGTGCTTGATGTTCTGATCAAAAGACAGAAGATAACAGTCCCTACCTTTTCCCTGCGGAACACCTTGAAGTGTCATGCACACCTTAGAGAACTGGGGCGGTTGGAATGGGTCATGGACAAGCGGGACTGTTTGGAACTGACTGATTTAAGGCAGTCCCTCTGAAGAGACAACAAAATCAAAGATTTGGACTGGTGGGGGTGGGGATTCCAAAGCTCCCCATACAGTGAGAAGTCATGCTAGGGGCCAGGTTTGGGGCGGGGTTAGGGGTACTCCTAACAACTGAAAAGATCTTTCTTTCCAGGTATACCCTCTGGGATTGTGCTTTTGTGTGTGCATGTGTGAAAATCAACCACTCATTTGCAATCTAAGTGTGATCTGCAACCAGGAGTGATTATCAGAAGCTTTCAAGTATTTGAGGAAATATCCGGTAGTGCAACAGACCTCGGACAAGCCCTCTGGGAGCAGGTTGACCTATACTATGGTTATTAGAAAGTGGTACAGAATCTGTTCCTGTCTTGAGCTGAAATGCTTCATGACCCTGCCTCAGCCTGGAAGGCATTCAAGTCAGTTTCAACTGGCTGGCCAGAGCTCTATGGGTAACAGAATGTGCCACAGCTCTATGGTAACAGAATGTCCTTGTAAGCCAAGCAAAGTCTGGGCAAAATGCTAAGACAAATTGCTGGCCCTGGTTTGGTACCCTGGGCCAGGTAAAAAGGCAAACGGAAATACCTGAAGAGCATCTAGGTTTCTAAGACACATCTTGGTGGTTAAAGACTAAACCAAAATGACTGAGGAGTGGCATGTACACAGAAAAACTGGCGAGAAATCGGAAATAAAATGAGTGGTTATGTGGGACTGTAGGGAAAATAAATTTTATGTTTCTGCACAGCTAGGACTTTTTAAGCAAATGTAAATAAAACTTGGAGCTTAAGGTAAAAGAATGAGGTTTGGAAAGTAATTTATGACTAATTAGAGAGGGACAGACTCCAGGGAGACTCACATTTCAGTGGGGGTACCAGAACCAGGAGCCCTGGTGACATTATGGGTATAAGGCTGGAGACACTGGTCTTCTCTCTCCTCTGAAGAAATTTACTCATAGTCCAAAGGGTAAAGTGCAAACTCAGGATCCTTTCCAAGGGAGCAAAGGTTTTCCTCCCTCCTTTTAAAATGGTCGGGGGACAACTAACTCTCTCTTCTATAGAAACACCCAGATTCATTTTATCAGTATTTTTCACCCAAAATACCAACTTTGTGTATATATGTAGAACACCTGATTTCTATCTCATTGCTCCAAGAGTAAGGAACTGAGGTACACTGGAACCACAAAGTTGTTACTTAGTTTTAAGTAAATACTAATTCACCTGCTCTGTTCCAAAAACCTCATGTGTTGTACTTACGGTAAAATTAACAAAGATAAATACTTAAAATTTAACAGTCTAAAATTTAAAATCTCCATCAAAAGATAACCTCAGACCCCAGAAACTTCACAGGTAAAATCTTCCAAACATTAAAGAATAATATAATCTCACATAATATCATCCACAGAATAGAAAAGTGTGAAATGCTGCTCAACTCATCTTATGGAGGTAGTACAATCTTTCTTTTTTTAAAGATTTTATTTATTTATTTATTTGACAGAGAGAGGGACAGGGGGAGAGGGAACACAAGCAGAGATGGTGGGAGAGGAAGAAGCAGGCTTTCCGCTGAGCAGGGAGCCCAATGCGGGGCTCAATCCCAGGACCCTGGGATCATGACCTGAGCTGAAGGCAGACACCTAATGACTGAGCCAATCAGGTGCCCCCAAAAGTAGAACAGTCTTCAACCCCAAACCTGAAAACATTAAAACAAAGGCTAATTACAGGATAATAGGTCTTATGAACACACAAACACACACACACAGAAAAATACTACATAAACTCGTAAAAAGTCAAGTTCAGAGATTATGAGAGCAAAATACATTAGGACGGAGAAAGTATTTCAGACATATCAGGTTGGCTTAACGTTGGAAAATTAATCAAGATTACTCACCATATTAACAGAATAAATATGAAAAGTTATGATTATCTCAATATATGCAGAGAAAACTTTTGACAAAATACTCATTCATGATTCAGAAAAAAAACAATAAGGGGGAACACTTCAGTGGCACGGTCAGTTAAGCATCTTCACCATGCACGTACTCTCTTTCTCTTTCTCTCTCTAGCATAAATAAATCTTTAAAAACAAAAACCCTCTTAGCAAACTAAGAATAGAAGAGAACTTCCTCAAAATGATAAGGCACATTTATAGAAATCCCTCAGTTAAAATCAAAATTAATTCTAAAATACTCAATAGTTTCTTCCTGAATTCAAAAACAAGACAAAGATGTTCACCTTCACCACTTCTATACAACATGCTATTGGCATTCTTAGCCAGTAAAAAATTAGGAAGGAGAAGTACACTTGTCTTTATGCACAGACAACACAATTATTGACCTAAAATTTTTTTAAAAACTATAAAATAACTATCAGAATAAGTAAACTTAGCACGATTGCAGGATACAAAGCCAGTGTGCGAATACCAACAATTTTTCTATATACTAGAATTAGATGCTGTTAGGGTCCGTGATCAAAGGAACGAGACTGATACAAAGCGAAGGTCAAGCAAAGCTTTATTTTGAGCCAAGCATCAAGAATCACACTGCCCTGCCCCTGCATCCTGAATCCACAGGCAAGTTCCTCTGGGAGGGGCAGGCCCTTACAATGCCAATTCTCTCCGAAATGATCAATGCAACCCCAATAAAAGCCCTAAAAGAGGAGGTATAGGGGTATGGATGGTGTGTGTGTGTGTGTTTGTGGAAACTGACAAGCTGATTCTAAAATTTATATGAAAATGTAAAAGTTCATAGTACCATAGCACTGTCCATAATACCTGGAAACATAGAAATTATTTTAATATATTTTGTAGATTAAAGATATTCTTGGCAACATTCTGTATTCATGCCAAAGCCAAGCAACCTTGAAGAAAACAGCAAAGCTACAAGGCTAACACTGCCAGATGTCATGACTTATAATTAAATTATAAAGATAAAAGATAATAGTATTGTCAAGAAGATGGATAAATGGAACCTTTATTAGACAGCCAATAGGGGCACCTGGGTGGCTCCGTTGGTTAAGCAACTGCCTTCATTTCAGCTCAGGTCATGATCCCGGACTCCTGGGATCAAGTCCCACATCAGGCTCCCAGCTCCATGGGGGAGTCTGCTTCTCCCTCTGACCTCCCCTCTCATGCTCTCTCACTCTGTCTCTCTCTCAAATAAATAAATAAAAATTAAAAAAAAAAAAAAAGACAGCCAATAGAACAAAACAGAAAGCCCAGAAACAAAACCACAAATATATGTTCACCTGATAAATGACAAAGATAAAACCATGATTCAGCAGAAGAAAGGACAGTCTTTTTAACTGTCATCAGAAGTCATCAAGAAAATGGTAAGACAAGGCTTATATAATTGAGAAAAGGCACTGTCAATACATACATTTGCCAAAGATTCATATTTGGAATCTATTTTTTTTTAAGATTTTATTTATTTATTTGAGAGAGAGAGACAGTGAGAGAGAGCATGAGCGAGGAGAAGGTCAGAGGGAGAAGCAGACTCCCCATGCAGCTGGGAGCCCGATGTGGGACTCAATCCCGGGACTCCGGGATCATGACCTGAGCCGAAGGCAGTCGTCCAGCCAACTGAGCCACCCAGGCGTCCCTGGAGTCTATTTTAAAAGTTCTATAATTCAACAGAAAAAGACTAATGGTCCGATAAAATATAGGCAAAAGACCTGAACAGTTAACTTTGCTAAAGAAGATCCAAATAGCCAACAAAAATATGAAAAGATGCTCAACATCAGTCATCAGAGAAATGGGAATTAAAGCCTAATGAGATAACACAACAAAATGACTAAAATGGCCAAATTAGACTGACAATACCAAGTGCTCACAACAATAAAAGGCAATTAAAGCTCTCATACATTGCTAGCGACAACACGATTTAGTACAACCTCTTTGGAAAATTATTTAAATTAAAAAGTGTGTTAAAGTTAAGTATGTGATCACTCTGCCCAGCAAGTCCATTTCTGGTCACACAACTAACAGAAGAGTTTACATACTCCTTAGAACAACACACACAATAATTTTTATAAATGTTTTTCACAAACCTCAAACTCAAAACAAGTGTTTCAAAACAAATATGTTTCAAATATGTATCCTAAATAAGTTTCAATAACATAATAAAGACATAAACACTGTGGTAGTCACAGCGGAATGCTACACAGCAATATAAAGCAATAAACTAATCATAAACCAACGTGAATATTTCTCATAGACATAATACTGAATCAAAGCAGGCAGATACTAAATATACACACACACACACACTGTGTGTTTATACGTATATTGTATATACACACATATATAGTAATGTGTATACTTAAAATCTGTGTATTTAACTCTATATAATTAATTCCTAAGGAGGAAAACAAAGATAACATTGTGTATAAAAGTGACACTGGGGGGCGCCTGGGTGGCTCAGTGGGTTAGGCCGCTGCCTTAGGCTTAGGTCATGATCTCAGGGTCCTGGGATGGAGTCCCGCATCGGGCTCTCTGCTCGGCGGGGAGCCTGCTTCCCTCTCTCTCTCTCTCTCTGCCTGCCTGTCTACTTGTGATTTCTCTCTGTCAAATAAAAATAAATAAAATCTTAAAAAAAAAAAAGTGACACTGGGAGATACTGGGTGATTGAGTGACACTGAATATTTGAGTCACGTCAACATGCTACTTTCAAAGGTCCAGAGCATCTAAAAAGTGATTCTTAAAGACCATTTCAATGGCCTTAAAGCTCTGAACTAAGGCTCTGTGATCTAATTTCCTCCTAAACTCCATCTGGCTCATACGTACTCACTCACCTGGGTCGTTCTGGCTCAGGAACTCTTCCTCTAATATCCACGGCTCCTCTCCTTGCTCCAACTTGAGGATCACTTCTGGTTTAGGGATGGAATACCCTGTGAATGAGAAATGGGACAAACTGGATGAGTTTTAGGGCCTCTGAAGGCGGAGGACATTATAACTCAAAGACCATACAAAAAAAAAAAAAAAATTAATCCCTGTTATGAGGGAAAAGAAAACAAATCCCTTTGGATAATCAAAAGGTCATCCTTGACCTACAAATTTCAAAACTAAATATTATATTCCAAAAACTCTGCAAGTTTCTGTAAATAAAAAAGACACACATACTGGGGGTCTACGTGAGAAACAAACATTACCTACCCACTGAGACAAGGTGGCTATAGTTCTCCAGCATCACTTCCCTGTACAGGGTCCTCTGAGTAGGGTCCAGGTGCTGCCACTCCTCCTGAGTGAAGCCCACGGTCACATCCCTGAATGACAATGATCCCTGGAAAAGCACATTTCTGCTTAGTCTGAAGTGGTCAAAATCAAGTGATAGGAAAAAAAGGAAGTTCAAAGACCAATTCTTGGGGGTATAGCTCAGTGGTAGAGCATTTGACTGCAAAGACCAATTCTTACCATTTTTTACTGCTGAAAACTGGCCAGAAAATTTTACTAAGGACCTCTATTATAGAGCTTCTTTTGTGTTATGCTTTTTGAGTTAAAAAAATAATAATAATAGAAATACCATTTTTTTGTTACTTAATACAAAAAATCTGAGTGCCCACATGTACCTGTAACTGCCCTAGTCTCTGAGAATTCCAAGTTTAAAAAAATACTCTTCCTGGTCTTAAAGAAGTTATTCTCATAAGGAAACATACAAAAACATAGCTACCATAGGACTTAAAGAATCCATACCATAAACATGTGCAACAAAGACACCATTCATAAAGGGGTTCGGTGCAAGTTCCCGTGCTCTGAGGACCAATGCCTCTGATCACATGCGTGCAAAGAGGCACACAGCCACTGTTAGTGCATTTCCCCGGTTGCTGCAAGTCCCCTTCAGTTTGTGTTTTCCCCTTTTCATTTTCTCCTCCTTCATTCTTTGCCTTTCCCCCTTTAGGAATCAAACACTGAAGACCAAGACATTAAAAAATAACTGCATATACTAGGAGAATCAGAAAGTGAGGGTGCATACCCAAGGACAGGTTCAGAAAACACTACGACATTAAATTTACACATCATGCAGATCCTTGGCACAGAGACAGCCTACAACAATCAAAAGATAAAAGAAAATAAACAAAATCAGTAAGAAAATATGGCAAACATTGCAGAATGGGAAGAATCTGATTTCCAGAGTTACCACATTATTAAGAGTCAAATGCCCAGTGGTCAATCAAAAAAAATCACAAGGCATACAAAATAACAGGAAAATATGTAAACATAAAACTCTAGGAAAAACACAGGTGGTAAGCTCCTTGACACAGGTCTAGGCAATGATTTTAGATTTGACACCAAAAGCAAAAGCAACAAAAGAAAGAATAAATAAATGGGACTACATCATAACTAAAATTTTTATACACCAAAGAAAAATCATCAACAAAATGGAAAGGCAACTTACTAAATAGGAGAAAATATTTCCAAGTAATGTATCTAATAAGGGACTGATATTCAAAATATATAAAGAACACATCAACTCATTTTTTAAAATAAAAAAAAAATCGGATGAAAAATTGGGCAGAAGATCTAAATAGTCTTAATTCAAAGAAGACATACATATGACTAACAGGTCTATTCAAAAGATGCTCAACATCATTCATTATTAGGGAGATGCAAGTCAAGACCAAAGTGATATTACCTTACACCTGTTAGAATGGCTCTCAAAAACACAAGAAATAACAACAGGTGCTGGTGAGGATGTTAAAAAAAAAAAAAAAGGAACCCTTGTGCACTGTTGGTGGAAATGTGAATTGGTGCTATAGAAAATGGTATGAAGGCTCTTCCAAAAACTAAAACTAGATAATATCATCCAGCAATTCCACTTCTGGGTATTTATCCAAAGAAAATAAAAACATTAACTCAAAAGGTTATATACATCCCTATGTTTATTGCAGCATTATTTAAAATATCTAAGATATGGGGGGGCGCCTGGGTGGCTCAGTGGGTTAAGCCACTGCCTTCGGTTCGGGTCATGATCCCAGGGTCCTGGGATAGAGCCTCACATCGGGCTCTCTGCTCGGCAGGGAGCCTGCCTCCTCCTCCTCTCTCTGCCTGCCTCTCTGCCTACTTGTGATCTGTCTGTCAAAAAAATAAAAATCTTAAATAAAAAAAAAATATCTAAGATATGGGAACAATCTAACTGTCCATTGATAGATGAATGCATAAAGAAACTGTGGTATATCTATACAATGGAATATTATTCAACCATAAAACAGAATGAAACCTTGCCACTTACAGCAACATGGGTGGACTTTGTGGCATTATACTAAGTGAAATAAGTCAGAAAGAGAAAAAGACAAGTGCCATGTGATCTCTCTGATATGTGGAATCTTAAAGAAAATACTCTCAATACAGAAAACAAACGGGTAGTTGCCAGAGGTGGGGAGTAGAGTGGGCAAAATGAGTGAATTCTTTTTTGTTGTTGTTTAAATAAATTATTTTAAAGAGAAAACTACTGACCAATGTCCTTTATGAACACTAATGTAAAAAATCCTCAATAAAATATTATCAAACAGAAGGATTATAATATACTACAATACTATAGTAATCAAAATACATGGTACTGGCACAAAACAAGACACAAAAATCAATGGAACATTACAGAG
Source organism: Mustela putorius furo (assembly GCF_011764305.1). NCBI lineage: Eukaryota > Metazoa > Chordata > Mammalia > Carnivora > Mustelidae > Mustela > Mustela putorius. Next base: position 3,427,592 of record NW_025421577.1, read on the forward strand.
ACCCCAGAAATAAACCCATACCTATATGGTCAATTAATCTATGACAAAGGAAGCAAGAATAAAGACTGAGAAAAAGACAGTCTCTTTAACAACTGGTGCTGGGAAATCTGAACAGCTACGTACGAAATAACGAAACTGGGCCACCTTCTCACACCATACACAAAAGTACACTCAAAAGGTACTAAAGGTTATAAAACTCCAATTAGAAAACATAGCAAGTAATTTCTTTGACATTGGCCATAGAAAGATTTTTCTAGATATGTCTCCTAAGGCAAGGGAAACAAAGCAAAAATAAACAACTGCAACTATAAAAATAAAAAGATTTTGCACAAATGAACCCATCAATGAAACAAAAAATTTACCCAGTGAATGGAAGAAAGTATCTGCAAATGATATATCCAATAAGGGATTAATATACAAAACATATAAAGGACATATACAACACAATGCCAAAACAAAACAAAACAAACAAATGAAAAAAGCCACTGATTAAAGAAGACATAACAGATGGCCAACAGACACATAAGAAGATGCTCAACATCACTTATCAAGGAAATGTAAATTGAAACCACCTCACACCAGTCAGAGTGCTTACTATCAAAAAAGGGTTGCTGGGGGGAGGGGGTTTGGGAGAAGGGGGTGGGATTATGGACATTGGGGAGGGTATGTGCTTTGGTGAGTGCTGTGAAGTGTGTAAACCTGGTGATTCACAGACCCGTACCCCTGGGGATAAAAATATATGTTTATAAAAAAAATAAAAAATTAAAATACATAAATAAATAAATAAAAATTAAAAAATAAAAAAAATTTAAAAAATCAATTGAATCATACTCATAAAAAAAAAAAGAAATAACAAGTGTTGGTGAAGATGTGGAGAAAATGAGATGCCTGTGTATTTTTGGTGGGAATGGAATTGGTGCAGGCAATGTGGAAAACAGTATGGAGTTTCCTCAAAATATTAAAAATAGAAATATCATATGATCCAATAATTCCACTTTCTTTGGGTATTTATCCAAAGGAAAAAACAAAACTAATTTGAAAAGATATATGCAGCATATGTATGCTTACTGCAGCTTTATTTACAATAGCCAAGATACGGAAGGAACCCAAGTGTCCACTGATAGATGAATGAATAAAGAATATATGGTATAGAGACACAATAGAATATTACTCAGCCTTAAGAATGAGATCTTGTCATTTGTGACAAGATATGAGGACCTAAAAGGTATTATGCTAAGTGAAATAAGTCAGACAGAAAAAGACAAATACCATACGATTTCATTAACATGTGGAATCTGAAAAACAAAACAAAGGAACCAATAAACAAAATACAGATCCATAAAAACGGAGAACAAATAGTGGTGCCAGAGGGGAGGTGGGGAGGAGACTGCTGAGAAAAAGGATTAAGAGTTACAAACTCATGGGGCACCTGGGTGGCTCAGTGGGTTAAAGCCTCTGCCTTCGGCTCAGGTCATGATCTCAGGGTCCTGGGATCGAACCCCGCATCGGGCTCTCTGCTCAGCAGGAAACCTGCTTCCCTCCTTCTCTCTCTGCTTTCCTCTTTGCCTACTTGTGATTTCTGTCTATCAAATAAATAAAATCTTTAAGCAAAACAAAAAAGAGTTACAAACTCACAAAAGATATAAAATAGATATAAGAAGAGTTATAAAATACATAAATTATGGAGATGAAAAGTATAGAGCAGTAAATAAAGTCAACAGTACTGTAATCATGTATGGCAACAGTTGGTGACTACACTTACTGTGGTAAGCACTGACGAATGTATATAATTGAGTCAGTATGTTGTACAACTTAAACTAAATAAAACTGTATGTTACACTTCAATGAAAAAATAAAACAAAATAAAATGGATTATATGCCCTGACCAAGTAGATCCATTCTTGGAATCCAAGGACGGTTCAACACACAAAAATCAATCAGTATAATACACCACATCAAACAATGAAGGAAAAAAACCAAATGACCATCTAAACTGATACAGAAATAGCATCTGACAAAATTCAACAGTCTTTCATGATAACAACACTCATTAAAATAGGGATAGCAGAGAACTAACCCCATATAATAATAGCCATGTATGCAAAAAATACAGGAAAAATTATACTCAATGGTGAAAGGCTGAAAGCTATTATTCTAAGATCAGAAGTAAGGCAAGGCTGCCTGCTTTCATCACTTCTATTCAGCATAGTATTGGAAGTTCTAGTCACAGCATTAGACCAGAAAAAGAAATAAAAGTATTCAAATTGAAAAGGAAAAAGTAAAATCATCTGTGCAAATGATATAATCTTATATGTAGAAAAACCTGAAGACTTCACAAGAAAAGCTGTTAGATCAACGAAATGAATTCAACAAAATAGCAAGATATGTCAACATACAAAAATCAGTTGCATTTCTATACAGGAACAATGAATAAGCTGAAAAAGAAATTACAAAAGCAAATTCATTTACAAAAGCATCAAAAGAAATTTTAGGAATTAATGTAATCAAAGATGTAAAAGATTTGCACAATGAAAACTATTTAAACAGTGCTAAAAGACATAAAAGACGACATAAATAAATGGAAACACATCCCATGTGCATGGATTAGGAAACTTATTGTTAAAATGTCAATATTACTCAAGGCAATCAACAGATTCAATGAAATCTCTAGCAAAATTCCAATAATATTTTTTGCAGAAATGAAAAATATTCATCCTAGGGTGCCTGGGTGACTCAGTGGGTTAAAGCCTCTGCCTTCCGCTCGGGTCATGATCCGAGGGTCCTGGGATCAAGCCCTGCATCAGGCTCTCTGCTCAGCGGGAAGCCTGCTTCCCCCTTTCTCTCTCTGCCTGCCTCTCTGCCTACTTGTGATCTCTGTCAAATAAATAAAATCTTAAAAAAATATTTCATACTAAAATTCATACAGAATCTAAAGAAACGTGAATATCCACAACAATCTTGAAAAAGAACAAACCTAAAAGAAGGTCTCAAAAAGATGTCTGTACACTCATTTTTATAGCAGCATTGTTATTCATAATAGCTAAAACAAGGAACAACTCACGTGTCCATGGACAGATGAATGGATAAGCAAAATGTACATATACATACAATGGGATATCACTCAGCCTTAAAAATGGAAAAAAGTCTGCAGTATGCTACAACATGGATGAATCTTCAAGATTCATGTTAAGTGAAATAAGGCAGTCACACAAAGACAAATACTACAGGATTCCACTTCTATGAGGTACTTAGGGTAGTCAGAATTACAGAATCAGGAAGTATCATAGGAGTTCCCAGAGGGGAGCTATTGTTTAATAGGTACAGAATTTCAGTTTTACAAGATGAAAGACTATGGGGATGAACAGAGTGACAGAAGCACAAGAATGTGAATACACCACTGAAGCACACACTTAAAAATGTTTAAGATGGTAAATTTTACGTTATGTTGTATTTTACCACAAAAAATAAGAAAAAAAAAGTGAAAATGTACTGGTAAGTACTACAACATGGATGAACCTTGACAACATGCTAAGTGAAGGAAGCTAGACACAAACGCCCATATCCTGAATGACTCCATTTGTAGGAAATACTCAGAATAGATCAGTCCATAGAGACAGAACACAAACAGCTCGCTGCCAGGGACTGGGTGAATAAGAGAATGGGGAGAAACTCCTTAATGAGTAACAGGCTTTATTTAGAATGATGGGAATATTCTGAAACTCAATTAAGGTAGTGGTTGCATAACACTCTCAATGTACTAAGTGCCACTGAACTCATTTGGTCACTTTAAAATAGTTACTTTAGTATGTGAATTTCACCTCAGCAAACTTTCTTAAAGACATAAGAACAAAGTGTGGAGAATAAAATTACAATGAAAGATGAAGGAGCTAAAACCATGTATCAGTAACCACAACAAAATGAGAACAGATTAAATTCTCAATATAAAGGTCAGAGCATCTCATACTAGGCCAAAAATGTCTAGAGACATATTCCTTACCAAAAAATTATGCTCACAAAGAATACGGAAAATCTTACTAAGGTGCAACACCCTAATGATCCCAAAACCCCCAAGGCATTAAAGTAAGGAATGGATGGTGAGTGAGAATGGATAACATCTCCTTTTCGAATCAAGCAGTTTTCACTTACTTGCTTTCAACTAAGTTGAAAGAGAAATCAGAGTTGAATTAAGAAAACGGTTTCATCTAAAAGAATACTTAAGAATAAATTTAAGCAAAGATACGTAAGCTTTGCATACTGAAAAACTACAAAACACTGCTGAAAAAAACTGAAGAAGACCTAAGCAAATGGAAAAACACCTCACGTTCACGGACTGTAAAACCTAATACTGTTAAAATGTCAAAATTCCCCAAAATGATGTACAGATTCAATGCAATCCTTACTAAAATCTCAATAGCCTTTCCTTTGCAGAAATAGAAAGGTTAACCTAAAATTCATATGGACTTGCAAGGGACCTTGCTGTAGAAGAGTTTGGTTGTTTCACAATAAATGCGGAATGACCCATCAATTTTACTTCCAGAAAAGAAGTGAAATAGGACTTGAAACAAAAACTTGTACAAGAATGTTCATAGCAGCACTGTTCTCAATACCCAAACATGAAATCACTCCAAATGCCCACCAACTGATGGATACACAAAAGGTGGACAACACATCAGTGGAGTATCATTCAGCCATTAAAAAAAAAGTAGTGGTACATGCTACGACATGGATGGGTATCAAAACATTAAGTGAGAGAAGCCACACATTTCAGATTTCATATTGTATGTTTCCATTTATACGGGATATCCAGAATAAACAAATCCATAAACAGAAAGCAGATTAGTGGTTGCTAGAGGCTGGGGAGATGGCGGAGTAATTTGCTCATTAATTATGGCACCGCTCATTAAAGGTATAAGGTTTCTTTTTGATGTGATGAAACTATTCTGGAAGGAGAGGGTGGTTATGGTTGCACAACATTGTGAGTGTGTTAAGTGTAACTGAGTTCTACAATTTAAAAAGGTTCAAGTGTGAATTTTGTGTCGTGTATTTTACCACAATTTAAAGAGGAGAGTCAGTCACCAGACTGCAAAAATTTAGATATTGCCCAATCCCCAGGACTGTCACAAAGCGTATCTCATTCTACTGATTACCCTGGATCACTGTGGTCTGCCCAAACTTGCTCCTTCTTTGACAGCCAACAGCCCTACTGCTGGCACAATTCATGTGCAATTCAACTTTTCCTCTGAACTGGACAAGAATTACTCTATGCCCACCATTTCTTTTTATCATTGCAGGACTGTCACTGGAAGGTACATAATGCCACCAAATGAAGCTTATCAAAAAACTTTCTTATGTTCTGGTTTCAAAACTCAGTAAGATCACAAGATGTGATCATTTATCTACAAGGCCTCTTTGCCCTGGTGTAGTAGAGGTCAGCAAACTGCAAACAGTTCTGGCAAATGGCCACGTAATAAATATTTCAGGCTTGCCAAGCTACACAATCTCTGTCACAACCACTCAGCTCTACCTCTATAATACGAAACCAGCCACAACCACTTCATTCAAATGAATGCGCACGGCTGTGTCCCAATAAAACTTTATATAGACCCTGAAATTCATACACTTTCCCATCACAAACTACTGCTCTTGATTTGTTTCTCAACCACCTAAAAGTTCATAGTTTGTGGGCCATAGAAAAATAAGCAGCAGGCTGTATTTGGCCCATGTACTATGATCTGTTGACTTGTGCTCTGCGTTTTCCCTGATTTCTACTATTTCATATGAAGGTAGAGACATTTTATAAACCTCACATATAACAATCACTGTTAGGCAAAACTGTGAACAAATGAACAGCTCACCTGGGATGTGATCATCTTCTGCTGGCCCTGAAGGGTGTGGATAACCGTGAGGGTACAGCTGAGAGGAAAGAACCAACATGAGAGATGCCATCAGCCTGAAAAACTCCACACAGCTGTGGGCAAAACACCCCTGAAGCGGAGATGCCTTGAGAAAGGGAAGAAAGGAGGGCAGGAAGGGAGGGAACAGCCCATGCACAATTCCATAGTGCTTGGACACACTAGTTTTTAAATGCAAAAACATCTGTTTTCAGGTCATCTGGCAGGCTCAACTGATGGGGCAACCAACTCTTGATCTTGGGGTTGTAGGTTAGAGCCCCATGTTGGGTGTAGAAATTACTTAGAAATAAAATCTTTAAAAAATTTTTGTTTTCTCCTGATTTACTAACAACGTATGCTCTAAAACAGAAAAATGTAAACAACATGGTACACTAAATAAACAAATTAGGAAAAACCAAGGAATGGAACATAATGCTTTCATTAAAACTGATGCAGAGCAAAATATTTCAAGTTATAATGGTCATTATAAACCAGAGAATCCTACTAGTTTCTGAAAAAAGGGATGGGGTTTTAAGGGCTGGTCTTTTTCCAAAGGTCGGGGGGCAGGGGGGGGGGGAGTTTGCTTTAACTCAGTTTCAGGTTCTCAAACATATCTTTTGATTAAAAACAACAAACTGCTTCTGACTTATCTGTTGTCAAAGCAGAAAACAGCTGCCTGGGCCATCAAGCGATTCAATGTCTACTCTTATTTCTCCCACAACAAAATGCATGAGTAGGAGCAGGTACGTGAAAGAAGACCCATTTCCTTCCCACCCTATCCCAGTCCCATCTTTAAGCAGAGCACAAATAGGTAAGCCTTAAACACCTTTCCTGCAGTTCCATCTCGGATTCTATGAGACCAGGGCAGAGGGATCGCGCTGGCTGTGATGTAGTGAGCCGGCCGCTGAGAATCTGGGAGTGGAGGAAAGAGGAAGGGATGGAGGCCGCAGTTTGCTCCTCTGTGGCTGCTAAGCCCTTCTTTCCACATGATGCCCCACAGCTCTCCAACATGCCAACAAGCCTTCGGTTCCTGTTACCCTACCCTCCTCTCCCAGCCATAGCTGACATCCCTCCTGAAAGCTGGACAGATACATCCACCATCACCCAGTTTGCCAGAATCTGGCTATGAACGTGGTTCTGGCAGCAGGACCCAAACTGCTTCGAGCTGAGCAAGTCTTTGCCCCGTCCCCTTCACTCTAGATCTGGGGACCAACTGACTGGCGTCTTAGGTGGGGTCCCTGCTCCTGGAACCCTCCATCTCCCTCACAAGAGCTGCCTTGTTCCAGGAAAACTGGGCATAGCCAGTTGGAATCCCCATCCAAGATCTACAGCTCTTGGACCTTCCCGACTCCCTCAATCACAAGCTGGACCTTCCGTAAATACCAAGTGCTGCTACTGAGGGAACGGGGAAGGGTGCAGCGGGTGAGCGGGGCCGGATGCCCCCCCCCCACTCAGGTGCCAGGCTCACAGGTCAGGGAAACAAGGTCAGGGCTCCTGCAGCTGTTTGCTGTTGGGTCTGCCTCACACCCAGGTTTGATGCGGGCAGAGGATGAGGCAGGTCCTTCTAGGCCATCTGGGGCTTGCTCTAATCACCTCCCGGCCCCGCACGTGGTTGCCATGGGGACGCTACACTGACCACAGGTGAACTGGAAGACCAAGAGGAACCGTGAGTGGAGAAGAACAACGTTCCCCCAAAAGAGAAGCGCCCAGCGACGAGCGTCCCGAGGCCGGTTTCCGCCGGTCTTACCGAGGCCTCTGCCGAGCCCTCACGTCGGAGATGAAAACACCAAGCTTCGCTCGGTAACAAGCGCTGGGACGTGCTGGTTCGCATTCGATGCATGAAGACGGAGCAAGACTCACCCCGAGCTCAGGTACCAAAGCCTCTTCCTCCGTCAATCGCCCCTCCGCGGGGAACCTCCCGTTTAAAGGGTCACCTACGCCCAAGCCCCCGGGGCTCACTGGCTGCGCACTCGCCACCTGAGGCCGCGATCTCACCGCGGAAGCATCAGGGACGGTCTTCTCGCGAGGCCGAGGCCGCCTACGCGAACTAGACGGGAGGGGCGCAGCGCACATGCGCAGAAGGCCAGGAGCGACTCCCGCGTCCAGCCACAGGGCCCCTGCAAAGTTTCCCAAATACTTGTGCCACCTCGCTGGAATACGACCTTCAGACTTGGGGGATGTTCGGTAGAACTGCTTGATTTAGCAAATAAGGTATAGGCAGGTGACCTACTGGTAATACGGTTTTATTTTTATTTTTTATTTATTTATTTTAAATTTATTTTTTATTTATTTCAGCATAACAGTATTATTTTTACGCCACACCCAGTGCTCCATGCAATCCGTGCCCTCTATAATACCCACCACCTGTTACCCTGACCTCCCAGCCCCCGCCCCTTCAAAACCCTCAGATTGTTTATTTATTTTTTTAAGATTTTATGTATTTGACAGATCACAGGTAGGCAGAGAGGCAGGCAGAGAGAGAGGAGGGGAAGCCAGCTCCCTGCTGAGCAGAGAACCCGATGCAGCCAATCCCAGGACCCTAGGACCATGACCCCAGCAAAAGGCAGAGGCTTCAACCCACTGAGCCACCCAGGCGCCCCTATTTTTATTCGTTGTTTACCCCAAATTATTTAAGTATCTAAATACATACCTATTTCATTAGCTTTTTTTCCCTGATAGATGGGCTCTCCTGGCAGTTCCTTGTTTTGCAGAATGCACTTGCAGAATTTCTTCCAGAGACAGTCTGTGTTCCGTTTACATTGTAACGTATCTTAAACGGTATCCACGTCTCTCGCATTTCGTTTTGTCCTTCTGGACATTCACTGATGAGGAAACACACCCGAGTTAGCATTATGTGTGGCATGAAGTTAACACTGGAAATTGCTCTTCAAAATCTGATTGCAGAAATACATAATACCGTCTTTCATGTCATAATTTGCCTTTCCCATTCTTCAAAATTACATTGGCTCTCTTGATTAATGACTTTTAAAAATGTTGTCCACTGACAAAAGAGAACCTTTTTTTTTTTTTTTTTTAATCTTTGCCAACTTTTCCCTTCCTCTTTAAAACTACATGTGATAATTCACTTGTTCCCATGCTGGAAAAGCACTTAGTAACATTTATGTAAAAAAAAAAAAAATCAAATTCTTCAAGAGATGAAACTCATTTCATAAGACAGTCATGGCAAGTACAATGATGATTATCCACAAGTCAATTTATTTTCCTATTCATAAGCATTATTTTCCCTTTTAAGAACAAGCTTGACACAAAGATTTCATCAATTCTTCCTTTGATGCTTTCAGGTTCCACTGAAAACTGGAATATTTAATAATACTTTTTGCTTTTCTTTCAGTTTCCATAATCCTGTTGCTAAGAAGATACTGAAAACTATAAACAAGAGATAAGCAAATTAGTTTCACTCAATGGATTATTTAAAAAGACGACAAGAAAAAATAGTCAACAAGAATATTGGGACATTTTCTTGAGAATTGAAATATGATTTCAGTGCTTTAAATAAACAGAACTCTCTTAACAGTGTTTGTTAAAGAGAGCCAGTGGGTTCCTGAATGCAAGAGAAGTGAAGAATACTGAATGCCAACAAAAATCACATAAATCTCTTAGTCACTCAACTCAAACACAGCATAAATTCAATTACATCAATGTGTATAGAGAGAATGTCAAAAGCTATTTGAACAGCAGGTATCATGCATAGAGACATATGACATCCAACAGCCCACATCTTCCATAGAATCATTCATGCTTTGTTTCAACTTGGAATAAACATGTCTGCACCTTTATGCAAATATCCTCCAAAATCTGTATTAGTATAGGTATATATAGGAATTATTGTAGCTCCACCAAAAGCAGCACAGAAGCAAGGGGAAAATATTTATTTTCTACATTGTAATTACTTGAATCCATGTGATGCTGTAAAAAGGTGGCACCATTTGATCCTTGATAATCTCTGTAATCATAAGCGGAGCTATTATTTTTGTTGTTAATTTCATCCTGGCACCTGAAATTCTGATTGCAACTTCAGAATCAGAAAACACTTCTGTCAGCAGTACATTCAAACAGTCTGAGCTGAGAGACTGTTGATGATGTACAGCATACTGGGTGCTTACAACTTCTGTTGAAATTACTGTATCTCAATCTGAATTCCTCATAATAGTAAATTTATTTTATCACTTTCTATAGAACTAGTTGAGGAAATAATACAACTCTTATGTTAAACTATTAGTATATGCTGGTTTATACCTGACTGCTATCTCTGCATCCTGGACAGAAACCTTCAAAGGAAATTTTTTCTTGCTTAATCAATGTACACCTTTTAGAAAATCTATCACATGATTTACACTTGCATTTTGACATTTTAGAATTCAAATATATGCAGATAAAACATAATACCAAGTACTGCAAAAATTGAAACGATAATCTCATAACTGCATTACATCAGAACTCATAACTAACCACAAAAACGCTGAATCATTGAAAGCATTGCAAACTTGCAAACTAAAAATGTATTGAAGTCGGGTGCCTGGGTGGCTCAGTGGGTTAAGCCGCTGCCTTCGGCTCAGGTCATGATCTCAGGGTCCTGGGATCGAGTCCCACATCGGGCTCTCTGCTCAGCGGGGAGCCTGCTTCCCCCTCTCTCTGCCTGCCTCTCTGCCTACTTGTGATCTCTCTCTGTCAAATAAATAAATAAAATCTTTAAAAAACTGTATTGAAGTCATATTATCACTTAAGTGGATGGAGACAGCTATCCTTAGAAGGCCTGCTTATAAGTTTTACCCATGGTTAGTACCTGGGAACTTGGGTTTTAAAAAGGCTTGAGAACTTGGACTTCTCAAGTGTTCCTACAAGTCTACCTGATAAAAGTGGCTTACATGTGGGTGCCTGGGTGGCGCAACTGGTTAGGTGACTGCCTTCAGCTCAGATCATGATCTCAGGGTCCTGGGATCGAGTCCCACATCAGGCTCCCTGATCAGCCGGGGTCCTGTTTCTCTCTCTCCCTCTCCCTCTGCCTGATGCTGTCCCTCCTTGTGCTCTCCCTCTCTCTACCTTGTCAAATAAACAAATAAAATCTTTAAAAAAAAAAAAAAGTGGCTTACCGTGTGCCTAAATTTCTTTGTACAAACAATATGGTTTATGCTGAACACCTACTTTCCTTCTGAGAATCTGGAATTTTAGTATGTGTCAGGCAGAGGGACATACATAACCAGCCCCCATAAAAACTGTGAGCACAGAGATTCTAATGACCTTATATGGTAGAAAACATTCCACATGTGCTATCATAGTTCATTGCTGGAGTTAATAAGCACATCCTATGTGACTTCACTGGTAGAGAACCTTTGGAAGCTTATGTCCAGTTTCCTCTGGACATTGGCCATGAGCCATTCCCCCTTGCTAACTTTTCTGGAAAAATTTTAGCTATGAATATGACTGTATGCTGAGTCCTATAAAACTTCCTAGCAAATCACTGAACCCAAGGATGGTCTTGGGATCTCCAAATCAATTGACATCAGAAGTGGGATTATCTAGAACAGAACAGCACTTACTCATGGAAATATGGCTAAATAATTGTTTTGTCAAGGAAGAAACAGAGCTTAACAGTGAAGCCAAAAACAAACAAATAAGCAAACAGATTTTATTCAGGGCTGTTGCAGTAGGGAAAAAGAGATCTCAATACACAACCAGGCTAAATTCTAAATGCAGCATGGGCAGTAGGAACTTATAGTCGAAGAGCAGGGCTGGGGTCAGTGGATAGAAAATTACTAAGAGGAAACATCAGGGTTAAGGAGGACTTAGGCTAAATCAACCTAACAAGAATCTTGTTAAAGACAGGCCAAGGCAATCAAACATCACCTGGAGGATGAAAAACCAATCAGATATCCAGAGTGATCAGTTACAGACGATGAAGGTTTCTGGTTAAACTGATTTACCCAAGAAAGCTACCCAAACAGTGGGAATCAGAAATTTCCAGCCAGACTTGTCATTTGGTCTCCAATTGCCTGTACCCCACCTTACATGCTTACTTTGCTGATATATTCAATTTCAGCAAACTCCAACTCACAACACCATTGCCTCAGGTTTGCCTTCAATTATATACCCCACTAGTTTTCCATCCCAATTGCTCCTTAAGGAGCTTGTTAGAAGTCCATTTAGGGGTCCACTTGATGGACCAGAACTTAAAGAGGAATTGTTTGAGAAGACAATTATGTCTCTCCCAGAATTGTGTATTTTGAAAGATAAAATATGTGCTTTGGATACAACTAGTACTGTCTTGTACTTTGAAGGGAAAGAGGAATGTCTTGGCAAATCCTTGTATCATAGTGTTAGTATATAGAGGGACATGTGATTGTTTAAAAATATTTATTTATTGGGGGGGGCAAAAGGAGAGGGAGAGAGTCTTAGACAGACACCATGCTGAGCAAGGAGCCCAATGTGGGACTCGCTCTTATGACCCTGAGATCAAGACATGAGTCCAAACCAAAGGTCTGTTTAAGACTGCACCATGCAGATACCTGAGATGTAGGATTTTTATTTATATTTTTAAATTTATATTGTATTTTGAGCATCCATGAGCAAGAGATTCCCAGAGTTCTTTGAACGGATCAGCTCTTAAGGAATGTGTCCATAGTTCATAATAAATGTGGAAATGGGACTCTTTTTTGGCAAAAGAATCCAGTGCTAAAATGACTACCTGAAGTTTGGCCAATTTTGTTGACTTTTGTTTGGGACTCATCCTTTAATCAAAGACCTCCCAAGTGAGGGATGGAAACACCAACATCCCACCAAGTTATATCATCTTTATGATGAATAGTAGTGCCAACAAACTCCTATTGTTGTTCATTTGACTAATCCCAAGGGACTCTCCAGGCAGTTCAGGGGTCTTGAGGAAAGGTGGCCTCCTCTTGCACCACGGTATTTGGCAATGGACTGGGGACAGGGGAGGCGACCCCACCACTGCAGGTGGATTAGGCCAGAGATCCCAGGTTTGGCTCCATCCTATATTAAAGAGGCACTGGTAGCTAGTGAAGTTTGTGAGGTGTTGTTTCCACCACCTAAGTATAATGGGCATCTGCATGTGGAGGACCATAGGCTTAGGGTCTCTGAGATACCCCAGGATATAGCCAGTAATTTGTTGTTCTAATGACGTACTACATGAAGCTAAAAGGTTCAGTCTCTTCTATCAGAAGCTCTTGGGCAACTTATGGCCATGATATGTAGTCCAAGACTCTAGGAGGCATGACATGAAGCTGTCAAAGTCTCTTTAATGAAGGAGTTTCTAAGCACTCACAAGAGTGCCTGTTGATTTCAATATGGACAGATCTTAGAGTTTTTTGGCTGGAGAGAGCCCCACTTGAAGTGAGTTAATTTGTAAGAAGCAACAGCAGTGACAGTAAGCAAAATTTATAGATGAGGATTATGTTATCACTAGAACCTCCAAAAGACTAAAAGATATTGGATTTCTATGTCTTTAATGAGTGTGTCAAAAGAATCTCCTCATAGGAGGATGTCACCAATATCATGTCATACCTGTGCTGCAATGTCAGCCACCTGGACAAAGAGTGATGCAGTTAATAATTTGTCTGCCAAGATTGAGCAGAATGGCAGAACCACTGAAGTATGCTGTGAGTGGTCTGAAAAAGATGTGTTGTGTCCCTTGGGAACTGAAGGTAAACTGCAACTGAAAGGTTATTAAAATAAGCACTGAATAGGACATGCTATCCAAGTCTACAAGGGCAAACTATTTATTAGCTGCTGATTGGACATAACCAGTAATTTTTTAAAAATATTGGATAGTAGGAGGGCTGTTATGGCCTGAATATTTGTGTCCCATGAAATGTGTATACTGAAGACCTAACTCATCATGTGGCTATATTTGAAGAAAGAAATAAAGTTAAATGAGGTCATAAGGGCGGGGTCTTGATCCAATAAGATTAGTGACTTTATAAGGAGAGCCCGACAGTGAGCTTTTTCTCTTTCTCTCCAGGTGCCAACACCCAAGAGAGCCAGAGAGGACACAGCAAGATGGCAGCTGTTTGCAAGCCAAGAAGAGAGCCCTCAGCGGAGCTGCACACTATCAGACCTTGATCTTAGATGTTCAAAGAGATGGTTCTGAGGTCCTTGAGAAAGACATATTAGGTTGTAAAACTGCCAAGAGGAATTTAAGATTTATGTTCATTCTCAAAGGGGAAGAAAAAGAAAATACAAAGAGAAATGTCTCTTGGTTTTTAGAGGAATATTAAACCTCGTCCTTTTAATTTTTATTTGTCCTCACACCACTCTTACCACTTAAAGTTAATATTGTACTATGATATTGTACTAAGGGCCTAGACAGGGCAATTAGGCAATAAAATAGAAGAAAAGTGATCCACAGCAGAAATAAAGTGGTAAAACTATCTCTGACTGCAGATGATGTGACCTTATTATTTAGAAAATTCTTATGAACCTGACAAAAACTTCAGAACAAATGATCACAGAAGTTTGCAGGGTACATGATCAATATATTAATATCAAATGAATTTGCATATGTTAGCATTGAGCAATCCAAAAACAAAGTTCTCGGGGCACCTGGGTGGCTCAGTGGGTTAAAGCCGCTGCCTTCGGCTCGGGTCATGATCTCAGGGTCCTGGGATCGAGCCCCGCGTCGGGCTCTCTGCTCAGCCGGGAGCCTGCTTCCTCCTCCCTCTCTCTGCCTGCCTCTCTGCCCACTTGTGATCTCTGTCTGTCAAATAAATAAAAAAAAAAAAACAAAAAAAAAAAACAAAAACAAAAACAAAGTTCTCAGTAATGAATTTAACAGAAGGAGTGTAAGACTTTTTTCCAGCTGTACCCTGGATAGTTGTATAATGTTAGATGGAGGAAGTATGACTTTGTTATTGTCCTTATTTGGAGATTAAATATGGAATATGGTATTAGAAACTAAGATCTGGGCACTGCATATACATACTGCTTCTAGAACATTGGTGCACCTATATCTTTAACTGACAGAGAAAAAGATATATTTTGTGTATAATGCAGTTAATAATGCACTGTGTATATAAATGTAAAAACATATATGCAAGCATATGTATCTACATTCAGTTAAATATGAGTTCACATTGATTTTTCCAGCTCTCACCCACTACCACATGGATCACTCTAGCATCCTTTTCTTGCCCATCTGTGACATCCCAAAGCAACAGTGATAAACCTAGCTCTTCCCATCTGCTACACATTTACTTAATTGTTTCATCCCATAGTAAATGTATAGCAGTACCAGAATTGTTAACCTGTACCCCATGGAAAACAACTTTTTCAACTAGGGTATAATGGTTATGTGCAGTTCTTTGTCTTGAGGCTTATAGTCTCCACGCATTTCCATAGTTACTTAAATCAGCACACGTGACCCTCCACCTCCTTCAATGAGGTGGTTCCATAATTAGTTTACAATCCCTCCTGGAATCCTTGGAACCCCTTAATGGCTTTTTAAATCTGCCTACATTAAGTTTCCTTATTTATACTGTAAAGTCCTACAGGTCTGAACAAATGCATAAAGCCATGCATCCACCATAATGGTATCCTACAGAATAATAGCTTCACCACTGAAAAACTTTCCTGTGAATCATCTGTTCAGTCCCCTGAACCTCCCCTTGAAGCCTTCTAAATGTTAGTCTCTATAAATCTGGTTCTTCCAATGTCATATAAAAATGCCTGGGTGGGTTAAGCCTCTGCCTTTGGCTCAGGTCATGGTTTCGGGGTGCTGGGATTGAGCCCCACATCAGGCTCTCTTCTCAGTAGGGAGCTCCCCCTGCCCCCCGCCTGCCTCTCTGCCTGTGATATCTCTCTCTCTCTCTCTCTGTCAAATAAATAAATATAATCTTAAAAAAATTAAAAATAAAAATCAATCATACATCAAGTAGCTCTTTCAGACTGGCTTCCTTAACTAATATGCATTTAAAATTTCTCCATGACTTTTAGTGGCTTAATACACCATTTTTTAAATGACTGAATACTATTTCATTGTATGGATATGCCAGTTTGTTTATCCTCTCATCTACTGAAGGGTATCTTGGTTGCTTCCAATTTGGGACATTATGAATAAAGTTGGTATAAGTATTTGGCTGGGATATTCGTGCCTAGAAGGGGTTAACCCAATAGAGCAACAGTTCTTGGGAACCTCTTCAACTGAGGACCTTCACAGGTGTCTCCCTGGTGATTGTTACAAGAACATTGTAAGGTTTGGCTTGTTTTCATTGCAGCTTCTGTCTCAAGACTAAGCTAATAAGGCTCCTGTGTTTTGAGAATATTGAGTTATGGCCTAAGTGTCCAAACCGCAAAGGTCAAAGCTGTCTGATATCTCTGCATGGCCAGCTACTCTCAGGCCAAAACAGAAACTAGATGTAAGAAGGCGATTCTCTTACTGTGTGGTATAAATTGGAACTCTGCAAAATAAACTTTGGCACTTGCTTGATGCGTTCGCCTGTGTCCCTCCTGCTCCCCACACTCCCTTCCTTCATTCTATCCTTCAACCCTGTTCCCTCCTGTCTCGCCTGCCGTGACAGTATTCATATGCAGGCTTTTGTCTAAACATTAAGTTTTCAAATAAGTTGAGTAATTACCTAGGAGTGCAGTGCTTGGATTACACCAGACTATGTTTAACTTTGTAAAAACCTGCTAAAGTTTGCAAATATTTTTAACCTCAATATATAGTAAGAAATACACTTTAATTCATGATCCAATATAAACACAAACATACATTTGATATTTATCCATTGAATATTGACAATGTGCCATAACCTAGGCACTGTATTTATAGTACTAACTAAAATAGAGAAAACTCCCAGTTTTGATGGTATTTACATTCTAGTGAGGGAATATAAAGAAAATAAGCAAGACATTTCATATGCTAAATAATGCCTCTGTAAAAAGTTACAGTAGGAAAGGGAGCAGTTTACAGAAAAGGAAAAACTATGGAGACAAGATAAAACAACAAATCCACACTTCCCTTGTCACCCTGTGTGAAGCTATTTAGCAGCAAATGCTTTATTCCCCCTTTATGGTTATTAGTAAATACCATTATAAACTGTTTGCTTTCTGCTGGCAAGGCCAGCAATACACTTTCACTGTCCTACCTCAGGGGCTTATCAACTCTTCAGCCCTATATCACAGTCTATTCTACAGACAGCTGGATTGTCTTTATCTTCCACCCGATGTCTTGCTGATTCATTATACTGGTGATATAATGCTGGTTGAACCTACTGTGCTAGGGAAGTAGCAAATACTCAAGACACATTGGTAAGACACTTGTCTGCTTCAGGGTGGGATCTAATCCCACAGAATGGCAGGGGAATGCCACCATGGTAAAATTTCTAAGGGTCCAGTGTTGTAGGGCATGCCAAGGTATTCCTTCTAAGGTAAAGAATGAGTTGCTCCTCCTACCAATAGGAAAGAGTACAACCATTATTGGGCCACCTTGGATTTTGAAGACAGTATACACCACATTTGGGCCTGCTACTCTAAGCCATTTACTAAGTGAACAGAGAAGCTACCAATTTTGAGTAGGGTCCAGAACAGGAGACTGTTCTGCAACAGATCCGAGCTGCCAAGCACACTGCTGTGCCATTTGGGCTGTATTAACCAGCAGATCTAACACTGCTTGAAGTATTGGTAGTGGAGGGTCCTGCGTAG
Source organism: Mustela putorius furo (assembly GCF_011764305.1). Taxonomy (NCBI): domain Eukaryota; kingdom Metazoa; phylum Chordata; class Mammalia; order Carnivora; family Mustelidae; genus Mustela; species Mustela putorius. Next base: position 3,445,159 of record NW_025421577.1, read on the forward strand.
AGTTTTTGGCAGGCAACTATATGTGAATCACAGCGCATACCTTTAGGATTCTTTAAGCAAAACCATGCATCCTCTGTAAACAACTATTCTTTTGAGAAACAGCTTTTCGCATGCCTGATGGGCCACAGTGTTAAGACTGAACACTTAACCCCAGGCTACCAAGTTACCATGTATCCTGAACTGCCCATCAAGAACTAGGTGTTGTATGATCCACCAAGCCATACAACTGAGTACTCAAGCAGCCCTTCATCATTTAATGAAACAGCATATACAAGATTAGTCTCCAGCAGATTCTGAAAACTCAAGTATGCCCATGACCTCTACTGACGCCTATATTCTACCCTCTTACTGTCTTCAATTCAAGCTATAGTATCATGAGAAGTTTACGACCAGCTGACTGAGAATGAAAAAGCTCAGGCTCTATGTACCAAGTGCCCAGTATATGACCAACAACTGATGCTCCAGTGGTGTATATGGCAGGGCCGAAGAAGGTAGTTTCTCATGCCAGAAGCTCACAGGCAATTAATGGCGATGATGGATGGTCTACAAACTCCAGGAGGCATGAGAGGAGATTGCTAAGGTCTCTAGAGGGAAGGAAGGGCATTGATAGGAGTGCCTGTTGATTTCAATCTGGATTGATTCTAGAGTTTATTTTTGGAGAAGGTCCTGTACAAGTTGAGTCAATTTGAAATTAACAGCATTAGTGAATTAAGTGAACCTTGTAAGTGGAGAACAAGTTGCTTGCAGAACCCAAAAAGGACTAAACGATTTATGTGCATTAGCATCCTGTGTGCTAAGAACACACAAGAGAGAGAATCGTCAATAGCTATTTCTTGATAGTGCCAGGGATGGAGCAGCCCTTGGTTTACCAATACTGAGCCAGATCTTTGCAAATATGTATGGGAAAATGAATTATCCACTTTTGTGATTCTTTTCTATCTGTATGTCACCAATGAATGTGTGAAATAGCTCCTCAGAAAAGGATGTCATCAGTATCATACCTGTGCTCCTGAAGAAATGTGGATGCAATTAAGATACTGCCTGCAAAGACTATGTGCAGAGGCAGAGGTGCTGAGATATCCCACTGGTAGCCTGGGAAAGATGTACTGTGCCCTTCGGAGGTAAAGGCAAATTGTGGCAGAGGCTATTAAAGAGGGCACTGAACAGAATATAGTAGCCAATTCTGTGAGAACAAAATCTGTAGTGGTGGCTATTGGGCTAGAAGGAGTAATTTCAGTAAAGTGGTGTTGGGTCCTGAACAGATGGGCCATAGCACCGAGGTTACTGTAACCCACTGTGACATGCCATCAGCATTTCCAGGTTTAAGAGACTATACTGGACTATTAAATGGAGAAGCAGTAGTGATAATCACTTCTCTGAACTTTACAATGGTTTCAACTAAAGGTGTATGGTACATGAGGGGTCCCATTTTGTCAACTGACTGTTTAAGTGCCCAAAGTTTATATTCACTGGATCAGAACCTACTGTGGGATGGTGCTTTAAGTCAAAGGGTGCTATACCATGGAGAACTTTGGCTACAGTTCTGTTGGTTAAGGTTAAATGAACCTATTTATCCTGAATGTCTCAGATTGTTCAGGTTGTTAAAACAAATTATCAGAGACCAGGTGGCTTATAAACAACAGAAATTTATTTCTCACAGTTCTGCAGGCTGGCAAGTCCAAGATCAAGGTGCCCTGCAGTATCAGGGTCTGGTGAGGGCCTGCTTCCTGGTTCATGAACAGCTGTCTTTCTGGGTTGTCCTCATGCAGGCAAAAAGCTGAGGGAGTTCTGGAGTCTTATTAGGGCACTACTCCCATTCATGAGGGCTCCATGCTCATAACCAAACTTTATCCAGATACCATCACACTGGGGTTTAGATTTCAACAAGTGAATTTTAAGGAAAACACCAATATTTAGTCTATGGAACTCCTATTTTATATTCAGTAACTCCTCCAAGATTTTAAGGAGTAACATGATTAAATTGAGTGGAATGCCCAGATACAGCCGTAATCTGAGCCCTGTTTTAAGGCCACGGAAATTTGCCAATGGTGCATTTCAGCAGATATTTAAGTCATTTCAGAAACTAAATAGTAGAGGTACTGTTGTCTTTGTTGTATAAATTAAGTATGTTCCCCCAGTTGGGTCAATCTGTGGACCTTCATTTCCATCATTTTGTGGTCACCTCTTCCTGTATCCAAGACACTCCCCCTTCCTCATTCTTTCTTTCTTTTTTTTTTTTTAAGATTTATTTATTTGACAGAGAGAGATCACAAGTAGACAGAGAGGGGGGCAGGGGAAGCAGGCCCCCTGCTGAGCAGGGAGCCTGACGTGGGGCTTGATCCCAGGATCCTGGGATCATGACCTGTGTCTGAAGCAGAGGCTTTAACCCACTGAGCGACCCAGGCACCCCCTCATTTTTTCTTGCTGCATCTTTCCTTTTTGTTGTCACTAGATAGACCTCAGGGTTTTTTTCTTTACTCTGATCAAATTTACAAATTTCCTTCCCCAGAGATCCTCCAGTCAGGATCTTCAAGGCCATGGGTCTGCTCCATGGTAATAGTCGCTTCTTACAGATTAAAGATCCTGGGCTTAAGTTGCATTCGAATAATCCCCTTTGCTGAGGCACAGAATGATTGTTTTCCCCTCTAAACAGAGGATGAGAATTTCTTTCCAACACAGGCACAGGGAGAAGACTGGAGCAGCAGGAGTGTGCTTGGCCCATTACTCAGTGGATGACGGATCATCTTCTCTATGGTTGTCTCTTTTTTTTTACCATGCTCATCATCTTCTCTCTTTTCTCTCTGTACAAATTCCCTCAGAGTATTTTGGATTTCTAGCCATGTAGTCACAGGTTTCTATTTTCGTCACCTGTAGCACGGACCTGGGTGGTCAGAAAGCAAAGCACCAGAGCCTAGCAGTCGGCCTCTTTGGCAGTTGTCGCTTCCTCCAGGGAATGCCAGTCAATCTCCCGGGGGTCAGGGTTCACAAACAGTAAGGTCATTTGTCCATAGGCCGGGTCAAAGCCATTAAGCTCCATAATTCCAAGGCTAGACCCTTGGAGTAGTGATAAAACAGCAGTGCTGAGCAGACCTCAGGTTCACTAGCTAAAGGTTTTGCATCAGAAGAGCATTTGAGCTACTTTCTCTGGTGATTTGGAAGGGATCTCTTTTCTTATCACCAACTGAGCCACAGGATACCATAAATGTGCACCTCAACACCATCGGGCATCAGATGTGTGCACAATGGCAGCAGGGGAAGGAGTAGCAGAGGAAAGAGGGAAGGCTCCTGCCCTGAATAATGTGAGTTCTTAATTTTTTAAGTATAGAGGAAAGCAGCTTCACAGATTCATCTACACTGCTAAATGCAGGCAGCGTTGTTTAATACACTTTATTTTTTAGAGTACTTTTAGAGTTACAAAAAAATTGAGCAGGAAGTACAGAGTTCCTATATACCTCCTTCACTTCTACCCACTGCTACAGTCCCCTTATTCCAATTTTGCATTAGTGTGGTACATTTGTTACAACTAATGAGCCAATATTGATACATTATTACTAACTGAAGTCCACAGTTTACCCTTTGTGTTTTACACTTCATGGGTTTTGACAAATAAATGACATGTATCTACTATTATAATATCCTACAGAATTGTTTCACTGTCTTAAAAATCCTCTACAATCCACCTATTCAACCTTCCCTGCCTTGCCCCGAACCCCTGGCTATCACTCATCTTTTTACTGTCTCCATACGCTTCCGCTGTTATCAGAATGCACTATAGATGGAAACCAAAGTGTAAAGCCTTTTCAGATTGGCTCTTTTCATTTGGCAACATTTAAGTAAGTTTCCTCCATGCCTTCTGTTCCTGAAAGCTCATTTCTTTTTACCATTCACTCAATCACTGTACCTTGTAACCTTGTTATAATTGCTTACCAGTGTCAAGGTATTCTATTGGTATTCCTTGGAATTTTCTATCTACAGAATCATGTCATGTGTGAATATAGACAGTTTTATTATCTCTTCCTTCCAAATCCAAGTTTATTTTCTTTGTCATACTGTGTTAGCAAAGACTTCCAGAAGGAGGCTGAAAAAGAGAGGTCAAAGGGGCCCCCTTCCTCCTTATCTTACTGGGAAAGCATTTATTCTTACCATTAAGTACAATGTTAGCTATAGGGCTGTTGCAGACGTGTCTTACCGAGTTAAAGAAATTCCCTGTATTCCTAGTATGCTGAGATATCTTATTGTGAATGTGGGTTAAGATTTTGTGAAATGCTTTTCTGCACCTATTGGTATGATCATATGGTAATTTCTTCTTTTGCCTGTTGATGTGATGGGTTACATGAAGTGATTATCAAATGCTGAACCAGGACTGCATACCTGGAATAAACCCCACTCAGTCATGATGTGAAAATATATACTGTTGGATTCAAATTGCTAATAATTTCTTGAAGATTTCTGCATCTATGTTCCAAGACACAGAGTTCTGTCTGCAGTTTCCTTTTCTTGTAATGTCCACCTCGTTTTGCTACTACAGCAATGCTGGCCTCACAGAAGGAGTTAAGAAGTAGTTCTGCTTTTACTTTTTGGAAGAAATTGTAGAGAAATGGTATCACTTCTTCCTGAAGTGTTTGGTAGAATTCACTAATGAACACAATTTGGGCCTGACACTCTCTGATTTGGAAGATCAAGTATTAACTCAATTTCTTTAACAGCTTTATGCCTAGTTAGATCTGTGAGTTTGGGCAGATTGTGTCTTTCAAGGAACTGGTCTATTTCATTTCATCTAGGTTGTGAAATATGTGGACAGAGAGCAGCCCATAGTATTAGTATCCTTTTAATATCCATGGACTCAGTTGTTATGGCTTTCCCTCATTCTATTGTCAGCACCTTGTTTCTTCTCTTTTTCTTAGATAATTTAGCAAAGATGTTTATCAGTTTCATTGACCATTTCAAATAACTAACTTTTGGTTCTACTGACTTCTGCTTGAAGTATTATTTCTTTTGTTTTGTTTATGCTGGATTTAATCAGCTCCTTTTCCTAGTTTCCTAAGATGTAAGCTTAGACTCTTTGTGCAAGTTAAGATCATTTGTTTCTGTAACCTCATTTGTGTAATCTCACTGATGGTGTAATTTATTATACCACCTTTATACCCTGTTAGTCAATAAATGCCCCACTCCAGTGCCACCCGCTCCAGTCTCAACCCACCTTCTCACAGTGCCAAAAATCTCCAAGGGCTCAGATCTGTCTCTGGCTACATCGGCCTCAGCCTTAGAGGGCAGCTACTTGCAGAGGGTTTGTATAAAATTTGGGCTGAAAACTAGAGGACTCACATATGTACATTTGAGGCACCTCCTGGTTTGACATGAACCATGAATGAATGGGGAAAATGAGACTAGGAACTAGATATCCCTCTGTACTGAATACATTCTATTTGCCACATTGCTATTTTGATTTATACATTCTAAAGGGTTACAAGTGAGCTCTGTGGGCCTCCTTTTACAAACTGCTCAGCCCTTACACACATGGCGATGTGCCTGATATGGTAACAACTGCCAAATTAGGAGTGTCTGTTCTGTGTTCACAACCAGATTAAGTTGCATGATGCAGATGAAGCACATATAGTTTATATAAGGTACTGTATGTGGATAGGCAAATCCTGCACACTTGAGGGACACTTCACATAAGGATTAAAGGCTGTGGCCCTAGTTACTCAGTTTATTTCTGCTTTTAAAAAGCTTCATATTCACATGATTGTCAGAATGAGGGCTGCAGTATGATTAACACGAGGGAACTTCTCGTGATGAAATCGTGAATCCTTTGTAATCCTAATGCAACAGAAACTCCAGATTCCATTTCGATTTTGTAAGCTATGTTGATGGTTACTCAAACTATTAAGTGATAAAATTTCACGGAACTACACGTACACACAAACTGCATGTAAAAACTGAAGTGGGGATAAGGACTGTATGTGACTTAGTACTGTGGTACCATCAACTCCCTGTGCCTGACAATATACCATGGCTGTGGAAGACAGCAACAGAGGAAGCTTGCTGGAGGGCATGTGAGAATTCTATGTACGACTCCAACTTCTTTTAAGTCTATTTTTTCATTTTACTTTTTTTTTATTTGCTTGTTTTTAAAGCTTTACATGGCACAATATACTTCTATAAATTACAATGTTATGTTTCCCAAAGATAAATACGGCATCAAAACCCAAAACTCAACTTCTAATGTTGTATTACTTCTAAAAATAATCTTCAAGCTATATACCTCAAATTGAAAGGTTTCTCTTTAATATAAATTCTGACATAACCTAGTTTGTATTTTTGCTAAAAAAGAAAACAAAGATACTTTTACAAAATAAAAAAATCTGTAATGTTTTATACCAGTATTTCCTTGGTGACATTCAATGGAATGTTACTTAACAAGACTGTCCTGCATTTGTTGCAGTCTACTTTGGAGTAAAATAAGGCCAGTTTGTGTGGAAGAAGGTTCCCGAACATTCAGGATGTCAACAGAGCTTCTGCCAATGTGAATTCTTGTATAATGGCTGCTGAAGTGCAGCTTGACACTCCTAACATCCACTTCAATTGTTAAGATTTTTCTCCTGTGTGTGTTCTCTGATGTACAATGAGGTTTGACTTCTGAGAAAAGGTTTTTCCACATGTGTTACATTCATAGGGCTTCTCCCCTGTGTGTGATCTCTGATGTTTAGCAAGGTCTGACTTGCGGTAAAAGATTTTCCCACATTCATTACACTGACAAGATTTCTCTCCTGTGTGAGCCCTGTGATGTACTGTGAGGGATGATTTGTGACTGAAGGATTTCCCACATTCATTACATTCATAGGGTTTCTCCCCTGTGTGTTTTCTGTGATGTAAAATAAGTCCTGACTTCACACAGAAAGATTTCCCACATTCATTACATTTATAGGGCTTTTCTTCTGTATGAGTTCTCTGGTGGACAATTAAGGTGGACTTATGACAGAAAGCCTTTCCACATTCATTACATTCATAAGGTTTCTCACCTATGTGAATTCTCTAGTTCTGTGTGAGCTGAGACTTCTGACAGGTTTTCCCACATTCGTTACATTAATAGGGCTTCTCCCCTGTGTGTGTTCTATTATGTTTAGTTAGGTATGATTTATTATAGAAGATTTTCCCACATTCGTGACATTCAAAGGGTTTCTCCCCTGTATGTGTCCTATAATTTTGAGAGAGAGTAGACTTATGGCTGAAGAATTTCCTACATTCAGGACATGCAAAAGGCTTCTCCCCTGTGTGAGTCCTCTGATGTACTGTGAGGTCAGACTTCAAGCAGAAGGTTTTCCCACATTCAGAACATTCATAAGGTTTCAACCCTGTATGAATTATCTGATGCTGGGTGAGAACTGACTTGTGGTAGACTGTTTTCCCAATGCATTACATTCGTAGGGTTTATCCCCTATGTGAGTTCTCGGATGTTGTGTAAGATGTGACTTCTGACAGAAAGATTTCCCACAGTCAGGACATTCAAAGGGTTTTTCACCTGTATGAGTTCTCTGATGCACTGTAAGGTATGAATCCATACAGAAGGATTTCCCGCATTCATAGCATTCATAGGGTTTCAGTCCTGTGTGTGTTCTCTGGTGTTTAGTGAGGTCTGACTTCTGATAAAAAGTTTTCCCACATGCATTACACTGATAGGGTTTCTCACCTGTATGTGTTCTCTGGTGTAACGTGAGGGCTGACTTGTGGCTGAAGGCTTTCCCACATTCACTGCACACATAGGGTTTCTCTCCTGTGTGTGACCTCTGATATTTAGTGAGGTTTGACTTCTCCCAAAAAGTTTTTCCACATTCATTACACTGAAAGCATTTCTCTCCTGTGTGTATCCTCTGATGTCAAGTGAGGTGGGATTTCTCCCAAAATGCTTTCCCACATTCATTACATTCAAAGTGTTTTTCTCCTTTATGAGGTTTCTGAAGTTGTGAAAGGCATAAATTCCTCCCGAAATCATTCCCACTTTGATTACATTCATAGTGTTTCATATGTGCCCCATGATGTTTCAAAAGGGTAGATTTTATACATAAGGATTTTCCACAACCACTAAATCCACAGTGATTTTCCTCTGAGGGATTTATCTGATGGACTAAGAAGGAGTTATCAAAGAAGGTTCTCCCATATTCATTACATTCACAGTCATTACCTTCTGCAATCTCTCTCTTGTATGTACTAAATATTGCCTTTTCAAGGAAGGTTTCTTGATAAGTATTATAATCAAAATTTTGCTCTAACATTTGAATCTTCTCAGGATGAATAGGGTCCTCATCATGACTCAACGTTTTACCATTTTTAAAAAATTCACTTTTCTCTCTAGTATGAGTTTTCTCATGTTTAATACTGAGTAGCAATTTCCCACAGGCATTAAATTCATCAGTCTTTTTTCCTAAATAGTTTTTCTTATCGATAAACAATTCTGAAATACAGCTGAAATTCACTCCACATGAGTCCCACTGACAGAGGGTTCTTCTGGAAGGAAAAGACTTTGTGTCCAAGTTAAGTGGTTTTTCTACTACATTACCTTGTTCTTTAGTTAGTGTTTTATTATTGATGAATGCAACTTCCCACACATGTTTAGGCTGGTTTCTGTGGCTTCTTTCTTTCTTATGATCAGTTTTCCAGATTTCTAAAAATAAGAAAAATTAATCTTACATAGAAATATTAACACATTTTTTTAAAAGATTTTATTTATTTATTTGACAGAGAGAGATCACAAGTAGGGAGAGAGGCAGGCAGAGTGAGAGGAGGAAGCAGGCTCCCTGCTGAGCAGAGAGCCCGACTCGGGACTCAATCCCAGGATCCTGAGATCATGACCTGAGCTGAAGGCAGCGGCTTAACCCACTGAGCCAGCCAGGCGCCCATATTAACACATTTTTTATAGAATCCAATATATATACAAATGCCCTTTGTTATAGCTGACTTGGATTTCTTTTTTAGTCTCCAGAGAAGAAAATAATTTTAAGCACATAATTTTTTTTCTATTCTTGAATTTGATATGAAAAAACAGAAATGAAAACAAGAAACAAAAGTCTTGCACAGTGCAAAAAAGGAGCAGAAACTGGCTATTACAATGTGTACATCTGCATTCTGATGTCTAAAAAATAACAGCACCTGTTAAAATCTGAATGTCTCCATCTCCCCTCTAAACAAATGTATGGATCAATATAAGGAGAGCAAATAAAATTATCTACAACAACCCACGACTTTGGCATAACTAGGAGATATAAAGTACTACTAAATTCAAATCACCACTAAGAAAAGAAACATTTAAATACAGAAGAAACTGATAATGAACCCACATCCATTGAAAGAGTCAGGTACATACTATAGCAACCACACATAAAGAAGAGAGAGGGAACTCAGAGATAATTAAATGTAAATAGAATCATTCCCAGAAAGGGGAAGTCCCACTATGAGTGGGGCAATGCTGAGATGACATGTCAGTTCTGATACATGACAATTCAGACCACTCAGGGAACTCAGGGACCACTCAGGGAACTCCAAGAGTATATGGGAACTAAGGACACAACGCTTAGTGATCTAGGTGAGGAATAATATTGCAAAAAGGACAATGTGACCTTGGAATAGACTTAAATTACAAGGAGCCAGATATGAACTGAATTGCCCCTCTCCCAAATTCATATGCTGTAGCCCTAATTCCCAATGTGATTGTATCTGGAGACAGTGCCTTTAAGGATGCAATTAAGGTTGAATTAGGTCATCAGGGTGTAGGGCTAATCTGATAGGAACAGCATCCTTATTAGAAGTTGGAGACACCAACTTCCTTGCTCCCACCATGTGCACACACACACACAAAAAAGTGACGTGAGGCTACAGCAAGAGGGTGCTGTCTGCAAGCTGAAGAGATATGGCTCACCAGAAACCAACCCTGCTGGCACCTTCACCTTGGCTTTACAAACTCCAGAAGTGTGAGAAAACAAAATTCTGTTATTTAAGTCACCCAGTCTGTGGTGTTTTGTTATAGTAGTCCAGGCAGACTGACAGAGAGCCCAAAGAGAAAAGAGACTTCACTGGAATTTTAATAAATAGCATTGAAAAAGGCATGATGACAGAGCAGAAAAAATGACAATAAAACTAAAAAAAGAAGAAATGGATCACAAGGAAGGCCCCTGCTAAAGAAGGTAGTCTGCAAAATAGATAAAAATTTTTAAAATAAAATTATATGCATATATGTAGAATTATATTCTCTATAGAGGATAAACCCTAGAAAAGAGAAAATTAAACCCAAAAGCAGTAAGAGAAGTAAGAAATAAACCCAAAAGCAATAAGAGAAGTAAGTAATAAAGATCATAAGGAAAATAATGAAATCAATGAAATACTATACACATACTTCATTTCTAATATAAAAATTTCCTATATGTTGATTTCCTACTAATTCTGTTTTCATGAACATTCAGCTCAAATAGTTTCTAATTTACCCTTCAAATTCTTCTCTGAACCTTCAAGTTATGTAAAAGTGTGCCATTAATTTTCTAACTATTTAGGAATTTTACAGCTCTTTCTGTTATTGATTTTTAATTTGACTAGATCTAACTCTACTCTGGTAAGAAAAAATATTTTATATGACTTGACTCCTTTTAAATTAATTGAGATTTGTTTTAGATCTTAGAATGCAATCTACCTTGGTTTACATTCATGTGTTCCTGAAAAGAATGTGTATTTCACAGTTTATTTGTGTGTGGGGGTGGGGTATATTATATGAATGTCAATTAAGTCAATTTGTTTACTCAGTGTTCTTCTATTTATCCAGAGAGAGATGTTGAAACAGACTATAACTGTGCATCTTTTTCTCATTCAAGTTCCATCAGGTTTTCCTTTCTAACACTTTGAAAAACTTTTCTGTCATCCTAGTAACACTGGGCACCCCCAAGGCAGAGCCCTCTGACAAGAGTCATTAGAGATGTACACTGTGGAAGGAAAGGACTTCAAATAATCCAATCCAGTCATTAAAAAAATAAATAAGCAAGGAAAAATAACAACAGGCCCTTTCAGAGAAAGAAGGAATCAGTATAAGGCTAGGTACAAAATATCTAAAATATCCCTTTTGTTCAAAAAAAAAAAAAAAAAGAAAGAAAGAAAGAAAAAAGATTTGTCTTGTGATTCACAAGACAAAAAGGAAAATTTCGCAACTAACTGCCCTTGAAAGAGTCCAAATATCGGACTTAGCACTTCTGAAAGCAGCTTTTACAAACAAACACCCCAAAAGGCAACCATGTCCAAGGAAGTATAGGAAGGTAATGATGGCACCCTCATCACATAGAGAACATCAACAAACTGAAAAGAAAGAATCAAAAATTCTCAATTTGAAAGTATAATACCTGCACTGTAAATTCGTTAGAGAGGATTTATAAATTCATTGATTCAAGCTTATAGAAGACGAATTAGTAAACTTGAAGATACATCAATAGATATCATTTACACAAAAGAAATAAGAATAAATAAAACCGAAGAAAGCCTCAAACAAATGAAAAAAAGTGCTACCTGCACCAACATATTCATAATGGGAATATCAAAAGAACAGAAGGAAGAGTGAGAGGAGAAAAATCATTCAAAAGAATGAGGGCAAAATCCTGCAAATTTAAGTGAAGAGTAATATGCAAATTCAAGAAGATAAACTCCATGTGAGATAAACAGAGATAAATGCCAAGATGCATCATAGTAAAAATACTAAAAAAGAATCACAAAAAAGAAAACAAGTATCAAGAGAAATACAACTCATCACACATAGGGAGATATAGGGAACTCCAGTGAGACTGATACCTGACATTTCTGTATGTTATTTTTTAAATTTTCCTCTGGGCTGTCTTTCATTCATGCTTTACTTACATGTGTCTTGTTTAATCCTGAAGTGTTTAGGTATTTTTCTATTGCCTTTTTAAAAAATATTTTATTTATTTATTTGACAGATAGAGATCACAAGTAGGCAGAGAGAGAGAGGAAGGGAAGCAGGCTCCCCGCTGAGCAGAGAGCCTGAATCCAGGTTCCATCCCAGTACCCTGGGATCATGCCCCAGCCGAAGGCAAAGGCTTTAACCCACTGAGCCACCCAGGTGCCCTCTACTGCCTTTCCATTACTGATTCACAGTTTGATTTCCTTGTGCTAAGAGAACATAGCACAATTTTGGTTCTGCTAAATTTACTAAGGTTTGTTTATGGCCTAGGATATGTTGCATCTTACTGATGCTCCACAGGCACTTGAGAAGAATGCATATCCTGCTGCTTTTAGGTACTATCTACAAATGTTCATTCAATCCCACTGGTTGATGGTACCATTCAGTTCTTCTACATCTGCCATTAATTTATATCTGCTGTCTGAAAGTTCTACCAATTGCTGAGAGTAAGGTGCTGAATTCCCCAAATATAATTAAAAATTTGTTTATTTCCCCTTTCAGCTCAATCAGTTTTGATTTGTGTACTGTGAGGTTCTTTCTGTAGTTTGGTGGGGTCACATTTTGGATCACTGCTTTTTCTCCAATAATTTCCTTTGCTCTCAAGACTACTTTATCTGATATTAATGGAGTCAGTCTTGTTTTTTTTTCATTAATGTTTGCATAGTGTATCTTTTTCTTTCTCATTTTTTAAAAAGATTTTATTTATTAATTTGACAAGGAAAGACACAGAGAGAGGGAACACAAGCAGGGGGAGTGAGAGAGGGAGAAGCAGGCTTCCCGCCAAACAAGGAGCCTGATGCAGGGCTGGATCCCAGGATCCTGGGATTATGACCTGAGCTGAAGGCAGACGCTTAATGACTGAGCCACCCAGGTACCCCAGTGTATCTTTTTCTATTTCCCATCAACCTCACTATGTTGTATTTGAAATGAATTTCTTTGTAGATAACATATTTCTGCCTTTTGTTTTTTGTTTTATCCAGTCTGCCAGTCTGTACCTGATTAGTGTGTTTTTAAATTTTTTTTTAAAAGATTTTTATTTATTTATTTGAGAGGAGAAGGTCAGAGGGAGAAGCAGACTCCCCATGGAGCCGGGAATCCGATGTGGGACTCCATCCCAGTACTCCAGGATCACGACCTGAGCCAAAGGCAGTCGCTTAACCAACTGAGCCACTCGGGCGCCCTGAATTGGTGTGTTTGGACACCAATTTACGGTATTGCTTTTTACATTTACATTTACAGTAGACATTGCTATGTCAACGTTTAAGTCTGCTGTTTTATTTTTCTATTGTTTTCTCAGTTTCTCATTCATCTGTTCCTAATTGACTTTCTTATTGGTTACTTGAACATCTTCTTAAAGATTCTGTCTTCATTTACTTACAGTATTTCTAAGTTTACCACCTTGTGTTGTTTTTTTAGTGGTTGTTCTAAGTATTCCAAATCCATTTCTAGGTAAAATGTACATATATAATTTATTACAGTCTTCCTGGAACAACATTTTACCACTTCAAGGAAATATAACACTTTAATTCCAATTAAATTCCTGTATTCTATTTTGAAAATACATCACATCCTCCACATGCAGAGTATCAAATCATAGTATTCTAAATTTTGCTTCAACAATCAAATATGATTTCAGAAACTCCTTAGATGGAAACTCCATTATAGTTACCCTTATTTTTTGCCACTTCCAATGTTCTTTCTTTTTTGAAGCCCCACGGTTTCTTGTGTTATTTCCTTTCTATTTAAAGAACTTCCTCTAGCCATTTTTAAGAGGTAAGTTTGCTAACAACATTTTCTATTTTTTTTCCTTTGTAGGATACCTTCAGTTATCCTTCTTTCATGAATGTATTTTCACAAGCCACAGTTCTGCTTTGTTTGAAAGTTCTTTTCTTTCAGTACTTGGGGAAAAAAATGTATTATTGCCTTCTAGCCTCCATGGTTTCAGATGACAAATTCACTATCATTTCCAAAGGAAATGAGTGGTTTCTCTCTTCGCTCATAATTTTTTCTCTTTTGGTTTCAGAAATTTAATCATGACGTGCCAATGGTATGAATATCTTTTTTGTCAAATTTGGAAAGTTTTCATCATTATTCCTTTAAATACTTCAAGTGCCATCATCTCTTCCCTTTTTAGTTCTTTTTTTTTCTTTCTAAAGATGTTTTTTATTTATTTGAGACAGAGAGAACATAAGCAGGGGGAGAGAGGCAGAGGGAGAAGAAGAGTAAGAAGCTCCCCACTTAACAGGGAGCCCAAAGCAGGGCTTGATCCCAGGACCCTGGGATCATGACTTGAGCCACAGGCAAACACTTAACCAACTGAGCCACCCAGGCGCCCCAATACAAATGTTAATTCTTCAGTTATTACAAATACAGAGAAAATCCAGCCTCTTCTCATTATCTCCATTCCTCTCTAATTTTGACTAAATGACCATAATCACCCTTCAGGAAAACTTAAAAGGGTCCTCTAGTGAACTCTCTTAAGTGCTTACGTTCTTTCCAACATTTTCTCTACAGAGGTGAGAAAGATCTTATAAACATAAATCAGACATCGTTTGTTTCCCAAAATACACTAGTAAGAATAAAATTAAAAACTTCAGTAAGACTTATGATATTCATCTTTTTGGACCACAGCTGCCTGATACCATTTCCTGCACCACTTCCCATCAAACATTCCCCTTGGCCATTGTGACTATTTTTGCTATTTCCCAAGAAATACCAAACACATTCCTCCTCATTGGCTTAATAGCTGCTATTATCCCTGCTGTGAAGAGGCAGGATCCTCAAAAAAAGATTTTATTTATTTATTTGACAGAGAGAGAGAGATCACAAGTAGGCAGAGAGGCAGGCGGAGTGAGAGGAGGAAGCAGGCTCCCCACTGAGCAGAGAACCAGATGCGGGACTTGATCCCAGGACCCTGAGATCATGACCTGAACCGAAGGCAGAGGCTTTAACCCACTGAGCCACCCAGGAGCCCCACAAAGTCTGCTTTGATGGTGATCTCCTTAAGGTTTTCCCTAAAACTCTTTCTAAGAAGAAATTCTAAGATTCTAAAATTCTCTAAGAAATTCTAGGATAATTTTTACCACTACAGGGCTTTAATACACATAAGTATATGATTTTAGTGCCACCTTTCAAATTTATATTTGACATATAACTGCATAAATTTTCAGTGTACAATCTGTTAATTTGATACATTTTTATGCTGTGTAATTGCCACCGTACCAATAATTAGCAACCCTGTTATATTACATAATTACCATTTCTTATTAGTAATTAGAATAATTAAGTTCTAGTGTCTCAGTAAGTTTAATTATTGTAACAAAATATTGTATTCATTATATGATATAAAACATCTCTAGGGCTTATTTATTTATTTATTTTTTTAAAAATGGTATTCATTCACTTGACAGAGACACAGCAGTAGAGGGAACACAAGCAGGGGAAGTAGAAGAGGGAGAAGCAGGCTTCCCACTGAGCAGAGAGCCCGATAGAGGGCTCAATTCCAGGACGCTGGGATCATGACCCCAGCCAAAGGCATATGCTTAATGACTGAGCCACCCAGGCACCCCTCTAGGGCTTATTTACTACTCGTTACACTTTTATACACTTAAACAACATCTCTTCTTTCTCTCCCTCTCCTCTGGGTAACCACCACATTACTCATGTTTATAACAAATTCAGTTTTTCTAGATTCCATACACAAGTGACAACATGCAGTACTTGCCTTTCTGTCAGACTTATCTCACTTGACATAAAGCATTCAAGGTTCACCCGCTTTGCAAGTGGCAGAATGTCCTTTCTCATGGCTGAACAGTATTCTATTACTCACACATACCTATCTTATTTAGTTATTCATCCACTGACAGGAACCTAAGGTCGTTTCCATATCCAGCTATTGTGAATCATACTGTGATAAACACCAGCATGCACATTCTCTCTTTCACAGCCTGTTTTCATTTCCTCTGGGTGTCTTCCCAAGCAGAACTACTGGATCATACAAGATAGTTCTATATTTTACTTTCTGAGGAAACTCTATACTGTTTTCTATTGTAGCTGAACCAATTTACATCACAGTCAGCAGTGCACAAGCATTCCTTTTTCTCTGCATCCTTCCCAGAACTAGTTATCTCTTCTCGGTACTAGCCATTCTAAATGGTGTGATGTGTGGTTCCGATTTGCATTTCCCTGATGTTTAGTAATGCTGACCATCTTTTCATGTATTTGTTGGCCGCTACTGCTATTTGTATAAGCTCATTGACACGTAGATAATAGCAATTACTCAAAAATTATTTGAGTCAAAAAACGAGCATATGAAAGAATGCCTGATGACAGTAAGGCAGGCAACTGAAACTGCTTTGGGAAACAAAGGAATGAAAAAAACAACAGTAAAAATAAGGTAGGCAAAGACTGGTCTTTTGAAAGATGTAAGAATGGTAAATACTCAAAAAGTGAATCAAAAAATGTTTTTTTAAGAGTGGTTTCTGGAGATTTGGTTAAAAAACCAGTATTCCCAGTCAGTTCCCAGGATTAGGACATCTAAAGAGATATTCTTGAAATTGTCAACCTCTGGGTTAATCATGGGAAAACACTAAACGCCCTGATGTTCATCTGTGCAGAGTCCATTAACTCACCAGGGAAGCTCTGGCTTGGGAATTCTTCCTCCAGTATCCATGGCTCCTCTCCTCGCTCTAGCCTGAAGATCACTTCTGGTTTGGTAACACAATACCCTGACAAAGCAAAACAGTTCAGGATTCAGACCAGAAGGCCTGGACTGCAGGGTCTCTGAAAGAGCAGCAAGCTTCCGGAGCTGCTCGATGAAGATGCTATTGAACATTTCACTGGAGAGGTAAACACAAATATCTTCCTGGTACCCAAAAGAGATCAATCAACACTGATTCCTCAGTTCCAGTATTAAAAACCATTCAACTCTACAGTGTCTATATGCTTCACAGTTAAAAGAATGAGAACATGCTACTTAGAATTACAAAAAAAAAGACCTTACCCAGTGAGACAAGGTTACTGTAGTTCTCCAGCATTACATCTCTATACAGGGACCTCTGAGCTGAATCCAGGTGCTGCCACTCTTCCTGGGTGAAGCCCACAGTCACATCCTTAAACGAGACTGATCCCTGGAATTCCTGTTCAATCTGAAATGTTCAGAATTGGGTAACATGGAAAAAGCCGTATGGGAACCAATCCTCACCAGGATTACCAAAATAGTTTGCAAAACATCTGGCTCTATACTTTGAGGGAAGATGAGAAACCATAACGGAAATACTATGCCATTGCCTTAAGGTATTATTCATGTAAAAAATGATCAAATCGCACACTGTATCTGGAACCATTCTAGTTCTTAGAAATGCTAAGATTATTAAAATTGTTCTTGGATTCAAGTAGCAATAATATAAGAAAACACGCAGTAGTATGTTACAATCGCTAAGGTGAGAGTACACAGCAGACAGACTGAAATAAATAAGGAAGAAAATTAGTTCTATTTTGAGCTTCACTAAAGAACAGCTATGGGACAAAGAGTAATGCTGTGCTGTTCACACAACTCCATGGTACATAAGAAGGCAGGGCTCCTCTAGCACATTTGGGAAATGAGCAGAGGGCAAACAGCACAGGAAATGTTGAGAAACAGTTGGCGCTGTGAGGACAGAAAGGGCCATGAAAAAAGCAAGCCATGGAATGGATTACAGAGTAGTTTCACACCAAGTCTCCAACATATGTGATCACCACTAATCTTAGAGAGTATTTCTGAGAACTACACGTTTGTATTTATGAATTATGGAAATAAATTATCAATATATTTTGTGACAAGCTTTATTTTTCCTCAACTTTAAAAAATAAAGACAGCTTAATATTTTATTTCACTGCAGTACACATTCTAGGTTTGAAGTCTTCAATTTAGAGCCCATAATTAGGACATGTAGAAAATGAGAAGGGAAGATTTTAGAACTGTTACACTTGAAATACCTGTAGAACACAGAGAAGATACCAACTGGATTGTTTGGGATGTCATCTAGAGTGCATGCCTGTACTTTACGACTCACTGTTTCAAAGAAAGGGAAGCCAGAGAAGAGATCTGAGTGTATATAAAAATTATGTGACTTGGTTTTTATTTATAGACCAATTCTCCCAAAAAAGTAAAGGGAAAGCTAAAGGACAAAAACCACCACTTAGAAAAACTACTACCGCATAAGCTGTGAAACAAATATGGAATTGATAAGCGGACAGAGAGTGATAGAACATGGCCACCAATCATCGGCAGAAAGAAGTTTCTTCAGAATATATGCACAAACAGCTGCATAAACACAAGAATCACAAAATAAGAAAGGAAAAAATAAACTGGACACTGTATTTTAACAAGACACATTTTAAATGTGAAACATAACATTGTAGGTCTAGAATGAAAATAAAGATTTGACAAACATTAATAATTTGGTAGCATTTGACATCACCAACAATGAATCAGAAAGCTCTCAGAGAAGTAAGAGACTGAAAATAATCAAGAATGCAAGGTGAGAGGCGCCTGGGTGGCTCAGTGGGTTAAAGCCTCTGTCTTCAGCTCAGGTCATGATCTCAGGTCCTGGGATCGAGTCCCACATCGGGCTCTCTGCTCAGCGGGGAGCCTGCTTCCTCCTATCTCTCTGCCTACTTGTGATCTGTCAAATAAATAAATAAAATCTTAAAAAAAAATGCAAGGTGAGAAAAAATCACTTTGTAACTGGAAAACAGAAGAACAGGCCATGAAGGAATTTTCTGAAGGTGGAAATAAAAGTAAGAATGAATAATTATAAAAACTAAGAGATGATAAAATGATCATCTGAGTATATACACAAAACCATGATTAAACAAAACAAAACAAAAAACAACTAGTGGCAAACTAAAAAGAAATTTCCCTTCTGTGATAATGGACTTTCACATATACCTACAGCAAATATTACACTTAATGATGAAATATACAAGTGTTCAATTTAGGGGTGCCTGGGTGGATGGGTCTGTTAAGCATCTGACTCTTGATTTTGGCTGATGTCATGATCTCAGGGTCGTGAGATCAAGCCCTGCATCAGGCTCCATGCTGAATGGGGAGTCCACTGGAGATTCTCTTTCCCCTTTCCCTCTGCCCATCCCCTAATCATGCACGTGCTTATGTGTGCAGTCTCTTTCTCTCTTAAGAAAACAAAAGGAAGGAAACATGCTGAAGAATTCTGACCTCTGTATATGAAAAAATTAACGTTATTCTGACTCCTGATTTTAGCTTAATGATATCCTTGAGACTTCTTTAGATAAGCAATTTGTCACTGTCAACTCTGTGATTTTTGTAAATTTGTTGAAGTATGAATATACATAAAAATAACACAAAAGTGAACCTTGGAGTACAAAGGCTCCATGTAGTTTCACACAGTGAACACATGCATAAAACTAGCATTTAGATCAAGAAATAAAACATTAGTGAAACTGAGAAGCTCCTTCATGCCCCATTTAGTATCTACCACCTACCCCAAACCTAACTCTCACATGATAACCACAACGACATACACACTGGGATGTCTGAAATGAAAAACTCAGAAAATACCAAATAGAGATACTGGCAAAAATATGAAAACAACTGGAACATTCATACCTTGCCAGTGGGAGGATAAACAAGTACATACACCTTGGGAAAATATTAGGGAATTTCTATTTAAAGCTATTGTATTAATTCCTCTCCTAGGTATATACCCTTTGTCAACCAAAGTGTCTATAAGAAATATTCAGAGCAGTTTTATTTATTAGCCAAAACCTGGAAACAATCCAAAAGCCCAACAACAGAATGGAGAAATAAAACTGCAGTATGGTTATATAGTGGAATACATAAGGAAGATAAAAGAAAAACTGATACACTCGACAAAATGGATGAATCTCACATATACGATACTGAGTGGAAGCCAGACATACAAGCAACACTAATCAATGATAAGAGATGTCAAAGTAAGATGAACCTCAAGTACCAGAGAAACTTCTGGGGTACTGGATAGTAATTACACAGGGGTGTGTGTGCGTGCGTGTGCACACATACACACACACACACGTAAAAATTCATCAAGCTTGACACTTAAGTTATATACAGCTTACCTCAATTAACAGACAAAAAAATACTTTTTGGAACTTATAATACACACTAAGTTCCTGGCATAAAACTGATGATAGACTATTCATAAAACCAACAGACTAAAACAAAAGATTCTGAACTACAATAGCAAAACCAAGGCACTTATTTGGAAGTGATGTGGAAATGTAGTATCATTCTGACATTCTTTTCTAGTTTGGATGAAAGGGAAGAAATGGACAATCAAAAGATCCTGATGATAAAACATTACTCAACGAAGATGTGTTAACAGAGAAATATAGACTATTGTAACAGTAATGTCTTCATAATAAAAACTAGAATCCAACAATTTATCAAATTAGGAAAAAAAAAAAAAAGAAAAGTAAATTTGACCAGCAGTGCAACGAGAAACTGAGTGTATGACAAAAATTAAAATGACACAGAACACACAAAACATTAATGATGTTACACTAGGATATACTGTAAACAAGATTGTAAAACAAAAAACCTAAACTATAAGATGGTATATGAATGTCCTAAATTTCTTACCAATGGGTGACATAACTGATTTGAAAACAAAACCAATTATTTGCAACAACAAAAAAATTTGAAAACAAAATAAAGGGCAAATATCAAATATACTGCAAAAAATATATATGCAAAATAGGGGCACCTGGGTGACTCAATCACTTAAGCATCTGCCTTGGGCTCAGATCATGATCTCAGGGTCCTGGGATCCAGCCCCATGTTGGGTTCCCTGCTCAGTGGGGTCTGCTTCTTCCTCTCCCTTTGCCCTTCCCCCGCTCCTCTTTCTCTCTCAAATGAATAAAAAAAAGTCTTTAAAAAATATATAAGCAAAATTAAAGTGGCTTAATTCACAGCAGATAAGGTAACACTGAGGGCTAAAAGAATGAAATGAGCAATGATTCTTCAAGAAGAGAAAGAAATCATTTATCTTTTTTGGCACCAAATATCGGAAAAGCCAATCACTTAAAGAAAATACAACTATAGGTGTTTGAGCATTGCATCTGTAATTTAAACTCTTCCCATGCGGGTGCCTGGCTGGCTCAATTGATGGAACACGTGACTCTCAATCTCAAGGTTGTGAGTTCAAGCCCCAAGTTGGGAAAGAGCTTCCTTAACAAAAGAGAGACAGGAAGAAAGAAATCTTCCCATGAAGGCAACTCCAGGCACAGATGGCCTCACATATGAATGAAAAACCTAAGAAGTAGCAACAAAATAAAACATCCTGTAGAGAAAGCAAGAGGAAATACTCCAAATTCATGTTATAAATTCAACATATTCCTGATATTAAATACTAAATCGTAACAAGAACATATCCTCCCCTCTCTCTACACCAAAACACTTACTGGTCTGTCTTTCTCATGAGGGACACAAATATAAAAATCCAAAACAAAGTATTATCAAACTAAAGCCAGGAATATATAGAAAGAATACCATGGCCCAGCTCAGTTTCAAGAATATCTAGTTTGTTTTACATTTAAAAATTAATGTAATTTACCAACTAAGAAAATAGAGGAGATAAATCATATGATAATTTCAATAGATGTTCAAAACCATTGAATAAAATTTAATAGACACTCAAGAAAACAAGAAAAACTTTAGATAAGAAGGAAGAGAAGGGGACATCCTTGGTGTGGTAAGAAATGAGAAATAAGGGGCGCCTGGGTGGCGCAGCTGGTTAGGCGTCCGATTCCTGGTTTCGGCTAAGGTCATGATCTCGGGGTTGTGGAATCAGGTCCACATTGGGGTCTGTGCTCAGTGGTTCTGCTTGAGATTCTTCCCCTCCTTCCATCCTCTCACTCATGTTCTTTCTGTCTCTCAGATAAATAAAATAAATCTTTAAAAGAAAGAATAAAAGTGAACACCAGGGACATTGTGCAAGTGGCCGGCACCATGAAGATCTGGACTTCACACCACGTCTTTGACCATCCATTGGAAACTATTACAGCTGCAACGCAGGAAGACCCAAATGTGGTTGGAGGTGATGTACTGGACAGACATACAGATCACTCTGGAAAGCTGTACAGCCAAAGACTTCTCAGCACAGAGTAGGGGCTGCCTTCCATTGTGAAATCTCATATTGCAGCAAAAACTAAAACATTTGTGCAAGAACACTCTGTACTTGATCCTGCAGAGAAAACGATGGAACTTAAATCTACTAATATTTCACTTACAAATACGGTTTCTGCAGTTTATACACAAACCACACCCTCAGGACCCAGAAAAAAATATTTTGACTCAAGAAGCTGTGATCACTGTGGAAGGAGTCAGTCTTAGCAGTTACCTTGAAGGACTGACGGCAAGCATGGTATCTTCAAATGCCAATAAAGGCCAAGAAACAATGGAATGGGTAATACATCAATTAAATGCTGAGATTGAAGACTTGGCAGCTTCAGCAAGAGGGAGCATGAAGACACCAAATGCAGTGGCAGGGTTTGTAAGAGAAATGAGGATGAAAGCTGTTACACGATACACCCACTCCCCACATCTCTGCAAGCTGGCAATATACTTGTTATTTAAAAATCAGAAATATATTTTAGGTAGGATATTTTTTAATAAGCTGAAGAAAAGCTATATGATTTTTGATCAAAACAAAGAGGTGGCAGATTTCTAAATAAAAGGGATCATCTGAAAGTAGTATTGTTTGAAATGTCCATCTAATTCCTGAGGATTCTAGTAGTTATGTGAAAATTTAGCAATTTCTGGGGCGCCTGGGTGGCTCAGTGGGTTAAAGCCTCTGCCTTCAGCTCAGATCATGACCTCAGAGTCCTGGGATTGAGCCCTGCATCAGGCTCTCTGCTCAGCGGGGAGCCTGCTTCCTCCTCCCTCTCTCTGCCTGCCCCTCTGCCTACCTGTGATCTCTGTCTGTCAAATAAATAAATAAAATCTTTAAAAAAAAATTAGCAATTTCTGAAAAGTACCTAGAAAATCATATTGGCATATTACATCTCCTTTAATGCAGAACTGTAAAGCTTTTCATGCATTAGTACTCTTCCCAGCTTTGGACTAACCCCAGAACAAAGCTGAGCCACCTAAATACATATAATTATCTTGCTACAGTAAACCTAAAGAGCTTGCATTAGGGAAAGCTTTAAAAAAGAGAGAGAGAAATTATAGGGGCACCTAGGTGGCTCAGTTGGTTAGGCATCAGTCTTTGGCTCAGATCATGATCTCAGGGTCCTTGGTTCAAGCCCCACATCAGGTTCCCCACTGAGCAGGGAGTCTGCTTCTCCCTCTGCCTTTGCCTCTTCCCCCTGCTTGTGTGAACACTTGTTCGCACTCTCTGTAAAATCTCTAAAAAAAAGGAAAAATTTTACAGTTTTAAAAGATGTTGATTTGTATAAAATAACTTGCTCTTTTATAAACCACCATTAAAAACCATAGTGTTTTGGGGCACCTGGGTGGCTCAGTTGGTTGAGCAACTGCCTCCAGCTCAGGTCATGATCCCAGACTTCCAGGATCGAGTCCCGCATCCGGCTCCCAGCTCCTCGGGGAGTCTGCTTCTCCCTCTGACCTTCACCTCTCTCATGCTCCCTCTCACTCATTCTCTCTCAAATAAATAAATAAAATCTTTAAAAAAAAAACCAAACACCATAGTGTTTTGTTTGGTACTTAAATGACATTTCTGGAGTGAAAATTATTACTAAAGTAATACATAACTCCAACAACAACAAAGGATTTTATTGTATTAAAGAGTACTGTACTAATTTGCTACAGTTTTGTAACTTAGGAAAGGTATTACCTTCCCTGGATTTGTCCTTTATGACTTAGTATGTTATAAAGTGGGCTTAAGATGTTATCTGAAAAATAAAGTCAACCTGGAACTTTGCAGCACTCCAAAGACAGAAGAGCTGTTCACATCGTTTAGCATTTCACATTTGAATAACTTGTAAACACCAGGTGTCAAAACTATGGTTCTCTAATTGCTAAAGCATAACATGCCAGGTTATTTGGATATAATTACTTTTTGAAGTAATTGTGACTACAAAACATCTTTTTTATGCGATCGGGAGGGAAACAAACCGTAAGAGACTCTTAATCTCACAAAACAAACTGAGGGTTGCCGGGGAGGGGGGGCGGTTAGGGAAAGGGTGTTTGGGTTACGGACACTGGGGAAGGTATGTGCTATGGTGAGTGCTGTGAAGTGTGTAAACCTGGTGATTCACAGACCTGTACCCCTGGGGCTAATAATACATTTTATGTTAATAAAAAATTAAAAAATTAAAAAAAAACTTTTTTACATGAAGAACTCCACGTTATTTGAAATTATTCAATCATTGTCTTTCTGAAGCATACATCCCAGGCACTTAATGTTTTTAATAATATGGTGCAACTGCAGGGGGGTGAGGCATGGGGGGGTAGTGATAACGAGAGAAAAAGTACTGATCTAAACTAAGCCCTACATGAATTGCTTTGGAGCTTTTATTTACAGGAAATCCTTAAGGAGCAGCTGCAATATGAAAAACAATCTAGTAAACATATTTTGTTTCAAATTTTGTAGCAATTATTAACCAGTAAATACCTTTGATATTTGCAACTGTTACATAGAGTACTATAGTTAGAAGGTAATTAGCTCTTGTCCTGGATTATGTAATGCTTGATGTGATAAACTCATCAAATTTCCTATAAAAGAAACCAGTTGATATGTTTATAACCACAGAAACAGTATACCAAACTATTTAAAAGTTCATGTTCTCCTGCTTAAAATATTGTTTAGCTTAAGACTTCTTAGGATATTGGCAAAATCAAATTAAATCCAGAGTTTTTTGTGTTTTAAGATTTACTTATTTTATTATTTTTAAAGATTTTATTTATTTGACAAAGAGAGATCACAAGTAGGCAGAGAGGCAGGCAGAGAGAGAGAGGAGGAAGCAGGCTCCCTGCTGAGCAGAGAGCCTGATGTAGGGCTCCATCCCAGGACCCTGAGATCATGACCAGAGCTGAAGGTAGAGGCTTTAACCCACTGAGCCACCCAGGCGCCCCTTGATTTACTTATTTATTTTAGAGAAAGCGAGCACACAAGAAGGAGGGGCAGAGGGAGAGGGAGAAAAAATCTCAAGCAGACTCTGCGCTAAGCACAGAGCCCAATGTGAGGCTCAATCTCACCACCTCAACACCATGACCTGAGCAGAAAACAAGAGTCAGACGCCTAACAGGATGCACCGCTTAAGCACCCTCCAGTAAGGTTTTTGATTACTTTTTGCAACTGAAGATGGTTTTTACAACTGCAATAATATTCTGGCAAACAAAACACTGCTAAACATTGGTATTTGATAAAAAGCTGCCTTCTATAATTTCTATAAATTATACTTGTTCTGAGAAAGATGTAATGCCCTAATGATAAAAAGATTTCTCAACAGGGTGCCTGCATGGTTCAGCGGGTTAAGCCTCTGCCTTGGGCTCGAGGTCCATATTGGGCTCTCTGCTCAGCAGGGAGCCTACTTCCCCCCCCACTCTCTCTGCCTGCCTCTCTGCCTACTTGTGATCTCTGTCAAAAAAATAAATAAATTCTTTAAAAAAATTTTCTAAAAAAACAAAAGTAAATACCAAGTCCATTAAAACAGGCATAAATGTGAAAGCAAAAAAAAAAAAATTTTTTTTAAATAACAGAGGAGATTATCTATCTGGCCTTACAGTAGGAAAATTAATTTTAAACAGAACACAAATGACAGCAACATTAATAAATTTAATAAACTAATCCAAGGATCTGGAAAGTCTTCCTTGTAAAGAGCCAGACAGCAAATACTTTAGGTATAGAGGGCCAGATGGTCTTCATCATTTCACTACTTAATGTTACCACTGAAGCCACTGATTACACACAAATGAATGACCAGCGTAGTAACAGGTAGGGATTGTGAGAGGAGCACAAGGGAGGCTTTAGAAGTGCTGCCAGTGTTTGCTCTGACCTATGTATTAGTTATGCAGGCATTAGATTTGTGGTAATTCACTGGGCTCTACACTTAAGATCTGTGGATTTTTTAATACATTTGTTGTATGTATAAAAATAAGATTAAAGGGGCGCCTGGGTGGCTCAGTGGGTTGAGCCTCTGCCTTCACCTCGGGTCATGGTCTCAAGGTCAAATAAATAAAAAAATCTTAAGGGCACCTGGGTGGCTCAGTGGGTTAAGCCGCTGCCTTCGGCTCAGGTCATGATCTCGGGATCCTGGGATCTGAGTCCCGCATCAGGCTCTCTGCTCAGCAGGGAGCCTGCTTCCTCCTCTCTCTCTCTCTCTGCCTGCCTCTCTGCCTACTTGTGATTTCTCTCTGTCAAATAAATAAATAAAATCTTTAAAAAAAAAAATCTTAAAAAAAAAAAAAGATTACCACCTAAAATATGTAAGAATTCTTACAAAACTCCATAGCCTGAAAGAACTTAAAAAGCCAGATTTATGAAAGTCAATAAAACTCAACAACCAGAGAGTTCCGGAGGACGGAAATACAAATGGCGGCCTCCTGGTCTCCGGCCCGGAGGAGCCGAGAGCCCAGGGCCCCACTCCTCAGTGTCCCCTCAGAGAACAGCGCCCAGTTACTCCCATCTGCCTGACCTCCGGCCGCGCTCTGAGCTCACCGAGCCTGCGACCGGTTCAAGGTGTTCTGGGCTGTGTTCACGCTTCAAAGATGCAATCAAATTTCTACAATGGAGAAGGAAGGAATCTGTGTTTTCGTAAGTGTTTTAAGGTGGAACTGGAGGAAACTGAACTGCCTTGGCAAGGTGTGGACTGGATGACTGTTGTGGTATCCTCCAATAAGAGACACCCCTAGGAGTTTTCATTACTGAGTTTGTTCTGGAAGGCATGAATCTGCTATGCATATTTGACCCTGCCAAGATTAGTAAACTGGTCAGTCCAGTAAGTTGCCTGCTGGCTATTTTGGCCTGCCTGTTGCTCACTATTGGATACCATATCCTTTGCAGCCATGGGTATCGGTGACAGCTTCAGCCACAGCAGCTGTGCTGTCATTCAAAAGTGGGATGCCACCCTCTGATCCAGGTATAACTCCACTGTCTGTGACATCCTCTACTTCCTCCATCCCGGTCACCTTCTTGTACCTGAGGACTCAACAGCATTGTCAACATCACCAGTGTGTCCTAGCCCAACTCTCACCCCACTCTTCACTATGTGCACCATCTTTTCCCTGGGAAGCCTTCAACCAATGGAGAAACCAAGCATGGAGGGAAGCTGAAGTGGAAACCTCCACTTCAATCTCTGCAAGACGTAACGTGGATCCCAAACACCATGCCCAAGAGACACTGACTTGGGAGGTGATGACTGGTCTGTACTATGAAAAGGCTCTTGGCAGTAGAGCCCAGCATACATATCAAGACAACTCGGTACTGGCTTTTTCCCTGCTATCTTACTGAATTGAGTATAGCACTGGACATGTGACTAATTTCCGATTTACTTTGTAAATGAACATTTTGTTTAAAAAAAAAAAAAAGCTGAATACACAGAATGGGCGATTATATCTTTAAAAAAAAAAAAAAAAAACTCAACAACCAGAAAAATGGAAATTAAAGTTTTCACCCCTTAGTGTAAAAATACTTTTTATATCTGGAGAGGAGAGAGGAAAAGTAGTCTTCTAATGAATAAGTTTACCTAGAAAAATTAGAAATGCTCATATCCTGTAACTCAAAAATACTAATCATTAGGGACCCCTGGGTGGCTCAGTGGGTTAAGCCGCTGCCTTCGGCTCAGGTCATGATTCCAGGGTCCTGGGATCGAGTCCCACATCGGGTTCTCTGCTCAGCAGGGGGCCTGCTTCCCTTCCTCTCTCTCTGCCTGCCTCTCTGCCTACTTGTGATTTCTCTCTGTCAAATAAATAAATAAAATCTTTAAAAAAAAAAATACTAATCATTGGACTACAGAGCAGTAATTCTTAAATCTGATGTGTATGAGCATCTTATGCACACCTTGTTAAAAATATGGATTGCTGGGGCACCTGGGTGGCTCAGTGGGTTAAAGCCTCTGCCTTCAGCTCAGGTCATGATCCCTGGGTCCTGGGATGGGGCCCAGCCATCGGGCTCTCTGCTCAGCGGGGAGCCTGCTTCCTCCTCTCTCTGCCTGCATTTCTGCCTACTTGTGATCTCTGTCAAATAAATAAATAAAATCTTTAAAATAAAAAATCTAGATTGCTGGGCCTCGCCCCAAAATTTTTCTTCCAGAAGGTATGGGAGCATACATAAAAATCTGCATTTCTGACGAGTTTCAAGGTGATACTGCCATTTCTGGCCAAAGAACCTAACTTTGAGAAGCACTGCTCAAGAGTCTGGAGATACATTTGCATCTATGTAAAGAGAACAAGTATATTCACAGCAGCATTTATATTAATGTAAAGTGGAAATTACCTAAATGCCTATCAATAAAATAAAGTATCTAGAATATAGTGTACCATACAGTGTGAAAAATAGAGCATTAAAAGGGATAAACTACATATGAATAGATCCCAAATTAATGGTCAATTGAGGGGGAAAATGTCCATTGCATATACATGAAGATAATTTATACATTTCTAGAAGTATTCAAAACAATGAACAGTACTATTCAACTCTCTACGTATCTTTTCAATGTTTGCGTATTGATATGATGATAAATCTAGTATACAAAGGATAAAAAATTGGAACCGAACCATACAGCTCAATGAGGAAGACTCCACGAAAGAGCCATCAGAAGACTGATACAAGAAGACTTGCCCCAGGAGCTGCAGTAGAGTAATGCAGCAGTTCTTCGAGGAAAGCAATTACAATTAAATCTTTGGCCACCTTTACCTGGATAGATCCCAATAGCAGAGGGGAAAGACCAGGACAGAATTCTATGGGAAGAATTTGACTGGGAAGCTCAGACATACTTACCAGAGAATTTAGCTCTGAACCACTGGCTGTGCAACTTAAATACACAAGCTGGCTAAAGTCCTCACGGAGAGTTTTTCTAACAGGCATGCAGGCCACTCATTCCTCTGAACATTCCAGCTCTTACAGCAGGACCAAATAAGACTATTATAAATGCACTACTTTAACTATCTCTCCTGGACCTTATTACTCTCAGTGAGGAATGGCTTTAGGCACTCTCTTTCAGGGCTGTCACTGGAAGGTGATCCACTATGTGTCCCTATGTTAAGACCAAAAATTATACCTTTCAAGAACTTTTTGTGTTTAAAAAAAAAAAAAAAAAAAATGCCTGTCTGTATCCAAATACAGTGTCTTCCTTTTTCCATGGTTATCAGAAACAGCAGAGATGTATTTGTGGATCACCTTAGAAACTCTAAGATATATAATGATCAGTATGCATCTATAAGCCAACCTGGCCTTGCTCCTGATGTTACTTTATATTTTTCTGTAAAGTTAGATTTTTATCAATTACTAATTTTCCCCATCTTAACATGTGGAATCCTACAAATCTCACAAAGTCCACTGTAAAAAAAAAAAGGTGGGGAATGAACAAATAACTTACCTGGGACTTGTTCATTTTCCGCTGTCTTGGATAAATGCAGACAACTCTGAAGATGTGCTGGGTTACAAGAGGGAAGGGGCCATGGAAGATCTGGCGTGCCTAGCAGCTCCAGAATCCTCCTGCCCTAAAAACTACACACATCCAACAGACAGGAAGAACGTCAGTACCTCCGACCTTCCGATGCTGAAACACCCCTTATATAACATGACTCTGATATCATCATGTAATAGCTCCTGGACATAACGTTTTTCATTGGGTAAATGTAAATATTTGCTCCCTGAGGATTTAACAGTTTAAACCTCCCCTGTTGCTCACACAGAACAATTTTTAAATAAACTAGTTCAGGGGCGCCTGGGTGGCTCAGTGGGTTAAGCCGCTGCCTTCGGCTCAGGTCATGATCTCAGGATCCTGGGATAGAGTCCCGCATCGGGCTCTCTGCTCAGCAGGGAGCCTGCTTCCCTCCCTCTCTCTCTCTGCCTGCCTCTCCATCTACTTGTGATTTCTCCCTGTCAAATAAATAAATAAAATCTTTAAATAAATAAATAAATAAATAAACTAGTTCAGACCAAACAATACACCCAGTGAAATAACATTAACTCTTCACCGAAACTGTTCAAAAAATACTCCGACTAACCCGTTTATCAATTTCCCTACTGTTACTAAACCCTTGGTTAGTGATTCCGCAGAAAGTTGCAAAAAGCAGTGCTTTAAGGAAAGGTCTAGGTTTCAATTTCTGTTTGTTTGTTGCCATTTTTCAAAAGGAACTGTAAATGTAATTTGCTTTTCCTTGCGTGTAAAAGCAGACAGTTCTCTCTCACGAGTCAGGAGACACGACTTTCAGTCTTCGCCACTAACAAGGTGATTCTGAACAAGTCGCTAACTTTCAAGAGGGGAATTATTTTTTTTTTTAATTTTTTTTTTTTTTTTTTTTTTTTTTGGGCAGTTAAATAAGACAAAAGCAGAGAATTCTTGAAGACGCTTCGTGAACGCCAGGGCAAGTCAGGACTGATTAACAGCGCACATCGGGATGCAGTGATGGGCACGGCTAGTGGGCAGCTCAGCCTCCAGGAAGAATAAAGGGAGAGCCGAGGGAACGGGTCTCCCCGAGGCCGGGCGGTAACCGCACAGCCCGGGTGGGCGCGCCCCGCTTCCCCGATCCCCCGATCACCGCACGTAAGCACCCACCGCGCACGCGAAGACGTCCTCCCCGCAGCGCCGTCCCCCACCCAAGGGTTCCGCACACCCACTGTGCACGCGCACAAGCCCTCTTCCTCTGGCCTCCAAAAAGGGGCTCCACGAACAGCCCCGCACGCTCCGCGCAGGGGCCGATCACGGGGGTCTCCGACCCCTAGTCTTGATGCAGACGTCCCCGTCCTGCCGCGGGCGGGCCGCAGGTTTCCTCCACACTACTGGGCACAGACCCCCTACGCCAGAGCCGCGACCCCGGGCAGCGCGACGCCACACCTCGGCCTTTGTCCAGCTGTCCCGGGCTCACCTGTCGCTTCCTCGTTGGGAGGGACTGGCCCCGGAAAAGCGCGGATGTTCAGCGGCGCAGGAATCGCCTCCCACGTGAGACCTGAATAGAACGGGGAAAGGAGCGGTGGAAGAACAGAGGCAGAGGGCGGAACTAGGCATGCGCAGAAACAGGCATGGTCAGAACCTGGCAGTCCGGGCAATCAGTGCTACCAATTGAACTACCTTTCCCCACTACCCCTGGTGCGAGATTGGCTGAGAGTGCAATCTTCTATCGAGCACGAGAAAGTTTGGGGCTCTTGAGATAGCTCTCCAAGCAGTAAGAGCCCGTCAGGGACTCCCCACGGCTTACATATTATAGCTGAGTTCTCTGCAAGTGTGCAATTTAGAGTTGTCAGGGAACAGGAACCTGCATGTTCACTTTCCAATGCTAGGAAGTAGATTCCACCAATGCCCTAAAAGAATGCTTACAGGCGCCTAGGTGGCTCAGTGGGTTAAAGCCTCTCTGCCTTCTGCTCAGGTCATGGTCTCAGGGTCCTGAGATCAGCCCCACATTGGGCTCTCTGCTTTGCAGGGAGCCTGCTTCCCCCACCCTCTCTGTCTGCCTCTCTTGACTACTTGTAATTTCTGTCAAATAACTAAATAAAATCTTTTTTAAAAAATCCATAAAAGAATGCTTAAAGAAACTCTATCTGACACCATCAGCGATTCTCTCAGAAAATGAAAAGCCAGAGGGCAAGGGTGGGGTCAAGAAAGCTAGTTCATCAAAAATCATGAAAGCAAGAAACTAAAATTGTAGATAAATCATAAAACAGTCCAAAAATATATATATTCATTTACATAAACATATTCTTTCCTCTAAGACATTAAGGTTATTGAATAAATGAAGATTTACCCTTTCAGAGAACCAATATTCTTTGAAAACATTCCACTATGAATCTCATAAACTTTTATATACATCCTTTTTCTCTTTGATTTTTTATACCTTAAGTGTACTTCACAAAAGCATTCTCAACTTCATCTGGAATAAGTAAAAATCCAAAGGAACAGAAAACATTTCAAAAAGAAGAATTCCTGGGGAGGGTATGTGCTTTGGTGAGTGCTGTGAAGTGTGTAAACCTGGTGATTCACAGACCTGTACCCCTGGGGATAAAAATATATGTTTATAAAAAATAAAAAATTAATCATAAAAAATAAATAAATAAATGAATGAAAATAAAAATAAAAAATATATTTAATTTAAAAAAAAAAGAATTCCTAATAAGTACCAATATGCATAATTTTACTCCACTAAAGATAGTTTGCCATCTACTTCATGGAAACAAAGCCATGATTAGGTGTATGTTTTGAATGTAGTATAATAAATGTAGCACTTCAAAGTACTGAGGAAACAATGGAATATTCCAAACAGCAATTCCTTCCTAACAATTTGGTGTAAAGTTATGTACATAGATAACACATGGTACAATTCACATGGATTCAAGATTTAAAATAAAACACTAAGTTAATTAAAATAGAGGTGACACGTTGTGTCACCAAAATTAGAAACCATAAATTAAGTATCTGATAGATTAGAAAAATAACAAGTCAGTTCTATTTTTTTAAAAGCTAAAAACAAGTAAACCAGGAAATTCTATTTTTACTATTTGAAAGAAAAGATTTATTTATTTATTTATTTATTTATTTGACAGGCAGAGATTGCAAGTAGGTGGAGAGGCAGGCAGAGAAAGAGGAGGAAGCAGGCTCCCAGGGAGCCTGATGCAGGGCTCGATCCCGAGCCGAGCCGAAGGCAGAGGCTTTAACCCACTGAGTCAC
Source organism: Mustela putorius furo (assembly GCF_011764305.1). NCBI lineage: Eukaryota > Metazoa > Chordata > Mammalia > Carnivora > Mustelidae > Mustela > Mustela putorius. The sequence goes on from NW_025421577.1 coordinate 3,477,956, forward strand.
CCAGGCGCCCCAGATGCATTAATTTAAAGAGAGATCTTTAAATCAACAGAAAGAAAATTTTAAAACAGGGTACAGAACTAAGCACTAATACAATGAATGACAATATATAAAGTGAAAATGATTGACAAATGTATATAAAAGTCCATTATCAGAATTGAAACAATGCAAATACTTAAATAAAAACATGTAAGATTTGAGATTTAATTTTTTAAAATTTCTGTACACAAAATTCACTCTGTAGTTTTATGAATTTTGACAAATGCATAGGTCTGTGTAACCACCATCACAGTCAAAATACAGAACTGTTTCATCACAGCCCCCAAAATTCCTTCATGCTACCCTTCTGAAATCAAATTTTCTAACCACTCTTCTCTTTTGGCCTCTACTATCTCTTCTTCATGCCTACAGTTTCCCTTTTCTGGAAAGTCACATACATAGACTCTTACCATGTGTAATCTTATGAATGTTATCTTTTACTTAGTACAATACATTTAAGATTCATCAACGTTGTTTCATATACCAATACAGTTTTGACTTTTATTTCCCAGGTCCTACTCCATGGTATGAATTCACCACACTTCACTTATTTCTTCCCCAGCCAAGCAACCTTAACTTCCAATCTGGGGAAATTATGAATATGTAAAATTCCATTTTGAAGTATAAGACTCATATTTTTTAAAAAGAGTAATACAGAGTTAAGAGTGTGTGCTTGAGAAAATACATATTCCTCCTCACTTTTACTGAGGGTTTAATGCATGTAAACTCACTGGAGGTTCATTTTTATCAAATTCTGAAGGAATTTTAAAGATTGATTGATTTGACAGACAGAGATCACAAGTAGGCAGAGAGGCAGGCAGAGAGAGAGGAGGAAGTAGGCTCCACACAGAGCAGAGAGCCCCTTGCGGGGCTCAATCCCAGGACCTGAGATCAAGACCTGAGCCGAAGGCAGAGGCTTTAACCCACTGAGCCACCCAGGCACCCCTCTGAAGGAATTTTAATCTGGCAATTCCACTTCCACAACTACACATGACTTTATAATAATGCAATTAATTTCCATTGATGTACATACAAGAATGTTTACATCCGTCAAAGTCCAGATGGGAACAGAAACCAAACATGACAAGAGAGGGAAATTTTTTTAAAGACTTTATTTATTTATTTGACAGAGAGAGATCACAAGCAGGTGGGGGAGGGGGCAGAAAGCAGAGAACACAATGCGGGACTTGATCCCAGAACCCTGAGATCATGACCTAAGCCGAAGGCAGAGGCTTAACCAACTGACCCACCCAGGCGCCCCAAGAGAGGAAATTTAACAGAATAGATTAAAGCAGGTATTTTATTTTATCTTAAAGATTTTATTTATTTGACAGAGGTCAAGTAGGCAGAGAGGCAGGTAGAGAGAGAGGGGGAAGCAGGATCCCCGCCCGAGCAGAGCACCAGATTCCTGGACCCTGGGATCATGACCTGAGCCGAAGACAGAGGCTTTAACCCACTGAGCCACGCAGGCGCCCCTAAAGCAGGTATTTTAAAGGCAAAAGTGAACACTGGGGTAACAGGAATAATGGCAGACGGCAGCTACTGCCCCAGGGTAACATGATGGAAGAAGTTGAAGAATCCAAACAGCCCTCAAGAGAGGATTCCACACCTGAAGCAGGGGAGGTGCCGGGGGCATGCTATCATACATAGGGAGAGAAGAACCCAGCAGAACTGGAATTCAGACCTTCAGAGGGGGGCCGTCCAGTTCCTGCAGGCCTGTCAGAAAGATATGGGGGGGGGAGGATAACACCTCTGAGGGGTATCCTGCTCAGCTGGTGCTGCCTGTCAGAGAGGGATCAATATGGCTACATGTGAGAGAGCTAAAAGAAGCTGGAGAGTGAGAACACCTGCTGGGATTAGATACTAGTGTTGGTTGCACAACTTTGTGAATATATTTGAAACCACTGAATTTTCTGCTCTTAAGGGAGTGAATTTAAAGATTTGTGAATTATATCTCAATTTTTAAATAATTCAATAAAAGAAGCTGTAGTGTACCACTAGTGACCAAGGTGAAGAGCCACTGCTGGGGTGCTGTTAAGGAATCATTCTGCAAACAGGAAGAAGGAAGTTGGTCCTCCAGTAACCCTGTCCTCCAAACTTCCTGTAGGATCTCCTAGGGAAAAGCCTAACAGGCATCAGGGTAAGTATAAAATGTGGTTTACACAGTCCAAGCACCAATATCCCAATGCACAGTAGAGAATTCTAGGTTTAGTGCAACTAAGTTATAACAACATGGCTATAACTAAGAGAATTCTGTATGACTTAATTTATAAAAGCAAATACTAGAAACAAAATGTCCTTTTAGTTTGTGTAAGTAAAATAAAATTAATACCATATAGTGGAATGCTAAGATGCTATGATGCTCAACAAAAAGAAACTGGTAGGGGTGCCTCAGTGGCTCAGTGGGTTAAGCCTCTGCCTTTGGCTCAGGTCATGATCCGGGAGTCCTGGGATTGAGTCCCACATCAGGCTCCCAACTCCATGAGGAGTCTGCTTCTCCCTCTAACCTCCCCTCTCATGCTGTCTCACTCTGTCTCTTTCTCTCAAATAAATAAGTAAAATCTAAAAAAACAAAAAAAAACAAAAAAAAAACTAAAAAAAAAAAAACAAGAAAGAAATTGGTAATGCAGAGGTGTACTAACTTACATAGGGGTTGATTACAAAATACCGTGAAATTAAGAATTTGGTTTATATAAGAATATTTAAGACAAGATCACATTAAAAATAAAACATAGAGGGGGTGCTTGGCTGGTTTTGGCTGCTTGGCAGGCAACTCTTGATACCAGAGTCATCGAGTTCGAGCCCCACACTGGGCATAAAGATTACTTAAAGCAAAAGTGGAAAACAAAAATGTTCTAGAAAGTGACATCAACATGATGCTGTAGTATAAGACATTGGTTCCTTTTTCTCTCTCTCTCTTTTTAAACAACTAATTTGACATCCATGCATGAGCAAAAATTCCATGGTTGTAGTTGTAGAACCCAACACTATATGCTAAGAGACCCAGAATGAGTCTCCTCTACCTGTGTACTTATTAATAGGCAGGCAGACCTTCGTAAGAACTGCATAACCAGCAGAGCCAGCAAACCTGCCTCAGTCCCTTTTGCCTTGGGAAAAAAACCTGGAGAGTGCTCACTTAGGACAGATGGATGGCAAAGAAAATATATAAATACATTCATAAACAAAGACAAACACCAATATTATTCAGCCACGAAAAGGGAAATGTTCCATTTGCAATATTGGCGACACATTGAGGGCATTATGCCAAATGAGGTAAGTCAGACAGTGACAGAAAAATGTTGTATGATCTCACTTATATGTGGAATCTTTAAACAAAAACAAAAAAAACCCAAAATCATAGTACAGATGAGGGGTTGCTGGAGGCAGGGTGTGGGGAGTGGGTATAATGGGCAAAGGGGCTGAAAGGGTATAAACTGCCAGTTACAAGATAAATAAGGCTGGGGGACATAATGTCTGGCATGGTTATCATAGTTAACAATACTGCACTGTCTTTTGAAAGGTGTGAAGAGAGTAGATCTTGAGTGGACCTTGAACCTGGATAAAGGTTTGGTGCCAAATGAATTTTTCCTACAGACCCAGGTCCCAGCACAACGAACAGGAATCCAACCTGGAAGACAAAACTCTCTTACCTGAGCTCTCTCTCTCTCTCTCTTGAGCTAAATCACAGAGACAGAACCCCCCCTAAAGAGCTTACCTTGCATTTCTGTGATCAGAATTTGTTATTTATCTCCCAAGAAGTGGGAAAAACCTGCAGGATGTCGCCATTCTCAGAAGCCATCAAAGACTATGATCCCAGGTTCCAAAGGGAGGACCCGCTGGAGCTGCAGGACGTGACACCAGCAGTCTGTGCAGGATATGTCAGTTGACTGAAGGGACAGCTCCTCAGTCCTCCTGGTCTTGCACAACCTTGACACTTTGATGAATAGTTCCTGATTACTTTGTAGAATGTCCCCCATTATGTTTGCCTGATGTTTTTTCATGATTGGGATGATGTATGTGTGGGACAATATACAACTTGAGAGATGTGTGCTTGTCAGAGCATCCTATCAGGGATTTCATCATGTTGCCATGTCATATGACAAGATGTGTTAACCACTCTATTAACGTTATGTCTGCCAGGGTCCTCTGCTGTAAATTTACTACGTTTCCCATTGTAAACTTAACTAATATCTCAATATGAGCATCTGTCTGCAGTAATCATTGATGTGTGGTTTGCCTTATGATGGCTTTCTTATTTCCTTCACTTAGATGACTTTTAAAGATTTTTAAGAAATATTTTCAATTTTAATTTGTAATTTAAAAGAAGCCCAAATCATTAAATCACCCATGAAACCTCCTATGCACTTATGTAAGAGTGGGGCTCATTCACAGGATACCAACAATTATAAAATTTAGGCTTACTAGTTAAAATATCATTATCACATGGCAACCAGAGGCACAGTTTCATTTGGGAAGTTAGTTTTAATATTTTATAATATTTATTAATAATTAATTAATAATAATTAATAATTCTGCAGTTATATTATTTTAACATTCCTAATAATAAATACCAGACTTCATGAATATTCGCTATATTATTTAAAATTGGCATACCAAAAGAGTCTTAGACATGGCATTCTTATTATATATTCTATGTACATATATGTGGGTTTTAAATATACAGGAAAGTAAGATGTTAAAGGTTACACACTGAACTAAAAGCAATGGTTATGGCAAAGAAGACTACCGATGTATAAGGGGGGTCCAGAGAAACTAATTATTTAATGGCTTATTTTGAAATAATCTCAAACTTTAGTAAAGTTGCAAGAACAGTGCAAAAAATTCCCATATCCCCCATTCCTACATTCCCCAACTGTTAACATTTCCCTGCATTTGTTTCATATCTGTCTGATCAACTATCCTATCAGCATTATTCTCTTCCTGAGTATATTAGGTAGAGCTGCAAACGACATACACCACATTTCCGAAGGGCTTCACTAGGCATGCTCCTAAAACAAAGACACTGTCTTACAGAACCACCAACCAAATAAGTCAGAAAATCAACCTTGACAGAACACCGTTGTCAAATCCACAAACCCCATTCCAATCTCAACAAAGTCTTTCCTTTCTAGTCCTGGATCCCAGCAGTCTGGATCTGTCCTGTCGTTTCTTCAGTATCAGACTTAGGTCATGCTTTCTCGGTAGTCACCACAGAAAAGATGGTCAGTACCATGTCAGGGCCACACAGTGCTGATGACCATGGTGTCATTAGCCTGGATCATTTTGTCATTTTGGTATCTGCCAGGATTCCCTGCCATTATAGCACCATTAAACCCTTTGAAATTGGTAATTGTGGAGATATATATTCTGAGATTATGCCAATAATCCGTTTCTCATCCACTCACCAATCTAAGTATCTATTAATAATCTCACCTGAATCAATCACTATGATGGTGACCAAATACTAATTTTCCATTTCCATTATTCCTCATACATTTACTAGTAAGGAAGAAACTTCCCTTCTCCCCACTTATTTCTGTATCAATATGGATTCATAGCTTTCCGTTTTATAATGCAGGTTATATTCCAAAGTTACTATTCATCTTTATGATCAAGTTGTTCCATATTTGGCCAATAGAAGCATCTTCAAGATGGCTTTTATGTGCTTTTGCTATGCCCCCCATTATTCCTTGAGCCATTCCTTTTCCTTCTCTCACAGGAAGATGTTTTAGGCGCATTGGCTTTTCCAAGTCCAGGCCTGGAATCAGGCATTTACCAAGGGGTTCTGCTTCCTTCAAGTGGAAAATAGTATCTAGAAACCAAACTCTAAAAGCCAGGCCTCATTGCTACTGGGATGGAGTTGCTCCTAAGCAATCTCAGCATAAAGAGCTAGGAAATCTGTGTAAGGAGTTCACACACACACACACACACACACACATATACCTGCATGTACATGTGCATCTGTCTACACACATATGTACACATACACCCATAAATGGATCTAACAGTGCATGTATATTTAAAAAATGATCAGTTCCTACCAATACCTCCAATTCTGATTCAACAAGTCAGGGTTATGTTCAGTCTTCTGCCTTTCTATATTTATAAATACTTTCAACAGGAAGAAACTTGGCTCCTATTTTCAATACATTCATCTTCCCCTCAATGTGATCTATCTCCAACCACGCCAGTAATTTCCTCTATAATCTCCTTAGCCGCCAACTCCCAGTGTCCCATGTATCTGTGATAGGAACAGTTGTATTACTCTGCTCCTCTGTGTGGACATTCTTTCTTCAGAGACCTCAAGAGAGGTCTTGACCTCACTGACCTCCAATGGGACTGCTGTCCCTGTGCTGGGAAGGGAAGGGAAAAGAAAGGAATAGATGTAATTTTAAAAAAAGAACCCACTCCAGTATTATCTGTAAAATAGAAATAATAAAAATGAAGAAATAACATTATAGATTGTTTATGTCCCATATCAGCTGTTCCCTCCAAAACAAATCATGTGGCAAAACTAATTCCAATGTATTAATATTTAGAGGTGGGGCTTTGGGGTACTATTAGGTCATGAGAGTAGAACCCTCAATGAATGGGATTGGTGCCCTTATATAAGAAACCCCTGGGGCGCCTGGGTAGCTCAGTGGGTTATAGCCTCTGCCTTCAGCTCAGGTCATAATCCCAGGGTCCTGGGATTGAGCCCCACATTGGGCTCTCTGCTCAGTAGGGAGCCTGCTTCCTCCTCTCTCTTCCTGCCTCTCTGCCTACTTGTGATCTCTGTCAAATAAATAAATAAAACCTTTAAAAAAGAAAGAAACCCGAGAGATCCCTTACCACGTCAGCCTTGTGTGAGAACACAGGGACAAAAGGGGCTTCTATGAACCAGGAAGTAGGCCCTCAGCAGACACAAATTCTGCCAGTGCCATGATCTTAAACTTCCCAGCATCCAGAAGTGGGAGAAATATCTGTTGCTTATAAACCACCTAGTCTACGGGCTTCGTCATAGCAGCCTGAATGAACTAAGATGTACAATTATACAACATGGGTCTAGAGTTTTTGGTCACCTTAAGGATTCTAGGAGGTTCCCACCCTTAGCTCCTACATTCCACAGGCTGCTGACAGTGGTTTCTCCTCTCTGATTCACATTCTCATCGTCATTACTACAGCCATTCATTCACTGGCTCAGTATGAGTTAAATTTGACTATTTCTAGCTCAAGACCTGACACGAAGTAAGGGTTCAGTAACATACGTTTAGTCACTATACAGAGGGCCCAGAGAGGGACAGTTACTTAAATAACCCAGCCACTCCCTTCATCCACACAAGACATTCACAACATCTCTTCCTCCCAGTACAATGGCTGGTGCCAGCCCAGGAACAAAATGCCTGACCACCAACTCAGGAGTAAACATGGGTACCAGTCACAGCTGCCAATGCCCTCCAATTTCCTTTACTTTTTTTTAAAAGATTTTATTTATTTATTTGACAGAGATCACAAATAGGCAGGCAGAGAGAGAGGAGGAAGCAGGCTCCCCACTGAGCAGAGAACCCAATGTGGGGCTCAATCCCAGGACCCTGGGATCATGACCTGAGCCAAAGGCAGAGGCTTAACCCACTGAGCCACCCAGGTGCCCCTCCCTTTACTTTTTAAAAAAAGTGACCCAAAGACCCATGTGTGAGGAATAACACATGGAAGAGATATGAGTTCTAAGTACACAGTAAACAGCTCAGAGTCCAGGCTCTTCTGCTCAGGATACGTGAGCTTCCTCTAGAGAAGCCTCTTAGAACCAGTTTAATTTTTAACCAAGCCTAAAATTAACCAATTTTAATTTATAGCTTAACATTATTAACGAAGTTAAAGAAACAAAGATTAGGTGAATTATCTACCAAGCACAAACTATATTATTCTTTGAAAATAATCTTAAACTTAGGAAAAGTTTGCAACAATAGTGCAAATAACCTTTTATTCTCCAAATTACTAAGAGCACGTTGTCGACATGCTCCAAATACTTTAGTAACAAGCATATATAATCACATTTCAAACATCAAAATCAGGAAACTAACACTAACACCTACCACCTAATCCTCAGACACCGTTCATTTTTCACCCATTCTCCGTATCATTCTCTTTACAGCCAAATGATTTAATCCAGGATTACACGTTGTGATTTCATCTCTCTTCAGCCTTCAACCTGGAACACTTTCTCAGTTTTCTTGACTTGCATGAACTTGATATGTTTGATGGAGATTACAAGCCACTATTTTAAAGAGTGCACTTCACTGTGAGTTTGTTTGATGGACCCTCCTGCTTAGACTCAGGTTAGACACTTTTGGCTGTATTCTCACTGTCTCCTATTAGATGGCACACAAATTCAATACTACTGAGTGACACCAAACATCAGTATTATTCATGTTCATTTCAATCGCTTGACTAGGTTGGGCCCCCGTCTTTTTCTACTGTAACACTTGGGCTTTACCGGCTGTCATGCTGGCCAACAGTATTCACTTGAGGGCTGCAAGGATGGAGGAGGGCAAAGGGACATGCTTCTTCCCCTTGGTCTCCTGTGGGCTTCCTATCAGCATCCTGAGCCATCAGCACCTTAGCAATACTGTATCGTGCCAGTCAGGCACAGGGTCTTCTGAGAGCAGCAGCTAAATTCAGTTTGTGGTTTTGGTAACACGTGGATACTGGCGTCATCATGCCCCATCAGAGAAACCAGTGCCAGGCAGCCAGCACTCTCTCCTCAGCTAGTATGGGCCCTAATCCCGTGAGGCCCCTGCTCTGGGCTTGGACACCCACATCAGTGGAACAGGTTCCTTTCAGAGGCCTGCACTTCAGCTCTGAGGGATCCTCCCGTTCCCTCCATTTGACCAATCTAGAGCTGGTAGCTGCTGTCTGCAGCTGCTACTTTAGTGGTACACTTGACTTTTATTCTTCCCTTTCAGATTCCTGCCATCTTCATGATACTCAGTGTTCTTTTACCCTTTCAGATCCCTAGTTAACAACTGTACATCAAGTTAACAATGCTCTCTATCATATTGTTTTTGTTCAAATCACTGCTATGGTTTCTGTCTTCTGACAACCCTGATAAGTCTCACTGGAACTGAATCTCAGGAAGAGGAGAACTTTTATTTACTGCTGTACAATGCCCTCTACTTAATAAGTGACTAATAAATACTGATCGAATCAACAAACGTTTGTATTTACAGTCACTAAAACCTTCTCACTGTGGGTTGAGGATTCAGCTCTACTCTGTATGAAATACTCAATGTCCAAAATAGTATTGTTCATAATTGTGAAAAATTAGAAACAAGAGGCCTTTCAACAGAATTAACTAATTTTAATAGAACAGAATATAAGATGCTATAAAGTAGCCAGAGCTACATATATAAACATGGATGTAACCCAAAACCATTTTGCCATGTTTTTTTTTTAAGATTTTATTTATTTATTTGACAGACAGATCACAAGTAGGTAGAGAGGCAGGCAGAGAGGAGAAAGCAGGCTCCCTGCGGAGCAGAGAGCCCGATGCAGGGCTCGATCCCAGGACCCTGGGATCATGACCTAAGCAGAAGGCAGAGGCTTTAACCCACTGAGCCACCCAGGCACCCCCATTTTGCTGGTTTTAATAAAGGAACAGTGCTCAGGATAAGGCACAAAGCGTGACATGACAAAATGTTACTAGAACCACTGAAATTCACAATTTTATACAGAACAGCAAAAAGCAGAGAGTGAAGAATAGTGAAATCATCAGTGTGGGGTAGTAGGGTGGTGTCCCATGGTTGGCCCATCCACATTGTGTACCACCAGTAGAATAATGGGGACAGGAATACAGGGCCTAGAAATGTAACAGCCACACCAAAGGATACATCTGTATACAATAAAAATGTGGTTCCAAATCAGTGAAATAGGGGTGAATGAATCAAAAGGTGAAAGATCTACTGGCTATTCATTTGGAAAAAAACAAAGTTGGGGTTTTTAGTTTACACCATATTTAATCGACAAGAGAAAGAGATCAGTAGATTATTCCATTTACCTTAAACACATTTGTTCCGTATGTTTTAAGGACAAACCTGACAAAACAGAAGGTTGTTTTTTTTTTTTTTAAAGATTTTATTTATTTATTTGTCAGAGAGAGAGAGAATGAGAGCAAGCACAGGCAGACAGAATGGCAGGCAGGGTCAGAGGGAGAAGCAGGCTCCCTGCCGAGCAAGGAGCCCGATGTGGGACTCGATCATGACCTGAGCCGAAGGCAGCTGCTTAACCAACTGAGCCACCCAGGCATCCCCAGAAGGTTTTAATAAGAGTCTTCTCATACCAACTCAAGAAGCAGAAACACATTTCATACTGCAGGATGACAGACCATTTTATTTCTAATGTTCAAGTTTTAAACATAAATGCCTTTAGCTCTAATAACAGAAAACTCTGACCCTAACCGTTCAGTATCTGTGAGGTAGATAATATTATCTCCATTTTGTAGATGAGGAAATTGAGGCAGAGATTAAATCACTACATAGGTCACTCAAATAGTAAGGGACACACAGAACGGCTTGTCTGAAAAGACCACATAACTGTAGGAGGAAACGTGTCATTCTATCACACTAAATACAAATGCAGACAGTTCTTTGCTCACATAAAATTTGAACCTCACTCTTAAAACTTATATAAGTATTCTTTGGACATAACACAAATATAAAGTGGGGAAAATTTCTTCAGTGGGCACTGCTTTCAATCTGTACAGTATAATAAGTACCTAACGTTCAAGACCAATGTTGAAAATTTCAGGTCTGTATTTTAAATTTGTACTGAATCATTGTATACATCAAGTAAATCTTGATTTTATCAGTCATTATTTGACTTATTTTCTAAAAGAACGGTTTGTTAACAATGCCTGTACTGATTTACATGTGCCACCAGAAAGCAGAAAACATACACGACATGTAGTATTTCACTCATTCAATGTTTCTTTTAAAAATAAATATTGTGGTAAAAGTATGTGATGGGACAATACCAGTTGGTGTCAGAAAACACAGTGTATGTCACAAAAATTACTTAGGTAGGAGTGCGTTGTTCCTACTATAACTATTTGGGAACTTAAAAATCAAGCATACAGAATGTAGGCATTGAAGGTCACACTCATATGTTTAAGCCTGATTAAGCTCAGAGGCTTATTATTCACCTAAACACATAATGCTGTTACTTTATTCACAGAGACACTTAGTCCTGTTACTTTGTTTACATATATTATTCACATATATAATTAGTGTTATTACTTTAATCATATATACACTTAGTGCTGATGTTTACAAAGTGCTGCTATTTTAGTCACATACACAGTACTGTTACTTTGATGTCTCAACCCACTTGTGCAGTCTCAAAGCCACATGTTGACCATTGTGGTCAAATAAATATCCCACAGTAGATTATTAATAAGATTATTTAGTATTGCATCCAAATTGGATGTATTAGAGTATTGCTCTACTTCTAAGTAGATTGTAATACTTCTAAGCAATTAGCAGTATTGCTTCTAGAATAAGATTATTTCTAGACAAGGATGTTTTCCTCACTTCCTAAACTGACAATTTTCCTTTGTTACGCATTCTCTGATAAATAAATTTTGAAGTGTTTTTCAAGTTATTAGCTTCTATTCTCAATTATATGATGGCCAATCAGAAGCAGATTGTGAAAATTCTCCTACATTCATTTCATTTTAGGGTGTCTCAATTTGTAAACTTCTGATTTACAAAATGCTTGACTTGTTCATCAAAGTTTATTAAGATGCAGAATACTGAGATATTTCCCCCCTAATGAATTCTCTGACAGAGTGTTTCTCATGCCTTCATTAGATTCACAGGGTATATGAAGTAAGGGATGGCTAGGATATACTAAGACAACAAAAAGCCCTAAATGTGTAAGGTCTGAACAAATCTGAAATTTCTGGTTCATGAGAAGACTTACAAGGGATGTTAGAGAAGGCAGAACTCTGCCCAGGACACTGGTTTCTTCAAACCTGTGAATCTATAATCTCTAATGATTAGCTCCCAAGTACCCTGAGGATGATCCCCATACCCTTTGATACGGAAAGAAAAATGGAAGTAGGAAAAATTTCAAGCAAGGTCCTTTATAGGCTTGGAGTTTATGGCAGAGGTCACATGGCCTCATGTGAATGGAAAGCCAGAAAATCTTGACTAGTAGGTAACCACAAAGAAAAATGGGTATGAGGAAAAACCCAGCAAGTTTTTGCTACAGAGTTTCTACCCTAGGTGAATTCCTTGATGATTAGTAAGGGCTGATTTCCGGCCAAAAGTTTTTCCACATTCACAGCATTTATAAGGTTTCTCTCCTGAGTGAATTCTCAGATGGGTAGTGAGGGTAGATTTATGACGAAAACTCTTCCCACACTCGTTACATTCAAAGGGTTTTTCTCCTGTGTGAGTTCTCTGATGATTAATAAGAGTCGACTTTGTAAGAAAAGATTTCTCACATTCATGACACTGAAAGGGCTTCTCTCCTGTGTGAATTCTCTGATGTACATTAATGGCTGACAGATGACGGTAAGTTTTACCACATACATTACATCGAAAGGGTCTATCTCCTGTGTGAGTTCTCTGATGTTGAGTGAGGGCTGACTTCTGGCAGAAGGTTCTCCTACATTCATTACATTCATAGGGCTTTTCCCCTGTGTGAGTTCTCTCATGTCGAGTGAGGGATGATTTCTCATAAAAGGATTTCCCACATTCATTACATTTATAAGGTTTCTCTCCTGTGTGAATTCTCTGATGTGCATTAACATCTGACTGCCGATAAAAAGTTTTACCACACTCATTACATTGAAAGGGCTTCTCTCCTGTGTGAGTTCTCTGATGAACATTAACTTCTGACTGCCGATAGAAAGTTTTACCACATTCATTACATCGAAAGCGTTTCTCTCCTGTGTGAGTTCTCTGATGCACATTAACGTCTGACTGACGATAGAAAGTTTTACCACATTCATTACATTGAAAGGGTTTCTGTCCTGTGTGAATCCTCTGATGTGCATTAACATCTGACTGACGATAGAAAGTTTTACCACATTCCTTACATTGAAAGCGTCTCTCTCCTGTGTGAGTTCTCTGATGAACATTAACATCCGACTGCCGATGGAAAGATTTACCACATTCATTACACCGAAAGGGTTTTTCTCCTGTGTGAGTTCTTTGATGTGCATGAACGTCTGATTGCCAATAAAAAGTCTTACCACATTCATTACATTGAAAGCGTTTCTCTCCCGTGTGAATTCTCTGATGTGCATTAACATCTGCCTGCCGATAGAAAGTTTTACCACATTTGCTACACTGAAAGGGTTTCTCTCCTGTATGAATTCTCTGATGTAGCTTAATGTCTGACTGCCAATGGAAAGTCTTGCCACATTCATTACATTGGAAGCGTTTCTCTCCTGTGTAAATTCTCTGATGTACCTTAATGTCTGACTGGCGATGGAAGGTCTTACTGCATTCATTATGTTGGAAGTGCTTCTCTCCTGTATGAGTTCTCTGATGTTGAGTGAAGGCTGACTTCTTGCAGAAAGTTTTTCCACAATCATTGCATTCATGGGGTTTCCTCCCTGTGTATGTTTCCTCATGTCGAGTAAGAGATGACTTCTTGCAAAAGGACTTCCCACATTCACTACATTTATAAAGTTTCTCCCCTATATGTGCTAACTGATGGTCTGTGAGGGGTGACTTAGGACTCGTTTTCCCACATGAATTAAATTCATGGGTTTTCTCTCCCATATGTGTTTTCTGATGCACTGTGAGGTTTGACTTGTAGTTGAATGTTTTCCCACATTCACTACATTTGAATAGACCCTCACATCTCTTTTTTTTCTGAACTTGAGTAACATGTGACATCCTGCTGAAATTATTTTCAATTTGATTGCCTTTGCATTGTTTCATTTCAAAGGAAACTCCATGACATTCCAAAAGAGATGACCTCTCACAGGTTTCTCCATGTCCATTATATTCACAGAGTTTCTCTCCTGTGTCAATTTGCCTGTGTGGAATTATTGTGGTCTTTTTTCCTAAGGATTTTCCATCATCATATTTTAATGTCTTCTCTGAAGACTGTGTATTTATATGCTGAATAATACCATTCTTATGACCAAGGGCTTTCTCATATTGATTATTTTCATGAGAACTCTCTTGAGTATGAGGTTTTTCCTGCTTTATATCAAGTAACTGCTCATACACATTTAACATGTGAGGCCTTCTCCTTGAAGAATATCTATTACTACCAATTGATACTAAAATATTTTTCAAATTCATTCCATGTAAGTCATGTTTACAGGGTATTTTTCTTGAAGGAATAAAATCTGTACTTTTATTAGATGATTTCCTTAAAGCATAAACTTTCTCTAAGGTCACTTTTTTGTTGTTGAATAAAACTTGCGGCAAGTATTTGTCTTTGTTTTTCTGGATTCTCTCTGCTACGTAATAATCTCTGCTGTCTTCTAAAAATGAAAATATTGAACAAACCGTAAGAATTTTACAGTTCGAATGGAACTGGATTAACATACAAATGTGCTTTTATATATTTGACTTTGGTTTCAGTAGTGTCTCAGGATCAAAGTGCCTCTTTCCCCACCTAGTTTGAGAAAATATGTGGAAAAAGGAAAAAAAGCTATTAACATGCAGACATATAATTATTCAGCACTTTACAAGTAAGACATTCAAAATGGACAAAAATGTAGATTTTTAAAAAGATTTTATTTATTTATTTATTTGACAGACGGAGATCACAAGTAGGCAGAGAGGCAGGAAGAGAGAAAGAGAGAGGAGGAAGCAGGCTCCCCACTGACCAGAGCCTGATGTAGGGCTTGATCCCAGGACCCTGGGATCATGACCTGAGCTGAAAGCAGAGGCTTTAACCCAGTGAGCCACCCAGGCGCCCCAAAAATGTAGATTTAAATTCAAGAAGCAGTGAAGAGGATGGAAGATTCTACAGTGACAGATTCAGGTAGGAGAAAAATCACAGGAAATAAGATGGGTCCAACTGAGCTAATGAAAAGTAATTGGAATAACAAGAAAAATGAGTAGGAAAAGATGTTCGTGGAGGAAAATGTGACATTAAGGAGACAGAGTAGGTCTAATACATTCCAACCTGTATTGTTTTAGTAATATCCAAACAAGTTCTCATGCTTCCAGTTAAATTTCCCTCCCACACAATAGTAAGATAAATTTCTGAAAGCACCAAAGGCCTTATATTCAAGGAGTCATCAGACTGTACTCAAATTCCCCTCCCAATAGGAATGCCAATGTCCCAAAATGAAATACAAAATAATGACAAAAGAAGTAATAGATTCAATGATACATAGATTCAATGTATCTCCCTATTTTGGCTTTGATACGCTCATATTGCTCTACTGTAGCCACTCAACACGTGAACCTATGTTCACTTATTTTTCCTTAAAATAGCATTGCCTATGCCAAAATACTAATATTTAACTTTCCTTTATCTTTCACATCTCACACTTGCACATTTCGGGTTTCTGTTTATTATCAAAACTTAAGGATCATATGTTTCCAAACAAATCTCAAGAAATGAGTAACATTTATGTTGATTTACCATTTAAAAAATATTGTCCATGTTTGCTACCCACTGCGAAAAATTCTATCCCAATCTAAAAAACCACTGGCCTGACCCAAGTACCACATGACGACTGTTACAAGTCATCATTCTAGCAAACAAAATTTATACCAACTAAATCCACATCACATCTTTAAGCTGCCATCCTACAACTCCTCAATCAATATCCTCTCTGCCAGTTTAGTCAGTTCTTTGTCTTATTAAATTATTCATTCTTGACTATAAGGTCAAAGTATGTTCTTTCACTCAGAGCCACAGCTAGGGTATAGGCTAACTACTATCTAGGAAAATGACATAATAATACCATTATTCCAACCCTTCAAGAATGCCTTTTCAAATCTTCATACTTGTAAAACTTTCAAACTTATATTCGTTCTAAATCTTAAAGTAGTTCCAATGTAAATGAGCTCTTTCTAACACAGTCATAAATAGCACTGCTTTGTAATATACTGTATTTCTTGAATATACACATATTTAACGTTCTAAAATCTAAAATCACCCAATATAATATACACATATTTAACTTTCTAAAATGCCTCTTATAATTGATCACAGATCTGTATCAGCAGGTCACACTATAATAAGCAAGATATTTTTTACTTAGTGGTTCATCACATAATGATCTAGTTACAATCTATGGCTTATTAGAGTTGAGAGAATGACAATTTTTTCTTAATGCTGAATTTAAAGTGTTTCACGCAATTTTATTCTCATTCTTCAGTCCAAAGGATGGCAAACTTTTCCTTAAAAGGCAAAACAGTACACCTTCTAGGTCTTGCAGGTCATACCCGTCTATCACAATATCAAACTCTGCGATTAGAGCATGAAACTGGCAAAAAAAGCCCATATGTAAATGAAGGAGTATGGTTGTGTTGCAAAACCATTTTATTTACAAAAACATGTGGTAGGTCTGCAGACCATACTTTATAATCACTGCTCATAACAGGTGTTGTTAAGTCTGATTTTTAAAAAATCTGAATAATTTGAAATCAATAGACTTCAACCAGCTATGTGTATCAGCATTACCTAGAAAGATTTTTCAAACACAAATCTTTAGACACTATGCCATCTTATACCTGATGAATCAGGAACTATAGGTTCAGGTAAGTAATCAGAGATCCTTCACAATGTTTTCAGAATATGAAATTTTTCCTTTCCTTGATCATGTTAATCAAATGTTCATTTCAGATTATATGCCAAAGTAAGAAAGAATAACATGATTGCCGTTCTCTTTGTTAGATCATACCTCAGGTATTATCAGGTAACAGATCATTTACTTTTGTTTCTTCTGAAAGACCCACTACATGCTGAGCATTGAGAGAAAGAAGACATTACACTGGCTCAAACATTCAAAGTCTCTTCCTTCTTGGAAGCAGGTACACTTAACTTTTACTGTAACAACATTCAATATAATAAGCGGAAAAATAGAGTTTTACTTATACACTAAACAATGTTCTGAGTAATTTTCATTTGTTAATGCATTTAGTATCTAGTCAAGGAAAGCACATAATGAAGAAAGGTGTGATATGGCAAAGCACACAGGATGCCTAAGTGACATTTAATGCGAGTGGATCAAATGATGTTTAGCATGAGTATAAGCAACCTAAAAATAAAACTGGAGCAGCCAAATAAGGTCAGAATATAGTCGTCAATAAAAGGTACATTAATTTAAATTTCATGAAATAAACAGGAGCACAGATTTATTTTGTCACGCTACTGAAAAAAATAGATGTTCTAGGCAAACAAAAGCACAAAAACACCACTGTCAACAACAAAAGAATTCTAATCAACTACGATTAGGAATGGGGCAAAATAAAAGTATGAGGGAATATAGTTCTTACTGATACTGACATAAAGCAAGAACATGAAAACTATCAGAAATTTACAAAGAAAAAATAATCAAAAATAAAAAAAATATAAAAGAACAAGTTTCTCATGTATGTTTATTTATTTATTTATTTTAACCAACCTCTACTTTTATCAGACTGTAACTAGGGAATGTTTTATTTCCTACTTCCTAGGATTTACCGAGGGTTTCCTTTTAGCATCATATACTTCCACTTGTTTGCAAATGTTTTTTAAACACTAAAACAGGTCTTTTCCCCATTTTCTGAAGGTACCCACAGAAGTACGACTGTAAAATTAAGGCTGTAATTTTGTTACATTAATCTGGTAAATATGAATTTGTAATCTTATTAATTTATAGGTAATTTTAAAAAATAGTACCAAGTACTACAATACAACATGTAAAACTGAAAACAGTGTTTCTTCCCTTCTCCTCAAGAACCAAATTTTAGTAGATTTTCTCACTTTTCTTAGTTTTACCTTTGTGCTATTAAACGCAATAAAGCCAGTATTACTTGCTTATCTGCATAAATGATATCCTTGGACCCCTAGCTTTGAATAATCAGAAAACCAGTTTACATTCCTCTGTAGCATTACCCTTTTCTTTTCCAATTTTAGCATATATATATATATATATATATATTATATATAATACATATTTTACATTTCTCTACTTCTAAAGTAAGTGCCACTAGGAAGAGATTCTTAGAAAACATTTAAATAATGTCTAACTCCTAAACTGACTGCCTAGATTATAATTTCCCCTCGCTTCCTCACTAACCTTTCCGTTACTCACTAACTCACCTGGGTAGTTCTGGTATAGAAATTCTTCCTCTAATATCCATGGCTCCTTTCCTTCTTCCAACTTGAAGATCACATCTGGCTTTTTAATGGGATACCCTGTAAAAGGAAAAATGACACAGAATTTGGACATGGGCTACAGCAATTCTTCTTCTTCTTTTTTTTAACAGCAATTCTAAAGGAGAGAGAAGACAGACTTTCTGGAGCTGCACGTTGATGAGGCTTATTTAAACATTTATGGGATGTGAGCATACAAAAATTCTTCCTTGTGCTCAAAAGAGATTAACAACCGCAGATCCTGAAGCAAAAGTCTCAACCACATAAACTATAAAAGACCAAACATTTTGGTATCTAAGAAATGAAGTGCATGTTATACAAAATTTGACATGAAAACTGCTTACCCACTGAGACAAAGTTGTGGTAGTTCTCCAGCATCACATCCCTGTACAGGGTCCTCTGAGCAGGGTCCAGGTGCTGCCACTCTTCCTGGGAGAAGTCCACAGTCACATCTCCAAATGACAGTGACCCCTGGAAGAGCACATTTCTGTTCAGTCTGAAGTTATCAGAATTGGGGTAGCACAGGAAAGAAATATGGAAACAAATTCTTCCCAGGTTCACTGTTGAGAACTGATGTTAAAATATGCCTACTGCATACATTACCTTGTATTAGATTTTGTAGAAGTAAAAAAGAAAAGCAAAGTAAAAGTAAAAATTATGCTTATTTTAGTTTATTAATGCTCTAAACCTTGAAATGTGAATATTAACAAGAATAAAACACTGTTTTTATTCTCTAGAAAGTTAAATACTACACAAACACAACATACTGCAAAACTAATAAGGTATTACTAGAACATACTAGCATACATAAAAAAGCAAAGGAAAGAAAATGTAAAATGTGTATTAGAGTCAGAAAAGAAAAAAAGTAACTATTTTGTATCACAACTTGTGCTTAATTAAAGAGTTAAAGCTGTAGGGCCTGAAATGTGATAGATAAATGTTCTTTATGACTATGAGGCAATACAACATAAACTGAAGGCATTAAAAACACGTGGGTTGACTTTGCTTCTGCTCCAGGATGCATAAAGCAAGGAAGAAAATCACTTTTTCTCCTACAATGAAAATTAGTCACACTAATTTCAAATTCACAATTTTTTTCCCTTACAGGGGAGGCATGATTACAAAGCACCCACGTACCCCAAATCTAGGAAGACACAATATACACAGGAAGAGAGAAAATGTCTATTTTTGCCTACCTGAGTTAGACCACAGGTAAGAAGTCAACCAGAATAGAGGGAAATTTAATTAATGAAAACAGAGTGTGAGCTGACACAACAATGAGAAACCCCTTCGGACCACAGACATGGAGGAGACTTGCACCTTTTAACAAGCATTTTTTTTCTTTTCTTTCTTTTTTTCTTTTTTAAGGTTTACTGATTTATTTTAGAGAGGAGAGGAGGGGGAGAATGAGTCTCAAGCACATTCTACACTGAGCAGAGCTCCTTGCAGGGCCCAATGTCCTGACCCTGAGATTAAGACCTGAGCCAAAACCAAGAGTAGGATGCTCAACTGACCATGCTACCCAGATGCCCATTTACAGGCTTTTTCTCTGTGAACCCCACTGGGCACCTACTCTATTCCTGGGGAAGAGCAGGGTTATGCACTGAGTCAACAACTACAGCTTGATGGGTGGTGGGGGCCAAGAGAATCAAGAAGGCCACATCCCCATGACCCAAGGACACAGGGACGACTTAACACTAAGGCCATATTGGAGTAAGAGAGCCTATTCTGCCCATAACTTCTTACCACCAAGCTAACAAGCTTGGAATAACAAAAGGACTAATATAATATTGCTGACAGAAAGACAAGAGATAAATAAAAGCATGTAAAGAGACCCTCTCTGAGATACACACAAGGAGAACCCTTAAAACTCAAATGAACAGAGAGCTCTGGTAAATGAACCTGTATCCTACACACAAGGTAAGTTTTTAGAAAGTGAAAGCCTATTCTACCCTGAGAGTAGTAACAGAAAATTAATTCTCAAATTCTGCCCAACTCCTAACTAGTTAAACTTGAACCTGCGAACTAAAGGCCTCATAGGGAATTGCCATTTCTAGCAATAAAATCTAGTTATCCCAGTTTAGAGTCTGACCCAAGACATATACACTTCAACAAATAATCACAAAGCATATGAAAAGGAAAGAAACTAATAAAATACTACAAAGATATAAAGTAACCATCAGAAATAGATATTACATAGATGTTGAAACTATCTAACAGGATTTTAAGTAATTATAACTTTATGTTAAAGACTCTAATGTATGTTTAAACTCAAAAAGTATAGGACATGCAAAATCAAATGGATAATTTCAGCAGAGAGAACCAAATGGAAATCTAGAAATGGGAATACAGTAAGAGATGAAAAACAACCACAATGGGGCAAAACTAGAAATCAATCACAAGAAAATAACTAAAAGAAATACAAATATGTGCCAATCTAAATCTAAACCTAAATAACATGTTCCTCAAAAATGAATGCATCAATGAAGAAATCAAAGAGAAAATCAAGAAATATCTGGAGAGGGCGCCTGGGTGGCTCAGTGGGTTAAGCCGCTGCCTTCGGCTCAGGTCATGATCTCAGGGTCCTGGGATCGAGTCCCGCATCGGGCTCTCTGCTCAGCAGGGAACCTGCTTCCCTCTCTCTCTCTCTCTCTCTGCCTGCCTCTCCATCTACTTGTGATTTCTCTCTGTCAAATAAATAAATAAAATCTTAAAAAAAAAAAAAAGAAATATCTGGAGAGAAGTGAAAAGAAAATAAAAACACAACAGTCTTAGAGATGGAACAAGAGCAGTACTAAAGGAAATTTACAGTGCTCAAGACCTACATCAAAAACAAGAAATAACTCAAATACATGATCTAACCTTACACCAAAAGGAACTAGAAAAACAAAAAACAAAACCCAAAGTTAGCACAAAGAAATAAATAATAGAGATTCCTGGGTGGTTGAGTCAGTTAAGCATCTGAGTCTTGATTACAGCTCAGGTAGTGAACCCTGTGTTGCGTTCTGCATTCAGCAAGAAGTCTACTTCAGATTCTCTCTCTCTGTGTCCCTCTGCACCTCCCTCCCCCTTTGCACTCTCTCTAAAATAAATAAATAAATAAATCTAAAAAGAAAGAGAGAAGGAAATACTAGAGATCAGAAAGAAATGAAACAGAGATGACAAAAGAAAGAACAAAGAAAAGATCAATGAGGCTATTGATAAAAGATCAATGAGGCTATGTATAACCACATACATAGGTCAATGGAACAGAACTGTGAGTCCAGAAAAAAAATACATATACACATAAAGAGAAGGAGAGAGAACAATTATTCAATGACAATGGAGGCAAGAATATACAATGGAGAAAAAAGACATTCTCTTCAATAAATGGTGCTGGGAAAACTGGACAGCTACATGCATAAGCATGAAATTGGGCCACTTTCTTACACTACAGACAAAAATAATCTCAAAATAGATTTAAGACCTAATGGAAAATTTGAAACCATAAAACTCTGAAAAGAAAATACAGGTAGTAATCTCTTGGATATCAACCTCTATAATACTTTCCTGAATCAGTCTCCTGGTACAAGGGAAACAAAGGCAAAAACAAACAGGAATATATCAAACTGAAAAGCTTCCACACAATGAATGAAACCATCAACAAGATGAAAAGGAAACCTAATGAATGGGAGAAAATATCTTCAATGACATGTCTGAGAAGGGGTTAATATCCAAAATATATAAAGCATTCACACAAACATTAAAAAAAAAACCCCAAACCCAAATAACCCAATTAAAAAGTGGGCAGAATGGTGGAAAAGTAGGTGTTGCTCCCACTAAGATAAACAGTATGGAGGGTCCCCCCAAAATTAATATATTAATATGAACCAGTAATTCCACTACTGGGTATTCATACAAAGAAAACAAAAATACTAATTCAAAGATACATGCATCCCTATATTTATTTACAATAGCCCAGATATGGTAGCAGCGGTAGTGTCCACTGATAGACTAATGGATAAAGATAGAGATTAATGGATAAAAATGGATAAGGTTGAATGGAATATTATTCAGCCATGAAAAAGAACTGGAGCTTGCCATTTGTGACATGGATGAACCTAGAGGGTATTATGTTAAGTGAAACCAGACAAAGACAAGTCCATATAATTTCATTTATGCTTCACTTACATTTAGAATCTGAAAAATAAAACAAATGAGCGAACAACAGCAATAGAGAAACAGACTCGGGGCGCCTGGGTGGCTCAGTGGGTTAAAGCCTCTGCCTTCGGCTCAGGTCATGATCCCAGTGTCCTGGGTTTGAGCCCCAGATCGGGCTCTCTGCTCAGTGGGGAGCCTGCTTCCCCCCCACTCTCTCTATCTGCCTCTCTGCCTACTTGTGATCCCTGTCTGTCAAATAAATAAATAAAATCTTAAAAAAAAAAAAAAAGAGAAACACATTCATAACAAGAGAGAGAAACAGACCCATAAACACAGAACTAACTGGTGGTTGCAAAGAGTACAGGGGAGGGGAGGTGGGAGAGATTAATGAAGCAGATTAAGAAGTACAAACTTCCCAACTGTAACATAAATAAGTCATGAGGATGAAAAGTACAGCCTAAGAAATATACTCAAAAATACTGTAATTTACTTACAATGATGAGCATTTCATGTTATATAATAGTCAGGTCACTCTGTTTTTCATCTAAAACTAATTTAATATGTCAACAATACTATATTAAAAGTTAAAAAGATTTCAAAACTAAAAAAATAAAAATAAAAACACCCCCCTACAAATAAAATAACTTCAACCAAGAATTATTTATTGAAAACATCTTCAAAAATGAAGAAACAGGGGCATGTTGGTGGCTCAGTCAGTTAAGCATCTACTTTCGGCTCAGGTCATGATCTTGAGGTCCTGGGATCAAGCTCCATGCCCTGCTCCCTGCTCAGCAGGGAGCCTGTTTCTCCCACTCCCTCTGCCCTTCCCCTTCCTTGTACTCTCACTCTCACTCTCAAATAAAATCTTAAAAAAAAAAAAAAAAGAAGAAATAATGCATTCCCAGAAAAACAAAAATTTAAGCAATTCTTTATCAGCAGAACTACTCTGCAAGAAATAATAAAGGAATATGGTGCCAATGAAACTTGAATCTACACATAAAAATGAAGAGTAATAGAAATAGAATAAAAAAGGAAAATTTAAGTTAATTCCTCCCATCCCAATTTTTAAGTGTTCTAAAGCAAAGGTTAGAAATTTTTTTCTGTAATGAACTAGATAGTAAACACTGTATTGTGAAGGTAGCCCCAGACAATACATAGAAGAAAGCATGAGGCTGTGTTCCCAGGAAACTTAATTTGTAAAAGCAGACAGGGAGCTGAATTTTACCCATGGGTTTCAGGTTGCCAATAATTATTCTAAAAGATAACTGTCTAAAGCATAAATAGTAGTACTGTATTATGTGTATAGAGCGCATGTTAACGTAAAATGTATGGTGCAAGAACACAAAGGACAGGAAAGAAGAATTGGGAATATACTGCTATAAGGTTGTTATACTATAACATCATGTGGTTTAATATTTGAAGGGAGGCTCTGATTAATTAAAAATAGCTATTATAAGCCTTTCACTAACTATTTTAAAAGTAAAAAGGAAGGTAAAAATAAGTCAAGGAATGCCTAGGCGGCTCAGGTGATTAAGCGTCTGCCTTCAGCTCAGGTTTAGGTCATGATCCCAGAGTCCTGGGATCAAGCCCCACATAGGGCTCTCTGCTCATCAGGGAGCCTGCTTCTCCCTCTGCCTGCTGTTCCCCATGCCTGTGTGCGTGCACTCTCTGTCAAATAAATAAAATCTTCAAATCAAATAAGACAATAGCAATGATAAAACGGAGTAACAGAAAACAAATTCAAAAGAAAAAAGATAGGAAGAATAGAACAAACAGAGAAATAGCTAGCAAAATGGAATATTTTAATCGCCATATCAATAACCAATTTTTAAATACAGTGTTCTAATCAAACCAGACAGATCATCAGAGGGGGTTAAAAAACAGAACCAATTATATACTGCCTATAAGAAATTCACTTTAATTATAAAAATATAAAAGTTAAAAGAAAAAGGATAAGGAAATATAACACAAACAATAATCCAAAGAAAGCTGGAGTTGCAGCATTAATATCAGACAAAACAGACTACGTATTAGGAGATACTATTGAAGATAAATAGGTACATTCAATTCACATTACATTAATGACAAATGATCAATTTTCCAAGATAAAATTAAATGTACATGTACCTAACAAAGCAGCTTCAAAATATAAGAGGTAAAAACTGATAGGACTGAAAGGGAAAACAGACAAAAATTAATACAGTTGGATGGGACACCTGGGTGGCTCAGTGAGTTAAGCCTCTGCCTTCAGCTCAGGTCATGATCTCAGGGTCCTGGGATCAAGCCCAGCATCAGGTTCTCTACTTAGCAGGGAGCCTGCTTCCCCCCCACCCCCACTCTCTGCCTGCCTCTTTGCCTACCTGTAATCTCTGTCTGTCAAATAAATAAATAAAATCTTTAAAAAAAATTAATACAGTTGGACACTTCAATATTTCTCTCAGTAATCAATAGAAGATAACTGAAAAGAATATAGAAGTCCTAAACAAACCATCCCTGAACTAAACCTAAGTAACATCTGTAGAACATGCCACCTCACAATTTCAGGAAAATCTTTCTGTCTCATTAAGAATCATTATCATTTGGGGAGCCTGGGAGGCTCAGTTGTCAAGCATCTGCCTTCAGTTCAGGTCATGATCCCAGAGTCCTGGGACTGAGTCCCATGTTGGGCTCCCTACTCAGCAGGAAGCCTGCTTCTCCCTCTCCCACTCCCCTGCTTATGTTCCCTCTCTCACTGTGTCTCTGTCAAATAAATAAATAAATAAAATCTTAAAAAAAAAATCATTATGGGTTATTCTCACTTTCATTGCACTTCGTGTAATAATGTTTGCTATCGCTATCAGGTACAAATGTATAGCTCAGCACTGACAACTTCAACATTAAGTACTTGAAGGTCATCACCACAACAGCCCCTCAGCCCTGCTGCTAACCTGCTACTCCATATTTCTCCCAAAGTTGACATTTATCTATTTCCACATTTACATTTTAAAGGTTATATCTTATTCATAAGAGCTAATGTAAAACAAAGTAGGAACTAAAAAACAAAAAAACCACTCACCTGGGGTTTGTTCATTTTCTGCTTTTCTTAAAGAAGCATGAAGATGTGTGAAGATACAACTGAGAAATAATAGAACAGAGATGAGTCATAAATGATCCTGCCTCCCCTCCAGCTCCTTGCCTACAGATACTTTTCATACCAGTAGGTAAAATGTCCTGTTCGTTCCTAAAAAGAGAGGGAATGGACACATAGACGTAATACCAATTGACTCAAATACTTATGAGCAGCCTCTCAAAAAAAAAAAAAAAAACCACAACCAAAAAAATCCCCCCAAAACAAAATAAAAAGCTACCCCCAATCCCCCCCCAAACCCTCAACTTTTAGTTGCCAATTTCAGATGCATAAATACTCCTGCCATGACCAATTCCATACAACCAACATAACATCACCGAGCACAGCTGGGAAGAAGTGTGCAATAGCATACCATTATATAGGTATACTGAGAGATAAAAGAGTCTCAAGAACACAGAATCCAGTGAAAAGAAGGAAATTACTTAGGAAGTCATGAGTTTTGAGTATGATCATAGCCACAAGGAACTTAAGCAAACAGCTACTAAATGTAATGCAGTATCCTAGAAAGGAACCCAGAACAGAAAAAAGAACATTACAGAAAAACTGAGGAAATAGGAAAACGTATGCACTATACTGGTTCATTAATTGGGACAAACATACCATACTACTTTTAAATGTTAAAAATAGAGGAATTAAATTAATGTAGCATCTAGGGAGTTGTCACTGGGTGAACTGGTTAGGGTTAGGGTTAGAGAAGACCCTGGGCTGGGGGGCTTCAACCACGCCCATCCCAAAGATGTCCTCAAAGGTTCCTGGTCTCAGCCACGAAGAAGAACTCAAGGCCAGACACAACAGAGAGGGGAAGTTTATTATTTTAAAGTGAAACTACATTCTCAAGATTTGAGAACAAGAGAGAGCGAGCGTGCTCAGTAAGTGTGGGTGTTGGGAGTCTGGGTTTCTCTTTTATGAATGACAGTTGTTAACTAGGGAGTAGAATATTCATTAGGTGGGGTGGGGATTTCTTAGAAGCAAGGTTTTCCCCTCCTTATTTGGTCAGGAGTCTCCTGTCATAGCACCCACCTTCACGGACCTATCTTGATTGAATCCAGCTTTCTTGTAGCTTTGTTTTGGAGTGATTCCAGCTCAGGCCCCCAACTTTCCCCATAGCTGCCTATGACTTCTTTGTGGATGGCCTCCCAACTTCCTGTTAGAACCCGGCTAATTGCCTCTAACAGAATCTCTGCATTATACTGATCTTAAGTCTATAAATCTAGAAACTGTTCTAAAACAATTTACTTAAATTCATCAAAGGAAAATCTAAAGAATATCCACTTAATACAAAAGAAGGCAGTAAAGGGACAAACAAAAGAACAAAAAAGACATGAAATACACAAGGAAAAGTATAGCAAAATGGTGGGCATAAATATAACCAAGTCAGTAATAACATTAAATATAAAGAGTTAAACATGGCAGTTAGGGGTCTGATGTGGTGGTGAATCCAACTAGATCCCAAAACCTGACCTCCACGCCTGCTTGTACCCACCTCTGTCACATTTGTCCTTCAGCTCTTCTTTCTGGCTTATCTCTTAACTTAGACAAACTGAAACTGAAGCCACCCTTCAGGCCACTGCCCTGACAAAACCTCCAGCCAGCCCAGACCACCCAGACCAGTTGGAGCTTAACCTCCTACTTTCACCTGTGCAGATGCACCATGGAGCAACCTCTGGAATGACCAACAGCCACTCTACCTCATAAAATCTCTGCCCAAAAAGGAGCACCAGTCTCACTTATTAATATACACTCTATGTAGGGGTGCCTGGGTGGCTCAGTGGGTTAAGCCGCTGCCTTCAGCTCAGGTCATGATCCCAGGGTCCTGGGATCGAGCCCCGCATCGGGCTCTCTGCTCAGCATGGAGCCTGCTTCCTCCTCTCTCTCTGCCTCTCGGCCTGCTTGTGATCTCTCTCTGTCAAATAAATAAATAAAATCTTTAAAAAAAAAAATACACTCTATGTATAAGCAAGTTTCCTTACGACATAAGCTTGACCTCATACTCACCTCTACATATAATGACAAGGTTTCCCTATCTAAATATTCATACTAACCCTAAACAAAAGAACCATCCACCCTTGATAGGACAGTCAGAGCTTTGGAAGTTCCCCACAATCCCCTTACTTGCTTCAAATAAATTTGACTTTGTGCAACAACCCCACCGGACGTAGTGAGCAATTTGCTCACAGATTTGGTAACCCACTTGGGACTGTTCTCCGAGGTTCTGCCCTGGTTTTCAAAGGACAGAGCATTGAGAACCGGCAGTCCTTTTGGGCTAACCCATTCAATTAGCCAGGACTGGGGGATGGAATTCTTGGGGGGGGGGGGCTCTCCTTTCTTGGGGCTTGTTTTGCTGGACAGGTGTTGCGGCTCCCTTAAAGAGACTGTGGCCACTCCAAGCCTCTTGCTGAGAATCTCTCCACAGAACTAAATGGTACCAATCCTATGGCACTACTCTTTAAGAGTATTTTCTTTGAGTTGTCTCACAAAGCCTGGTAGGTCGACAGTCAGTTAAGAACAGGGCCTCTCTGATCAACACTGCAGGGGATTAAATGCTCTTTACAGTCGAGTCCAGACATCCCTGGTGGCAAAGGATAACACAAGCTGGCCATTCAGAGGCTGAATGCTTTAGCCTGGCAGATGGGAAGTGGCCCAAACGAGACTAGTCTGGGATCAGCAAGGGTGAAGGATATCTCCATCTTATCTGTTTGACCTGTTAACATTTGATGGGGACATCTGACACTGTTCCTGGTTTTTTTTTTCCTCTTAAAAAGAGAGGTGTGCTTTGAGTTACTGAATCTAAACCAGATTCTCCCTGAGCCATTCCCCAAGTAAATCCTTTAAGACTAGGTGGACGCTGAGGGGCTGGAAGAGGGGCAGCCTATGCACCACGCCACTGCTCCTCAAGGCACAGCTACCCACACCCACTTGGATTACCTTAGCATTAACCCACTGTCCTTGTGGGCTTGATTTTAAGTCAAACGAGTCTCATACGTATTGTGGGTAAGGCTGTACTGCACCTGTGTCACCAATAACACTGAAAGTTACCTTGAGAGAGGGTGAGAGGAGACCCTAAGAAGGAATTCCAGATTATGGGAGGGACAATTCCACCCTGAAGGAAAGCCTCCATTGGGCTGTAGCCTCCAGAAATGGAAAGTATTTGACTACCTTCCTTTAATCCTAAAACAGATGACTTTCCTCCTTAACACAGGGTGGCCACAATAATAGACTCTAGAGGATGAAGAGAAGTGGCCAGAAAATGGGACTTTAAATTTTACTATGACACTACAGTTGAGCTTATTTTGTGAAAGAGAAAGAAAAATGGAAAGAGATTCCATATGGTCAGTGCTTTATGGCATTATATCAAAATGAGGGGTTGCAAAGGAAGTTTAAGATTTGTGAAATGAAGGTAGAACTGAAAACCCTAAAAATGCGTCCTGTACTCTTGGGGTCAGGTAATCTTTGTCTCCATCTCCATCTCCTCCACCTCCTCCAAACCACTGGATTGTAATAAGCCTCTGCCTTATTTCTCTATTTGGGCCTCAGCTATCCCAGCTTCATGAATACCAGGCTCTAATCCTTTGCAAACACTCCCAAAGCCTTCTCAGATGTCTCCAGCACCCTTTTATCCTCCCTTGTCAGATAGCACTACCAGATTACGGACCTATTTTAAGCCAAGGATGGGAATGTTGCCATTGAGATGGGTGTCTCATTAATGTGCATGTCCCATTTTTTATCTCAGACCTGTATAACTGTAAGGCACACACTAAAGGGTTATTATGGGCTGACCTGATTGATTTATACATTTAATAGAGGATACCTTTTCTACTTACAACCCGTCTGGGAAGATATGCAAGCTTTGCTCACCATTCTCTTAATGGCAGAAGAAAAGCTTACTGTGTTAGCAGAGGCCAGACAGGAAGCTGATAAAAAAAATTCAGCCAGGATCAAGTTCTCAGAGACCAAATGAGGAGGCAGTGCTAAGAACTGACCCTGAGGGGGATCCCAACTCCCACAACGAGAGAGAACATTTTGGCCATTATTGAGGGCTTCTTTTAAAAACTATAAAGGAGGTAAGTAGATCTCCTGGTCCAAATTATGGGACATTCAACAAAGGACAGATGAGAATCCATCAGCCTTTTTGCAAAGGCTATAAAATTGCCTAAGACGAAATACAAACTGGGACCCTGAGGTTCAGGGTAGTTGAATGGCCCTTAATAACCTATTTCATATCTCAAACTGTTCTGGACAGCCAAAGGAAACTCCAAAATTGGCATAAGTGTGGATACTAACCCTGCTCAGCTTCTAGAACTAGCTTTCAAGGTGTTCCATAACTGGATGTGATGCAGGATGTAAAAGAAGACCAGAAGATGAGAAGGCAAGTTGCTCTTTCAGTGGGAGCTCTCCAGCCTACGTGAAGTAACCTGGGAGAGGAAAAGATGATACCCATGAGTGAGTGCCCCAAGCCCCCTCTATGGGACCAAGAGACCACCAACAAAGTTGGGGTCCAATCAATGTGCACATTGTAACCAGGAAGAGCACTGGAAACAGGACAGCCCAAACCACTCCCGAACAGAAAGAAGGGCAAAGCGCAATCATTTCAGCTGTCGCTCAATGAAGATGAGATATGATAGGGCCACAAGGCTCCCCAACTGGTCTTGGACCATTAGATTCTCATCTCCCACAAGAAGCCCTGAGTAACCTGGGCAGTGGGAGGGAAGTTGTTTGAGTTTTAACTTGATACTGGAGTTACTTTCTCTGTACTCAACACCCAGAAGGGTAGCCTTTCTAACAAAAATTGTAATATGAAAGGAATCTCAAGAAAAAAAAACATGAAAAGGTTTCTGGATCCTTTGACTTGTGAAATAGGATCAAAGCTCTTAAAACACTCTTTCTGATATGTGCCAGAAGGTCTCATATTCTTTTAGGATGAGATACTTTAGACAAATTGGGGTCCACAGTAAGTTCAGAATAGGACAAATTAGAAATTCAAGTTCCTAGGTACCAAGGAACTGAACTCATGTCATTATCACAACATATCCTAGTATTTAAAAGAGAAAATTCCCCCCAAAATATCATAAGGCAAATCAACCCGAAAGTCCGGGTGTGAGGGCAGGTGGGGGCATGCCATTAACAACACATTTGTAAAAGTGAAATCGAAACAGACTGCTAGCCCCAGATGCTAAACAAAGGATCCACCCAGTAATTAACAGGCTCTTAAAATGGGGTTTGATTAGGTCATGTAGATCTCATATAACACCCCAATTTTACCTATTAAAAAGCTGGGAAGTGAGGAATACAGATTTGTTCAAGGCCTCAGATCTATTAATGAAGCTGCTTGAAACATTCAATCTGTAATACCCAATCCCTTTACTCTACTGACCAACTTACTTAGTAAATATTACATTGTGTAAGAGCAAAAGAATACCTTTTTCTGCATCCCACTAGATCCTGAATTCCAAGTACTATCTGCTTGAGCGAGAAGATCCTCTCTCCCACCAAACACAACAGTACTGCTGGACTGTTTTACCTCAGAGTTTCAAAAACCTCCCCCATCATCTCTGGGGAAATTCTGGGATGAGATTTAAGAGAATTAAGTTTAGAAAAATAGCACTATATTATGGTATGTAGATTGTACTTTGATAGCTACTCCCACCCACGAGGTTTCTGACCAAAATACCTTATCCATGTTAAGTTTCCTGGCAGACAGGATATATAAAGTCTCAAGGAAAAGGCCTAATTTCTAAGGAAACTGTACAGTACTTGGGGTTTATTATTTTTTTCCAAGATTTTATCTATTTAATTTCAAAGGAAGACAGAACGCACAAGTGAAGAGGAGAAGGGGCAGAGGGAAAGGGAGAGAATCTCAAACAGACTTTTGATAAGCATGAGCCTAACAGGAGGCTTGCTCCCACAACCCTAAGATCATAACCTGAGAGGCAATCAAAAGCCCACCTCTTAAGTGACTGAGCCACCCATGTGCCCCTGGGTTTATTATTTCAAGAGGACAGTGAAGTCTCCCTCAAGAGAAAAATGGTAGGGGCGCCTGGGTGGCTCAGTGGGTTAAGCCACTGCCTTCAGCTCAGGTCATGATCTAGGGGTCCTGGGATCGAGTCCAGCATCAGGCTCTCTGCTCAGCAGGGAGCCTGCTTCCTCCTCTTTGCCTGCCTCTCTGCCTGCTTGTGATCTCTGTCAAATAAATAAAATCTTAAAAAAAAAAAAAAAAAAAGAAAGAAAGAAAAATGGTAATACAGGGCTAGCTAGCTCCACCAAAAACCCATACTCGGTCTTCCCGTTGGATAAAAAAAGCCTCAGAACTAATTCTGGCTGGTGTTGGATTGGCTGTTGGGAGTAGATGCCTCTTGGGGAAGTTCTATAGGTTATAAAGTCACTGCAAGGAAATTAACTGATGTCATAGGAACCTTAGCTAAAAACACAGGATATGCCCTTGAAAACTTAGTAATGTCCCTAAACTCTTTAGCCAACATAGCGCTAGATGATGACTAATCCTACAGTACTTATTGGCAGAAGGAGGAGGAACTCATTTTGTACCTGGATTAATACTTCAAGTGAAGTGGAAATAGATATTTTAAAAATCTTCAAGCAGACAGCCTGGCTACATACTTTCAACCAAAAAGGAAAATTCCCCTGATGAGGACTGCAGGCTATTAAAACAGTGTTACCCAATACTCCATGGTTTCTCCCTTTCCTGAGACCACTAATAATCCTACTGCTCCCAGACTGCCGTTTAGACTTTGCATCATTGACTGATAAAATTCTCTACGAATGCCCGGGGGCCAAGAATTACAGCTGGTAGTAACACAAAGATAGGAGCAGCTTAGGGTTAAAGGGTTAAACCTGGTGACCCACAGACACATCAAAACCTGAGGGAAAATTCTGCTCTGCTAACAATTTCAATGACCACCCTCATGCCCAGCAGGAAGCAACTATAGAAGATGGACCTTTGCCTTGTGCCCCTGAAGAATGAGCAGCAGAATAAAACTAGAGGATGGATTTGTCACCTGCTAGACCCCAAGACCTGACTTTTACTGCCCACCTGCTTGTACTCAATGCCTGCTGCCCCACATTGTTTCTTAACCTCTTCTTTCCAGCTTCACCCTCAAATCAGGCAAATGGAAACTGAAATCACCCCTCAAGCAACAGCTACTGCCAGGACCAGGTCTAGCTCATCCAGACCAGTCTGAGCCTAGCTTAACCGTGACTCTCACCTGCGCAGGTAGGACCATGGAGTGACCTCTAGAATGACCACTTTTACCTCATCACAATACTAAAATCTCTGCTCAAAGAGCACATGCACCACTAATATAACATAGAATCTAATTTATTTATAGTATAAATACTATGTACATAGTACATAGTATTTATGTACTGGCAAGTTTCCTTAAGAAACAACTTTATGCCTGCTCTACATACGATGACAAGGATCCCCTTTCTAAATATTCATTCCCTCTCTAAATAAAAGGAACCTCATTCCCTCTCTAAATAAAAGGAACCCATCCACCATCTCACGGAGTTATGGTTTTGTTAAGTTATTCCTCATGATCTCCTTATTTGCTGCAAATTTTCCTTTGCATAACAACTGCATAGTTTCTACCTGTGACTCGCCAAGTAGCTAACTCAGGTTAGTTCAGTTACAGCGACACCGCAACAGGAAAATAAAGAACTGCCATGGTATGCCCTGCAGTTCTAGGTTCTACCCCTTTCTGGGACTGTCTCCATTCTGGAACTCTGGAGCTCTGAGATCCAGCGTCTCTAGGGCTCTCTTCAGGATGAGAATTCTGTTTCTGGTGTTGCAGTTCCTTAACCCGACAGGGGCCCATCGGTTCCTTGGAAATCAGGATGTAGGATTTGAGGATAGGGGCGCTTGGGTGGCTCAGTTCGTTAAGCATCTGACTTCAGCTCAGGTCATGATGTCAGTCCTGGAATCCAGCCCCTCGTCAGGCTCCCCACTCTGCGGGGAGTGCGCTTCTCCCACCGCCCCTTTCCCGGCTCCGGCTCTAATAAAGCCTTTAAAAAAAAAAGAGCAGAGGACAAATTCATATTGGAGCCCTCACCCAGCAGCCCAAATCTGCACCTCTCGAAACTTACTATCCCCAGAAATGAGAGCCACTGACGCCAAAGTCAAAGGAGAGCAGGTCCAGGGCACTCGAAAGCCTACCCAGACTCTAAGTCACGGGGCACCCCACGCAACCAGAGCGCACCCTCACGCATGCGCACGCGCCCCATCCCGGGGCGTACGGACAGGACCACTCGCTCACAGCTGAGGACTCACTCACTCAAACCGCTGGCCCGCACCAAAAAGCCCCCGCCTGCCGTAAGGGCCCCGGGGCGGGGTCCCGGGTCTCCTCCCCACCGAGGGCCTCCACCGTTTCCCACCCGGCCAACGCTCAAACCTCTGCTCTTAGGAAGGTGGGCAACCAGGACCTTGAGCGTTACTGGGAAATCTGGTAACGGGATTTCGGGTTTCCTTAAACCCGTTGGCGCAAAAGGGGCACCAGGAAGATGGCGAACCTGCGCGTGCGCAGCACTGTCCGCAGCCAGGGCGCAAGTTCTGCTGGGTAAGCAAACAATCTCAAGACTACGTCTACCATAATCCTTCGCGTCCACTTCTTTAAATAAATGTGTAAATAAACCTGTCTTGCTGGGGCAGGTCTGTTCTTCTGGCGTTTTCAGGGACCGCGACCTACTCCACCCCCGGAGGTTAGGCCCTACGTATAAGAACTACTAATGTAATTTGTGGTCTTTTAGTGCATCCTGATTTGGTAAAAACAAACAAACAAACAAACAAAACGAGCCCCGCCCCCCAACTCCCAAACTCTTTGAAAGACTTTTGTGGACATTACGGGAGTTTGATTATAGATGCGCTATTAAAGAATGTACTTAGTTTTGGAGACACATACTTAAGTATTTTGTGAAATATTTATTTTAAAATGTTTTCGCAAACACAAGATAAATGTGGCAAAATGTGAAATTGTCAAATAAAGCAAATGGTACATAGGTGGTCATTTTTCATTATTATTCTAAGATTTAAAGTAGAAACTTGAACAAAAAAAGGAAGAAGTTGGGACGCCAGGGTGGCTCAGTGGGTTAAGCCTCTGCCTTCAGCTTGGGCCATGATTACAGGGCCCTGGGATCCAGCCCCGCATGGGGCTCTATGCTCAGCAGGGACACTGCTTTCTCCCCCTCTCTGCCTAGTTGTGATCTCAATCTCTCTCTGTAAAATAAATAAGATCTTTTGAAAAAAAAAAAGCAAAAAGAACTGGGTATATCTTTTAGACATGATACTAATAAAAAGGAAGATATTTGTCAGTTATCAGTTCTTGTGAATAGGGAATTTAATTAAAATGTTAACAAAATGGAATCCAGTAATACAATAAGAAAATAACATCTCTACCAAGCAGAGTTTGTCTCGGAATTGAAGAAAAGGAATTTTTCAAAATTTAAGGAAACAATGATTTTTTTTTTTTAACTAAGCCAGAAAATATATGCATACTTAAAAGATTTTAAATAAGTACTTCACTAAAGTAATTTCACTTCTTGGGTTATATGCTACTATAATTCAAAGATTTATATAAATAATGCTCTTCACAGTTTTAGTTGAGTCAGTACAAATATTCAAGAATTTATGGGTAAAATATGCTCATCCACAAAGTACAATAACAAGCAGCAGCTTCTAAATATGAAAGAAATAGATTAAATTATACTGGGAATATTCAAAATATATTAAACTAAAAATATGTCAGTAACAAAGAAGAGCTATCTATAAAATGTATGACTTTCATGGAGATATAACAGTGTCTGTCACAAGATAAGCGCTCAAATTGACATTATTTCCAGTTAGGGTATGTAAATGTATTTATTGTCAGTGAGTCTCTATGCATTTTTATGAAAGTTATTTCTGTGTGACTTGTAGATTTGTGTGTGTCCATCAACTGTGGGAATAACCACCACAGATTTGTCTTGAGAATAAGGCAAATACCAAACAAACACAACAGTAGATAAAAATGATACCGTGTGAAAATACTTGTATATTTATGTGTGAATTATTCTTCAGCAGTAAATAGCAACTACATCTATGGTTCCCCAGGCCAAAATCTGAAATCATTTCTTTGGGCAGAATTCTGAGATGACCCTTTATTTTTAATTGTTTCTCCAATACCACCCATCCAGAAAAGCGGTTTGTGTATATGAAAGAGGACTTCAGCTGCCTCCATTTTGACCTCAAACTTTCTGGTTGGTTTCTTCTTTCCAGCTTGTCTCTCGGCTCAGGTGGAAGACCAAGAGAGCAAAGAAATCCCACCCCTAAAAGACACTACCTCCTTAAAGAATAAGGACTACCGGGGGCCCCCCACCCATGTTTGACTCCAAAGACTCCATTGGACTTTCACTGCCCATCTATAGTACCCACTGTCTTTTGCCCCACATTTTTCCTATATAAACTATATATATAACTTTATATAAACCTTACATATATATCTTTATATATCTTTATATAAACTTTATATATAACTATATATATAAACTATATAAATATATATAAACTATATATAAAAATATAACTATAAATATATATAAACTATATATAAACTTTATATATAAACTTCTTATATAAACTTGGAAATATTTTTCAGAGCTTTGGAGTCAGTCTTTGAGATGCTTGGTCCACTGTCTTCCTTGTGTTAGCGTCACTGAAATAAATTCCTTTCCTGGTTCACTATGGTGCCTCTCTCTGCCTTTGGATTTTGTCAGGGGTGAGTGGCATACTTGCTCTGTTTGGGACTCCCATAGCCAGGTGCTCCTTGAATGCCAGCTACTTGTATATGTATACATGATATACACGTACTCAAATATATATATTTGAGTATGTGTGTGTGTGTGTGTGTGTGTGTGCATTTATTTATATATATTATAATGGATTTTGTTTTAAAATTAATCTTACCGGGGGTCACCTGGGTGGCTCAGTGGGTTGGGCAGCTGCCTTCTACTCGGGTCATGTTCTCAGGGTCCTGGGATGGAGCCCTGCATCGGGCTCTCTGCTCAGCGGGGAGCCTGCTTCCTCTCTCTATCTCTGCCTGCTTGTGATCTCTCTCTGTAAAATAAATAAATAAAATCTTAAAAAAAAAAATTAATCTTACCGGGACTCTTGGGTGGCTCAGTGGGTTGGCCTGCTACCTTTGGCTCAGGTCATAATCCTATGTCCTGGGATGGAGTCCCACATCGGGCTCCTTGCTTGGCGGGGAGCCCTCTTATCTCTATTCCTCTGCGTGCCAATCTGCCTGCTTGTGAGTGTGCTCGCTCTCTCTCTGACAAATAAAATCTTAAAAACAACAACAACAACAGAAAACTTGCAAAAATAAAATTAATCCTACCCCCAAAAGTTTTTTGCCATTACTTTGAATGGAAACTCATTTCTGTTGTTAGCATAGGAAAAATGTCATGACGTTACTGACCAGGAAATCACTACGTATTCAGTATATATTCCCTAGTGAACGGAGTTATATATATATATATATACCATTAGCATAAAATGAGTAAAAATCTGTGCACTCACATTAAACTTTTTTTTTTCTTTTGGGGCGTAGTATTACGGCACTAGTCTTCCGTTTTAGCCTACACGTATTTTCTCCTTATTACAAGTTTCATGTATCATTTGCATAATTCTGAAAGTTTTAATTCAGATATTACAGAATACTATTCTTTGAATGTACTATTATACTCACTTACAAGTACTTTCTTTATCAAATGGTAGTTTTGTTTTCAAGCCCCCAGATTGCGGGCTGCCAGGTCAAACTGGCGATCAGTGTGAATGATCACAGGGGACGCCAGAAAATCCCAGCACTACTCTGGTGGCTGGAAGAAGCCAAATATCACACGTAGTCCAAAATGGAGATGCCGCTGAGGCTCCTGGGAAGCGTAGTTCCAGAGTGAGGCGTGGGGGCCTTTTGCGCAAGCGCTATTCCACCGTCTTTTGATAGTCGCCATCTCGTTTCACGCCCCAGGGCGGGAGAGGACTCTGGAGCTTCCTGGTCTCCGCGGTGTGACAGAGGGCGGGGCCTGGAACCTGCGCTGGCTGGGAGCGGTGGCCGAGCCCCTGCAGGTGTGTCGGAGGCCTCTTTGCGGGTGCGAGGCCTGGGTGGGGGGCCGGGGATAGCGGGGTTTCCGCGGCTGCGCCGAATCGGAGAATCTGAAAGCCGCTGCCGTCCCCTTCTGAGCGCCCGACTGGCCCCCGAGAAGGACTGGGTAGGGGGGTCGGGCAGGGGGCTTTGCGGGGGACTGCCCGCTGTCCACCGTCTTGGCTCACGACCTGCGGAGCCGGGCGGCCCTAGTTGGCCCGGGGCGCGGGAGGAGCGGGGGGGATGGCTTTTGTGACGTGGACCCTGGGCCCGCCACGTCCGCGCTGGCGTGGCTGCTGGCGCCTCAGCGCTGTCAAGCCCAGGGGACCTGTGCGCGTCCGGCCCCCGCCACTACGCGAGCAGTATAACCTCGGTTACGACCGGGACACTCCTCTGTAAAATAATTCCAATAAACTGGGGCTGTTTGCTGTATTAAATAGGGCTGTCTATATAAAGTATAAGGACTCAATAAAGGTGAGCTGCATTTATGATTACAAGGTATGCTGTTCTTTTCATTATTGGTTCATTTAATCATCATCATCATAACCATCCTTTGAATCGGTATTAATCAGCTCCATTCTAATAAATACGAGTACTAAGGGTTGAGAGATAAATTGGTATACTCAGCACTAACGGAGGAGGGTGGGTAAATTCTCATTGTTTTACTCTGGTTCATGGTGCTTCCCAAGGTAAAATCCAGTCTTTGGTTGTATTTAGTACAGAAATTGTCCATGAGCAAAACTGCGGAGTGGTAAACCTAACCTGGCTGCGTAGAGTTCTATTTGCAAAATATTCTTGAGGCTTCCTCAGAACTCTCGTGTCAAAAGGTTAAGTAAGGCCCTTCTTGCATTCTCCAACCTCAGAGGGCTGTTAATGTGTAAACTGAAACTGTAAGATGAGCCCTGAATTTTAAGTTTTATTGGAGAAGCTGGGAATCCTCTCCAGGCAAGAAGCTGGTTTCTAGAGAGGGGAAATGGGGCAGACTTGGTTAAAAGACGGAAACTGGAATTTCTTCCAGGCTCCATGTTAAAAGTGATAAAATGTCTCTGTTCGGGGTGTCCAGATGTGTCTGGACTTAGTATGACGAGGTTTCCGCTGTCCCAGCATTATGGCGTCTAGTTACTTTTTGCTAGCTACATAAAGTTTCCTGGGATTTATGGTGTCACATTGTTATTTTAAGGTTTAGATTTGTGTGGCTGTCAGACGATCAGCAGATGACCATGTCAAAATTCTACAAGGCCTAATTAACTTTTACCCTAAGGCCCACACCAGGTTGGAGGGGACAGTGAATTCCAGGGTACTGTCTGGATTTGTAGCACTGAGTGAAGACATACAGAATCAATATGGTACAGGAAAGGTGGTTCAAAATTATCTAATTCCTCCTGTTAAATAATAGCATTGAAACAAAGTCACTAAGTGTGTTAAGAGCAGAGACTAACATAGAACAAAAGTCTCCAGGTCGTCCAGTATACCATGTTTAAGTCAAAAAAAAGTTTCATGGAGAGCTGATTTTGGAGAAACTGCAGTTTAGGGAGAAGAACATGTTAAATTTGAGGGCTCTGAAGACTGTCTAACTTTGTAGAGTTTATATTGTTATTTTTTAAAGATTTTATTTATTTGACAGAGAGAGATCACAAGTACGCAGAGAGGCAGGCAGAGAGACAGGGGGCAGGCTCCCCGCGGAACAGAGAGCCCAATGTGGGGTTGATCCCAGGACCCTGAGATCATGACCTGAGCTGAAGGCAGAAGCTTTAACCCACTGAGCCACCCAGGCGCCCTGAGTTTATAATATTAATAGGAAAAATGGTTATGTAACACTTCCATATCAGTATTTCAACATTATTTGTAATGCCAGCATCAGGGTCCATACTTTGGATATATATCATACACCTTAGATATTTATTATACACATTGCCTAACCTACTGTTTTTTGGATGTTTAAGTTTTCAGTTCTTTTGTGTTTTTAGTAATGGACATTTGGTCCATTTAGTAAATGGACACATAATTTTCAAAACAGGAGGAAAGAAATATTCAGATTCACTCAAATTTTCCCAAATTCATCATGATTATATCAAAGCCACCAATGGACAGGTGGGTACTCCTTTATCACAGTCCTTCTGTTTTTTCTTTATGGCTCAAAGGGCTATTTTCCCAGGAGTTGTTTTACTAAATTGTATGGAAATTTGTCACAGGTGATTCCTGAGCTGCAAGATAAGGTCTTTTAAGACTCCTGTCTTCCAACTTTCTGTGTTCTAGCTTCATAGTTTCTGTCCTTTCCCAAGAGAAGCAGAAAATGAACAAGTATCAGGTGAGTCATTTCTTTAGCCCTTTGTGTTTGTGTGTTGGTGTGTGTATTTTCAGTGAGTTTTATAAAAGCCCAAACTTTAAACTCGAAAAATGGAAATACTTAAAAATCATGTTAAGGGAAAATGCTGTTTGAATAGCACAGCAGTTCCAAAGTGTAGTCTGCAGACCCCTGGGCTTTTATAAGAGGCCTGTGAGGTCAGAACATGATACTAGGATGCAAACTGCCTTGCTCACTGATGGTGTGAGAGAGTGGAGACTAGGTTGCTGCCTGTTTGGCATGAATCAAGACGATGATACCAATGATAGTATTTCTCTGCAGTGTACTTACAATAAAAAACTGCCACCTTTACTTAAGGGTATATCTTTGGTGAAACAGCAGAAACTGAGTTTTATTAAATCTTGACCCTTGAATACACATCTTTTTAATATTCAGTCTTACAAAATGGGAAGTTAACATACAGTACCTTGGCTACATACTGAGGAATGATGGTTGTTTAGAGGAAAAGCACTTGTGTGATTGATTCATGTGCTCACCTAGCCACCTTTTTCATGGAATACTATTTTTACTTTAAAGAGCAACTGGCAGACAAACTCGTTATTCAGATGGGTATTTACCAAACCTTTTCTCAAAAATGGCAAAACTGAGCCTGTCACTTTAAGGGAAATAACACTCAGTATTTCTTGCCAATGTTAAAAAGTTGAGCTTTCAAGTGAAATAGAATTTTGGAAAACTTGTATCCTCCTGTGAAGGATGACACCCTCTAATACTTAGATTTTTCTGAGGAGAAATGGTGAGGATACTAATAAATGTGATATTTTTTATATGTGTCTGCATTTTGAGTAATATTTTCTTAAAAACTATTTGAGAATGAGTGAGCATGTGTGCACGAGCAGAGGGAGTGGCAGAGGGAGAAGCCAACTCTTCGCTGAGTACGAAGGCCCATGCGGGGCTTGATCCCAGGACCCTGAGGATCATGGCGTGAGCAGAAGGCAGACGCTTAACCGACTGAGCCACCCAGGCGCCCCTTGAGTATGTGCTCAGAGGCAGTTTAGGACAGAACGACATAGAGAAGTGAGGAAAAAATAAGTTGGCTAGGGAATGCCACTTTAAAAGGTAATATTTGGGGCACCTTAGTGGCCCAGTGGGTTAAGCCTCTGCCTTCAGCTCAGGTCATGATCTCAGGGTCCTTGGATCGAGCCCCACATTGGGCTCTCTGCTCAGCAGGGGATCCTGCTTCCTCCTCTCTCTGCCTACTTGTGATTTCTGTCTCTGTCAAAGGAGTTAAAAAAAAAAAATCTTAAAAGGTAATATTTGAGGAAAGTCCTGGTTAAAAGAGAAACTGAACCAAGCAGAATTCTGGGGGAAGAGCATTCTAGATAGGAAGAACAGCAAATACAAACACCCTAAGGCATGTTCCAGAAATGGTTCAAAATATTGAAGCTACAGAGTGTAGGACCTAGGGGAGATTGAGCTAAAAGGGAAAGTCAAAGAGGTAGAAAGGACTGGAATATGTAGGGCCTTGTAGGCTGAAGAAAACATTGAATTTCAATTTATTTAAAAATCATACTTATGCAATCAAAGGAATGTACATAATGTATATGTAAAATTTAGGGAATACTGATGAAACATAGGTGTATCCCTTATCTGTCTTAAGAAATGAAAATTACTACTATCTTTGAAGTCCCTGTGTGTCCCTCCTTATTCTCATCTCACCATTCATTATCCAGAGAAACATGAAGCCTGACTTCTGTGGTAACCATTTCTTTGCTTTTATCATTTAATGTTTAAAAAACAAAACAAAACTGTATTTTCCAATTTCCCAGGCCTTTGATAAGCACTTGATATAGTCAGTCTTTCGTAATTCTTACAGCACAGCTTTTGAAGTGGTTTATGGTAGTGATTATATTAACTAAAAATCCTAATCTTTGGGCATGATGACGGGGAGAAAGAGGCTCTGGAAAGAGGGAGAAATAATGGAAGAGGAAGCTTAAAAAAACCAGTCTGTTCAACAGTTCTGGTTTACTCTTGTACATCTTTTACGACATTCTCCATATCCAAAATTCATTCAGGAGTTCCACAACATTTCCCCCACGTTATGCTCTGTAAATCTCTGACTGAGATTTGAGTTTGGACAGCACAAATGACTAGTCAGCGTTTTTGTTTTTTGAAGTAATTTTGAGTGTAGTCTCACTACTGACTATTGGAAAGGTTTATTTTATGCAGATACTGTAATTTTTTTGTTTGCTTTTTGCCATTTTGGCAAAATGAGATGACCTTTTCTTTATTTCTTCTTGTATCTTTCAGGTGTATTGCCATACATTTCTTCTGTTTGAAAACATCATTTATGTTGTTTTTATTCTCACTTGCTTGTTTTAATGCAGGTCTGCTGGTGGAAAATTCTGAGTTTGGTTTATCTGAAATAAAAACAACTTTTTCACTGTGTAGAGAACGCTTGGTTGACAAGTCTTATATTTTAAAACATTGAAAACCATTCACTTTCTTCTACTGATACTACTGAAAATTCACCTTTTAATTTGTCAGACCTCTAAAGTAAATTTGCATTCTGGGCTAGCTACTTTTAAGATACCTTTAACTTTGCTGTGTATGTGGATTTTTCTTTATCCTAATGAGATTTATTGTACTTCCTTTGGGAGACATCCCACCCTGGTGCTCTGCTGCCTGTGGAGGGTTGTTGCCATGTACTTAGTAGAGGCTTATGGAGAAAACTAGTGGCTTTTTGTATCTCAGACCATTTGTATTGGTTATGGAGCTTTCTATCTGGTTCCAGAAACTGCTTCCCCAACTTATGATAAAATGATCACTTTGAGACATTTGATGGAAGTAAAAAAAAGTCCTGTAGATACTAAGCTTCCATTTAGTGACCTTTTGAATGTGAAACCTCCACAGGGCATATTGGTGTTCACTTGTTCTGTGACTGGAGTTCTTAGGGATTCTAATACATTACAGAAATCCATAAGCAAACATTAAAATTTTGTTGAGCTGGGCTGGTTCCCTCTCTCCCCTACTTGCTTCTAAAAGAGAAAGTCATTGTGGTTTTCTTTTCTCTTCTGCAGTATTCATCTCTTGTGAATTGTTTCCTTTGTTTATCTTTGGATTCTCAGTTCTCTGATAGGTTTTGGAAAACTAGGTAAGGGGTTTGTTGTTATTGTTAGGGTGAGATCCACTTCTCTTTTGTCTTTCTACATTCTATTCAGAACTAGCTTTTTTATCATTATGGTCAAGATGCTAGCTCTAAGCTACTTTCTGCTCAGCCTATGAAATTTGAAAATGCCCCAAATATTCAAATTCAAGGTATGGGACTCATCCGAACAAATTTCTTTTTTCCTAGGATTTTGGTCCCTCCAGTTTTGGTGTGATGGTGATATCTGATGCTTTCCCACAGCCATTCTTAGTGTATTTTCTGGGGTTTGGATTTTATTCTTATTTATAATTATGGCAAAATATACGTAAAACTTTTTTTTCCCCAAACTTACCATTTTAACCATTTTTAACTGTATCGTTCAGTGGCATTTAATTACATTCACATCATGGTACCATCATCATAACCATCCATCTCCAGAACTTTTTTCATCTTGCACAACTAAAGTTCCTTTAAAAAAAAAAAAAAAAAAAGGCTTATTTATTTATTTATTTATTTAAGTTACAGAGAGACAGCGATAGAGAGCACAAGTTAGCAGAGCAGCAGGCAGAGGGAGCGGGAGAAGAGGCCTTCCACTACACAGGGAGCCCGATGTCCTGGAATCACGACCTGAGCCAAAAGCAGCCACTTAATTGACTGAGCCACCCAGTCGTCCCATAGCTAAAATTCTAACCATTAAATAATAACTCCCTATTCTGCCTTCCCTTGGGAACCACCAGTCTACTTTCTATCTATAAACCTGACTATTCTAGGTCCCTCATATAAGTAGAATCACTCAGTATTTGCTGCTTTTAATTGGCATATTTCACTCAGTATAATGTCCTTAAGGTTCATCAGTGTAGCATGTGACCGGATTTCCTTCCCATTAATAGCTA
The DNA here is from genome assembly GCF_011764305.1 of Mustela putorius furo. Taxonomy (NCBI): domain Eukaryota; kingdom Metazoa; phylum Chordata; class Mammalia; order Carnivora; family Mustelidae; genus Mustela; species Mustela putorius. Next base: position 3,522,048 of record NW_025421577.1, read on the forward strand.
AATGATATTCCATTGTTTCTATATACCGTATTTGTGCATTCCACCCCTCCCCCGCTATTTGACATGTTTTATTAAAAATCATGATTCTGTACTTTTTAATGAGGTCCATGTTTCCTTTTGCACCCAGTTAACTTCTCCTAATATTCACACTTCCCTCCTTTGAAATGCAGCCTCTTTTCTACTTTTAGTTGTGGAATTTGGCCAGTCTTCGGGTTGTTTTCTTGGGTTAGTTACGCTGAGGTGTTACCTAGTTGTATCGATGGGCAGTTGCGAGCTGAGGGTCTTCCTGCTCCATCGTCTTCCTAACCTCTCCTTTATCATCTCTTGAAGGACACTTGGCTTTTTTGCACCTTATACCTATTGTGAATAGTGCTGCTATGAACAGTGGCGTACAAATTCCTGTCTGAGTCCCTGCTTTGAGTGTTTTGGATATATAGGAGTGAAATTGCTGAATCATACAGTAATTCTTTAACTTTTTGAGGAACCAACGTACTGTATTTCTCTGTAGGAGTTGTACCATTTTACATTCCCATCAGCAATGCACAAGGGTTCCAATTTCTCTATATCCTTGCCAGTACTTGGTGTTTTCCTAGGTTTTTATGTTGTTGTTGCTATGTTGAAAGTAGTCATCCTAATGGTGTGAAGTCATTTTTGTTTTGTGCTTTTATCTTCTTTATTCTTTGACTTATTTATTCTTGACTCTTTAACTTACAGCAAAATTCACTCTTTTTGGGTATACATTTCAGTGAGTTTTTTTAAGATTTTAAAAAAATTTTTGACAGATCACAAGTAGGCAGAAAGGCAGGCAGAGAAAGAGAGGGGAAAGCAGGCTCTCCTGCCAAACGGAGAGCCTGAGCAGTGAGCCCGATGTGGGGGCTCGATCCCAGGACCCTGAGATTATGACCCGAGCTGAAGCAGATGCTTAACACACTGAGCCACCCAGGCACCCCCAGTTCAGTGCGTTTTGACACATGCATAAAGGCATACAGTCATCACCACAGTGAAGATACAGAACAGTTTCACTGCCTCAAAATTATTTTGGTTCCCTCTACCACTAATTCCTGGCAATCACCAATTTATTCTTTATCCCTAGAATTTTGCCTTTTTCTGAATATCATATAAATGAAATTAAATGGTATGTAGTTTTCTGATACTACCAATTTTCATTTAGCATAATACATTTGAGATTTAATTATACTGACTATGCACAGTTCATTCTTTTTATTGCTGAATAGTACTGAGCTATATGTATGTATCCAATTTATTAACTCATCCACCAGCTGAAAAGCATTGGGTTTTCTGCTTTGTGGCAATTATAAAAGGAGCTGTTACAAACAACTGCATTTAGATTTCTATGTGTACACAGATTTTCATTTATCTTGGGGTAAGTACCTAGGAATGTGCTTGCTTAGCTCATATTCTTTATAAGAAACTGCCAAACTGTTTACCAGAGTAGCTGTATGATTTTGTGTTCCTACCACAATGTACAGAGTTCTCTACCTGTTTCGCATTCTTGTTAGCATTTGGTATTGTCAGAAGTTTTTTTCAAATCATGCTGATAGGTGTGTAGTGGTATCTCATTATGGTTTTAATTTGCATTTATCCTAATAACTAATATACTGAAAATGTTTTTCTTTTTTTAAAGGTTTTTTTTTTTAAATTTATTTATTTGACAGACAGAAATCACAAGTAGGCAGAGAGGCAGGCAGAGAGAGAGGGGGAGGCAGGTTCCCTGCTGAGCAGAGAGCCCGATGTGGGGCTTGATCCCAGGACCCTGAGATCATGACCTGAGCTGAAGGCAGAGGTTTTAACCCACTGAGCCACCCAGGTGCCCCTATACTGAAAATGTTTTAATGTGCTTATTTCCTACCTCTCTATCTTCTTTTGGAGTGCACTTACCAAGTTTCTCTATCTTGGACTTTTACATTTCGGTTTTAAACTAAAACTGCCCATTAGTTATGAGTCTCTCTTTCTTTGGCTTCCGAAGCACTCTCCTCCTGACCTGCCCATTTATTTAGAGTTTTGCCAGGCTTCAGTCTTGTCCTAGCTTCTGCTATCATCATCTTGAATGTTGTTGCTTTCAGATTTCTTTTCTGACCCTTCTGGAACTCCGTTTTTTAAATGTATAACAATATTATTTATTGAAATTTACTTACATGTATATCTGCCCAAGTGGGACAGTTCCAGCTCTGTGTTCCTCAGTCACTTCACAAAATTGAACAAAATTTCACAAAAGTGAACAAAATTCAACTGTCTCCTGCCAAACGGATTCTTTTGTTTTCCAGTTTTCTTTTATGGATTTCCTAGTTGCCACAGAATAATGTTAGTTGGCAAGGTATAAATGTTCCAACACGCCACTATACACCCCTGCTGTATAGCTAGGAGAGAGGAAACTTGTGTTTCTGTATAAGTTGGGAGATCACTGTCATGAACAGAAACAGCTTGGAGCTCACCCAAGAGCAGGAAGTCAGAATGGCAGTGATGGAAGAGGAAAGACAGCGAAGTCACCATTGTAGAGCAACACAAGATCAAGTGGCCACAGGCAGAGGGGCTCACTCTCACTGGGTAGATGCAGGAGGGGTCTGAGACCAGGGAATCCAAGGACTGTCACTGGGAGTAAAAAAAGGAAGGGACGTAAGACTGTGTGCAGGAACAGATGGCAGCTTCAAGCAGTCAGCAATACAGAGGAAAAGAAGTAGAATCCCTTGTGTGCTTGGAAGTGAAGGCAAATCAGAAAACATGCAGCTGAAACCAGGTGTCCTAAAGAAAAGAGTATATTATCACAGACTCTGAAGATACTGCCCACAGTACTGCTGTTTCCTTCAAGAACGTGAATATACTCTGGCAACAGAGAGAGGTTTTTGAACTAAGGACTAGGGTAACACTTCCATCCCTTCCGACCATAAAATGAGGTTTTATTTTCATTTGATCATGAATAAAAAATGTTACTCGACATGCAGACAATACTGAGAGAAAAAAGTAGAAAGTGTAAACTAATGTTTTGTCCACTGATGTCAGTATTCCTCCCCAAACAAATGCACAGTACAGGAGAGTATACCTTTCCAATATTAGGGAGTTTCAGAAAGGAAATCACTTTAAAACCCAGAGATTAAAGACTCAGAAACTGAAAAATAAGTAGATATAAAATATAAGTAAATTAACTTAGGAAAGAAATTGTAGAATAGAAAATCCTGTCCAGTTAGAGATTAAATGATTTCTCTTCCTCAGGGGAAGAGAAATCCAAAGTCCAGCAACTGGCATGTGGCAGAGGAATTGGAAGAGACCATGGAGTGGAGGAGGGGGTGGGAGTGCTGGTAAGAATCAACCAGAAAGAGGAACAGAGAGTAACAGGAAATAAAGTAGAATCCCTGAATAACAAAACCTAAATACTGGAAGAGAGCTAATATTTAATCCATGGAAACTTTCCATTAAAAAAAAAAAAAAAGAAACTGAATTACATTATTGAAAAGGCTCTGTGAGAGAGAACTGACCCAGGGTAGTTAACCCCAAGAGAGAGTCTACTAAAACTACTAGACTTACTTAAAAGTAGAGAAAAAGTCCTCTAGATCACGAGGGAAAAGAGTCTATGTCACTTGCCCAGGAAAGAAAATAATATTGACATAATTCTTATTGCCAACATATATATATATAAAACAAGAAGCAAGAACTTAAATTCAGCAAAGAAGCTCTTCACGTTTTCACATGTCAAGTTCTGTGAAATATAAACAAAGCAATGACTGGAGGAAATTTCATAGCCTTAAACAGTCCTACCAATAAAAATGGGAGAATGAAAATAATTAGCCTTGTGGTTCTAGCTATTATCAAACTCTATAGATATTGTGGGAGTTATTCTTCCCTTCTCTCAATGATTATTCATTTCCAATGAAGGTATGTTTCTTCCCCCCATTGTGGCTATTTTAAATGTTAATCATTCCATTCACATATGCGTCTGATTTTCTAACACTCCATATTTCTGGTGTGGTCTTTGCCTTTTCTACTTCAGTGTTTTCTTCTCAACTACCAGGCTACCCCCTCGAACTCTAGCACCTCACATCTGTCTCTTCAGTGGCTCCCTGTTATCTGTGAGTGAGTGGGTGACCATCCCTAAGATGTGGTAGGACACACCACAAAGTATAAAAATGGTGTGAAACAGTAGAACATCTATTCATATTTTTGTTTCTTATAAATAGAAAAATAACTTGTCAATTTTTAATAAAGACGATTATAAATTTATGTTTATAAGCAGACACCCATTGAGTGGGTATACAAAATATATTTTAATGGTCCAGAGACACACTCAGAATTATTCCATGTTCTCTCACCTGACTGGACTGTATCACCTTCTAACTAATCTTTCCTATTCTCATATCATGCTGTCTTATTTGTAACTTTTCTAAACTTGCCATTTTTCATACATCAAGGCCTTTCCCAACTCTGTTTTTTTTTTTTATTCCCAAAGTTTATGTTAGCTTGACTACCTAGTAAAATCTGATTTGATAATACATAATGCAAATATCTATCCCCACTTGTGACCATCTTATATCTGGTGTAGGTTTCTGTCAGAGCACCTGTTATGCATATTACATTCAAGTATTTACTTCTTTGCCCCCTTGTCACAGTGTAAGCTCCTTGACAACAGGCATAGTTGCTTTCATTCATCACTGTATCTCCAGCAAAGTTCTGGGCATGGGTGGTATCTCAGTAAATCCATATTGATCACTTCACCTATGTACAGAGTAGCAAAGTATCTTAACTTTCTAGAGTACACTATGTGGCAGGCAGGTTAACAGCTAGTTTACAGTGTTTTTTTGTGGTACTCTACACTCTGATGACTTCAGTTTGAACTGAAATATGTTGTTACAGGGACCAGTCACATTCAAGGATGTTACTGTGGAATTCAGCCGGGAAGAGTGGCAGTTAATGAACGATGCTCAGAGGACACTATATAGAGAAGTGATGCAAGAGAACTATGGTCTCCTAGTCTCAGTGGGTGAGAAAAACTTCCACATATGTAACTACCAGTAGTTTGCATTTCCTTTCCCAGGTGCTGGACTGCACAATATTAGCTTTGTTTCAGGGGTCAAAGCTGACAAATCCATTTAGGGTGCCAGGAAAAATATGTGTCTCCACCCTCCCACTGAAAGAATCTACATCTGCCAAACCTAAGTGGGACCTCCAATTGTTCTGCTAAAGCTGCATTTCCTCATCCTTCAAAATCCCTTAAATTCCAAGTAATCTGATTAACACATTTTTCCATTAATAGGTTACCGTGTGAATAAGTCGAATTCAGTTTTCAAGCTGAAACAAGGAAAAGAACCGTGGATATTGGAAGTGGAATTTCCACATCGGAATTACCCGGGTGAGTGAGGACCTGTGGCGACTGTTGCTAGTGAGGTGGTTGGTGCCTTTTGCATTATGAAATATTTTTAGGCATCTTTCAAAATGTCCTATAGTGGAGTGCCTGGGTGGCTAAGTAGGTTAAAGCCTCTGCCTTCAGCTCACGTCATGATCCCAGGGTCCTGGAATCGAGCCCTGCATTGAGCTCTCTGCTCAGAGGTGAGCCTGCTTCCTCCTCTCTCCCTGCCTCTCTGCCTACTTGTGATCTCTGTCTGTCAAATAAATACAATCTTTGAAAAAAAATAATAAAATAAAATGCCCTATACTTTGGAAAAAGCCAAGGATTCTTGGATCTGCATATGCAAGTACCATAAATCACACCTCCAGTTTTTGTTTTTCCACATAAATTCCTCCTTTGCCACACTTTTAAAAATAGACTTCTCTTTCCTATATATGAAATCTAATCGCTGCCCAACCCCATCTTAGATTTTTATCTTTCTTCTAGAATTCCCAGTTACTGGAATTCTAGAACACTGTGATCTCAAATCTGATGATAAATTTTTCTCCAAATGCCCTTCCCTCCCTTTACTAACAATGAGATGCCTCAGTTATTTTCAACACCGGTTTTATTAACTTCCTTTTTTCTCTTTAAACTCTGAAATATCAGATTATAAACCTTTATGCCTTTCCTCAACTACATTATTTCAGAGCTGATGCCTCCTTTTACATGTGGTTTGTCTTTCACACAAAGTATTAATTATTATCCCTTCTAAAATCTACCTCACCTTACTCGGGAGTATTGTAACACGAAGATTTAAAAAGCTAAAAACAAGCCAAAAGACTACTAAGATGATCTCACTCTGCTTCTGTAAATGCTTTTCTTATACTCCTGACTTGTGTACTTAGCTGTTGCCGGGACCAGGAACAATGTCTGGTTTCTAGTAGTTGTTCACTGGGTATCTGTTGAGAGACTGAATGTGAATTTTAGTAAGAGGCAGGCACTGTCTTCTCTGTGCCCTTCACAGTAACTCCTGCAAGGGTTCCCCCTTTCCTAAGACCAGAGACACACAGGGTCTTGGTTCCTGAGTGTCCCAGTTAGCCTTGTCCAGGTTCTCATCAAGCAGCATCTTCTGTCTTCCCCACAAATGCCAAGCCTCTGCTCATAATCTTTCAGTTTCTGTCAAGCATTTAAAGATGAATAAATATGAAGGTCAGTAAGGGTTCCAAAATGATGTTGAGTAATTCTTTAGAGATCATGTAGTAAATTGAAACAAAGAGGTGGGAACTAAACTATGAAAACAGAAGACCAAGCCTGGGGCTGAGGCGTGGCTACCACCACTCTGGAGATGCAGTATTAGGCAATCAGGCTTGAAAATTGTTGCTGCTGCAAATGGGAGTACATCGTGTTTTATGATGGCTTGCATCCTCTTTTTAATCATCTTTCCTTTTGGATGTATGTGTTCTTAGGTCTTCTGTCCCCGTGAAAATTAAGACTGCTAGATGGAGAGTGAGAGCTCAAAGTGTGAAACTGTTCCTCCACACACGGGGAAACCCGTGTGCCCAGAAAATCCCGTTAGCGTTGGCATCCCAATTGTTGTGTGCCGGTACAGAGGGAAGCAAGCAGAAGTTTACAGTCTGCTAAAATAACAAAGCAAGTTAATTTTGAGTGACAAAAACCTGTTAGCTTTCCATCCAGTTTCATCTTTCCCCTGATATTCCAGTAGACATCGCTGTCTACTAATTTTTCTTTTCATCCGACTTCCTCTTTCTTGTCTGTCATGGGCTTACAGCATTCTGAGTCCCAAAGTCGTCTTCAGCAGCACTCTAAAGATCCTTTCTTCTCTGCTCCCTATTCTCCCCAACCCCTTAACTTTTTCCTCCCAAGTTTTTAAAGCCATATTTTTTGTAAAGTGCTAGAAGTACTTAGGTTTATAACTACGTTTCTTCCTGGGTCTGGTACCATAGTTTTTAATGTTTATGTGTTTTTTCTAAACCAGTGGGTTAGAAGAAATTTGCATTTGAGAGTTCCTTTATTTGGGGAGATTGGCCTGAAGCCTAAGAATTAATGCTACAACCATACTAATAACATTGAGATTTATATAGTACTAAATTTTGGATTTCTTTATAGAAGATCTCTGGAAAATTCATGACAGAGGAGCGAAATGCCAGGAAAGCCGAGCTGAAAATTCAAGGCAAGTCCAAGATTTTGATTTTAAGATTAGAAGCCTTGTAATAAGAACGCGAGTACTGGAAGTGGGACCACACTAGTTCACACTAAATGTGAGAAAACTAACACTGGAGTGCATTCCGAAGCATATAGCCCAAATGGGAAAGTTCTCTTCCATAATGGAGATCTTATGTAGGACCAAGATATTCCAGCTTTGAAGTTGCCTTTTAATTCTTCTGAGGTACACAGTAAGGGAGGCATTGTAGATGGGTCTCAGGCATTTGAGAGACTCTGTGCATACAATGCAAGGGAAGGTTCCTTCTATCAAATGGTAAACCACAGTGGGTGTCAGAGAACATTCATAGTGGAGAAACTGTGAATCTACTCTATAGATTCTGTATCTCTAGACAGGAAAAGTCTCTAGAAATTGGTTCTTAGCGAGTGTGCCTTAGACATTACTGAATTTGGAAATTTCTCCCCAGGAATGGAGAACTCACAAAACACCAGCAAACTCAAGCCAGAGAGAAAATCCATAAATGTAACGAATGTGGAAAGTCCTTCTGCCAGAAGTCTATCCTCGTAATACATCAGCATATTCATTCAAAGGACAAACCCAGGGAATGCGGGGAATCTGGCTCTAGAAATGGAGACCGCACAGTACAACAGAAAACTCCCACCAGAGAGAAAACCTATGAATGTAAAGAGTGTAAAAAAACTTTCTATCACCTGTCATCTCTTAGTAGACATTTGAGGACTCATGCAGGGGAGAAACCCTACGAATGTAATCAGTGTGAGAAATCCTTCTACCAGAAGCCACACCTTGTAGAACATCAGAAAACACACACAGGAGAGAAACCCTTTGAGTGTCATGAATGTGGGAAGTTCTTCTATGTTAAGGCATACCTCATGGTACATCAGAAAACACACACAGGGGAGAAACCGTATGAATGTAAGGAATGTAGGAAATCCTTTTCCCAGAAATCACACCTCACAGTACATCAGAGAACACATACGGGGGAGAAACCTTACAAATGTAAGGAATGTGGGAAATTCTTTTCTAGAAATTCACACCTCAAAACTCATCAGAGAACTCACACAGGAGAGAAACCCTATGGATGTAAGGAATGTGGGAAATGCTTCTACCAGAAGTCAGCCCTCACAGTACATCAGCGAACTCACACAGGGGAGAAACCCTTTGAATGTAATAAATGTGGAAAAAACTTTTACTATAAATCAGACCTCACGAAACATCAGAGAAAACACACAGGGGAGAAGCCCTACGAATGTCATGAATGTGGTAAATCTTTCTCCGTAAATTCAGTCCTCAGATTACATCAAAGGACGCACACAGGAGAGAAACCCTATGAATGTAAGGAATGTGGGAAATCCTTCTCTCAGAAGTCACATTTTATCATACATGAGAGAAAACACACAGGGGAGAAACCCTATGAGTGTCAGGAGTGTAGGAAAACTTTTATTCAGAAATCAAAACTTACCGCACATCAGAAGATACACACAGAAGGAAACAGCTGAAAAATACTATGTATTGGGAACTTCTTTTGGAATTCATCCTTTAGAATAATTGGATAATTCACACAAGGCAAAACATTTAGGAATATCATCTATCTCAGAAAATTTTGGTCACAGTCTGCCTTGACAGAAAACAAAAGACACAGAAATTCTTTAAATCTATAAGGGAGAGATTTTGACAGCATGTCAGACTTAACTAAGTACCAGACAACCGACAAATTATAAAATCTGAGGGAGACCATTCGTTCAGAAGTCCTACTAGATTGCAAAACACAGAAATCACATGAGAGAAATCCTATAAAAACAAATGAGTATCAGGAAGTTTTCTGACAGGGCAGCCATCGGTAGATGCCAAAGCTCACCTGAGACGCTCCTATCAGTCCCCTTCCTGAGCATTCAGAAACCGCTGACACCAGGTGCACTTGGAGCACTCAAAGGTGTAACTGCATAGACCGCCTGTATCAAGAAGTGCTGCTTCCATGAACTGCAGATCCACGATGCCAGGCTAGAACCTTTGCAAGCATTCCAGATATGTGCAAGTTTCTTGACAAAAATTCAAGGAAAATCTGTATTGAGTGGGGTTAACAGATACGCCAGAAGTCATGTTGCAGCAATTAGATTCTGAGGGGTTTTCTTTGCTTTTTGAGTTTTCTTTGTTTTTTTTATTTTAAAGAAACCTACCAATGTCCAGACATTTTAAAGCTTTTTAAAAAGCATAAACACATTGAAAAAACCAGGTGACATCCTTACACACATGTGAAGAATCCTTTAGTATGTAGAACTAATGTGAGTCAGCGCACTGCAAGACAGACTGTGGATGTTTATGTGCACGTGGATCCATCCGTATTTGTACATAAGGAAATATGTAGCTTTGGTTCAGTAGTTTCCACGAATGTGAACATACTTCACATTACATCTGGGCAGTGACTCCTGCTGTTACTCTAATGTGTATTTTAAATGTAATATTCTTTTAAAATTGTAACGCTTCTTTTTCTCCTATTTTTTTTGTATTTTTTAATGAATATAGACGTTACTGAACCAATTGTTAAGAAAGGTCAGTGAATTTTACATTAGGGGCACATTTATTCATAAGAAAAGACAAATTATTTTTAAAAACAGCTAAAAACAATGCTATGTAAAGTAGTAGTATCTATCTTACTGTTGATATTTTAGCGGGGTGCAGAGCTATCTGCATTAGAATTTTGTATGTTTTAAGAATGTTCTTCACTGCCTTTTTCTTCACAGTAGAAGCAACATTGTAGTGGTTAAGAGTGGGAACTCCAAACTCTTTTGGCCACAGCTCAAATTCCAGCATGGGGCATGCCACTTAACCTCTCTGTGCCTCTCTTTCCTTTTCTATAAAAGAGAAGTGATAATGGTGGGATTGCTTTGAGGTATAAATGAGTTAATATTTTTAGAGCACTTAGAATAGTGTCTGAGACACAAGAAAAGCACATGTTAGATACTATTATCATTATAATTTGTATATCTTCAATAATGCTGGAGAAAAAAAAGTTTGCTACCAGCATTCACCACTTACTTTATTGCTGTAGTGCCTTGGTTTGGCTTGGTTGTGCATTTTCCCACAAGTGATTCAGATATTCAGATGGGACCCAAAGCCTGTTTCTGTAGCATACAAGCCAAGAGTGTTTTTGCATTTCTAAGTGGGTGGAAGCAAATAAAGAATATTTTGTGACATGTGAAATTATATTCGAATTTCAGTGTCCATAAATAAATTTTAGAACACTATTAGAACACTAATAAATATCATTTGTCTCTTTTGCCTGAGGCTGCCTTCAGCACTACAAGAGAAGAGTTGAGTAGTTCTGACAGAGACCATATGGCTCACAGAGCCTACACAGCTACTGTCTGGCACTTTACAAAATTAAGTTTTTCTGTTACTTAGAGCTGAAAACACCACAATCAATGTATATGATGTACTTTTCTGTATGTTATGTTTCAGAAATGATGCAGACAGCAATTTGTGGCTGGGTGGTTTTGTGCAGTGTATTTATTTTGTACGTTGTATTTATATGTTAAACGCCTAAGCATTTGAATTTTTTCAAATAAGTGTGTTTTATTTGTTGAACTCTTATAAAATTGAAACATTTTCTGATGGAATGTAGCGGTACGTGTATAAAATAAACATTGTCTAAATTAAATCAAATTGTTAATTGGTCCTTACTTAAAAAACACTCCCTTATTTTCTTCCAAGTCAACAGCCAGTGTTCCCTATATCATTTTATAATTTTCTCACTATCCCATGAGCATCTTTGTCATACTTAACTAGCATAATCTAGTAACAAAAACCTTACAGTACCCAACTCCACCAGCTCCATTACTACTAACTACATTACTAGTATTACTAGAGTACTAGCAGCATTATTTTATTGCCTAAACTTCCTGATTGCTAAATGCCACTCCGATCTGAATCCTGCCACTTTTTTGCCCCTTCCAAATGAGGACTTTCTTGAAGCTCAACTTCATAAACATGGCTTGATTTGTCTGCTGTTGACCACTAATGAACCACCTGCTTGTGATACTCAGTAATTGCTTTGTCGTCTATGTAACTTCTGAATACTCAAAGAGAGTAGAGTAAATACTGTTACCAATACTCTACCCAATACTGACATGAGCATGCCATCTTGCTTATAGCTATGCCTTTGGAGAAGTTCTTTATTTCAACCTGCTATGAGAGCAAATATGTTTCCTAATTTTCCCTGGCTTTTCAATAAAAAATGAAGTATTGCTTTTTGCCCTGAAACAAATAATACATTATATGTTAATTAAAAAATCACTGCTTTTTGAGGAAAATCTAATAACTCTGTCATTAAGAATAAAGTCTGTATTGACCTGTACCCCTGGGGCAAATAATACATTATGTTAATAAAAATAATTGAAAAAAATAAAGTCTGTACTAATGAAAAGACTTCAAAGATACTCTGATGAGAATAAAATATTCCTGGCCTTCAAAGTCTAGAAGGGTGGGAAGAGACTGCCTGCCTCTTGGCCACAGTTTTAATCCATGAATTAGTAACCACAAGAGTCAGTGGATCAGAGACAACGGATCCAGATCAACTGATGGGTTTTTCATCAGCACACGTGCTTACGAGGGCCAGCCAGCCCAAAAGCTCCACAATTCTGAAGGGCAATCGTCAATAGCATTCACTATGACTATGTTCCGTACAGTCAGAAAGTCAGCTACATCCTCACTCCAGTGACCAAACGTTTACAACTGAAAGCCAGCCAGTCAGTCCTTCAACATTCCTGTTTTTGAAAGCCCACCAATCCCTGAATCCATCTCCCAAGTCTTCTATCACTACTATGTTCCTGTGCTGATTTAGAAGTATAGCCCATCTTCGGTTAATATGGTGGTCAAAGAAAGACAGTATCAGACAATATCAATTCCTTCTCTTATTCCATTCTAAAAAGCTATATTGCTTTCTTTCTTTTTTTTTTTTTTTCCTCATCCTCTTCTATCTTCGCTGGCCTCGTGACTTGCTTTGACTCAGTAGCATATGGCAGAAGTCCCAGACCTTTAGGAAGAATGGCAGTTTCCACTTTCCTTCTTTTTGTTTTTTAAGATTTTATTTATTTACTTGACAGAGAGAGATCACAAGTAGGCAGAGAGGCAGGCAGAGAGAGAGAGAGGAGGAAGCAGGCTCCCCGCTGAGCAGAGAGCCTGATGTGGGGCTTGATCCCAGGACCCTGAGATCACAACCCGAGCCGAAGGCAGCGGCTTAACCCACTGAGCCACCCGGGCGCCCCTCCACTTTCCTTCTTGAAGCTAATCATCACACAGGAAGTTCAACTAGTCTAAAATTACAAAGTTAGGAGGAAACTCAAGCCAGGAGGAGAAAGCCCCATTTAATTCCAGACACGTGAGCAAAGTTTCCTTAGACCTTCTGGCCTATCCCATCACTGGCTGAATTTAGCCAGCCAAACAAGACTTTTTAGCTAATGCCAAAGGGAAGCAGAGAATCCACTCACTTTGCCTACAAGAAACAATCATTTTAAGCCAGGAAGTTTTGGGTATTTTGTTACGCAGTAATAGTAACAGAAAGTAACAGAAAGTGAGCCATAAATCAAGCTTGTTGTAGATACTGACTAATCTCTTCTATCTCAAAAAGCTATGCAGCATGTGAAGCCCTGAGAAGTTTTGCCACATTAATAACACTACAATGACCACTGTTTAATCTGATGTCTAAAAAGGATTTACCCACATACAACAATCTACCCCCATGACAGAGAAGCAATCCCAGCTCAACTACAGCTGTATGCTGGAAATTAAAGACTAAACTCCAATGACAGGGAAATTGTCCAGACAGAGTTTTATGGTAAGGGTTCTATTTAAGAGATTCAACACGTGACCAGATCTTGCTTTATCTCTGAAGTTCAGACATGGCTTGGGACCCTTCCTCATGGCGCATTATAGCTCTGGGCCAAAGGGGTATTTTGGGTTGTCTGGTTGATACAGGTCAGAGCCAAGTACCAGGCTGCCCTGAGAGAGTTAAGAGGAGGAGATTGGGGCTGGGACTAGTTGGTTTGCATTTGAGAGATGTACTCCAGGACCAACCCTGGGCCATCTTTAAGAGAGGCAGACTGTCCCTGGCCAGCAAGCTTTTTAAAGTCGCCCAACATAAAATACAGAAAAAACATGATGATATATGATGCCTTCAGGTAAGAGACTATTCCTCATGATAATGATAATGTGATCTATACTTCTAAAATCCTTATAAACTCTCATGAAATTGTTACTAAATGACCTGAGGACCAACTTGAATTTTCCCCTCATAAACTGGGATTATCAAATATCTAATGTAATGTAAAATGTATGCCTGAAAGGTAAGAACTGCATTTCCAAAAGTGAAGTCACCAGAAATACCTCTACATGTTCTCTAACGAGATTATGTTAAAAGAGGTACCAATCAATGTCAGTCTTAAAATCATATTGAAAAGGATCATCTCCTGTATTTATACACTTAATAATAAATGCTACAAGAATAAAACCACCGAGGGGCACCTGGGTGGCTCAGTGGGTTGGGCCGCTGCCTTCGGCTCGGGTCATGATCTCAGGGTCCTGGGATCGAGTCCCGCATCGGGTTCTCTGCTCAGCGGGGAGCCTGCTTCCCTCTCTCTCTCTCTGCCTGCCTCTCCAACTACTTGTGATTTCTCTCTGTCAAATAAATAAATAAAATCTTTAAAAAAAAAAAGAATAAAACCACCGATACAAATTACCAGAATATTTGATCTATTTATTTCTACCTTTGGAACAAATGGACAAAACAGCTTACGTTGTAAAGGCCCCACAGGCTAAAATACATCCATTCATTGGAGTAATACCAAGAAATAATACTTATGTTGACCACTGCACAGAAAGAATCTTTATACATGTCTGATCCCCAGATGCTTAACTGTTGCCGCACCACCGGTACGGTCAGCCAACAATAAATGGTGATTCTGCACTGAAGAGACTAAAGGCTTCAATGGTCAAAAACATTTTGACCAAATGAGGGAAACTGAGAAATTCTAATGAGGAAAATAATACAGATCTAACTAATGTGGAGAAGCTAAGAGAAGAACACTGACATTATACAGAGACAGCCTGTGAGTAATACTTAACCATTTAACTCTCACTTTTTTTTTTCAGAGAATCCATAAAAATTAATATATTCTTGGATGTCCTGGGTAGGCTACTTAAAGGGAGACTTCCCAGACTGGCTTCTGTTAGCTGCCAAAATACTAAGTTTACCTACAAAAACAGAAAAGTAAAGATTCACTGTTCTCATTGTAACCATGATTTCCCATTTATCCTCATAAATGAATCCTGCATTTTAGCACTGCTCTATTGTATGAGTAAATTTGTGTAAAGGATATCTCTTAATTAGCATTTTGATGGAATATGGACTCCCTAATTACAGATAACCGTTCAGAGGCTCCAACAGCATGAGCAACATCTCACACTATCTCATCTCATCATTCCCTTGGCTTGAAATTGTCTTTCCCCTCAAACTCTTGTCACACCCTGGGGGGAGTCCTTGCAAGACTGTGACCATCCCATCTCACATGTCTGTGACAAGACTGGCCTCAACTTTCCACATGGTGCCTGCCAATCCATTTCATCCCAGAATCCCCCTTAAGGGAGCTTTAAGATTGACCAAAATTTTCCCCTGAAGAGACTGAGAGCAGAGGTGGTGGGTGATTCCAGTATCTCAGACCATCACCCTACCTCTTCTAGTGGCAAAATGTTCATACCATAAAACTAAAGAACTGCCATTTCTGGAAACCTCCAGGACATGTGCCCTCAATGTCACGAGTCCAATTCCCAGAGAAGCACTAGGGCCAGGAGAGGTGCAAGGTTTTGTGCTACAGATAACCTTTTCAAGGTACTGGAAGCCTGGTCATTTTAAAAATAAAATACTTTATAAAACAGAAAAGAATGGAGAATAATAAAAGAATAATACCTACCCCCTGTTAATAAATAAAAGGTTACAAAGTATCTCTAAGAAACTTACTCTCAGTAAGTAAGAAAACTTACTCTAAATAAGTTTCTCTAAGTTTTCTTTCTTTCTTTCTTTCTTTCTTTCTTTCTTTCTTTCTTTCTTTCTTTTTTTAAACTTCAGTTCTCTTTAAGCAATGCAGTATTCTCCAGGAGCAATAAGAACTCAAATGTGGTCATACCTACAACAACGCTTAAACACTTATTATGTACCAGGCACTATTCTTGGCATGGGGTTTATAGCAGTGAACAAAAGAAAACTCCATGTGTTCACCGAGGTTTACTTCTAGCTGGGGAAGGCAGGGTAGGTAGTAAGATACTTGTTATGGCAAACTGTGGTAAGTTCTAGGATAAAAACCTAAGAAAGAAAGCTGGAGAACTGATGGGGGTGCGGGTTGTCAAGGAAGTCCTCAAAGGACATTACACATGAGAAAACACTGAGGATATAATCAGATGAGCCATGTCACTATATACAGTAAAAGCATTAAAGGCAGAAAGACAAAAAATATTTGTAGTATATACAAATACAATTGAAGTATATCCTAAACAAATTTCTGAAAAGATACCCTCACTATTTATAATGCACTATTTTACCTTGCATATGAACATCTGAAAACAAATCCACTGAAAGAAGAGCCTACTAACAGATGTCATCCTACAATTTTAAAACCAAAGCCCCAGGAGTTAACAAAGAGGAACAGGATTGCTGGGTCATAGGACTGGTCCTCTGAAAAGTGCCCACGCCAAATCGGTAGGGCCCAGAGGCCACTAAAGTGGGAGGGAACATACCAGTTAGGGGAGCACAGGTACAACAAATGAGCTTAGCGGTGACTGTCCTCTGTAGGTCAAGACTAATGGTAGGAGATGCTGCTATGAACTGCTCACAGGCCAAAGATGACGGAATTCTGACACCACAGATGGCGAGTGGCAACACTGACCATCAAAAGTAGAGCAAGTAGGGGGCCCCACCCCAAGAACACATCTAATACTAATTCATTCCCAAGGGCCCCAACTCCTACCACCAACATACTGGGAGGCTGGGTTTCAACAAATGAATTCTGTCAGGATACATTCAGTTCACAACAACTGGAAACAAAAAACGACCTCATCTGGATTTATAATGCACATGTAACAACTATAACGAAAGGAACATGCCAGGCAGGAGGGAAATGGACTTTTATGGCTACAAGGTTTTTGACATTTTATGTGAAATGGTACCTGGTTACCTCCAACTAGAAGGTGAAAAGTTGAAGATGTATACTGAAGTAGTTGCCCTAGCAGCGGCTACACATATAAGGCAAAGAGATATTGCTAAAATGCCAACAGATCAATTAAAGTGGGATTCAAAAAATATTCAAATTCAACAGAAAAAGGGCAAGAAATCAGTAAACAGAAAAAGAGGGACCAAACATAAATAATGGAAGTATAGAACTAAATCCATCAACAGCTACATTAAATATGAAGGAAGGAAACGAGGAGAGGGATGGGAGTTTTCGAGAAGGCCAAGTATGGTCTTGAAAGGCTCTGGCCTCCTTGCAGGCATCTGCACGGTCTCCAGCAAGTGGCAGGGTACGCTCTCCATTAAACAGAAACCGCTGCTTCTGGCAGCCTGGAGAGTTAAACAGAACCTCTGGGCTCAAGAGTCTTGGGTAAACAGCTGCAAATTTCCCCATTCGAGATCCCAATTTTCCACTCGTTCTTTAGGAGATGCCTGAATTTCACACAAGAAGTCTGTAACGCCTGCCCCACTGCAGTCTCCTGCTATCCTGAAGTTAAACCTTGGGCAGGGCTTAACAGGACATAACCTCACTTCTCAGGACAGAAGAGTCTTCTGAATGCTTTTGTGGAGGTCTACTATCCTTGACTGTGTGCCCGGAGTTGACAGCTAACTTGAACCTGTATCTTTGAGGCCTCTACAGCAGAAAGTCAGGAACTCCGCCACTCATAAACTTGTCATTGCCCCATCCTGTTCCACGTGCCACCACAACTACACAGGACAAATTTACCCGTCCTCACCCTCCTCCATGCAGGACAACGAGGGCTAGCCTCAGACTATCAGCGAGCTGCCCTTCAGCGAAATGTGACTACTAAGCGATCGAGCTTTAAATTCCAAGTCAAGTTCTCATTGAAGGGACCACTTTGGGCACCACTAGAACTACACTGGATTTGCACCAAAGCAGAGACAGACACGGAATTAGGCACAGATAGTTTATTTTGGAGGTCACCTCGGGAAATGGCTAATGTGACTGTGGACTGTGAATGATGCTAAAGGACACTCCTCAGTACACATTCTGTTCAGGGATGACTGGGGCAAAATTAACATTATGTGTATTTTTTTGGAGGGGAGTGTAATCATTTTCTTACTGTTTGCTCACAGTCCACTAGTACTGATGTTTTATCACTCCATGAAATATGGAAAATTACTACCCATGTTCTTTACAGGTCCTACTTCAAAATATAATTGTCCTTAGTATTTTCTCTCTATATATACTGAGTACCAAGTCAGGTGGTATTATATTTTTGCTTCCAGTATGAAATAATTTAAGAAACCTATAAAAAGAATTTTATACTTACCAATATTTTTACCCCTTCCCTTCTTTTTCTTCTGAATTTCCAAGACTCCTTCTGTTATCATTTTCTTGAAAAAAACCTCCTTTAGCCACTGTTTGAAGATAGGTCACCAAGCAACAAACTGTATTCCTTTATCTGAGAAAGTATTTTACTTTTATTTCCAAAAGCTATTTTTAATACAGATTCACAGTTGACAATTATTTAATGGTTTATACAATTTTATGCCATATACTTCTGGCGTCCAAAGTTTCAGATGAGAAATCTCCTGCCATTTGTAACGGCGCTCCCTAAAAGTTAATAGTTTTTCTTGCACTTCTTTCAAGGTTTTTTTTCCTGTTATTAGTTTCTAGGCTGATTAAAATGTGTCTCTGCATGGACTTGCATTAATTTATGCTCTGCTGGTTTATTTTTCTTCTTCAATCAGTGTATTTATGTTTTCTGCCAAATTTGAAAGATTTTCAAATACATGCATACTTTTATTGTGCTTTGTTTTACTGCACTTCACAGATAATGCATTCGTTACAGATTAAAGTTTTGTGGTGATCCTGGGTCCAGCAACTCTGCTGGCACCATTTTTCCCAAAGCATCTGTTCACTTCATGTCTCTTTGTCAACCCTTTGGTAAGTCTCACAACATTTCAAGCTTTTTCACTGTTATTATTTTTGTTATGGCAATGTAATCAGTCATCCTTGATGTTAGCATTTTAATTATTTGGGGGCACCAAAGCTGTGACCAGCCAAGACAATCACCTTAATCATAAATGTGTGCGATGACTGTTCTACCGAACAGCCATTCCCCCATCTCTCTCTCTCTCTCCAAGAGCCTCTTTATTCCTTGAGATACAACAATGTTGGAATTAGGCCAGTTTGTACCCTACAATGTCCTCTAGGGCTCAATTCCAGGACCCCAGGATCATGACCTGAGCCAAAGACAGACCCTCAACCAGCTAAGCCACCCCTATCAGAACTGTTAAAACAAAAAAATAGTCCTAACCAAAATGATGGTGAAGATGCAGAAAAACTAGATGATTTTTATTATTTATATTTATTTTGGGGAAGGAATTTATATTTATTATTGGGAAGACAAAACAGTGCATTCGTGACAGCTTATTTGTAATAGCCCAAAACTGCAAAACCCAAGATCTATCAATAAATGATTAAACAAAGTGTAATAAATAAATAAATAAAATAAAACACTACTGGGCAACTGAAAGGAATGAACCATTGATACAATAACTAAGATGAATATTCAAGGTGTTATGTCGAGGGAAAGAAACTAATCTCAAGTGACATACATACAAAACTATGTAACATTTGAACTGACAGTGGCAGAGTGCACAGGAGTGAAGAGGCTGTGGTTATAAAAGGGCCAACAGCAGAGGTCCTTATGATAAGGGAACTATAGAGTATTTTGACTATGGGGCAGATATGCAAAACCTACACAAGTGACAAAGTTGTACTGTACTAAATGTATGCAAACAAATGAAAAGAAGAAAAACTGGAGAAATCTTTCTAAAGTCCCAAAATTTTATCAGTGTCAATATCCTGGATATGATATTTATACAACAGTTTTGCAAAATGTTACCATTAGTGAAAACTGGGTGAACTGTTCCCAGGACTTGCATATATCGTTTCTTAAAAGTGCACTGGAATCTATAGTCAGCTCATAAAAAGAAGTATTTCTTTTTTTTTTTTAAAGATTTTATTTATTTATTTGACAGACAGAGATCACAAGTAGGCAGAGAGGCAGGCAGAGAGAGAGGAGGAAGCAGGCTCCCTGCTGAGCAGAGAGCCCGATGCGGGGCTCGATCCCAGGACGCTGAGACCATGACCCGAGCCGAAGGCAGCGGCTTAACCCACTGAGCCACCCAGGCGCCCCAAAAAAGAAGTATTTCAATTTAAAAAAATAGCAAGATGGTAGTTCACCTAAGAACTTGCTCCAAATAAAAGCATTAAAATAGAAGCTAGCGATTATCAGAAAGGATAAGAAAGCAAGAGTCAACACTATCCTATAAAAAAAATTCACTTTAAATTAAAAGAGAAATATAAACTACAGAAAGATGGAATTAGATACACCATAAAAACAATAATCATAAGAAGCTGATGTAGTTATACTAATATAAAACAAAGTGGATTTCAGGAAAAGGAATTTCACCCAGAATAAAAGAGGAAAATTACACAATGAGAAAGAAGATACAACAATCTTAACGCAACTGTACCTAAAATGAGAGCTTTGTGAGAAACGGACAACAAAAAAACACAAAATCACAATTACACCTGGAAACTTCAACATACCTTTCTCAGGAGTTGATAAAATAACTGAAAGGGAAATGAAGCATGAATATGTATAAGCTGCAAAACATTATCAACCACCTGACATTTTAGAACATCTCGTGCAGTAACAGGAGAATACAGTCTTTCCAAGTTCACATGGAACATTCACCAAGAAAGATAAACTTAAGGAAAACCATAAAGATTATATTCTCTGAACACCAAACAAGTCAGAAATGAAGAGTATCTGAAAAAAATTCCAAATATGTAGAAATCACAATGCTTTTCTTTTATTTATTTATTTTTAATATTTTAAAGATTTTTATTTATTTGACAGAGATCACAGGTAGACAGAGAGGCAGGCAGAGAGAGAGGAGGAAGCAGGCTCCCCACTGGGCAGAGAGCTTGATGCGGGACTCAATCCCAGGACCCTGGGATCATTACCTGAGCCGAAGGCAGAGGCTTTAACCCACTGAGCCACCCAGGTGCACCCACACATGCTTTTCTAAGTAACTCATGGGAGGGTGGGTGGAGAGACCTTAAAGTAAATTAGAAAATAATTTTAATTAAATGAAAATGAACCCATAACTTCCCAGAACTTCTAGATCCTGGAGTGAAAACCAGAACTTTAAAAAACTTACAATTAAAATGAAAACATTATTAAAGCCAATGAAAACCCAGCTTTCATTTTAAGAAGTTAAAAAAAAGAACCAACCCCAGAGTGAAGGAAAAGATAAAAATAGTAGAGAAGTGGACATAAGTCGATGAAATAGAAAAAGCACAGAGAAAAATCAGTGAAACCAAAAGTTCATTCTTTTGAAAAACATAATCAGTAAAACTGATAAATTTCCTCCAAACCAAGGAAGGAAAAGAGAGAAAACTAATTACCAATGTAAAAACGCAAGGGGCAACCAGCACAGATCATACAGACGTCATTCTTTATGAATAATGACACAACCATCTTTAACACAGAATCTCAAATCAAACTCAGCAATATATAAATGACAGATCACAACCAAGTGGATTTTTACAAAAATACAAGGTTGTTTGAATATTTAGAAATACGTAAGTGTAATTAATTACATCAGAAGAATTTCAGAAGGAATCATATGATTAGATTTTGTGCTTAAAAGGCCAAAAGAAAAAATATCGACATTTATTTATGATAAAACTCTGAGCAAACTCGAATTAAAAACAACATTCTGTACCTGAGAAACCCACAGCTGACATGAAACATACGGTAAACAACTCAGTGCTGTCCCTTAAGACAGAGTAAGGCAAGGATGTCTTTTGTCACCAGTTCTCTTCAGCATTGTAGTGAGAATGCAGAAAAGGAAAAATAAAAAATGTGAACAGCATCAAGGTTGAAAAGAAAGAAGCAAGTACAGGTGACATGATCATATACAATCTGAAAATCTTATGGAGTCAAAAAAGCTACAAAGACGATGTTTGTTTATCAAGATTACAGGAAACAAGGTCAATACACAAGGTTCAACCATATTGCTACAGATTAACAAAAACTACTAAAAGTGAAGTTATATAAATAATACTACTTATAATAGCATTCAAAGCAAGGAAGGCTTAGGGATAAGCCTAACAAAACAGTATATATTATATATATAATATATACTGTTATATTCTATATATACTGTTATGTTAATATTATATATAATATATATACTGTTAATATTAATGTAATATTTATATATTATTATAATATTAATACAACAGTATATATATTATATATATATTACTTAGGCAATACAAAATGTAGCCGAGAGAAAGACCGGATTAAATGGTGAGACAGATCATATTCATGGGTCAGAAAAGTTAGTATTATTAAAATTTCAACTTTCCCCAGACTTACAGAATCAATAAAATCCTAAAAGCAATATTAAGGCAATCTTTGTTTTTTTGTTTTGTTTTGTTTTTTTGGGAAACTGATAAGCTAATTCTGAAATATACACGAAAATTCAAAAGATTTGGAAGGGCCAAAACAATTCTGGACAAGAGAACAAAGTTGGAGAATTTATACAGTTTCATTTAAAGACTTATTAACAAAGATATGGGAATACAGACAACACAGAGAAGCTAAACAGATCAGTGGGACAGAGTAAAGGGTCATAGGTAGAAACCACCCCCAATACACACAAAGACAAATAATCAATCGGGGGGTCTTAAAAGGTGCCAAGGTAATTTGATGGAGAAAAGACAGTCTTTTCAACAAATGGTGCTGAAAAAATTGAGTGTTCAAATGGAATAATATAAATTTCAACCCTTAAAACACTATACATAAAAATGTATTCCAAAGAGATCATATACCTAACACAGAACTGAGGCATTTAGAAAACAAGGGGGAAAATCTCTGATACTATTGTTAAGATCTCTTAGAAAAGATAAGAACTGATAAGCTGGACTTTAATCTAAATGAAAAACTTCTTCTAAAAAGCCACAAACTGGGGGGAGGGCACAGAATGGGGGAAAATATTAAATTAAAAAAAAAATCCTTCTAACTCAAAAATAAGCCAAACAACCTACAAAGTGGGCAAATGATTTAAATAGATGCTTCACAAAATAAGATATACAAATGGCCAATGAGTAAGTGAAAGATGCATATCATTATTTATCAGGGACATGCAAATGAAAAAGCACAGGGAAATGCCACTATGCACATTAATATGGCAAAATTAAAAGTAACAATACCAAGTACTGACCAAAACATGAAATAATACATCTCTTACACACTGGTGACAGAAATATAAAATGGAACAAACACTTCAGAAAAGTCTGATACCACGTATGCTAATCCTACAATCCGAGAAACTTTTCTTCTACGTATTCAGCTAAGGGAAATAACAATAGGCCTATATTAAAATGCACATGAAGTTCACTGCAGCTATGCTCGCAATAATCAAAAACTGGAAAGGGAATGGATAAACAGAACTGAAGTACTAAACATACAATAAAATATGACTTAATCAAAAAATGAAGGTGTGGGCGCCTGGGTGGCTCAGTGGGTTAAGCCGCTGCCTTAGGCTCAGGTCATGATCTCAGGGTCCTGGGATCGAGTCCCGCATCGGGCTCTCTGCTCAGCAGGGAGCCTGCTTCCTCCTCTCTCTCTCTCTGCCTGCGTCTCTGCCTACTTGTGATCTCTCTCTGTCAAATAAATAAATAAAATCTTTAAAAAAAAATGAAGGTGTTACTGACAGATACTAAAACACGGATTCATCTCAAAATCAGGCTGAATGAAAGAGACAAGGAAGAGGACATATTGTGCATCTCCATTTACGTGAAATGGTCTTTTAAAAAATCAGTCTAACCTAGCTACAGAAGGCAAATCACTGGTTGCCAGAGGCCAGGAGAGAGAGGGGGGGAGTCCCAGGAATGAGAAACCTTTCTGGGTAATGGGTGTGTCCTCTTAACTGTAGGAGTCATACATATGAGTATACTCTTATTTTTAAAACTCAAGTTGGTGACTTAAATAGGGTCTATTTAACCATATTTCAATTACTGCCCAGAGTTGATTTTTAAAAATTTGGAAGCACTATTATTTTAATAACAAAGATCTTAAAATTCTGAAAATCATTAACAGGAAAAGAGACAGTATCATTATGGTCATATATTAAGCTTTATTAAAGTAAATCAACTAAAGCTAAATATATCAGTATGTATAAATATCAAAACCATCAAGACAAAAATAAGTTGCAAAACATGAGTTCCCACTGATATACTAGCAAAACAATGTTACACACACACACACACACACACACACAGAAATATATGTGAAATATTACTGTAAAACTAGTTAAGACCTGAGATCAATACTAACCAAATTCAGAAAAGTGTGGAAGGTGTTAGGAGGTATAGGGTATGGAATGGATTTGAGGATGGTATGCAGATACTTCAACTATTCTTGTACTATATTACTTCCAACCTGCAGCAGACACACCAATGGTTAAGATATGCCTCATAATTAGATAGATATATGAAATATTTCACTAAAACACCACCAAGTTTCTCTCCCTGGAAAGGCGGGCTATCCCTGGGTCAACAGGCCTGAATTCAATAAAGCTAAGCCATGAGGAGCTTCCTGTAAATTTCAGGTAGGACACAAAAGTCCCAGCACTCTAGGCAGTCCTCTACTTTCATTAACACACTCAATGTTACTTCTGGTTCCTGAGCCCAAGAAGAAGAAGCAGACACATCCTCAACTGTCCCTGGCTGATGGCAGTGTACATTCTGATTTGGTTCTAGTCCATGAGAAGAACCCCCAGATTAGATTCCAGGATGAACCAGACCATCAAGCATTATTTGCAGAAGTATCAGCATAGGTTGGGGACAGACTAATCAAAAACCCTCTGACAGGGGGATGGAGTGACATATGTCTCTCCAAAAGTGAAATCAGGGTCTGAGAAGAATAGTCCATTTATCTGTTCTTTTCAAAAAGCTTCACATTCCACAGTCAATGTTTTTATAAATGTCTATTTTCAGTTTTATTTC
This sequence comes from Mustela putorius furo, assembly GCF_011764305.1. NCBI lineage: Eukaryota > Metazoa > Chordata > Mammalia > Carnivora > Mustelidae > Mustela > Mustela putorius. The sequence continues at coordinate 3,546,922 of NW_025421577.1, forward strand.
TATTAAAAATTTTGAGATCAGAGATAATATAGCTAAAGGAAAATTTCTGTCCGTATTTCCTAAAGACATACTTCCTTCAATACAATCTTCAGATATAAGAAAGTCCAAATTTTGTTTAAGCGTGCACGCTCAAAACATCTTTACGATGTCTTCTGATATCAATTGTCTTGCTCAACAAAATGGCATTTCTCGATATAGGCTGAACCACATTTGTGCATTCTTTGGGTATCTTCCCTATTATTTCCCTGACATACATTGAGTACAACTTGTGTATAAAGGTCTCAAAAGTATAAAAGATATTGACACTTTCCCCCCAAGTGTGCTATGATTGTTATTTAAGGCCAAATTCTGGAAGAATATTTTCACACATCTGTTTGATTGACAGAATTATCTCCTACGTAAGTTCCTTATTTAATACGTTCTACTTCATAATAATCCCCCATATTTCCTACATGCATCAATAGGGTTTCTTCTATAGTCATTTTGTCTTATTTCAACAGGTTTTCAGACATTCGACAAATTCAGAGTATTTCCCACTACGAGTATTCTCTTGTTTACTTTGGAAGATGACTTAGGGTAAAAATTTGCCATTCTTCACATTGATAGGGGTCACGTCCTTTGTGAATTTTCTGTGGTATTTTGAGGTATGGATCACAAGAGAAAGATTTCTCTCACTGCTGTATTTATAAATTTTCTTCCCCTGTGTGTAACCTTGGATGTACTGTGATAACTGATTTCTTGGTTTTCTCACTCTCAATACAGGGTTTCTCTGTGTCTTCTCTGATTTACTTTGAGGCTCGAGTTGCAACTGAAGGTTTTCCCACAATGATTACATTCACAGGGTTTCTCTCTTGTATGTGTTCTCTGATGCTTAGTGAGATCTGACTTATGATAGAAGGACTTCCCACATGCAGTACACTTACAAGGTTTCTCCCCTGTGTGTATTCTCTGATGTACTGTGAGAACTGATTTCTCAGAAAATGACTTCCCACACTGATTACATCCATCGGGCTTCTCACCTGTGTGAGTTCTCTGATGTGATCTGAGGACTGAGCTGCAAGTGAAGGCTTTCCCACACTGAGTATAGTGGTATGATTTCTCCCCTCTGTGTGTTCATTTATGTATTGTAAATTCTGACTTATGGCAAAAGGTCTTCCCATATTTTTTACACACATAGGGTTTCTCTCCTGTGTGAGTTCTCTGGTGTACTGTCAGGTATGAATTCCTAGAGAAGAACTTCCCACATTCTTTACATTCATAGGGTTTCTTACCTGTGTGAGTGCTGTGGTGTTTAGTGAGGTCTAATTTATTATAGAATGTTTTTCCACATTTATTACACTTATAAGGTTTTTCCCCTGTTGTGTATCCTCTGATGTACTGTGAGGACTGATTTCTCAGAGAAGGATGTCCCACACTCACTACAGTCATACAGCTTCTCCATCGTGTGAGTTCTCTTATGTACTTTTAGACCAGAGTTGCGACTAAAGGTTTCCTGCACTGATTACATCCATAAGGTTTTCCCCCTACATGAGTTTTCTCATGTTTAGTGATATCTGACTTGTGACAAACAGCTTTCCCGCATATCTCACATTCATAGGGCTTCTCCCCTGTGTGAGTTCTCTTATGTACTTTTAGAGCAGAGCTGCGACTAAAGGTTTTCCTGCACTGATTACATCCATAAGGCCTTCCCCCTACATGGGTTTTTGCATGTTTAGTGATATCTGACTTGTGACAAAAGGCTTTTCTGCATATCTCACATTCATAGGGCTTCTCTCCTGTGTGAGTTCTTATGTACTTTTAGACCAGAGCTGAGATTAAAGGTCTTCCTGCACTGATTACATCCATAAGGCTTTCCCCCTACATGAGTTTTCTCATGTTTAGTGATATCTGACTTGTGACAAAAGGCTTTCCCGCATATCTCACATTCATAGGGCTTCTCCCCTGTGTGAGTTCTCAGATGTACTCTGAGGTAGGAGTTTCTAGAGAAGAAATTCCCACACTGATTACACTCATAGGGTTTCTCGCCTGAGTGTGTTTTCTGATGTACTGTGAGGACTGAGTTACTTACAAAGGTTTTTCCACATTGATTACATTCATATGGCTTCTCCCCTGTGTGAATTCTCTGGTGTACGGTGAGATATGACTTATGGTAGAAGCTTCTTCTACATTCCTTACATTCATGGATTTCTCTCTTGTATGTGTTTTCTGATGTTTGGTGAGTTTTGACTTTTTGCAGAATGTTTTTCCACATTCATTACATTCACAGACTTTGTCTCCTATGTGTGTTCTCTGAGTTATATTAAGAACTGACTTCTCCCAAAAGGGTTCTCCCAAGTTGTTATATTCAAATATTCTCTCTCCTGTGCCAAGAAAGTCTGATATCCCATTGAAATTATCCACTCTTCCAATATACCCATAACCTTTCACCTCTAAATGAACTCTGTGTTCCAAGAGAGATGATTTCTCAAAAGTTGTAGCATATTTGAAATTCATAAAGATTTTCTGTTCTTTGTGCCATCTTACTGAGCATGAGGGTTGAATTACTACAGAATGTTTTATCAGATACATTATGTTCACAAGGACTCTGTCCTATGTAAGCTTGGTTATATGGGATGACAACTGCTGGCTCATGAAAAGCTTTCCCACATTCCTTGTATTCCTTATTGCTTTGAACAAAGCATTGCTATATATTTTTAGTTCTCTGATACAGGATTAAATCTTCATTATGACTGAGGTATTTTCCATTTTGAATGAATCCACAAGGTTTCTTTCCCATTTGAGTTTGTTCATGGTTAATCTGAAGGAACAATTGTTCCTTATTATAGTGAGGCCAACAGCCTTCTTACTTAAATAGGTTTTCTTATTAATAATTAATTCTGAAATACATTTCAAATTCATACCACATGAGTCACACCTACATGGTATTTTTATGGAAGGAACTGTGTCTGTGCTGAAATTAAAAATGTTTCCTAATACATTACCTCTGTGCACAGTCAGTGTTTTGTTGTTGATAAATGGAGCTTGCCAGAAACGTCTGTCCTGGGTTTCTTGAGTCTCTTCTGCTTGGCTATCAATTTTGCAGACTTCTAAAGATGACAAAGACCAACAAACCATAAGCCATGAATCGTGTCTTAATTATGATGAAATTACACTTAAAACAAATGCCCTTCTACGTCACTGACTTAGTTTTGTGAAATAAGAGTGATCCAAACAGTCATACTGCCCCATCCGTTTGGATTAGAAAAACAAAACCTGAAAGGGTAGAAAAGGGGATTAAAAACTTAGAACACACACATCTACATTTGGCAATTTACAAATACATACTTCAAGACTTAATATATATGTTACAAATAAATATAAAGCATGGTGAAGAAAAGACTTTGAAAAAAAAAAAAAAAAGGCTCCTCTAGAAAGGAGAAATGCAGAGGACCAGAGAGGCCATGAAACTTAGTAGATAAGAGTGCCCTAAAAAATAGAGGAATGATTTGGTATCGTTTAGAAGGATCAGACTTTACATAATTTTCCTCTCATACTTACATTAGTGCACCTAAATTCTCTCTAAACTTTACATGTTTCCAGTTTCATTTTCCCCCCTTTAAAACTACTTCTGTTTTGTTATATATACATTATCTTAGTATACTGTTAATACAACATTAAATTTCTGGAAGCACTGATTTCTTTGTGCCTATGAAGAGAGTCCTGTAGTGTAGTTTCTAATTTTCCTTCTATTCATGTTACTTATAAAAAATACAAATGTCTACCAGGAAGAGTAAAATTAAAAAGATGAGGAAGAAGACGGAAAGACAATCAAATCCTTCCGTTGTTTTTAGCTGTGGTATATTCAAGCTTATTTGGTCAGATATCCTACCACCAAATGCTAATTTCTCCCCACTATAAACTTGCTCTGACATATTATTAGTAAGAATCTTTCTTTTACACCCAGATTTCTACATTTCTTGGTTTTATGTGTACTTATAACCATGGAAGACCTGACCCCAAACACTCAATGATCTATCTATTCACCCTAAGAATTCTCAGCTATACTTCACATTACCTTCTTGCTCAGTACATACAATGTAACAATGATGACCCTGTTTAAACACCTCTTCAAAGCCCATTGTCTCCAAGCACCATTAAAGGAAACATATTGCAGTTATAATGCTTGGGTGAAGGGGGAACTTGTCCTCAACTACATACATATTGGGTATTCAAGTGATCGCTTCACTAGTCCATAATAAATATCTTCTTTGCAGAAATGCCAGACTATTAATTTGTCAAAAATCATTCAAGTTCAAGCAAGACTTTTCAACTCAGCTGGCTTACATTCCCATTTTGGACTTGCTCAGAACTTTGCTCTTTAGGAAAATGACACTGTCTCATAATAAGTCTTCACAAACATCTCTACCATTTCAAGTCCTACTTATGCATCAATTTTAAAAATTACTCACATTCTATACATCTCATTCTGTAAGAATGTTGGCTAATACTCCCTTGAAACATAAACATACCCTGTTAACTGCCGAAATTTGAAATTCTCGGTAATCTTTTTTCTTTTTCCAACTACAATCTATGGTGTGTGGCAAGTATTTATATCTGATTTCCTCTGAATACACCTGAGTGATTATGAAAGTAATGGTCCTTAACAAGTGGGGTGCTTTTTCAAAATAAAGTTCAAGTTTTCTACGAATCTGTAATTTTGAACAAGAAGCTATAGGTTTATAACCCAACATGTCCATTTAGAAATTAATTCCTTATAGTATTTTCTGAATATAAAGGTTCTCTCACTCATCAAGAGGCATGGTTAATGAATTAAGTAATGATCCGATAGCCACTATATGTTATATAACAAAGTAAGATATGCTCTCTTTGAAGAAATTAGAGCCCAGAGAATAGCTTCCTCATTCAACATGCATACACTACCAGGAATCAGATTCTATAGTAGATAACGTAAATTAAAGGAATGAAGAAACATTTTAAAAGCTGTGGAAAGCTGAGCTTAAATTTGAAAATGTGCTTAAAACCAATGATAATGATATTAACAACAAGAAAAGTTAACAGGAAAACTAACCATTACCATGAGCCAAGCACTGTTCCATGTACTTTTCATGTATTAACTCACAAAAATCCCCAAGTACGTTAGGAATGAAATGTAGACTTATATGGCAGGAAAGCACATCTGTGGGTAATCCTAAAAAGAAGGATTAGCACCAGTTCTGTGCCATACAGAGGAAACGCAGCCATATTTAAAGGTAACTGGGGCACCTGGGTGGCTCCAGTGGTTATATGTCTGACTCCTGGATTTCAGCTCAGATTGTGATCTCAGGGTTGTGAGATCGAGCCCTGTGTAGGGCTCCACGCTTAGCACAGTGTTTTTGTTTTGTTTTGTTTTTAAGATTTTATGTATTTATTTGACAGAGAAAGAGAGAGGGAACACAAGCAGGGGAAGAGGGAGAGGGAGAATGAGGCTCCCTGCTCAGCAAGACAATCCCAAGACACTGGGTCATGATCTGAGCTGAAGGCAGATGCCCAATGACTGAGTCACCCAGGCAACCCTCAGCACAGTCTGCTTGAGATACTTTCTTTCCCTCTTCTGCTGGTCCTCCCCCAACTCATGTGTGCTTGCTCTAAATAAATAAAATCTTTTTTTTCATGGGTAAAAAAGATTAAGGGTCATTAAATGAGAAAAACATAAATTTGCTGTATTCTGTATTGGGCAAAATACAACTCAAGATATTAACATGATAAATTAGATGCTTCAGTGGGCAAAGTCTAACTGCATTTAGGAATCAGAACAAAGAGGAAAACAGTATGCCCAAGTGTTCTGGGTGGTATCAGCACAAACTAAGAATATAAAAAGAATTTTTTTTAAAGTTTACAAAAATATAACAATAGTGATCTAACATTAATAAGAAAGGAAGACAGAAAAATAAAATGACACAAGGACACAGTTATAAGAGAAGATTCACAGGAGGTAACAAATGAAGTGGGAAAAATCTATGATTTGTAAATGATGACTGTGATATTACTTCTTCCCACACTGAAGGGATCAGGATATCCTCGATCTTCTGTGTACACACAGGTATAACACTAAATGTCAAGTGGGCAAAAGATGCTAAAAATATATTGGGGCACCTGGGTGGCTCAGTGGGTTAAGCCGCTGCCTTCGGCTCAGGTCATGATCTCAGGGTCCTGGGATCGAGTCCCGCATCGGGCTCTCTGCTCGGCAGGGAGCCTGCTTCCCTCTCTCTCTCTCTCTGCCAGCCTCTCTACCTACCTGTGATCTCTCTCTGTCAAATAAATAAAATGAAATCTTTAAAGAAATTTAAAAATATAAATATGCAGTTAGCAGAATAAATGAAAACCTCTTATCTTAGCTATAGGAAGGTATTATTTTATTTCAAAGATCCAATTTGACAATTTGTATATAAACAGGTAAATGTAGTCTGTTGCTATTTATGGGGATTCCTGAAACATATCAAGTCATCTCTCACATTTTACCTGGTACTTTATATCTGTCACAATTTTACTACCAATTCTATTATACTTTTCTTCCTCCTTTTTGAAATAATTTCTTATCTTTTCCATTTTTTCTTCCTTACAACTTTAGAAGTTCTACACATCTGTTTCTCAGCTTTAAGGGGCTATCCATCACATCATACCATGAATATTTAACTTAAAATCTAGACTAATTCAATACCTTAGATCTCCCTTTCTGAAGAACAGAAGCATCAAATCAATTTGATCACCTCTCACCTCATTTATATAGAGTTAGCGCTTTGTGTATGTTTTTTAGCCCTACATATTAGTATCATAATTACTTTACACACCCATTTGTTCAGATTCACCTCTGTGTTTTGTCATGACTTATCACTTGCCACTACTCTCAAGCATTCTTTTGGGTTTCATTTTCTTTTCCTGTAGTATGTCCATTAGAATTTTACAATGAAATTACACAATTAAAGGTACAGCTGCTATAATTTATTTCATTACCAACACAAATTTAATGATACTCTGAGACGAACTCTCCTGTTGACTAAACCTCAGTTAGTGTCCTCTGAGCCCTGTGCTCAACTAGGCCTTGACTAGGTCTTCCAGGTCTATCCGGGCTGAGCTCAGTTTCCACAAGAACCCTTTGAAGTCAGTCTAGTGACAGTCCCTTCACCCTTGATATCTGATCAAGTTCCTTAAACCCTGTCCCCAATGCGATAGTGCCCGATCTGCATTCGGCAAGAATATCCCTACTGTTGGTGTTTCTCTTAGTAATCTTCTATCCAGTGATTCCCCCCACTCTGCCTGTTGGCTGTAAGTCCCTAGCTGTCTTAGCAGTATGTGGAGTTGAGCTCGGTTTTACTGAAACTTCTCACACCCTATTCCAACAGTTACTGAATAAAATCTGTATCTATCACTGTTAACTGGTGGCTGGCTTTATTTCTCATTGAAGCAGCATGAGCCCAGCTGACTGGTGGAAGAGAAACAGGAGTAAAGAAATAAACCCTCTGTGACACAGGCTTGGATGGGCAGCCAAAATCTGAAAACGGAGCACAGACACTGAGGAAATTCTGACATGACAGATCCAAGAACTAGGGAACAGTATCAAATACAGCCACACATAAGGAACTGGAGTCCCAGGAAAAAATTAAGAATGAAATACATCAAACCACTTATTGGGGAAACCGAGAAGACAACATGAAAAATAACCAGGAAACCCACCTCCCCCAACACACTAAAAAAAACAAAGGTAAATCTGGAAACAACAGAGTTGAACAGCTAAAAACCAAAGATGAAAAGAAAATCTTGACAGCAACAAGAGAAAACAGAATATTAAATACAGAAAAACAGAGATTTAAAATCAGAGAAGGTAGTATGTAACCTAGAAGACAGTGAAGTGAATCAAGTATGAGCAGAAAAGTGTCGATCCAGATCCGTACCAACAGAAAACATCCTGCACAAGGAAGGCCTGTAGGTAGAAAGAGCTGCTTGCTGCCTTGTGGGGTTTGAAGTAAAATATCACACAGAATGGGAGGAGGAACAGAAGCATATTATTTTAACACTGCAAGCCTCTTATAAAATAGCATGACGTCATTTGAAATCAGTCTGTGACAGTCTGAAGATATAGTATTCCACAGGGCATCCACTTAAGTGGTGAAAATATTCCCATTAAAAAATGAGAGATTTTCACATTAGTTAAAAAAGACCCACCCATGAATTATCTATAGGAAACCCACTCTAAATATAAATAGATTAAAAGTAAGAAGATGGAAAAAGATACACCACATAGACATTACAAGAAAGCTGAAGGGACTAGTTATGTTTTTTTCTTTTTTTTACCTCCAGGGCTTCTGAGTATAAACCGTGGGTTCCCATGACTAGCCATCTCACCTCAGACTAGAAATTCACTAGAACACCTCAAAAACCCCCAAAACTATTTACTTATATATTGCTAATTGGTTTTATTTTATTTTTAAAGATTTTATTTATCTGAGAGCAAGACAAAGTGAGAGAGGGAAACAAGCAGCGGGATTGGGAGAGAGAGAAGCAGGCTTCCCTCCCAGCAGAGAGCCCGATGCAGAGCTAGACCATGACTTGCGCCAAAGGCAGACGCATAATGACTGAGCCACCCGGTAGCCCCCTATATGACCAATTTATTATAAAGGATTCAATTCTGGAGCAGCCAAAGAGAACAGATATATAGGCAAGGGTTGGGGATGTGTGTGGTATGTGGAACTCCCACACCCTCTCTGGGGCACACCACTCGAAGCTTCCTGAACTCTGTTGTTCAGAGGCTTCTAGAGAGGTTTCATTACCTAGGCTTGAGTGATTAAGTCACGGCCACTGGTGATGGCCACCCCCACACAAACCTGAAGTGATCTAGCGGCCCCCAGCCACCAGTTACTTCAGTATACAAAAGACACTCTTTTCATGCCAGAGATTCCAAGGGTTTTAGGAGCTATGTGCCAATAACCATGGGGAAAGAGCCAAAAACTTTTTTCCCCCCACTTTGGTTATATTATAGTCTCTCTCACACTAAAAACTGCAATGGACCCCCATTTTTTTTAAGGACATTCAAATTTTGCAACATGGCCTAGAACCTCAAGATCAAGTTTATGCTGGTGTCTCCAACTTTATTTCATGCCATTGCTCACTGTGCTTGTTGTGACAGAAATGAGTCCAGCGTACTCCTGACCAAGACGTTCCTGCCTCTCTCAGCAATGCTCTCCTCACAGATCTTGGCTGTCAAGATTTTTCATATAATTTAGGTCCTTTCCAGATACAATCTTGAAGAGACTACCCCTGGCCACTTGGCTGAAACAGTCTACTTATCCCCAACACCCTCTATCATTATCGTCTCATCTTCTGGTCTTTAAAACCCTTCATAGCATTTAGCATGACTTGAAATTATAGGATTAATTTATTTGCATCCTTTCTTCCTCTGTGGTCCTTATCTCTACACCTCCCTCCTGAATGTAAGCCCAGCAAAGGGAGAGTCCTTGACTTTCTTGTTCATTGATGTATACCCTGAGCTTTTAGAAGAACATTAGTTAAATGCTGGTTAAAAGTAAAAATTTCCCAGGGGTGCCTGGGTGGCTCAGTGGGTTAAAGCCTCTGCTTTCAGCTCAGGTCATAATCCCAGGGTCCTGGGATTGAACCCAATCCCAGGATCCTGGGATTGAACCTGCATTGAGCTCTCTGCTCAGCAGGGAGCCTGCTTCCTACTCTCTCTCTGCCTGCCTCTCTGCCTTCTTGTGATCTCTGTCAAATAAATAAAATAAACTCTTAAAAAAAAAAAGTATAAACTTCCCAGATGCCTATTTTAGGAAGGCCCTGTGTATTTGTATCATGCCTCTTCTGATGCTCACAAATATTGTGACAAAGGTCTTATTATCCAAATTTACAATGAGGAAACAAAGGCTCATAGAGATTAAGTGACTGGTCTAAGCCAGTAAGTGGCTTAGCTAGGATTTGTGGCTAGCAGTAGTAATATTAAAGTAGGCTTCAGAACAAAAAGGTTCTACCAGAAATAGAGACATCATCATAAAGGGGTCAAAGGTTCAAGAGGACATAAAGATCCTAGTATTTATAAACTTACTAATTCTTAAAATTAGTAACGCAAAAACCAATAGAACTGAAAGGAGAAGTAAACACAAAATTATAGCTACAGAGTTCAACACAGCTTCTCACTGTGTCACTGACAAAGCTCTTAGGAATTTTATCCCCAAACCCATTTTTCCGTTAGCCCTGTGATTTTCAGTACACTATTTTATATGGAGCAGTGATTCTTTTTTAGGAAAACACACATCATGCTATAAAAGAAGTCACCGTATTTGTATACCTTCTCTCCTCTCCATTTGTTTTTAGCCTCCTCTTATCTATATAGATACATACCCTTTCTGTGTTGCCTAGATTTGCAACTCATACAATCTGTCACCTAGGTCCCACATCTGTTTTAAAGTCAGTTCTTTGTGGGGGGTTGTCAGGGTGGCACGGTTGGCTGACTGTGTGACTCTTGGATTCAACTCTGGTCGTGATCTCAGGGTTGGGGGTAGAGTCCCTCATTGGGATCCATGATCAACACAGAGTCTGCTTGTTTCTCTGTCTCCCTACCATGTTCACTCTCTCTCTTTCTCAAACAGGTAAGACTTTAAGGAAAAAAATAAAATAAAATTAGTTCTTCAGGTAAAGTCAGAGTCTACTACCAGCCTTTTTACCAGGCTTCTTTATGTCACTCCCTGGTTACCTGATACTCATTCTCTAACAGAGCCTTCCAGGAACAAAGATCCTAGAGTTCTTGTCCCTTCAGAAAAGACTTGCTGTCTTTGTTGAAGAATATCTTCTTAACTGGGTGTAATACTCTCAATGTGACACCTTGAGGATTTTGTAGAAACTGCTCTTGCTGACTGAGCTACAGATTTTACTATGGAAAAGTCTGAGGCTATTTGGACTTTCTCTTATATTGGCCGGTTGTCAAAATAACTGTTTTTGAAATCTAGTCCCTTGATCAGAATATATCCTAATGTTGTTAAAGACTGGCTCTTTTACACAGATTCAATCACAAATCTCTTCCCCCACAAAATGTATTCTCGAAATATTTTAAACATTTGTTCTTTTTCTTTTCCTTTCTATTTGGGGGAATGAATTCTATGTATGGTATGTATGTGAACTCTATTTTTAATGTAATCTTCTAATTTTATTTCATTTTCTTCTTGCTTACATCTATCCTTTCTTTCTGAACAAATTTTTTTTAAAAGATTTTATTTATTCATTTGAGAGAGAGACACACAGTGAGAGAGGGAACATAAGCAGGGGGAGTAGGAGAGAGAGAAGCAGGCCTCCCGCCAAGCAGGGAGCCAATGCAGGGCTCAATCCCAGGATTATATATAATTATATATATAATATATAATTCACAATATATAATTATTATATTATTTATCATGACTTGAGCCGAAGGCAGATGCTTATTGACTGAGCTACCCGGGCGGGCCCTGAACAGATTTTTGACAGTATGTATTCATCCTTGGGATTCTTCCAGTTTGCTTTCTTTTTTTCTTTTTCTTTTTTTTTTTTTAAAGATTTTATTCATTTATTTGACAGACAGAGATCACAACTAGGCAGAGAGGCAGGCAGAGAGAGAGTAGGAAGCAGGCTCCCTGCTGAGCAGAGAGCCCGATGAAGGCTCTATCCCAGGACGCTGAGATCATGACCTGAGCTGAAGGCAGAGGCTTTAACCCACTGAGCCACCCAGGTGCCCCCGATTTGCTTTCTTTACTGTAATTTTATTTTCTCTTCTCTTTTCTCAGTTTGACACCCTGCCATGTGTTTGCTATTCCCTTATTAATATCTTTTTAAATACTTGTATCACAGAGATAATTAATTCAATTAGTTCACCCTTTGGAAACTCACGATTTAATATTTGGTCACATAATTTACCTACTTTATGACCACTTTGATCAGATGACAATTCCATCACCAACTAGCTTTCTTCCCAATACTTTTCACCCCTTTTTTCTTATAATCGTTTTGCATGCATTTCTGCTGGTTCCTTTTCCATTACTTGGGCTAAAAGGATGTGAGCTTTTCAAGGAAGACCACACTGCAAAAGGTTTACTTGGGAGATGGAACAGAGTCCTCCCTTAGGCTAGAGGGGTAATTCATTATGAACAAGTGTTCTGCACATGTGTTGGTCTCGGTTTACAGATCAACCAGGATGTGCCTTCCTTCCTCAGTGGAGTAGCCTCTACGACAGCTTCCTCTCTTGGTCATCACAGAGCCAGCTCACTGGGGCTGGCATTGCTGCAGCTCCAAATTGAGGAAAACCGAGTGTTGTGCTCATTTCACAGAAACAAGCCCAGAGGCCAAACTGGGCCCAAGAATGAAAGTGCATACTAGAAGTCTACATGGGAAACAATTCTTACCCACTGAGACAAGGTGGCTATAGTTCTCCAGCATCACCTCCCTGTACAGGGTCCTCTGAGCAGGGTCCAGATGCTGCCACTCCTCCTGGGTAAAGCCCACAGTCACATCCGCAAATGATAAGGATGCCTGAAACAGCACATTTGTGTTCAAATTTAAGTAATCACAATGGGAAGACATGGACAAGCTGTCTAAGAACTGTTACGGAGTTCACTATTCACAATTAGAAAATGTGTTCTGGCGTGCCTACCTTTGTACTTGGTTGGAGGAGAAAGCATGACAGACATTCCTCACCAGTGTGATAAGTTACTGGCCTCCCATCATGTGCCTACATGCCATAAAGAACTCTCCTACCTTGAGAATCTGAAAACTAATAAAATCATGTCACTGTTCTCAAGGAGCATATAATCTGACAAACACAAGCATGAAGCATCCAACTACCATGTAGCATGAAATCCTACTACAGTAAAACAGGTGCAAAGTAGAGTGAGATTACAGAGGGGAGAAAACTTCTATTCCTGCTATTAGGGTGGGTTTCACTGATAACATAACATGAACCTGGGCCAAGAGCATAACCAAGTACACTTCTAAAATATGGAGTTAAGGGGCACCAGTTGGATTAATGTTTGCCTTTGGCTCCGGTCATGATTTCAGGATCCTGAGATCAAGCCCCATGTCAGGCACCCTGCTCGGGGGGGAGTCTGCTTCTCGCTCTCCCCCTGTGTGTGTGTGTGTTCTCTCTCTCTGTCAAAGGAATAAAAATCTTTTTAAAAAATGTAGTTAAAGGAGTAAGTGAACACAGAGGAAAGGACTGCTGGGACTATGTTCACATAAAGAGCTACAGTCGTCTTCAGGGAAAATGCTATTTAATAATTCTGAACATAACTCCTATAGGATGGGGTGTCCAAAATGTGGGTGTCCACATTTGTTTTTTTAGGAAACCCTTTTTTATAAACAGTAAACTTACAATGTCAATTTATATATTAAATTGCATTATTGTTATTTTTCCTAAGTACTTTTATTTTTTCAAATGAATATATTTGGCATGTAACATTGTATAACTCTGATAGGCTTATATACTGTAATGATGCCAATGCAGCTGTATTTATCACATTACATAATTACAGTACATTAATGTGTATATCCATTTCACTGCATACTGGATTTCTTCATTCTTCTTTTTATGGATTACAATAAATATAGGGAGATACTCAAATATTTTCTTCCCATAACTGAATTGACTGTCTTATACAGTTCATAGGTTTTATACCACCCATTTATGAAATGACCACTGTGGAAAATATAGCATGAAGAAACAGAGACATATCAATCCCAGGTTATCATAAAAAACAGTTAATCAATGTTCAGGTCATACACTAAAAATTGGTTAATAGGAAAAACAAGACTATTTTCCAGAAATGTATAAGGTATTATTGAGAAAACAACAACAACAACAACAAAGAATACCTAATAAATGAATACACTATATTCATGGCTTAGACAATTTAATATTACAAAAATATCTTATTTCTCCACAAATTGGCCTATAAATTGAAGACAATCAGAATTAAAATCTTAGCAGATAATCTTTTTGTGGAAACTGATTAAGCTTACTCTCAGACTTACATAGAAACTTGAATGGCCAAGAATAACCAAAGCTACCTTGGAAAACAGGATGGATAAACTCACACTAATTATGGCAGGTAGAATCTAAGATGACGACCTCCAATGGATCCAACAACGTGACATAAACTCCTCTTAAATGGAAGAGACTTAAGTCCCTGTGATTGTGATACATTCTACGGCAAAACAGATTTTGCAAGTATAAATGAGATCCTTAATCATTAGACTTTGGCCTAAAGGGAAGATTTACTTGGGTGGGCCTGACCTAATCGTGTGAGTCTTTTATTTATTTATTTTTAATATTTTATTTATTTATTTGAGAGAGAGAGTGAGAGCGCATGAGCACACAAGCACATGTGAGGGGCAGAGGGAGAAGTAGGCTCCCTGCCGTGCAAGGAGCCAAACATGGGACTTGATCTCAGGACCCCAGGATTAGGACCTGAGCCAAAGGCAGACCCTTAACCAACTGAACCACCCAGGTGTCCCTCATGTGAGTCTTCTAAAGAACGTAAAATACCAGAGACCCTTCTTCTGACCTCAAAGAAGAAACAAACTACTGTGAATCCTACGGCTTTCCAGAAAGAAATTCTGCCACATATGTACAGATGGGAACCCAACCAAGCCTTAGATAAGGAGTCCCAAGCAACACCTTGATTGCAGCATTAATGCCTAAGAAACTTAGCTAACCTACTCCTAATTCATTCTCGTCTATACATCAGGACAACTGCAAATGGACTGGTCAAGCTTAAATGTAAAAAAATAATAATAATAAAAAGTAAGAGCTATGTAAGTACTAGAAGAAAACATGGGTGAGTTCCCCCATAACTTAAGAAAGAATAAAACTTTCCTAACCATGACTAAAAATTGAGATGCAGAGCTCACATAGTTCAGTCACTAGAGCACCAGACTTTTAAAAATCCAGATGCAAAAATAAAATGCATAAAATAAAATACTGACAGACCTGACCACATAAAATTATAAACAACCAACCAATCGAGTCCTCTACAAAATAAAAGAAAAACCAAAATCAAAAGAAAAATGACAACCCAGAATTAAGTGTCTGCAACTTACACGACAAAGAAAGGGTTAGGGTCCCTATATAAAGAATTTCTAAAAAGGAAAAAAACAATAGCCCTCTAAATACGGGCAAGAATTGTGAAGAGAAAACTCACAGGAAGAGAAATGCAAATGGTACTAAACTTAGAAGATCAAGCTTACCCTTTAAAAAGAAAAATATAAATAAAAAGTATACTAAACTATTTCCCTCCTATTGGACTGGCAGAAATCCAAAAGAATAACCACATACTTAATTTGTTATATGCATAAAAGCATCCTCATATCCTGTTTAAAATACAAAAAAGATTAACCATCATTAAGTGAAATATGGCAATAGTTAGCTAAATTATACATGAATTTACCATTTAACCCAGAAATCCCACTTCTGGGGACCAACCACAAGGGCACACTGATCAAAGAAGAGGTTATATCACTATTTATATTTGCAAAAGACTAAAAACACCCCCGATATTGATTACTAATGAACTCGTGGAATGTGTTATGTTATACTCACACCATGAAGTGCTAAGCAACTGGAAAAGGAAGTGAGGAATATCTCTTTGTGGCACTACAGAGTGAATTCCATAGTACATTATTAAGTGACAAAACAAAGTTTAAGTTAGGGGCACCTTAGTGCCTCAAATGCTTAAGCGTCTGCCTTCAGGTCCTGGGATCCAGCCAGAGTCAGCATCTGGCTGCCAGCACACCTGCTTCTCCCTCTCCCTGTGACTCCCCAACCGCTCAGGCTCTCTCTCTGTATTCTCTGTCTCAAATGAATAAATAAAATCTTAAAAAACAAAAACAGCAAAAAAAACCACAATCCACAAAAAACAACAAAAAAAGAACGGGGTGCCTAGATGGCTCAGTCATTAAATGTCTGCCTTCAGCTTGGGTCGTGGTCCTGGGATCATACCAGCATCCCTCCCCAGTCTGCAGGAAACCTGCTTCTCCCTCCTGCACTCTCCCTACTTGTGTTCCCTCTCTCACTGTCTGTCAAATAAATAGACTCTTAAAAAAAAGAAAACCCACAAAGTTTAAGTGAAAATCAAGTACAATATGACAAAGATCTACATATGGGCCTTCTTATATTAAAAATAACAAAATGAGAATCACTATATTGCATATCTAAAATTAATATGAAATTGTATGTTGATTTCACTGGAATTAAAATAAAAACTTAGGGGCGCCTGGTGGTTCAGTGGGTTGAGCCTTGGCCTTCAGCTCGGGTCATGATCTCGGGGTCACAAGATGGAGCCCCACATCAGGCTCTCTACTCAGCAGGGGCCCTGCATCCCCCACCCCCCTCTGTCTGCCTCTCTGCCTACTTGTGATCTCTGTCAAATAAATAAATAAAAATATTTAAAAAGAATAAATGAGTAAAATAAAAAATAAAAACTTAAAAAAATGGCTACCCACATTGGGTAAGGGCAGGAGTAGAATAAGGGGACAGAGAGAAGCCAGACTGATCTCTGAATATGCTTTGCTAAATTTATATTCACAATCCATCTTTAGAAAAATTTAAATATTTTAAATACTTATACAAAAACAATAATCAAAATGAAAACAAAACCCTAAAAACAAAGAGCAAATGAAAGAAATCAATCAAATTGTGTCTCAATTTGATGGTATACCTCAGAGAGGAAATACCTGCTAAGCTTAAGACACAGGAATGTGACTATGTGCCACAATGGGAATACACTGAAGGATAAGAGAACTGAAACAAACAAAACAAAACTGTGGAAAAAAGATTCACAAATCTGACCACATCATATTACTTTCATATTACCAATGATGCCACAAAGTGAAAAAATAAGGCAAACTCTGGAGAACATATTTACAATGAATAGAACAAAGATTACTATACAACACTCATAAAGGATATTTATCAATCAGTAAGAAATACAGAACAAAATTAACGGAAAAGTATGTAAAACTATACAAAACATGTAAATCAACATTTCACAGAAGAAAAGTGAAAGGCCCAATCCTATCCAAAATCAGAGAAATACAAATCAAAACAATAAGGTTTTCATCATTCATCAGACTGGCCATAATTTTGAAATAACGGTATCAACTGTGAACAAGGAGAGAAAGAAAGCTGTCCTGTCACCTAACAACTGGTGGGAGTCGTATGGTCACTTAGACCAATTTGGCAGCATAAAGTGACACTGGAAATGCTTAGTCTCTCTGACCTAACAATATGTATCACGTGTGTACACTACAGAATACTTGAAATGCTTGCTCTTCTACAGGGAGAGAAAATGTAAAAGATGGTCACTGCACAATAATTCTTAATAATGATAAACAGAAATGACATAAGAAACAGACAACTAAAATGTATGCTGTCATAACAGAATATTAAAAGGAATGAAGTAACCAATTTGGATAGATCTTAAACACAATATTAAATTCTAAACACAGGGCCACCTGCATGGCTCAGTTGGTTAAGCATCCAGCACTCGATTTCAGCTCAGGTCGCGATTTCGGGGTGGTCAGATCGAGCCCCATGTCGGGGTCAGCAAGAGATCTGCTAGAAATTCTTCTTTCCCCTGCCCCTCCTGCTTGTGTGTGCTCTCTCTCGCTCTTTCTCAAATAAATAAATAAATCTTAAAAAAAAAAAAAAGGCAGCCAAAACAATCCTGACAAGTTTGTCAAGAAAATTTGTTCAGTAGAACAAACTGAAGAACTTACATTCCTGACTTCAAACTTGCTATAAAGCTACAGTATCAAACACAAGGAACCAGCATGATAATATCCACATAAGGATATTATCATATCCACATATGAACAGAAGTGGGAGTCCAGAAACAAACCCATACACCTATGGTCAACTGATGCTCAACAAGGGTGCCGAGATCATTCAATGGGAGAAAAAAAGAGTCTCTTCAACAAATGGTATTGGAACTGAATATCCACATGCAAATGAATGAAAATGGACCCTTTCCTCATATCATATACAAAAATTAACTCAAAATAGATCAAAGACCTAAATGTGAGAGCTAGAAACAATAACACTCTTAGGAAAAATACAGGAGTGAATCTTCATGATCTTAGAATGACAACGGATTCTTAGATAGGACCTCAAAGGCAAACACAACAAAGGAAAAGAGATAAAAAAGACTTTACCAAATTAAAACCTTTTGTGAATCAAAGGATATACTTTCAAGAGAATGAAGAGACAACTCACAGAACAGGAAGAAATATTTGAAAATCACATATGTGATAAAAATCTATTCCCCAAAATACTCTTCAATAAATTCAATTAAAAAACAGGCCAAGGATTTGAATGGACATGCCTGCAAAACAGATATACAAATATCCAACAAGCACACGAAAAGGTACTCAT
The DNA here is from genome assembly GCF_011764305.1 of Mustela putorius furo. Taxonomy (NCBI): domain Eukaryota; kingdom Metazoa; phylum Chordata; class Mammalia; order Carnivora; family Mustelidae; genus Mustela; species Mustela putorius. The sequence goes on from NW_025421577.1 coordinate 3,565,355, forward strand.
TAGACATTAAGGAAAAGCAAATCAAAACCACAATGACATGCTACTTCATATCCACTATGATGTCTATAATAAGACAATATAAGAGAATATAACGAACTCTCATGCATTGCTGGTGGAAATATAAAATTGTGCACATTGTGAAAAACAGGCGGTCCTGCGGTAATTTAAAACTACAACTAATGCATGATCCAGCATTTTCACTTCTCAGTAAATACCCAGAAGAACCAAAGACATGTATTCTACCAAAATTTGCACATGAATGTTCAGAGCTCATTATTCACAACAGCGGTAAAGCAGAAACAAGCCAGATGTCTGTTAACCGGTAAGTGGATGACAGAACTCGGGTCCATCTACACAGTGGAATATTCTTCAATGATAAAAAGAAATGAAGGCTTGGTAAAAAGGTACACTTAGCTATAAAATGAAGGTCTGAGGATCTCATGTATTACACGGTGACTACAGCTGATATCACAATTAAAATCTGTTGACAGCAGAGCTTAAATACTCTCACCAAAAAAAAAGAAAACCAAACCCAAAAACAAAGAAAGAAAGAAATATGTGAGGTGATGGATGTGTTAGATTAGATGGGAGGAATCCTCTCACAATGTATATGAATATCAAAATCATCACAATGTTCACTACATACCTTATAGTTTTGTCAAATATACCTTAATAAAGCCAGAAAAGAAAAACAATGAAGTCTGTAACATGCTCCAATATGATGAAGTTTAAAAACATTACACTAGGTGAAGGAAACACACAAATAAAATATACATTTTGTATGACTATACTCCTACAAAAGATCCAGAAGATCCAAGTCCATACTGACAGAATGTAAATTAGTGGTTGCCAGGGTCTGACAATTTTGGAGTTATTTTAAGGACGTGCGGTCAATTTATTCTATAAAAATTCGAGGCTTTGTAAAGGGAAAACAAAAACAAACCAAGACCAGGGGAAAGCTCTCTACATGGGCTTTAGTAATACCTTCTCCTAAAAAACCTCATTAACTGGGTTCTGCTTGGTAATCTGTCTTTTGCTCCCACTGAAGAATAATTATAGGCATTTAGTTTGTGGTTTGCCACAAGAAGGTTGTTCATCATTTATATAAAGAGAAACAGAAGTTTTTTATTCAGCTCTTGATGCCAGAAAGTCTTTAGGCTCTGGAAGGAATAGGGATGCTCTATGCATGTTTTTGGGGGGTGGGGCTGGGGGGGTGGGCAGGGAGTGTGGGGGGAGTCATGGTTAAAAGTCCGAAATATTGCAAGTTTGATATCTAACTTTATATGATGTGTGTGTGTGCGCACACGCCAACTTTGCCCTATTGATCTGCTGATCTGATGCTACTGGTCTACAGACCTCAAGATCACCTGCAACCTTGTTCAAAACGAAAATTCTCGGGCCCCATTCTATGGTTTAAAACACTTCCCAGTTTTGATCTGATGCACACTAAAGTCTGAGAGCCACTGTGTCAGGCTGGTTCCCTCAGTTCATTTTATCTATTTCTACTTTTCTATTTTAAACACGAGTCATTATCCTCAGAAGTTCCATTATAAAACAAAGCAGAAAATGACTTCAATAACTCACACAGGACTTCTTCATATTTTGCTGTTTCCCTTGGAAAAATGCAGAAATCTCTGAAGGCAGAGCTGGGATAGAGAAAGAGGAATGAAGTCATTCAAGGTACAGACTGCCTTGCAGTTCCCGGACCAGCCTGCTTAAAAAGTTGCAAACATCACCTGGGTGAAATGCCCCTCTGTGGGAGAATACCCTTTTCACCTCGCAGAAGGGGCAGGAAAGGACATATGATAAATCACTCACATGACTACGTATGACTGTGATTTGGCCATGCAGAGCTTGAGCTTGAATAGAACTATTGTCTAGGACATTTTTAAACAATGTCTGTACCCCTCTGTTCTGTTTCAAAGAAATTTTAAAAATGAGAAAAATTGGTTAAGCAAATTATAATACGCTAAATGAAGGAACACGAAACCTTCAGCAAAGGTTGTACAACAAAAGTTGTTACATCTGTATTTCCTTGTTTACTCAAGTTAGAGAAGGCAACCAAAGCTAAGAAAAAAAGGATGGAGGCACTTTCAAGTGAGTGTACCTTTTGTTTTTCTAAAGCATTGCAGTTTCTCAAATGGCTATCTTTTTTTAAACCAGTGGTGATGTGGTCAGTACAGGACTGGGGTAGGAAAACTCAACGTTTCCTCTGGGTTCTGCCCCAACACAAAGACAGGGAAATTCACTTACTTTCTCAGCACCAATTTCTTCTCAACCTTCAAGAAGAAAAATAGGTAACTCTCCTTGTACTGCTGTCTTGTAAAGAACTCAACAGCACATCTTTAAATGCCAGATTCATTGTGTGAGCAGAGCTCAGAATCTGGGAAGAGGGAGCACAAAACAAAGAGTAGGGGTTGAACTGGGATTGGTGAGACAAAACTGACTCACATCTAGTTTTAAAGCCCTTTCCCGCAAATCCCTGGAATGCCTCCAGCACAGTTCTATTTCCCAGGTCATCCAACCATCCTTCACTCCTTCCAGCCCAGCTGTCCTGGTCCAGGCTTCTCTCCACTAGGCAACCTGGGAGCTTCTGAATAGGGCAATATTCTCAAATCTCACTTGTTCTGAACACGCCTGTGAAAACCTAGGATCTGCTCCTCTCTGGGAACTACACTCTGCTCAAAACTCACTCAAGAAGTGCCTGGGTGGTTTGGTCGGTTAAGCAAATGACTCCATCTCAGCTCAGGTCTTGATCTCAGGGTCATGAGCTCAGCCCTGCAGTGAGCCTACTTAAAAACAAAAGAAAGAAAGAAAGAAAGAAAGAAAGAAAGAGAGAGAGAAAGGAGAAAGAAAAAGAAAAAAAAAAACAACCTCAAATAGTTGTAGGGTTCTCTCCAACTAACATATACTCAGAGACTCCTCCTTCTTACTTCACAAGATGTGCTTTTCTAATGTAGATGAGAAAGACACCTGAGGGGCAAATTCATTTTAGCTGGAATTGTCACCCAGGCTTACAGTGCCAATATATTTGTTATTCCATAGACTCTCAGGTCAGACCTTCCAAAAATTTAAATCAAGGCTGCTGAGAACTGTTACAAACCTAACTTGGATACAATTATACCGTCTCTATTAGAGGCTTCGAAGACATCTAGAAATCCCATACACAGAGCTACTACACGGTTAAGATTCAATCGTTCAGATCTTTTCTTCACATGCCTAATTATTTCTGCTAAGTGCCCTGCAGGATGACATGCTGGCTTTTATAACCAAGAGGGAAGCTGCAAAGACCATGACATTTGGAGAAACACCTAAAATTGTCTTCTGGGGCGGCGGGGTGGCTCAGAGGGTTAAGCATCTATCTGCGTTCTGCTCAAGTCCTAATCACAGAGGCCTGGAATCCAGCCCCTGCATCCGGCTCCCCACTGGGTGGAGAGCCTCCTTCTCCTTCTGCTCCTCCCTCAGCTTGAGCTCTCTGGCTGTATCACTCTATCAAATAAAATCTTGAATGAATGCATGAATGAATTTTTAAAAAAACGTCTTCTAGTGGAGCGCATGGCTGGCTAAGAACTGCCTTCAGCTCAGATCATGATCTTGGGGTCCTGGGATTGAGTCCTCCGGTTGCGGACAGGGGCGGGGGGGGGGGTGTCCCTGCTCAGCAGGGAGTCTGATTCTCCTTCTTCCTCTGTCCCTCACCCTGATCATGGCCCCTCTCTCAAATAAAATCTTAAAAAAATAATAAAATAATAAAATTGCCTTCTAGTTTATCTGCTAGTGTTGTGACATAGGGTATATAACATTCCTCTCCACCTCAGTTTTATAATGTTATGGCAGAGAGAGCTCTATCGATCTAAGTGAGAGGTTGAAAGCATAATGCAACGAGTGATAAGAATAATTGTATTAACAACAGCAGCTAATATTTACTGCGAGGCACTGAGCCATGTTATTTAATACTCTGAACAACCCCACCACACAGGTGTTATTAATATCCTCAGTATTACAGACGTGAAGTCTCACGCAGGTTTGCCGTTCTCAGATGATACTTTGATAGTTCAGCCCCGCACGAATCAAAGCCATCTGTCTGCTCAATTCCCGCGGCTCTACGACCGAGCGCACCCACCGCGCCTGTGCACCGGTCACTCCCCACCACCCTCCCCCTGCCTCCCTCCTCACCCCACTCCACGCCCCCCGCTGCTGCGCAAACCACGCGGGCAGATCCGCGCAGAGTCTGCAACTTCCCGCGGGCACCCAATCCCCACCTCCCTGCCTTCCAAGCCGACCTTTCCCGTAGTAAAGAGTCTCCCGTCTCGTGATCCCTCCGTCCGACCGAGGCCTCCTCGTACCCAGCTCTCCGGAAGAACAGCCAAGGGTCCCGCCGGGGTCCGCAGGCCTCTTCCCTACAGCCGGGCACCGTCGCCCACAACAGCGTCTTGGCGCCACGCAGCGACCCCCTTGGGTCTCCCCATCCTTCTCGCCTCGCCACCATCCCGCTCCGGTTGCACGAGCTCCGAGAACGGCAAGCAGACCGCCAGAAGCCTGGAGGTTCCGGACCGTCTCCCACAGAAAGCCGGAACATTGGGAAGCACCTGCGAGGTATTGTGCATGCGCAGAAAGAGCCGCAGGCTACTAACTCCCATAACCGCGGGCTGCGGGCTCACAAACTTCCGGACTTCATTCCCGTAACTGTGCTTGCCCGGGACTGGAGAATTTCGGAAACGTTCTCTCTTCAGCAATTCCGAGACAGTGGCAGGGGGGTTGTTGCTTCTGTATGCAGCACCGGTTTTTTTCAGTGCCTCAAAGAAATAGTCTCACAGACACTTTGCTTTCTGAACGCCAAGCGACCAAAGGAGGCAAAAATGTAAAATCTAGGTAGAAAGGCTCGCTTACATACTAGAAATACAAAATACCACTGTGGATTCGAGAAACAAGAACTCTCGTTCATCGGGACACCTGGGTGGCTCAATTGGTCAAACACCTGAGAGTCCTGGGATCGAACCCCATGTCAGGCTCCCTGTTAACAGGGAGTCTGCTTCTCCCTCTGCCTCCCCACTACTCGGGCTGATGTACACGCTCTCTCTCTCAAATAATCTAAACAAACAAACAAACCCCTCTTATTCATTACTGGTGTGAATGCAAAATAATACAAACATTTTGGAAAACAGTTTTACAATTTCTTATAAATGTAAACATGTACTTACACGCAACCTAGTGATCCTACTCCTATGTATTTACCTAAGTAAATCGAAAACTAAGTCAACACAAAAGCCTTAACACAAATTGTTTTTTTGTTTTCTTTTTTTAAAAGATTTATTTACTTATTTGAGAGAGAGTGAGTGAGCGAGCGCAAACAGGGCTCCGGGCAAAGTTAGAGGGAGGAGCAGGCTCCACATAGGACTCCATTCCAGGACCCTGGGATCATGACCTGAGCTGAAAGTAAACACTTAACTGACTGAGCCACCCAGGCGCCCAACACAAACGTTTAGTATCTATTAATAATCACCAGAACAGGTAAAAACTCAAATATCCTTTAATAGGTGAATAAACTGTGGGACATCTATAAGTGGAATACTATTCAGTAATTTTATTTTATTTTTATATATTTTTAAAGATTTTATTTATTTATTTGACAGAGAGAGATCACAGCAGGCAGAGAGGCAGGCAGAGAGAGAGAAAGGGAAGCAGGCCCCCTGCTGAGCAGAAAGCCCAATGTGGGACTGGATCCCAGGCCCTGAGATCATGACCTGAGCTGAAGGCAGCGGCTTAACCCACTGAGCCACCCAGGCGCCCCACTGTTCAGTAATTTTAAAAAAGGAATGAATTAATGTCTCACACTACCATAGGAAAAATCTTTTTTTTTAATTTTTATTTATATTTACTTTTAAAGATTTTATTTATCTATTTGACAGAGATCACAAGTAGGCAGAGAGGGAGGCAGGCAGAGAGAGGGAGGAGGAAGCAGGCTCCCCGCGGAGCAGAAAGCCCAATGTGGGGCTTGATCCCAGGACGCTGGGATCATGACCAAGCCAAATGCAGAGGCTTTAAATCACTGAGCCACCCAGGCGCCCCTACCATAGGAAAAATCTCAAGTGACTTTTGCTTATGTGAAAGAAACCAAACCTAAAAAGTGCATTTTGCATCAATCTATTTTGACATTCTTGAAAATATCAAATTATAGGACAGAGACCAAATCAGTGGATGGGGCTAAGGGAGGAAGGAGGGGCTAAGAACAGGTCACCCAAGGGGAGTTTTTAAAATAATAGGATTGTTGTGCACGGTACAGGGTGATGCATTCGTGGAATCTCAGAGCTGTACACCACCAAGACAGAATGTAACTCAATTTAAATAAAGAAAAAAAATCAAATAGGTTACAGATATAAAGCAGACTGTGACAAGTGACTCTGTTTTTACAAATGTATGTATCATGTAGCCTGAATTTTAAAAATGGGGGAAAAGGAGCTGACCTAAATAATTCCATAGAACTACATTTTGACTGGATACATTAAGACTGAAAACAAAAAGAACAGCACATAAACACTCTGGCTGGTAAATTCTCACAGGGGTTAGCAATTCTGAAACTACTTTCCATGTACACAAGGTCAAAAAGAATACACATGTTGTAGATAATGATAACCAGGTATTTCAGTTTATGGATGAAGTTAAAAATAAGGAAGGGGTGGGTGGGTGGGAAAGATATCAATGTTAGCTCATTCATTTTCAAATATGTAGTCATGTGTATGTAACACATCTGTATACAGATTTATATGTATACAGATCGATATAGAAATATGGATACTGTGAGGCAGATGACTAGCATGGACTGGTACACATACATCTATTTCTTAGATATGTAGGCAGACAGCATCTAGAAAGTTTCACCCAGTACCAATCAGCATACCTAGAGCTCAGATCTTGGTTTCTCCAATAGAAGGAACTAGGGCTCCTTGGAAAAATGTCTGATTCCAGGGCTTAGACACAGAAAATACAAGGAGCCTGGAGCACCTTGTGTATCAAAAGTAAGGAAGTCCTTTAGAAACTATGATAAGGATTTGTTAAAAGGACCTAAAAGCTAACCTATGATAGCTCTCAATGCCCAAGCTGGGACAATTTGAGCAACATAATAATAGCATGGGTGAAATGAAAAGAGTGGAGAGAAAGGAGCTGATCTGAGAAAAGGACCAAGAATATGAATGAGTCTTTTTTTTTTTTTTAACACAAATGAGTCTTAAATGAATTTTGCTAAGTGAAAAAAGCCAAACTCAGGAGATACATATTATAAAATGCAGTTGACATTGTAAAACATAAAACAGATCAAAGGGTTGGGTGAACAAGGCGGGGTTGAGTAATGACCACAGGGAATGAATTAGATTATCCATGAGCCCGTACTGACATAAACAAATGATGAAATAAATGAGGAAAATGAAAATCTTTCCTTTACAGAAGAATCCCAATAAACATATAAGTAAAACAGAAAAATCTCCTTTTAGAACACCACAGTAAAAGTGGTTGCAGGCAAGACCCAACAATGAAAGTGAAAATTAGTGGCCAAAACTATAAATATAAACAGGATACTTGGGTAGCCTCAGAGAGTTTCTCCTCAAATTTACTAATACACCTGGTGGTTTTAAAATATGACCATAAATCCAAAACGGAGCTAAGCGAATTTCCTCTGTCCCTGGGTGTGCACTGGACTTAGCCAATCCACTCTTAAGTGTAGACTGGATATGGAAAAATCCTAAATATATAGTGCAGAAACCCCGCTGATACCACCTTAACCAAGTACTAAAGGTTAGTATGACGAATCACGTTGATATCACGTGTCACCTGATACACAGGTAGGGCACATCCTTCCAAGGGTATTCTTCCTAAAAATATATACCTCAGTCCAATAAGGAGAAAACATTAGACAAACGTCAATTCAGAGGCACTTTTCACAATACCTGACCACTATTCTTCAATCATGTGAATGCCATGAAAGACAAGGAAAGACCAAAAAACTTACAGGTTGGAGCAGACATGATGATTAAATGTATTGTGGTATCTGGACAGAATCCTGGATCAGTAAAAAAGGCATTTGTGGAAAAACTGATGGAATCTGAACAAACTCTGTAATTTCGTTAATACAATTGCGCCCGAGTTGCTTCCTCAGTTTTGATAACAGTACCATGGCTCTGTAAAATGTTAACATTGGGGGAAGTTGCGTGAAGTGTATATGGGAGGTTGCAGGAGATGAGAGCGTGCTTTCTTCAAGTTTGGTATATGGACAGTTTTTTACACATGAACGGTTTTTAGTATTAATACCGAATTGCTAGCTTGCTGCTTTTCTCATTCGAGAATAACCATGCTGGTCACAGATAGCGGGTACAGAGATGAAATCCAAACACAGCTTCCCTTCTCTTGGCTTGCGTCTAAAATTTGGTCGAAGGACCAGGACAAAGGCCTGGCTCCAGGCAGCAGGAGTGAGTACCTCAGACAGCAGTCTCTCAGCTCAGCCGACTGGGCAGAAACTCTCCAGCTGGTTTCTCAAGAAAAGCGCAAGGGGTACACCGGGGAAGAGAATCTTGAGAGAGGTACTGAATCATTTATGCGCCAGATATACATGGTAAACGCCTCTAATCTTCACTAAACCCCTGCTAGCTCGGTAGGATGAGTTACTTTTTAAGACTTAGAGGGGTGAGATAGCCCTCTTAAGGGTAGAGGCACTTTCCCAGCACTAACTGCCAGGAGTAGAGTTCTAACTCCCCGCCGCCACCTCTCCGCGACGCTCCCTCCCTCTGCACAGGTGTGTCCGTCCCCGCCTTCTTCTCCCCGCTCCTCCGTTCCCGGCCTCCAGCTCCTCGCCCACCCGCGCCCGCGCCGCGCCGCTCCCTCCCTCTGCAGAGGTGCGTCCCTGCCTTCTCCTCCAGGCTGGTCCTTCACCCGCCTCCAGCTCCTCCCCGCTGCCTCCCTCTACGCTAGTGCGTCCAGGCCTTCTCCTCCTGGCTGGACCGTTACCGGCCTCCAGCTCCTCGCCACTGCGGCGCTGCTCCCTCCCTCTGCGTAAGTGCATCCCCGCTGTCTCCTGGCTAGTTCTTCCCCGGCCTCCAGCCCCCCGTGAGAAACCATCTCTGGCTTCCGGGTTCACCAGGTGAGGGAGTTAGGGGTGAGTCCCGGGGGATGGGGGCGAGTGCCTAAGGGGCCCTGTGCGGAACGGAGGTCCGGCGGGGGCGGGGGTGCCCGGTTGTGGGTCAGAGGCCCAGGGCACCGTGGGCACCCCAGGCGTCTGATCAGCTTGCAGAGTTGAAGGAAAGTGAGCGGGGGCGTCTCTACGTGAGGGACCAGGATCCGTAGTGGGAACGTTGGCTCTCGGATTCCCAAGGCCCGCAGGTGTCCGGCTGCAGCGCTAAGCTGGCTGCGCCGTCCTGCCGCGACGGGTAGGGAGTTTGCATGCGTGATGTGTGCGCCATAGTCGACGTGATTATTCTAAGCACTCTAATTATTATTATTTTTTAAGATTTTATTTATTTATTTGTCAGAGAGAGAGAGAGAAAACATGAGCAGACAGAGTGGCAGGCAGAGGCAGAGAGAGAAGCAGGCTCCATACTACGCAAGGAGCCCAATGCAGGACTCGATCCCAGGACTCTGGGATCATGACCAGAGCCGAAGGCAGTGGCTTAACCAACTGAGCCACCCAGGCGTCCCCTGAGCACTCACATTTTGTTAGCTGCTCTTGTATTTGTTGTGTAAGTAATAACGTGCGGCTGGAGCTTTAACAATTCTCTAGGGCTTTCATTGCTCGGTTAACTCATTTGTGCAATGGAGGAGGGGAGAGGCTGTACTAGCTAGCCACCAAGGCCCTTTCCCCGCTCTAACATTCCCCAGGCCCCCAGGTATTATTTATTATGTATTCATTTGTTATTTGTTATGTAAAAGCATGACAGTATCCTGAAGCCATCGAAGGCTGTGTGACAGTGGCAGGTCTGGGACAAATTTAAGAAGAGCGAGGTGAGCTGGAGCTGAGAGGGTGGGCATGCAGGCTACACAGGAAATGTCACCGCTTTGGAGAGTTTGTGAGGGCATGGTCGGGATGAAAGGCTCACCAGCCATAGCGAAGGAAATTCTGTCATCACCCCTCCCTGAACACCCGCTTCTCCCCTCATTTTCCATTCCCCATTTGCCACTGTTGATGGAATCTAGAAAGATGCAGAGGTTCCTGCTCTCCTGGCCTTATAGACCTACAGGATGGTAGTGCAGGCACAAGGTTATCTGTTTTGGCCTTATTTGAGAAATGAAAAAAAAAAAAAAAAACTTGAGCCTGAGAAGGTGACTGACCAAGATCGTGCAGTTTGTTGGTGGCAGAACCGGGTTAAAAGTCAGGTCTGCAAATTCCCAGGCCATGGCTCATTTTGTCACTGTTAATTACGTCAAAGATAGTTTCTTATTAAAAGACCTTTTGAAAGTTGTAAGAAACAAACATTAAACATTTATTTTTTATCTTGCCTTAAACACCCGCATCTCTTTTTTCCAGAGGTTTCTTGGATTTTCTGACCTCAGGGGATTAATAGTGTTCACAGGAAAACAGATGAACAGTGTGGCTTGAGATTTTTAATTTTTAATTTTGCCCACATCAGTTCTGAAAAAGCCATAGTGTTTCCTCCTTTAGGTTACTATTAAATGTTAAACTCATCTTCTCATGTTTTTAATTTTTCTGTGTCACAGAACCTAAATTGATGATAAATCCAGAAGGAACAATTGTTTACATTCACTCAGTGAAGAGTATCATGTCTAAGCTCAACATCTATCGGAGCCACACATGGACACGTAAGTATCTTGTATGTGGCGCTGTGTAGGCAGGTAAATCCAGGAACTGCAAGGCAGGCCAAGTCTCTTCTAACTTCCTTCTTCCTTCCTTCTTCCTCAGCTCTCCCTCCTCGACTCAGAGCAGAAAAGGAACACATCCCAGGTGAGCTTTTTGTTTGTTTATTTCCACTTTGTTTGAAAATTAGTTTTCTAAAATTTGAAAGGATTCATATTTTTAAAACAAAAAAATAAAGGGGCTCCTGGGTGGCTCAGGGCCCTGGGATCAAGCTCCACATTTGGCTCTCTGCTCAGCAGGGAGCCTGCTTCCCTCTCTCTCTGTGCCTGCATCTCTGCCTACTTGTGATCTCTGTCAAATGTATAAATGAAATTTTAAACATAAAACCGAAAAGATAGAAATAGGCAAGAATTACTTGAAGGGAAGTGTATCAAGTATATCAAGCAAATTCAAAGAACAGTTGGTAGAATGAGAAGCAGGACTCTTAATTTCACAGAGTTGTGCAAGTTGTAAAACTTCCTTTGATTTTTCTAATAACAACACTGAAATTGCCTATAATCATTTCTGATAGACACAACACTGTACTAGAAGTGTATGGATGCTTTTCAGGGGACCGAACAATGAGGTCTGAGTGGACAGCCCTCTCATGGTCCTGCTTGATCCAGGAATAGGACTTTGAAGATCTGGTGGAATGGAGGGACCACACGTCCTCCAGATGACTCTCCCTAAGGGTTTGTGTAAGCTTGTTCACATCTCTAGCTTGAATAGCCGACTGTTCCGGCTTTGGTTTCTGCATTTCTTTTCTTTTTTTTTTTTTTTAAGATTTTATTTATTTATTTGACAGAGAGAAATCACAAGTAGGCAGAGAGGCAGGCAGAGAGAGAGAGAGGAGGAAGCAGGCTCCCTGCTGAGCAGAGAGCCCGATGTGGGACTCGATCCCAGGACCCTGAGATCATGACCTGAGCCGAAGGCAGCGGCTTAACCACTGAGCCACCCAGGCGCCCGGTTTCTGCATTTCTCATTCATATTTCAACTTCATGAATGCATTCTTGCTTCTTCGACATTCAGCTGAGTCAGCTCTGGAAAAGGCTACCAAATTGTCACATCCAGTTTTTGGCTTTAGTCTTACTTGACCATCCTGCAGCATAACCCTCAGTCTCTGTTGTCTCTGACACCTGCCTGCTAGCTTTCCTTTCTTATCTCTGATACATCCCCTTACTGTTCCTCACAAAGTTGTCTTTCCCTTTAGCCCCAGACGTTGCCTCTCCTTGGGTTTGCTGCCCAAGCATCCTGGCTCACTGCTTTTCTTCAGTCTGTGTTTTTTCCTGACTGGTCTTCTCTTTCTCTCTCTCTCTCTTTTTAATAAAATACTTCTGAATTAGTAATAACATGGTTAAAGGTTAAGTGATGTTCCTTCTAGGAAGGGTGACATTTTTCATCTCAACTGAGACACTTCCACTGAGAATGAAAGTGGTTCCATAAAGTTATGATGGGACATCTGGCTATATCGGGACAGTCCCAGACAAACTGGAGTTATGTTCCTCCTGCTGTAGATATGTCTGTCTGTCTTGTTTGTCCTACCAGTGCTGCTTTTGTCAGGTAAAAGATACTCTTGTATGCCCCCTACTGTTATTTAGAAGGGAATCCATCATCTTTAGGGTTTTCTGAACTTAGATGCAGCTGTACACCACTGGCATCCTGTTAAAATGCAGATGTTGATTTAGTGAATCTGGTGGGGGCCCTGGGTTTTGCATTTCTAAAAAGCTCCCAGGTGAAGCTGACTCTGCTGCTCAGGGAGCCACACTTTGAGTAACGAGTCTATACATGATTTTCTGTTCTTCCTTTGCTTTTTTGTCACTTCTTAAAAGCATGTCCCAGACATCTGTATCTAAACAGAACATGGATTATTTCTTTGGTATAACTGCACAGTAATTTAAGCATGGACGTTCCATAGTTCGTTAACTGGTTATTGTTAGTTATGCATTATTTCAAACCTTTTGCTATTACAAACCATGTTCTAATGAATGACCTTGTACATATAGGTTTTTTCTATCCGGTAAATTCCTAGAAGGGTGCTGCCAGGTCAACGGGTGCATAGAATTGATAACTTGATCATTCGGGATTATGGTATCATTTTGTGTCACTCCCATCGACACCACCTGAGTGCTTGGTTGTCCACAGCTTCTCCCATAGAACATGTGGTTCAACTTCTGGAATTTTGGCAGTGGAAAGATAAACATGGTATTTTATGAAGTTTAAATCTGCAAGTTTCTTAACTATGAGTGAGGTTAAGTATTTTTTCATGTATCTGAAAGAGGTATTTATGTTTCTGTGAACCCTCTGTTCATATCTTTTGCCCATTTTCCTCTTAGGTTTGTGGCTTTTTTTGTTTTTCTTCTTCAGTGTCTAGCTCTTTATAGATTAGGGATACTAGTGCTTGTCCATTTTATGGATTGCAAACTCTTATTTTATGGGATGTGATTTGTCTTTTGATAGTTGACCCTGGTGTTCTCTCCCCCATGCAGGTATTCTGTTTCAGAATGCCACATTTCACTTAGTTGTTTCTTTAGGCTCCCCTTGGCTGTGACAATTTCTCAGACTTCCCTTGTTTTTGATAACCTGGGCAGTTTTGAGGAGTACAGTTAGGTGTTTTATAGAATGTCCCTCAATTGGGAATTGTCTGCTGTTGTTTTCATGATTAGACTGAGGTTATGGGTTTCTTGGAGGAAGACCACAGAGATAAAATGTCCTTTGGTCTTATCATATCAAGGGTTAGTGCTCTGGACATGACTTAATACTTTGTTTTCTCTGTCCTCATACTGGACTCCTTGGAAGGAAGTGGTCAGTTACACTATACCACTTACACTATACCTCCTTCCTGTTGGAGTATCTACATAATTATGCACATAAATTATCAGGAATTCTGCATAGGAGATTTTTCTGTTCTCTCCTATTTACTAATCCATTTATATCAGCATGAATTCATGGCTAGTTATTTTATACTTTGGTTCTAATACAATGATACCTTGTTCCTTTTGTTGCTCAAGTTGTTCCAGGCTGGTTAGTAAAAGCATCTTCTAGTGGCACCTGGGTGGCTGAGTTGGTTGAGTGTCCGACTCTTGATTTCAGCTCAGGTCATGATCTCAGGGTCCTGGGATCCAGCCCCACGTTGGGCTCTTTGCTGAGTGTGGGGCCTGCTTGAAATTTTCTCTCTCGGGGTGCCTGGGTGGCTCAGTGGTTAAAACCTCTGCCTTCGGCTCAGGTCATGATCCCAGGGTCCTTGGATGGAGCCCCACATCAGCCTCTCTGCTCAGCAGGGAACCTGCTTCCCCCTCTCTCTCTGCCTGCCTCTTTGCCTAGTTGTGATCTCTGTCAAATAAATAAATGAGTAAATAAATAAATAAATAAATAGAAATTTTCTCTCTCTCTCTCCCTGTGCTCCCCCCTGCTGCTTATGCTTTCTCTCCTTTCTCAAAAACAAGTAATAATTTTTTTAAAAAGCACCTTATGTTCCTGTGTCTATTGACATACCCTGTTATTGTTTGAATATTTCTTCCTTGCTCTGTGGCAGTAGGTTTTCCAGGTTCATCTTCTGTCTTTCCTGCCCTAGGATTAGCCATTTTCCCCCCCTCAGTAGTTCTGGTTCTTTTCACTGGACCATAGTATGAGAAACCAAGATTGGGGGACTAGGTGTGTCTGTTGTGACTGTGAAGTCATTGCTCAAAGACCCTCTCAGCTAACTCAAGAAGGGAATATGTATATACTCTCTCATGTATATACATGTGTCTATAAATAGTTTAGTATGTAACCATCTGTATCTATAGTAAGCTAAGTATTCCCACTGTTGTCTCCTGTTGTTATCATTACCAAATGGAACATTCTAACCTTCTCTCCTTGCTTGTCTGTAATCTCCTGCACTAACAGTGAGAATCCAGCTAATATCTGAAATTCATTTATTTGATAGTATAATTCCAGAATACACACACATGATTTCAGAATTACATACGTGATTTCAGAGTTGTTAACCCATGGATGCTTGATTCTCCCAGTTTGGGACCATTTGAATTAAGGTGCTAGAAATATTCGCATGTAGGTTTTAAAACATAAGTTTTTAAAAACATAGGGTGTGAAATTGCTGTGTTGGTTATGTATGAATGTATGTATGTATATTTAGCTTTTCAAGAAATTGCCAGCCTATTTTTACAGAGTGGCTGTATCAGTTTTTGTTCCTACCAACTATGAATCAGAATCTTGTTGTTCTGATTCTGGACCTGAAATTGGTACTGTCATTATTTTTGATGTAACCATTCCAATAACTGTCATGTTGTCTGCATATTCCCACTGAGGTGATGTGGAGCATCTATCTGTTTGTGTATTTATTTGCTATCCTTATATCTTTGGTGAAGTGTTTGTTCAAATATTTAGGATTGAGAAACAATCACTCCCCCTTATATTTATGTAAAATAGGATTGTTAACCAAAGTGTCTTTCCCTCTTTTGGTCAATTAGAAACCTGTGTAAGTGTTTTTCCAGAAATTAGGGAGGAATTTCTTCCAGAAATTTGATATAGAGTGTTGCAAAAACAAGGGAAATGGCTATTGCATTTCTTGCTAGGCACACGACATAATAAAATTTTTTGTCACCTTCAAAAAAAAAAGGGCAATGACTAATGGTGCCAAAATTTTGGTGGTGACATAAAAATAATGGCTATTAGTTCCTGCTCTAATTTCTTTTTTTATCTTCAGAAATATTTAAAGACTAAGATAGCTATATAGAGTCAGAATAAAAAAGAAAATCATGCTCAATTTTTAAAATAAACTAAAAATGAGTATCAAAGAAATTATAAACTCAATCGAATACTGAGAGCAAGAGCAAAACAAAGCATAACAGCAGCTTTTAAAATACTGTTCTTCGATTTAAAATACTGCTTTTGAATATTGCTTATTGTTGCTACCTTTAAACTAGCATTGGTTATTCTGTAAAGGTCTAGAGCAGAGTGCTCAATTTAAGAATCAGTTCCTCAGTATTACTACAAAGGCTGTTCTGCTTGTGCCCTCAGTCTGGTTCAGCAGCCCTTCCAGTGAGCTCCTCAGGAACCATGTGCTGCTGTGGTACTTACACTGAGAAAAGCACTAACACAAGACATGGCCCAGCAGCACAACACAGAGCCTGGGAGGGGTCTAGATTGCGGAGCCTAAATTACATACAGTGAAAGCTGACAGATAAGTAAGTCTGTGGCACTTTCAGCTTCTGTGGAAGTAGTCTCTGTCCCAAAATTGAAAGATGAGGGATTTCCCAAACACAGGAAGAGGGTTCAGGTTCTCAGTGTTCAAAAAGACAATCAGGTTTTACTACATACTTAATATACTCCAGTGATTAAAAAAAACACACACACACACACAGAGTGTTCTGAGAAGTCAAAATGGGTTTTCAAAAGGGTCATAAAAGTCACATCTGTAGAGAGCTATGTAAAAATTTTGCTCCTAAAGGAATCAAAAATTATAACTCTACCTTGTAATACGGGAAGTAGTCTCACTCTTGCAATTTTTTTATTTTGGGGAAGATTTTGAAGGTGTTAAACTTATCGATGCTATCGATGTAGCACAGGCAATCATCCAGGACTCCGGTTACCTGGGGGTGGGGAATATATACATATAAAATTTTAAATATGTTAATTATAGATATTTCAACCTTAGCAAATCTGTACTATTGTATAAAAAGATAGTTTATTCATTTGAGGTAACTAGTCTTTGTTAAGATACGTAACATTAAAGGGGTGCCTTGGTGGCTCAGTTGGTTAAGTCGATTAAGTTGTTTTAAGCCGGTGAAGCCTCTGCCTTCAGCTCTGGTAGAGATCCCAAGTCCTGGGATCAAGAGCCCTGCTCAATAGGGAGCCTGTCTTTCCTTCTCCCTCTGCCACTCGCCCATTCATTCCTTTCCTCTCTCAAATAAAATCCTTTAAAAAAAGATACATAACATTAAAACAATCATTTACTTTTTATATGGCCAATTAGGTAAAGAACAACAGAAGGATTAAATAGATATGCCTATTCTGAAGAACTAAGCATTAGTGGCTAGAGAAATATATTGAATGTTCCTCCCTTCCCCAAACATACATAAAATCCAAATGTAGTAGGAATGCTAAAGCATTTCTTCCAAGACTAACCTAAAAGTCACAGACTATAATAATACTGCTGTAGTAACCCCATCTTATTTTTCTACTGTCATTTATGGAACACTTATGTGATAGGCACAGTGCTAAGAACATTACATGTTTTCTCATTTATTCTTTAAATATTCTATGAAATAGGTATTATTATCCTCATTTTACACATAAGAAAATTAAGTCTTAGCATAGTTAAAATAATTTTTCCAAAGTTAAAATGAGACTTAGTCCCAAATAATCACACTTAAAAATACATGCTTTATCTACTACTCAAAGTATACATTAACTGAACAGAAAATGATATTTACAAAATGAGTTCAGAATCCAAAATTTCCATAAAACATTCTTCAGCTAAATTTAAAAATGGGACTCACAGACATCCACATATCAGATGAATCTTCAGGGAATCAGGTTGAGTGAAAGAAAGCCAATCTCAAAATGTTACTTATTTTTTATAAGCATGTATTATAAAAAATAAAAAATTATATTAAAAAAAAACTAAAAAAAATGTTACTTATTATGTGATTTCATTTATACAACATTTTTTTAAGATTTTATTTATTTGACAGAGATAACAAGTAGGCAGAGAGGCAGAGAGAAAGAGAGAGAGGAGGAAGCAGGCTCCTCGCTGAGCAGAGAGCCCGATACCAGGACCCTGAGATCATGACCTGAGCCAAAGGCAGAGGCTTAACCCACTGAGCCACCGAGGCGCCCCTACAACATTTTTCAAATGGAGAAAAGTTTTTTGGTTACCAGGGCTTAAGGACTGGAGTAGGGAGAGGAACTGGAGTCAGGGAGAAGGGTAGAAAGGAGGGAGAGTGGTTATAAAAGGGCAAGAAGAGAGGTGCCTGAGTGGCTCAGTCAGTTGAGCTTTTGACTCTTGGTTTCAGCTCAGGTCACAATCTCAGGGTCATGAGACTGAGACTCACAATGGGCACATGCTCAGTGGGCAGTCTGCTTGAGATTCTCTCTCTCCCTCCTCTGACCCTCTCCAATCCCTCTCTAAAAAAAATTAAATCATTTTTAAAAGGGCAAGAGGAAGGATCCTTGTGGTAATGAAATCGTTCGGCATCTTGACTACGGTGGTGTACACGTAAAAGTGGACAGAAAATGTACAGATGGAGGGAGACTAGGAGGGATCTGAGTAAGATCAGCGGGTGCATCAGTGTCAATGTCCTGGTGATAATACCGCACTGTATGTTTGCCAAATGGTACCAGTGGGTAAAACTAGATACAGTGTAGGTGGCATTTCTTTGTATTATTTCTTACAACTGCATGGAACCTGCACTTACCTCGATTAAAATTTTTATAAAAAGGGGGGGGTACCCAGGTGGTTAAAGATCATTTGTATGATCCATTGGAGGAATCTATGCACAGATGATCAGAAAATGGAAACCAGAAATTCCCAGTTGTTTCTTTCTCATGTTTTCCCTCTGGGAATGCAAATGTGTCCCCAAACTCCCTACAACACAAAGAGTCAGAGGTATATTATCTTTAAAGAGCAAAGGATCATTCGCAACAATTTTGGCTCTAGAATTCCAGATGCTTTACTATCCTAGTTACTAAGATCCTGTCACTAACTATTGAATTTTATTCCATTTCTCTAGCTTACTATTTGTAAAACTTCAAATTCTAAGTAATTGTGGAGAGTGGGGAGGGGTGGGGAGTGGAAATACCAACTGACAACTTTCTAGGTTTTAAAAATACTTTATCCAGTGACTGCTCTTTCTTACAAATATTTCTTAAATTGTTCCTTTTTAGTAAACCACCATATTTTTAAAAAATATTTTAAATGTGGTAGAGGCTGGGGTAAGGTATACAAAACTATCACGTACTTATTTCTAACTCTTAAATACTAAGACACAAGCCTGCATATCACCAAATTTTTAAAAACAGAAATAGAGAGGTGCCTGGGTGCCTCTTGGCTGAGCATCTGACTCTTGGTTTCAGCTCAGGTCATGATCTCAGGGTACTGGGATGGAGCCTCAGGCTGTCCCTGCAGGCTCCCTGCTCAGCAGGGAAGCTGATTCTCCAGCTCTCCCCACTCTCCACCCCTTCTCTTTCTAAAATAAATAATCTTAAAAAATAGAAATAGAATATGGCTATTATCTTTTAAGTCCCTTTCTAATTATAGCCATCTCCCTCCCCCTGGAGGTAGAATAACCTATTTTTGTTAATTACCTTTCCTTGCAATTTCATCACATCTGATATATCCCTAAACAATATAGAGGGTTCTTTTTGTTTTTGAACTTTAATATTAATGACATGTTTCTTTTGCTAATATTTTGCCAGCTACCCACCATAATGAGTTTTATGGTCATTCATTTTCCCTGCTGAAAATGTTGTATTCTATGAAAATATCACAGTGTATTTATTCTATTGTTGACCTCTAAGGTCGGCAGAATAATGGCCCCCAAGATATCCATGCCATAATTCGAGAAGCCAGTGAATATGTTACAGTACATGGCAAAAGTGACTCTGCATATGTGATTAAGATCTTGAGATGGTAGTTAATACTGGATTATTTAAGCAAATTCAATAATAAGATCCTTGTAAGAGGAAGACAGTGTCAGAGTCAGACTGGAAGGTGCTACATTACTGGCTTTTAAGACAATGGAAAAGGACACAGGCCAGGAACACAGCAGCCTCTAAAAGCGTGGAAAATGGAAGGAATGATGATTCTCCCCTAGAGCCTCCAGGAGAAATGCAGCTTTGTTGATACCTTTTTTTTTTTATCCCTGTAAGACCCATTTTCAGACTTCTGGCCTACAGCATTACATGATCATAAATTTGTATTATTTTAAGCCACTAAATTTGTGGTGATTTGTTAAAGCAGCAACAGGAAACTAATGCAATCCATATTTACGTTGTTCCCAGATTAAGTTAAAGAACAATGCTACACAAACACCTTTTTCTTTATCTCCCTATATATATAAGAGTTTCTCCAGCTTATATGCTTACAAGTGAAATTACTATAGCTCATTTCCAAAATAGGTATGCCACTTCACAATCCTACCAACAGCAGATAGAAGTTACTGCTAAATCATATATTTGCCATTATTTGATATTTTTTTTAAAAGATTTTATTTGGGGCACCTGGGTGGCTCAGTGGGATAAGCCTCTGCCTTTGGCTCAGGTCATGATCTCAGGGTCCTGGGATCTGAGCCCCACAGCCCTCCGGATCTCTGCTCAGCAGGGAGACTGCTTCCCCCCCCCCCCCCCCTTCTCTCTGCCTCTCTGCCTACTTGTGATCTCTGTCAAATAAATAAAATTTAAAAAAAAAGATTTTATTTATTATTTGACAGAGATAAAGAGCACAAGAAGACAGAGTGGCATGCAGAGGGATAGGGAGAAGCAGGCTCTCTGCTGAGCAGGGGGCCTGATGTGGGGCTTGATCCCAGGACCACAGGATCAAGTCCTGAGCTGAAGGCAGCTGCTTAACCAACTGAGCCACCCAGGCACCACAATTAATTGATATTTTAAAAATTTTTACCAATATAGTAAGCAGGAAAGAGTATCTGATTTTTGTACTGATGAAGTATAATGTTTTATGTTCCATAAGACGTGTATTTCTTGTGTGAAATACCTGTTTTTCATTTTTCTACTAGGTTGCCTTTTTCATGTTAACATGCAGGAATCAATACTTTTTCCCTATTCTGGTACATTCTTCTGGAACTCCAACCTGACATATTATATTAGACTGAATCTCTTAAGCTCTCTTTAAAATTTACTAACCCATTATATCTCTGAGCTTCCTTCTGAATAATTCATGTTTTTATTTTCCATTCATTCATTCATTCATTCAAAATATTTGAGAATCTACCTCACATAAGCCTTGCACTGTTGTTCTACCTGCTGGGAGTGCAAAAAGAAAAGAAAGAAAGAAAGAAAGAAAGAAAGAAAGAAAGAAAGACAAAAATCTCTGCTCTCCATGAGCTTACACGCTCATAGGAAAGGTGGGGGGGGATGAGCCACATACAGAGTCTGCCAGATGGTAATAAAGTAACAGGGAAGCCAGGGAATAGGAACTGCAGGACTGAGTTGCTACTATTTTCAAAAGGAGAGTTACAAAAGGTCTCAGTCAAATTTTGGCAATGCTTGAAGGGGGAAAAGGAACAAGCCACACAATTTGGGAGAGTGGGAAAAGCACCCCAGGCATTGGGAACACAAACTATAAATGCCCCGAGGCAGTCAACTTGCCCAATGTTTCTGAGGAAAAATAAGGGGGACTATGTAGTAGGTGAAAGGAGAAATAGGAGACCATTATAAGACTTTGGCTTTACTGGAACCCGGGCTTTTCTCACACCAACCAAGTCTCCAACTCCCCAACACCAAGTGAGTGCCCAAATCAGTTTTCATACCACCTGGAGTCAGAGCAGACCTCACGGAATTAAGGGCTCACACACACAGACTGTCCCCACCTTAGATATCAGCCCCAAGTTCCAAGCCACCTGTACTTCTGACTGACCAGCTATAAATCGGGGTTCCCATGACTCTCTTCTCTGGTTCAGTAATTTGCAATGGCTCACAGGACCAAGGAAATGCTTATGTTTACTGTAAAGGATACAACTCAGGAAGTACCAAATAGAATAGATAGGGGCATAGGGCAAAGGTATTAGGAGGTGCAAGTACAGACCTTCTCTGCCTCCAATGCACCCTCCCAGCAAGGGTCTATTCACCCACCTGGAAATGCATCAATCTTGTTTTAAGAGCTTTTACAGAGCTCCATCTCTAGCACCCCTATCCCCATCCTAGGGGTCATGGGTGGGGCCCAAAGAGGAGAAACAAGCAAAAGATACCAGAAAGTGTAGCCAGAAAGACAAGACAAAATCAGAAAGGGACAGCATCCTGGAAGCCCAGAGAAAAGATGTATTTCAAGGAGAGTAAGTAATGAACCATGGGGAAAAAACTGCTGTCTATAGGTAGAGCTAAGGTTTAAAAACTCACTATTGGCTTTAACAAGAAAGACACTACAGACTTTGCCAAGAGCAGTTTCCGAGGAGCTGGAGTAGGTTGAAGGGAGAACCAGCATGGAAGGAGTAAGGATAATTCCTTTGATGAGTTTTTTTGATAGAGAACTGAAAAATGGAGCAGAGCCAGGAGAGTTGGGCAGGTTGAGAGGGAACTGTAAACTAGAATTAACACCATGTTTTAGAATGCCAGTAACAGTCCATCAGAGAAGGAAAAACTAATGATCCAGGAGAGAAAAGGAAGAGTTGTTGAGCCATGTGCTTGAAAGAGGGAATGGACGAGGCAGGGATTGACCTTTGATAAGAGTTCACAGTTCAAAAAAAAATAAAGTTTACAGTTCATCTATGATATTCCATTGGAAGTCATGACGTGTGGATTCAAAAGCTAATAGGTAAACATGTAAGGATTACACTGATTACTCCAATTTTGTTAGTGAAATACAAAGATAAGAAAAGGGTAAGTGTTGGAGGATTAAGTAGAAAAAGACATAATATGGTAGCATGATTCAGTAATCCTTTCTTCTGCTGGACATAATCAGCTAGCTAATTCACCCATTGAGTTTTTAATTTCAGCTCTAGAAACTGCAGGTCTTTTTCCATAGTCTATATTTCTAATACCTAATTCATGGTGCCTAGTGTTTGGTGATTTTGCCTATTAGCTGCTTATTCTCCTTGACACTGTATCTTCAAGAATTCTTTACGGCCTGGGTTGAAAATAAATTCTTCCAGAGGAAATGAATATTTGCTTTTACCAGTAAACCACCCCACTTCTAGGAGACAGATCCAATAAAATGAGATAATATATACTGAAACACATTGGAGATTAAATACTATCTATAATACGCTCCAATACTGTATTAGAAAATACCACTGGAAACAAAAACCAAATGTATCCACTTTTGAGGACTGTTTCACAAAATGTTCCTTTGAATATGCACAAATCTTTAATTTTTGAACTATATGTATTTATTTGGACATGATAAAATGATATGTATTCATTTGGATATAATAAAAGTAAACGTGCAATTATAAAACAGTAACACATGTAATTAGTAGATGACAAAAACCTAAAGTGAAGTTTCCAGATTGATGACAAAGTATACAATTCACATAGGCTATAAAAAGAAAAAAAATTAGGAAAGTCTCCTTTAAGAAAAATATCTAAATGTATACTCCAAAACTATCACTGCTAGAAGATAATTTTGCTAAAGACAATTTGGAAAATTTACTTTTTAGAAGATTTCCAGATTTCCATTAGTTCAGTGTTTCCTAAGCGGGGCTCACAAGGTAGTTCAGAGGATAACTGCGTTGCAGTTACTTACAGACAAGGCCTGTTTAAACTTGCTGATCGCTGGGTCCCATCCTGAGCCACTAAATCAGCACAGGTGGCAAGGGGGCCAGAGAATCTGCATTTTTAACACGCTCACCAATAACGCAACCGGAAGTCTGCCCCTTAGATTTTTACCAAATCATTCATTTAAAAAATCCCCACACAAATATGATGTTCGTGCTTTCTGGGATTGTGTGCACACACCATAACGCCAGGAGGAAAGTGTGTGAACAAAGTCAGAAAAGCATGTTTACACGGTTGAACGCAAGGCTTCAGCCGTCCTCAGCCTGGAGCACCAACCGCTTCAAATGGGCATCCCCGCTCCCCCTCGAGCCACTGAGACACCTGCCCTCCCAGCGTCTCCGCCGCCTGGCAGCAGGGGCAACCGGGCACAGCCACACCTGCTGCTGCAGGAAAGCAGGGAACGGGGCTCTCAGAGCAAAGGCTCTGGCTTTCCACACCCTCGACCTCCAGCGCACTCTGTCCTGCAGGTGTCACCGGGCGCTCCCCGGGCCAGCCCACTCTCCCCAAGTCACCCGTCACCGACTGGCCCCGGCCGTGTCCGCGAGCTTTCCCCTCTGGCCCCGGACCCCGCGGACCGGCTCAGCTGGCGAGAACTCCCCCGAGAACGAGGGACGGCAGAGCCGGGGCGCAGCAGGGGGCTCTCCAGCCCAAGAGCTCCGTCTTCAACAAATGGTGTTGGGAACACTGGGCAACCACATGCAGAAGAATGAAGCTGGACCATTTTTCTTACACCATACACAAAAATGGACTCAAGAAATTGATATAAGAGATAAATGTGAGATGGAAGTCCATCAAAACCCTAAAGGAGAACACAGGCAGCAACCTTATGATCTTGTCTGCAAGAACTTCTTGCTAGACAGGTCTCCAAAAGCAAGGGAAACAAAGGCAAAATGAACTGGTGGGACTTCATCAAGATAAGATACAGGCACCAGCCTGTATGCCCAGCAAAGGAAATACTAGACAAAACTAAAAGACAACCAACAGAATGGGAGAAGATATTTGCAAATGACATATCAGTATCCAAAATCTATCAAGAACTTACCAAACTTAACACCCAAAGAACAAATAATCCAATCATGAAATGGGCAAAAGACATGACAGACATTTCTGCAAAGAACACATCCAAATGGCCAATAGACTTGAAAAAACACTCAACATCTCTTGGCATCAGGAAAATACAAATCAAACCATGATGAGGAGTTGCCAGTTGGCTCAGCAGTTAAGCATCTGCTATTGGCTCAGGTCAAGATGAACCTTGCATTGGGCTCCCTGCTCAACCAGAAGCCTGCTTCTCCCTCTCCCACTCTTCCTGCTTGTGTTCCCTCTCTTGCTGTCTCTCTCTGTCAAATAAATAAATAAAATCTTTTTTTTTTTTTAAACCCATGATGATATACCACCTCATACCAGTCAGAATGGCTAACATTAACAAGTCAGGAAATGACAGATGTTGGCAAGGATGAAGAGAAAGGGGATCCCTCTTACACTATTGGTAGGGGTAAAGGCTGGTGCAGTCACTGTGGAAAACAGTATGGAGGTTCCTCAAATAGTTGAAAATAGAGCTAACCTATGACCCAGCAGTTGCACTACTAAGGATTTACCACAAAGATATAAGAGTAGTGATCTGAAGGGGCACCTGCACCCCAATGTTATAGCAGCAATGTCCACAATAGCTAAACTATGGAAAGAACCCAGATGTCCATCGACACATGAATGGATAAAGTAGATGTGGTATATGTATACAATGGAATACTACTCAGCCATCAAAA
Source organism: Mustela putorius furo (assembly GCF_011764305.1). Classification (NCBI taxonomy): domain Eukaryota; kingdom Metazoa; phylum Chordata; class Mammalia; order Carnivora; family Mustelidae; genus Mustela; species Mustela putorius. The sequence continues at coordinate 3,590,402 of NW_025421577.1, forward strand.
ATGGTATCTTGCTGTTTGCAATGACATGGATGGACCTAGAGAGTATTATGCCAAGCAAAATAAGTCAATCAGAGAAAGACAATCATCATATAATCGCATTTCATATGTGGAATTTAAGAAACAAAACAGAAGATCATAGGAGAAGAGAGGGAAAAATAAAACAAGATGAAACTAGAGAGGGAGACAAGCCATAAGAGACTCTTTTTTTTTTTAAGATTTTATTTATTTATTTGACAGAGAGAGATCACAAGTAGATAGAGAGGCAGGCAGAGAGAGAGGGGGAAGCAGGCTCCCAGCGGAGCAGAGAGACCGATGCAGGACCCCGAGATCATGACCTGAGCTGAAGGCAGCAGCTTAACCCACTGAGCCACCCAGGCGCCCCATTAGAGACTCTTTTTTTTTTTTTTTTTTTTAAAGATTTTAGTTATTTACTTGAGAGAGAGACAGTGAGAGAGAGCATGAACGAGGAGAAGGTCGAAGCAGACTCCCCATGGAGCTGGGAATCCGATGCGGGACTCGATGCCGGGACTCCAGGATCATGACCTGAGGTAAAGGCAGTCGTCCAACCAACTGAGCCACCCAGTCGTCCCAAGAGACTCTTAATCATAGGAAACAAACTGAGGGTTGCTGGAGGGGAGGGGCATTGGGGAATGGAGTAACTAGATGATGGACATTAAGGAGGGCACATGATGTAATTATATAAGACTGATGAATCACAGATCTGTACTCCTGAAACTAATAATACATTGTATGTTAACCAAATGAATTTAAATTTAAAAATTAAAAAATTGAGGACACCTGTCTGGCTCAGTGGGTGGAGCACATGACTCTTGATCTCAGGATTGTGAGTTCAAGCCCCAGTAATAGTGTAGTAATATAGTAAAAAAAAATACTAGTATTTTAGATAACAGAGATTACTTAAAAATAAAATATTAGAAAACATAGAGTTAAAATTTAGTCTAATAGCAGATTTGATAAATATTTTAGTATTGGAGAAGTTAGTATTTAAGTAATATTTTATTAAATTTGTTTTCCACATTTCCAAATTTCAAAATTGACCAGGTATCAGAGAACTGAGTACAAAATATCTATCTCATTTTATTAAATTCATACAGGGCATGTAAGAACCAGAAGCTTCCAGAAGGTGGTGCTAACGTGTGTCCTTTCTCCACTTTCCTCCTCATTCTTGTTTCGAGTCTGCACATTTCACTCTCAGAAAATTAAGTTTCTATGTCAGCACAGACCAACTCCAGTTAAGATGCACAACAAAACATTACCAGTAAAATGTTGAGGGGGAAGAAATAGCCCAAGAGCTGTAGCCTTGGTTGGTGTAACTAACAACGTCCAAGATTCTGAATTCTGATTCTGAATTTTTTATGGATTTTGTACCAATTTTGGTTTGAAGAAATATACCAATATACTAGCGAGGTCAGTCTCACTTCCTGTTTGCCACCTCCACCTCCCACTGCTCTCTTTGAAGCAACAAACCAGGAGTTTTGGTTAGTGTGATGTACTGGGACCCCAGGACAGAATGAGACTCTAAACTCAGCATTAAAAGACCAGAAAGGATGAATACCCAAATTTTGTAGCAACATGGACGGGACTGGAAGAGATTATGCTGAGTGAAATAAGTAAAGCAGAGAGAGTCAATTATCATATGGTTTCACTTATTTGTGGGGCATAACAAATAGCATGGTGGACATGGGGAGTTAGAGAGGAGAAGGGAGTTGAGGGAAATTGGAAGGGGAGGTGAATCATGAGAGACTATGGACACTGAAAAACAACCTGAGGGGTTTGAAGTGGCAAGGGGTCGGGAGGTTGGGGTACCAGGTGGTGGGTATTATAGAGGGCATGGATTGCATGGAGCACTGGGTGTGGTGCAAAAATAATGAATACTGTTATGCTGAAAATAAATTAAAAAAAAATACTGGAAATATAAACCTGGAGATTCTGAGCCCCCATGGCTGCTGCTTCTCTCTTTAGGGTCATGACTGTGTCCCAGGCCATGACAAAGACACAAGTCTTTGTCGGGATTAAAGAAAGGGAAACCATCCAATTGACAGAATTGTCTCTATGTTTCTCCCAAGTCTGGGGAAAAGGACTATACAGGTGAGGAAATCAAAGAGAATGGGAAACTGAAATTGCAAAGCTAGGCTAAACATTTACGCCAAGCCTGAACATCTATTTTTTTTTAAAAGATGTATATATTGGGGCACCTGGGTGGCTCAGTGGGTTAAAACCTCTGCCTTCGGCTCAGGTCCTGATCTCAGGGTCCTGGGATCGAGCCCCACACACAGTGTTCAGCGGGGACCCTGCTTCCCCCTCTTTCTCTCTGCCTGCCTCTCTGCCTACTTGTGATCTCTGTCAAATAAATAAAATCTTAAAAAAAAAGATGTATATATTTATTTTAAAAAGAGAGAGAGAGAGAATGTGAGGGGGAGGGGTTGAGAGAGAGGGAGAGAGAGTCCTTAAACAGAATCTCTCCTGTGGGCAGAGCCCGGTACAGGGCTGGAGATCATGACCTGAGCTGAAATCAAGGCAGATGCTTAACTGACTGAGCCACCCTGGTACCCTAAGCCTAAATATCTATTAATTACTGTCTAGGTATGTGGCATTGTGAAAACTGAAAAGAGATCTAGCCCTCAGGAATTAATAATTAGGTGGAAGGAAAGATTATCGTGCCCAGGAGTACATTAGAGCCAGCTGGCACTTGTAAGTATTAATCATGGACATCTCTCATATCTATGCTCAGTAAGATCTCATCAGCAGCCTCAGATCAGCCCTGGTGGGAGTATTTACACCAGGGAAATCAGTAAGTGCTACAAATCAGGACTCCCCCTCCCGCAGAGTTGAGTGTTAACCATTCACCAGCACACAGATGATATGTCTCACAACACACACTCCTTCAATGAAAGGGACAGGACATTTCACGGCTGGGAAGCAATGGAGAGTGTTGCAGGTTTGCATTCAAGGTCAATTTCTCCCACATGGTGACCATCTGTCCCTAGGCTCAGTTTCCATCTTTCTTTAATGGGAATGAAATCCTATGCTCTAATGAGAGGGATTTATGTAAAATGCTACATAAATCATAATGGATTTCATCACAGTGACAGGAGTAATCTGTAAAATTTGTAAAATGGTGATGTGTGTCTCATCCTGGTTTTATGAGGAATACATAAGGTAATACATCGTATGTATTTTCTCACGTATTCAATAATGTTTATTGAGATTTCCTATCTGCTAGACATTGTGTTAGCTGGGCAGTCATAAGACGTAAAAATACTTTTGTAGGCTTTTGTGCAAAAGTCCTTTATAAATTAGAAGTCGTCACACATTGTTATCTTTTTTCTCAACTTCCTGCATCCCTCCTAATCTGGACACACTCACATTTGCCCTGTGATACAACCTGCAACTCATTGCACTCTGATGCCTTCGTTTAAATGGTAATACATGGCAGCCATCACAAATGATGGGATGGAAACAAAACTGGGGCAAGAAAACACCCTCGAAATATTTCATGACTGGAAACATGTCATAACCAGATTTGTACAAACTTATCTCCACATGTATATATGTGAATCTGAGAGCATATACACTAAAATATTTGCAGTAGGTTTCTCTAGATGGTAAGATTGATGATTTTGATTTTTCTTGCTCAGACGTTATTTTTACTTTTTCTACAAATATTGCCTGTGTAAATTTAAGATTTCATAAAATAACTAAATCTATTTATAAGATTATTATTGTATGATATTGTAGCTACTATTTGTAATAGCTAAATCTATTTATTTTATGAAATCTTAAATTTAGATTTAGAAGGAGCTTATAGATCTTTACAATGAGGAAACTGAGTTCCAAAGAAATTAAGTACCTGAATTAGTTGGACTTCCAAATTCGACATTCTCTTTCCTCTTCCCAGGTGTATTTGCAGAGCTCTTGATTATTAGTCTAAATCTATGTGCTCTGTAACTAGATTCTTATCTTTAAGAATCTTTCTGACTTTTTGATGTTATCTGATTACCCTAAAATGCTAGTTTTTCTTTGACTTTCTCTCTCTTTCTCTTTCTCTTTTAATGTTCAAGTGGCTGCTTGGATTCTTTGACTTTTGTCTTTGAAAGACTCTTGAGGTAAATAAGCATTTTATCCCAATCACAGGCATCTTAATTATATTCTTCTCACACTTGCCCTTTGGTCTCTACCAACTAATTTTCTCAGAAATCTCCAAGGGTGAATCATAATTCCTCAAACACCATTCCTGGAATCAGAATAGTTTTTTCCTTATTTGATGTCAGCTGAAGTAAGAGTTTTTCGTACAGAGTGTACAGTATTATCTAACACAGAGGCTTTTGCTCTCTGGGGTTCAGTGTTTCTATCTGCTAAGTAGATGTTTGCTTTACTCACTAGATGACTGTTATCGAAAACATCATGAAAAATCTGAAGCCGTCCAGCCGCGACCGATAGACCCTCGGCACGTTGGATCTCATGTGAGTGAATGAATCTGAGCCGGAGGCTGTGAGAGAAGCCAGACAATCGAGGCCACATCTCGGGACATGGAGCCTGGAATGGACATGCGGAAAGCCCAAAGGGCTAGAGTCAAATGTCAGAGCACGTGAATTTGACTTTTTTTCTTTTTCTTTTCTTCCTTTCTTTCTTTCTTTCTTTCTTTTTTTTTTTTTAACTAAAGCCTCTTCTCTGACTGACATTCTGCCTGGCTTATCCTGCTCAGGGCGCCTATGACTATAGTTTGATTGTTGTCTTATCTGTGGCCATTCGTGAAACTTATATATACACACACACACACACAGAGTAAATGAATTGATGTAATCTTCCAGGTTTAATCTCTGCGTCCAGGGTAATCCTGTCAAGTAGAAATAATAATAATAATAATTTGAGCCACAAAGGTAGGCCACATATGTAATTTCAAGGTATTTTAACAGCTTCATTTTATTTTATTTTTAGTATTTTATTTGTTTGAGAGAAAATGAGAGCGAGGGCCGGGGGGGGTGTGTGTTGGGTGTTGGGGAGGGTCAAAGGTGGGAGGGGAGCAAACTCCCAGGGCTTGATCCTGATCCTGGGACCCTGAGATCACGACCTGAGCTGGAGAAAGAGGCTCAACTGACTGAGCCGCCCAGGCGCCCCGAGCAGCCCTATTTTTAAAAAGTAAGAAAAATGTGACAGTAATTTTGTAATATAGTTTATTTAACCCAATATATTCTAAATATTATCATTTTCACATGTAATCCATAGTGAAAATCGTTACTGAGATATTTTACGTTCTTTTTTTCCTATCAATCTTTGAAATCCAGTGTTCATTCCACACCGAGGGTGTTTCAGTTCAGACATTTCAAGGGTTCAGTGGGCACATGTGGCCAGTGGCTACCATGGAGAGCACAGATCTAGGTGTATCTACACTGCCTGCCAAGGTTTGTAAGATGTATAAAATCATGCCGGAACTTGTAAGTGGATTGAACCTTATTAAAGTGGTCCCCTATACACAACTGGATTCAGGAAATGAAATTTAACTATATACCTGGCATTATGAATATATGCAATTTTTTTGTATATAAATGAAAACTCCCAATAGCCTTATAACATGATAAAAGCATGCTCAGTTCACAGATGAGGGAAATGAAACTCAGGTAGTATAGATGGTTACCTAAGGGCTCCCCAGCAAGCAACTGGAGGAGGCAGGACGCAAACTCAGGTCTGTCTGTTTCCAGAGCCCAGGGGCTTCCCCTCCCCCAAACCCTCAATGTTGCCCTATTTTCCAACCACACAGATGCCCCGGATGTCTGGTAGGAGACAAGCAAGCATGGTAAGTTTGCTCAAGGCCATTGTGGGGATACCAAGAAACAGCATCCAGCTCCGTCTGGGTTAGAAACAGCCCCTTGACGCCTCATGAGTCTGCTGATGGTAATGGAACCAAGAGAGAAGCTGCAGGAGGTGTCAAGGATGGCCCTTTAGGGACTGTGGATGGCTCTGGGTAGCTAGAACAGGGCCCGTGTGTACTGGGGCAGGTATGTGAGTTGAGAACAGAGGAGAAGTCGGTGATGGGCATAGAACCAAGGGTTTATACCCCAAAGGCTGTGGGATTTTAAGCAGGTGGTTGTTATGAAGGGATTTGATGGTATATGGCTCTACACCCTAGACACGGGATGGAGGATGAATGACCCAGCCTGGGTACAACCCCACCTGCACATTTCTTTTGTATATTTAAATTTCAAGTCTAACCAGAGAGGGTAACCCCAGAGGTTGGGACCTGCCCGGTCCACAGAATGAAGCAAGAACTCTGGGAGGTGCTTGGTGTTCATGCTGGGATTTGGGGTCAGACAAATCCAAGATCGAGTTCTGGCTTTGCTATTTTCTAGCTGTGCCAAGACTCAGCTTCTGCTTCTGTGGAGTGGAAACTATCCGGGACCGCCTGGATGGAGCTGTTGTGAGGAGTCAATGCAACAATACCAGCCAAGCGCTTAGCAGGGGAGCTGGTACCCGGCCAAGGCTCAATCAGGAATGCCCGACGGTGTCACCGTCACCGTCACCAAAGCCATGACATGGCTGAGTGTTCAGGACCATGAGTGGATGGCAGCATACGGACTTCAAGTCACTTCCTGTGTCACATGCACATAGCCAGGTCCAGGATACCTGCCCTGTGACCAATTCATTCCCAACTATTCCAATGTTACACCCCAGGCCCTGGGAAGGGAAAGATGCCACTGCCTTCATGGAGCTTATAGCCTAACGGGGGGTGCAAGGGGCAGACAGAGGTCAGTTAAATAATACAACTGATACATAAAGTACAAATGTGACAAGTGTTTCAGGGGAGAGCTGTGCTCTAGTTAGAAGTGAAGAAAGAAAGTGGGGAAAAGTGCTCAGTGTGTAAGTTTGCCAGGGATGTAGTCTGGAGGCTGAAAATCTTAAATCCGGGTGTCCACAGCCACGCTCCTAAGGGAGGAACCATCTTTGCCTCTCCCAGCTTTTGGTGGTGGCAGGCGATCTAGCGTTCTCGGCCTGTAACACCACCTGGCAGGTGTGCATGTGCGCCCGGGCACTGGGGAGGCTCACACAGGCGGAGGGACGGGTGGTTGCAGGGCCTCTTTGTGCCCTGTTTGCACTTGGTTCTGACTTCTTTCCCTCTTCTGTAATATCACTCAATACGGAGTCAAAATATATTTTAAAGCATTTTTGCACTTGTTGGAAAAAAGATCATGTCCCCTTGTCAAACAGTCTGGTGCATGAAAACTGTGCTTAGTTTCCAGAAGTCCATGCTGATCCCTCCCTGCAACTCCCCAGGAGAGACCGAAACCCTGAAGCAGGAATTCCAGTCTGAGGACCTGCTCTAAAGATAAAGATGTGTTCACTGAGATGTCTGTTACAGCAATATAGATTTTTTTAAGAAATGCATTTTATCTTACTTTCAAGGCAGCTTTGAGTTACAGCTGCCATGAAGTAGACTGCACATTCCTGTCCGATGAGTGAGAAAAACCGGGCTGCTTCCCAGCACATGCCACCTCCCAACCCAACCTCCAGGATGTTTTCGCCCAACCCCTCTTAAGGGATTGTGAATGGGTATCTCATCCCACATTTGACTCCTGTCCTAATGGTCAGATAGAGAAGCTAAGACTTTCTTCCTTCCCTCTTGGCCTTCTCCATTTTCTTCTCAACCCTTGCAATCTGGCTTCTGCCCATGGCTGCCCAGGAACTGGTGCCTGGGGCTGTCCACACGTCCTGGTGTCCCAGTGTCACGGGCTGCTACCTGGTCTTGTGTTACTCCTGGTCTGTAGGATTGGACAATCCTGTTTTTTTTTTTTTTTTTTTCCCTAATCTCTTCCAAAATTCCTATAATACCCTTCCTCCAGGGTTTCCTCTGACCTCTTGGATCTTTTCTTCTGGCTTCTCCTCATCCTGGCTCAGGAACTCCCCTCCCCTCCAAGAACCACCTGTCTGGTTACCCTGCTCTGGGCCTGCCCTGCCAACCGGTATGATCTTTCTAACAGGGAAATTGGATCCTGCCTCGGGTCTACAAGCATGGCCTGAATTGACAGGATAAAGTCTAACCTCCTTAGTTAGGTATCAGATGTTCTTTCTGGCTCTCAGTGATCTCTAACACTATCCTCACTGGTCACCCTTTAAAGTCTGCAGTATAGAACTATTCATAGTTCCAGTGTTGGAGAACAAAGCTGCTGGTTCATCTGCACACATATAGTTGTTCTATTTTAATTTTTTTTTAAAGATTGTATTTATGTGACAGACAGAGATCACAAGAAGGCAGAGAGGCAGGCAGAGAAAGGAGGAAGCAGGCCCCCTGCTGAGCAGAGAGCCTGATGTGGGGCTCCATCCCAGGACTCTGGGATCATGACCTGAGCTGAAGGCAGAGGCTTTAATCCACTGAGCCACCCAGGCGCCCTAGTTGTTCTATTTTAGAACATAATGTTGTAATTGTTTGTGTGGCTCCCTGGGAGGTCCAGGGATAAGATGCTGATGGGAAATAGACGCAGTCCCTCTGCGGTCCTAGGAAAATGAAAAGAGTAAGGGTTACAGTCCTGGATGAGGGTGGACAGACATTTTACGAACAACCCAATTGAGGAATACAGCTGGTGTTATAGAGCCACGCCTCAATAATGAAGTTCGGCATCTGATGGGAGCGCCTCTCCTGCTTCCCCCTATATGTCCTGGAAGAAGGGTCCGCAGTGCGTGGGCGGGAGTGGTGTTACTCTGTCCTTCTCCACGCCGGGAAGGGGCCTCTGCTCACCTCCAGACGACAGCACACAAGAGCTTGCTGGTTCAAACGAGCTCACACTAGGTCCAGCTGAAAGAGATCTTGTCTCATCAGGGCCCTTGAGTCCTGTTTTCTTCTAGGTCTGTCACTAATTGGCCGCATGATCTCATAATGCCCAAGAGCCTCCTTCATGTGTCAAAGGAAGGGGTATTTAGATCTGTTTCAACTCTGAAACTCAGAAAGAGGAAAATATTTGCAGTTAGAGGTTGTTCAACACTTTTAAGATTAAACTGGTCCACGTCTTCCGAGCTTCAAAGTGACGGCGGAAGCCTCTCCTGGGGCAGGTGGCCACAGGTTTTCTCCACATGCCCATCGCTATCCGTTGCTTCTTCAGTACTGTTGCTGATATAAATGCCCAATTTATTCAAAGTGCTTCTTGGGGCACCTGGGTGGCTCAGTGGGTTAAGTCTCTGCCTTCGGCTCAGTTCATGATCCCGGGGTCCTGGGATCAAGCCCCGCATCGGGCTCTCCACTCAGCAGAGAGCCTGCTTCCCTTCCTCTCTCTCTGCCTGCCTCTCTGCCTACTTGTGATCTCTGTCTGTCAAAGAAATAAATAAAAATCTTTAAAAAAAGAAGGAACTTTAGTTGCACTCTTGGTTTAAACTATTTTCTTATGTCATGAGTTGGGGTAAATGATGTTTTTGATTCATCTGGATGGGACAGAACCTGCTCAGAGCTCTTGAAAGATGGCTCTACTGAATGAGAGGTCTGGCCAGAGCCAGAAAGAAAAATATAAAATAGCTGAAAACTTACTCAGATTAAGTTTAGGTACAAAAAAATTTTGAAAATAATCTCTAAAAGCATGGAAATGCATGAAAAACCCACCGTGGCTAGATGCCAGAGGATTTAAAGGATAATAAATAGATCGAGGCCTGAAAAAGCAAATGTGAAACTCAAACATAAAATGGTTTTACCTAATTTTCTTCCCAACAGAATCCTACTCCCCTTCCTCTACCCTCCCTTTAGCCATTCCTCCTCCTTCCCTTACCCCCTCCAGTTACTTGAAACAGTTTTCCTCGTAGATGCTGTTCCACACTCTCCATGCAGAGGACCCTTTATAGCCAGTGTAACGCTCTGGGTTCAGCAACAGGTCTACCTACATACTGAGCAGCTGGAGATCGCTCAACTGAACAAGGAACAATTCATCAAAACCACCCATTGGTCACCAGTTATCTGAAATGTAACACTGTAATGCAAACATAACTACTAAAAGGTCAGAAAAAGGCTATGCTTTTCAAGTAATGTCCAATTTAAGTGAAAGAGTGGTTAGCACACTCATGACTGTACTTGACCCGGGATAACTTACACTCCTGAGAGGAAAAAACAACTCCTCCCTTTCCTTTCGATACTCAGTGCTCTCTTAAGGAACAGAACACCCCTCCCCTTCTGAGAGGCATTCATCATTCCTACGTTTTAACCAACTGGGATCAAAAAGACCTAACAGAATCATAACCTGTTCTACTACTTGATTTGATTTCTTCCCTATGCATACACTTAACTACACACAGGCTCAGAAATATTTTTTTAGCATATAGTATACTAAAAAGAGAGATTTTCCTGCTATTCTCTACTCTGGACTTAGGAAATAAATGGCTCAATAACTTCAGGATTCAAATTTGATCTTAGAATTACACAATGCTCTAGTTTAAACAAATACACATTATGGTTTGTTTCTATCACTGTTCATACAGAGTACTTTTGCCCTCTCAAGCCAATATACAACAGACACAACTTCAGGAAATTGTTAAGACATATAAATTAACCATTTTATTTTTTATTTTTTTAAGGATTTTATTTATTTGAGAGCGAGTGAGCAAGCGCACAAGCAGGGAGAGGCAAAAGCAGGGGAGAGGGAACAAGAATCTGAAGTAGACTCGGCGTGGAGTGCAGAGCCCCATGCGGGGCCTCATGCCATGACCCCGAGATCACAACCTGAGCCAGAACCAAGAGTTGGACACTTCAACGACTAAGCACCCTGGGTGCCCCTAAATAACTATTTTCTGTGTTGAAATCCAAATGAGTTTTTACTAGTTCTTCACTATTTGGACTATCCTCTGAAGGATACAAAAGATAAAGAAAATGGTCTTAATTATCATGGCTCACATTCTGGATAGAAAAGGGAAATACATGCTTTCATACCTTTAGAAAATGTGTAATAATCATGCTTCACACATTGATGATCATAATATCATAATACATGGAAATGAAAGAACTATCTATGTTGACATAGAGGTACTCCTTTATTTGTATGCATCCTACCTTTTCATGTCATGAGATTAAATCAATAGTATGCAGACACCTGACTTAAAACAGGGCCAAATATGGCCATTAAAATATGGTCCCTCTTTTTTTCATTACTAATAGTGTATTTTCCTTTTAACCAACAATACTTATTGAGCATTCAGTGACCATAACTGAGATTATCCATAACTCTAAGAGGAAAATGGCATCCTGATCCATACCATCCAAGAACTACTTGGTACTTCTGTAGAAAGTAGGAAGAACACAAAGAAATGAGTTAGATCTAACTTACAGACAATAGAAACATGAACTGAAGAATACTGGCTCTATTTCTGCCCTAACATTATATAGATATTCCACTGTATAAGTTAAGGCACAGAAAATAGGTAATTTACAGATGGATTTACAGAAACTGTCCAAGGACATGGACTGGTTCAAGAGTTAAAAACAGTAATTTTTAAAAAAATCTTCCTTAAAAAAAAGAAAGATTCAAATTATGGAGTGTGGCTTTTAAAGTTCAAACGGAAGTTTTACAATTCACTAGCTTCTGTTATAGATTTTTAATTTCTCTGAGGTGGTCTTGATTAAGCTCATTTGCAAAACTTATCTGACTACTTACAAATACTAAATCTACCAGCAGCATATATATTCACTGAGATATGTGTATACACATGTATTAAGAATGTGTGTGTGCATGTAAGTTTACACTTTTGTGGGTTCAACTATGAATGTACACCTCAGGCTAATATCAACCCAACAAAAGCAACTAAACAACCACTAAGGAAAAACAAGATATTAAATTACATTTTAAATCATTATACCTTAAGGAAGTGAAAATCACAAAAGTAAAATCCAGCATATCAATGTTTAACTTAAAACTTATATTCTCAATGTCCTTAATGTGTATTCCCTTACTTGAATCAAAAGTGCATTGCTGGTTTAAGTGGTTCTTAAAAATTTTAATACTTTTTCAAATCATGAAAGGCAGGTCTTGTTAATTTATAGAAGGGATTAGCAAACTATGATCCATAGTCCAAATGCGGTCTGTATACTTTTTGTAAAGAAAGTTTTATGGGAACATAAGCCACATTCATTCACTGCTTTCACACAATTATGGCACAGCTGAGTAGTTGCAAGAGAAACCGTACAGTCCACAAAGTCTAAAATTTTTACTATCTGTCCATTTACAGAAGAAAATGTTTCTCAAGCCCTGACCTACACTGACAAGAACTTCATGGCATCTAGATGAGGAAGTAGGGGTGAGGGAGCATCCACAGGTTGAGTTCCCCCCAAAAACACACCAATGCTGGTATCCCCATGCTTCCCCTGGGGCCACCTGTGACATGATTTTAATTAGCCTATTCAGAAACTACAACTTCTATTTGCACAGCGGTAGCACTCATTTGGAAAATGCTCTTTGGACCCCTAATATGTCTTCCTCCTCCCCAAAGCTTTCTCTTCTTGCTCCCTTTGTAAAGCTCTTCCTAAACTGTTCCATCTGACCATGCTAACCATTCCCAAAGGATTCGAAGAATGTCCACGGAATCAAAATACTTAATTCTGGGAATCCATCAATTTCAACTAGTGCTTTTTCTTCCTTTTCAAGTATACCTTTTTTCCCCAAATGAATTTTCTTTTCATGGTCACTTAATTGCATATTAGTGTTAGGAGGCTACACAGCATGTTCGAGGATGCGAGCCAGTCCTCCACACCTCCTAACCCAAATATCTCTTCAACATAGCACAGGTCAACTTAGCGTGCAGTCTTTTTGTTTATGGATAAAAAAATACTGCTGTAGACTCAGGATTGAGCCTCCCACCCTCCATCACCAACTCTAACTTTGACTGCTAGTAATGCATTATTAAAATGCATTATAAAATATTCAGGTGAGGAGAACCTATACTTCATAAAGCACCCAAATAATTCTGACACACAGCCAGATTTGGAAACTACTGTCTTAGACAATACTTTAAATTTATTAATGAATGGGGTGCCAGAGTGGCTCAGTGGGTTAAAGCCTCTGCCTTCGGCTCAGGTCATGATCTCAGGGTTCTGGGATCGGGCCCTGCATTGGGTTCTCTGCTTGGTGGGAAGCCTGCTTCCCCCTCTCCCTCTGCCTGCCCCTCTGCCTACTTGTGATCGCTATCTGTCAAATTTAAAAAAAAATCTTTAAACAAATTATTAATGAACACTTTTTTTTGAATTTTTAAAGGTTTTTATTTATTTGACACAGAGATAGAGTAGAAGTAGGCAGAGCTGCAGGCAGAGGGAGAGGGAGAAGCAGGTTCTCTACTGAGCAGGGAATCTGGTGTGGAGCTCGATCCCAGGACCCCGAGATCATGACCTGAGCAGAAGGCAGCAGCTTAACTGGCTGAGCCACCCAGGCATCCCTAATTTTAAGGGAAAATATAAAAGTAAAAATCTGTCATACTATATAGGTTATTTATGAACCAACAACTTCATTCAGCAAACATTTATTGAACAAGTACCATGTCCAGGCACTGTTCTAGGCACTAGGGATAAAGCAGTGAACCTGAAAGACAAAGCCTCAGGCAGCTGACAATCTAGTTGGAGCAGATGGACAATGAACAGATTAACTAAATAACCTGCCCTGCACTCTCTGGTCATTCTTGGTACTCAGAGTGGGCAGCAGTGTCAACACTCACACTGAGAGTGGTTGCTGCTTTCTACAGGCAGGTGACAGCCGGTTTCTCTGATGAGGTGACATTTGAGCAGAAACCCAAAGGAGAAGAGGCCATGCATAGAGACAACAGCGACAACAACAAAACAGGAGTAGGGAAAGGAGCTTACCTTAAACTGCTAAATTACTTAAAAATCTACTATTTAATCTATAAGGGTCATCTTCTCTGCAAATAGAGACAGAACAAAAACAAAACAGAGAACAGGGGTGTAAAGAATATATACCAATAAACTGGGCTGAATATTCTTCAGATTGTTTTAATCAAAAGGTTTTACATAACTGAAATAACTAGACGATGACTCTAAAGCTACTCTGAAGTGTTTTAAAAAATTGTATATATAAATCATTGGGACATACACAAACATTACCACTCAGAGAAGTAGTGGTAATCCAACCAGTAAAATGGTTTATATGTTTCAGGACTACACATAATATAAAAATTACTAATTTTTAAATTATGAAATCCTAAATTCTTATAGGACATCTCTTCCATTTTTATAATATAAACAGCCAATGTTAAAAAATTAGTTAACACTATATTGATGAGAGGTGACTGATACATCATTGCTCTTACCAAGGGATCTCTGGAATGGAGTAGCATTTTTTGTTAAATACCTATAAAAGAAATATATACTGACATTATTTACTATAAGAAATATTCACAGAAATTATTTTTAATTTAAAAATATGTTAATTAAGCACTAAAATGTTTTATTTTAATAAAAAATTAGGTAAAATGATAAGCTGGCAAGAAGTGACTGTGAGTGTTGAACACTAAGCATAATTAGAATGACAACCGTAGAACAAATTTAAGAGTAAGCAGTGATGTCAATCCTTAACCTAGGTACAACAGCTTGCTTTGATGAAACATTTGTCAATTCTAAATATCCTAACAGCAGTATTTTATTAATTTCCCATTATTCTATCCAGATACCCAAAGAAATTTTTTTCAGATCTCTTAAAAATATTCTTACTGGCGGCAGGTGCAGTGCCTGGGTGCCTCAGTTGGTTAGGCATCTACCTTCAGCTTAGGTCATGATCCCAGGGTCTGTCCTGTGACAGGCTCCCTGCTCACCTGGGTGCAGGAGGGGGGTGGAGGTCTGCTCTCTTTCTCCCTCTGCTGCTCCCCCTGCTGTGCCCTCTCTGTCAACTAAAAAAAAAATCTAAAAATAATCCTTGCTGGGGTTGCCTATGTAGCTCAGTTGGTTGAGTGTGTGACTCTTAAAAAAAATTTTTTTTTTAAGATTTTATTTATTTGACAGACAGAAATCACAAGTAGGCAGAAAGGTAGGCAGAGAGAGTGGAAGAAGGCTCCCCATTGAGCAGAGAGCCCAAAACGGGGCTCGATCCCAGAACCCCAGGATCATGACCTGAGACAAAGGCAGAGGCTTTAACCCACTGAGGCACCCAGGTGCCCGAATGTGTGACTCTTGATTGAGGCTCAGGTCATGATCTTTGGGTGGTTAGATCAAGCCCTGAGTCAGGCTTCTTGCTCAGCCCGGAGACTGCTTGAGTTCTCGCTTTCCCTCTCCCTTTGCCCCTCTTGGCTGCTCACATTGGATAGATAGATACATACATACATACATCGATAAAATCTTTGAAAAACAAAAAATGTCCTTGCTCAAACCTTATAAGCCATGGTGTTAACATTGCACCTCCTGGCAACCTCTCAATCTGCTGTGCTATTGTAGAAGCTCACTCTAACTTGCTGCACGGCAGACTGGAGGATGAGCACAATTCTACAGATGGATCCCCTAAAACCCTCTAGGAAGCTCTATGACTACTTGAGTGCTTTCCAAGTTCTGAGGAACTCCTGCTGCCTCCAGCCACGCATTCCTGAACCCCCAATTCTTCTCCACCAACTATGACATCAAGGTAAAAAGTGAAGAGAGGCCAAGTGAATGATTTAAGTTTACTCGGCACAGTTCTTGGGAATATTCTCCTTAGATCAAAATTTTTGAGTCCCTTCAATTACCTTCTGAAGTAAGAGTCATGGTAGTTACTGCTGAACAGTGCCCTCTCTTCATACTATTCCAGGGGACTCTTGGGAAAAGGCTTGTGGGGAAGTCAAATTAGAGACCTCCCCAATATTGCAAGGTGTCTTTATGTTTGTTGGGACCTCCAGAAAATTCCAATGTGAACATGTTTATATGTTCATAGACCTAAACTGAGTGGCTTGAAATAAAGGTCCATAGGAGATGATGTGTCATGATGGGAAAAATATAGGTATGGGATCCAGTCAGATCTGGGATTGAATCCTGTCTCAGCCTCTTGTTACTGTGTGATCCTGGGCAAGCTACTCTTCTTGAGACTCAGTTTCCCAGGACATGAGATAATACAAAGTTATCAAGGTAACTATAAAAATTAGCAATAATGTAGTTAAGGCACTCAGCACATGGCTAGAACACAAGCTCTCAATAAATGCTATTATGAATAATAAGATCCACTCAGCAATACCCAGTGTATTCAAGGTATAACTGATTATATTTTCACTGATTTCCATTTCTTATAAAAGGATTAAGGTTAAAATAACTTCATTACAATAGTTTATTACCATCAAGTTCACAAAAATGATCCTGTGAATCATCATATCTCGCCCAGTCAATGAATGTTTCTTTGCTTTGATTAAGGAGAAAGAGGGAATAAAAAAGAAAAATGATTTAAATTGGGAATGGAAAATGTTACGCTGTATCTTATATAATTAAAACCAGATAATCTGAGATCATGTCTTTAATTTAGATAGTTTCATAAATTCAATTAGTGGTTACCTGAAGGATGATAAACAGGTTACCTGAAAAATATACATATTAACTTCCATGAAGTATTTCTATTTAACTATACTAAAACTATGAGCCCTATTTTAATAATAATTTCCATTAGAAAATTATTTTACAGAAATATAGGAGATGTAGTTAAATACAAAAGTCAACCTAGCCTTTTCGACTGACTTAGAAATAGCAATCATTTTTTTCTAAAGTAGGAAATAAATTTACATTAATAATTCCTTTAACTTAAACTGCTTCTGTATTTATAGGACAAAAATACCAAAATCTGCATTTCTAGGAGCTACATGGTATTAGCTAATACCTACATGGTATTCACTGGTAGCACCAATGTCACTTTAATCATGGCATATCATTCACTTTCCATACTACCTCACATTTAATAAAATATAAGATCAAGATCTCTACTTGGAGATCTTGGAACAATTACAGTCATTCAAATAAATTCTGACCTATATTCACTTTAACCTATATTCAGACCATCTCTGTCTTAAATACATAACAGCAACATCTGTAAGAGAGCTATCATCCTTCTTCTTTATTTACTATACAACAGGAAAAAAACAAGGTAATAAAGTTATTTGTGTACCAAGTACAAATCACGTAGTTCCTAAATATGTTACTATCATAGCCAAGAATTTATTCTGTATTTGAGAAACCGCTACATGACATAACCACTAGAAGTCCACATGAGGCTGGATGCACAAAATCCACTATCAATAAATGTTGCCGGGGTGCCTGGGTGGCTCAGTGGGTTAAAGCTTCTGCCTTTGGCTCAGGTCATGATCTTAGCATCCTGGGATCGAGCCCCGCAATGGACTCTGTGCTCAGCAGGGAGCCTCCTTCCTCCTCTCTCTCTGTCTGCCTCTCTGCCTACTTGTGATCCCTGTCTGTCAAATAAATAAATAAAATCTTTAAAAAAAATAAAATAAACATTGCCAATTTAATTCACAGTGGGATTTTTTTTCCTCCTATGGGAATATTCAATTAACTTAATAATACAAGTTAATGGAAATACTTGTATCATAGTTGACTCAGCTGGAATACAGGATGTGATAAAGCAACAAGGCAAGTTCTAGTTACGGCTGAGATGGTAACTATAGTCATGTTACTTAATTAGAGAAGTCTTATCTTTGAAAATAGTCAAGATCAAAGCAATTGTGACATAAATTCCTATTTTCTTGTTAACAATACAATTTAGAGGAACTTTTATCCTTGAGGATTCTTATGTGGTGATGCTTTGCTGATCGTTTCATCCCAAACCCTGCCTGAAAGCCACAGCAGCAGAAAAGATGGCGAAGGCTAATCTAATGCTAACAGAGCTGGCTCGGTCTGGCTTATAAGTGGGTTGAAGGGAAGTAGTCCAGCTTTTCTAAAAGTCAGTTTGAAGATGGATGCCAAGCTACTTACGTCATAACTTCCTAGTCTTTACCAGGGACTTCCTGTCAAGATGGCGCTGGGTTAAAACCAGTGGCCTTCGAAGTGGGCAATGCAGGGGCAGGAAGAAAAGGACCAGAGCGATTTCCAAAGAGCAGGAGAAAACTTCTCAGGGTGGTAGACAAAATAACTATCTTGATTAAACTGATTTTCATGTGTACACACCTGTCAAAACACCAAGAAGCATATTTAAATAGGTACAGTATACTGCATGTCAATTATATTTTAGTAAGGCTATTTAAAAGTTATAGTACCAACTGCTGGAGAAGTTGTGGAATGAGGAACTCTCATACACTACCAGTAGCAATGTATTTTAGAAGTCATTTTGGAAAACGTCTCGGCAGTATTACTTAATTTCACCTCTAGGTATATTCTACATAGATGCATACCAAATGCAAACACCAAATGTCCGCCACTATATTTTTTGGAATGGCTGTGAAGTGGAAAATTCCAACTATCAATGATAGGATGGGAACATTTTGGTGCAGTTTTAACTATGGAAACCAATGAAAAAAGAATTAAATGCTACTACTAAGTCCAAGAACATGGGTGACTCTCACAACATGATACTTAATAAAATAAGTCAGACACAAATAATACATTCCATATTATTTTATAAAAATAGGCAAAAATAACTTCTGCTACTGTAATTCAAAATCATGGTTAACTTTGGACAGTGGTAATGACCAGAAAAGTACACACAGCAATCTTCAGGGCAGCAAGTACATTGTTTTGGATGATTGTTGCAGAGCTGGGTTCACTTTGTAAAATTAAACTCACCTTTATGCTTAACATTTATATACTTTATTGCATTTCTGTTATACTTGGATTTAAAAATTTAAAAATAACTCTGTTCAACAAAATATCTATAAGCAAAATTAAAAGACAAGCCCTAATAATGCATATGGCCAAAGAATTGTCATCAGATTGCATAAGGAATGCCTACAAATAATATAGATTTTTTAATTCATTTGACAGAGAGAGAGATCACAAGTAGGCAGAGAGGCTGGTAGAGAGAAAGGGGGCAGCAGGCTCCCCGCTGAGCAGAGAGCCTAAAGCAGGGCTCGATCCCAGGACCTGAGATCATGACCTGAGGTGAAGGCAGAGGCTTAACCCACTGAGCCACTCAGGTGCCCACAAATTATAATATTTTAAAAGTACATACTATCCCACCTCCACACCCCATGCCAACCCCATGTTTCACCATGGAGAAACAACAGCAAAGAATATTAAAAGGCACTTTACCTTAAAATTCTATAGTGACTTAAGTCCCAATCCCTGGATAACTTCTCTAGTTATATTCTTTCCTGGGTAATGTCATATGGTTTTAAAATGCCATATATTCACACATGACTCCCACATTTTATCTCTCCCCTGAAATTGAGACTTGTGGATCTAACTACCTGCTCGACATCTCCAACTGATGTCTCATAGGCAGTTCAAATGCAGCAAATCCAAGACTGAACTATAATTTTCCATCAAACTTGTTCCTCCTGCAAGGATCCCCAGTTCAGTAAACGGCAACTCCTAGTTTTCTAAATCTTTTTTCCAAATCTTTTTTCTTTTAACGTTTTTTGGAATTTATTGATTTGTATTTGAAATGAACTGTTGACACAGATTCCCTGGAAATCATCTGACTAAACCTGAGAAAACAGTTAATTCTACTAAGACAGTAAAATAATTCCAAGACATATGGTTTACCCAACAGAACAATACTGTAGAGATGCTGTCTCTGATACAAAAACTCACTGCTCCTTACTCTTCTAAACACACAGTGGTAGGAGTTAACAATATTCAATCACTTCTGTTCTTTCTTGAATATATAAAATAAAAATACCAATTAAAAAACTAATATATCTTCTCTTTAAATGTTTCTTACAGATACAATTTCAATATTTTCATTCAACAGTGGTGTGTTTTAAGAGATTATTATTCATTCACAAGTCAAACAATACTCCACACAAAGAGGAACAGTCTATAGGCTCATACTGTGAATAAAGACTTCAGGAATGCAGCAATGGATCTTTCTAAATTACAAAGTGGATAAAATTCTGAGAGGATACATGCAATAAAGCTCTACTAAGCAGATGGCCACAGACCTAGAACATTCTACTGATAACTTCAATGGGACTCCAGATGCTTCCAAACTCAACATGAACTCTCATCTTAGGCTTTGTACTTTCCTTTTCCAGTTTCACTAATGACACAAACATGATTCAAATACCTGAGGAAGTCATTATAGTCAAGGGCATATCCTACAATAAACTTGTCTGGATTTCAAATCCAACAAAGTGTGATTTATAACTAAAACATCAAGGGGTCCTTTTCACCAGCAAGCTTCCGACCTCGATGATCTTTGGATTATGCTCCTTGACCAATGAAAGCAAGGTTTGCATTGTTTTGCCAGTGTCAGTTTATCCTCAATAATCAAGACAGTCTTTCCAAAGTTGAGAGATCAGGACGCCTGGGTGGCTCAGTCGTTTGGCTCAGGTCATGATCCAGGATCCTGGGATCTTGTCCCGTGTTGGGTTCCTTGCTCAGCCAGGAGCCTGTTTCTCTATCTGCCTCTGCCAGCCACTCTACCTGCTTGTTTTCTCTCTCTCTCTCTCTTCCTTTCTCTAACAAATAAATAAATAAAAACTTAAAAAAAAAAAGTTGAGAGATCATCATTTACTTTGATGTGCCCTGTTGACTGGGTCATTACAATAGCTCTTCAGTCTGATGAAATCTACAGTAATAGGAATGGATCCATCACAATTTCTGTTCAGTGCTTTGATACCACCCTGCAGGTCAGCAAAGAATTTATAGCCTCCCTCGAGCAGACAGAGGTCTACGATGTGACGGTCTACGATGAAGACAGATGTCTTCATCACATCTTGAGTAAGCTGCTCGGTCCTGTCCATAATTCCATAAGGAATAAACACCTTTTCCAAATCCTCAGCATAATGATTGAGGTATACAGAATAAGTCTAGGTGATCACCTGGTTTATCATCACTCATCATGATGCTGGGGTTGCCACTGTGCAGCCCAGTGGGCGTATGGGTTAACCGCAGCCTGGAAAGGAGGAAGCCGGGGGCGTAGCAGAGGAGGTGGAGGCTCCACAGAAGGTGGCAACAAGTGGGAAAGCTGAGCGATGTGCTCGCTGTTGCTCTCTAGGCCGCTGCTGGAGCAGAGGCCTCTACTTCCCAAACCTGTAGTCATTTATAGCTCCTATCTTTTTCCATACCCCACATCAAATCCTTCAGCAAATCCTGTCAGCTCGCTCTTCAAAATCTGTCCAGAATCTGACCACTTCTCATCATTTCTACAGCTATCACAATTCTGTCTTACCTGGATTAGTACAATAACCACATAACATAGCACCCGGCTGCCTCAAAGCATTCACTCCAGTCCTCCAGCGACTTTTCATTCCACTCAGTTTAAAAGCAGCATTCATAGCTGTCTTCAAGCCCTCCACCCCACCCCACCCCTGCCCCCATCCCTAACATCTTCTGACTCAGTCTTCTACTATTTTGCCCTTGACCACTGTACTCCAGCCACACTGGCCTTCTTGGGAGGCTTCAAATCATCTAGGCACACTCCTATCACAGGTCCTTTTTACTAACAATTATACATGCCTAGAATACTTCTCTCTCAGGCAGCCATATTATGACTTACGACTTGTGCCTTTATGGGCACTTTGTTCAAATGTCCCATTATTGCTGTGCCTTTCTCTCACCACCCAATCTAAAACAGTGCCACTTCCCCATCCCCATCCACAACACCCCTAGCCCTCTGTCATCCTTCTCTGCTTTATCTTTCTCCCAGGCACTCATCACCACTTTACACTTACTTCTTATATATTTTACTTTTTTACTGCAGATCTCCAAAGAGGATTAAGCTTCATGAGAAAAAGAATTTGTCATGTCCACCACTATATGCTTAATACTACTCTAGAACAGTGCCTGACATATATTGTATGCATTCATTAAGAAACACTAATATGAAATAAACAGATTAAAAATGCTCAAACTTACTAGTAATCAACAAAATACAAATTAAACAAAAATGAGATGCTATTTCATCTGCAAGCATTATTAATTTTTGGCAAGGATGTGGAGACCAATACCAGTTCTCAGCCCCAGAGGCAGTACACAGCCATACAAACACTATGGAAAGCCCTCAGGCAATATCAAGAACAGGTACACGGGGGCATCATAAGGTTCAGCAATCTCACTAGTGCATGCCAAATTTCCTACTGTATGCCAAAAAAATTTACAAGGCACTCAAGGTCACATAATTTGTAGAAGTAAGAAATCTGAATAATTCAAATGTCTATCAGAGGAACAGATAAGTAAAATAGGTAATAGTCATCTAATAAAAACCATTCATCAGCTGAAATAATGAGACAAATCTCCCATGTTTTAACATAGATCTAGAAGGCAATATGTACAGTGTAAAAATAAATTTGGATGTTAAATTCAGTATTATTTTATATAAGGAAAAAATAAAATCATATGTAAAATAACCATCATTTTATATATATAATAAAAACAAAACCATAGATGGATTCATGATAGTAGTTACCTCTAAGAAGGAAAGAGAACAGAATTGGGAAATAGGGCATAGGGGATTTCAAATTTATCTACATTTCTCTCTTTTTAAAAACATAGTAGAAAAAGTTAATATAGTCAGTCACTAAATAAATAAATAAATAAAATGAATTTATTTTATTATCTTATTATGTTATATTATCTTCTCTAGTTTTCTATATTAAGATTTTTCAATAAGTAATGACTGATAACTTTATTAAGTCTAACAATTATAGTACACAAATGCCAACCTAAGCAAATAGGAAATTAAAAAGATTAGTAATAATCCATTCCCTACTCTCAATTATAGATAAGTTCAGTCATTTCATAGTGCATAATCTGAGACCACTCACAAATTATGTTGGCCTTCACAAGCAGGTTTTACTTAGAGAAAATAAGGAAAAGTCAATAGGGAAAAAAAATCTATGAAACTTACTAGTCATGGTAATCAAAACTTTAACTGTTCAGAATGTAACACACAGACTGAATTACTATTTACAAAAGACTTAGAAGTTCAAGTTCCTTTTCCTATAATAACCAGGAAGAATGGATCCATAAGTCCTGTTAGCAGAACAATCTTCTGTATTTTTACATTTTGATAAGGTCACTATTGATGATATATTTTTGAAATTTAAATTTAAAAAATTAAATTTAAAAAATTGATATGTTTTTGAAATCCACTAAGAGGAGGAAGCAAAGCAATCATGAAATTTAGGATGAACAATAACTTCATAAGAATGACTTGAAAAAAAAAGAGAATGACTTGAAACTTTACTGTTTCATCAAAATCACAAGAAAAACAGAATATTTCTGATATAAATATACTAAATAAGAGAGTATTTTTTAAACTTGCCTTAGCGTGCTGTTAATTGCTCCCAGTTTATTAGCTTGCTCACAGTCTTCTAATTCTTTGGTATCGTTTGCCACTTTTGAGTACTGAAAGAAAGTACATAGTAAGTTTAGTAATAACTATTAGCTTTCTCTCTATTTCAAGTTCCACTGGCAATCTGTCAGTGATGACACAGATACATCCTATTATCAAAACCTCTTACATATGTAAGAAATGGAAATCAAAATGAGTCACAAATTCCCACCAACGAAAGAAGACATTAAAAACAATTACCACTGGTATGCTGGTGATCATGTAAAATAAGAAAACCCTCTTGGGAAAGTAATTTGACAATATTTATCTAGAGCTATAAAAATGAATAAACCCTTGAACCAACAGTCTTACAACTTAAACCATATCCAGAGCAACACTAAAAAAAAATAATAATAATAAAGTACAACCACTTTAGAAAGTATTTGGTACTATCTCATCATGCTAAGATAGGCATAATCAATGGCCCAGCAACCTTACTTCTAAATATCTACCTAAAGATCTACCTGTCTACTCTTACATGTGTACACAATGAGACAAAGGATGAAAATGCTGATACAACACTGTTCATAACAGCAAAAAACTCCAAACAATTGAAATGCCCATTAGCAGAGGAAGAGCTAACCAAAGAGATACTCATACAATGGAGTACTACACAACTATTAAAATTAACAAAGCTACATATATCAACAGAGACAAAATTTCCAAAAGCATAATGAAGAATAAAAAATAACTGAAAAAATATTTTTAAAATAAAAAAATTTTTAATGCCATTTAAAAGTACTATGCCTCAAATACCTTGATAACTGTGTATCCTATACAATATAATCCTGAAGATGACAGGTTGACTAGTTGGAACTCAAGACTAAAAATACATGCATGATAAAACACCTGTTGCACAGGGCATCTGATACTATAGTTATACTATGCTACTATAGTTCTTCTACAGAAGACAGAATTGATGTATCTCAAAAGAATCTATATAATTGAACTGTAAAATATTCAAGTTCTCTGCCTGTGGCAAGAATTAGAAAGGTGGGACTATGGAGCAAAATGTTCCCACTGCCAACTAATTCCAGAACAGTTCTCTTCTATCAAGCAGGAATTGGTAAGTTTCACAATGTAAAGCAAAAAATATTCAAGGAAGAAAAGTGACTCACCTTATTAGAACTCCCAGCTTTAATTCCGACTGGAATTTTGCTCTTAAAAGAATAAGAAAAATTTAGGAAGTTATCTTCATTTTTTCTTGAGATTTATTCACAAATTAGTAATGCCACTGCTCAAATACAGAGACTATTTTATTCTATGATGAAAAAAATGAACATTCATTCAAACTGTTTTCATACTATCTAATAAAAAAACAATTTATGGACTTGTAAATCATAATTTAGCAAACTGATCGACATATACAAAAATAACAGTGTCAGAATCAGCTAAAATCTTTTTAAAGATTTTATTTATTTATTTGCCAAAGAGAGAGAGAGATCACAAGGAGAGAGGCAGGCAGAGAGAGAGAGAGGGAGAAGAAAGCTCCCCGCTGAGCAGAAAGCCCGATGTGGGGCTCCATCCCCAGACCCTAAATTCATGACCTGATCCGAAGGCAGAGGCTTAACCCACTGAGCCAACCAGGCACCCCCAAATCAGCTATAATTTAAAGTGTAATGCAGTATGTAATAGTTCACATAATTTTTAGGTTAAAAAAAAAACTGACAAAAATCACTATTCCATAAACTTTCCTACCACAGAAAAAGATGCTTTAAAATTTTTCAAAGTTCTTTGAAAAATTTTATGCTCAATCTTAATTTCTGCTCTAAGCTGACATCTAAAGTGAAGGCAGTTTGGGATTAATACTGACAGAATCAGTTCCTTGGTGCACAGGATTCACCTTGGTTTACCAATCTAGGTAATCAGGGTTTACTAATAGAAAATCCCTATGTCTCCAGCTTTCTTTTCTACAAAGCCAGTAATTACTTTCAGGCTTTAATAAACAAACCTAGAAATCATTATAACTGGTTCATCAGACACAATTTTAAACAAAATATCATATCTGAAAGCAGAAAATCACAGGTTGATCCTCTAATCAATCTAGGGGACTGATTTCCAGCATCGGAATCTATGGTATAGCAAAATACCTACTAAAATCTTTTCATGTGTCATGGTAAATTTTAGCTCAGGTAAATTTAACCAGATATTCAGAATAAATATCTTCCTGCCAGGTGGAAGAATATAAATAATGATTAGAGATATTTTCCTAATCAATAAAAAGATTAATAGATTAAAACATTACTTGTTGCTAGCATTTTATTATTTTAGCATTTTCTAGTACATCTAACAAACAGAAGGCAGAAGAGAGAAGACTATAAAACTTAAGTCAAATCTAATAGCCACGAACCTGAATTTAAAATGTGGAAGGAATACTAACCAAAAGTAACTGCTGGCTACAGTGTGTCCTCTGGTATAGTATAATATGCTAAAATCAAAACCTTTAGCAGCTTTTCTAAAGGTTTGATGCTAAATACAATAACTTGACTTATACAAATCTTAACAATAAACCTTTTAGACATACTGGGGTAGGCATCACAGATGATTGTTACGAATGACACATAACAATCACAGAAGAGAATTATTAGAAGTAATGAAAAATGTAAAACTAATAACTAAATCAAGAATTAAATAAACCAGCTGGTATTGAGGCTGGGAAAATGATGGGGTAGGAGGACCCTAGGCTCACCTTATCCTATGGATACAACTAGAAAACAAAAACTTCACACAAATAATCTAGAAAACAACCCAAAGACTGGCAGAACAAACTCTGCAACTAAAGGCAGAGAAGAGGCCACATCAAATTGCGTAGGAAGGGTAGAGATGTAGTGGGGAACGAAACAGGCTTTGGCCATCTGCAGTCAAGAACTGGAGGTACAGGGAAGGGTGAGAAACAGACTATCCCAAATACATGGGGAAGACCAATCCCCATAACTTTTGGTTTTGAAAGCCAGAGGCTCCAAATTTCAGGAGTTCCTACAACCAGTGGGAGTTGAGCTTGGATTTTTAAAAATCAGCACCTCCACTCTGGGAGAGCTGAAAGGCATTAGGAAGCAGAGTTCCTGCCCTTAAAACAGACAGGGGGGGGGGGGGGGGGGATAGGACAAACAGCCCAGGTAGCTACAACATAGAAGCAGCAATTTGAAAAACAACTAGGGCATATGGGAGGGAGACTTACTAATCTCAGAGCATGTCTTAAAAGGCAGGGATCACAGGGAGACCCCTCCAGGAACAAAGGAGGCAGGCACCATTTCCCTCACCTCCACATCCCCACTCACAGCATAAACACATAGGCACCTGTGGGAACCAGCACTATGCAAGGCTTTCTAGCTAAATTTGCTACACTGAGCTCCACCCACCCACACCTAGTAAGGTCCCCTTTTCGACACATTTGTGTCAGTTCTGGTTTTGGATCCCTTCCCATGGAAGACCAGTGTAAACATCATCAGTGCAGCTTATTCTGACCCACACGTTTTGTAGGGCCTCAGTGTGGGCAGCTGTGGACCTTGCAGAAGCTCAAGACACAGCCTGTTGTAACTGGTACCCCACCCACACAGCCCTCCATCCATCAGGGCAGGCAACAGATCTCTCACAAACAGACCAGCACACACCTTGTTAAAATGTGCAGCACTCCAGCGGGGGACCAAACACAGCTCACAACAAGCTAAGAGAGCCTCTTAGACAACTGGACTAAAGGAAAAGCTGGCCAGGACACAAGAGCAGAGCATATGCAACACACACAGGAGACAGTCCCTGATGTGCCAGGTCTGGGAGAATAGCGGACAACTCTACCACAGGGCACGACAGGACATCTTGTTCATAAGATTGTGAACTTCAAGAGGAGGACGCAGAGCTGATTTTGCTAACACACAGAAATAGACACAGAGAATCAGACAAAATGAGATAAGGAATATGTCCCAAATGAAAGAACAGGACAAAACCACAGCAACAGATCAAAGTGAAATGGATATAAGTAGTATGGCTGATAAAAAATTTTAAGTAATGATCATAAACATACTCACTCGGATTGAGAAAAGAATGGAGAACATGGGGCGCCTGGGTGGCTCAGTGGGTTAAAGCCTCTGCCTTCAGCTCAGGTCATGATCCCAGGGTCCTGGGATCGAGCCCCGCATCGGGCTCTCTGCTCAGTGGGGAGCCTGCTTCCTCCTCTCTCTGACTCCCTCTCTACCTACTTGTAATCTCTGTCTGTCAAATAAATAAATAAATAAAAATTAAAAAAAAAAAGAATGGAGAACATCAGTGAGACCCTTAACACAGAAATAAAAGGGAACACATCAGAGATGAAGAACACAATAAATGAAAATAAAAATACACTAAATGGAATAAATAGTAGGTTAGAGGAAACAGGCAAATGAATCAACAACCTGGAAGACAGAGTAAAGGAAAGTAATCAAGCCGAGCATGTGAGAGAAAAAAAAGTTATACAAAATGAGAATAGACTTAGGGAACTCAGTGACTCCATTAAGTGTAATAACATTCAAATTACAGGGATCCTGGAAGAAGTAGAAAAAGAAGAGAACAGAAATTTAATTTGAAGAAATAATAGCTAAAACTTCCTGAATCTGGGGAAGGAAACAGATACTGAGATCCAGGAGGCAGAGATCCCCCAACAAAATCAACCCAAGGTGATCCACACCAAGACACATAGTAGTTAAAATGGCAAAAAGTAGTGATAAAGAAAAAAAAATTTAAAGCAGCAAGAGAAAAGAAAACCGTTATATACAAGGGGAAACCCCATAGAGCTATCAGCTGATTTTTTTTACCAGAAGATTTGTAGGCTAGAAGAGAGTGGCATGATAGATTTCAAATGCTGAAAAGAAAAATCTGCAGCCAAGGATACTCTATCCAGCAAGCCTATCATTCAGAATAGAAGGAAAGATAATGGGTTTCCCAGACAAACAAAAACTAACGGAGTTTATGACTACTAACCCAGCCATACATTAAAGGGGACTCTTTGAATGTAAAGAAAAAACTGTAAGTAAGAGTAGGAAAAGTAGGACACATAAAAGCAGTAAAAATAAGTATATCTGTAAATATCAGTCAAGAGATTCACAAAGGATATAAAATATGACACCATATGTCCAAAATGTTAAGCAGAAAGGAATAAAGAATGGGTTTAAACTTAAATGACCATCAACTTAGCACAGACTGCTATATGCAAACGATGTTATATACAAACCTAATGGTAACCACAAATCAAAAACCAGCAATAACAAATAATATGGAGGACATGGGGAGATGGAGAGGAGACAGGACTTGAGGGAAATTGGAAGGGGAGATGAACCATGAGAGACTATGGACTATGAAAAACAATCAGAGGGTTTTGAAGGGGTGGGAGGTCGGGAGAGTCAGGTGGTGGGTATTATAGAGGGTAAATATTGCATGGAACACTGGGTGTGGTGCATAAACAATGAATTCTGTTACACTGAAAGAAATAAAGAAAAAAAAAGCCAGCAATAGATATGCAATGGATAAAGAGAAAGGAATCCAAGTATATCACTAAGGAAAGCCAAAACACCACAAAAAAAGAGCAAGAGAGAGATCAGAGAATAACTACAAAACAATCACAAAGCAAGTAATAACTTGGTAATAAATTTATATCTACCAATAACTACTTTGAATGTAAATGGACTAGACACTTCAATCCAAAGATATGGGCTGTCTTTGAATTACACAGAGTGGATAAAAAAACAAGAGCCATCTATAAGGCTGCTTACAAGAGACTCATCTCTGATGTAAAAACAACTGCCGACTGAAAGTAAGAGGATGAAGAAAGATTCGTCATCCAAATGGATGTCAAAAGAAAGCTGGAGTAGTAATACTTAAATCAAACAAAACAGACTTTAAAACAAAGACTGTAACAGGAGATAAAGAAGAACACTATATGATGATGAAGGGGAGACTCCAACAAGAAGATACACAATTATAAATATTTATGCACCCAACATGGGAGCACCCAAACACACAGTTAACAACATTAAAAAAAAAAAAAAAAAACCTAATCGATAGGAATGCAATAATAATAGGAGACTATAACACCCCTCTTACATCAATGGACAGATTGTCCAAACAGAAAATCAACAAGGAAACAATGGCTCCATTCACCAGATCAGATGGATTTAAAAGATATTTTCAGAGCATTCCATCCTAAAACAGCAGATACATATTCTCCACAAGTGCACACAGAACATTTTCCAGAACAGTTCACAGATTAGCCCATAAAATAAGCCTGAACAAATTCAAGAAGATGGAAGTCATACCATGCATCTTTTCTGACCACACCACTATGAAAATGGAAGTCAACCACAGGAAAAAATCTGAAAAGAGCGCAAATTCATCAAGGTTAAATAACATGCTACTAAACAATGAATGAGTCATCCAAGACCTCAAAGAAATAAAAATTACATGGAAACAAATGAAAATGAAAACGCAATGGTCCAAACTCTTGCGGATGGAGCAAAAGCAGTTCTAAGCGGGAAGTTTAGGATCATACCAGCCTACCTCAGAAGTAGGAAATATCTCAAACAACCTAAATTTACATATAAAGGAGCTACAAAAAGAATAACAAAACCCAAAACCAACAGAAGGAAGGAAATAATAAAGATTAGAGCACAAATAAATGATACAGAAAATTTTTTAAAAACAAAATAGAAGAAATCTATGAAATCAGGAGCTAGTTCCTAGAAAAGATAAATAAAACTGATAAACCTCTAGCCAGGCTCATTAAAAAAAAGGGGGGGGTATATGAGAGAGGACCCAAACAAAATTGCAAATGAGAGAGAGTAACAATGGACACCACAGAAATACAAGTAACTACAGGAGAGTATTATGAAAAATTACATACTCCAAACCTGGACAACCTAGAGGAAATGGACAAATTCCTAGAAACATATGATCTATCAAAACAGCAACAGGAAGAAAGAACATTTAAACAGACTGATAATCAGCAATGAAATTGAATCAGTAATCAAAAAATTCCCAACATGGGGCGCCTAGGTGGCTCAGTGGGTTAAAGCCTCTGCCTTCAGCTCAGGTCATGATCCCAGGGTCCTGGGATCAAGCCCAGCATGGGGCTCTCATCTCAGCAGGGAGCCTGCTTCCCTCTCTCTCTCTGCCTGCCTCTCTGCCTACTTGTGATCTCTTTCTGTCAAATAAATAAACAAAATCTTAAAAAAAAAAAAATTCCCAACAAACAAAACTCCAGGACCAGATGGCTTCATAGGCAAAATCTATCAAACATTCCAAGAATATTTAATACCTATTCTTCTCAAAATATTTCAAAAAAATGAAGAGGAAGGAAAATTTCCAAATTCATTTTCTGAGGCCAGTATCATCCTGATACTGAAGCTAGGTGAAGACCCCATTAAAAAACAGAACTACAGGGGCACCTGGGTGACTCAGGGGGTTAAACCTCTGCCTTCAGCTCAGGTCATGATCCCCTGGTCCTGGGATTGAGCCCTGCCTTCCACTCTGTGCTCAGGAGGGAGCTAGCTTCCCTGCAACCAACACCGCCCCACTCCCTACTTATGATCTCTGTCAAATGTCAAATAAATACATAAAATCTTTAAAAAAACTACAAAAAATTAAGATTTTTTTAATTAAAAACAAAACTACAGGCCAATAACTCTGATGAACATAGATGCAAAAATCCTCTACAAAATACTAGCAAACCAAGTCCAACAATCCTTTAAAAAAAAAATCATTCACCCTGATCAACCTTTACTCCCAGGTTGCAAGGGTGGTTCAATATTTATAAATCAATCAGTGTGATACATCATATCAGTAAGAGAAAGGAAAAGAAGCTTCAGATTTCAACAGATACAGAAAAAGCATCCAATAAAATACAGCAACAATAACCCTCAACAAAGTAGGTTTGGAGGAAACATACCTCAACTATAATAAAGGCCTTATAGAGAAAATCCATTATACTTAATGGGGGGAAAACTGAGAGCATTTACCGTGAGGTCAGAAAAAGGACACGGATATCTACTCTAACCATTTTATTCAGCTTAGTACTGGATGTCCTAGCCACAGCCATCAGACAACAAAAAGGAATAAAAGGCAACCAAACTGGTTAAGGAAGAAATCAAAATTTCACTATTTGCGGAGGACATGATATTTTGTGTAGAAAACCCTAAAGACTCCACCAAAAAACTGCTACATCTAAAAATGAATCCAGTAAAGTTTCAGGACATAAAATCAATGTACACAAATCTGCTGCATTTCGATACAGTAATAAGGAAGCAGTGGAAAGAGAGATTAAGAAAACAATCCCATTTACAATAGTCCCCAAAATAATAAACCAGCTATGAATAAATTTAGCAAAGAGGTGAAAAGACCTGATTGTGAAAACTTAAAATATTGATGAAAGAAGCTGAAGATGACACAAAGAAATGGAAAGACAGTCCATGCTCATGGATTACGAGAACAAATATTGTAAAAATTTCTGTACTACCCAAAGCAAGCTACACATTTAATGCAATCCCTATCAAAATACCAACAGCATTCTTCATAGAACTAGAAAAAAGACATCCTAAACTTTGTATGGAACCACAAAAGACTCTGAAGAGCCAAAGCAATCTTGAAAAAGAAAATCAAAACCGGAGGGAACACTATTGCAGATTTCAAATATTATCTGTAGTAATCAAAAAGGTATGGTACTGGCACAAAAATAGACACTTAGGTCAACAGAACAGCATACAAAGCACAGAAATAAACCCATGATGCTACTGTCAATCTTTGACAAAGGAGGCAAGAATATTTAATGGGAATAAGTCTCTTCAACAAAGGGTAACTGCATGGCTGCATACAGAAGAATGAAATGGGACTTCTTACACTGCACACAAAAACTCAAAATGGATTAGGGACCTAAATGTGAGGCCTGACACCATAAAATTCCTAGAACAGAGCACAGGCAGTAATTTCTCTGATGTTGACCATAACAAGATCTTTCTAGGTATGTCTCCTGAGGCAAGTAAAACAAAAGCAAAATAAGCACTTGTGATGACACTAAAATAAAAAACTTCTGCCCAGCAAAGGAAACCACCAATAAAACTAAAAGACAACCTAACTAACTGGTAGAAGATATTTGCAATGACATATCCAACTAAGGATTATTACCCAAATTATATAAAGAATTTATATAGCTCGGGGTGCCTGGGTAGCTCAGTGCGTTAAAGCCTCTGCTTTCAGCTCAGGTCATGATCCCAGGATCGTGGGATCGAGCCCCGCATTGGGCTCTCTGCTCGTAGGGAGCCTGCTTCCTCCTCTCTCTCTGCCTGCCTCTCTGCCTACTTGGGATCTCTGCCTGTCAAATAAATAAATAAAATCTTAAAAAAAAAAAAGAATTTAATACAGCTCAACACCAAAAAATATCCTAAATAATCCAATTAAAAAATGGGCAGAAGATACGAACAGACATTTCTCCAAAGACAATATCTAGATGGCCAACAGATACATGAAAAGATGCTCAACATCATGCATCATCAGGGAAATGCAAATCAAAAACAAACTGAACTATCACCTAACATCTGTTAGAATGACTAAACTCAAAAACTCAAGAAACAAGTGCTGGTGAAGATGTAGAGAAAAAGTAACACTCATTTACTGTTGGTGGGAATGCAAACTGGTGCAGTAACTGTGGAAGATAACATACGGGTTCCTTGAAAAATTAAAAACAGAACTACCCTATGATCCAGCAATTATACTACTAGGTATTTACCCAAAGAATACAAAAACACTAATTCAAAGGGATATATACACTCCTATTTTTTTTCTAAAGATCTTATTTATTTGACAGAGAGAGATCACAAGTAGGCAGAGAGGCAGGCAGAGAGAGAGAGAGGAGGAAGCAGGCTCCCCGCCAAGCAGAGAGCCTGATGCAGGACTCAATCTCAGGACCCTGAGATCATGACCTGAGCTGTAGGCAGAGGCTTAACCCACTGAGCCACCTAGGCACCCTACACTCCTATGTTTATAGTAACATTATTTACAATAGACAACCCATGGAAACAGCCCAAGTGTCGATCAATAGATGAACAGATAAAGAAGATGTGGTGTATACACATACAATGGAATATTACTCAGCCATTAAAAAGAATGAAGTCCTGCCATTTGCAAAACATGGATGGATTTAGAGAGTATAATGCTTAGGAAAACAAGCCAGTTAGAGAATAAGAATTACCACACTATTTCACTCACCCGTGGAATTTAAGAAGCAGAACAAACACAAGAACAAAAAAGAGACAAACCAAAACAAGAAACTCTTAACTCTATAGAGAACAAAGAGATGGATACCAGAGAGGATATAAGGAGGGGGCAATGGCTGAAACCGGGGAAGTGGATTGAGAGTGCACTTATCTTGATCAGCACTGAATAGTATATGGAACTACTGAAGCACCATTTTGTACACATGAAGTGAATGTACACTATAAAACACTTTTTTTTTTTTTTAGCTATATAACACATAGTAAGTCATTCAGCAATATATGACTAAGGTCTATAGATTAGACATTTGTATTATAAAAATGTTAATTTCCTGATTTTGTTAGTTACATTGTGGTTACATAAGAGAATAATCTTGTTTTTAAGGAAACACAAGTAATTAGCAGTATTGTATCCCCTTGTTGGTAATTTACACCCAAATAGTTCAGAAAATAATATATACAAAGAGTAATAAAGCAAACATGATAAAAATTCAGAGAATCTGAATAAAAATAAATGAGGACTGTTGGTATTATTCTCCCAATTTTTCTGTAGGTCTGAAATTATTTCAGATGAAAAAGTTAAAAAAATTATTCTTAAAGGAAAATGAAGAGGATTTTTTAAATTGTCCCTTTACAAAGGACATTGGTTAAGGTTTTTTCCCCATTTTTAAGGATAACAAACTAGATTAATTGGTTAGGTAAGAAAAGTAAAAAGTGAAATGAAAACACAGCTTATAATGAACTATTGTTTAAGAAGAATTAACTATGGTATATGTCTAAAACAAAAGTCTAAAATATAAGTATAGCTGCTTTTTTTTTTAATGTAACAAAGCCACCAAGTGAAGACCTCATACCAAGCCTGAAATTCCTCTGCTTTACAAAGCACTCTAATTCCCACTCTAAATGTAAAAGTTAAGGTCCACTAACATCACTTTTCTTATGAAATAAAAAGCATATTCAACAAAGCATGAAATAAGAGTTAGCCAATTATAGATCCAGTCCTAGAACAGGCTGCCCAGGCTTCCACCTGGCTTAGAACCATACTATACTTCCACAACCAATCAATACTACTGGGTACAAGAGCTTCTTCAAACCCATTTTGGTAACAAATATAAAATAAACCTTCAAGAATGTGGTTAAAAAGAGAGAGGTGACAGCATATGAATTTGAGGACAAGTCTAAATCCATTAACAGTGGCCTAAAATATAAATTCATGCTTATCTAAGAGCCCAAGAGGAAGCAATGTTTTCCTTATTATTTTTTTTAAATTTATTTTACCTCTGGACAGGGCTCCACATGGCAGTCTTTTATTGAACAATGGCCATCTTCTGCCCAGAAAGGACATGGTCGCTTCAGATTGACCTTGAGAGAAAGATTGGATAAACGTTAGCAGACATATGGCACAGTTCTTCAACACTCTCTAGGTGTCCCTGTGCTGCACACCACTGATGTGGTGGTGGGAAGAAGAAAAAGTCCTACCCTGTGGCATCTATAGGGTTCAAAATTTGAAACTGCAGTTTTTCAGACACCCAGTTGTAATATTAATTAAAAAAAATAACTGTTATTAGTCCTCTGACACTTCAAAAAAGAAATAAAGTCCAAGTACACTGCTCACCTGCAGACCCTGGGCAGCATTTTACTCTGATGTCTGTCAGCACCTTACCCGTTAGGGTTCTCCAGAGCGCCCACCCGCTTCAGTGTGCACTGAGCACCCACTGTCTGCACTGTGTAGGGTCTAGGGCAAAGAAGATATATAAAAAAAGTACTTCACCCACCTGGAGTCTACTGGAGGGAATAGAAATTATAAATGCCTGTTTAATTACAAATTGTAGTAAGTGCTACAAAGAACATCCAGAGTTTCTTCATGGAAAATAATGGGGTTGGCGGACAGTGACCTTCTTGACTGCTCAGTGTAACTGGGGATTTTGTTTGTTATATCTTATTGTTTACATTTAGGAAGATATGGGATTTTGTATATTAAGTTTATAGCCTGCTATCTTAATGCATTTTTTATCATTTTTGTTCATTATTTAAGTTTTCTAGTATTATTTTGTCATTTATAAATGGAGATAGTTTTACTTATTCTTCAAAAATGTTTATGCCTCTAGTTGCTCTCTCTTGTTTGGTATGCTAATTAATATCTCCAGCAGTAAAGAACAGTGGGTACCCTGGGTCCCTCACCTAAGTGAGAATTCCTCAACTATTTCCCAACAAGCAAGATGGTGGCAATGCTAATGTTAGGATTAAAATGATCATGTTAAGGAAGTATCCATCATTCCTATTAAATTTTTTAAAAATCAGGGATGTGTGTTGAACTGTATTGAGGACCTAAAAGCCTTGTTCCTGCATTCTTAGAATAAGATTAACTTGGTCAGGATATATTTTTCTGTAATATGCTCAAAACTCCACATCATCTTCGATTTCACTTCTACTCTCACAGCATACATTCACCCCATCAGGTAAGTCTGTTGGTGTTACCTCTTATGTACGATCTTCGTTTGCTTACTTTTCACCTCTTCCAACTCTACTGCCCTATTCCAACTCCACTTTCCATCTGGTCTCATGCAAAAACCTATATGGTTTCTCTATTTCCTATTGCACACCCTGAGAGTCTGTTTTGTACAAATCTCCCCAAAAGCTCATTACACTTACACTAAAATTCAACATCCTTACATAAGATTTTCTCATCTGGCTCTTACTTTCCAACTCTCCATATCTCACTCACCTTGCTCCAGCCAGGCTGAACTTATTCCTCAAACACGCTCAACCTTTATGCCTGCACTCAAGATGTTTATACCTGTAGCTCTACTCTCCTTCCCTGGAATGTTCTCTCTCCACATCTTGTCACGGCTTTCACGTTATGTAGGTCTTTACTCAAATGCCACAGCACGGATACCCTCCTTTCCTGATCATCTTCTTTAAAAGTAAAGCTACCTAACTTCCCCACCCCATTAATTTATTCTGTCTCCTACTTTATTCTTCTCCATAGCATTAACCTTAGTAAGCATATGACATTAAATTTCACTGTTTATTGTTTGCCTTCCTAATCTGGATAAAGCTTCATGAAGTCAGAGTCTTTGTGTTATTCACTATTGTATCCACAGCACTTAGAATAGCACCTACCTGCCTGGGTGGCTCAGTCAGCTGAGCATCTGCCTTCAGCTTAGGTCATGATCCCAGGGTCCTGGGATCAAGCTCTGTGTCAGGCTCCCTGCTCAGCGGGGAACCTGCTTCTCCCTCTGCCTGCCACTTCCCCTGCTTGTGCTCTCTTTCTCTCTGACATACAAACAAAATCTTTAAAAATAATAATAATAAAAATAGGAAAACTCTTTAAAAAAGAGTGCCTATTGGGCGCCTGGGTGGTTCAGTTGGTTGAACAACTGCCTTCGGCTCAGGTCACGGTCCTAGAGTCCCGGGATCGAGTCCCGCATCAGGCTCCCAGCTCCATGGGGAGTCTGCTTCTCCCTCTACCTTCTCGCCTCTCACGTTCTCTCCCACTGTCTCTCTCTCAAATAAATAAATAAAATGTTTAAAAAAAAAAGAACACCTACTGCTAAGTTGTTATTCAATAAATATTTGGTGAATAAAGAAATGGTATAGATAGTATAAGAAACTGTAAATACCAACTCAGCAGCCAACTGAGCAGTTGACAGGGGTAGACTGGCTTCCACCTAGATATCCTTGCTCAATCACAAGTATGTTTGCACATGTTTAAAATTAACCTATTCTCTTTGCTTTCTTTTTCTGCCACTAGTGTATGAAAAGTATACTGACGGTGGTTAAATGTCCTTTTTCTTTAATTTGTAGGTTGGCAGAACTAGAGAAAGGAATAATCATCATCAGAATATCCTTGACTTGGAGACAAATGCATTAACTAGATCACTGCATTACCCTCCCTTGGGAAGTAAGTGGATATTTCCAGTACATATGGAATAATTTCATCACACTGATTAGAATGTTTTCTTAGAACACTGTTATGTTTGCCTATCCAACATCCATTTTTCCTCCTCCTGTAAACCCTAACATTCTGTTGAGAAACAATCACTCCCCCTTATATTTATGTAAATAGGATTGTTAACCAAAGTGTCTTTCCCTCTTTTGGTCAATTAGAAACCTATGTAAGTGTTTTTCCAGAAATTAGGGAGGAATTTCTTCCAGAAATTTGATATAGAGTGTTGCAAAAACAAGGGAAATGGCTATTGCATTTCTTGCTAGGCACACGACATAATAAAATTTTTTGTCACCTTCAAAAAAAAAAAAGGACAATGACTAATGGTGCCAAAATTTTGGTGGTGACATAAAAATAATGGCTATTAGTTCCTGCTCTAATTTCTTTTTTTATCCTCAGAAATATTTAAAGACTAAGATAGCTATATAGAATCAGGATAAAAAAGAAAATCATGCTCAATTTTCAAAAAATAAACTAAAAATGAGTATCAAAGAAATTATAAACCCAATCGAATACTGAGAGCAAGAGCAAAACAAAGCATAACAGCAGCTTTTAAAATACTGTTCTTCGATTTAAAATACTGCTTTTGAATATTGCTTATTGTTGCTACCTTTAAACTAGCAATGGTTATTCTGTAAAGGTCTAGAGCAGAGCGCTCAATTTAAGAATCAGTTCCTCAGTATTACTACAAAGGCTGTTCTGCTTGTGCCCTCAGCCTGGTTCAGCAGCCCTTCCAGTGAGCTCCCCAGGAACCATGTGCTGCTGTGGTACTTACACTGAGAAAAGCACTAACACAGAACAGGGGCCCAGCAGCACAACACAGAGCCTGGGAGGGGTCTAGATGGTGGAGCCTAAATTACAGTGAAAGCTGACAGATAAGTAAGTCTGTGGCACTTTCAGCTTCTGTGGAAGTAGTCTCTGTCCCAAAACTGAAAGATGAGGGATTTCCCAAACACAGGAAGAGGGTTCAGGTTCTCAGTGTTCAAAAAGACAATCAGGTTTTTTACTACATACTTAATATATTCCAGTGATTTAAAAAAAAAAAAAAAAAAAAACAACACAGAGTGTTCTGAGAAGTCAAAATGGGTTTTCAAAAGGGTCATAAAAGTCACATCTGTAGAGAGCTATGTAAATATATTTTGCTCCTAAAGGAATCAAAAATTATAACTCTACCTTGTAATAAAGGAAGTAGTCTCACTCTTGCAATTTTTTTTATTTTGGGGAAGATTTTGAAGGTGTTAAAGTTATCAATGCTATCGATGTCACACAGGCAATCATCCAGGACTCCGGTTACCTGGGGGTGGGGAATATATACATATAAAATTTAAAATATGTAAATTATAGATATTTCAACCTTAGCAAATCTGTACTATTGTATAAAAAGATAGTTTATTCATTTGAGGTAACTAGTCTTTGTTAAGATACGTAACATTAAAGGGGTGCCTTGGTGGCTCAGTTGGTTAAGTCGATTAAGTTGTTTTAAGTCGGTTAAGCCTCTGCCTTCAGCTCTAGTAGAGATCCTAAGGTCCTGGGATCAAGAGCCCTGCTCAATAGGGAGCCTGTTTTTCCCTCTCCCTCTGCCACTTGCCCATTCATTCCTTTCCTCTCTCAAATAAAGTCCTTTAAAAAAAGATACATAACATTAAAACAATCATTTACTTTTTATATGGCCAATTAGGTAAAGAACAACAGAAGGATTGAATAGATATACCTATTCTGAAGAACTAAGCATTAGTGGCTAGAGAAATATATTGAATGTTCCTCCCTTCCCCAAACATACATAAAATACAAATGTAGTAGGAATGCTAAAGCATTTCTTCCAAGACTAACCTAAAAGTCACAGACTATAATAATACTGCTGTAGTAACCCCATCTTTATTTTTCTACTGCCATTTATGGAACACTTATGTGATAGGCACAGTGCTAAGAACATTACATGTTATCTCATTTATTCTTTAAATATTCTATGAAATAGTTATTATTATCCTCATTTTACACATAAGAAAATTAAGTCTTAGCATAGTTAAAATAATTTTTCCAAAGTAAAAATGAGACTTAGTCCCAAATAATCACACTTAAAAATACATGCTTTATCTACTACTCAAAGTATACATTAACAGAACAGAAAATGATATTTACAAAATGAGTTCAGAATCCAAAATTTCCATAAAACATTCTTCAGCTAAATTTAAAAATGGGACTCACGGACATCCACATATCAGATGAATCTTCAGGGAATCAGGTTGAGTGAAAAAAAGCCAACCTCAAAATGTTACTTATTATGTGATTTCATTTATACACATTTTTTTTTTAAGATTTTATTTATTTGACAGAGATAACAAGTAGGCAGAGAGGCAGAGAGAAAGAGAGAGAGAGGAGGAGGAGCAGGCTCCTCGCTGAGCAGGAGGAGGACCCTGCTACCAGGACCCCGATACCAGGACCCTGAGATCATGACCTGAACC
Source organism: Mustela putorius furo (assembly GCF_011764305.1). Lineage (NCBI taxonomy): Eukaryota > Metazoa > Chordata > Mammalia > Carnivora > Mustelidae > Mustela > Mustela putorius. Next base: position 3,630,471 of record NW_025421577.1, read on the forward strand.
AAAGGCAGAGGCTTAACCCACTGAGCCACCGAGGCACCCCTACAACATTTTTCAAATGGAGAAAAGTTTGTTGGTTACCAGGGCTTAAGGACTGGAGTAGGGAGAGGAACTGGAGTCAGGGAGAAGGGTAGAAAGGAGGGAGAGTGGTTATAAAAGGGCAAGAAGAGAGGTGCCTGAGTGGCTCAGTCAGTTGAGCTTTTGACTCTTGGTTTCAGCTCAGGTCACAATCTCAGGGTCATGAGACTGAGACTCGCAATGGGCACATGCTCAGTGGGCAGTCTGCTTGAGATTCTCTCTCTCCCTCCTCTGCCCCTCTCCAATCCCTCTCTAAAAAAAATTAAATCATTTTTAAAAGGGCAAGAGGAAGGATCCTTGTGGTAATGAAATCGTTCGGCATCTTGACTACGGTGGTGCACACATAAAAGTGGACAGAAAATGTACAGATGCAAGGGAGACTAGGAGGGATCTGAGTAAGATCAGCGGGTGCATCAGTGTCAATGTCCTGGTGATAATACCGCACTGTATGTTTGCCAAATGGTACCAGTGCGTTAAACTAGATATAGTGTAGGTGGCATTTCTTTGTATTATTTCTTACAACTGCATGGAACCTGCACTTACCTCGATTAAAATTTTTATAAAAAGGCGGGGGGGTACCCAGGTGGTTAAAGATCATTTGTATGATCCATTGGAGGAATCTATGCACAGATGATCAGAAAATGGAAACCAGAAATTCCCAGTTGTTGTTTCTTTCTCATGTTTTCCCTCTGGAAATGCAAATGTGTCCCCAAACTCCCTACAACACAAAGAGTCAGAGGTATATTATCTTTAAAGAGCAAAGGATCATTCACAACAATTTTGGCTCTAGAATTCCAGATGCTTTACTATCCTAGTTACTAAGATCCTGTCACTAACTATTGAATTTTATTCCATTTCTCTAGCTTACTATTTGTAAAACTTCAAATTCTAAGTAATTGTGGAGAGTGGGGGGGTAGAAATACCAACTGACAACTTTCTAGGTTTTTTAAAAATACTTTATTATCCAGTGACTGCTCTTTCTTACAAATATTTCAAGGAGAGTAAGTGATGAACTGTGGGGAAAAACTGCTGTCTATAGGTAAAGCTAAGGTTTAAAAACTCACTATTGGCTTTAACAAGAAAGACACTACAGACCTTGCCAAGAGAAGTTTCGGAGGAGCTGGAGTGGGTTGAAGAGAGAACCAGCATGGAAGGAGTAAGGATAATTCCTTTGATGAGTTTTTTTTTTTTTATAGAGAACAGAAAAATGGAGCAGAGCCAGGAGAGTTGGGCAGGTTGAGAGGGAACTGTAAACTAGAATTAACACCATGTTTTAGAATGCCAGTAACAGTCCATCAGAGAAGGAAAAACTAATGATCCAGGAGAGAAAGGGAAGAGTTGTTGAGCCATGTGCTTGAAAGAGGGAATGGGACCTAATGCAGACGAGGCAGGGATTGACCTTTGATAAGAGTTCACAGTTCAAAAAAAAAAAAAAAAAAGTTTACAGTTCATCTATGATATTCCATTGGAAGTCATGACGTGTGGATTCAAAAGCTAATAGGTAAACATGTAAGGATTATGCTGATTACTCCAATTTTGTTAGTGAAATACAAAGATAAGAAAAGGGTAAGTGTTGGAGGATTAAGTAGAAAAAGACATAACATGGTAGCATGATTCAGTAATCCTTTCTTCTGCTGGATATAATCAGCTATCTAATCCACCCATTGAGTTTTTAATTTCAGCTCTAGAAACTGCAGGTCTTTTTCCATAGTCTATATTTCTAATACCTAATTCATGGTGCCTAGTGTTTGGTGATTTTGCCTATTAGCTGCTTATTCTCCTTGACACTGTATCTTCAAGAATTTTTTACAGCCTGGGTTGAAAATAAATTCTTCCAGAGGAAATGAATATTTGCTTTTACCAGTAAACTAGCCCCACTTCTGGGAGACAGATCCAATAAAACGAGATAATATATACTGAAACACATTGGAGATTAAATACTACCTATAATACGCTCCAATACTGTATTAGAAAATACCACTGGAAACAAAAGCCAAATGTATCCACTTTTGAGGACTGTTTCACAAAACGTTCCTTTGAATATGCACAAATACTTAATTTTTGAACTATATGTATTCATTTGGACATGATAAAAAATGATACGTATTCATTTGGATATAATAAAAGTAAACGTGCAACTATAAAACAGTAACACATGTAATTAGTAGATGACAAAAACCTGAAGTGAAGTTTCCAGATTGATGACAAAGTATACAATTCACATAGGCTATAGAAAGAAAAAAAAAGAGGAAAGACTCCTTTAAGAAAAATATCTAAATGTATGCCCCAAAACTATCACCCTAGAAGATAATTTTGCTAAAGAGAATTTGGAAAATTTACTTTTTAGAAGATTTCCAATTTCCATTAGTTCAGTGTTTTCTAAGCGGGGCTCACAAGGTAGTTCAGAGGATAACTGCGTTGCAGTTACTTACAAACAAGGCCTGTTTTAAATTGCTGATCGCTGGGTCCCATCCAGAGCCACTAAATCAGCAACAGGTGGCAACGGTGCCAGAGAATCTGCATTTTTAGCACGCTCACCAATAACGCAACCGGAAGTCTGCCCCTTAGATTTTTACCAAATCATTCATTTAAAAAATACCCACACAAATATAATGCTCGTGCTTTCTGGGATTGTGTGCACACACCATAACGCCAGGAGGAAAGTGTGTGAACAAAGTCAGAAAAGCATGATTACACGGTTGCACGCAGGGCTTCAGCCGTCCTCAGCCGGGAGCACCAACCGCTTCAAATGGGCATCTCCGCTCCCCGTCGAGCCACCGAGACACCTGCCCTCCCAGCGGCTCCGCCGCCTGGCAGCAGGGGCAACCGGGCACAGCCACACCTGCTGCTGCAGGAAAGCAGCGAACGGGGCTCTCGAGGCAAAGGCTCTGGCTTTCCACACCCTCGACCTCCAGCGCACTCTGTCCTGCAGGTGTCACAGGGCGCCCCTCGGGCCGGCCCACTCTCCCCACGTCACCCGTCACCGACCGGCCGTGTCCGCGAGCTTTCCCCTCGGGCCCCCCGGACCCCGCGGACCGGCTCAGCCGGCGAAAAAACTCCCGCGAGAACGAGGGACGGCAGAGCGGGCGGCGCAGCAGGGGGCTCTCCAGCCCGAGAGCTCCAGGTCTCGGGGTCTGGCGTCCCTCCCTGCCCGCGGCACTCCTGAGGGACGCGGGGGAGCCCCCGGTGAGGGGCGGGCTTCCCCGTCCGCGCGTCCCTCCCCACACAGCGGACGGCGTCCCCACTCCCGCCCGGGCTCCAGCACACGCCCCGCCGCCCCACACTCCAGAAGGAAAAGCGGAAAAGCCTCCGGGAACCGTCGCCGCCCTCATCCTACCGCCTCCTCCACGAGAGTCGCCTCCCCGCACTCACGGCGCGCATCTCGCAGGCGCCCCGGGACGCGGCGGTTCGGGTCACGGCCACCCGCCCGCGCGGTCCCCAAAGCCCCTGCGGGTCCGGCCTGGCCCTGCCCGCACCCCCGCGGCGGCCCGCTCGCCGCCAGCGCCCGCGTCCGGCCCCGCGTCCCCCCACCCCCGCCGGCCCTCGGCTCACCTGGGCCTCGACGACGCGAGGGAGGAAGCTCAGGGTGACCAGCAGCTGCACTGCGGCCGCCCCCCGCCCGGCGCCGGCCTGCCGGGGCCCCTGGCTCATGCTGACCTCTTCCCACAGCGCGACCGGCCGCGCCCCTCGGGGCCGGGGAACGGCGGGCGGCCCGGGCGACGACCCAAGGGGACGGCTCCCGGCGGCTGCGAGGCTCCAGGGTCAGAGGTCCGCGCCGTGCGTACCCGGGGGACACCCTCCCCGGCTCCCGGCAGAGGCGAGTGAGGCCGGAGAGCCGGGCGCCCCCACTTCATCTCCCAGACTGCCCCGCCCCCGGCTTCCCCTTCGCCCCGGCCACGCCCCCCTCCGAGCGCAGGGCCTTGTGGGAGTTGTGGTCCCCTCCTGCTGGGGGGCGGGGCCGACGGCGGAGGGAACCCGGGAGCAGCGGCGGCGGCGGCAACTCCGTCTCCCCCACGGCGGCCAATGGGGCAGAACCACGCGAGCCTCCAAAACAAGAGGCGCTGCGGGCGGGGCTCCGCTTCCTGCGGCCGGGGCTCCGCTTCCTGCGGCCGGGCGCCGCGCCGCCTCCTCTCCCCCGCGGTGGCTCCTGGAATCCCGTCCAGCGGTCAGGCCTGGGTGGCCGGTCCCCGACGCCGCACAGCCGGGGTACTCGGGACGCGCCCCGGGGGGCCTTCGACTGCGAGCCGGGGCGCGCTCTGCGTCTCCTGCGGCGGCCCCGGCCTCCGGCGCCCGGCGGGGCCCCGCCAAGCATCGGCCACTCGGCGAGGTGGCCCCGGCTCCTTTTCGACTTCACGGCCCGCAGGCGTGGACGCCGCCCTTCCTCGGTCCGCTCCCACTCCCTGCGGCGGAGCAGACCGCGCGCGGAAGAAGGGTCGAGCCCCGGAATTGACCATAACGTGTGGGGTGGACGCTTGGACGACCTGGGAGGGCTGCGGCCTGGCTCTGGCCCCTGCCTCTGAAATACTGCAGTTTCTCACGGGGCTTCAGAAGGACCGAGGTTCCTTAACCTCTGCGAGCCTCAGTCTGTTCGTCTGTGAATAATAACCGACCCAAACCCTGTTTTAGGATTGCATTAGACCTTACATAAAGGGCTTAGGATGGCGCCAGAACAAAAGAAGTTCAACAACAGCTGCTATTCGTTTTATTAATAGCCTTGATTTCTAGAGAACTAGCAATACGGCGGCTTACACGTATGTGGTGTGTATTAGACTTCCATTGCTTCGGTAACGACCACACATTTAGTGGTGTAAACAAGACATTTACTATCTTAGAGTTCTGAAAATCAGAAGTCCGAATTAGATCAGCAGGGCTGCATCTCCTAAAGGCTTTAGGGGACACTATGTTTCCTTGCCTTTCCCAGCTTCTAGAAGCCACTTGCGTTCCTAACAGCTCATAACTGTACACCACACTGTCACATCTTCACTCCCTAGGCTTCCATTGTTACATTCCTTGTCTTGCTGACCCTGACTCTACTGCCTCCCTCTCATAAAGACCCCTGTGATTACACAGGGTCCACTCAGATAATCCAGGATAATCTACCCACCTCAAAAAATTTTTTTTCAATTTTTTAGGAGACAGAGCTTGTTTATTGGGTAGGTAGGTGGGCACCAGACCCCAAAATTCTTAATCACATCTGCAAAGTCCTTTTTGCCACATAGGGTAACAAACGCACATTTTGGGAATTAGGGTATACACATGTTTGGGGGACATTGATCAGCCAACACACAGTGTGTTACACCTTTCTGAGCACTTTCATTATTTGAGGGGCCTGTGCAAAATGAAAATTCAGGGTCCTGGTTTAAAAGATGGTAAGAATTTCAACCAGGGACAACAGAGCATTCAACCAGGTGCAGGGCCCTTCTGAGCCACGTCAGTCCTCTTCCTCTTCAGCAGCTTGGAATTTTTGTTGGACTCTTCCAGCTACTTTTTCACGCTTCCTCTTTTCTTTGCCAAACTTCTATTTTCTATCCTCCCGTTTCCTTTTGTCCCTTATATAAATACGATCTCTCCCCATTCTGCTAAAGCTTTTCTCTTGTCCAATCCAATGGAGTTTTTTTTTTTTTTCAAGATTCCTCATCTCTGCACCACATTTGATTTTATTGCTAACACATACATTGTGGGATTATGTTATTTAAAAAAAATCCTGGGAATTTTTTGTTCTGGTTTTTAAAAAAAAAGGGAAATAAAAGTTTAGATTATACAATTTCTTATTACAAAATCTCAGGTGCTCTAGTGGACCTTTCATCTCATGTCCTCTAGTGCTTTTGCAATCAAGGACAGCAACCATGGTATGTAGCTAGAGTCCTTCTAGATTTGTTCAGTTTGAGTGGTCAGTGGCTGGAAGGAGTTAAGGGGTCACAGAACTCCAGTGCAGGGGGTCCAATAGCTATTGTCTTCCTGGTTATCAAACCCAGGAAGTAACAAGCAAGTGAAATTAGAAAGTGTTGGTATTTTGCACGAGATATGGTGCACCCAAATGCATGCCTAATGACGTCTACTGAGATCTCTCTTACCGTTAATTGTTACGAGTGTGAGGAGGGGGGGTTGTTCTTTTGTGAACAGACTGCTCCATTTGTCCTCTCCCCCTGCCTCTTTGTGTACCTTTGCTTTCCCTAAAATCAACAACAGTGAAACCAGCATTGTGCAAGGTACCGGTGATGTCATCCTTGCTTCCAGCAGAGTTCCACGGTGACACTCAGTTTGAACTTTGCCACTTTGAACACTGTGGCTAGAAGTTGTGACAGAGGAGAGAAAGTGCCAACACTAATTCTCAATGGTTGAAAGAAAAATCAGCTCCTGCTAAACTTTTCAAGAAAAAGTAGCAAATGACAAAAATGTAAAAGTGCTTATAGTACCAAGGAAGATTTCACTGTTCATTCTTCCAGGAAGGCAAGTTAGTGAGGACAGCATTCAGGGGCACTAAACAGAGTCTTTCCCAGGGCACTGCCATTGGACCCATCAATGCCAATTGCTTTTAGTCCTTTGTCCTTCCTATCAAAATTCAAATTCCTTCTAGAATTTAGCTTGGAGGGAGGGAACAAGCGCATTGACTGACAACCCTGAAAGTCTACAGGGAATGAGCAAAATGTTTGCACAAATCAACAGTGAGTGCTACTACCTTCAATTCTTAGTAGAAAGGGAAGGGGTGGGGGAGACACGTGGGTGGCTCAGTCAATGGAGCTCCAACTCTCGATTTCGACTCAGATCATGATGTGAGGGCCATGAGATTCAGCCCTGCCTTGGCTCTGCACTGAATGTGGAGCCTTGAGATTTTCTCTTTCCCTTTCCCTCTGCCCCTCCCACTGCTCATGCATGTGCTCGTTCCTAGTAAACAAATCTAAAGGAAGAAAAGAAAATGGAAGAGATGCTGGTCAGACATGACCCTTTCCTTCAGGAAGACATGGTTGTATTCAGATACTGGAAATAGCAACAATTTGCCAGCCACATCTGGATTGGATGGACCTAATTTTCTGGAACTAAGGTATCTTAAAAGTGACATCATTTTGCAAATTGAAGAATTTATGGGCCTCCCAGATCTATTAATCTGAGAAAGGGCAGGGCCAGCTATGAAACTAATCAGTACAAAGCCCTCATTACAAACAATGAGAATTTGTCATTGATTTGGTTGGGTCAGATTATGGGAGGGGGTTATCCTGGAGGGACAATCTTAGTGTAAATGTAATTCCACTAGGGCTAGCCATGACTCTTTTCCCCATGATTCTTAATGTAGCCAAACAGAATCAACCTATGTGTCTCAGGATGACCCGTGTGGTTTAGGTTTTAAATGAACAGTGTCAAAATGTGCTTAAGGTTAATCTTACTCATTTTTGAAATATAGACACACTGTCGGCATGCACAAAACCAAACTAATATTTGTTGCAGTATCTCTCCATTTAGCTCTCAAATACAAATGATTCCCCATCCCTTTCTATCCCTTTGTTTCCCTTCCCCTCCTTCCTACCCCACACCTCTGCCTTCTCTGAGAGGATGGCCCATCTCATCCCGTGATCTGGAGCGAGTTTTCTAGAGTCCTGTGCTGTTCCCACCTGTGATACTCATTTAGCATGAACAATCTGCTATTCCGTATCAAGAGTTAGCTTTTGCTGCATATACATGTATTATAGACATCTGGACGGTAAAGTTTCAGAAGACTCTGTCTTCTTGTACTGTATTCTCTTTAGTGGCTATCTCAGTTCCCATGAACAATAGTTGATGAACGTTTGTCTATTGATTACTATTTCTTACAATCTCAATTTCTCTTAGAAGGTATCTGTCTCAGAACCAATCCTGGATTGGGTACCTCTGAACGTTTCCTGTGGACAACTGAGAAATAGGGTCATTGGACAGGAACATTCCTGGAGAAGGCAGTAAGAAGAAGCTGAAGGCTTTTCATTAAGGCAAGGGATTCCAGGTCCTTAAGCAGAGGTGTATTTGGGAACTATCAAAAAGATTGAGGACAGTAACAGACTTGTCAGAGGTTGGTTGGAAATTCATTACTTTAAGCATTTTGTTTTTTTCCTCAAACACTATTTGAAATGTCTACACCCAAGGTTGTTGAAGCAATGGTGTGAGAATGGTCTCGAGCAGATTACTATAATGCTTAAGAGACTTTGCACTGGGTGTTTAGGTTTCCAAGATACCATCAAGTGTATTGTGTTTTTTTGATGATTTTTTGGCTTGGTGAACTCGTGACTTCTAGTGAAGGAAATCATTGATGTGTGGTTCCAAATGAAAGTCAAGGTAATGGGGTGGAAATTTAATAACATCAGTAATTTTCACTCCTGATAGCAAGCTGAACTGTGATTAATGAGCCTGCTGAGTAGAGGCAATCTGTTGTGTTTAAACAAGTGTATTTGCAGATAGTACTGCTGTGTTAAGAACCTGCCAATGGCAATTTTTTAAAAAGTGAATTTCCACCTGTAACTTAGTTATGAAGGGAATTTTGGCTTGGTGATAGGATTTCTTGAATTTTACTGAGGACATCTCTTCTTCTGTTCTTTTGACAAGGGATAGGGATTAAAAGAAATTAAAATGAAAGACCTTGGCTGGCCTGTGGCTTGCTCTTAGTTATCTATATAAAGCATTCACTGTTTTTCTTTAATATTTACTCAGCTGTGACATGCTCAAGTATTTTCACTTAACAGCATTAAAGCTGATAAACTTGAGCCCATTAGAATTATTTCCATTTCTAAAAGAGTTTACCTGGAGATATGCAGTTTGCACAAAACTTTCTTTTATGTAACAAACACATGGCATTATGTTAGAAGTTAATATATAATGTGATCACAGGGGTAATCTATTAAATGTAATAACTGGGAAAATGAGAATCATTATTTTGCCAATTTCACTCTCCCACCTAATGTCTATAATGCAAAAGACTTCACATAATCCCAAAGTTCTATGGCACTGACTTGCACATTGAGACTATCTGACTTTGGTCCAGCTCTCACTGCAGGCCACTCTGCATAGGATCCAGGGCACAGTGTGTGAGGGCGACCGCCGCAGATGTTCTTACAATGTGAAGATGAACCTTACAGGAAGTAGAGAGGGCCAAGGTCATGGAGACAGTGAGGTCAGAGAGGCAAAGGCAGGGAAGGCTGTTGATAGCCATCGGTGATGGCTGGAGGTGTTTCTCTGTTGGCCCCAACTGAGTTCCCTCCTGTCAGTGCGTTCCCATGCAGTCATTGGAATCTCAAGAAGTTTCATTTTTTTCCAGATCCAGTTTTTTTTTTTTTCCCCAAGTTCAGTCTCATATGTATATTGAGTCCAGCCAGTCGCCTCGTCCTTGCTCGGTGTTGCTGCTTGTTTTCCAAGACTCACATTCACGCTTGCCCCCAGACTGCTGCCTATCGCTCCTCATCCCCATTCCCTCCAGCCCTAGAGTCTGGTTTCTATTGTGTAGGCTCTCTACCTCCTGTGCCTTAACTTCTCTCACTGGCCAACATCTTGATTCAGATTTGGATTCCATTTGGCCTTAACAGAATCACATACTTGCTGGCTTCCATTTTGTGTTATTTTCTTTCTCCTGTTTAGGAATTTCTGACGATCTCCTGACGATCTCTCATAGATACAGACTTTAAGGATCTTCTCCTTCTACTTGAGCAGGATGTGCATCTTGCATTTACAATCTTACATAAAACCTCATGCTCTTCTCTGAGAAAAAAAAAAAAAAAAGAGGAGCATAGCATATATTCCTCAAGGCACTATAAGTGCCTTTTACGTGATTCCTCTTAGGGTTGGAATCCCAGTGGGATTCTCATTGTTTGTGACTATCCACAGTCCCCCCACAGAAGCAGGATGACCCACCACATTATATGACATCCTTGGGACTCTTCTAATCCCCCAAGAATGAAATGGGTCATTTATGTCTCTCCTTTCTTCCATGATCCCAAGGATTCACTATATTGCTATATAATAAAATCAACAGGGATACCTGGGTGGCTCAGTTAAGCATCTGACTCTTGATTTCAGCTCAGGTCATGATCTGAGGGTCCTGGAATGGAGCCTCCAATTACACTCTGTGCTCAGCATGGAGTCTGCTTGGGGTTCTCTCTCCCTCTCCCTCTGCCCCCCCCCCAATAAACAAATAAATCTTTAAAAAAATGAAATCAATTACAATTTCTTAGAAAATAATACCAATTTTTACAAGGCTGCAATTGCCACTGGGTTATAAAACAGTCAGAAAACACAGAGAAAATATTCAGTTATTTTAAAGATAACTTTACAATTACTTGAGACAATCTTTTCCCCAATTTTCAGGTTATGTTTTTAAAATGTCTTACAATCTCATGCTCCTAGTCTGTGGTGTTTTTTCCCAGACATCCCTAGGCTTATCATACCACTAAATTAGTGTGATTCTTCACTGTACAAAATTATTTATCAAAGAAGTCCTCTTTTCAAATGCCTTCATTGTACTATTTTAATTGCCATGTATAGAAATTTACTAATTTATCAAGAATGGCTCTAAGGTTTTTAATGACAAGAGAACACTTTGGGAAATGAGAGGTTCTAGTTCTTCAAAAAACCTATGTTTGTATCTGAAAGGTTTGCAGAATTATTTTTTTTTTAAAGATTTTATTTATTTATTTGACAGAGAGAGATCACAAGCAGGCAGAGAGGCAGGCAGAGAGAGAAGAGGAAGCAGGCTCCCCGCTGAGCAGAGAGCCCGATGCAGGGCTTGATCCCAGGACCCTGAGATCATGACCTGAGCCAAAGGCAGAGGCTTAACCCACTGAGCCACCCAGGCGCCCCTGCAGAATTATTTTTTAATAGAGTAGTTTTAGGGTCACAACACAATGGAGTGGAAAATACAATTCCCCTACACCCCTCCCATCAACCTGCACGGCCTCCCGAATAATCAACATCCCCCACTAGAATGGTGTATTTGTTATAATCAGTGAACCAACATTGATACATCATTAACACCCAAAGCCCATAGTTGATATTAGGGTTTTTTTTTTTTGTATGTTATACATCTGATGAGTTTTGACAAATGTGTAATAAAAAGTATCCACCCTTGTCCTATTAGATGGAATAGTTTTCGCCGCCCTCAAAAATCCTGTGCTCGATTTGGGTCTCTCTCCTCAGTGAAATCATTTTTTTTCATCAACTTTCCTACCCCGAGGTTCATGTCATAAATGGAAAAATCTATATCAGTTGGAATTAATTCTAACCATGTAGAATAAAACAAAGCAAAACATCAAATTCAACTAAACTGAAATAAGGTTTCTCTTCACTCTACATGATGTGATTTCAAGAAGAAAAAAAAAAAGATGTGTAGTGGTGTCCAGTTATCTTACTAAATGTTAATGATCATCAGTCCAATCTTCTGACCACAATTATGACACAGGAGGGTGGGATTTTGAATGTAGCAATACGGATATCTTGTACTAAGGCAGAGACAAGAGAAGTGTCTATAGCACTGTCAAGGTTATGGAAGAAATTGAAGGTATAGGGCTCCTGGGTGGCTCATTCAGTTAAGCATCTTCCTTCAGCTTAGGTATGATCCCAGAGTCCCAGGATGGAGTCCCACATGGGGTTAGTTTCTACTTGGTGGGGAGTCTGCTTCTCCCTCTACCACTGCCTGTCCCTCCCCCTGTTGTGCACACACACACACACACACACACACTCTCTCTCTCTCTCTCTCTCTCCCTCTCTCGTCAAATAAACAAGTAAAATCTTTAAAAAAAGAAAGAAAGAAAATGAAGATAGCCTTCCTTTGGGATAGCACCCTACAGCTCAGACTCCGTAGACCCTTGTGTACACTCACCTGTGAAAGGACTAGTACTTCATACCAGGATTAGCTGAGGATTCTCTGCACCTCCCCCTACTCTGCAAGATATGTATGCCAGCTGCACATCCCATTTTGTATCTACATAGAAAAGCCTAATTCTGATTTATGTTTTTTGAGTAACAAATGGAAAATCTCTTGATTGCTCCAAAAAATAATTTTGAATAGAAAGCTACTAATGTGTTTTTGTTGATGAATTTCTATGATGTAGAGGAATAAAGTAGTCACTTCCCTGCTGCTGGAGCTAAAGACAAACCACCACTCAGCAGGTGGGGGGTAGGGGGATTATAAGGGAGCATAAGCATCAAATTAATGATGAGACCAGGTGATATTTTAGAGTTTTTCAATCCTGACTTTCAGTGATTCCACTTAAAAAAAACAGAACACTCTACTTGGACCTTTTTTTTTTTTCCATCCAATGATCAAACAAAAAGCCTTTTCCTAACATTGTTTAAACATTTTTAGAATTATCCTTTCCCATTTGCAGTATGAGCATCAGTATCTGCAACTCAGCAAATGGCCTGTTATCCCGTGTTCCCACTTTAATAGCTTGAACTGGAAAGTAGCTATAGATTGCAAATTGAATGACTGGAGCAATCAATAGCCATATATTACCAACTTTTGAAATAGACTAGACTACACATACTAATGCCCAGGACACAGGAATGTAACACACTTTGAGAAAAAAGAGATAGCAAGAAAAACTTTCTGACTCAAAGATCTAAACTAACAACTGGCTGATGTTTAGATAAAAAGAACTAATTATTGTGGGGTTATTTTAATAACTTTAAGAAAAACACTTTAAAATGTCCGTATAACAGTGTCAGAAAGAATTATTTAGGAGAAAAGCCACTGGGCTGTCTTGGAATATTAGTACACCATTGTCTTACTGTTCATGGTGACCTCATTAGCAATGTGCAGACTTTTCAGATTATAAAGATACTCTTTTCATCCCAGGGTCAGTACCTCTGCCATGGCTATCTTTGTATTTAAAAAAGAAGTACATTAACCAGAAATTGTATTTCATTTCCAAAAAGCATATAGAAACCAAAGTATAGCCATGTCTCCCACTCCCTCACCTACCCACTGACCTGCATCTGCCTTTTCTCCTGTGCCTCCACCCTTACACTCAGCTCTGCTCCCTTTGCCAACCAAAAGGCATTTCTCTAACAATTCTCTCATTGTGTTCTGCATGATGGATTTCCCACTCTGCTGACGGATTCCATTAGTATTAAAAACATGTTGAAAGAACTCCCACCTTTTAAAAACACGTCTTGGCCCTATTTCTGCCTTGTCTTTTTTTTTTTTTTAAGATTTTATTTATTTGTCAGAGAGAGAGAGGGAGAGAGAGGGAGCACAGGCAGACAGAATGGCAGGCAGAGGCAGAGGGAGAAGCAGGCTCCCTGCTGAGCAAGGAGCCCGATGTGGGACTCGATCCCAGAAGGCTGGGATCATGACCTAAGCCGAAGGCAGCCGCTTAACCAACTGAGCCACCCAGGCGCCCCTTTTCTTTCTTTTTTACAGAACCCTCCTTAAACTAGTTATCTATATTTGCTGTGTTCAGTTTTGCTCCTCTTGTTCTCTCATTAACCTCCTTAAATTAAATGTTTGCCCCCACTGCCCCACCAAAACTTCTCTTGAGTAAGCTCCCTACTGACTTCTTTATTGCTATAACCAACGCCAGTTCTCAGGACTCATTGATTTGACCTAAAGCAGCATTTCGCACTGCTGAGCACCTTCTCCCTGAAACACTTTCTTCACATGACTTCCCTGGTCTTGCTCCTATACCTTAGTTTTTCTTTCCTCTCAGTCCTTTTGCTGGTTTGTCCTCAATTCCATGACCTCTAAATAAAGCCTCCTTGGGACACCTGGTTGGTGCAGTCAGTTAAGACTCCAACTCTCAGGGTGCCTGGATGGCTCAGTCAGTTAAGCACTTGCCTTCGGCTCAGGTCCTGATCCTGGGCCCTGGGATTGAGACTCATGACAGGCTCCTTGCTCAGAGGGAAACCTGCTTCTCCCTGTCCCTATGCTCCCTGCTCCCCCTGCTTGCACTCTCTCTCTGTCTCTCTGTGTCAGATAAATAAGTGAAATCTTAAAGAGAGAGAGAGAGAGAACTCCAACTCTTGATTTCAGCTCAGGTCATGATCTCTGCACTCAGTGGGGAACCTGACATTTCTCATAAAGTGTCATTATGTCAGGTTGGTGGGTCCCCCAGGATAAGTTTGTTCTTCAAGCTTACTGCTGTCAGACCTCCGCCTCCCTCCTCCCCACTCTGTGGTTGGTATAGACGCTAGTCAAAGATGGGGCTGGAACTAATGGTGGCCCCATCTTCCCTGGACCACTCTGGGACAACGGTCTCATCCTTCTCAAGACCAGGCATCCCAGCACCCCTGCTCCAGGTGAAAGGAAGCACAGCTCGTCCTCAGCAGTGAATTCTGCCTTGGTGAAAAGACTTCCGGACGGGGTGCCCAGGTCAGTCCTTAAGCGTCTGCCTTCAATGAAGGTCATGACCCCAGGGTCCTGGGATCAAGCCCCACAACTATGGGGCTTGCAGTTCAGTGGGGAGCCTGCTCCCTCTCCCTCTGCCTCTAACCCCTTGGGAGTCTGCTCACTCTCTTTCTCTCTCTCTCTCAAATAAATAAATAAAATATATTTTTTAAAGATTTTATTTATTTATTTTATAGGCAGAGATCTCAAGTAGACAGAGAGAGGAGGAAGCAGGCCCCCTGCTGAGCAGAGAGCCAGATGCGGGGCTCAATCACAGGACCCTGAGATCATGATCTGAGCCGAAGGCAGAGGCTTTAACCCACTGAGCCACCCAGGCGCCCCAATAAAATATTTTTTAAAAACGTTCTGGGATCCCATCTTGTATAAGTGTAGACAGTCATACCAGATGAGAGAGGAGAAATCAGGGCACTTGGGTACTGGATGTGGCTGCCATGAAGACCTCAAATCCTATAGTTCCAGAAATCGGGAATTATGGACAGACCAAGATCACAGAAACAGAGGGTAAGATGGTGCTTCTTAATGTATAGCACAGAACCTCTCAGGGTACAATTGGCGCCAGTGTTCTATTCTGAAGGGGGCAGGATCAAACCGTTTTATTGAGGGGCTTCAGGGAAAGGTCAAAGGGCTAGGAGCACAATGAGATCCAGTATCCTCAGCCTGGCCAGGATCTCCTCAGCGTCACAGTTTCCAAAAAAAGTCCAAATGTCCTCTTAAGGCCCACATTCTAAAATGTCTTTTTGGGGGGCTCCTGGGTGGCCCAATGGGTTAAAACCTCTGCCTTTGGCTCAGGTCATGATCCCAGGGTCCTGGGATCAAGCCCTGCATCCAGCCTTACATCAGGCTCTCTGCTCAGCAGGAAGCCCGCTTCCTCCTCTCTCTCTCTGCCTGCCTCTCTGCCTACTTGTGATCTCTGTCTGTCAAATAAATAAATAAAAATCTTAAAAATAAATAAATAAATAAATAAAATGTCTTTTTGGCATTTGGCCTGCTGGTAACTATTCACTTGAGAACCACCACATGGTGCCAACAAGGACTTGGCTTCCCATAGCGTAGGACTCCCAAACTTCTTTACCCTGTGCGCCACCTTCCCAGCTCTCCTTGCCTAAAATTCATATCTTCCAAACAAAAAAAAACAACAAGACAGACTTTCTAGTTTTTAGTTGGGGGAAAGCAAGCCTATCTCAGATCTCAGGCCAGAGAAGGCTGTGGCGTACAGCAGGGGGACGCCCAGCACTGGCTGGAGGGCTGGATTCAGCCACCTCAGTCACCCCACTTGCCAGTGTTTTTTTCTCCATCATAGTGGGGCCACCATGCTACGTTCTAGGTGCCTGCCCTGAAGTCAGGAAATCGTCCCTAGATAGAACGCTAGGCAATTGTAGGAACCACTCCTTAGTGTTCCTTCTCTCAGGAGCTATAGTCTGTGTCACTTTGGCATGGTGTCTAGAAACTCTGTATCATGTATTTTGTCCGTTTTAATAGAATTTCCTCTTTATGGCAAGAAAAAATGGAATTCCTAAAAAGGAAAATACTATGTTTTTTAAAATCTTGGTGAGACTAAGGGCCCCTGGGTGGCTCAGTCAGTCAAGTGGCTGCCTTCAGCTCAGGTCATGATTTCAGGGTCCTGGGATTGAACCCCACATCAGGCTCCCTGCTCAGCATGAGGGTGGGGGAGTCTCTTCTTCTCCCTCTCCCTTTCCTGCTCCCCCTGCTGTGCCCTCTCTCTCTCTGTCAAATAAATAAATAAAATCTTTTAAAAAAATCAGATACGTAACCCAACTGACTCACCCAAGCACACAAAGCACATTGCACTTTTCATTTATGTGCTTCAAAGATTCACAATCAATAACATGGTAGGATCAAAACTAATAATTCATTTTATCCACTCATTCAGAGATTTTTATTTGAAGGGTTGTTGTTACCAAAAACTTTGATTAGATGATCCTTCTGTTGCTAGTTTAAAGTAACAGTTGGGAACTAGAGAAGAATATTATCTGAGGTCATCTGTCAAAGATCATTTGTATCTACAAGATACTTAAAAGAAATCAATTCTTTATATATTTGACAGCACAAAGTAGATTTTTTGCCTAGCAGTTTCTTCTTTACCAAAAAAGTAATGTCTAATATGTTGTACATTTTTTTAAATGGGGTGTTGCTTTTTTTTTAAGATTTTAACATTTATTTGACAGAGAGAAATCACAAATAGATGGAGAGGCAGTCAGAGAGAGAAGAGAGGGAAGCAGGCTCCCAAGCTGACTTAAAAGAAATCAATTCTTTATATCGATTTGACAGCACCCTGAGATCTTTTTTGCCTAGCAGTTTCTCTTTAACCCTGAGAAACCTGAGCCGAAAGCGGCTTTAACCCACTGAGCCACCCAGGCGCCCCTGTTGTACATTTTTATTTGACATTCCTGTAATATATGCCGGATTACTTCTCAGGTATGAAGAGACATTAAAAATGCCAAATTCTGGGGCGCCTGCATGGCTCAGTGGGTTAAGCCGCTGCCTTCGGCTCAGGTCATGATCTCAGGGTCCTGGGATCAAGTCCCACATCGGGCTCTCTGCTCAGCAGGGAGCCTGCTTCACTCTCTCTCTCTCTCTCTCTCTCTCTGCCAGTCTCTCTACCTACCTGTGATCTCTCTCTGTCAAATAAATAAATAAAAAATCTTAAAAAAAATGCCAAATTCTTTGACACATCCAATCACCCCTATCATCGCCATGACATAAAGATGGGGAAAGAGAACTCCAAGGCTTCATGTCTCACTTGGAGCCAGGCAGTAGCCTGGGACTGGTCCGCCTTCAGGCTCGAGCACCTCCCACCCCACCCTCCGTGGTGTGGAGACTAGGATCTCAAGTTACCAGTGACTCTCAAGTCAGGTTTGTTAATAACCAGCACTCACTTACCTCTGAGGAAAAACCAGCATCGTGAAAGAGAGATGACACCCTCTATAAACAGGTCATCTTTTAACCCTGAATGGAACTCTAAAATACCTATAGGTAATCTCTTTACTGGCTAAGAGACAATAGCGTGTGCAGAAAATAGAGGAGGGAGAACCTAGGCTTAGGGTTAGTGGCTCTGGGCATGGCTGCACTGATCTGAAAGCACTGTGGCAAGGCTTACAGGAGCCTGACTTGAGAGCATGGTTCAGGGTCAGTGTCAGTGTCAGGTTCCAGGTCTGTGTCCAGGGGACTGCTGAATGTGGGCCTCTCAGGACAGAAACCTCAGAACAGAGCCCAGGGTTAGGGTAAGGGCCTAGGGGCCTAGCAGGTCTGGGACGGCATGCTCTGTCCATGTTTATGGGGGGCTGTTTTGAGGGCATGGTTCAGGGGGAGTGTCAGGTTCCGGTTTGTGTTCAGTGGCCCGCTGAATGTGCGGTGGCTAGAGTTGAGCATGCAATTTTCTCCTCCACCGAATCCTTCCCAGAGTTCCAAATGGCACGGTTTCCCTCCGGGTGGCAGGCTCAGCCATCTGGTCTTGCTCAAGTACTCCCAATCCCTTGGGTTCTGTAGCCAGGCCCTTGGGGATGGACCTCTCTGTATCCAAACTGGGGTGAGGCTTAAGGCCTAGGGGCATGGCATGACTGATCTGAAAGTGCTTTGGAGAGCCTCCCAGGTGGCTGAGATGAGGGCATGGGTCAGGGTCAGTGTCTGGCTCTGGGTTGGTGTCCAGGGGTCTACTCATATGGGCGTGGCCTCAGGTGGGCGTGCAGATTCATGGTGGGTTCTGCAGATTCAGAACAGATTCTGCTGTTCATTCTTTCTGTACTTCCAAATGGCACTGTTTCTTGCTGGGGGGCATTCTGAGCCCTCTAGGATTGCTCTGGTCTCCTTAGTCTAGACAGCTTATGTCCCAGGGCTCTAGGGACAGAAGCCTCAGAACTGAACCTACAGTCCAGTCAGGATTATAACCTAGTGGCATGACAGGTGTGGACTGCCAGTGCTCATTGCATCTTGATGGGAGGCTGAGTTGAGGGTCTAGCTCAGGTTGGGTGTCAAGCTCCAGGTTTGTGTCCAGGGGCCCCCTGAATGTCAGGGTGACCAGATGTGGGCATGCAGATTTCTATTATTCAGAATGCTTTCAAGAGTTCCAGATGGAATGGTTTCCTTGTGGATGGCAGGCTGAGGCCACTAGTATTCCTCAAGTGTCTCCAATCCTTGGGTCTTTGGATCCAGGCTCTTGGGGGATGGAGGCCTCAGAACCCAACCTAGGGTACGGGTTAGGGACTAGGGGTATGGCTAGCCTAATCTGCCAGCTTTGATTTGACCTTTCTAGAGGGAAGATTTGATGGCTTGCTTAAGAATGAGTGTCAGGCTCTGCATTGTTGTCCATGGGGCTGCTGAATGTTGGGGTGGCCTCAGGGGGATTTCCACATTTCTCCTACTTGGAATCCTTTCCATAGTTCCAAAGACCACAGTTTCTTTCTTGGTGGCAGGCTGAGTCCTCTGGTGTTGCTCAAGGGTCTTTGGATCCAGGCTTTTGGAGTTGGACCCCTCAGAACCCAATATGGGGTTAGGGTTAGGGCCTGGGGCATGGCAGGACCAAGCTGAAGGTACAATGGAGAATTTCCTGGGGGGGACTGAGATGAGATCAGGGCCAGGGTGAGTTTCAGACTCCAGGTTTCTACTAAGGAACACTGAATGTGGGGGCGGCGTCAGGTGGGCATGAAGATTTCTCCTGCCATTAATCCTTTCTGGAGATCCGAATGGCATTGTTTCCTTCTGAGTCCTCTGACAATGCCCCAGTTCCTTCTCTTTGTTCCACATCACGGGGATGGGCTTCTCAGATGCCAATTATGGTTATGGTTAGGGCCTAGGGGCATGGCAGAAGGCATCTCCTAGTGGTGTTTTGATGTTTTCAGAGGGCTAAGTTGAGAGGGTGGGTCAGGGTGAGTTTCAGAATCTGGGATTATGTCCAGCTGGCCACTGAAATTTGGATGGCCTCATATGGGCATGCAGATTTCTCCTATTCTGAGTCCTTTCTGGAGTTTGAAATGGCACAGTTTTCTACAGCTGGCAACCATTTGGAACTCCAGAATGGATACAGTTAGTAGAAATCTCTGTGCCCATCAGAGGATATGACCAAATTTAGTGCACCCTTGGACACAAACCCAGAACCTGAAATTAACCTTAAAGCACACACTCATAGGAGACCCCTGTGAAGTTTGCCACATCACTGCCAGGCCAAGCCTGCCATGCCACTAGACCTGAATGCTAACCCTAAGTTGCGTTCCTTAGAGGTCTGTCCCCCGAAGAGCCAGCCTCCAAAGCCCCAGAGACTGGGGACAGCTGAGCAATACCAGAGGGCTCTGCCTGTCACCCAGAAGGAAACTGTGCCATGTCAAACTCTGGAAAGGCTTCAGAGTAGGAGAAATCTGCATGCCAACAGGGGCAACCCCCAATTTCTGTGGTCCGTTGGACATGAACTCAGAGTCTGACACTCATGCTGACACAGGCCCTCAACTCAGCATCCTGGGAAGCTCACGTCAAAGACTGCAGATTGGGTCTGCTATGCCCCCAGGTCCTACACCAAGTGATGGGTTTAGCTTTGAGTCTTCCGTCCCCAGAAGCCTGGCTCCCAAGCCCTACACACTGGGGACAACCTCTGCAAACCCAGAGAACTCCACCTGCCACCCAAAAAGAAACTCAAACCAAGAGCATGACACACACCCTGACCCAAGCCCTCAATTTAGCCGCAAGGAGTTGGCCTCAGCTGTGGCTGATCAGGTTTGCCATGCCCTTCGGTCCTACCCAAACCCTTGGTGAGACATTGAGAATTCTGTCCCCAGAGGCCTTGCAGCCCAGCTCTACACACTGGGCCATCAGACATCAGGGATATCTGAAAAATACCAAGGACCCCACCAGGCACCCACAAAGAAATCATGGCATTTGCAACTCCCGAGAGGATTCAGAGCAGGAGAACTCTGCATGTCCACCTGAACCAACCCCCCCTTCAGAGGCTTGCTGCTACAAACCACAGAATCTGACACTCAGCCTGACCATGCCCTCAACTCAGCTCCAAAGGAAGCTGGACTCCGTGCCAGCAGATCAGGCATTTCATGCCTTTAGGCCCTAAACAAAACCTTTAATTGGGCTTTGAGTGTTTGTCACCAGAGCCCTGGCACCCAAGCCTTACACATTGGGGATACCTGAGCAATACCTGAGGACTCCCCTAGCCTCCCAGAAGGAATCCCTGCCATTTGGAACTCCAGAAAGGCTGCAGAGGAGGACCAATCTGCATTCCCACTGGAATTCACCCCACACTCAGGGGCTCCCATTCACACCAGCAGCCTGACTGTCCCCTGACCCAGGGCCTCAACTCAGCCCCCGGAAGCAACAAGACCTGCAGATCTCTGCCATGCCATAGCTGTAGCTTTGAGTCTTCTGTTCTCAGGGACCTGACTCCCAAGCTTTAGGGACTGCATAGACCTGAGCAATCCAAGAGGACTCCACCTGCCACACAGAAGGAAACCCAGCAAGTTGGAACTCCGGAAAGGATTCAGAACAAGAGAAATCTGCATGTCCACATGAGACCATTCCCAATGACCATGGCCCCCCGGACACAAACTTGGATTCTAACACTCCCCTGACCCAGGCCCTCGACTCCACACCCCAGGAAGCTCACCTCACCTCCTGTTGAATGAACCTGCCATGCCTCTAGGCCCTTACCCTAACCTGAGGTTGGACTTTGAGGCTTCTGTCCCCTGAGGCCTGGTTCCCAAGCCCTACAGACTGGCGACATCAGAGCAAAGCCAGAGAACTTTGTCTACCCCCGACAAGGAAATCATGCCATTTTGAACTCTAGAAAGAATTCAGAGAAGTTGAAATCTGCATGCCAACCTGAGTCCACCCCAATATACAGTAGCCCCTGGAACTTGAACCAGAAGCCTGCCCCTCACTCTGACCCAAGCCCTCAACTCAGCTACCAAGAAATTTGCCTCAGCTCTGGTATATTTGGTATGCTATGCCCCTAGGCCCTATCCCTAACCCTCAGTTGGACTTTGAGGCTTATGTCCCCAGCGGTCTTGCAGCCAAGCTCTACACATTGGGGATATCTGAAAAATACCACAGGACTCTGCCTGTTACCAGAAGGAATCCCTGCCATTTGGAACTCCAGAAAGGACACAGAGCAGGACACATCTGCATTCCCACTTGAATCCACCCCACCTTTAGGGGCCCCTGGACACAACAGGGAGCCTGACATTCCCCTTAACCATGCCCTCAACTTGGGCCCCAGGGAAGCATGCTTCAGGGTCTCCTGACCTCTGCCATGACCCTAGGCCCTAACCCTAACAATTCGTTTAGTTTTTTGAGTCTTCTGTCCCAGAAGACTGGCTCCCAAGCCCAAAGACCGGGCACACACACCTGAGCAAACCCAGAGAACTTTGCCTGCCACGCAGAAGGAAATTGTGCCACTTGGAACTCTGGAAAGGATTCAGAGCAAGAGAAATCTGTATGCCCAAATGAGGCCATTCCCAATCACCACAGCCCCAGGACACAAACTTGGAGTCTGACACTCCCCTGACCCCGGCCCTCGACTCCGCACCCCGGGAAGCCTCTGAGGCTTCACCTCACCCCCCACAGATCAGGCCTACAATGCATCTAGGCCCTTACCCTAACCTGAGGTTGGACTTTGAGGCCTCTGTACCCCAAAGCACAGATCCCCAGCCCTACAGACGGGGGACACCTGAGCAAAGCCAGAGAACTCCACTGGCTACCCACAAGGAAACTTTGGAAAGGATTCAGAACAGGAGAAATCTGCATGCCAAGCTGAGGCCACCTCCCCATATTTGGTGGCCCTGTGCACTAGAACCAGAAGTCTGCCCCTCACCCAGACCCAAGCCCTCAACTCAGCCTCCAGGAGTTTTCCTCAGTTCTGGCTGATCATATCTGCCATGACCCTAGGTCCTAACCTTAACCTTTGGTTGGACATTGAGGCTTCTGTCCCCAGAAGCCTGGAAGTCAGCTGTACACTTTGGGGATACCTGAGCCATACTACAGGACTCTGCCTGCCACCCACATAGAAACCATGCCATTTGGAAATCTGGAAAAGATTCAGAGCAGTTGAATGAACTGCTGAGACCAACCTGAGACCACCTCCATGTTCAGTGGCCCTCTGCACTCGAACCAGGAAATGGCCACTCTCCCTGACCCAAGCCCTCAACTCAGCCCCCAGGAAGTTCACCTCAGCTCTGGCTTATTGAATATGCTATGCCCCTAGGCCTTAGCCCTAACCCTTGGTTGGACTATGAGGCTTTGGTCCCCAGAGACCTGGCAGCCATATCTGAAAAATACCAGAGGACTCTGCCTGGCACCCAGAAAGAAACTGTGGCATTTGGACTCATGGAAAGGATTCAGAGCAGGAGAAATTTGCGGGCCCACCTGAACCCACCCCACCTTCAGAGGACCCCATCTGATGAGGCAACAGAAGGCAGTCTGAGGACAATGCAGAAGCCGGCAAGCTTTAATAGCCCCCATCTTGGGATATGTGACAGTCCTCAGGCATTCCTGCTACCCTAAAGGAAAAACAAATAGCTAACTGGTAGAGATCACAATTCTACCAGACCTGCGTCTCCCTCAGTGTACAAATGTCCTAATGATTTACAAGGAAGAATTCTTTTCTTTTGTTTTTTTAAAGATTTTTATTTATTTATTTGATAGACAGAGAGAGATCACAAGTAGGCAGAGAGGCAGGCAGAGAGAGAGGGAAGCAGGCTCCCCGCTGAGCAGAGAGCCCAATGTGGGGCTCGATCCCAGGACCCTGAGATCATGACCTGAGCCGAAGGCAGAGGCGTAAACCACTGAGCCACCCAGGCACCACTACAAGGAAGAATTCTTATCAATAGCTTAACTTCCAAAGACACATAACTCAGTTCTTGAAGCCCTAACACTATCTTTCCCTCCCTAAAATTGAGGGAGGCTGAGGCAGAGGGAAATGTAAATAAAGTTAAATTTCTTCTAAACCTAAAGCTCATTGATAAGAATGTGTGACAGCAGGAATGTGCCATTCCTCCAGGAAGCTCCCAAGTCTTTTACTGTTAATGTCTTACTAAAAGGAAAAACACCTTAACCTGACAATGGCAGGGCCTCTGATATCTTACAGTCCTCTTTAGCGTATGAAAGTTCTTTTGAAACTTCCCTTTTCCTTACCTCCCCAACATCACAGTCTATAATCAACCACCTCCACAACCCAAGTGCGAGAGCTCTTTCTGCCCACGGGTCTTGTTGTTTGAATAAAATCATTTTTTATTTATTTTTATTTATTTTTTTATTTATTATTTTTTAAAAGATTTTATTTATTTATCAGGGTGTGGGGAGAGCGAGCGAGCCCAGGCAGACAGAATGGCAGGCAGAGGCAGAGGGAGAAGCAGGCTCCCTGCCGAGCAAGGAGCCTGATGTGGGACTCAATCCCAGGACTCTGGGATCATGACCTGAGCCAAAGGCAGCCGCTTAACCAACTGAGCCACCCAGGCGTCCCAAATAAAATCATTTTTTAAAATTTATTTTCAGCATAACAGTATTCATTGTTTTTGCACCACACCCAGTGCTCCATGCAATCCATGCCCCCTATAATACCCACCACCTGGTTCCCCCAACCTCCCACCTCCGACCCCTTCAAAACCCTCAGATTGTTTTTCAGAGTCCATAGTCTCTCATGGTTCACCTCCCCTTCCAATTTCCCTCACTCCCTTCTCCTCTCCTTCTCCCCTTGTCCTCCATGCTATTTGTTATGCTCCACAAATAAGTGAAACCATATGATGATTGACTCTCTCTGCTTGGCTTATTTCACTCAGCATATTCTCTTCCAGTCCTGTCCATGTTGATACAAAAGTTGGTTATTCATTCTTTCTGAGGGAGGCATAATACTCCACAGTGTCTATGGACCACATCTTCCTCATCCATTCGTCCGTTGAAGGGCATCTTAGTTCTTTCCACAGTTTGGTGACTGTGGCCATTGCTGTTATGAACACTGGGGTATGGATGGCCCTTCATTTCATGCATCTGTATCTTTGGGGTAAATACACAGTAGTGCAATTGCAAGGTCATAGGGAAGCTCTATTTTTAATTTCTTAATGAATCTCCACACTGTTTTCCAAAGTGTCAGCACCAGCTTGCATTCCCACCAAGAGTGTAAGAGGGTTCCCCTTTCTCCACATCCTCTCCAACACATGTTGTTTACTGTCTTGTTCATTTTGACCCTTCTAACTGGTGTCAGGTGGTATCTCAATGTGGTTTTGATTTGAATAGCTCTGATCACTAGTGATGATGAACATTTTTTCATGTGTCTGTTAGCCATTTGTATGTCTTCATTGGAGAAATGTCTGTTCATGTCTTCTGCCCATTTTTTGACATGATGATTATCTGTTTTTTTTTGTGTGTTGAGTTTGAGGAGTACCTTATAGATCCTGGATATCAGCCCTTTGTCTGTATTGTCATTTGCTAATATCTTCTCCCATTCTGTGGATTGCCTCTTTGTTCTGTTGACTGTTTCCTTTATTGTACAGAAGGTTTTGATCTTGGTGATGTCCCAAAAAATTGGTTTTGCTTTTGCTTCCTTGAGAAGTATTTATTTAAATCACATGACGAATATTTTTTTACCACCTAGGTTTTTGTTAGAACAAATTTACAATATTCCTAAAGAATTATGGAATGTGTTTACTTGGAAAATAGGTAAAACAAGGTAATATTGTATTTCTGGAAAGGCTACAGTACTTCCCACTTGGTTAGATAGACTTATTTAAAATCCTTGAAGTGTGTCGCGGTGCAGATCCTCTTGGCAAACATAGAGACTGCTTTTTACTGAGTGTGTCATCCTACTACTTTGGCAATTTCACATTTGTTACCATAGCAAAATCTCAAATTACATTTTGTTCTACCTAAATCGCAGTACATAAATAAAAAAAAAAATCATAGACTGTTTTGCCTAAAACTTAGAGGTAACTTGAAGTAGTGACTTTCTGTTTAAAAGAAAATACATTTTACCAGTACTAAAATTCAATTTTCTTTAATCATCTCTCCCCAGTGCATTGTCTTTCTATTGCTAATGTATTTCCCACTTTAACTATTGACAAACTTTTGCAATTCATGACTGAAATTACTTTCAGGGACCACAACAAATTTAACTTTGTGTTTGCTTCATTTATTACTGAAAATAAATTTCATTAAACATTTAAAAATGTTCTTATATGATATCACAATCTACATGGAAAAGGTATAATCCCGAGGCCAAAGGGTTTATTAACTAGATCGAAAAGTCAGGTAATAGAAATGGAAGAAATTCACTAAGGTTTATTCCTCTGGGTTATAAAATCATAAAAGTAGGTACATCTTGGTTACAGATTATTGTATAATTCCCTTCAGATTGCAGAGGTCTTACTAAATTTAGCAGGTACTTTGTAACTTTTGTTCAGTGAGTGACTTAATTGGCAATCATTGGAAAGGCAGGTTAGAAAAGAGAGATAAGGGTTTGCAAGGCCTGAAGATGTTGATTAAAAAATAAGCAAAATTGGGGGTCCCTGGGTGGTGATGTCTTGGTTTTGGCTGAGGTCATGATCTCAGGGTCATGAGATGGAGCCTTGTGTCAGGCTCCACACTCAGTGGGTGTCTGCTTAGGACTTTTTCTTCCTCTCCCTCTCTTTCTGCCCCCCCCACCTCTTTCTCTCTCTCCTTCTCTCAAATAAATAAATAAATCTTAAAAGAAAATAAGCACAACTTATTTGGTCTGAGAAATAAGGAGCTTAGAAATTGTCACTCCATCCCAACAACTAAAAAGCTGAATAAACTGAAAAATAAGCAATTCTCTTTAGATATTTCAGAGAGTGAGTTCCTGGACAAACCACTGCTTCTAAAACTGGAGAGACAGACAGGCAGACACAGAGAATTACAACTTTCCAGAGCAGAAACTTCCCCAGAAACCAGTCCTGGGTTTGGGAAACCTGAGCTGTAATTAGTGAATTGCTTGGAGGGTTAGTGTGGATATGACTCATAAGAACTCTAAGTGGGGACAAGCCCCGCAAAATAAAAACAAATTCCAAGGGGACCCAGCCATAGGGGGCCTCTATACATTTGTGAGTTTTACCTCCAGGGTTTCTACCAGGTCCTCATAGTTAATAGTGGAGAAAAATTTCCTCATGCCTCTAGCAGGAGAAAGAGAAACATAACCATTTATCTATATAAGAACAACTCAAGATGCTGATGGAAAGTAACGATGAGCAAAAGAATGGGAGAAAGTCTCCTTATTCATGCATAAAAAGAATCAATATGGTCAAGATGCAGGTTCTTCACAAATTGGTCTGTAGATTCAAGACAATCCCAGTCAAAATACCATCAAGTTAATTTATGGATATCAGCAAACTGATTCTAAATTTACTTGAAAGAAGAAGACCAACAATAGTCAACATCATATTAAAGGAGAGGAACAAAGTCTGAACGCAGATAATACTCTTTGTATGAAAGAAAAGGCGTTCAGGAACCGGTAGTTGGGAAGATGAAATAGCCTGGAGATGACCTCTTTTCTCTTTCAAAGATAAGTTTATGGATATAAAAAATAATAGATAAATTAACAGAGATATCAGAATGAGACATTTTTGTTCGCGGCCGGGATCTCGGAGGAGGGAGCAGGGCTCACCAGAGGCGGGGAAGGGAACATACAGTAGTGGCACAGGGAGGGGTGGGAGCTGCGTGGCTTCTGTGGGGGATGGTCGGAATCTAGGTGGCAGCAGAGGGGGTGAGGGGGTGAGGGGGTGGGAGGGTGCGAGCAGCCCCAGGCAGCAGGGCAGCAACAGTTAGGAGGGGGTGGTGGGCGGTCCCATCGTGCGCGTCCAGGGGGCGGGGAGGTGAAGCGCTGCAGAGGTCTGGGGCACAGGGCCGCAGTGGAGTGGCAGCAGCTGAGGTAAGGGGGACAGGGGTGTATGTGGGCGGTTGCATTGTGGTGGAAGCACGGGGAGGTGGTGGATAGGGTGCTAGTAGCACAGTAATGTGGCTGGTAGTGGGGAGACCACGGAGACAGGGGAGAGGGAAGCAGCTAGGCGGTGGTGGTGGGTGGAGGGGAGGGACCAGCCTGGCATCATCGGGAGGCCAGTGTTTGGCGTGGTGGCCAGGGTAACAGGGCTGCAAGGGTGCCAGGAGGTGTCAGAGAGGTGAAAACGCTCACGTATGGGGGCGGGATCAGTGGGGGAGAGAGCTGGGGTCACCAGAGTCGGGGGAGGGGGCAACCAGTCAGTAGTGGGGCAAGGAGGAGTAGCGGCCGTGGGTCGGGAGCTGTGTGCCATCTGAGGGGTTCAGCAGTGTGGCACCTGGAGGAGGTGGGGAGATTAGAGGTGGCAGGGCAGTATAGGGAGGGTGGGACCAGCCCTGAGGCAGCAGCACAGAGACAGCTTGGCTGGCTTGCTGGGCCTGCTCATAGTGCATGCCAACGAGGTGGGGAAGCGAAGCGCAGCAGAGGCCGCGGCACAGGACAGAGGCTGCCCGGCAGTGAGGGGGCCTGTGGGGGGGCACCGCAGGGTGGCAGGGGTACATTTTTGGGGGCAGCAAGCTGGTAGCCACACGGCGGGGGGGGGGTGGATGTGCTGGGCAGACACACACTTGGCAGCCAGGAGGCATCAGAGTGGGGGGAGGGGAGTAGCTAGGCGGTAGTGTCCTTGGGGGTGGGCAGGACTAGCCGGGTATGAGTGGGGTCTCAACCTCATGGTGTGGTGGGTCAGGCAGCAAAGCAAAGGGCCTGGCTTTGCTGGGCTTGGTGCATGTCTACAGGGCGGGACCACTGTTAGCAGCAGCAGCGTGGACCCAGGGTAGCAGTGGAGAGGCAATGGTGGTTGTAAGTGGGGGCGCTGTGGACGATGGTGCAGCGTGGTGGGAGTGGCTCATGTTGTGGGGGCAGCCTGGTGGTACCAGTGCGGGGAAGGTGGAGTAGGACTCATGGGGCGGCAGCAGTGCGGCAACAGGGCTAGGAAATCGGGAAGGCTCTGGAGTGGGGGACAGGGGTAGCATCTAGGTGGTAGCTGCAGGGAGGGGTGGGCAGGAACAGCAGAGGGGTAGCGTGGTAGGTGGGGCAGTCATGCAAGTCAACAGGGCAGGGCTATGAAGACCAGCAGTTGCAGAACACAGGGGAGCAGCAGGACATGGGGTAAGAGTGGGACCCAGGGTGGCAGCAGATCAGAAGCAGGGTAGTGGTAAGGGGGCAGTGACGGCGAGGGGCAGGGTATTGGTAGTGGGGGTGTGGAGAGAGCAGATGGGGGTGGTATCAGCAGTGTGGTGGGGCATCAGGACAGGAATGGTGGTGGGCAGGGTGGGACAGCACGGCTGCACAGGTGCATGTGGGGTGGCAGGGGTTGGTGGTGGCATGCAGAGAAGGGGGGACAGAACCATCTGGGAGGCAGCAGCACAGCAACTGCACAGGTAGGGCACGAAGGGCAGGGTAGGGCCTTAGTGCCTGTCAATGGGGCTGGACAGTGAAGGTCAGTAGTGGCCTCGGGCACAGGGCAGCAGCTTAGCTGCAGCAGTGGTGGTAAGGTGGACAGTATGAGGGGTGTGCTGCGGAGGGCAGGGTCACGAGGCGGGGGTACCCAGGCAGTAGCAGCATTGGGAGAAGGCTGG
The DNA here is from genome assembly GCF_011764305.1 of Mustela putorius furo. Taxonomy (NCBI): domain Eukaryota; kingdom Metazoa; phylum Chordata; class Mammalia; order Carnivora; family Mustelidae; genus Mustela; species Mustela putorius. The sequence goes on from NW_025421577.1 coordinate 3,659,494, forward strand.
GATGCGTGGGGCAGCAGCAGCAGGTCAACGGGGAGGGAATCTGGAGGCACTGGAGCAGGGGTGGGGGGCCGACAGGCGGGAGAAGTTCGGGGGTGTTTGGTGGGACCAGCAGGGCAAGAGCATCAGGTTAATAGCTGTGTGGGCAGGGCAGGGGCTCTGCACAGCCGCAGCAGCAAGGGGAGAGTATGCAGTGAAGAAATGGCGGAGGGAGGGCAGTGAGGCAGCAGTGATTAGAGGAAAGCAGTGACTTGAGATGGCAGCAGATGGGGAGGCAAAGCAGGGAGGCGAAGCGGGGAGGGATTGGCCTGGATGTGGTTGGGAGGGACTAGTGGCGCAGCAGCCACATGGCAATGGCACAGCATGGCTTGGGGGCTGGGTGGGGCAGTGGAGATGGGCAGGAGCAGGGTGACCATGGTAGCAGTGGTGGTGCTGTTGGAAACACAGGCACCAGGGCAGTAGAAGCGCTGGAGGGTGGCGCAGCAGGGTGGCAGAGTCCTGGGGGGTGCACAAGGGAGTGGTAAGGGCACTGAGGGTGGCACAGCTGGGCATCAGTTGCAACGGCAGGGCAGCAGAGCAGCTGTGGTGAGGGTTAGCTGTTGTGGAAAAAAGGGCACTGCTGTGGAGTAGCAGGGTGGAGGGTGGCAGCACTGGTGGCAGCAGCATGTCAGGAATGGGGGGGTGGAAGTGACAGCGGTGGGTGTGTGGGGTGCAGCAGGGTGGCAGTGGGGGATGGCACAGTGGGGTGGCAGTGGTACAGGGTGTGGGGACCAGCCAGGCGGCAGAAGAACAGGTCGGGGGGGCAGTGATTTGGTAGCGGCGCTATCAAATGCTTTTTCTACATCTGTTGACATGGTCCTATGATGTTGATCCTTCGTTTTGTGAATGCGGCCCATTAGTTTGATTTGTGGATGTTGAACCACCATTGCATCCCTGAAATACATCTTACTGGATCATACCTCTTCCCGTATTGTAGAATTTGGTTTGCAGATATTTGGGTGAGGATTTTTATGTTTATGTTCATCACAGATACTTGGGAGGTCTCGATAAGGGCCGTGCTGGCCTCATAAAATGAGGTGGGAGTGTTTCTTCCTCTTGTTTGTCTGGCAGAGTTGGAGAAGGATTGGTATTCATTTTTTTCTGTGGATGATTCGTAGAATTCACAGGTGAAACCATGGGGTCCTGGACTTTTGCTTGTTGGAAGTTTTTGATTTCTTATTTAATCTCTCTACTGGTCATTAGTAGACAGCTGAACAGTCAGATGTCTGTTTCTTTAGAATTCAATCTTAGTAGGTTATATGTTTCTGGAAATGTATCCTTTTCTTTTGGATTATCCAGCTTGTTGGGGTGTAATTGTTCATAGTACACTCTTAAGAGCCTTTGCATATCAGTGGTTTCAGGGAACATCTCTCTCATTTCTGATGATGAGTCCTCTTTCTTTGAATCTGGCTGAGACTCTGTCAGCTTTGTTCTTTTCAAAGAACCAGCTCTTTGCTGATCTGTTATTCTTGTTGGTGTTTTTTAAAAAATATGTATCTTTCTGTTGTCTTTTTAGTTTGTATTTCATTTATTTAAGTTCTGATGTGTTTCTTCTACTAACTTTGGACTTTATTTGTTCTTTTCTGTTTCCTTGAGGTATCAAGTTAGGTTGCTTATTTGAGACGTTTCTTGTTTCTTGAGTTAGGCCTGTATCACTATAAACTTCCTTCTTAGAACAACTTTTTTTTTTTTTTTTTAAAGTTGGCTCTAAGGGCTGCCTGAGTGGCTTGGTCTGTTAGGTGTTGGCCTTTGGCTCAAGTCATGAATTTAGGGTCCTGGAATTGAGCCCTGCATGAGGTCCCTGGTCAGCACGGGGAGCCCCTTTCTCTCTCTTCTACTGCCTGCTGCTCCTTCCACTTTGCTCAGTCTGTCTGTCTCTCTCCCCAGCTCTGTGTCAAATAAATAAATGGCATCTTTAAAAAAATAAAGTGAGCTCTATGCCCAGTGTGGGGTTGAAACTCAAAACCACAAGATCAGGAGTCACAGAGCTCCACTGACTAATCGACTAGACTAATCGACTAATCGGGTACCCCATTTTAGAACCTGTTTTACTGCATTCTGTGAATTTTGTTTCATTGTATTAATTTTTCATTTACCTCAAAGTATTTCTGTGTTCCTATTTTGGTTTGCCCATGAACCCAATTGGTTGTTCAGTAGCATGTTGTTTAGTCTCTGTGTTTATGAATTTCCAGTTTTCTTCTTGTAATTGATTTCTAGTTCTATACCACTGTGGTTGGAAAAGATGGTTGATTTGATTTCAGTCCTCATTTGGGAAAATTCTAGGCTTCTGGAATTTATTGACTTGTCTTGTGGCCTTACATATGACCTAAGGTGGAGAACGTTCTAGGGGCACTTGAGAGGAGTATATTCCTTTTGTTGCTTTTGGATGGAGGGTTCTGTGTGTATCTGTCAAGTCCATCCAAGTAAGGGGTTGTCTGAGGCTGATGTTTCCGTTGTGATCTTCTGTCTGGATGGGGGATCATTGAGAGAAGTGTGAGGTATTAAAGTTCCCTATGGTATTGGTGCTGATTGCTTCTCTTAGGTTTGTTCATATATGCTCTACATATTTAGTTGCTCCATGCTGGGGCAGTAAATATTTATAAATGTTGGATAATTGTACTGCATTAATTCCATTATCAGTTGTAGTGCCCTTCATTGGCTCTTGTTACAGAGTTTGGATTTTTTCTTGTTCTGCTCCATTGGGCTGAAAATAAGAAGATCATCTGTTAGTTCTGCAGCCATGAACAAAGCACACCCCTGCTCTAAGTCTGGTTTTCTTTTTTTTTTCCTCTGTAAATAAACACAATAAATTCTTCTCCAATGACCATATCCTGACTCCAATACGAGGATGTGTATAAAAGTGCTTTATAAACTAGGAGATACTGCCCAATTATGAAAATGATTGCGCAACCACCAAATGTTCAGGATAAGATTTTTAAAGACATGTATTTATTGTAGAGACAGAAAGAGAGTGCACAAGCATATGCTAGAGAAGAGAGGGTCAGAGGGAGAGAGGGTATCCTCCAGCAGCATCCCCGCTGAGTGTGGAGCCTGGTGCAGGGCTCTCTCCCAGGAGCTTGGGTTCTTGATTTGAGCCAGAATCAAGAGTCAGCTGCCTAACTGACTGTGCCACCCAGGTACCCCCAGAATAAGATTTTTTACAACATTTTTTGAGGGCTTACTCTCATAGGTACTATTCTAAGTGATCTCCATTTCACTCAATTCTAAAAACTATTTTTAAATTTAAATAGAAGCGATTCTAAAAGCAAATATTCATAATATACTCCGAGGTGGGCAAACAGGCAGAAAAGAGGTTAAGTAGGGGCATTGGGATGGTTCAGTCATTGAAGCTTCTGCCTTTGGCTCAGGACATAATCCCAGGTTCCTGGGATCGAACCCCAGGTCAGGCTCCCTGCTCAGTGGGGAGTCATCTTCTCCCTCTGTCCCTCCCCCTGCTTATGTCTCCCCCTGTTTATGTCCCCCCTGACTCTCAAATAAATAATGAAATTAAAAAGGTAAGTTACTTGCTCAGTGTCATGATAAATGTTAGAACTAGATATAGTCCTGAGTGTGTGACCCTGAAGAATGTGTTCTTTACTTTGTACATTTACCAAAAAATACGTAGCCCTCAAAATACCGTAGATTAAATTAGTTTCCCCTTTCTCCATACATTGAGTATCGGAAGATGCTACAATTCCAGGACCCTGGCTGCCTGGGTCGGTGGAGTGTCTGACTCTTGATCTCCGGGTTATGAGTTTAAGCCATGTTGGGGGTACAGATTACTTAACTGAAAAAAAAAAAAGATGCTATATTTGGGCTTGTTTTCTTTTTCCTTCTGACCCCTTCACCCATTTCTCCCACCTCCAACCCCAAACTTCTGCCACCCTCCATCTGTTCTGTCTGTGAGCTCATATTTTTGTTTTTGTTTTGTTTAAGGTTCTACATGTGATTTCTAGTATTTGTCTTTCTGTCTGGCCTGTATTACTTAGCATAATGCCTTCAAGGGCCACCATGTTGTAAATCGAAAGATTTCATCTTTTTTTTATGGCTGAGTAGAATTCCACTGTTTATGGACCACAGTTTCCTTATTCATTCATCCACTGATGGCATTTAGGTTGTTTCTTTATTTTCACTGTTGTTATTTTCCTGCAGTGTACACAGGGGTGAATATACCTTTGTGAGTTAGTGTTTTCATTTCCTTCAGATAAATACTCAGAACAGAAATTGCTGGCTCCTTTGGTTGTTCTGTTTCTCATTTTTTGGAGGAACTTCTGTACTGTTTTCCATAGTGGCTGCACCCTTTTATACTCCTAGTAATGGTGCACTAGAGTTTTCCTCTACTCCACATCTTCACCAAAACTTGCTATTTCTTGTGTTTTTGGTAATGGCCCTTCTGACAGGTGTGAAGTGGTGCCTCATTCTGGTTTGATTTGCATTTCCCTGATGATTAATGATGTTGAGCATCTTTTCGTGTTCGTGTAGACCATCTGTATTTCTTCTTCAGGAAAATGTCTATTTGGATCTGCTACTGTTACATTAGATTACTTGTGGAGTTTTTGGTGTTTTTGTGTGTTTTTTTTTTTTGTTTTGCTGTTGAGTTGCATGAGTTCTTTATATTTTAAACATTAACCCCTTACTGGATATATAATTTACAAATGTTTTACCTTAGGTTACCGTTTTATTTTGTTGATGGTTTCCTTTGTTGTTTTGACGTTTTATAGTTTGATGTAGGCCTACACTTTGCTTCTTTGTTTGTTTTTACTTTGGTATCAGCTTAAAAGCACCACTACCAAGACCTGTGTCAAGGGCCTTTCCAAATCCTGTGTTTTCTGCTACAAGTTTTATAGTTCAGGACTTATATTCAAGTATTTGACACATTTTGAGTTAAATTTTGTGTATGGTGTACGAAAATGGTGCAGTTTTGTTCTTTTGCATGTGGCTCTCCAGTGTTCCCAGCACCATTGATGACAGAGACTGTTTTTTCCCCCTTGTTTATTCTTGGCTCCTTTGTCATAAAGGTCCTGGACCATAGATGTGTGTTTCACTTCTGGGCTCTCTCCTGTCTTCTGGTGATGTGTGTGTCTGTTTTTATGACAATGTTAGATAGTTTTGATTCTCAAGCTTTGTCATTAGTCTGAAAAGTGCAAGCGCAATGCCTTTAGTGTGGTTCTTCTTTCTATAGATTGCTCTGGTATTCAGAGTCTTTTGTGGCATCATACACATTTTTAGATCCTTCTGTTCTCTTTCTGTGAAAAATGTCCTTGGAATTTTGATAGTAATTACAAAGTAGATGGTTTAGGGAAGTATGGACATTTTACCACTATTAATTCTTTTCACCCATGAATATGTGATATGGTTTATGTGTGTTGCCTTCAGTTTCTTTCCTTACTGTCTTGTAGTTTTCAATTATACAAGATTTTACCTCTTAGTGAAGTGTATTCCTGGGTATTTTATTCTTTTTGATGCAACTTAAGCTGGGATGATCTTCCTAATTTATTTTCTGATGATTCATTATTAGTGTATAGAAATGCAGTAGGTTTTGGGGTAGTAATATTGTATCCTGTCCCTTTACTGAATTTAGTCATAGTTTGAACAAGTTTTCATTGGCTTCTTTGAGGTTTTCCTTATATTCTGTATCATCTGCAAATAGTGACCATTTTACTTTTTTATTTCCAGTTTTGATGCCTTCTGATTATCTTCTTGCATAATTGTTCTGCCTTGGATTTTTAATACTGTGTTCAGTAAAAGTGGCAAGGAAAAAGTGACAGTGTTCCTAACTTCGGCGATCTTAGAGGAAATAGAAACAGCTAAAACTTTTCAGTATGGGATGTGACGTAATCTGTGTGGTTGTCGCATAAGGTCTTTAAAAAAAAAAGAATTTATTTATTTATTTGAGAGAGAGAGAGATCACTAGTAGGCAGAGAGGCAGAGTGGGGGAAGCAGGCTCCCTGCTGAGCAGAGAGCCCGATGTAGGGCTCGATCCCAGGACCCTGGGATAATGACCTGAGCTTAAGGCAGAGGCTTTAACTCACTGAGCCACCCACGTGGCCCATATGTGGCCTTTTTGGTGTTGAGGTATGTTCCTGGTCTACGTGCTCTGTTGACAATTTTGATTGCAAATGGATATTAAAGTTTGTCAAATGCTTTCCTGCTTCTCAAGATGATCACATCATTTTTTTTTTTAAAGATTTTATTTATTTATTTGACAGAGATAAATCACAAGTAGGCAGAGAGGCAGGCAGAGAGAGAGAGAGGAGGAAGCAGGCTCCCTGCTGAGCAGAGAGCCCGATGTGGGACCCGATCCCAGGACCCTGAGATCATGACCCGAGCCAAAGGCAGCGGCTTAACCACTGAGCCACCCAGGCGCCCGATCACATCATTTTTATTCTTTATTTTGTTAATGTCCTATATCACTTTGATCGATGTGCTCCTGTAAACCATCGTTGCATTCCTGCAAGTTCCCACTTGATCATAGTATATGATCATATCAGCATATTGGTGAACATGGTTTTTAGTATTTTGTTGGACATTTTTACATCTATAGTTATCAGGGATATTGGACTATAAGATTCTTTTCTTGGGGTGTCCACGTTTATTTTTGTATCAGGGTAATGTTGGCCTCAGCAAGTGGCTTTAGAAGCTTTCTCTTCTGTTTTTTGGAAAAGCGGGCAAAGGACTGGTATGAATCCTTCCCTGAATGGTAGAATTTACCATAAAAGACATCTGGTTCTGAAACATGGTTTTTTTTTTTGAGGTTTTAAATGGCTGATATGGTGAGTACTGGTGTTTTATGTAAGAATTGAATCACTAGAGATGAAACTGTTTCCATATCTTGGTGGTGGGATGGATGAAGGGGAACGAGAGTCATGGGGGCCCAGCACTCAGAGGCTCCATCTGCCACTGCGGCTGTGTCATTCCTCTCAGATGCTGGCAGAGGATGAAGGATGTGGTGGAAACACGGCAGAGTGGTGGTGGCAGAAAGTTGGGGTCCGAGCGGGGTGATGAGACTGATGCGTGGCCCTCCTGTCCCACCCATAGGGTATCAGATTGCCTACTGCCTGGCCAACAGCAACTCCAGCACGTTCACCACAGTGGAGATGGGAGCTATGGTGAGGCAATTCATGGCCACCGAGCTGGACCCAGAGTCAGCGTACATCTTCAGGCTGATGATCAAGATGAGGCAGGGCTGGGGGAGCCCCTAGAGGCCACCATCATCACCACTGAGAAGCGAGGTAAGGCCAGAGGCCCAGGTCCATTGTCCTGGTGATGTGGGAAGACAGCTGGGCCCAAGGCTTCCTGGGGCAGGGCTTGCAGGGTAGTGCGTCTACATAGCCCGATATTTACCAGATAGGCAAGAATGTCCCTGGAGAGGAGGTTGTGTAACTGGATCAGGGTGGCTCTGAGTCACCATGTTGGAGGGAGGCTCCCTGAAGCCAGGTGCTTTTTCTCTAATGTTCAAGACCACATGATCAGCTGAGCCAGGGGTTCCAAAACAGGTTTCCTACCAAGCAATCCTAGGGAGATATGTCTTCCTGGATGGCGCTTCTGTTCCAAGCCCTGGTGAGGTGCTTATTGTTCATTGTCTTGGTTTATCCTTAACCAAATTCTGGGGGACAAAGTGCTGTGAGGTCCAGTTCTACAGAAGACATGGGGCACAGACAGATTCAGTCATTTGCCAGGGACACAGCTGTTGAGGCAGTGATGTGGACACCTTCCACAGACACTGGGCTCCCTGTTCCCACAGCAATCTGCTGTGGGTTCCCATCTCAGTGAGCCCCTGATATGCCATCCAGCCTCATCCTGGGATCTGCCTCAGGAGGTTCCCTTCCCAGGGGCACCCCAACTACTATAGGCCCTTTTTATGCCACCTGAACTTGGAGGGACCACAAGGGTTCCAGCTTAGGTCTGAGTCAGGACAGAGCAGGGGCAATCGAGTGCAGAGCAGGCACTGGACCCCCACTCTGAGGCTGCCAGGATCCTGCGTGGCTCTCAGGGCAGCGTGGTGCCTGCCAGTTTCTATGCTACCACCAGCCCACATGCATAATTCCCTTAGAGTTCTGGCTTCAGAATGTGTGGCTCAGAGACTGCATCCCTGTTCTCTCCACATCCAGGGAGCAGGCTGTGCTTTGGCCCTGCTGAGGCCACAGGGTAGCACATGGGTGGTAGCTTGACTTGGCTTGTCCCAGGAGTGGTGTTGAGGGGAACATATGGCTCATTTACCGCCTGTGCTCTTGAACAGAGAGCCCCATCCATGCCCCAGAGCTATCTCCCTGTACTTTGGAGCAAAATCAAAACAAAATGAAAGGATCCAGGATACATTTGGGCCCATTTACCGGCAGAGGTACTCTTGGTCTATGGCTTGCTCATCAGTGTCAGAGCAGGGCTCTTACTGGAGCACAGGTAGACTGACAACCAGGCCTATCTGGAAATGTAGCCGCCCTGGGAGAAACACATTTGCTCACTACTCAAGCGTTATTTGTGCTGTTACGCTGAATCCTCCTCTGACCCACCTGCGTACCATGAGAGGCTGAGTGAAATGCAGTGCCTGGAGTGTAGATTATGTTGGCTTCTCTATACATCTGTCCCTAGGGGTTATTCTGCTGGTGGGAAGGGGGTTAGGGAGCAGGTATTTGGGGCTGACATGCCTTGCTTCTGAAGAGCCCCCTGTGTTTGAGCAGGAAGGCGGGGGGCTGCAGTCTGATCTGGCACCTGGGCCCACATTGGTTACCACGGTGGTTGGGTTGAGAGGAGCACAGGGCCTGCCAGCCAGAGTCTGTGGTTCCTCAACTGCCTGTTGACAGCCTGTACCCAGGGCTCGGGGCACTGGAGCAGAGCCAGAGCCCCAGGGCCCAGGAAGATGCTCATAGGAAAGGACTGGAGCCAGGGAGGGAGGGAGGCAGGCAGGCCCATGCCTCCACAGAAGCCAGCCAGGTCACTGGGGGGCTGAAGCCCGGCTCTGTGCTCTCTGCTGCATTGGAGGGTTGGCATGTCTCAGGACAAAAAGCACACAGTGGGAAGTCTGCCATCACCACAACCCTGAAGTAGACGGTGTGATGTGGCATGAACTCAGGCACCTGGGTGCAATGGTTATGTCTCCTCATCCAGTCTCCTTTCAAATGTCTAGGTCAGCACCTGGGCGTTGGACAGAGAGCAGCTAGCTAGGGTGCGGGAGTTCTTTCTGAGGAGGCTGGTAGGTGGAATGCTGTCCCGTGGCTAAGGTGGGCGGTGGGGGTAGAGACCAAAATAGCCTGCTAAGTGCTAAGGCTCAGGTTTTGTGCAAGGGGATTCTTGGAGGCGCCACAAAAGAAGAACCCCATCTCCATGTCCCTGCAGAATCTTTGGTTGGGTGCAAGGAGGGAGAAAGGGGGGAAGGAGTATATTTGCTCTTTCCACCACTATGCGGGTTACCTTCTTCCAAAGAGATCCATTGAGGACATGGAACACAGGCCGAGCGACCTGGTGGACACCAGGAGAGGGTGTGCTGTGCAACCGGGGGAGAAAGGGCTAGACCTGCCTGACCATGGTGGATGCAAAGGGGGCACTGAACAGGTTTGTGGGCCTTGGGCAAGGCGGTGAGCTGCAGGGCTTCGCCATTATCCAGGATGCCTCCGTAAACGCTGTTGCAAATCCTTTACAACCTCTTTGGTTTTCTCCTTGGGAGAAAATTCTAGAAGCAGAAACCTTAGCTCAGAAGACATGAGCGTATTTGGCTTGGAGATACAGAAACTCATGGACACGCCATGTCCTGGTGACCAGGATGCAGGTCTTGTGGCCTCTCTGCTTCCATGTTGATGTCTTGTCTTCTATGTTAGGTGAAAATATATCTCATTAAGTGTGTGTCCACAGGCCTTTTATCCCTACTTTTCATTAAATGCCTGTGACTATACACGGTGATGTGTCTTGTGGGGTCTTAGTGTCTGATCGTGAAAATTCTCAAACTCAACTGGGTAAGGATTTGCAGAACTCATGGAAAAGCTGCATTCAAGCTAATCAAGAATTAGTAAAGGAGAACTTAGTGAGTTGAGGAACATGAGCCTACCTTTGTGACTCTTGTTTGAAATGTTGCTGGTTCTTTAATATTTCTTCTTCCAGATTTCGGGAAACTGTATCTGAAAATATCCATGATCTACAGAAATGTGATGAAATATTTCTGTGTGAACAAATGGGAAAATTTAACTTCTCTCCCTTCCTGAACCCTCCATCATTCTCAGGGAGAATTCTTTCTTCCAAGGTACTTAGTATTATTGGCACAAGTTCAGCACAAGCGCTTTTTTCCTGTAACAGGACACCGCTAGAAACATTTGTTATTTTACTAAGGGATTGAGTGAAATGTCCAATTTGACAGTAATGTGTATAGACTCAGATAATGACCAGATAATTTTCAGGAATTAAGGGTGACTTTGTGGAGCCCCTTGGCAATAGCGGCTTCACACCTCGATGACACAGTGCTCAGGAGCCTTTCCAGATGAGTAGGGAATGTTACCTGTTGGCAGGTATAGGAACCTCAGGATATTTGGGGGACCTCAAGAAGAGGAATCCACCCAAATCGACAGGTATTGCAGTCAAGTCTGATGGGAGTATTGCACTTGGCTTTGGCCTGGACACACTAATGAAAGTTCACTCTAGCGATTCCTCATGAGAAGTTCCCGCACAGCAGGGTTTCAAAATCTGTATGGAACGGTCCGTCACTATGCCTGCCAGGCTTAGTTAGAATAGATGCTAAGAAACCTAGTGTGCTTGTGGCTGCCTTCTTGCATCTAAGAAACCATCCCAAATCGGTTGAGCTGAAAGCCATCACCCATGTGGACTGGCACACGCTGCCACCACTGCCAGGCATTTCTGTGCCTCACAATGGGTCCCGTGAAGCTCTGAATCTGTTTAGTTCACAATCAGGTTTGGGGACCTCACTTTGTAGGGTGGCAGTGTTTTCGGATTGGGAAAATCCTATCAGAACTATACCCCAAATCGTCCCAGAATCCTCTAGAAGCTGGTTGTTGGAGGGCTTGCCCTTTAGGTCAGTAGCATAGTCTCTGGTTAGGAGTGAAGCAACTTTAATCTCCAAGGTATAGGTTACATTCATATTGGGTGGTGATTAGTTGTTGGTTTTTTATTTCTTTTTTTGAGTTCAAGGGTCCATGAGAGGCATGTCTTAGAAAGGAAAGACCAGAGGCTCATTTCAGCCAAATAGAGTTTTGAGGAAAGAAAGGAAGCAAGACTAACAGAGTCACTCACATAGAGTAGAAAAGACATTGAGGAGGTAGAGTATATGCATATCTCCAGTGGGAGTTCCGTGTCATTGAAGTTACAGGGTAGAGGAATGAGAATGCATGTTAAAGGTGAACGAAGATTCAAGGAGAAGTAAGCAACCCTAGGACGGTCATGCAAAATGCAGTTGAAATAGGGTTTATCCAGATCTTCTGTTCGGTTTATGGGAGAAGCAGAAACTTTATTTAGACTCCTGTCACATGGTGATTGACCTCTGGGCCATTTCCTGGCCCACATCCTCCTGCTTGGGTCTGGCAAAGATATCCTGGAAATCCCGGTAGCCCGCTGACCGTGCATGTATGATTTGAAGGTCTGCCAGCAGCAGTGCTAAATCTTTAAATTTCAGGATTCTGTGGTCTTAGCCTCTTTGAGCTTGTGCTCTCTGCTTTAAGGGAGGGGCATGCTTTCAGTTCTGTGTGACATTGTGTCTTCCCCAGTGCGGTTCCTGAGACCTCAACTAAAAGCTCTCCCTGTTTTTACAGGTGGTGCTTTGAACCTCAGGTGACTGGACCTCGTTGGCAGCATCCAACGCGTCTGGCCTCTGTCTCTTCAGTGCAAATTCAAGTGCAAAATATACAGGAATGTGACCTCTGTCATCTCCCTGGTGGATGTATATCACAGTCGTAAGTTGTCATGGTTCTGAACCTCCCGCCAGGGCTGAGGTTTAGGCCTTGACTTGGGTATCTTTTTTGCCGGCTTCTGTCTTTCTTCTGGAGAGAAAAATACCCTCTTCTTGTCGATTAACTTGGAGATGTACCCTAAACCAGAATGATTAGAGTTGGCTGCTTGTAGAAGATGACTTAGTGGCACATGTGGAGAAGGTTCTGCAAGTCCCTGCCCCACAAAAAACTTCTGAACTCCAGGTTGCCTCTGGTAGCAGAATCCTGAGTTATTGCAGCCTGACCTTGTATAGACATTCTCTTGACAATCAACTATCTGCCCACACTTGCTTCATTGGGCCATACATCTAGAGCAAAGAATCCCAGGCATCTTTACAAATGGATGTCTGAGTGGACTTCCGCACACGTGTTCTCTCTCTCTTTCTCTCTATCTCTATGTTTCTTTTTGTGGGCGGAGTGGGAGTTGCAGAGGATGAGAGAGACACTTCAGCAGGCTCCACATGCCTTCCATAGCCTGACACGGGCTCAATCCCATAACCCTGACGTCATTACTGGAGCCAAAGCCAAAAGTTGGTCCTTTAACTGAAAGAACCACGGAGGCATTCCTGGACAGTCTTTGTGTTTATGGAAGGGACCATTAGAACCCCCTTCTGTTCTAAAATCTACCGAATCGGGGAGTATTTCCACATCTGCTGTGGTCATACACCCTCTCAGGCCCAGAGATACATAGCTGTTCTTGGTGGTGGTGAAAAGCCCTGGGCTCCCATGTTCTCATAGTCAGGGAGGAAGCCCTCACTGCCTGATGCTGAACTGTCGAGGTTTTTCTGCCCTGATCCCAAAGGTCTTCGAGAAGAGCTTCTTTGTAAAAGATGAAATTAATTTGCCAACCCCTGGTTGGCACAGTTGGGTAAGCATCTGCCCTTGGCTCAGGTAGGATACCTGAATGCTGGATATCAAGCCCTGTATTGAGCACCCTTCTCCATCTTCCTTGCTGAGTGACCCTGACTGTTTTGCACTCTCTCTAGCTCTGTCATTCTCCAATATGTGAAGTAAATAGAAATATTTCTAACCATGTAATTAATTTGTAAATCCTTTGCATTTTGTAAGGACAATATTAGTAGAATTAAGGACACATGAGAGGTAGATCACAAACCATGTGTTGAATCTTGTGGCCATTCATCCTTGCACGATATACATATGTCGATAGGTTAAGGTTTTCTTGAACATACATCGAGGGTGCACTTGAGATGGCTTTGCTGGCAGGATGTGATTTTATTAAAGCACAGGATACGACCCTTGGGTAGAAAGGGTTGCTTGCTAGGGTCGTGACGGGAGGCTGACTCTCTGGGATAGCATTGGGGGAGGTCAGGCAAAAGGGAGGTTTTGCAAGAACGTGGCAGGAGGACAGAGGACACCCAGGATTCAGGAGGCTTTGCTCTTGTGAAGGGAAGGTGGTTTTTCCTGCTAGGAAGGCATGAATTGAAAGATGGCGCGGAGCTTCCTGGAGCAATGTTACCTTCCTCCTCTCACAGGTCCTTCCCAAGGGACTGCAGGTTTGAAAAGAAACTCTGTCCTACGGACATTTCCTTCAGCCTCAGCCTCCCTCAGTGTCATGGAGGGGAGGGAGATGTCAGGGCTTCAGGAAACGGAGATCCGGGCCTCTGGCAGGTCGCTAGCCTCTCGTTAAATGAGCCTCTTCCTGCAGAATCAGGAGGACTTTTCAAAACCGAGGGAGACTCCGGTCTTGCCGGGTTTTGATCTCCATCTGTGGAGAACCTGTTTTTTCCTTTCCTCAGCTTGAGGGCAGTCAGAGCGCCTGAGGGATGTCCCCCATATCACAGGTTGGGGGGCGGTGTGGCGTGCTCAGCTAGCCTTCCCCTCCCTCCTCGTGTGCCCCTGACCAGTGCAGAGCCTTGCGTGGTTAAGGTTGTTGAAGGAAGATAGTCTCATCTTCTGTAGCTTCTTCCTGCTGAATAGGGGCGTAGAGCTGTCCCTCCGTGTGGGTCATTGCTGGTCAGGTGGGGGAGGCCCAGCTGGGGGAGGCCTCTTCTGTCAGAGTCGTAAAAGGAAGAGGTCGCTGAGTGCAGGGGAGAACTTGTGACTGGATCTTCCTGAGTGGAAAGGACCATTTGTCCTCTGGAAGTTACTGCAGTGAAGGGTTCCTGGCACCACCTGCAGAGACCGGGCAGGGGGTGGGAAACAACACAACGGGGTTAGAAGAAGAAAGGGAAGGAGAATCCCCATGAAGAGTTCTCTGATAGTGGGTGAGAACCCTTCCCCAGGCCAGGAGTTGAGCCAGTCCTTAAGGAGAGGAATCCTTGGAAGTGGGGATTTGAGCAGTGGTGTCTGGTAGAAACCCAGAGTTCTCTTTGAGATCATGGGGAATGTATGCACAGCATTGTGTCTTTCGATGGGCACAGGCTCCACCTTGTGCAGCAGTTACCACCTCTGAAGCCTTTGTGTTCTGTAGAACTGCTTTATGCGTTGGGATCATTCCCGTATTTCACTGAGAAATCCTGTTTGGGGGGTGACACGGTGGGCCTTGACTGTGTGTACTCAGTAAGGACTTCCCCATGCCCCACGACATCCTCCATTCCCAAAGAGGGGCAACGATGGATGCCAGGTGGCCACGTCAGTGGAACAGAGCACCCGTGCACCATTGCTTAAAATGGGGAAGGTCGGCTGGGTCGGTGATGGTTTTCATGATGCGCCCATGCATTTGGCCCAGGCCAAATGTCTGGCGGCCTCTGGAGCTTGGGGAAGCCATGGGCCCAGGTTAGAGCTTCATGGCCATTGCGTCCCAGCTAGGGACCCTTATCGAATCCCCAGTCTCCTTGAACCGCAGTCAGGCTTTCAAGGGCTCCTTGGGTTGGGAGGGCCATTCTTGGAACGTGCAAGCATTTCAGGCCCATATCGGGTTGGCGGGTTCTGGCTTGGGAAGAAGAGCCTTTTCTGTCAATTGCTTCATGGGCGACAAGGATGAGGAAGGCCTGTCAGAGTCCGGATAAATGCTTGTATGATTTGTTGCCAATGAGAACCAACAGGTGGGCACTAGGATCTCTGCTTTGGGGGCAGACATGTTTGCTGACAGGCTTTGGCCTCAGCAGTCCGAGTTCGACTGATGACAGCACTCCTGGTTCTTCTTACCGCCTTTCCCTGAAACTGTTGCCGTTGCTAAAGCACCTGTCCTCCACGTTTTCGTAGGGGCCTCTGCAGTGTGGTGGACTTCAGAACCTTTCCAGAGTTAGGAGCCATGGGCGTAGAGCAGTCGGGTCCAGGCCTAAGGATCGCTGGGTTTCCAGTTGGCCATCATCTTTAGGGCTTTCAGAACTTAGATGCAGCTGTATACCACTGGCATCCTGTTAAAATGCAGGCATATCTGGAAGTGTAAGGTGGTACTTGGTAATATCATGGGCCTGCTGTCATGGTTTGGTGGCCTTTGTTCTCTGGGACACTCTGGAGCTGATGCCAGGCTCACCAGCCATAGCGAAGGAAATTCTGTCATCACCCCTCCCTGAACATCCCAGGTAAGCTTTTTGTTTGTTTATTTCCACTTTGTTTCAAAATGAGTATTCTAAAATTTGAAAGGATTCATATTTTTAAAACAAAAAAAATAGAGGGGCTCCTGGGTGGCTCAGTGGGTGAAAGCCCCTGCCTTTGGCTCAGGTCATGATCCCAGGGTCCTAGGATCGAGCTCCACATGGAGTTCTCTACTCAGCTTCCCTCTCTCTCTGTGCCTGCCTCTCTGCCTAATTGTGATTTCTGTCTGTCAAATAAATAAAATCTTAAAAAAAAACCCGAAAAGATAGAAATAGGCAAGAATTACTTGAAGGGAAGTGTATCAAGTATATCAAGCAAATTCAAAGAACAGTTGGTAGAATGAGAAGCAGGACTCTTAATTTCACAGAGTTGTGCAAGTTGTAAAACTTCCTTTGATTTCTCTAATAACAACACTGAAATTACCTATAATCATTTCTGATAGACACAGCATTGTACTAGAAGTGTATGGATGCTTTTCAGGGGACCGAACAATGAGGTCTGAGTGGACAGCCCTCTCATGATCCTGTTTGATCCAGGAATAGGATTTTGAAGATCTGGTGGAATGGAGGGACCACGCGTCCTCCAGATGACTCTCCCTAAGTGTTTGTGTCCGCTTGTTCACATCTCTAGCTTGAATAGCCGACTGTTCCGGCTTTGGTTTCTGCATTTCTCATTCATACTTCAACTTCATGAATGCATTCTTGCTTCTTCGACATTCAGCTGAGTCAGCTCTGGAAAAGGCTACCAAATTGTCACATCCAGTTTTTGGCTTTAGTCTTACTTGCCCATCCTGCAGCATAACCCTCAGTCTCTGTTGTCTCTGACACCTGCCTGCTAGCTTTCCTTTCTTATCTCTGATACATCCCCTTACTGTTCCTCACAAAGTTGTCTTTCCCTTTTGCCCCAGACGTTGCCTCTCCTTGGGTTTGTTGCCCAACCATCCTTGGCTCACTGCTTTTCTTCAGTCTGTGTTTTTTCCTGACTGGTCTTCTCTTTCTCTCTCTCTCTTTTTAATAAAATACTTCTGAATTAGTAATAACATGGTTAAAGGTTAAGTGATGTTCCCTCTAGGAAGGGTGACATTTTTCATCTCAACTGAGACACTTCCACTGAGAATGAAAGAGGTTCCATAAAGTTATGATGGGACAACTGGCTATATCGGGACAGTCCCAGACAAACTGGAGTTATGGTCCTCCTGCTGTAGATATGTCTGTCTGTCTTGTTTGTCCTACCAGTGCTGCTTTTTTCAGGTAAAAGATACTCTTGTATGCCCCCTACTGTTATTTAGAAGGGAATCCATCATCTTTAGGGCTTTCAGAACTTAGATGCAGCTGTATACCACTGGCATCCTGTTAAAATGCAGATGCTGATTTAGTAGATCTGGTGGGGGCCCTGGGTTTTGCATTTCTAAAAAGCTCCCAGGTGAAGCTGACTCTGCTGCTCAGGGAGCCACACTTTGAGTAAGGAGTCTATACATGATTTTCTGTTCTTTCTTTGATTTTTTGTCACTTCTTAAAAGCCTGTCCAAGACATCTGTATCTAAACGGAACATGGATTGTTTCTTTGTTATAACTGCACAGTAATTCAAGCATGGACGTTCCATAGTTAGTTAACTGGTTATTATTAGTTATGCACTATTTCAAACCTTTTGCTATTACAAACCATGTTCTAGTGAATGACCTTGTACATATAGGTTTTTTCTATCTGATAAATTCCTAGAAGTGTGCTGCCAGGTCAACGGGTGCATAGAATTGATAACTCGATCATTCAGGATTTTGGTATCATTTTGTGTCACTCCCATCGACACCACCTGAGTGCTTGGTTGTCCACGCTTCTCCCATAGAACATGTGGTTCAACTTCTGGAATTTTGGCAGTGGAAAGAGAAACGTGTCGATTTTATGAAGTTTATCTCTGCAAGCTTCTTACCTATGAGTGAGGTTAAGTATTTTTTCATGTATCTGAAAGGTGTATTTACGTTTCTGTGAACCCTCTGTTCATATCTTTTGCCCATTTTGCTCTTAGGTTTGTGGCTTTTTTTTGTTCTTCTTCTTCTTCTTCAGTGTCTAGCTCTTTATAGATTAGGGATACTAGTGCTTGTCCATTTTATGGATTGCAAACTCTTATTTTATGGGATGTGATTTGTCTTTTGATAGTTGACCCTGGTGTTCTCTCCCCCATGCAGGTATTCTGTTTCAGGATGCCACCTTTCACTTAGTCATTTCTTTAGGCTCCCCTTGGCTGTGACAATTTCTCAGACTTCCCTGGTTTTTGATAACCTGGGCAATTTTGAGGAGTACAATTAGGTGTTTTGTAGAATGTCCCTCAACTGGGAATTGTCTGCTGTTGTTTTCATGATTAGACTGAGGTTATGGGTTTCTTGGAGGAAGACCACAGAGATAAAATGTCCTTTGGTCTTATCATATCAAGGGTTAGTGCTCTGGACATGACTTATTACTTTGTTTTCTCTGTCCTCATACTGTACTCCTTGGAAGGAAGTGGGCAATTACACTATACCACTTACACTATACCTCCTTCCTGTTGGAGTAGCTACATGATTATGTACATAAATTATCAGGAATTCTGCATAGGAGATTTTTCTGTTCTCTCCTATTTACTAATCCATTTATATCAGCATGAATTCGTGGCTAGTTATTTTATATTTTGGTTCTAGTACAATGATACCTTGTTCCTCCTTTGTTGCTCAAGTTGTCCCAGGTTGGTTAGTAAAAGCATCTTCTCGTGGCACCTGGGTGGCTGAGTTGGTTGAGTGTCTGACTCTTGATTTTAGCTCAGGTCATGATCTCAGGGTCCTGGGATCCAGCCCCACCTTGGGCTCTTTGCTGAGTGTGGGGCCTGCTTGAAATTCTCTCTCTCAGGGTGCCTGGGTGGCTCAGTGGGTGAAAACCTCTGCCTTCAGCTCAGGTCATGGTCCCGGGGTCGTGGGATCGAGCCCCACATCGGCCTCTCAGCTCAGCAGGGAGCCTTCTTTCACCCTCTCTCTCTGCCTGCCTCTCTGCCTACTTGTGATCTCTGCCTGTGAAATAAGTAAGTAAGTAAATAAATAAATAGAAATTCTCTCTCTCTCCCTGTGCTCCTCCCTGCTGCTTATGCTTTCTCTCCTTTTTCTACTTTCTCAAAAACAAGTAAATAAATTTTAAAAAAAAAGCACCTTCTGTCGCTTCCTGTGTCTATTGACATACCCTGTTATTGTTTGAATATTTCTACCTTACTCTGTGGCAGTAGATTTTCCAGGTTCATCTTATGTCTTTCCTGCCCTAGAATTAGCCATTTCCCCCCCCTAAGTAGTTCTGGTTCTTTTCATTGGAACATAGTATGAGAAACCAAGATTGGGGGACTAGGTGTGTCTGTTGTGACTTTTAAGTCATTGCTCAAAGACCCACTCAGCTAACTGAACAGGGAGTTTGTGTATACTCACTCATGAATATACATGTGTCTAAAAATATTTTAGTATGTCACCATCTTTATCTATAGTAAGCTAAGTATTCCCACTGTTGTCTCCTGTTGTAAGCATTACCAGATGGAACATTCTAACCTTCTCTCCTTGCTTGTCTGTAATCTCCTGCACTAACAGTGAGAATCCAGCTAACATCAGGATTTCATTTATTTGATAGTTCAATTCCAGAATACACATACATGATTTCAGAGTTGCATACATGATTTCAGAGTGGTTAACCCATGGATGCTTGATTCTCCCAGTTTGGGACCATTTGAATTAAGGTGCTAGAAATATTCACATGTAGGTTTTAAAACACAAGTTTTCAAAAACATAGGATGTGAAATTGCTGTGTTTGTTATGTATGTATGTATGTATGTATGTTTAGCTTCGCAAGAAATTGCTGTGTTTGTTATGTATGTATGTATGTATGTATGTATGTTTAGCTTCGCAAGAAATTGCCAAACTATTTCTACAAAGTTGCTGTATCAGTTTTTGTTCCTACCAACTATGAATGAGAATCTTGTTGTTCTGATTCTGGACCTGAAATTGGCACTGTCATTATTTTTGATGTAACCATTCCAGTACCTGTGTCATGTTGTCTGCATATTCCCACTGAGGTGATGTGGAGCATCTATCTGTTTGTGTATTTATTTGCTACCCTTATATCTTTGGTGAAGAGTTTGTTCAAATCTTTTGCATATTTTTCATTTGGTCATTTCTTTTCTTATTATTGAATCATTAAGAGCTCTTTTGTGATGTTGGACACAAAGCCTTTATTAGATACCTGTGTTCCAAATATTTTCTCCCTGTCTGTGCCTTATCCTTTCATTTTCTTAAAAATGTCTTTCACAGAGCAGAAGACTTTATTTTTAATAATATCCAACGCATGCTTTTCCCCGTGGAATATGCTTTTGCTGTTGAATCTAAAAACCCATCCCCCAAACCAGTGTCCTAGAGATTTTTCTCCTGTATTCTTTATTCTTGTATTTTTATATTTATATCTCTGATTCATTTTTAGTTAATACTTGTGTAAGGTCTGTGTCTAGTTTCATTTCTTTTGCATGAGTGTTTGGTTGTTCGAGCACCATTTGTTGAAAGACTATCTTTTCTCCTTTTATTCCTTTTGTGCCTTTGTCAAAAAATGTTTGACTTTATTTTGGTAGATCTATTCCTGGTCCTTGTAATCTGTTCTGTTGATCTGTGTGTCTCTCTCAGCACTAACACACTGTCTTGGTGGCTAGTAGCTTTATAGTAAGTCTCAAGACCAGGTGAGGTGAATTCTCATTTTTCTTCCACATTGTGTTGGCTATTCTATTTTTTTTTAAACTTTTTAAAAAGATGTTATTTATTTGTCAGAGAGAGAGAACAAACAGGGGATGTCACAGGCAGAGAGGGCAGAGGGAGAAGCAGGCTCCCCTCTGAGCAAGGAGCTTGACTCGGGACTTGATCCCAGGACTCTGGGATCATGACCTGAGCCACGCAGGTGTCCCGTGTGTTGGCTCTTCTAGATATTTGCCTTTCTGTGTAAACTTCAGAATCTTCTTGTCATTATCTGCAAAATAACTGTGAGGTTTTACTTGGATTTCATTGAATTTATCGATTAAGTTGGAAAGAATTGACCTCTTAGCCATATTGAGTCTTGCTACTGATGAATACGAACTCTCCATTTATTTAGATCTTTGATTTCTTCCATCAGTTTTGTCTTCCTGTGTATATGTATTGTGTTAGATTTTATACTTGAGTACCCTTTTTTAGGGGTGTTTGTAAAGAGTATTTTTTTCATTTGAAAATTTGGAATTCAATTCTTTATTCAGATATAGGAAAATAGTTGACTTTTTTACATTGACCTTGTATCCTATGATGTTTTGGTATTTCCTCATTACCTCCAATAGATTTTTTTTATAAGATACTTGAGATTTTCTACATAGACAATAATATTGACTTCAGATAGAGTTTTGTTTTTCCTTTTAAATGACACACCCTCATTGTCTCATGCCCTCTTTCCACGCACCTTCCCTCTGGTAATCACCAGTTTGTTCTCTATATTTGTGAGTCTCTTTTTTTGGGTCTCTTTTATGCTTTGTTTTGTTTCTTAAATTTCACATATGATTGAAATCATAGGATATTTGTCTTTCTTTGACCTATTTCATTTAGTATTATACCCTCTAGATTTATCTGTGTTGTTGCAAATGTCAAGATTTCATTCTTTTCTCTGGCCAAGTACTAGTCTATTAGCTATCTATATAATCTCTATATATCTCTCTCTTTATATATCTATATATACACCACGTCATTTTTATCCACTCATCTATTGACGGGCTCTTCCATATCTTGCCTACTGTAAATAGTGCTGCAATATAAATGTATCTTTTCAAATGTTTTCATTTTCTTTGAGTAATTACCCAGTAATGGAATTACTGGAACATATGACAGTTCTATTTTTAAATTTTTGAGGAACCCCCACATTGTTTTCCATAATGGCTGCACCAGTTTTCATCCCCATCATCAGTATACAAGGTTCCTTTTTCTTCACATTATCACCAACTCTTGTTCTTTCTTGTTCTTTTTCTGCAGGCAGAGTCCCAGGCTGGCAGGAGAAGTGGGCGTGGTCGCTGGGACAGCCCTCCAAAATGGGTCAGGTGACCTTTCAAACTCTGGGGAGGTGAAGGGTTCCTAACATCACAACAGCACGTGGGCCATACCGTAGGTGGATTTTTCTGGACCTATCAGACAACCTGTGCAAGACGTGAGGATGAGTGAAATGCACTGCCTGGAATGGAGGTTGTGTTGTCTTCTGGGGCTTCTGTCCCCAGGGGATATTCAGGCCGGTGGGGTGGGGGCAAAGGGGCAGGTTATTTGGGGCCGATGTGCCTTGCTGCGGAAGCGACCCTGTGTTTGAGCAGGAAGGCGGGGGCTGCAGTTGGATCAGGCACCTGGGCCCACGTTGGTTACCACGGTGGTTGGGTTGAGGGTAGCACAGGGCTGGCCGGCTGGAGTCTGTAGCCCCTCAACTGCCTTTGACGGCCTGTACCCAGGGCCCGGGGCACCAGGGGACAGTCAGAGTCCCAGGGCCCAGGCAGATGCTTATTGGAAAGGACTAGAGCCAGGGAGAGAGGGAGGGAGGGAGGCCCAGTCAGCCACAGCAGCCAGCCAAGTCGCTGGGGTGCTCAAGCGTGACACTCTGCTCTGTCCTTTATTGGAGGGTTGGCGTTTATCAGGGCAAAATGTGCACAGTGTGAACTCTACCATAGCCAGGACCCTGAAGTGGAAGGGTGTTGTGGAAGGGGAAGGTAGTCAGTCGTTGTTGGTTTTTTTTTTTTTTTTTTTTTTTTTTTTCTTGTTGAGTACCAGGGCCCATGAGAGGCATGTCTTAGCAAGGAAAGACCAGAGGCCCTTTTCAGCCTGATGGAACTCCTGGCAGGCAATTCGCCAAGCATGCTTTAGGGGAAGGCCTTCCAGCAGCAATGCTAAGACTTTGACAGATGGCGGGGCCCTGTGGTTTTGGCCTCCTTGAACCTGCACTCCCTGCTGGGACGGAGGGGCCTGCTTCCATCATGGGTGACTGTTTCTCCCCATGTGCGGGTCCTGAGACCTCGACTGAAAGCTCTCCTTGTTTTTACAGGTGGCGCTTTGAGGCTCAGGGGATGTGGCCTGCTGGGCAGCATCCAGAGCGTCTGGCCTCTGTCTCTTCAGTACAGATGGAAGTGCAGCATGTCCAGGATTGTGACCGCTGTCGTCTCGCTGGTGCACGTGCATCACAGTGGTAAGTTGTCTTGGTTCTGAACCTCCCACCTGGGTTGAGGTTCAGGCCTTGACTTGGGTGTCTTTCTTGCCGGCCTCTGTCTTTCTTCCGGAGGCAAAGAGAGCCTCTTCCTGTCGATTAACATGGAGTTGTACCCTTAACCAGAATGTCTAGAGTTGGCTGCTTGGGGAAGATGATTTAGTGGCACATGTGAAGAAGGTTCTGCAAGTCCCTGCCCCACACAAGACTTCTGAACTCCAGGTTGCCCCTTTTAGCAGAGTCCTGAGTTATTGCTGCCTGATCTTATAAATAGACATTCTCTTGATGGTCAACTTTCTGCGCACACTTGCTTTATTGGGCCATTCATCTAGAGCAAAGAATCCCGGGCATCTTTACAAATGGATGTCTTAATGGACTTCCGCACACGTTCTTTCTCTCTCTCTTTCTCACTCACTCTCTCCTGTTTTTTTTTTTTTTTTTTTTATCGGGGAGTGGGTGTTGCAGGGGATGAGAATGACCCTTCAGCAGGCTCCACATGCCTTCCATAGCCTGACAAGGGGCTCAGTCCCATAACCCTGACATCATAACCTGAGCCAAAGCCAACAGCTGGTCCCTTAACTGAAAGAACCTCGCAGGCATTCCTAGACAGGCTTTGTCTTTATGGAAGGGGCCATAAGAACGCCATCCTGTTGTAAAATCTACCGAATCGGGGAGTATTTCCACATCTGCAGTGGTTGTATACCCTCTCAGGCCCAGAGATATGTAGCTCTTCTTGGTGGTGGAGAAAATCCTTTGGCTTCCATGTTCTCCTAGACAGGGAGGAAGCCCTCACTGCCTGATGCTGAACTGTGGAGGTTCTGGTGCCCTGTCTTCCAGAAGAGCATCTTTGTAAAAGATGAAATTAATTTGCCAGCCCCCGGGTGGCGCAGTTGGGTAAGCATCTGCCCTTGGCTGAGGTCAGGATCCCTGGATCCTGGGGGATCAAGCCCTGTATTGGGCACCCTTCTCCCTCTTCTCTGCTGCCGGACCCCAGCTGTTCTTGCTCCCTCGCTAGCTCTGTCGATCTCCAATAAGTGAAGTGAAGTAAATAGATATATTTCTATGCACGCAATTAATTTGTAAATCCTTTGCGCTTTGTGAGGACAATATTAGTAGAATTAAGGACACATGAGAGGTAGATCACAAACCATGTGTTTTTTGAATCTTGTGGCCATTCATCCTTGTGATCTATATACATCGATAGGTTCATGTTTTTGTGAACATACTTCTATCACCTTGTGTTCTGAGACTCTGAGTTCCCCCTCGACTTGATGTTCTCATGGATCCGAGGCAGTGTTACTTCCCGTGATCCCACTTCCTACCAAGAGACAGTACCTGTGTCTGTTGTGAGAGCTCCTGAAGGAGAAGTCCCCTGTTCTTACTTGGCACAGTGTGCACGGTTGTTAGACCCGCCTGTTCGGTGAGACTGGCCTTTATGGAAGTACTCCTGGATCAGAGCAGATGTGCTTGATTTCTAGCTATTGGTTACTGGAATAGCGCATTCCGCATCCCTCAGAACGGGGCCCCGCTGTCTGTGTTTGCAGTGTCTGAGTTTGTATCTCAGAGTCACCCCGAGGAATTCCTTGGGAGGTAGTTGCCCAGTGATTCACTGATGGGAGTGTCCGGGGAAGAAATTCCCCTCGTTGCGTTGGGATCAGTGATCCCTCGGTGTGAGGGTGTCATTGCTGGCTAGGGAAGAAGGGATAGCTGAGCCCATTCCTTGGCTCATCTGACCGGGAGGATTTTCCTGTGTGCGAATCCTGCCAGGTCCTTCCTGTGTTGGCTCCGTGAGGAACGGGATTCCCATATGGGATGTCCTCGCATTCAGCCACAGCGATGATGCAGGGGGTCCCAGGGGTGCCTGCACCTTCGCTCCCATGTGAGGGATGAAGCACGCTCTGAGATGGTAGCGGGAGCCTCAGGCCTGAGCCCCACCTGAAGCTTCTCCCACCAGGATACCGCACTAGTGGCTCTCCCTGTGTGAGTTCTCTGGTGTTGGGAAAGGGCCCACTTCTGGCTGAAGGCTCTGCCTCAGTGACGGGAGACAAGGGTTTGTACTGTGTGATTTCTGTGTCGGTGAGCAAGGTGGGCGCTCTGGGTACAGGCGGGGCCCCAGTGATGACAGACACAGGTTTCTCTGCTCTGAGTTGTCTGGTGTCTCCAAATGTGAGAGCTGTATCGAACGGCTCTTCCACGTTGACCGCATTTGTCGGGGTTGCCGCCGGTGTGGATCCTCGGGTGCTGGCTAAGGATGTGGCTGGCCTAAATGCTTTTCCCTGAAGATGAAATTCAATTGGTTTCTGTCTGTGGGAATGTGCCCATGGCCTCGAAGAGATGTATGTTGCTGTGAGCTCTTGTGCAGCAATCCCAGCCCATGGCTTCTACCCCGTGTGAGGTCCTGGTCATGAAGAAGAGCAGAGCTCTCTGAAACAAGGGTCCCCCACCTTCTTTCCATCGCTGAGGTGGGTCTCCAGTGGTCTTACTGTGTACAGAGGTGAGCACTGCCCTGGAGTTGTTCCCCCCATGTGTATCATGTCTCCGTTCCTTGGAAGGGTGAGTTCTCTCGTGTCTCCCGAGGTTAGAGCCCTGACTAAAGGCTCTCCCACACTGGGTAGATGGGTGTGCTGCGATCCAGGATGAACGATCTCTGTTGTCCCTGGCACCAGGGACTCATGGCTGAAGGCTCTTCCACATTGTCAGCAAATACAAGGCTTGTCTTCCCAGGACACAGCACACCTGGAGTGAGGTGAGGCACGTGAGACCTCTCCGTGCTGTGCTCCAGCATTGCCCGGGTTCCTGTGCAGTGTGAACCCTGTGCTAATGGCCAGAGCACGAGGGGCTGTGGCAGGATCGCTCCCTCACGTTCCTCCCTTCCTGACTCAAGGAACGCGTTCCAGCCCCTCCCTTCAGGAACGGTCGCTGCGTCTACCCCTGCAAGCCACTTGTAGTCGCGTGGCTTGTTCCTTTCCGGAATTCAGATAGATCTTTCTACATGGTAGCCTCATACCACGTCAACTGCTGATTAAATTTTTGATGTTTCCGTTTCAAAGACTATATACCCGTGAGTCGTGCTGAAGCCAGTGACTTTCCCAGACACTCGGGCGGTGGCTTGACTCGAGGCCCATTTCAGCCGAGAAATGAAACTCTTCAGGTCTCTGGTGGTACAGCCCGTATGCTCAGGGTCTTGGATGACAGGGGATTGTGGGGAATGCTTAGCGTAGCCCGTGTCCAGCTCTAGTGTGGAAGGCCAGGGTTCATGACCCTGAAGCTTCCCGTTGACTTGCAGAGAAGCAGACCTTTGAGATGCCCCCGTGTGGGTCTCCCTTCATCCTTTATAATAGGGAACGAATTGCCGTGAGCTCCTGGGTCTTGTACACAAAGAGTGAGTCCCGGAACACTAGGTGAAAAAGTACTGAAGTGCTGTGTGGGGACTAACAGAACAGAAGGAGAAAAGGAAAGAGGGGGAGGGAGGAAGGAATACAAAGAACAAAAAGATCATGTAGGGAAGGAAGGAAGGGAGGGAGGGAGAGAGGGAGGGAGGGCGGCTTGAAAAAGGGAGAAGCTAAACTGGTAGAGAGGCATTAGGGGAAAGAAGAATTTTGAAAGTTGTGAGACAAACATCTGAGAGTTAAGATTTGAGCTTGATGAGAAAGGAAAGGAATGGAGTCCTCTACTCAGGAGCAGAAACCGGTTGTAGCGTGTTGGTGATCAGAACCTATGGACCAGATAAACCTGTGAGACAAAGAAAGCGAGGATGGGAGGCTGGGGAGTTTCAGAAGGGCAACGTCAACCACGTCGAGGACCGAGAGAGGGGCCATGTGAGGGTTTGAGTGCAAGGATCACAGAAGGGTCCAGTCCTCGGAGGACACAGAATGTGCAGTGGGTGAGGTGGATGGAGTCGGAAGAGTTGACAGAGATGGGCCCGTGTTGCAGGGTTGTTTCCACAGGAGCCCTACAAGAGACAGAACTGATGTAGGAAAGAGGTTAGCATTCAAGGCCGATGGTCAAGAAAGAAGTCTTGAGACGGCTCTGCTGGCAGGAGGTGCTTTTTATTAAGGCACAGGGATACGACCCTTGGGTAGAAAGGGCTGCTTGCTGGGGTCGTGACAGGAGGCTGACTTTCTGGGATGGCATTGGAGGAGGTCAAGCAAAAGGGAGGTTTTGCAAGAATGTGGCAGGAGGACAGAGGACACCGAGGATACAGTTGACTTTGCTCTTGTGAAGGGAAGGTGGTTTTTCCTGCTAGGAAGGCATGAATTGAAAGATGGTGCGGAGCTTCCTGGAGGAATGTTACCTTCCTCCTCTCACAGGTCCATCCCAGGGACTGCACGTTTGAAAAGAAACTCTGTCCTACGGACATTTCCTTTGGCCTCAGCCTCCCTCAGTGTCGTGGAGGGGAGGGAGATGTCAGGGCTTCAGGAAACGGAGATCCGGGCCTCTGGCAGGTCGCTAGGCTCTCGTTAAGCAGGCCTCTTCCTGCAGAATCAGGAGGACTTTTCAAAACCGAGGGAGACTCCGGTCTTGCCGGGTTTTGATCTCCATCTGTGGAGAACCTGTTTTTTCCTTTCCTCAGCTTGAGGGCAGTCAGAGCGCCTGAGGGATGTCCCCCGTATCCCAGGTTGGGGGGGCGGTGTGGCGTGCCAGCTCCTGCTTGGCACTCAGCTAGCCTTCCCCTCCCTCCTCGTGTGCCCCTGACCAGTGCGGAGCCTTGCGTGGTGAAGGTTGTTGAAGGAGGACGGTCTCATCTTCTGTAGCTTCTTCCTGCTGAATGGGGCGTAGAGCTGTCCCTCCGCGTGGGTCGTTCCTGGTCAGGTGGGGGAGGCCCAGTTGGGGGAGGCCTCTGCTGTCTGAGTTGTAAAAGGAAGAGGCCGCTGAGTGCAGGGGAGAGCCTCTCCTCCCTAAACCTCTTGCTGCTGCCAAACACACAGGCTGAGCGGGGCCCGTTTTGTGGGGCTGCTTCCAGTGTTGAGCCCAGCATTGGTCACGGTCCTGTGCGTCGAAGCGACGGGGGCGGTTCCGGTGCGGCACCCTCGGGGAATCCAGCAGGGATAGGGCTGCTGCCCCTCGAGTCGATCCCAGGGTGGTCAAGGGGCCCTGGCAGTGCCGCTTCGTCCTGCATGTGTCATGCTCTGCAGGGTTGTCGGGGACTGCAGGGGACAGCGGGAGGACAGCCCGCTGCAGGGACAGCCCCTGCAGCAGACAGGGGAGACGACGGGAAGGCTGCTGTCCCGCCCAGTCCCAGGTGGGCCCAGTCTCCCCACACAACGGACTGTTGTGGGCCCAGGTGGTTGCCTCGTGCTCCAAGTGTCCGTCATCGGCAGGGCCCGGGCAGCCAACTCTGGGTGTGGTGGCCGACTCAGAGGGTCCTCTCGCCTCGTCCTCGGGGCTCCAGTGCCGTCCTCTGGTGGGCTGCCCAGAAGTCTTCTCTTTGGCCTACGGAGGTCAGGCGTAAGAGAGCCGTTCCTGCAGGCGTGTTTCCCTGTACGTTCACGGCGAATCCTCCTCCGGGCCCAAATCGGAGCCGCAAGTGGGGCCCCAGGGCCGTCCTGGCTCCGTTTGTTGGAGCACCCTGGGAGCCTCTGGTGCCTCGGGGTGGTGGGCACACTGTCCTGTGGCGCAGCTGTGGAGACAACGGGTAGAGTGGTGTGAGATAGCGAGTGGCGTGTGGCCTGGGCCTTACCAGAGGCCTGTGGGGTTTTGCGGGACGTGTCTTCTGAGGTGTTGAGGTGGAGGTATTCCTGCAGAACCCATGCGTGACCTGAAGAAAGGGGAATTTCCTGTGTGCCCCCTGGGGCTGAATGAAGGCTACACTGCCAGGGTCCCTCAAGCCCCTTCCCTGAGCGTCCTTCTCCATGACGGCAGGGTCCTCCTCCTCCTGGTGGGCTGTCCCTTCCCCAGCCTCTCTGAGAGCCCTGGACGTGCCCTTCTCTGTGGGGGGAGCCTTTGCCCACATGAGTGTTGCAGGTGGCGTGGCAGAGACCACGTGCTCCCGACTCCCATGGGAAGTGGGTTCGCACAGTCCACGGGCTGTGTGCAGGTGTTGGGCAAGGTGGGAGTAGGCAGGGTGGCCTTTCCCTGGTGGGTCTCCCCTGCCGACTGAGGGATCGAGGTGAGTCTCTAGAGTATGAAACTCACAAAGCAAAATGTGCCATGAGGGGACCCACTACCTCCCACGAGGCGTCTTGGAGGCTCGGGGGACTGGAGGTGTTGGTCAGATCGTATGGGAGTGGCCGGCAGACATGACTCAGCTGGAGACCAGGCCCGACTCCCTGCCCACAGGGATGCAGCGCTGGGAGGGGTGAGCTGTCCTGCTCCTGTGAGCCCGGGGGCCTGTCTTGTTTGCTCATTTCTCATGTGCCTGAAGTGGGAGATGAGGCCACCGCACCACTGTCTCTCGCGACTAGTGTCGTCCGGTAGTAAGCCTTCTGCTGGCTTTTGCAGGGTGGGAGGGCAAGGCTTGGGTCGTGCAGTGGGAGGGGCTCAATGGGGGGCGTGGAGCCCTTTGCCAGAAGGTCACCGTGCCTAGGCTGCCTGGGGTCCAGTCCCTCCAGGCAGCCAGGGCCCTCCCTCCAAGATCAGCAGCTCCTGGACGACAGCGCCCAACCACCACAGGGAGTTGCAGGGATCAGGTGGAGGTTCCCCGTGGGATGTTCTCAGGACTTCCTAGTGCCGCAGGGACTGGGATCTTCCTCTCCTCTCCTCTTTGTGGTCAGAGGCTAGGGCAGCCCCCGGGTTTTGTGCTGTTT
Source organism: Mustela putorius furo (assembly GCF_011764305.1). Classification (NCBI taxonomy): domain Eukaryota; kingdom Metazoa; phylum Chordata; class Mammalia; order Carnivora; family Mustelidae; genus Mustela; species Mustela putorius. The sequence continues at coordinate 3,688,940 of NW_025421577.1, forward strand.
GCTGAGGTACCCACAAGAGGGACGGGGCAACGAGAGAAAAGGTGTGTCCATGTTCACCGGCCCCTTTTCCTGCCCGACTCACCCTGTTCCCGAGTCCTCCTCTTCTTCTGCTTCCCTTGTCGTTTGCGCCAAGTCCACCGAAGGAAAGTTTCTTGAGAGCTGAGAGCAAGAGCAGAAGTGGGCATGAGCACAGACTCCCCGGCATCAGAGAACCAAGTGGGGACACCCAGGCCCAGCCTCCCTTCCCGAGGCCCCTCCAGCCGGGTGAGCCGTGCCCTGCCGACTCCCAGCCCTCCTCCCTGCTCTGCTGTCCGGGGCTGCTTCCCAGAGTCCGCGGTGAGGGGTCAGGGTGATGGTAGGAAAGGGGTGAGGAGGGCTTCCCAGGGATTTCATGCAGCAGTTCCCATGCAGAGCCCGAGTGCCTGCCAGAGACGAGGGCCTCCGGGGTTGGCGTCGTCAAAGCAGGGAAAGGGGAAGAGCTGGGCGGAGGCAGTTAGGGACAGAGGAGAGAGGAAGCCCAAGAGATGGAGGTGGAAGTGAATTACAGGCGCAGGGTGGCTCCTTCCATCGGAATCGTCTTCTGTGGAATCCTTCCTCGGGTTAGGGAGCAGCAAGGGTGCTGGGGTTGGCCCTGAGAGAGAACAAAGGGGAGTTAGTGCAGGTGACTGCTCTGGGGATGCTGGGCTCTGCCCTCAGTGGGGTGCGTCCCTAGCTCCGAGTCCTCCCTGGCCTTGGTCGTTTGATCTCCGCAGGGTACGGGGGGTCTCTGGTTGCCCACCTGCTCTTCCCACCTCCGATTCTCTCCAAGACCCGGGAGCCTGGCTGTGTGATCCTTTCCCCCCTGGAGGCTGTCACTGTCCCTAAGACTGCCTCTGCGGGACTTTGTCTTCCTCTGTCCTTGTTCCTGTCCTTCCCTGCTCTCTTTCGTCCTCCTCTTCCTCCTCCTCCTCCTCCACCTCCTCCCCTAGAGATGCTCCATGTCCTTCCCCCTGCCAAGCTCCACCAGTCCTATTGTTGTCCAGGAGGGTGCCACCAAGGAAAGAGAGGAGATATCCTGGGTTCCCTGGAATCAATCCCCCCCCACCCCCGATCCGTCTGTGCTGGGAGCAGCTGTCATGGGTCTGGGATTGCTGGGGAAGTGCCGGGAGAGATGGCCCACCACGTCCCCACAGCCCATGTCTGCCCAGGGACTGGGATGACCTTCCCAGGGACGTGTTTCAGGGAACGCAACGCCCTCTGTTTCCCTAAGTGTTACAGAGGTTGAATGGAGACAGGAGCATGGGAAATTGTGCAGGCGCCCTCAGCTGTTCAGGGCTGGAAAACGTCCAGCGGTGTGGTTACTGAAACACGGGATTCCTGCTAGTGTTCCTGCTGAGGCTTGCCAGGAATGGACGGGGTCGGGGTGTGTGTAGGGCCCTGGGCAGGCCTGAGGAACGTTTGCCGTTTGGGCATGCCTAGGGAGTGGGGAGCATGGCCAGGGCTGTGGGCCAGCGAGGTGGGTTTGTGAGAGGAAACATGACTCCCTGGCCCTGCTTCCAAGAGGCTCTGTGCTATGCTTCGACGCCAGCTAGTGAGAGGTAGAGTGGACCCGGGGCAGCAAGTGTGTGAAGCAGGTCCAGCAGCCCCTTCACTCAGGCCCGGGGGACCGTGGCCCACGACAGGGGTTCTCCAGGGCAGCTGCATGGGGGCATCCCACACTTGGGAACACGTCCCCAGGTCAGACTCGGCTGGGGTGTGAAGGCTGGCAGAAGCTCCGATTTACGGGAGCCTGTGTCGTGAACCCAGGGGAAGTACGCTTTCCCTTCTGCAGCTCTGGGCGTCCCCTTGAAGTACAGCAGCGTGGAGAGAACTAGGATGGTTTGGTAGTGGAGGTTATGAGGGAGAGAATTTAGACCTGTCTTACACCTCCTGGCTCAGACCAGAACGGAGTGTCGCGTAGTGTCTCTTGCCCAGGAGAGTGCGGTTGGGGCCGCCAAGTCCTGAGCATGACCAGGTCTGGGCCCGTGCCAAGAATGATACAGAATCTCTTGTGCACCATTCCCGAGAGGCCATGAGCAAAGAGGCCAAGCTTAGACATGTGGCAGTGGCCAAGGGAGGCAGGAGCAGCTTTGATGGGAAAGATCCTTCAAGGAGCCATGGAAGGAGTCGAGTGCTGATGACAAACCCAGCCTACCCTAAAGGCCCGTGGACACCTCGTCTGTTCTTTTCATCCCGAAACTGTGACATGAGCAAGTCATGCCTGTGCCAGAGCATCGCTTTCCTTGGTGGTTTTTGACCCACCTTCTTCATTCTCCAGAGCGGCAGGGGCAACCCCATGTTCCCGGGAGCCCTGTCCCAGTGTTCCCCTCCTCGGTGCCATTCCCTACCTGAAGAGACTTTGTCCTCACTGAAGGAGTAGTCCTCGATGCTCTCTATCAGTAGATCTGTAAGAACTGAAAGAGGAGCAATGCCGTTAGGAGAGAAACCACCTCACCCCTTTATCCCAGGTGTGTTGAGATGTCTCTGGGCCGTGCAGCATCTGCCTGACCCTTCTGCAGTGCTCTCAGAGGTTCACGGGGCTGGCGGAGCCGGAGCCCTTGGAGGAGACAGGGATTGGAGTTTCATGCCTTCTAATGAGACCAGGACGCTGCAGCAGTCACCTCAGTGTCAGTTCTGCATGCCCATGACCGCTGTCCCCTCCCAGCGCAACCATCAGAAACTCCAGTCGTTATGGGACTCTTCACGTGTGGCTAGTGGGAGTGAGCGACTGGACATTTTCGTTCCCTTGATGATTTCCGTGTACTGCGCTGAGATAATAAATGACTGTGTGTGATGGATCCTAGACAGACTCTTTCCTGGATCACTCAGCACTAGACACCAACCAGGAGCGAGAGAGGAGGCCTGCTCTCCCGCATATTGCTCGGGCATCAGTGGCTGGCCTGACAGGGACGTTGATCAAGGGAAGACGTTCCCGGGCTCACACACACCCACCAGGCGCTGCTGGAGGTCTTTGGACCCAAAGAGATGAAGGTGAAGCCCCAGTTCCTAGAATAAATGGGGATCGGATTCTGTGCAGCACTGATCTAAAGCATACAATGTGATGCTGTCGGGACAGAGGAGCTGCTAGAATAGATAAGGGAACCATAAAGGAACACAGCGAGCCACGACGTTTCTGAATATGAAGAAGTCGGTGGTGGGTCTCTAGAAGCTGACCTTCCAATACCTTGGATGACTCCCCTGAGCCAACAGGAGGGTGCTGGTATACAAATAGGCAGGGGCACCTGGGAGCGGAAGAGAAATGCCCAAGGAAATGCGCTCATGTTGGCATCACGATGCTTCCTTCCCAAGAGGACCGCCCAGGAAAAGCATCCTCTTCTGAAACAGTGAACAGAGTGGAAAGGCAGCCCACAGATTGGAGACACCCTTGGCAATCCTTATTTCAGAAAAGGTGTGTTCACTGATAAAAAGGAAGAACAACAAAGAAAACCAACCAAACAAAAGAAGACCGGGATTTCACCAAATGAAAGAATCGAGAAAAAGACTGGAATAGTCCGTGCTGCAAAGGGAACGAATGACAGACATCGTACGAAAAGATGCTCAACGTAAGGCATCGTGAGGGCAATGCGAATCCAAAGGATGCTGAGCTGTGGCATTGTCAGTTAGGGTGGCGAGGACCCAAACCAGGAATTCAAACCCAGGACCCATGTTGGAAGGAGGCAGAAAATTAGAGACTTTGTATGCAATTCATGGAATGCAGACTGGTGCAACTACCCTGGAAAAGCCCGTTGAGTGTCCTCGGAGAGCAGCGAAAGGTACTCCCGTGGATCCCGCGCATGCGAGTGAGAAAAAGAGATGTTGGAAAATCAGAATCTGTTCCAATACATGTTTCTCATGAGAGAAAGTCTTGTTGTCTGCCAAAGAACCCTGAAACCCTGATTTGGCTCTGTTTCCATTCCCAGGCACTGAACTCCCTTGAGTTGTCTCTTGGCCCAATCCTTCCGAATCTAACAAGGCCCTCTTGCATGGACAGATGGCCAGCGAAACGGGAGATGATTGTTTTGTCACACCTGTTGAGGTTTGAGGTTCTCTTTGGCCACGTTGCGATGCACAGAGCACCCTTCGTTCCTGCATGGAGGGGGCCCAGGTGCCCCCAGTGATGCTCAGTCCCTGAAGACCACCTCATTCCCCCTTGGATAGGACACCTTTTGGACCCCACCTCCAAGATCCCCAGCAAGGACCAGTGGTGGGTGTGGGATTTCCCTGGGAGAAGGCCAGTTGCATTCTTAGACACAGTATCTGCAGGGAAATGGTAGATCTCCATGGAGAAAACACGGAGTGAATTGGCCCCATCTGTTCCCTGGCCACTACCCCTTTGTGCGGGGTCATCCCCGTACGGGCTGTTGTACGCGGCTGCCCCGGAAGCCACCTGCAGAAGGGAGGAAGTGTGTCCCCGCACTCAGTGTTTTCCGATGAGGTTGGGAAGACGCATCGTGGGGGCCTCTGATGCAGAGATGTGTGTGTGTGAGTGCAGTGTTCAAGAGGGAGGTGCTGTGACCATTCTTGCCCGAGACCTAGCTGGGCGGGAGAGCACCATGGACACTGACTCAGTAACAGGGATTGGAAAAGACACACTTGTGTCTTTGGGGCACAGTCTAGCCCTTCCTAGTTAGCGACGGGATTTGTTTTTCTGGGGGAATTGATGTGTATTTGCAAGGAAAGAACACCTCTTTCAATTGTAGGTGTTGAAGAGTTTTTCCCATGAATGGACGTTCATGACGGGACAGTGATGGGAAACATCCCTGAGAACGTGGACACCATTAATCACCATTTTGAGGGGACCAGACACGTTCGAGAGCACAGCATTCATCCACCTGACACACACACACCAACCCTGCGAATCACAGCACATGAATTCCCATGGAAACAGACCTCGTGCCAGCACCCGATCCTACAGCACCTAAGAGCAGCACGGTAGCTTCCAGGGCCACGGTCAGAGGCCTCGGGTCTCGGTCCGGGAACATGACCCTTAGTCTCGTTGCAACAGGATCTGGATTCTGGGTAGCTCTCAAGATGGAGCCTGCAAAGAGGCCCCACACTTGCCATTGCCCACCCTGTCCAGGTTGCTCGAAAGCAATGAGTGACTCTAGAGGACAGCATACTTACCATGCTGCCCCTTTCCAGCAGGGCCACCTGTGATTTCAGAAAAGAAGACATGATGAACATCAAGTCCTGCCTCGTCCTGTGTGCACAGCTCTTTTGGTCTCTTGGTGATGGGCAGGGTCATGGGCAGTGATATGGAATCCACCTAGAGGCCGCATGCCCTGGGTCCATTAGGTGGCATGGCGGTTTTTTGTCAGTAGCACCCGTGAAAAAGCTAAGGACCCTGTGGACTGTAACCGAACCCTGCTGTTTCCTGCAGGGTCTTTGAAATGGGGTGGTGTGTCCCTGGCTAAGAGTCGCTCCCTCAAGAATCCTCCCCACCAAGGGACATTGTACGTGGTGAGGTGTTCGGATCTGATTGCAAGTATCAGAGGAAACAAGGGATGCTGTACCTCACCTGAAGAAGGCTAACTTACCACCTTGGTGAAAAAATGGGACCACTCCTTCTGTGCTGTCCACGTCAAGGTCATCGAAACACACTATCGAGGGGATCTAGGTGGATACACACAGAGAATGTCGGGACCCTAGGGGACTCTTTGGGAATCACTCGGGGATCTTTGCTTGGCGTGCACGTGTGGGGACAAGTGTGTGGAGGTGGGGGAGCTCATCAGTATGGACTGAGCTGCAGTGGGCCCTTCCTGGATGGAGGATGAAAGGTCCTGGAGAGGAGCAGGGACGTGACATAGAAGCTCTGCCTCCTGTTGGAGCTACAAGGGCCTGGAGTAGCTGTGAAAATAGTCCTTCCCAAGGCACATCTACTGCCTGCCCCCAAAAAACCTGCACCACCTAAGAGCAGCGCAGTAGTATTTCCGGGGACAGGGCCATGAGGCCATGGGTCTTTGCCCAGAAAATCCGCTCTCTGTTACTCCGACCCTTCTTCTCAAGTCCCGCCGGACCTGGAATCAGGGTGGGTTCTCATCGTTGGAGGCTGCGAGGAAGCCCCGACCCTGTCCCTTTTCCAGGTTGTTGCAAACAAGTGAGTGACTCTAGAGTTACAGACTACTTAACCGCCATCCCCTTCCAGCGTGGACACCTGGTTGATTTCAGAAAAAAAAACAGTATGAACATCAAATCAGGCTTTTCCTGTTTGCACTGGCTCTTTTGTTCCCTGGGGGATGAGGAAGCCCATGGGGATGGCTAGAGGCCCTTGAGCCCTAAGGTTAAGAGAGCAAATTAAGTCCCTACACAGATGCACCCAGTCTTCCTAAGAGGTCCCACGGTTCCGGGTTCCCACTGGACAAAAATAGGTTGGCAAGGAGGGAATAGCTGCTACCCGTACCCGTACCAAAGCTCCCTGCCCTCCAGATGGTAGTGGATCCTGCTTTGTTTGTCCCTTGCCCCCCCCTCCGAATGCCTTTGGGGTTAGGTAAACAGATTCTTCCCCAAACTTCTCCCTACCCTCTCAATTGTTTCATGCTGAGATTTTTTTTTTTTTTTTATTTGAGCTTTATTTAAAAGCCAGAAGAGTTTTGTGTCTCCCCAAAGAAGACCAGCATACCACTCTGGTGTAAAGCAGGCGTCTTCCTCTTTGTTCTTGTTGACCGTTCACCCGCCTGTCCATCCAGCCAAGCTAGGGAGAGATCCACAGAATGGTCAGTCCACTGGTGGGGCTCGGCAGGAAGAGCTCAGGAGTTTTGCTTGGGGTG